>NC_140092.1:5503989-6806246 GCF_964237585.1 Gallinula chloropus | reverse complement strand
CTTGCTGCTTTAATTATTGGGGAGGAAACAGTTGGTCACTAGAGGCTGATAACATTCCTACTGTTAAAGGCCTTTTTATCTCCCTGGGTAATGAGAGACTTCAGTTTTTATATAAATAATTATCTCTACACAATGCTAGGGTTTTTACATATGTCAGATTTTGTATTAATTTTAATTAGAAACGTGTAATTATAAATACCGATACAGGGTAACTATGCAAAGACTATACATTGCAAATTATTGATAATTAAACATTACATGTGAAGGTACTTAGTATTATTCATACTTACAGTTAATAATCCAAAATAAAAAGACGTATGAAAGCCAAGACCTATTACTGCATTGTCTTCCTATAAGATCCTGTTTTCTCTTATGAAATTATTCATAGAAAAGCAGACAATTAAATATTACAATATTTATTTTTTTTAGAACATGGTCAGTAAATTATGGGCTTTACTTTTGGTATCTTCTTACATTCTTTTTGTTCAAATAACTGAATTTTTTCAACATTATGATTTACAGTTCCCTGTTCTATTGGTAACCTGAAAATTGAATAGATTGTGCGTGGCTAAGCTGTTGTGGCAGTTCATTACCTCTGTAATTTTTAAGGGTTTTTTTTTTTTAAAGATCTCTGCTATGGAGAGATTTGTGGATTTTACAGGTGAAAATTATTTTAATATTTTAAAATCTGTTTTTTAGCAGAAAATCTTTTGGCAATGTTTTTACTTTTGATATTCATAAAATAACCTCTAGGTTTACTTAAATGAGGTCCAGATTTCAGAATGTGATGCTGCAAGTTAATGTGCAGTGAATTTTGATAGACTGATGTGAATCTGATTTTCAGAAATGCTGAATCCCCAGTTACACCAGTTCAATCTAAGAAGAGCAATCGAGTGTTTGCTTCTCTAAAAAAAAAATCAACCTGTTATGCAGTTGCGGGTTTTCAAATGAACAGACACAAATACTGAAGAATGAAATAAGAACATGATAAACTGAACTAATTCTGTTCACTAATTGAACTAATTCTCTTCACTAATGTGCAGCATAGAATTGCATTGATACTCATAGCAGAAAAAAAGGTTTGGGTATCAAACAGCACCAGGTCTTTTTTTTATTTCTTTTATATAATACCATTGTTAATAGCTGTCATGTCACAAAAAACTGAGTGAATGTATGCATATGCATCTGTGTAAAAATGTGCAATAATAAAGATGTAATGATTCTGTATGTGCCCCTGTACACAAGGTAAATCGTACTGTCTTTGTTTGAAAGGCTGCATAGCTCCAAACATTTTTGCTTTCGAAGTCTCATAGACCCTTTCCTTTCTCACTCCCTCTCTAGGGTGAAGGACATGAGGGCATGTACATTGCTGACAGGAAAAAACCTCCTTAATAAAAATAACCTGAGCTAAATATTCCAGAAGAAGGATACCTCAACATTGAGATGATATGTATTTCCTTTCTGTGCATTTTAGTACCAAATGGATGATACACTGGTGCCAGCAACTGGAGTGTAGATAAGGAACAGATCAAGAGCTTTTCGTGTGGAAAGATTGCATTAGCCTAGGGAACAATAGTCTCCAGATACTGCTGAGCCACAGTGTAAAGAGGAAATATAATTTGAACAAGTGAGAGCAGGTATATATTACCCACTGACCTACTGCTGTGGTTCTCGGTTCCTAACCTTTAGAGAGAAACATCTATTTGTTGCAGGACAAAAGAGTGGTCCTGCCATGGAAGAGAATGTGACATATCTCAGTCCATAGTAAAGTATGGCTTATTTTGCAGAGCATTCTTCACACAAATGAATACATATACATACAAAGTCTGCCCTTATTAACTTTGTTTTCTTCCCTGAAAATAATAAAAAAAATCAAAACAAAGCCCAGATGTTTCTACTCAGGGGTTTTAAATTAATGTTTTACATGTTTCACAGAAGCAAGTTTTCCAATTTTGCAGGTCATATTCCATGACTGCATAAAGAGTGACTGCAGACACCCTCTGTACAGCCTTACATTTTATCATCATTATGCGCATTTTGCCTTTCCCTGGAATACTTGGGGCTCACACCACTTCTAAGCAGGCTAGAAAGGGCACATTCATCTCTGTGGGCCAATCCCACACTGCTGCAGAGATCTCTCCATCACAGGCTGGTGACCCGCAGGGAGAGAAACTGGGAGATGAGTCAGCTCGGCTCAGCAGTGTTCAGCTAGGTGAATCCCTACAAATTTTCCTGTGGCAGTACAGATCACTTTCAAATATTTGCATGCTGAGATTATTACATTGCATGTTGCCCTTACAGAAAAAAACCCACAAGCAGACAGAGCTGAAGAAGGGGTTACTCCCCCAAAAGCAGCCAGGGCCTCCAAACTCACCACCTCACCACAGCCTGAGCAGAAATGCATACGTAGAAGCTAGATGGATCTACTAAGCTTGGTGTCAGAACACACCAAAGCTTTGAAAAGAATCCAAGACAGAGCTTATGACATTATTTTACTGGGGTTTTAGAGATAACTTCTTATAGATATCTCTGCAGAAATTGGGAGATTGTGCCTCAGTTTTCTCTTTTCATTATGTTCAGTTTTAATAACACCATCGCTAGCTCCTCTTGTGAGGAATTTTAAGGAAATAGATGTTACAAAAAATAACAAGCAGACAAAGGGCATTAACTTGGAAACTTGACCTTAACAGGCCTACTTGCATGCATAAGTACTGAGTACCACAGAAAATTTTCAGTTAATATTTAAACTGACTGCAAGGCTTCACCTTAATATGGGAGCCTATGTTACTGAATATTACTTAAGACATAGATTTGTTTGCTTGATCTCCATATTATCCTGTAATGACCCCTTTGAGATGATCATCTTTCAGCACCATCTGCTACCAGAAAGAGCAAGTACACAAGTGTACTTTTTCACATCTTCATATGCAGTTAATACTTTCCCTTGGTACACTAATGTAGCCCACAGGTAGGACTGGTCATCTTCAGAAAGGAGAAAACCCATAGCCTGGTGAATTTAATATTATGTATATGAACATTGGCTGGTAGTAAATAAACAGCTACTTACTGAGATTTATGCAATATTTAAAATAAATAATTTAAATATATAGTATTCTAAAATACTATCCAGGAAACTACATGCATCCTCCTAAGACTAAAAGTACTCCTAGTCCTCCTAAGACTAAAAATATTATGTAAATAATATTTTCCTGTACAGTAACCTACCAATTTTGCCACCTTTACAATTTCTCTTTTCATGACGTGGAAATGATTTGACTTCCCAGTGACAAGTATTATTCAGCACCAGCAAAGATAGCAGAACATGACCTAAGCAACATGCTTACCTAAAAGTTAATCTTGTTCCCACTGAACAAGCTGCCAGTAAAGCAGGACTACCTATTTGACTCTATCTGCTCCTTTCAAAGATGCAGGCAGAGCCTAATTCCTTTCAGATACATCCACCTTTTGTCAGGCAGTTCTTTGTCTCAGTGTATATCACAGCTACCTCATACACCATGGAAACTACAGAGATGCTCTACTGGAGTCAGTTACGATTAAAAACAAAAGCTGTTTTCAAAGTGACATGATTAAAAAATAACACTTTCAGTGTAATTAATAACACTGTGAGTCAACATCTTTATTTTCCTCTTCAGACCAACTTATAGCCCAAGATAACTATATTGTTTCTAGGCATTTCCATACAGTACAGGAAGGAATGTGCAGGAAGGAAGTACTTCCTTCTCCACTGGGAAACCTGAAGGTGAGATTTTGTGTTACAGGTCTGTGGAACTGGCAGTCCCTGAGTGGGTAGCCTCACTTCCAAAACACTGGCCCAACCTGCAGGGGCAGGTTCCGAAAATCCTCTTGAATCTGTGCAGTAACAGGTGATGGGAGTCAACAAAACAGGTATGAATTTGCAGGGTGCTGTTCTGCTGTATAAGCCAGCAACAGGACAACAGCAATTTCTAATGAAGGGGAAGGGGCCAAAGACAGCCACGGGAGAAGGACTGCCACTTTCAGAGGCAGTCACTGTTAGAGCTAGCACATGATACCCACACTGTGATGTAAGAGCTAACAGGGTGTGACATAATGACAGTACCCAAAGCTGGTGCAGGTTCATGTCTCCAGCCTCATGACCATAGTGCTGGGATAGGAAACTACAAGTATAGTCGTGAGGCATTGAGAGGACAAGATCAAGTCATCTATACTTTAGACAGCTTGGTTATTTCCTGAGTGGGAATGTGCTTAATGTTAAAAGCTTCCCTGAGCTGCAACTGTAATGAACTTCAATGAAGAAAGGCTATGATGAGAAAGGAAGTTGAGTGGGAGGAAGATGCAGCAAGAAGTAATGATGTTGGGAGAAGGAAAAGAACCCTTTCTATTTCTGATCTTCCTGCACAAGGGAAGGGAGGGAATAAACAGTCCACATTGCCCTATTTATTGCCAGTCATTGACTTGGCTGTAATGTTTATTGCTCTTTTAATCTGCCACAAAATCTCTTTTTGACCCCACAGCACAAGTATATCATGAGCTGGAAAAAGTCTCTTCTTCCTCCCTTCAGGGACTAGAGCACACAAAGGGACAGTGAACACCATGCCCTGCCTCTGCCCCTCTAGGAAAGCTCAGTGAGGTGGTGTAGCACAGCATGTGACCTTCTTGCCTTTCTACCACTCATTTTCAAACCATTTGCAACTTTGTGCTTGGATGACTGTTGTGCCTGGACCTTCTGGAGCAGAAAATGGAGGGTAGGGACCAAGACAAGTATGGCTTCCTCTATTTTTTTTCCTCTCCCTTTCCCCAAACACCATCATGCACATCAAAGACAACTGAACCTGTATTATTTGTAGAGTTAGTATATCCATTACCTTTTGCTGCTTTAATTATCTGCTTTACTGCCCTCTGCCTCTGATTCTCCTCCTCACCAGATCAAGTACCTTGTCATGTACCATTTGAAATTGCTGGAACACAAAACACTTGCATACATTTCACAACATTCTACATTTACAGTATATGTCCCAGCTCTTTAGCATGGGTGACAATGATGTACTTTAGTTACAATCGAGAACATCAACAGATTGTATTACAATCTGTCACACATTCTCAGGAGGGAGAAATTGGCATCTCCCTACACTGAAGAACAGTAATCAAGCATCTGGAATATTACAGTACAAGTAGATTTTATATGATCTGACTAGTTGAAGCAATTTATAATAATGACTTTTTAAAAATGAGCTTGCCAACAAGGGGTCTCTGTAACAAGCTTATGTTCATATTGACACCAGAATACTTAATGCACACGTCTATCTGATCAATAGTATCTCTCATCTATTTTACTAATGACACTGTTCTAAATTATCTGCACCCAAAATAGATGCACCTCAAAGGGAAAAACACAATCTCTTGGTGTTAATCAAAAGTAATACCTTTTTTTCATAGACACCTAATGCTCAGGAAGAACTTTAAGAATGCTCAGTAAGCAAAATATTTGTGTCATTTTCTGCACCACTGGCAAGTAAAACATAATAACTGCTTTCTTTCATGTGAGGAAAATGATATATTGAACAATCTGACAAAAATAGAAAGGCTGTCAAAAAATAATCCAAAGGGGTAAAAAAGTGGCCCCTGGTCTCTGTCACTCTGAACTTGGACCATTGCAACAGTTCTTTTTGTTCAGTGAAAACCAGTAAGAAAATAATCAAAGAAACAGTGAATATGAGGTTTAATTCCTGAAAGCACAAGTTATTAATGTTCTAGCTGAGTTGAAACGCTCAATATAGCAGCCTACTCTGACAGGGATTCCAGGCCAAAATACTGCTGAGCTGCTTCTAATGTAGTATCCGTCAATCAGCAGCACAGAAGAAAGGAAGGAGAAAGCTAAAGAGTGCAGCAATGTTCTTTCAAGACAAATATTTTAAAAGGGGGGCAAAATCAAATTATTAACTTGGTCAGCCCTGAAGTGGTCAGGCAGTTGGATAAGATGACTTGAGATACCTTTCAACTGAAATAGTCCTATTCTGTTCTGTTCTGTTCTATTCTACTCTACTGTAGTCTATTCTAAAAAAATAGCTATGCACAATTTGATTTGTTCAAACAAACTTAGAATTATTGCTATCTTACAATTCTGAAAAAATGTATGTGAAATGGATGCTTGAAACAGAAATTTTAGAGCAGTCTTCACAAAGGACATCATTTATGATTAAGGTATATGGTTAAGAATTAAACCTGGAATACTTAAACTGGCAACACCTTAAACTGGAAACAACTAAAAACATCAATGTGTCATCGACATCCCAAACACAGCACTAGATTAGCTACTAGAAAGAAAATTAACTCTATCCAAGATGAACCCAGGCCATTAACTCTCAAAAAACATCACTGTATCAATTTCAAGAGTTAGAGCTACAGGAACTCTTCTGAATTCCTCTCTTGCCTTTCTTGGAGGTATCTCTTGGAGGCACTGTTCAAGTTAGGTGTAGTTTAAGAAGCATCATGGTCTTCAGCAGAAGCCACCACTGTCTCCCTTGAGTTTGGCATAGCTCAACCTTATTATTTTTCTGAGTTTCATTAGAATGACTCTTATTGGCAGATGATCCCAAGGAGGCAATAGAAACTCTAAAAGCTTTGTGAATTATCATGCTGAAGTTGGAAAGACTTCAGGGAAGTCTTTAGGGAAGAACAGAATCTCTAAGGTCCTGGTGTGTTACACAGGAACAAAGACACACAAACTCCCTTGAGTTCATCCACAAAGCCTAAAGAGCAGAGGAGCTTTCCAGAGGATTTAGAGTTATCCAGATTAGACACTTCTCTTATGACTTGTGTTGAACAAGGTTAACGTCTTTGAGCTAGAAATGTAAAAAACATTGGACATTGCAAACTAGTTTTTGTGTGTTAAGATTGGCAGGCAGCCTAACTAAGCTGCAGGTGCCTTCCTTCTTCTGCTCTTTCCTCTTCAGGTATGTTAGCAGCTATTCTGACTTGGAGATCTCTCTGCCTGCATACCATCTTCAAGGTGATTTTTGAAAGATGAGGAAGGGACAACAAAGGAAGCAGCAGCACAGGGATTAAGTCTGAGGAAACATTGAACAGTTATGCTGAACAAGCAGCAGATGGAGAAAAGCATTTGGGGAGAGCAAACTGTGCTTAAGGGCTTCAAAGTGACTCCCAGTATGAACAGGGAGTGTGGGTTATTTAGCAAATGCCAAGGGAAGCAGTGAGAGGGATCAGGCTACTACACAGGAGGTTGGCCCCAGGAAGAGGAATGTGACGCTGAAGTCCTGGCAGGGAGCAATTGCTTTAACATCAAAAGACTGAGTGCTACAGTAGCTCATTTCTTTGTTTTTACAGTCTGGAAGGCTCTGCAGGGGTAATTCCTCCTCTGCTCCCTTGCCGAGGAGGAAGCCCAGCATATACAACTTCTGATAGATGTTTCTCCCCCACTGTTAGGGAACTGCAGAAGAGCACCTGTCAGGTTGGGATATCAACAGAGGTGTAACTAACCTCAACACACGTGTAAAGGAGCTTGATAGCTCCCTAAAAGAAAGAAATTCTCTTTATGGAGGAAGCCTGAAAAACTGCTTGAAGAGAAGAAAGTCATAAAATACATTCAGATGCCACTTCTCCGTGGAACAGCTTAAGCATGACCAATAGAGCTGTTTCAGTTATGAAGTATACAGGCAAAGCTGCTGCTTATCTGCTGCTGTTCTGCTTTTGAAGCATGAGGAACCATTACCAGCTATTTACATTAATTCAAAGGGGAATAAGGACCACAAATACAGAACTGAAAGATCAAACAGGGGCCAAAAAATGAGGGGATGTCTTGGGCTACTAGGCAAAAGAGCAACATGTAGAGCACTCTCAGTACTAAGAGCAGTGCTAGAAGAGTTAAATCAGTCTTCCTGTTTTGAGATTAGGAATAGAAACAAGACAAAAAGGCTGCAGAGATGTGGTAGAGCAGTCTGAGGGCCTTCACACTTACGAGCATATAGGGCTCTCCTCTTTGAGAAGAAAAGAGAAGGAAAAGTAAAGACAGATGGAGCTTTAAGAGTATGATAAAAATGAGAGAAAGATTCCTGATGTAGTCTTCTGATTAGTGGTTCATTTTGTGTTTCCTACAGTCTTGAACAGAGTTTAGTGGCCAAAAATGTTGATACTGATTTTTCAAAGCAGCAACTTCCTGATGGGGTTTTCTGAAGTCAATAGAAATTGAATCACCAAAATCTACCAAGTAGTTTTAAAACCCAAAACTGCACATTTATTTGTGTGAATTTTATGGCATCTTCTTGTAGATGAAAGTTAAAATTGGGATTTTTTTAATTTGATTTGGAGGAGGTCTGACTGCTATTAATGAAATTCTGTTTCTCAGTGTACTGAAACCAAATTAAAACATTCTCATATCTCAAAATTTGCATAAATATTTCACAAACCATTTCATTAAAGTTTAGAGAAAATTTCCCACAATATATAAACATCAATTAATTTAATTTCATGGGTAGTTTCTTAATACCTTTTCAGTAAGTGTCCTCGAAAATATTTTCTGTCTATAATTAATTTTTCACCAAATAAGATTTGACAACAGCATAGTGTTTGTTATTAAATATTCACAAAGAAGGGGAAAGCTACTTTTTTCATGTAGAGGTTGGTAAAGTGTGAATATGAAAGACTCAGCTGTATGAATATGTTTGTTGTGTAAGTCTTTATGGGAGGGACAGGAAAACCCACTGACAGAATATTGCTTAAAAGGAAACAGACCAAGGCATTCTGTCTTTTGGTCATTTTATATTTCTTCATACAGCAGCAAAGCCAAAAGCAAATTTGTTAGCATGTATCACATCATTTTTCAAAATTACTTTAGAAATATGAGCTCAATGTTGGATGTTGTAACAGTTTTTTTCTATTATGTGTGAGAACATAATAAAATAGTAATAAAACCTCTTTATTTACACAGTAGTTCAGCAATCCTGCTTACACAGAACATTTTTATCCTATTCCATTTTTAACAGTTGCAAACATAATGCTGATTTTGCAGCTGATATAGCAAAGGACAAGTTATGTTCAGCATCATGTCAGCTAGCTGTACTTAACTCACTGAGGATGCAGCTTCAGTTTGAATGTGTGATATGGTTACTACCAGAACTTGTTCTTTTCTATGCCATCTGCAAAATCACACCAAGCACTGTCAGCTAATGTATTAAAATTTACATTTGAGGATAATACTTGCACTCTCTCAAGCTACATTTCCTGTACTCAAACACAACTACCTCCATAAGGATGACTCACTGGGTTTCAAAAATCAAGCATTTTCTCATCTTTTATGAAGAAGTTTCAGGTACAGTAAGATGCCATCACAGCTCTGTGAGTTGTGAACTTATGTTAGCATCATTTAAAATTCTTTCACTTTGGTACATTAATTCTCTGTATTAATTAAGAGTCAAAAAAATACAGCTACCCCACTGTTCCTGTTGTATTTCATTACCAGCACTTCCCACTCCCCTGATCACATATTAGCACTGATGCAGCTGAATGTGCAGTGAGGCTCCTGGGTCTACAGCTTGGTGCTTTACAAATTTTCATGGCCTTTAGCATTTGATCTGTCTTCATCCGTTGCCCTAGTATATCATCCTGGGGAGTATGAGCCAAAATCCGTTCTTAGAGACAGGAGGATAAACCTGAAGCCACCATGCTGTGTGTCACAGTCATCTTGTCCCCAGCTGGGCACCACCCTGAACCAGACAGGGGTTGGGGGCCTGTGGGGCAGGAGCTGGCAATGACTTGCAGGGACAGTTGCTCATCAGCAATGCACCCAGATAACTTCATTAGCACCTCAGTGAGTCACAGCAGAACTGCTTCAGGATACCAGAACAGCAGTGGCTGTTTAGCTGCTTTAATGCCTAAAACACTTAAAACAACTGAATAATTCACCCTTGGTCTTTCTGAAACTAGGCTTTGGTGTCTCCCTAACATAGAAGAAACCAGCAAGTATCTGGGGCAGTGGCTCCCAAACACTTTAGTAACAGAACATGATGCCTAAACATTTTTAAGGACTTTCATGTACCTTTGTCATATCCTGTACTGGAAACACTATAGACAGTAAGGCTGCCATGACCAGTGGTTGCCTTAGTGGTCTGCAGAGGACAGTGACATTCTAGACTAAATCTGACTGGAAACATAACCAAATTCAGTTTTCTGAGAAACAAAAGATACTCACTAGGAGGTCCCAAAATTCACCCGATAACAGAAACATTCAACACTAATTAGAATACATATAATATAGGTATCAGATAGTAATAGCTTTCTTGTATGTCTTTAAAAACTGCAATAAGAATCTTTCCATTATATAGGTTCCAAATGACCACTATCAAATAGAAAAAAAATATTTGAAGGTATTAAATAAAACATTTCAATTGACTTGAGCTGACTAGTTTCCTTTATTTTGGTTGTGAAGACTTTTTGAGATTTTGATATTGCATTTCTTTCTTGAATAGGACAGATTTTAGGCTCCAAAAACTCCCCAGCAAACAAGCAAAGAAACAAAAGACTCTTCTTATCCTACATAAAAATGTATTCTGTAACCCAAAATCTTATAGCTGTGTCTCCTTGGCCTGGTGAAGAACTACCAAAATGGTCTGTGAAGGTCTGTTGTACTGTAGTGTTCAGAACAGTCCAGCTTTCCCTGACACTCATTGTTCTGCCTTCACAGCAGAAAGCTCTCCACATTCTTTGTTTAAGACTGCTTTACAAAAGCAATTATAAAGAATACTGTTTTTGTGCTTCGAGTATCCTTCAGTCAATGAAGGTTACAATAACATTTTCTTTCTAACACGGATGCTGAGCAAAAGGCCTAACCTTGCTGCTTCACAGCTCTGGAAACAATTGATCTGCTAGTTCTTTTTGAAAGGATGAAGCTAGCTGAAGAGAATGCTGTGTCACGTGGCTTAGCAGTACAATCGACCAGTACATACACTATCTGTTTGAGTACTTCTGTGGTCCTCGGCCTCGTCATGCTCAATGTATTTATCTTGTGAACGTGCTAACAAAGAGGGATAAGTAAGGGTAAGGAAGAGAATTAAAGATGCTAAACAACAGACTGACAGAGATAAAAATGCAGGTGGACATTTCAGAAAGCCTCTAGGAAGTGGAGGTTCCTAATTTCAAAGGGAATTAGGTGCCTAACGTTCATTTTATTTTAGCAGCTAGATCCATAAAAGTTTAATTATTATTTAAATAGCTAGCTCACTCCTCTTTCAAAGAGAATTAAAGACCATGTAGACCATGCTAAGCTGCAAGTTTTCAATAGAAACTAAAACAGGTTTATGGAATTTGCCCAGGATCTGTGCCCAAGTGCTACCTTGATCCCACAGATTCCACATGGGATTCCCAGCATCAGCTCATTCCCCTACAAGTTCCTTTCTAACAGAGAGCTCTGTGGCACGTTGGGTTAAGCTAAATTATTAAAAAAGGTTCACAAGAACAACATGGTCCTAGAATATCACTGAATTTGGTATGTGATTGCCTGGCTGCTCTGTATAAAAGCAGGAACAAGAGTTACAGGCCAGGACAGCAGTTGCAACAGGTCAGACTAAATTGACGTTAAGGCTTGGATGATACACCTACAGTGTACACCTACAGTGCTTGCTGCATTTAGTGTAAGACAGCACAGCTTTACTGCACAGATAGTGTAACATCTCTATTTAATTTGATTTTCACTGATTCATATAGAGATCACATGTAAAACTGGGAGTTGTCTCGGATTCACTCTGTGAAGTAAATCCAAAATACTAAATACACCATTTATAGTAATTATTACTCTTAAAAAGACCACTAGAACTGGGACTGAGAAATTTTCTTCTATCAGAGAGCCAGCTGGATTTGTGTTCATATGGAGTATTTTTTTCAGGGATCATCCGGAAAGGTTACATCCTGGTAGTGCACTGACAATGATCCCAGTCTCTCTGATCTCCTCCTGCAGCACATTTTAACCAAGACTTTCATATTTTAATACAGACCTTGCTTTTTTAATGGGAAGTAGAAGTGTTTTATGGCCCATGAGCTCAATAGGCAGTGTGTAGCACAGATTATAACTGTGGACCCTACAAACTTGGTATGGTTGTTGAGGATTACAGAGAATTAGATCTGATGGTTCAGGTGCCCATTTCTAGCTCCATGCCCTTTGCTCAATTTTAAGGATAAAGGACTCATCAATGAAGAAGGTCTTTGTTACAACTGCCATATCTATGGCACATGTTTTTTTCCTCCAGAGTACACAGGGACAGATCTCACAGCCATGGAAATTAAATCAGCAGCAGCTGATTCAGGACTTCTGAATTTGATTCTCCAAAATGCTGAACAGACTAGACCTTATCCAAGAAAGCTTTACTTTACATATGAATATGAATACGGCTTTAATTTACTTTAGTAAGAGCTGCATAGTCTAGTAAGAGTGCTCTTGTAGCATGATAAAAGCCTGCACTCCTTTAAGTAGGGATCTATAAATCTTCTGGTGATCATGCCAAGGCAATCACTAATCTGGTGGTTTAATGGAAAAAGAAAAAAAAAATCACTTAAACCAGTGGATCTCAGCCTTGGAGTTCAAGCCCTAATGGGTTTCCTATATCCTAAACTCTATTAAATTATGTACTCTATACTATTTAGATTATTCTGCCTTCTGGAAATGAAAGAAAAATCAATTTAAAATAGCATGTATATTAAATAAAAGCAACATGTCAATGTGTAAGCCATATTTACCTGCTACATCTGTGGCTGTTCCACCTAATTGAAAACTACTGGTCAAAATATTTTTTAAAAATTTATTTATTAATTTTAGCCTGAGAAGCATTTTATTTTGTAACATGTTTTCCCTAACTACAGATGGGAATTAATAGTATGCTGTCCAGTACAGTATAACTTGGCGAGGCTTTTGTATAGCATATATAAGGGAAAATATGCTGACATTCTAGGGGAGTCTTTGGTGATGTAGCACTTCTCTCGGGGCACACATAATCTCTCCCATCCATCAGAGTAAAAAATATCTGCTAGCTATACACAAAGAAAGCTTCCTCTGCATCCTAGAGAGAAAGCTCTGCCAGGCAGGCTTTATCATTTTGACCCCTTAACCCAAATTTGTGTGAACTTCATGCTTCACAGTCTGTTTGAAAGTGTAGGAGGCATGTTAGAGTGATGATCATAAACTAGTAAGAGATGCATATGCATAGTTAGAGCAAATGTTATCAATGTCACCCAGGATATTTTTTTTGGCAGGTTCCCAAAGATTTGTTTCACCATATTAAGGTTCTAGTCTAAACTGTATTATTAGCTTCCTTAAAAATGGAAATTGCATGTTATCTATGAAATATCTGTGCAAATAATTCACACCACCCTCAAGAGAACTCTTTTTCACAGAAATATGTGGAATTTGTAACTGCAAGTTTCATGTTCAGCTCAATTATAACATAAAACATCTAAAGGAAAATAAACGTAAGCTTATGTCATAAAAATTAAAATGCTTTAAAAAGGGAAAGTCCTCTGCATAAATTTAAGTAACCTTTGAGAATAAAGTAATTCACCCTTTCTAAGTGAAATGACAGTAATAACCATATAGCTCTGAAATCTAAATGATTTTTGGTGAAGAAGAAAAGATGTTTCATAATATAATTTCACTCAATAATTTGGTACTAAATGTTCCATAAAATGCAACTGTAAAAATATCTAATGTAATACATTTCTTCCTTTCTTTTTTAAATCATAAGCCAAATCCTTCAATATTACTGAAGTTGGTATCTTAAAACTCCGTCATACAAAGTCTTAAAAAGTTTATGGACCCAATTCCTGAAGAATCCTGAAACAGTCCCATTCTTAGCCAAGTATACACCAAGGCCAATTTTTAATAATAATAATAAATAAAAACAACAGCCAACTGTCCTGTGTCAGGTGGAAAATTGCTTCTGGTGGGGGTTTTTTAACAGGTATAAAAGCTTTGAACAAACTTATTAACCTCAGAAAACACTACTGTTTTTAATTATATTCTCTTAGCTTCTCTGTTAGGGTTTATATAAAATTTTCTCATTCTCCTCCTCCTTGTCTTTTACAGAAATGACATATCTCTTCACACCTTTGCCTACTCATTTTTTACAACAGACTTTTTAATAAAATTAGTCATTAACCATTATATTACAGACCTAAAAAAGCAATCAACTTTACCATTCACCAAGAGCCAGTTATGCACTGCTCTTTGGTAGTTATATCCCCTTTCAGCTGACTCCTTTTAGATTTTTCCACTGGATTCATAAACTCAATAAGTAAACTTATGTTTAGCAGATTTAAGACACCTCTTATCACAGATATATATCAAAAATTGTTCAGCTTCACCTGCTCTCACTTAGGCAACTAATTCATATTAGTTTGGATACAAGGGAGGAGGAGCAGATCTGAATAGTTCTTTTAGCAATGATTTTTCTCATTGTCTGAGATCCATGTTGGTAGAGGGGTTGCAGGCACTTGCTTGCAGTCCTATCACAATCCCAGGCTTAGTGTTTGGAGCTGAAAAACTTTATCTCCTTCTTACAAATCTGAAATTGTCTGAAACCTGTTCTTCCATAAATCCCATAGAGTAAATGAATGCTTTCTAACGTTTCCATCCTATTATCATATAGAAACATGAGGTAATCTTTTATCTTCATTCACACAGTTCTGCAGTTACTGTTTTTTAAAATCTATTGATCAATGTCCTCAACACAAAGACTTTGAATTTTCTCCATAGCTTCTACTCTGGGCTGCAGAACCTGCATCAGTGTTCTGGAGGTCAGGTCTCTTTACAGATATTCATGGATTCTTTCCCTTTCTTTACGTCTACCTCATAGTATGTGGAACACCATCCACATAAGGGCTCACTGAAGCAATAAGGCCACTAATTAAATAGGCTGACATATAGTTTGTGTTCCCATATGAGCCTTAAGCAATATCTGAATTACTGTGAACTTGGAGCCAAAGCTGGCAGTATTTCAAGGTGGAACCTGCAAGTTTGTCTGCACTGAACCTCCAGATACTCTGACTGGTTAATAATAGCCTCTTTATATAACCTGCACTAGAGCAATGTCTTATTTTCCATTCTTCTTAAAAATCACAGAAACTAAGAGCCACACTACTTTGTCTCCTTTATTTTCATGGTTGCTCTCTCTCACTGGAAATTATCAAAGCCTTAGGTCCATGTGGAGTTTCCCTCAGAGCCCCACACTCTCACTGACCATCTCTCCTGCAGTTGAGCATCCACCCCTTGCAGCAAGAAGGGAAACCATCAGGAGACAAATGCTACCCCACCCTGTAGTGTTCATCTGTCTCTCAGGACCTGCACAATGTCTCACTGCCAGCCCCTGCCAAAGTAACTTCAAACTCAGAAATGTTACAGAAAGCCAATGTGGAGGATGCAGTCAATTAAAATGAAGCAAGAATATATCTGCTCTTATATCTACTGATATAGCTGGAAAAACCCAAGCAGCTTTCAGGCATACAGATTGCCTTTCAATTAAAATTGAGATTCTGTGTTTATTATAAATCCATGCAAACATTGTTTGCTGTAACCTGATAAAGAGTTTGTCTTTATGAGGATAGATAACATATTAATTTGCTCCTAACATTCAACATTCTGAAAAATTGAACCATTGACATTTCAACATTTTAACGGTCCTCTATTTTTTTTTTAATTTGCCAGCAAATGCACAAACATTATTCTTATAAATATAAAAGCCACAGTTAGGTTGGTATAGCTCACATTTTCTTCTACAGAATTCTAAGCCATTAACTTCAATTACTTCCTAAGGATATGTGAAGCTAGCATTGTGTTTTTACTAAAACTTCTCATAATATTAGATAGTCACCAGCTAAAATGAAGAATCGGGAGCAGCTGTAATTTGAAAAGCAATTATTCTAATGTACTTGTTTTTAACAGATTTCAGTTAATTCAGGCAGAGGAGGATAGCTATGAAGCTGTGATTTTGAAATGTGAGAAGTTCTGCATTGTCACACTAAAAATAAAACACAATTTATATGTTTTATATAACAGTTCAAAGAATGAGGCAACTGGTTTTTTTGAACAATATAAAACTGAAAATCTAATATTGCAATTGTGGGAGGTTGAGCTTCTGCTAAAGTAAAAAACCATAATTGGGATCTGGGATATAAAATCTGTGGAGCGCCATTTATCCCAAAATAGGAATTAGAATTTGCCAAAGAAGGTCACCCAAATCAAAGCTAGGTTTATACAAGTTAAATGAGATTCTTGTGTTATGGAGAACACAAAATACTACCAGAAAGGAAACTGAAAGTAGGCATACTTCAAATGAGTCTTCAAGGACTGCACTGAAGCCACTTGGTCAAACAATATGAAGCAATGCTCCAATATCTGAAAGAAGATAGAAGGAAGTAAGAGCAAAGAAAAGGCCCTTAGCTCAAAGATTGCTTCATAAGCACGAGCCACAGAACTTGAGCAGCAGATGATAATATTAGGAGCCTTGATGCAAAAGACGAGTTAGTTTTCAATTAGTGCCTTGGTGATATGGTGCCAAAAGCAGTTACATACCTTCCAAAAAAGCCTCCTGTTTTAAAACTTAGATTGATAGCACTCAGGGTTATAAAAAATACTGTCCAAGTTCACAAACAACGTGAACTTAATCTGAGAGCAGATAAACTGGAAAAGATTTAAGTTGCAGCAGTACCTCAGGGAAAGAACCTATTAGTGTATTTTTAAATGTACTAGTGTGTCTACTGAAGGAAAAGGGGGCTAAAACAACTGAAGGAGAGTTTTAGGTGACTTTCCAGGCTGATTTTTTTCTCACCAGAGTACAGAGTAGAGGTAATGGAGCCCAAACTTCTACTCTGTGCCAAGGGAATGGATGAATATCTGAAGAGACTCATTGCCCTGGGAATCAAAGAGCTAACAAAAGAACTGATAGATTAGTTGTATGTGCTGATCGCTGCTAGAGAAAAAGGGGAAAAAAAACCCATGGCAGTACTTTGTTTAGGTTATATAATAAAATACATGAATTAGGGATATTTTCCAGTACATCAAAGAGATTTTTTGAGAGAAGTCTATGGCTAATTTTTTCTTTTTTTTTTTTTAATGTAAAAAATACTTTGCATATGTGCTAGTAGCCACCCTTTCAGAAATACTGCATACACTTGTGTGTTCAATGTAATTTTTAGGTGACTCTTGCACTATTATTCCCATTACATTCCATAGCCAACATGCTGAATGTGCAAGAGACACACACACGTGTGTGTGTGTGTACATGTTATTATATGGATGATACAAAGATCCTCACAAGAAAATATTTTCATGCATGAAAAGTGGAAGAAAAGCATAGACAAAAGATCTGAACATTTATAAACAGGACTGGAATTACTGGGCTAAATGTATAGACACACAGCAAAAGACACAGGTAATACTGAAACTATGCCCTATATGCAGCATTTTCCAGGCTGTAGTCTCCTAAAGTCTTGCCTAAAGTCTCAGTTCACAGATGAACACTTTTACTTACACTACTCCAGAACAGAGTATTCCTAAAATAGGTCCAGCTAATGAAGGAATCCAGATTTCTCTAAATGACTGCCAAATCTTCAACATTATTTACATCTCCATTCACACATTTTATTATCACTGATTTCATATTTGCTTCCTCGTATCATTGCTGAAATGTTGAAAAAACATTGAGTCTAATACCAATCTGAGTAGTACCTTACTGGGAAATCCACCATTTGATGATGATTCACTGTTGGCAAGCACTTGAAATCTGTCATGTATCTACTCCTTAGTCCATTTATCAAGTGTTTTTTTGCTGTGTTACAAATCTAATTTTTCAAAGGAATATTATTCACTGTACTTATTACAAAAAACTTTATATTCTCTATATCTACAGGAAACTTCATGCACCAAACTTCACATTCAATGCAGTAAAAAAAAAAAATCAGGCCTGTTTGAAATGATCTATTTCCTTACAGCCACATTAGCAACGATAAATTGTATTCCTATTCTTCAGTGTTTTTATCAGATAACATTTTTTACATTATTTCACTTGGTTTTGATTTCAGGATAACCAGAATGTATTTACATAGCTATCTCTTTTGCCCTTTTGAATCACTGGTACAAATGGGGTTGGTTTTCAACTGTATGGAACTTCCCCGGTATTCAAATGTTTATTAAAATGAACACTAGCAGACTAAATATCTTAGCCAGCTCTTTTCAGGCTCTAGGCTCCAGTTACTGACGTCAGCACTGGTATCAGCTCTACTTCTGCAAGCGGGCTAGAAAGTTCTTCCTTGTGCTTATGTAACTCCTGTAAAACAACTTTTCCAAATAGGGAATAGGAGTAATTGTTCAGCATTTCCTGAGTAATAATCTTCACTTTAGCCATGTCCAATTTTATAATGGTCCATCTCATTAGTAGAATCTCTTTTGTTCACAATGTAATTGAAAAAAAAAACCTATTATCCTTTTTTACTGGCACCCATGACTTTTTTTTTTCCTTTTCTATTTTATTACCAATTTCTATGCTCCAGGTTGAAGCTCATTTCTCTATTTTGCATTTCTTCAGTTTCAAAGATTATTTTTCTGATTCTGTTATCTTTATTGTGTCACTGATTTAGAATGAGCTTTTAAGCAAATTAGTCCCTTTCCTGATAAGGAATCATGACTGAAGATTTTCTGATGATTCTCTAGATTTAATCAGAACACCTATTTTCTAATATTTCTTCCTAAAGGACGCAGCATTATTAGACTTCCAGTTGAGTCAAATTTATCCATTATAATGAGACCAGAAATATTGTTGCTTCATGGTGAATTCATGTATTATAATAATACAGCATTTGATTTTAAAACCTCTTAACAGAAATTAAAGGTTCTTAGAGAATCACAGAATGGTTTGGGTTGGAAAGAACCTTAGAGATCAACTACTTCCAGCCCTGCTGCCATGGGCACGGGCACCCTCCACTAGACCAAGTTACCCAAAGCCCCATCCTACCTGGCCTTGAACACTGCCAGGGAGGGACCCATCCATCATTTCTCAGGTAATCTGTTCCACGGCCTCGCTACCCTCACAGTGAAGACTTTATTCCCTGTATCTAACCTAAATCTACCCTCTTTTAGTTTAAACCATTAACTCATGTCCTATCACTACACTCCCTGATAAAGAGTCCCTCTCCAGCTTTCCTGTAGGCCCCTTCAGGTACTGGAAGGCTGCAATAACGTCTTGCTGGAGCCTTCTCTTCTCCAGGCTGTACTAACCCAACTGTCTCAGCCTCTGATCATTTTTGTGGCCCTCCTCTGGAGTCCAACAGGTCCATGCCTTTCTCCTACTGGGGATCCCAGAGTTGAATACAGTACTCCAGGTAGGGTCTCATGAGAGCAGAGTAGGGGGACAGAATCACCTCCCTCACCTGCTGGTCACAATTCTTTTGATTCAGCCCCGGACACAGTTGGCTTTCTGGGCTGCAAGTGGGCATTGCCATCTCATGTTGAGCTTTTCCTCAGTCAACACCTCAAAATCCTTCTCACAGCTGCTCTTTATCCATTCTCCACCCAGCCTATAGTTGTGCTTGAGATTACGCTGACCCATGTGCAGGACCTTGCACTTGGCCTTGCTTTTACCTCATGCAGTTTGCATGGGCCCATGTCTCCAGCCTGTCAAGGTCCCTCTGGATAGCATCCTTTCCCTCCACTGTGTTCACCTCACTACACAGGTTGATGTCATTTGCCAACTTGATGAGGGTGCACTCGATCCAACTGTCCATGTAACCAGCAAAGATGTTAAACAGTGCTGGTCCCAGTACCAACCTCAGAAGAACACTGCCACTGATCTCTACCTGGACATCGAGCTATTGACTAGAACTCTTTGAGTGCAATCGTTCAGCCAATTCCTTATAATGTCGATGGACTGCAAATCTCATATCATCACATGTGCTGCCCTACATTCACCTCAAAAGCATTGCTTTTGTCAGGTTTTGACCTCATCTCTACTTATTCTGGTTTCTTAATGGAGGAAGAACTTACTTCTATGGAGTCTCAAAAAGAAATTTAAAGGGGAAAATGCCTGTAATGAGAAAAGTGGTAAATATGTTTTTAATTGGTCAATGTCCCTTCCTTACATCTGGGGAGGGAAGCAGTGGTTCCATGTTTTTAAATATGTCTTTCATAGAGTTGAGGAGACTTTATATTAGCTTGTGTCTATCCAATGGCTGTTGGTCATTAACTGTAAATACAACAAGTTACAAATCTTGTACAGAATAGCAACTCACAGGAACTATGCTCTGTCTCAGGCAGAGAAAAGCAAGAAAATGGTGTCACCTTACGGGCTGTAAAACTGATATAGAACAGGTATAAGGAAAATCAGACACCTTGTCCAAAAAGATAATACTCCAACGTTCATTACATTTTTCTTTCTGGCTTGTACTTCTGAGAAATCTCAGAGCTCACACTGAGGTAAGAGTTTGTCCACCACTTGCAGGAAGGAGAGTACAGAGGTTTTATTCTTTCTTCACCTTTTGGCCTCTTCAAAAATTACGATCTCATGGAAGACAAGAAAGTCAACTTTTTTTTAATTGAGTCTATATTGTGCACAGTTTTCTTCCTAGTTGTGTATTAAAAACTAGATGCCCTGATAAAAGGCATGATGGCAGCCTCACATGTACTTGTTTTCACCTGCCTGATTTCAACTATTAATTTGATCTCAATGAAACAGCATGTCTTTGGCAAATACAACACACAATTGAACTCTATGATCTGGTTCTAATGTTTCTCTGCTCTTGCATACTCACATTTTATTTCAATTAGTTATTTAGATTTATAAATAAATGGCATGTCTTCTCGACTCACTCCAGGCAATCAGGTAAACAAAATCTAAGCTAATTATGCTGAGCTTTCCTCCCTCTGCAAACGCTTTTAATCATTCCCATTCCAAATGCTGGTGTAATAAAAACCTGGACAGTAAGAAAAATTTGGTTTGTTGTCATATTTTCTGGACATTTCATCAGCTTTTAATTACGGATAATTATAAGCATATTAAAGGTTGCAGTTGATTGAAAAAAAGCTGGCTTCATATTTAAAGGGACCAAAGAAAACTTCTGTACATTTTAAACACGATTTTACAAACTCCACTTACGCTATTTGATGTCAAAGAAGGGTGGGATCATGCTGTGGTTTAGTAAAATCTATTCAAAAATTCAGTTTACAAGATACAAACTCACAGCAAACCAGAATTCATACAGTCAACTGATCACTGAGCTATTTATTTAAACACACTGTACATTATTCGTGCTATGGATGCAGAACTTGCTGTGTTTGCCAGTGCTTGCTGGCTCAACCTCAGAAATGACAAAAAAGAGATATGTTAATCCCAGGACAACTCTTGCCCAGAAACAATTCAACTTCTTTCATGTGATACAAAGCCTGAAGTTGTAAACTCAGCAGCCCTGAATTTGCTCCTGGAATATTATCTCAGTGCCTTGGAACTGCACTTCTCAGCAGTCTGTTTCCAGGAGAGCTTCTTAGATGGGCACAGCAGCATGAGAACAGCAGAATGGGAGCAGGCTCAAACCCAGCACCCAAGTTACCCAAGGATACAATCAAACTATATCCAATGCACAAAGCCAGTGAGTATCTGGAAAAGACAATGCTGAGCTTTGAAGCTAAATAAGCTTTATTGAGCCCAATGTTCCAAATGAGTATAAAACCAGATACATTCATAATTTAGCCAGATTCATAATATTCATAACATCCAGATTTTTCCACTAGCCTAGAGCTTACTAGTCACCTTTCTCCAGCATAATACAGAGTTGACTATGCCCAAAACCCCAAAATAAAGCTAAGTCCATTATGTTTGTTGATAGATGCAGATATTAAAGTCACACGTAGCAATGTGTATTTGACAGAACTATGCACTATTTATTTCCATTCTGTATTTGTAATGAAGCAGAAGGAAATTTTATATCCCATATGATGTTAAGGATGCAATAAAAATTTACCATCTGTTGACAAAGAAAGATGTGAAGGAGCATTTGCTAAAATTAATTATTTCAGTTAAAGCTGAGTAACTAGCTGGGGAGTTCACTGGAACAGTCTAGGGCTATTTTGAAGGACTGGGAGACTCTTGGTGTAGTTTCAGTGTCAGACATGGACAAACTCAAGTCCAGGCCAGCAATCACACCCTGCAGCACAGAAAGTCTCCCATGCCCAGCAGTCCGTGGGTATGGACTGCCCCTGGGAGTGGTACAGATGTCTCTGTTTCTCTCCACACTTCAGGAGCTCTCATCAGAAAGGGAAGAGCAGCAGGCACATTCCTCCAGAATGTTGGTGTTCCAGGAGATGTAAAAAAGTCAAAGCAGCATGCATTGTATCCATTGCATCACCTGGGAGGGGCAGTGATCTGAATGAGGGCCTGGGATCACAGAATCACAGTATGTTAGGGGTTAGAAGGGACCTTGAAAAATCTAGTCCAACCCCCTGCCAGAGCAGGATCACCTTGATTTAGTCACACAGGAATGTATACAAGTGGGTATTGAATGTCTTCAGAGAAGGAGACTCCACAACCTCTCTGGGCAGCCTGTCCCAGTGCTCTGTCACCCTCAGAGTCAAAAAGTTTTCTCTCGTGTTCAAATGGAATCTCCTGTGCTCCAGCTTGCACCCGTTGCCCCTCGTCCTATCATTGGACATCACTGAGAAGAGCCTGGCTGCATCCTCCTGACACTCACACCTTACATATTTATAGACATTTATGAGGTCACCCCTCAGTTTCCTCCCCTCCAGGCTGAAGAGATCCAGCTCCCTCAGCCTTTCCTCATAAGGAAGGTGTTCCACTCCCTTAATAATTTCAGTGGCCCTGTGCTAGACTCTTCCAAGTAGTTTCCTGTCCTCTTGGAACTAAGGAGCGGAGAACTGGACACAATATTCCAGATGCAGTCTCACCAGGGCAGAGTACAGGGTGAGGAAATCCTCTCTGCACCTACTAGACACACCCCTTCTAATACATCCTAGGGTGCCATTGGCCTTTTTGGCCACACAGGCATATTTCTGGCTCATGGTCATCTTGCCGTCCACCAGGACCACCAGGTCCCTTTACCCTATGCTGGTCTCCAACAGGTCCATCCCCAACCTATATTCTCATGGTAAATACTCACTTGCCAGTTTTTAAAAGAACTGGAGAACAGTAATGCTGGGCTTGGCATTCATGTAGTATTTTATTTATCAAAACTCATGCTTCAGGGATTCAATCAGTCCCTTAATTACATGAGGAAGATTTCCTTTATTTTCCTCTGCAACACACAGCTGATTGATAGAAAGATTTAGAGGGAGCAAAAGCTTTTTTTCAAGACATGATATTGGTCAACAACAGAGAAGGGCATTCAGCTTTCTCTGCTTTCTTTGCTGCAGTCCACTTTGTTAGCACCTCTGACTGAGGTATTCATCTCACATGAGCACATCTCCATCATCAGATTTGGAAAGCGTGAACTTCTGCTGCTGCTTGCAACAGATCACCCCGGACAATGAATATGCCACTATTTAGTATCCTGACATTTGGAATAACTTTCCCTACAGAAATCTTCAGATTATAGGTGGAGATCAGTATGTAATGTAACAGCCTTTGACATACAGAAAGTCACACTAGGTGATTAAATGCTATTCTTTGGCAAGCAGATCTGCTTAAAAATCTGACTTGCATATTCCCTGCTTAAAGAAACAGCCAAGAACTTAAACACAGAAAAAAAAGAAATAACATAGAAACACAGACCCAGCTGTGATGGAGTCATGGGCTCAGAGGCAGAATGAGTGCTCCATAGCATGAATTTCATGGACTACTGCATCACTAACAACAGCTATTCAATAGAAAACTAATACAACAGATAAGCTTTATTCTCTATGGTAGGCAGATTGAGAAGGAATCAGCTGCCTAAACAGAGGTGAAAATTTTAGATGCTCCAGAAACTGGAGTTATCTGCATTTAACTACCTTCCATAGTTGTAGCCAGAAGCAATAAGGAATTTAAAGTGAAAAATATGGGCACATGAATACCAATAGGTATCATAAGACCATTTAACATTCATAAATTGTTTGGAATCTGAAATCTTTCTACTATTCTTCAGGAAAGAGACTGAATTTTTTGTATGCTAGAAAAGAAAAAGCTGTACATATATGAGACATTTCCCTCCTCCCTTCCCACTGTTTTGTTCAAACTTTCATATTGAAAATCAACCAGCTAAGTTTAGAATATTAAATCTTTGTATTGAAAAACTGCAATGGACAAATTCTGGCAAGGAGTTAGGGAACAGGCCTGGTTTAAAATACTGAGATGAATCAGTCAGCCATTAAAGGGAATGCAATTAGAGTGGACTGATTTCTTGGTTTTGCCAAAACAAGAAATCTAGCCACGATTTTATATTTTGGTGTGGGTTCTTATCTACTTTTAGAGCCAAATTTGTAATGGAAATATGCTGATACCATACTAATAGGCTGGATTAAAGCGAAAGATAGCATCGCCTTTCTCTTCAATAATATATATCCCTACAGCCAACCATTCTTCACTACTCCTGAAAGTTTAACCTACTGGCTGAGTCATAAGGCAACAAAAGCAAGCTCCAGCAGTAAGTTATGCTCCTTCTTTTTTTCAGATTAGCTACTCTAACAACTTGTCTTGAGAAAATGCAGCTACCACGTATGACAGAGCAAAAGCACAATACCATAAACACTGAGTAAGACAGTTCCAGAAGGTATAGTTAACATTGATCATAATAGGTAACAAAGCTTAAGCCAGACTTGCAGGTCCTATCATGCTGCTGGAGGAGACATACAGGGTAATAGTAGAGGGGTTTGATAAGAAGGAAGATACAAGGAAACAAATTCTTCTCTGTGCCTGTTACCTTGCTGCTTCCCTTCCACTTACAGGGAGGAGGACAGATAAGTCAAGCCTGACAAGTCATCAAGCAGACTATTAACACTTTTCTACAGCTCTGTCTGCAGGTGTGTGGAAGGAGCAGGTAGGGAAGGAACACTTTAACTATGTTCCTTCATGCCTCCATTCCTCACATCTCTCCCTCTACAAATCTGCTGAGTAGCAAAGCCAGTTTCCTTCCTCTCTGGAGCTCTCAAGTGAGACTTTCCTCCTTCTTTGGTGCATCTGGATTTCAGAGGAGAGAAATTTTAGTGTGCTTTATCCACTTTATGCTCTCTGTCTTTAATGTTGCTCCTATCAAGGCTCATGAGCTTCCCAGGAAAGAGGAGGTTGTGGGATTTCAGCCCTGCTTCCAAGAACAAAAACGAAGCAACATGTCCTTTGTAATCTGTGCCCCACAGTTGCATGAACAAAAGTTTTAACCTGCATATCCAAACAGGGAGTGACAATGTTGATTGCAATAGTCCATATTAGCATATCACGTAGTACAAATGGACCTAGCATAAAATCATTTGTTCTAGCCAATATATGCATTAGCCTTTTTTTTTTTCTCCTCAATCCAAAGTATTTGTCAAAGCAAGAATAACATTCATCTAAATTGTGATTATGGAATGTAGTTCTCCATATGATAGAGTCCATTAAAATATTAATTAGCAAATGATAGCAGTAAAATTCCAGGTATGTTTTTAATACCTAATTCACACATTTCATGTCCTCTGAGCTGTAGTTTACTTTGTAAATATTTGCTAATCTAACAAAATATGTACTGCTAGCTTCAGGTCATAATTCATGCAGATAGCAAATAGGACTTCTTGCAATTTTATAACATGACTTCCCCATTTAATTAACTCTTTTAATCTATTAGTATCAGACATATTTTTTCCCCAGCTCTTGTGTTTTTGCTTGTGTGACTAAAAAAGCTTTGTGTACAATTCAGAACAGGTCAGCTTCCTCCCTCTCTCATAGCAACAAAATCCTGGCTACCTCTGAAGTGGATAAGCTAAATGGGAGGGATTTCACATCAACTCTTGTCTCTCTAGCTTACATGCACAAAATGCTACAGTTCTGCTCAAAATGATTTTTACAGCAACACTTATTTTGTGTGTGATGCTAATCAGTTTACTGTTGATGACCACATCCTCTCAGTAGATAGATATATATATAAAATAGTAATTATTTCATGTTCTTTCCTAATTCAGTAGGAAATAAAGTACAGACATTCTTTTCCCTTTTTTCTTTTTTTTTTTTTTTAATTTTCCAGAAGCCACGCTCAAAGAGCACAAACTTTTATAAATCTACTTGCTATTCTTGCTTAAATAAGAACGACACATTCTTCTCTGGATGCTTGTCTTCAGAAAAATACTTGACATTAGCAATTTCTTGCACCAAAACTTTAATCATTATGTTGAACAGTGCAGACAATGTTTTCTGACACAACTTAACCCGGGTCCAGTCCCCTAACCCTGATTCAAATGACCTCATGGGAATAATCTCTCTGATTTCAGTAAATCTGTTTGCATTGGTGCTGTTCAATACTCTACTCCATCTTGCTGAATTGGACCATTAGTAAAAATAGACATATGTATTCAGCCATAGGCAGCTTGTATTTCCCTGTTTCTAAACTAATGAGTTTATCCTGCAGCATAAACAACTCCTATTTTCCATAAAGCTTTAAAGAACTGAACATGGTCAAGACTAAACTCTTCCTTTATTATGACATCCATTATTTTGTTAGGTGCCCAGCAATCAGAGAATGTTTTGTTGCCAAGTTCAATGGTAAAAGGAATGTTTCTACAATGCACAACTGAAATATCTCCTGACCAGTTCGATGAGCTTCTCAGCTCCCTTCACTTCTGATGAAGTGCCATTACTTAGCAATGATAGAGCATTTCCTAGCTTTCAATAGCTTTTATTCAGTAAGACTATTTATGACAGTAGAACTAAAAGTGACAGCTTTGACAAGAGGTTCTGCAAAGAGTATTGCTAACACAACACACTCCTGAGAGTGAGTGCAGGCAATGTGGTGCTGACCAAGCTGCTGTGTTAATGCTAGAAGAATAATTGAAGTTAGAGGGGGGTTTGACCTAATGGTTAAAGGAAAAATTAAATACATGTACCAGTTTGGTGTAGTAATACTGCCCAAATCCAATTAACCTCATTTATGTTCACCTAGATTACTGTAGTGATGTTTCTCTCCTTTTACCTAAGTCAGATTTCTGGTTTGATAGCTTTGCAGGAAGGGGAATATGAGACAGGGAGTTCTGCTGCAGCTGAAGGGAAAGAAGAGATCAGGACCTTCAGTGCAACTGCAGTGTGCATCGCCTGAATTTTCCCTCTCCTTGGACAAATAAGAGTGCTTCTAGTCTAGGTTACCATAGTTTCTGGTTTCCTTAGTAACCCCTTTGAGAGCATTCATGTGTTTGTATCGGAGGAAAGGGTGTGAGGGGGTCTAAAATGGAATACAAACATCTAAAACTAGGAGTGAAAAAATTCCAAGTTTTCTCCTTAACAAAAAAAAAAAAAAAGACCCAAACTAACTTTAAACAAGCAAAGTTTCACTGAAAATCAACTGAAATAATTATGACTGGGTATAATTTAAATCATGATGTGGCAAAAAGGACACATTTGTTCTCAAGTCAGAACCATTTAGGGTCTCCAGGATGAACCTGGACAGAAGCAAGATACCATCTTTGGGATGGCACTTCGGAGTTAGGGGTAGTTACAAAGAAAGTGGTTACCCACTTGAGGTGTACTACTAGCAAACAAAACCAAGGCCAGTAAGATACACGTGTTTTCTAGTAACTCTGTTAGTATAATGGAAATGTTGCCATAATAGTATGCCCCATAATGTTTTGTACTAAACTTCCTCCTCCCTTCACCCAGCTGGCAGTAAAAAGCAGCATAATGTGTTTTATGAATTAATGGCTTGATCTTGCTTGTATTCATCTGAAGTAACAGGTTTGGTCCTTAACTACTTGAGAATTTAAATTTATATTGAAATACAGAAATTTATTTATGTTTAAAGACAACTACTTTTTACTAGCAGAATTCACTGACCCTTATTATTGTGCATCTGTCTTGCCCTAGAAAGAAACTTGTCACTAGATTTGCCCTTTTGCCCTTCTTGAAGAGCCCTTTTGTGCTTGGAAGCTATGCAGACACTTACCTGAAGCAGGTCTTAGCTAAACAGCACAGAAATGAATATAAGAAAAAACATTTTTACTGTGAGGGTGGATGAACACTGCAACAGGTTGCCCAGAAAGTTTTCAGAATTTAAATCCTTGGAGATAATCAAAACCCAATCAGAGACATTATTGTGAAACCTGTTCCGAGCAAGGGGGTTACACTAGATCTCCAGAGGTCCCTTCCAGTGTTCTGTGACTCTGGATTCTGAGAAGTGTGTTATGGTTGGGAAACTGTCTAAATGCAGATTACCAAAGGAACTACAAAAAGTCTATGATTCATGTAAGGAGGCACCAGCACAGCTAAAAATGCTGTTTCAGAAATGTAATATTTTTCTACGTTAATTTATAACATTTGAGAGCTTAAAGTGTGAGTGCCTTTGAGGATATTTCCATATAAACAATAGAGAATAGCAACTATAGCATTGGTATTAAACAGGTCTAATGGCCTAACAACAACCTTGGTAATAACAGGATTTTGAATTATAGGATTTTGGAGAAGTTAGAAGAATTAGAGTCAGAAGAGTTCATTTTTGTATGACAAAATGTACTGCTCTTGTCACATACAAATGGAAGAAAGATGGAAAATAAGTGCAGAGACAACTTGAGAGTAATATGAAAGAAGAAATGCTGTTAGAAAGACAGCAACATAAACATTTACCAGGTTTTTGTTCGTATTTCCCATTCTTGTCCCTAAACTGTCATTCCCCTGTACTTTTGATGGCTTG
Organism: Gallinula chloropus; assembly: GCF_964237585.1. Lineage (NCBI taxonomy): Eukaryota > Metazoa > Chordata > Aves > Gruiformes > Rallidae > Gallinula > Gallinula chloropus. The sequence continues at coordinate 6,777,413 of NC_140092.1, read as the reverse complement.
CTGTGTTTCTGGAGGCAGTAATGGCAAAGCTGTTGATACCACTTCTCTCATTTTTGGCTCCTGTGCCAATGTTTTTTAACTTATAGTAACAGATTGCAAAATGCATTTGCTGATCTTTGTCTAACTGATTTTCTAAAACCCAACTAAAAAGAATGACACAGGTCAGCAATGAATGGCTTAGCTTATTTCTATGAGCTTCTCCTCAAAAGGGGTTTTGAAAAGGAATTTTCATATACTGTACATGAATGGAGCATTAGTACTGGCCTCATTTATATATGACCCATTACATATATATCTTTAATCAGGAGTTTCAGTAGGTGGCTCCTAATTAGCTATTTGCTGCATTTCAGAGGTGACTTATTGATTGGGTTTCCATTACTTATCAGTAGGAACTCTACCTTTCAGTTGGTATGTCTCGACTGGCCAGCTTACTGCCCTTAAACTATTCTCTGATCTTACTTTTGTCTGAGTCTCCTTGCTTTAAATATTGGAAATATTTACTTCAGAAGAAAGAGGAGAATGAGAATGGTAATGTTTTGCATCTGTTTTGCTGAGATGAAAATAACTACCTACTGCCCTGTCCTGGTTTTGGCAGGGATAGAGTTAATTTTCTTCCCAGCAGCTGGATAGTGCTGTGGTTTTGACTTAGGATGAGAACCATGCTGATAACTCACTGATGGTTTTAGCTATCGCCAAGTAGTCAAGGACTTCTCAGTTTCTCCTGTTGCCCTGCTAATGAGAAGGCAGGGGATGCCCAAGAACCTGGGAGGGGACACAGCCAGGACAGCTGACCCAAACTGCATAAAGGCATAGTCCATACCGTGTGATGTCATACACCATATATGACTGGGGGTTGGCTGGGAGGCAGAGCAGCTCAGGAACTAGCTGAGCGTTGGCTTCAGGTGGTGAGAAACTGAGCTATCTGTCCCTTGGTTTGTATATTATTATTGTTATTAATCTTCATTTTCTGTCCTATTAAACTGTCTTTATCTCAGCCCATGAGTCTTACATTTTTATCCTTCCTTTTTAATTCCCTCCCCAACCCACTGGGAGGGGAAGGAGTGAGCAAACAGCTGCGTGATTGTTTTAGCTGCCAGATGGGTTAAACCACAACATGTCCACATCAAAAAACAGTCAGGACCTTTTCCTTCGGATAAACGACACTAAAAACACGTGGGATCACAGTGCACCACTTAAAAGTCTCTCTCAAACCTCAGAAAAATCAGCGGGAATCTTTCTATTTAATTGAATAAACTTCAGATCAGATCCTGAATAGCCCTGCCTTATGTTATAGTCAAAGAATTCTCTTTCCTCTAAGAGGCAGAAGTGACTCCCTAGTGACTTCTAATGCTGTTTTTCGAAAGTATAAATCCATAAAGATGAGGCTGCAGAATAGCAAAGAAATAATTGAAAATACCATTATCACAGTTTACTACTTAGTTGTCGACCACAAAATTCAAGATTCAGCTCAACTGAAAATAAAACCCAACAAAAACCTACAGTGAGGACTGTAGTTTCTATGTGTCCAGACTCCTAGGAGGAAAATTTCTCTCCTCATGCCTAAACAGTCTGGACTGTAGAGTTTACTTATTATATGGTCATCATTCTTATCTTGCAGACTGAAAACACTCACGTGTTAAGTAGGATGCTGCAACATAACATACTAGTGTATCACATTAGTGCAATAACTGAGAATGATGTTTTTAGAAAGATACATGTTATTCCATATTCATTTATTTTCTTCTTAGTAAAGTGGGTTGTTTCTAGATCTTGATGTTTACTATTTAACAAGACGAAACAAGTGTTACTAGTTTCTTTCATCTTCTCATTCCTTCATTAACTACTGACTTTCAGGTTTCCATGGAAAAAAAAGCAGCATTCTTCAACAGACAAAAGAAAAAAAATACACAAACAAACACTGAAGTTCTAGTCATCAATTAGCAACTATCTCTCATAATAAGCATGTCTTTTCTAATCCAGGACCATGCACAAATATGATAGTAAGGAATCATGAACTGGATATCATACTTATTCCAATACCATATATTGTACTCATCACAACCACAGATTTACATATGAAGTGTCCAGTTTGGTACTAAAAGACCTTTCTTATACAGATACTTTGGTTGTACTTCAAACACCTTTCATAAACTACATTTCCATAAAACCTGCAATCACATGTCTCAAAGGATTAGCAAATTTATGTCTCAATTTTCAGTTTCAGGTATATGATTCAAAGTGTCTGAAGCTTGTGATTATCAGAACTTGTTACCATCTGACAGTGTTTAATAGCTCATACAATCCAGGTTACACTCCCAATTTCTTGCAGCAAATTATGTTCTGCCCACAACAAAATGAGATACTACCTAGCACTGTTTGGTGATAACCTCAAGGTAAGGATCTTGAATACTAGAGGCTTAAATTATCTCTGAACATTCGGGGTGCTACCCTAAACTAGGGTTTAGGCAAAATGATACAGGGAATTTTTCTTTAACACTGGTATTGAAACTCGATCACAGAAATATTACATTACCATGAAAAAGAGCCCAAGGGATAGTCTTTTTTGTACATGATGGCTATTTTTAGCAGTTGTTCTTGAGTGCTAGATACCAGTACAGGGATAATCTTCAGCTATGAAATCAAAACAGCAATGTTGTATGATACTGATTTCAGCAGAGGCTGTCTGGTAAAGTTGTTGGAGCACCAGTCAGAAAGGTGTCTCATTCTGATTAGACTACTTGTTTCTAGTAACTGTGTAATTTGCTCAGGTTCAGAGGCAGAGAAAGAAATTTGTGTTCCTTATTTTCACCCCAGTAACCCACTGGCTTTGTGTACTTTTCTTTTAGAATGAGAAGCACAGAATTTCCAAGGTAGTATTAAATAGGTGCATTGTCAGCAACGCTAAGAAAATCCCTACTCTTATACAGTTAATTAGTCTTGTTACATTAATTGAAAACCATTCAGAACCCGGATCTGAATGGAGGGCGATCTGGGAAAGCGGCCAAGCGGGGTTTTAGAGAGCGATGCAGAACGCGCCTCTCCACAGCCTGCTGGAGGCAGCGGACGTTCCCTTCACAGGGCAGCGGATCAGGCTGCTCTCGATTCAAAAACGCTGCTGAGGAGCTGTGGGTTTATTTTAAATAATCACATTTAGTAGCGGTTGTAATAATGAAAAAGGTGGAAAGGGAAAGCCTTTTAAAGGGATTTCAGCAATTAAGAAGCAACGAAGGTATCTTCTCCCAATGACCATAGGTTGCACAGAGGGCAGATTGATATAGCTAAATGCTCTTTAGCTAAATGCCCTCTTGCAGGTGTTTGCAATGCTCACAACAGACATTTGCCCCCTTTTTTTTTTCATTGGGGTGGGGTTTTTTTTTTGTTCTCAGTTTGGTTCTTTGAATAACAGAATGTTAATAAGATAATGATGGATCATAAATTAAAATGTAAATCAAATATTCTGTTTACACACAGAAACTTAACTCTGCAATGTAGCAAAAGGAAAACGTAGGACTAGGATGAAAAAGATCTTAAGAATGTGTGAAGAATATCTTCACTGGATGTGAAGACATTTTCTCAGTTCTTTCTGAGCTTCCACTCTAAGAGTTAAAATACAGTAGCAAAGTATATTATAATTACTTTATCTTACCTAAAGGCAAAACTATAGAAAACTAGAAATCATATATTAATTTGGACTCAAGTTTAGGGGAAATTTAATTGTAGTGCACTTGCCTCAAAGAAATTAAATGTGTTTATAGTAGGTTGCCCTTAGCCAAGGGCCAAAATCCCATCTGACTGCTCAGTCACTCACCCAGTTCAACAGGACAGGGTAGAAAATAAAATGGAAATACTCATGGGCTGGGATAAAGACAGGGAGATTGCTTATCAGTTATAATCAGGGGCAAAACAGACCTGACTTGGGAAAAAATAATATCATTTAGTACCAATTAAAACACATTTGGGTAGTGAGAAACAAAGACAACACCACCTTCCTCCCCTTTTTCTCCAGCTCATCTTCTCTCTCTTACTCCTGCCTCTTCTTACCTTTCCCCAACCCTGAGTGGCGCAGACTGGGGAGGGAAATAGGGGGTTGTGATCAGTCCGTAACGGTTCCTCTCTGCTGTGCCTCCCTCCTCATACTTTTCCTCTGCTCCAACGTGGGTCTCCTACAGGACACAGTTCCTTCAGAGAACATCCATCTACTCTCCCTGCAACTTCTCCGTGGGCTGAAGGGAAATACCTGCTCCAGCACCTGCAGCAGCTCTTACCCTCCTTCTCCACCCTTAGTGTTCACAAGACTACTCCTCACACTTTTCCCCACCACAATCTTTTCTTTATTTTCTTAAACAATGTTTATCTAGCAGGTCCTCACACATGAGTCATCTGTGCCCTGGGGGGGGGGTCAGTTGGAGCTGCCTGGAACTGGCTGTTTCTGGCATGGGGCAGCCCTAGCCTCTCCTCACAGGGGCCACCCTGCTGCCCACCAGCTCCAAACACCTCACAGAGTAAACCCAGTGCAGTTGTTGACTCAGAAATTTGGTTAAATTTAAATATGAGAGGGAACATGTAAATGTATTGTGCAAGGCTCTTGGTATGGAAAGCCCCTCGTACGACCTTTGGAGGTGGTAACAGAATACTGCTGCATGCTTGTAGGATACCTTTCATATTCTGGTGATACAAGCTCATCCAAATTAAAACCCACTATACATTGGAAGCTAGTAGTAGCACTTTTCTGACAAACATAGTTTTTCAGAGGCAGATCATTTGTCTCCTGGAACATGTTGACGAACTGCTGGAAAAGATTCAAGTCTTTTGGGAAACAACACTTCAAAACAGAGAATGGTATTGAAAGTCTGTGTGGAAAATAAAGGCTCTCCTCTTGTTAGTACTCTGTTGTTGGACTAGCAAAAGTATCTTTCCTTAAAATCTTTATCTTTTTAGATCGCTAGAGTTCATTGCAATGTCCTGAATACCATCAGGTTTGTAAGATGTTTCAGTAGTCAAGATTGACGCAAAATGCTGCAATTCAGTGCTACAGTGTATTTGCTCTGTTTTCCTCTCCTTTTTCCTCCCACATGTATGTCACCAGCTCTATTATAGGCATCCTTATTCATTCCTGTGCGTTGTCTTTGACTTCTTGCAGCTATGACTTTTTTTCTTTTTTAACTACAGATCACTTTGTGACCTGAGCTCTTTTTGTACTAATGGGGGAAAAAAACCCTGGGATCAAGGCACACGTATTGCAAAAATTGATGCTTGAATTATTAAATATAACTCAATTCCCATGTGCAGAGAGAGGCAAGAAGAAAATGGAAGCTGTCTATAATTTAATTAGAGTACATACAATAATAATCAGTTGTTATTAGGACCCTGATTTTCACTGTGATGTGCAAATAGAGAAATGTCCAGTTCACAACAGGGAGGTGGTGTGTGGCTTGGAGAGCAGGACGGGGGGGTTTCGGTGAAAAACATGACAGTGTGTCACTCTAAACCTTTAACTGCACACACTGAATACATTACAGTAACAGATATTATAACTTAAAGAATCTCTAGCTTACAAATAATTTCTTTTTAATGTAAATCCCAATATATGGGCATATTCTAGAAAAGGAATCAGAAACAGTATTCTTATTTCTAAGTGATTCCTGTTTAAATTGTGAGCCCATGCTACTATTTTGAAATTAAATGCCATAGTCTCAGCTCTCTAATGATAGAAATTTGTTGATTATTACAGATCTTTAAACAGCACTCTGGCACATACCAAAGCAGATTCATAATGCCAACTGGATACACACTGGAAGTGTTAAATTCTGCTGCCAGTTTCAGATGCTTCAATACACTTCAAGGGTAGAGTTCTGGTGGCTCCAGATTGAGAACTATGCTAAGCACTGCACACATATGTAATGCAAGGTCCCTGTCTCAGCCAGCTTAAGTCCCAAGTGTAAAAAAGATTCTGTTTGACCAAATGAATGCTTAAGTGACACTGGGCAAATGTCCTTAGCACAATGATATGAAGATATGAAAAATTCAAAGTCTAATTATCATAGCTATCCAATTGAAGTAGAGCCTGGCAGGAAAGATGTCTGTAGTCCATTGAAGGACAACTGAAAGACATGTAGCCTGGGAAACACCAGAAATAGCTTTTAAACATATATAGTTTGTCCTGAACATGCAATACTACTAATGACTAGGTTTTGTGCACATGTTCTGCATATTAATAAATTAACCAATTAAAAAGGCACATGATGAAAATTATAAACTACAGGATTTTGTCTAAGGCACTGATTAGACATCTATGAAGGCGTGGCTTTGATTCAACACTCCATGTTTTTTAGTTGCCATACAGCCTGAATAAAGAAAGCCAAGATATGAACCAGGTCAGTTTTAAGCCACTTGAGTCAGTCTTTGTAGCCGGGCAAGGCTAAGAAAATCTGTTCCCTGTGGGAGCTGGGATTCAAGGTACACCCTGGAGCAGTGAGTAGCAGCCTCTGGGAGAGCCCGGAGCAGCTTGTAGTTCACCTGTAGTGCTTTTTTTTTAGTGGCAGCTGTGAACACACTCATCCTGCCCACCAGCAAACACAAGGAATTCCATAAGGAATATCTTAATTTTCTATATTGCATGTTTTGAAGGGTTGGAGGCTTGTTTGGGTTTTTTTACAGTTTTCAAACTCAATAGAATACCCAAACCTACACACCAAAAATGTCTGCTAGCTCCTAGTGAAATTAAGAGACACTACTTTTCAGACTGGATGAGTTTTCCCATTCAGTTGAAGAACCCTATTCAAGACACCCGAAAAATATACAAAATACCAAACACCAGATTCAAGACGGCACCCCACTGCTAATATACAATGGAAATCACAATACACTGCTCACATAGTAACTCAATTGCTGACAATTTCACAGCCATTTTTTGCCACAAGTCACAAACTTTCAGTACAAAAGAGTTTTTTAACGCCTTAGCTCTCAAATTGATTCCATGAAATGAGCTTCCATATAATCAAAATAATGATTTCAGGCTGTCATAGTTGCAAGAACATTCTTGAATGCATGACTCAGGTGCTCCTTGTGGGTTTAGAAACCTAAATGTAGACCAGTTATTTACAGATCTGCTCTGAGATCTGCTCTGTAGCTGCAGAGTGCATGGAACTGCCTACCCTAGTACCATGGCCGTGTACCTGAATGCTTTTTCCTCTCCCTTACTAAAGAAAACTGCAGCATGAATTTTTAATAGTGCCTTGATCTAGCCCTAAAATAAGGGCAGATTACATACTGGTCAGACTAAACCCACCGAGCCCAGGGACCCAGCAGGGACCAGCACACTCCACTCAAGCGTGGCGCGAGGAAGACTTTTATCTCAAATAAACCACAGAAATGATACCATGCCTGCTCCTTTTCTGTGCAATGGACTTTCCTCTGTATTTCCCTACAGAATTATGCATTCGACCTACCACTTTAAGTTAATTTTTTTTCTGTTTGTTTCCTTTCTTCCCTAATAAGGGCCACCTCATGCTCTTGGTAGTGGGCAAGTTTTGAACTGTCTTCCATAAGAGCATAGTTAAAGCTTGTAGGCAAAAACTGAGCTCTGTATCACCACAGAATTTCTCAGCTTATAAGGAAGAAAATATTCACTAGCCAAAAGACAAATCTGCAAGCACTTCATGTCTGGAAAAATTGGTGTTTCAGGATATGGTATCAACAAAAAGCCTATCTCCTTTCATCTAAGCATTTGTTTTTACACCTGTCATACAGGACTAAATATAGCCTGATTCTGTACTCTGCCACCATATGTTGCCAGTTTCTGAGTGCAGCAAAAGTGGTTTTAGATTTAACGGGTTCTATGCAAATTCCAGCTGCTAATGACACTCATTTTTATGTTCAAAAGGGGTTTACTGCTTTATGTCGATGTTTAATTTCTACTTGTAGTTACTCAAGGTATATTCAGACATCAGATGGCACTTGTCTAAATTTTATATGGTATATTCATCCTGTACACCTGTGAAAGATTCTTGAAAAAAATAAGGAACAGCCAACTACTCACAGAAAACATTAGTTCATGTTAATCAACACATTATGAAGAAACATAAGTCTTTGCCTAAGCTCATAGCCCCCACATATTCAGTCCTTACAGATTAAATCTTCTCAATTATTATTAGAATCATGGCCTCGTTATGACACATTTCCACTAGCGAAATGGAGTGTTCTGGAAGCAGGTTATGGGAAGCATGCCTCCAATATTTGGGACAAGACTCTTGCTCATAACCTGCACATGCAAACAATTTTTAGATCAGGCACAAAGTAAATCCTTAAACAAATACCACTCTGCACATAAAGAGATAACTTTTTCCAGCATAACTGGAAACTTCAGGTATTACAGTAAGGTAATCAGAACAAGCCTCCAATGAGTCCCACAGAGTGGCAGCAAGAGAAGAGAGCATCTGTGGATAACTAAATATGTCAAACCCCAACGCCAGAGCACTAACACGGTGTTTCAAGGCACCTCATCTCACTGTCCTCTGCAGAAAAAGAATCAGCCCTTTTATCCCTGTAGTCCTACTCCATGAATGTCACAAACCCATGAAAGGACTGAATCCCTAGTTCAGTTGTCTGGAACAATTACATTCATCCTGATTTGGCTCAGTTGTTCCCTGAGTGAAGCGTTTTCACTGGAGCTCTCATCTTGTCCAGATGTTGCCTAATCACAGCCTCACGGACCTTCCTCAGCATCAACTCTGCCTTTTTTTTCTAGAAAGTTCAGGTCAGGTGGAAAAGCCCAGTTGTTGTTTAGTCCATAGAAAAAGAGGGTAGAAGAAAAGTTGTGACTAACACATCCCATAATAAATACGTCTCTTTTTTTTGGCTTCCAGTTGACTCTAGTAAGGCTTTACAACACCTTTAATAACTGATGACCTCGTGGAGAGTTATTGTTTTGTTACTCTGTAGACCCTGAACCAGGAAAACTTTTACACGCAGCCCAAGTTCACGCTTATTCTAAGAATGTCCTCACTCTCTGCTGGAGAACAGGGATTTCTCCAAAACTGTGTCCAGAGCAGGGAAGAGGATTTGGAAAAACAGCATGACTGTATGATACCTTATAATTAATAGTTTCTGTAAACTAACAAGCAACACCTGAAGCATATGGCAATTCCAAGTCAAAATGTGGTTTGATATTTCAAAACCCTGTCTAACCATTTTCTTCAGCAATGTGGAATTCACTAATGTAAAACAGCAGCTGTGACCCCTTGTGAAGCCCACACCTTTTTTTGCCCTGTCTTAAAGGCAATGGACAGAGAAAATGGGAGAAATCAAAAAAAAAACTTGGCAAACTAAAGGGAAATTCAGAAAACTAAACCAAAAATAGTTCAAAAGCTGGTGGACTGTACTTTATTTTCTGGTGTCCAACTTGCCCAAGTGCCCAATTTAAATATATCATATTCAAGAAGCCTCAAACACTCTTTCTGAAGACCAGCTGCTGTAGGACAAGGCACATTGGGAATTCCTTGTCCAGTCAAATCCCCTTGAAAAGTATCTGGTGAGTAGGTTTGAGTTTTCTTAGCTCTTCAACTAAGCTACAATTTGCCAGTTGTTCTTCTGAAGAAATGATTTGAGATTGACTTTTCTTAAAACTTAAACCAGGCTCCAGCAATGAATTATATAAAACTGTTAATCCAGAGTTTGTATAATTAGTGTGTAACTATTAACTTGTGGAATAGTTTCATCATCCTATTTTGCATGCACGTTTTTCTATTTTATGCAATTAAAGACAGTGACATGAAAAGACCATCAAATAGGTACAGGACACATAATGATAAAAGGTTTTATAGCTGTGATTCTGGGAAGAGTACATTCCTTACAAAGAAGTTACACAACTCATTCTCAGAAATGCCAATAAAATGTTTAGTTGTCTCCTTTCCCACCCTTTCCCAGCCACACATACTAGGACAATTTTTAACTCAATATTTTTGCATTTTATTACATTTTCAGAGTTTGAGCCTGCATGTCATTCACCTATCTTATTCCCCATTTTGTTTCTGTGTGAGGCTTTCCACAGCTTCATATCCATAACATATATATATAAATGTATGTAAATTTCTTCTTTATCCTATTCCTTCATTAGGTATCAGGAAAAAAAAAAGATTTTAAAATATTTCAGGTCTGGAAATATTTACTGCTAGGTCATGCTGTTCTGAACACGCTGTCTTGTAAAAGACCATAACTGGAAAGTTGTAGATTATTGCATGGGACTACTGGGATTCCAGCTTCTTTCAAACTTTTAAAGCATTTGCAATAAACCTCCTAGTTAGAGAGACATTGGTCATATAATCAAAACATGCATTTTTAGAGCTAATCCTTTTAATCCAGTTTGAAGTTTTGCATTTCACAACAGAGAGCACAGGGTGATCTAGTAAGGGGGAACATAAAAAGCCAAACCATACTGCAGATTTTGCTAGGGATTTCTTGGGTCAGAACAGGAAAGCAGATTTCTAACTAATTGTCACACACTGTGTCTTCCTCTGAAGTAATGAATGATGGCTTGTCTCTTTCACAGAGCACTTCAGATTTACAGGGTACTTTTTAACTTCCCGCCTCCCCCCCCCCCCATCACCCCCTCAAAAATAAAGACTGGGAGGGGGAAGGGGGGAGCTGGTGTTTTTCACCAGAACAATGACAAAACCAAAACTGACCGACTAAGTCAGACATTCCCATGGAGTTTATTACAACAGCAGGTGCAACTTAACAAAGTTCAAGATAGGATTATTGGGGAGAGAGTTTATAATGTATATTAAAGTTACTCTACAACTCTCAACTGAAATACCTAGGAAAACACCTAAACTGTGTGTTAGAAGTTAGGATGGCATTTAACATATGGGAATTTTTTTTACTGTAGCTGCTTTTTGGAGTTTCTGGTACTGTCTTCCTCAATCTATACCACCGGTCACAGGCTGTAGGAAAAGTCTGACTATGGGTTTGACCCACTGTACCAATTCCAGTACATGTATTCCGTTGTTGTTACATCAATGCAGTACTACAGCTTCACAGGCTGAAAGACAGAAGCGCAAATTAACAAAGCTGAAAAAAGCTTAAACAGTAGTTCATAGTTACACCAGCATGAGCAGTACAGGTGAATTCCTCTGAGGTGACTTATAAATTGGAGACAAAGACTTTGCCTCCTATAAAGTCTGAAAGTTGTAGGTGCCGCCTTCTGTAAATATTAATAATGGCACCGAAGCAAGCACCACAAGCAAAGGGCACTCGGCCACCCAGAGCCTTCCCAACAAAACACTCACTAACTGCTACAAAGACTTTGCATCGCTTGTTCTCACAGCTTCCTTCAAGACTGCAAACGGAAAGGCAATTTTCTATATGCACCACAACAAGATGTGGATTAAAGACCACGGTTACTCCCTCGCTGCTACTTGCATTCTGGATGTGGCATTGAAATATCCTTTGCAGCAGCCAGGAAAGCTTCAGTGTGCTTTTGAGCACTCGCAGTGACTTGACCCTACCCCAAACTACATCTGTCCCCCAGCCAGCCTTCTCTAAGTGCATTCAAAATGTACTCTTCGACCACAAACTACTTGAAAGCAGCCGCATTTAATCTCTTTTGCAGATTAAGAAAAATAAATAAATTATGGAGCTTTTTCAATCACTGGTAGAACTGATTGTATCAGACACCACCCTAAATTCGACTGACAACCTGACAGCCTGAGCGGGTGCCCGGCAGAGATGGCTTGTGCCTCGGTTCCCTGGGTAACAAGGACACAGGCTCAGGAATGGAGCACAAACCTGCCAGGAACCACGCAGGAGCCATTCCACTCTTTTGCTGCTCTGTCATTTAAAAATACTTCACAAGCATTCACTGCCTCAAAAGGCAGCTTGAGAGAGGCAGAAATTGCCTTGTGCGCATTCTGCTTTTGAATCCCGGACAGATCAATGATTGTTTGTTTATCCTGAGTGAAGCAAGTGATAGTTTTTCTCCAAATTCTAGCAGACAACACTCCCGTCGCTGAACCTGGTACGACACGTGTCACACAGAGCTGGGAAGGGACACAGGACTGGAGCAGGTTAGAAACCGGCTGCCTTGGTCACACAGAGAGCACAATTACTTAATGACAGCAATTTACCAGTTTTACAGTTTGCAGTGCCAAGGAAATATCGCTTGTGACAGTGGAAACAAATCAAGCCTGAAGTGGTTATTCAGCACAGAAAATCAGAGCTCGTTCTTCTAACACTGAAAATCGTGGAATTTATTTTAGTGCTTAATTAATGCTTTGGATACCCAGTTCTAAGTAGATTTGCTGGAAGGTTTGTGACACTGCCTTTTAAAGGACCAGAAGTTATAGTTTAAACTGTTTTTGCTTCTTCCAGTTATTAACTTGACACTGGATTTTGTTCTAATGATTGTTCACTGTATGCCATTAGTCTTCCAACTGTGACAGTTATTTATTTGTGCTGTTTGCCTAAGCAACCCTGCTAATTCCCTACTGAAACATCTCGCATAAGAACAGGGCTACCGAAGCCAGCTGAAGCCTTTCAGTTCATGAGGAGAGGACATTAAGGAAGTAAAGGGTTGTTGAAACCTCTCAAGGCTAGATTAATATCTCCACCTTTCCACATTAAACGAGTGCTTTTCAAATTTTTACTATCATCAGATGTAACAGGAGTTCATAGAAAAATTATGGGGTTTTAATATTTAAAATCACTTAAAGAGAAAAGACAGAAAGGGATTTGGTTTAACAGGTAACGAACTCATAACAGTCTCTCAGGAATAACGTCATCAGTGCACAGGAGGGGAAATCCCAGCTATATGTATTTTTCCCTGTTGTTTATATACAGCTGGGCTGATGATTTCTTAGAGTTACAGGAAAGAATGAGAGTCACAATGTGAAAGAATCGGTAATTAAATTAGGGGGGTGGGTTTTGACTAAAAAATTAATTAGCCCAAAAACTAATACACAAAGGTCTTTACAGCTGAATAGCTTTCAGAGCGAAAACCACTAGAAATCTATCACCGCTTTCTGACCTACTTTCCATGGTCATCGCTAATTCGATCTTCTTGCCTTTCATATCTCTCTGTCTGTGCCAACAGACAGATGAGCAGTGGAAGAACAGAAGAGGCAGGTTGGGTGAAGAGGCCAGGGAAAGGCAAACCCTGGTGAACAAGCGATTGCAAGTTTTCATAGTTCTACTCCCCAAATAAGCAGGCAGTTTTATTAGCATGAAGTCAAAGGATGTTATTGTCACAAATATAGTATGTCTCATAAATCACCAAAACGTGTCCGAGCAAATGATCTATGCATGGATAATGTAATGTCTGAAACAATTATTAGACCTCTTAACATTATCAGATCTAAATTCTACATGACGTTAGTCAAGACAATTGAATATAAATAGATCTGTTGAAAAATGAAACATCAGAAATGGGGGGAGGAGGGAATTGAGTACATCAGATGTTTTCCAAAAGAATTATTGTTATTTTTGTTTAAGAACTATGCATTTGTCTTGAAACAGAAGCAATTTGTAAGAAGTGAAATAACCCAGAAATCATACATTTCATTTCAATTCAGCTATTTTTCCTGACCTGGACAATATAAAAGAATGCTTTTCAAGCTAATACAATCTAGCTTCTTTTTTCCCCCCAAGAAACCTTTCATATGTCCCAATTTCTACCCTGAGCCCTCCCACACCAATTATTTTATTACAATTTCCTAAGTAAATTAGGTTTATGTAACAGAACTGCCAGTTGTCATCTGTACCCCATGTCTCCCTATTGCTTTACATCCCATTGACCAATTTTTAAAAGGTTATACAAAGATACAGATTCTTCTAAATGTATCTGAGAACTGGCAGCTGTTTGGAGAAGATAGACTGAAATTCATGACCCTGTTTGAAGCAAGACAGTGTAACTCCAGCAGTTTCCTGTTAGCCAGGCAGCACTTGCATGGACTAAGCCAGCTTCTGAGTGAGCCCAGCCAAACATGGAAATAATTTAGGAAATTATTTAGGAAATTATCTAGGAGCTAGGGAGAAAAAAGAGAGAGAAAGAAAGGAGGGGGAGAGGACAGAGGCATTAATGCCACAGGGTGTTCTGTGAGATGAGAGAGATTTAAGACACAGATCAACTGAAATGTGGTCTTCCCAAGTCTTACTGTTCACATGACTTTTTATTCTCCACTCCCCCCAAAATTTTCATTTCAGCTCCCAAAATGAAGTAGTCACTATTTGCACACTGCTAATTAAATACTAATAAACTCACACATACATGCTACATGAAAGAGATCCAGAATCTAAACTTCAAACGATTAGGAGGGTTTGAAGAGAGATACCTGACATCTAATTACTCTGCCTTCATGCTGAAGATCTGCACCCTCAGACCTTGGCCTGAATGCAACGCGAGCCACTGACAGCACTGATCCAAGCTCCTAAAGGCAACTATCAGGTCTTCCCACGTGTGCTTCTAATAAACACAAAACACATTGTTTGTAGGGATTTATTGCCCTTTTGAGATGAACAGTTTATTCCTCAATGAAAATTATATTGGCACTGAGACAGATGTAAAACTGGTAGAAGTGTCAAGTCTGTCAAAGAACACACTGATGTCTTCCCAGTCCCATGTTGTCTGTGTACCCATGCAATCATGTTTTAAGTGTTGATTTTTCCAGCCTCAAAAGAGCTAACTGGATTTTATGCATTTCAGTTCTGACCATAGGAACCTACGGGACATATTTTAACCAACTGTCCTACCTGCTTATGCTGAGATTTCTAGCGCAGTGGTGTGCTCCCCACTACCATGAAGAAAACAGTACCTGTATTATTGTTCTTCACAGTTTTGCAGAAATTAATTTGCATTTACTTGTTCTTGTCTGCAAATTTTCCTTTGAGAAAGCCTTCAGCATTGGAAATTACAAATACTCCAAAAATGCTGTTTTTGCAGATTTTCAATACAGAGGCATTGTTCAGCTCCATGCTTAAGGTTTTATGGATTATTACACCTTTATCTAGATTAAAAACATTTGTTTTCATAGTTTAATGATCACAAATTTGAAAAAATATTTCTTCAGAAGATGACAGAACAAGATGTACCATTTTTAATCTATAATTTTACAATATAGATGCTTTACTCTGAAGTGCTCTGGCTACACAGAGAAAAGGAAAAGAGGGAGTTAACTTCACTGTAACTTTCAGTATCAAGATTCCTAATAAAACACATTTATTTGAATTCAAGAACTGAGGCCACTGTTTATATTGTCTAACAATGCTATAGATTTTAATGGATATTTTGGTGGCAGATAAAGTAAAAGTAACTCAAAATATTTTTTTTTAATTTATATAAAATAATTAAAAGAAAGTGAAACCTTTTAGGACTGCTTCATTTTTTAAAAAATATTATTTCTTTATACCATAAAAGATTAATATACCTAAAAAGATAGTAAAGTACCAATCATTCAGGTAGTGAAAGTTCCAAAGGCAAGTAAATCTACTTTAAGTTTGTGTAATATTTTTTCTTCTTTTTCTTTATAGTCACCTCAACTAAGCAGCATGTGGGATATTGAAAAAATATTATTATAGCCTAATGGCTAAAATTTAGTCTATATTGAGCAACCTAGTTGATACTAAATGGGGTTTAGTTACTGTGAGTTGAGTCATTCATACACATTTGTAGAATATCAGCTTGCAGCATGGGGCTGTAATTCAAATGGGTTGTTAGAAAAGCAGGTTCAATTAGGGAAAATATGAATAAATATAATATAAAGAAAGCTCACTTCTGAAAAGCCAAGGCTTTCACAGTGCTTCTTAAATCAGAGACAATCATTTTTTACTGTTATTCAGAAACAATAACTATTTTATAGATTTCTGCTTCTATACTTTAAAAAAAAATCTTTGAAGCTGTTCTTTTTTAATAGAAGATTTTTTTTCTTTCCTCAGGGCAACAGAAAGAAACTTCTGTTGTGAAGCAAAAGTACAAAGTTCAAGCTCAGAAACGTATTATTTTTATTTATTTATTTATTTATAATATTTTAACTTCTACCTTACATGGATTAAAAATACCCTCAGAGTTCTTTGACCTTATTAAACAACAGAAATTGTTCGTGTATTATGATATTGCTTCAATGGTCTTCTAAAAATTGGTTTAGAACTTCTTTTATACAAAGTATATGTCATTTTTAACTCAAAGAATGTAATGAAACATTCTGTACAAAATTCTATAGTTCTCCACTGAAAGGAATTATGAATCTTCAAAGGTCAACTATAAATATCTTTTCTAATGCCTTTGTGACTGAAAAGAGCTTCATAATAATGAGTATAATCTCTGTCTGTCCAGATTCTTTGTCAAGAAAGTCGCAAATTGGTAATTTCTACCTGTTAAATTGGTTTCCTTAACTCTCTTCTTTACAGGTGCTCTGCAAGATTCATCCTTTCATAGCAAAGGAGGAAAAAAAAAAAAACAGGTTAAAAGGAGTAGCTGATATCATTGTAAAGTGGTCTAAAGGTGGTCTGGGGTGGGGGATGCAGGGGAAGTGGCAAGAGGGAAGACTTCAGGAAGACAAACTTTCAGAGGGAAAAGTCAGTTCTGCTTCAGCATGTGAAACAAAGTGAAATGTTTCCTGGCTAATACAGAGAAACACATGAAAACCAGATTAACAGGTAATATTGCTGTTTTCATTGTTTCCTTACAAGGGCCTCACCCATCATTGTTCCATACATCAGAACCGATGTAAAATAAGACCTGAAGGGCCAAATAAGCTACTGATGTACCCTTCAAAATTGGTCTTCAGTGGGTTTTACTTGAAAACAATACTGGCAGTTGAGTTGAAGAAGTTGCAGAGTTCTCGTGCCTCTGTTGTTCTAAGAGTTCTCATGAAATATGTCTTACTCTGGTTTACTTAGTACTCCCCCTTAATGCAGTAAACCCAACCAGATGCTGAAACACAGAGCGAAGTAAACCAGAGTAAGGTCCATGCTAAATACAAGAATCCCCAATATCTAGGGTTTGAAGCTGGTTTGGGGTTTTGAATTTGGGTTTCCTTTCTTAACCTGGAGTGTAAAAATGTTATTTATTTCATGGCAAGTAATAGAAAAAAAATATATTAACCTTTGTGGAACAACAAGATGTACTGGGAATGGAACTAACCAGTAGTCTTACTCTCTATCTCACTCTTACATTGACTTTCCTGTGAAGCAAAAATTCTTTGACATATAGATGTATAAATATCTCTAAGCATTTTCTAGATATCTCAGACAAATAAGGACATGGGAGGTGTGTGTGTGTGTATATATATATACATATATAATGAAGATAACTATCACCAGAAGTCAAACTCCTCCCAGACCTTTCTTGATGGCTCAAAAAGAACATTCATAAGGTATGTTTAACTAAAAAAAAAAGGACCCATATAGATAAAAGTGATAGAATTAGGAGCCTCAGTTTTATTTGAACTGACACAATGAAAACAGTTCATTTAGTCTGTATGTGAAGACATGAAAAACCATAATTTTTTATGCCTCAGCTACTTAGCCTTTAGACCCCCAGGGTACGGGGTCTCTTTCAGGGCACTGGGTCAGACTTCAGTGAGATTAGGAATCACCCTTCTCATAGGTGTGATACTTAGAATCATCTAACAGCAACCAAATGAGGAAAGACAAGATTTCAATCCTCTCCCTTCAGCCTGTCTCAAAACTAGACAGAAGAATTGGGTTGTGTGGTTGGGTTGGGTTTTTTTTTTTCCCCCAGAAGTAGTAGCACAGGTAATTGGCCCAAAAATCTTGTATATGAAGGCCTTCCAGCAACAAGTGGTACTTGAAAGCTGCATAATGAGCCAGGTACTAGCTGTCAACAACCTGCCCAAGGAATGACATGAATACAGAGCCAGAAGCAAAATAGCACACCTCAAAATAACACACAATGCCAGCGTTGTAAGGGCTGAGTGATCACTAACCACCACATGATGCCAGATACAAAAAGGAAACTCAGCTACAAATGGATCATCCCCAACCAACGACAAAACTCTGTGTGTGTAATAAGCAACCAAGGAAGTGCAAAGCACTCCTTAAGTTTTTAAGTACAAGCAATGGGGGCTACAAAAAAAAACAGTGCCTGCAGCTCTGTAACAGAAATCTGAGGATTATTCATGGGAAAGAACAGTAAAAGCATACTAATTTTAAAAGAGTGCTAAATACTGACATTTCCAGTGCTCGGGTCACCGCAGCAATAATTCATCCTGTCTGAACTATTGCAAATGGGAATGCATCATGACACTTTATGTCATGATTCCCCAATTAGTTTAATTCAGTGTATCGAGCCAGTCTCCTTTCCCCCTTGCCAAGTCCTCTCCCTTCTCTTTTACTAACACTAGCACTCAGGAAGACACATGGTGAACCAGAGACCTCACCTCTGTGAATATTAGGTTTGGGAGGGTTAGTTTCTAACCAGATGACTGCCAGAACCTTTCAGCTCTATGAATGCTTGCTTCTGCTCAAGGGAAGGGGCAAGAATAAACAACCAAGGTTGTGTCTTTCAGTAGCAAGAATGATTCATGCCAGATAAATGGCTGTTGCATCCCCAGGTACTGGTTGCCACAGAAAACCTTAACGAGGACCAAGCAGATTGTTGCCTACTGTAGCTTTGCACAGGATCAGTGATGGAGATTACTCTGCCACCTCTCCTTGTTTCTCTTTTTGCCTGACACTTTATATATTTTTCTGCTATTTAAGCTATTCATTTGCAGTAATAATAGTTATTCCAGCCTTGTTAACTAATTAGGATAATTGCCTATTGTCATCCTTATTTAATCCCTCCTTTTCCTTTTATTTTTTATTTCTTAAAGTCCTTTTTTCCCCCCTAAGTTGTATAGGATGAGTTGATTCCCATAATGTCTGCTAGAATAGGAAGTTGGCTTAATAATGACGATTAAATCCCTGTCGAAATTAAATCAAAAGCATCTCTCTCATTGCATCATCTCTCTCTTCGATTAACCCATGGCCACTCAAAGGCAAGAATTCTGCTAGAATGACTCTAAGCCTCTATTGTTCTCTGTCTAGGAATCAGCATCCTTGCTTGTGCTGTAACTTCCCTGAGTCAACGCAGATTTTACAGTGTCTGTGAGGAGTGAAGGGAGTTGTATTTTCCACCCTGCAAGCACACAGATCTTCCCTAGCTGCCCTTAGACTCCTTTGAGGACACGTGGAGAATTTGGCAGAAACTATCACAGTGCAGTGAATGGAACCACTGTAGTTACTAAGGGCTCCGTGAGCAAGCCCATATTACAGTGTCATAATACAAACATATAACTAATTAACTAAATAATGAAGGGGAAACATAAAAACAATTTCTTATGCCTGGGGAATCATAGACCCTAAGGCTCAAATGGCAGCCTTAAATAAGTATTTCTTTGATTTTGTTAAGACAGATGCTTTATTTTAATATATTTTATATTAAAATTAATTATAACATATATTGGATTCTGTGGTTATAATTTGTATTTTCTGCTTTGTGTGTCACTCACTCATTAGTTTCCTAAATAACAGAGAACACACTTAGTCAGTTGGCATTTTCCAGTGTTTTAATTGCCTGCTGTGATATAATTATTGTGACATTTTGGGATGTTTTTAACATCCTGAATTAAATATTCTGACATCCCACAGAGCACTTCATGAAAACAGTCAAACTGTATTCAAGTCATTAGGAGTCTACAGTTGCACTTTATTATTAATTTTTTTTTTGACACACAAAATGCAGATAAAATTAAAGTATTTAACAACTTGTATCTTCTGTCAGTTTTCATCTTTAAAATTGTAAAATGTTATTAGAATGCAATGAGTAAGTATAGAACTCAAAATGCCACATTAATTGGGTGGGGGTTTTTAAAGTAGCTATCAAAGAATGCTATCATCTATGAAATCCTATCTACAAAGCTTATTTTTTGATGAATTCTCAGAGTAAAACAATCTACACTTATTTTAAAGCATAACTTGTTTTTTATTCTTCTTTCATGACGGTTGTGAAATACTGTATATCTTTAAAAATTAGTCTACTTGCCACAAAAATATTTTATGACACAACACAAAATGCTTTGACTTCCAGATTAGACTTAACTTCTGCAAACACTAATTTTTCTAATGAATTAAACAATGAGAATGACATATTCTAGATAAAAACATTGTGAATTAGTTCCTAACAAGGTGCAAGAACACCTGAAAATAAGATAAATTCACATAATAAACAGCCATTTCCCTGTCTTGGTTTTTTCAGCCCTGTTTTGCACATGGATCAGAAGTCTCCTGGTACGTGCCAGGAGAGCGGGGAAGAGGTGTTAGGAATCACAGAGCCAGTAAGGTCAGTTCTATTCAGCCCTCCAGCCCAGCTCCTTCTGTCTCTACCACCACTGATGCAGAAATGCGTAGGTCTTGTCAGGGGTAGAAGGAGAAGTCAGGAGACCGAGGGAGCGCTATATTGCACGCTGGCAATCTCTGTTTGATACCTGGTCCCTAAAGGCTCGTATGCTGCCGTGTGTAGAGCGCTATATTAAACTGCACTACGGTCAAATTAGAAAACCAGACAGACACAACCTGCCACTTAACTTCCCCATGTGACAGTACCGCTCTAAAACACGAACTGTGCCTGTTTATGAAATACACTTTTAAAGAGAGGGTCAACATTTTAAGGTATAGTTAATATTTCATTTATACTTCGCACTGATACCACAAAAGCTCAAACAAAATCCTCGCCTCAGATTCTCATATTTTAAGGCCTAAATAATGAATCTTTTATCTTAACTGCAAATTTAGTTAGTCTATAGCGTTATTCAAATTGATTTCAAAAGATTGCCTGAATTTTCCTGTAATACAATGTAGAAATAAATGCAACCCTGTAACGCTGAGGTCATGCTCCACAAACCTTAATAGTAATTATGTATGTTTATAGAAAATATATATTGGGCTATTTGGTGATCAAGACATGGTCTTGGGGTTGGATTCAACAATACTTATGGGTCCTTTCCAGCTCAGTATATTCTGTGATTCTACGGTCCATGTAAGATGTGTGGAAAGACAGTAGTTGTTAGTTATCAGAACTGAAACAAGAGGTGAGGAAGCAACCATAAACAGCCCTTATACTATGCTGGCACCAGTGTGATAGCAAGAATATAGAAAGCGAAGTTCTTGGTATTTCTTACAGACAATACAGCAGAGATCTTCTAAATCAAATCAATTATCTGACACGATGAAGAAAATGACAGTATTACTGAGCACAGTGTGGGCAAAATTAATGTCCATCATAACTTTAGTGAGAACCTGGAGAGAGAGATAATGGAGTTACGACTGGGAGACAAATCTGCAGCAATGATGTTACTTTTATGTATAAGATTACCTGTCTCTTCTGTGAGTTATAGCTTTACTTATGTGAGTACTTATTTACTTTATATCTTTCTGAAAGTACATTGATGATTCATATTGACTTGAGCATTCCCTAGCGTATTGACTACAATAAAATGCACTGAAACAATCCCAATTATATGATCAAAATCTTCAATAACCCAGCTGACATTTAATACTGACACTCCATCCTTGTGTCAAACTTCTATGCAGAATTGAGAATCTTCCTTTCTTGAAATCATATCTCTACTTTTTATATGTCTTCAGAACACTTTAAATGAGTTAATTACAATTCCAAACAGCAGATGTGGGGGTTAACGGCCATAGGCTTTGCACTAACAGGATATTCAAGCAAATATCCTGTTAACAAGAGAAACTAGCTCTCTTGCAGAGCACCAAGAAATAAGAGATTACAAATAACATGGTTAACATGAAGCTTACATAAAACCTGTCTGCAGTTTTAGCCAGGAGCAGATCAGCACTCACCTTATTTTACTGCAGTTCTGAATCATCTCTAAATACATTTTGAAGTCAGTGCAAGAGATCTCAACCCTAGTGACTCTGTTGAAGTCAAAAGTCCTACTTGATTTTAGTTGCCGTTTGGCCAGGCATCTAAACTAACCATGCTAAACATATTCCCAATCAACACAGTATTTAAGAGCATGCTTCACACATCTGAACCCAATGCAGACCAAGCTCCCACTCATTGTGAGTGTGGTAATATGCAGCACTGAATTTACCTTCCCTTCTACTTGTAAGTATTACCAAGAATGAAGATGGTGACAGATCACTGGAACTGGGAATAGATTATCCAGAACAGCTTATTCAACTCTTCATTTTCAGGCACAAAATCAAAAGAGGCAGAGTTTTTTAATTTTAAATATATCAGCTGACATTGTGCTCTATTGTGATGTTGCATTAACAAACAAAGAATAAACCAAAGAATGGTTAAGTGCCAGAGGCAGACCTTTAAAAAGACTTTCCAAAAGTCTTAGGAGTTCGTTGGGGGGTTTTTTCAGGAATATCTACTAGAAAAAACTTTTGTATTTCTGTGTTGAAAGATGCTAGAAGAACATCTCTTCACTTTGTTAGAAAATAAGCATCCCTCTAACAAAAAACATCCCAAAACAAAACCAAACAAAATAAGATAGAACCAACTTTAATGCTCTACTTATTTAATTCTTTACTTGCTCTGAGATAGCATGGAGTTACTATCCTGTATTTACTTACATGGTTCTTTCAGATATATCAAAGTGATACCCGAGGTCATGAGTAAAATCATGCTCACGTTTCAACACTGTCAGACAAGCTATTTTGCTATTAATAAATTGGAATTGGATGATTATGTTTACTGAAGGAAAATTATATTGGGACCACCTACATTAGCATTTTAGTTCAATCAAAAGTTAGTGTTTTCAAGCCTGTCTCCCACTCACTGCCACTTACTATGCTCCACATTACAGAGCTGGTTTAGAGTGTAAAACCTGCACTATTTTCAGATTAAGCTAAATGAGAAGGTATGTTCCAGGAGGGCAACTAATAGCATCCGTGCTTCACCAGACTACTAGCCCATGGGGCCAGATTACAGCAAGTCTAAAGTAAACTTCCAAAAATATAAGGAATGGGGACATAAGACCCAATCACCAGTGCATAACTGTACTGGTTCAATGAGCTAACCCACCTGCTGATGTGAACACAGACATTCCATCCAGAAAAGTGCCATGGGAGTTTTGATGTTTAAATCTATAAATCATTCAAAACCAACATTTTTAGGAGAGACCATAAACACTACAGTGACTGAAACTGATGGCAGGAAGTTCTCTTCTGATGAGGTATGTAACCATTCAGTGGAACATCACGTCCTCCCTTGCCAATGGTTCACCTTCTAACTGTATGGGTTTCCCAAAATACCCAGTGATAGCCTGGAAGCTGAAGTCTCAAGGATAGCTTGTGCCTGACAAATCCTTCTTGTCAATACCTCTTCACCTCTGAAATAAGAAACCAAACAAGGTGGTCCAGACTCTACTTTAACTCTCTCAGTTAAAAATTATCTATAGCCACAAATACGTGGGTAACCTGGGGGAGAAGGTGCCCCTATGCATCCTACTGATGCTGTGACATCATGCAGAAAGGAATTAGTGATAAATTGGACAGGAAAGAGCGAGCTCAACTCTAACATTGTTTAGGACATTTCTGTTAAAGATATGAGTTATCAGTGACAATCTGCTGGTAGTTGTAGCTGCCATTGCAGAGAGCAATCCCCACCATTGGTTTCAAAAAGCATTACCACCCCATTTTCCCAGGGCCCTAATCCTGTAGTAAGTATTAGGTACGCTCTGAGAATGCCTCCCAGATCAAGCTGCTTAGAGGATTTGGTAGAGAAACAGTTCCCAGATCGCTGCCAGACTGAGGTAGAACATAGACAAGCTCCAAGCAGCTTTGGACATGCACAGAGACAAACGTCTAGACACAGCTGTACCTTTAAAGGCAAAGAAACAAAAACAATCAAATGCATCTAGAATGAAACAACTACTGAGTAAGGTCTTTTTGGATCAGAGTTTAAGCTTCCTGATCATCAATCCTTTATTCAAGCTACTGATTCCTCTGATTTTGAGGTCTGTGGCACCTTCCCTATAAAAGAACCAGCAGGACCTTGGGAAAATAGAGAGAGGCGAGTGCTCTGCAGAAACTAGAGCAGACTAACAGAAGGAACTGTATACTGCGAGCTGCATAACTTAACAGTCTTTAGCAAGGCAGCTTGAGCACTGGAAGCAAGTCAGTGAAATCACCCCGAGCGCCAGGCAGCCGTGGTTATAGACTGTTTCCAGCCCCGGAGCAAGCTGCTTTCAAACTAGCTCAGGCAGCAATGTGCTTTGCCGCAGTCAACAGGCACAGCATAAAAACCAATCCAGGAAAGAACTTTTGGTATGTGCTTAAGTTCATAATTAGGAAAGTGGGTAAGTGGATGCTTGAAGTTAATCACCTACTTAAGTGCTTTCCTGAATTACAGCCATACACTGGTATAACCGATAACTGTATCTTTACATAGACTCCATTTTATAATTCAGTACAGAAGCAGAGAAGGAAAGCATTCAGATTAAAGGAAGGGGAATGAAGCTGAGTAAATTCTACTCATGCTAGTTTTGCTGGCTTTCTTAAAGCTGTCATACCAGGTTGACCTTTATTTAGAAATCTGTTTGATTTTTGTCATTTGAGATTGATGTGTTTCTAAGCAAGAGACTATTTCTGGAGGGAAAAACATTTCTTCCTTTCCCCTTTGCTTTTCATTTTTCCTCATATTATAACGATATGTGCCATTTCTTACTTCTATTGCAAACTACAGACGGTTGTTAGGTTTGAAGTAATTCCAACCATAACTGTTCAGTGTACATGGCAGAGAGCTGTTTCCTGTCCCTCACGCTGGTGAAGCAGCTTCCTGAGTAAATATTTACAAAGAAATAATTTCAGTGAAGTTTAATTAAAATGTTAATTTTTAAAGAATGAGAAATACATAAAGTTTATATGATTAAATCAAATGAAAAAATCAAAACAAATAAGAAAACATGAGCTAGAGTCAGTATAATCCTATTGATTATTGCAAACAACAGAACATTTATTCTTGAAAATGATAATTCAGCACAGAATATTTTATCTTCACTGAATTCATACAAAAGAACCCCTTCTACACCTTTGTCTTTGCTAAACATTCTCCAATATACCTCATAAAAAGTGGAAACAATAGTTAGCTGTTCTGAAAAACTCCCAGGTTGCTATAAACATAGTTTATTCTGCTCACACCAGAACTGAGACAGATGCAGTAATAACATCAGCAGAGGCAGCTATTAGTCCACAGTTTGATCTTCGCTCTGTGAAAGTGTTATTCAGGTTGTTAAATACTCACTGCATTTCACTTCAGGGGTGGGAAAGCCATCTCTGCACAGAGTATATTTCAGATTCAGTGTTATTCTTTTCTCCAGGATGAAAGGTACCATGCATGGCCTCAGTCTTGCATATTTTAAACCAAGCTTTACTAAAAACTCACCTGTGAAAAAGTGACAAAAATAGTTCCAGGATGCCAAAGAAAAGAATTATTTTGCAGATAGAGATCTGAGTAACAGAACAAGAACACTTTATTTTTTTAAGCTGCATGCATATCCACTTATTTGCAGTCAGGTAGACTGGGGGGAATTTTTTGAAGATTGCTGCAAGAACAAACACTTGTTCACATATATTCTCTTGTTCACATATATTCTCTTGCAGGATCAAGGCCTAAACATATTCAAAAAAGTACCCAAATTCAGCCAGAAGATTGCTGTCAGCTCAGTTTCACCTTTCTTAAAGATAAACTCATGCAAAGGTGTGATAGATTTATAATCCCCAGAAGGTTCCATCAGATAAACATCAATGTAGTTGAACAAACTAATCCTGTAGCTAGAGCAAATTCTAAAGTTTTAAGACACATGCTTTAAAAAAAAAAACAGTTTAAGAAGAAATCTGTTCCCTACCTGCTGAGCCCCTCAGGATACAACCTTCCTTGCAGTCCACAGTTTCTTAGCCAGACCTTTCCCAAACTGAACACACTGTGCATAATCTCTTCAAGAAAGGCAACTTCTTTCTATTCCCTATGAGATTTAACTCTTTAAGCATTCACATTACTGCAACTTAACCCTAAACCTTTTACAAATTTGTTTCCATTTCCTTTTCTTAGGCTCTTTCTTACCCCTCCTTAAAAGGCAAGGTTTTTTTTATCATCAGCTAATGAAGAAATCATTTCCTGCTGCAATCCTGTTTAGGTTTCACCTAAACCTTCTCTCAGGTGAAGGCAGTTATTTATTCCCAAGGAACTACATCCCCACCTGCTATGGACTTCACTTGACCAGAGTTCAACAGCCAAAGCAGTATAAATAGGCAGCTAGTCTCTCTATGCCTGGTTGTGGCTTTATTAATGAAATTTAACATAGATTAAGCAATATAAAAAATTTTAATTGAGTATTATCATAGGGTTAGTTAGAACTCTAAGATTGGGTGATCAGGTTAGGTAAAAATAATCTTTGTGTCTGATTTTCTAATATGAAGTGCATCTATTTTAGAAGGAGGAGGAAAAAAAGAGGTAAGGTGTTGTATAGCCCTCATTTGGGGAGTGATTAATCCATATTTCACATGATGTAGTATTTATTTTGGGTGAGTATTTGGATTTTTTTTTCTTTTGGCCTGATTTTTTTGAAAATGGTATATTATAGTGTTTAGTTCTGTTTTGCAATTGTTTGAAAAAAAAAGACTTGCTGATACTGCCTGCAAAGACTACAGTATGTGTTGGAGATAAGAGCATTGGTTATGTTACAGACAAGTTAACAAGTCTTTAAGCAACCTTTCAACAAACTCCACAGTCTTCCTTGTAGATAACTACCATAGCAATTGATATTTTGAGGAAAGGTGATCTTAAAGTCATCATTTCCCAAGCAACCTATATCAGAATGAAATTAAAAGCTCCCTAAAATGAAACCTCAAGAAGCTTATGTAGCTTTGAGGTTTGTATAGCTTGTACCAAGAGGATTTCCTTACAACCCTTTGCTCTAGCTATGCTTGCCTGTCACAACAAGAAGTAAAATTTGTTCATAATATACTGCAGGGGAAAGAAAGGAGGGAAAAATTTTTAAGTTCTGACATTCTACATTTTCATATTTCACTGTTTTGAGTGACACTGTTTTATTAGATATAAAGCACAACATTTTTAATTCTCATTTGAGGATGTGAAGTGTCTGACAGTATCCGGGTTAATAAGGAATTCTTACTGAGCAATTTTGTATTGTGAACCTCAATAAAGATTGAGGGAAAGCTCCAACACTACTTGATACTTTAAAAAATTGATTGCTATTTCAAAGTTTTCTTTAATGATTTCAAACTAAACAGAAATTCCTGAAGATGAAAACTTGTATCTGATGCAGAAAATGTCATATTTCTCAGGAATAACAAGAGAGAGAGCTTACTGCATTGCATAAGCTTTTAAACAAAATGTGGAGCTTGGTATAAACAAATAGAAGACTAAATATTTGTAGGAAAAAAGAAACATAGAGAACCATATTGTAGGCAGCAACAGTCAAAAAAACTCGGGACAGTATCACAGACCCAATGAGTTTCTCTAGAAAGGCTAATGTCAGTTATATTGTAGCAGGGAAGTAATGAGTACCCTTTGTGTGAAAGTAATTTTACTCCCAGTATCTCACTACTGATATTTTTTAAAATCTCCTGCCTGTTTTTATTCTTCCTTTTCAAGTGCATTGAAAAATCTAGAAAAAAGGCCAGCAAGGATCATGAGGAAAACATAAAAAAATAAATAGAACTCTACACTGCAGCTCACTTTGACTGCAATGTAGAAATACTTCATTGCTTCCTTTCTCTCTTATGAGAGGCTTAGTATTATACTAAAATATTTTTGAGGCACTACATCAAACCTGGCTTATTCTTCCCATCCACCTAATAATCAGGACTCCAAAAAATCAATATGTTTAATAGTGAAGTGTATTTAAAAGTGTGTTTCTTAAAAGAAACTTGGTATTGTTTGCTTATATTTAAATAAAATTTAGAGGATTGTCTGAAAAATCTCACACATGTTGATGGCATCCATCTAATATTTTTGGTTGGAGAGTTGTGATGTTCCTGAAATGATGCACAAAGGCTGGGGTATGGGGGCAAAAGGGGAAAGATCAGCTCTACCATTTGGACATGTTTTTCTTCCAAAACAGTGTAAGATGTTCCCCCATGTCATGGGAGATCCAAATAATGTTATTCTTTGCCCTAGTGAATTAGAATAGACATCTCTGGGTCTTGAGAAGAGTCACTGCTGGCTGAGGGTGAGGCTTGCTTGTTTGCTGGCTCACATGCCCTTTCTTTTTACAGCTGTCCATTTGGTATGGATTAGTTAAACAGTTGCTTTGCTGATTTGGTGACTAGCTGTACATCCAGGTAGGGTCCTATCATGAGGGCTGATCTTACTTCAAGCTGCTGCTTGGTTTTGTTTCGTACCCACCTCTTGGCTTTTTGTCCTCTACTGTGTATATGCTGCTTGTTTCACCTATTACATCACGAACAGCAGCATTACTTTATTAGCAAAGTCCAAGGTTTCACTTCTGGGAAACAAATAAAATGCATCCCAAATAATGTACCCTGTACAAATCAGTGATGTGATAGTAGTAGTATAATACTACTTTACACTTAATGTTGAACTCCTCATATCAAGATGTCCTTGGGCAATATTGATTTGTCACTGGGGTCACATGCTATATAAGACTTTGTTTATGACAATTTTGATCAGAAGTACTCAAATTTAACAAACAATCAGGCCACAGATGGCAGTTAATCTAGTCTTTGACTAAATTAATTGCTTTCATAATTGGGTACACATGGAGCTGTTTAAACATTAAGCACAGTGCTCTTAGGTATCTTTAACAAGCGAAAATATGGCTGTTTCAACCAAATGCTTTGAGCAGCTGAGAGTAACAGGAGAGTGTGTGTCATAGGAAAAAACAGAACACTGTGGCTGCATTTAGCTCTGCAGAGACAAGGAAGAGCAAGATTAGAATTGGCATGTTTGGTTAAATTTGAAAAATGCTTTGAAATTGCACAAAGGTAGGAAAATTATTACTGTTATCCCCTCGCTGGGCAGGGAATTATCTTAAATGTTTGGTGGGTAACATGTTTTATTGTTTTTTCCCTACACTTAACCTGATTGCCTGCATATGAAAATAAGGGGTGAGGAGGTTTTGTTACTACTTCCACAACATTTCCAGTGCTGGAGTGCGCAAAGCTTGTTGATATTCTGACATGTCTAGTTGGGGACCCTTTGTGGGGAGGGTAATGATTGCCAGAGTGAAAACAGGGTAGCTGTGGTAAGGGAAATCTAATAAGTGTTAGAATACCGGAGAGGGGGGATTTTGCACTGGTGAATTGGTACACTTAGAGAGCACTGTACACATAGAGGTACTTGTGCATCATAGCAAATTATGCTGACCTTGACTGGTTTCTACCTGACAGGCCGAGTTCTGTGTTAGGTCATTGGGTAGTTTGCAGGGAAATAATTTCTCATGTGTGTGCACACTCCAACTGTCCAGCAACTTATAGATCTATACAAAACTTCAGAGGAATTCCCCAGTAGCAGACCAAGCTCCTGTGTTGCCACACCTGGTAAGGATACACCAAACAGAAATCGGCATCTCCACTAAAAGTCCTAATATCCCTGAAAGCATGGTGAAAATTCTGTCACTTAGACTCTATTTATGCTTCACACTTTCTGTCTTTTCCTTTTCTACAAAGGAAATGCAATATGTTTTAAAATACATTATTTCCACTAATAAGATATTGATCCTAGCAGTGAAAAGCTATTTCCAATAATCTGTTGCCAATAACCATGCAAAACAGTTGTACAAGGTCAGTGTGGAAATAGAGCTCAGATTTATTTTAGACGTAGCACTCCATGTATAAAAGGAGCACTCACAAAGGACAAGGCCACTGCTGAGGAGCTTAATGAGTTCTTTGCATCAATGTTGGAGGTGGGAGAAGCTAGGGACATCCTTATGCTGAACCCCTTATTTCTGGAAGGAGGGAACTTGGCAGAGGAGTTGTCTGAAATCAAAGTGGCTATGCAACAGCTATGGAACAAGCTGCTAAAGTAAACACTAAAAATAAATCACCAAGACATGAGTATTCACTTGAGTTCTAAAAGAATTCCAGATTGAAATAGCTAAATTACTAGTGGAAGTGCATGACCTCTAACAGCTTTTTTGAGTCTGAGGACTGGAGATAGCAAATCCCTAGGGATGCTATCTTCAAAACAAAACCAAAATTTTAAAAATATTAAAATCAAGATTAAAAATTGCTTTGGCTTTTAAAAGCTTGTTTACTCTCTACAGTGAGTTTGTTGCTAAATCTGTGCTGGTTTCATAGTTCTGCAGATATAATGATAAAACATTAGCTGTCACTTTAGTCATAATCAATCAATCAAGACAACCCTAGCACCTCCTTTGACTCCCCAGTCTGAATGACTGTTTGAATCAGACTGGAATCTATTTTATTGCAGCAACACCTGGTAGATAGATGTTGAGAAGCTGATTGTGAGACTGCCTGAAAGCATAAGAATATGAGAAATAATCTGAATGGGGAGGGTTTATTACTAGGGTAGGAAAAGTATCCTGCATGAAGCCTTGTCAATCAAACCTGATGAAGCTTATAACAATATTTGTGTAACATTTAAGTCTATGGTTGATATATTGGGTTTCATAGTAAAACACTACAGTTAAGGTAGAGTTCCCACCTTAAAAAAAAAACAAACATTGCCATCTTTCACATTAAAAACTCTGTTATTTCTTTAAGCTCAAGACTGTAGAACAAGCGAAGTCAGGAGCCTTTTCACTTCCCTTTGAAAGAAATTGCATTCATTGTAGTGCAGGAAAGGCTGAAAACATACCTTGATTCAGCCCTAAGAAGAAAGGCAAGAAATGCCTAATGGAAAGCAATACCATAGAGAGACTGGATGGAGAAGGAATGTATCTGGATCACTGTTACACTGTGACTTGTGCACCTGAACTTAGAGGAGCAGGACCCCAGCACTGCTCTGAGGTGGTTGCAGCACTCTTAGATCTGTACCAGCTTCATGGCCATCTTGCTCTGCACTGTGGGGAGGCCCTGCCAAGGGATATAGATATCTGGCTGTGAAAACATCCTTCAAGGCAAACAGTAGGAACTTTTAACACATTTTAAACAAGAGGAGTAAAGGAAAGAAACGAATGTTTGTGTTT
Source organism: Gallinula chloropus (assembly GCF_964237585.1). Taxonomy (NCBI): domain Eukaryota; kingdom Metazoa; phylum Chordata; class Aves; order Gruiformes; family Rallidae; genus Gallinula; species Gallinula chloropus. The sequence goes on along the minus strand of NC_140092.1, from coordinate 6,746,253 downwards.
TTAGAGGAAGTGGGCTTGCTTAAGATAAAGAAGGAAATGATTGATTCTGTTAGCATCCAAACCCACAAACACTTGGAATGAGAAAGGCATTTGTGGGGATGATCAAATTAGAGAAAAGGACAACAGCAATGTTACACTTTTTTTCTTATGATGACCTGCAGTAAATCTACTGTCATCTGCTTTTCTCAGCAGGAATCCAATGAAGAACTGCTCGGTCTAGTCATGATCAGCCCAGTCTGACTTCATTTTTTTATTAGCTGAGGGGATTACTTCTTGTAGTCCCAAAAAGGAATACTTAATGTGATTCTAGAATTGTTCTGTTAATTTGTTTGAATTAACCTAATACAAAAACAGTCTTTAAAAATTAATGTGAAAATGTTCAATGTAAGAATATCATCAAACCAAGTTTATAAAAAACTATTTGAGAAATAACATGAACAAAAAAAAAACCTCTATGTGTTTGATTTTAAAATCTAAGTATGAGAAAAGGTACAATGAGAAAATATCTTGGTTATGGTGAATTAACTGCCTTTGCAAAATAAAAATGTTATTTTTCAGTCCTTTTGAAACACTACTGAGATTGATTAAAACCACATGAAAAGATACCTATTGAGAACTAGCAGAAAAACCCCCAAACATTTCAAGAATGCAGTTATGTGAAGCAATATAAAGCCATAGCAAACTAAGCCCCACAGCACTGATCTAGCTAGTGAAATTGTTGCATTTCAAGAATAACCAGGACTTTATTTTCAAATTATTTTGGGTCTGAGAAATCATGTTGTGCTCTGGTTTTGTTAAATAAGTGGTGAATTTCATCCTCGATATTCCTCCTTTCTTTTTGTTCTACCTTTTTTTTTTAATTTAAGATATTTAGCTTGAAAAAAAAAGAAGAGATGGAATTATTGGGAAAGGAAAGAGAAGGGAATTGAGTGAAGGATTCAGAAGATAACATAACCTAAACCACAGACAATTCAGCTAAAAGAAAGGCTATACATAAAATTGATAAAATGAAGCTTATAGATGTAATAAAAATAGTTGTTCTAAATCAAACCATGAAGAGCTTTACTTCAAGAGGCAATAAGTCTGCAAGTGACGTTACAGGAAATAAACTGCTTTACTCAAGTGACCAATGAGCCATTCAGTGTCATTTCCTACCACCTCCCATGCTGGAAGCTGGTTAGATTGGCTATAAAATTCCAGTCTATGCTGGAAACCACAGCTGGAAACAGTTGCAAAGGACTCCAAAATATGAATTTTCTGCAGTAAATCTGAAAAAACTGTAGAGATGCATACCTTACTCCTTCTAGAATCACACATTTGCTCCTGGGGAGTTGCCAGAGACGTAGAAGGTGGTACCCTACGTTCTGCTTGCTGGGCAATGACTCTATTTGGAGCAGCTAGCTTGTGGATTGGGTGTTGCAATGTTCTCCCTCTCTATTTAGATTTCAGTCCTCTGAGGAGAAGGCTCCACATCCTCTGATACTCTCCACGTGCTGTATCTTGTCATGTGCTCTGTTGGCACTGCTGTCATCTAGGGAAATCCACTGAGTGTGACATTCCATGCAAAGAGGAGTAGTAGTACTGGGAGGAAAAAATTCCTCCTTGGCTTAAATGATAATTCATCTGAGGTCTGAAGCAGAACTAGCAGCCCTTGCATTGCTGAGCTTCTGCAGGTACTTAGCTAGTGTAATTGTAAAAGTCATTCACAAAGACAGTAAACAGTTCTTTGTCCTTTCAATAAGAGCATAAGTTTGGATTACCAGCGCATGCTCGGATGGCTGGCTCAGTATTTCATGTCTATCTCTAATATTAAGCTGCAATTAGTGATCTATTCTCTTTGGGTTTAATAGCAGTATATTTTCAGCTGCAGAGTTGCTCTGGTGATGGCATACTTAAATTACTTGGCCACTTGGGAAACTTTAGAGAGAGTGAGTGACATTACTCAGCTGTGTGGAACATAGGATAACAGTTTAAATGGAAAGGAAAAACAGCCATATTTGATAGATAGTGCTATGGAGACATCACTTAGGAGTATATATCGGATTTTACCTTCCCTCTAAATTTAATTTTAATAGTCAAATAATGACATGTTAAAACAGCAGTCTAATCTATAGAAGACTAATTTGTTATTTTTTGGCATTTCAAGCTGGCTCTTTTCACTTACACACCTTTTTCCTGCCAGGCTAGTACTGAAACATAGGATATATCATCCTCAAAAGAACACTTTAAGAATAACAAACGTTTTAAATTTGTACTGACAGAAGTTGCTATATTTCTAGTTGCAAAGTGTTCTAATTGCTTTTTATCAGATAAAACCATAGAGCCTTCCATGTAGTTTGCACCTTTCAAGCCTGTATTGTTTAAAGCCCTATTTTTTAAACCTTTTTTCTATCTTACTGTGCCTTGAAACGTAGCTCTGCTGTAAGAAGTAGTTCTGTAGAGTAGACATTTTGGATCCACTCTGATCAACTGTGCTAAACTCACCCTAAAAGTTGTATTTTTTTTTTCCTCTAGCCTTGATACACACACGGTCTTGTGTAGCACAACACGTGTGTGTAGAGACCATGGCCCTTTGGCTGCAGTACAACCAGACCCTTAGCCTCTGCATAATAAACAAAGAACTGGAAATAACCTATGAAAATTTTGCTGTGTACTCTAAAATGATATAAACTGAAAGCTCTTCTAGTGGTTTTGTTACCCGTGTAAGACTGAGTGCATTCTATTTTATAAACATTTACTGGAGAGTTTTATTACAATGCCTGCTTGCTAACAAACAGGGCTAGTTTGGTACATGGAAGAAGTGACATCTCTATTAAATGAGCTAGTGTAGTCAAAGTAGACAGGATGTGAAGAATATTGGTATTCTTGAAAGCTTGGCTGCTTTTCACTAAGTTAATTAGATGGTCTGGTAAGAAAATATCCACTCAGATACAAACTTTGTTTTACCTATTTAGGTACAGCTTTCAGAGCACTACATATGATAACAAGCATTTTCCTACTTTTTTACCTTTCTATGTAAGGGATAAAGATGTTTATTGAAAATGGTCCTTTGTCTGCGACAACTGTGTTTCATGTACTTTGAATTAGGTCAATAACAGGCACAAATATAGAGCTGACTTGATTGGCTTAGTGCTGCCTTTCTGTTTGAGGAAAGGTGCCTCATGAATTTCTTGGTACTTTTCTCTGGGCAGAGATTCAAGGAGCAGGTTTTGGCTAGAAAAATAAATGATAGTGTGAATTTAGAAATTCACCTTGGTTAGCTTTCTATTAACTTCTGCATAGATGCAGTTGTGCATGTATGTTGAAAGATAGTGATAGCAACTGATTCTGATGCAATCCACAAAACCAGACCCTATAATTAAGAGGCAGCAGCACTTTTCATTGTATATATTGCCGAAATACACAGTTACTGAACACCAAGTATTATACCCCAAGATTTCAGATGTAAGCAAGTGCTATTTCTGTAAGGTGTTTGGTATTAAAGTATAGCCTCTTCACACATCACCATTAGTGAAATATTGGTCTTTTATAGGAGTACAAGGAGATAAAAGGCCTGGAACGCTTGCAGATCTTGCTTCTTCCTGATGATCCAAAAGCCAGTGAGTAGATCTGAAACTGCCTGACTTTTTTGCCCTGATAGAAAGACAATGCCTTCATCTGCATGTGAAATTAAAACTTCTACAGGTTTTTCTTATTTGAGCCTGAGCTTTCATTTTCCTTGGTAGGACTGATGACAACGCAAAGACAATGTTATGGGTTTAAGTTTTCAAGGCTCACGCAACCCCTAACCCAAACAGCTGCAACTAACCGTGAAGGACTCCAGTGATTTTTTTTAAATAATTCTGCTTTTTAAAGATATTTTTGCGTAACATCACACTGATTGAGGTGGTTAGGATAATTCTGATAGGATAATTCTGATAGTCTAAAGTGTTTAGTCCAAGTCTAAAAGGTTTGATTAGGCACAATCTATCCAGCTGGGCTGCATTGCTTGCCACCATGGGCAGGGAAGAGGTGGATAATGGGATGGCCCCCCTCTCCCAGCATTCTTGCAGCACAGCTGCTTCTGCTGGAGGTTACCTTCCTCCTTCACCAAAGGAAAAAGAACAGGATGTACATCAGGCTTTGAATAGTGGAAGTATCTGCTGGTAGTAGGTGAAATACTAGGTGGAGCAGTAATGCCTCAAACCAGACAAATCCAGCTGCAGTGGCAAAATAACTATCACTCCTTAACCGTCAGTGCTTACATCTCTTTAGGACGTTGCCAACCTAATCAGCCACAGTGTTGTACAGCATCAGCTTAAATGTCTGAAATCCATGCTATTTTAACTGATGAGATTGTGCTCTTTTACGTCTTGCCAGACTCACAAAGCTGCTATCCATGCTGGCTGTCCACTCGTTGCAGCCTGAATATAAGGATGAGATTGTGCCTAAAAAATCCTGTTGCTTTTGAATAGGTGCACTTTTCCAGCTCCTGACTTTGAACTCCTCTTTATGCAGGCGACTCTAAAGCAACTTAAAGACTTTGTATCAATGTGCCTTTAAGAGTGACCACAGGGATTCTGCCTTCAAAGCGTGAATAAAATCATATGCAGATTGCTGAACAGAACTGGAGGGTTTGCTTCTCAGAGCTTCTCCTGTGGAAGCAAGTGCTAAGTCACCTAGCATGTTTTAAGATTAAGTCCTCAATGATCAGTGAGAAAAAAATGAGAATTTAACAAAAAACTAAAAAATGGCCTATTTAATTAATCACTTAAAATTGTATTTTCCCTAGGTCTGATATGGCAAACTAGAGTGGTACATTTTCTAAGCATCTCTGAATTCTTTATAATGTATTAAACTGTCAGGTAACAGATATTAGTCATGTATTGGCGATCTAATATTCACACTAATTACTAAGTACCCCTTATTCTGTTTGTCTAGATCCTGTATCTAAATGATCCTGTTAGTGTTTATGGTGAAATCTCCTCTAGTGTATTGTTTGGGGGGGGGGGGGGCGGAGGGAGGTTTGCCCTTCTATTTTCTGCTGTGGCGTATCTTTCAAGTATGAATGGTTCTCTGCAAGACTCATTCATACAGCTATCACAGAAGCCAAGAAAGCTGACAATTTCCAGGTCTGAAAACTGTGTTCATGTGAGAAGGGAAGCTCACTGCTTCAGGGTGGGCTCGCTTCAAGAGAGCATATGCAAAAGGCTTACTGCAGGGTTCTGACTGTTCGAGTTAGGCTGTTTTAATTACACTTCGTCCTTACCCCCCGTTTCCACAAAGCAGTAGTAATGTGACAAAGAGCCATGCAAAGCTGTCTGTACAGGAGTGAATTTCACCTTTGGGGATTAATTATAAAGAGGTTTTGGTGATGAACAATTTTGCGATGTTTCAGCAAGATAGTTAAATCTCCCCAATGTGTGTTCAGAAAAAAAATTATTCCAAACGTCAGATTTTGATGGGGTTGCAGTATCAAACCATAAGCATCTGTGACTATTTTAATTTATCTTTACCCCCAAATTAATATCAGATGAAACATACAGAAACAGAAGCAGTAATAATCCCTGTAGCTTCAAACAAAATTACGCTGGACTTTGCTTCCAGAGCCATTTCTAGGTAACTGACTCTCTGGCCCCATAAAAATTAGCTAGGATAGGCAGCTAAAATTAGCAAAATCAAAGTTATCCCTCACTGATCCAGCTTCTGCCTATGATCAGCCTTGGAGTTTCGATCCAACCCTGGTTCAGAAAAGTGAAATCACTTCTGTCAAATAGTATGAATCTCTGTAAGAAGTGACCTCTTGGCTGGAAAGTCATTCTCATAGAGAAGAGAAACCAGTGCAGCTAATGTAAAAATAATACCCCGGATAGTTTGACAAAGTGAGATCCTTGGGTTTCCTGGTTCAGTTTTAAGTTTGGAAGAATAAAAAATCTCAAAGAGAGGGAGTGGTTTAAAACCCAGTCTCTACAGCCTATCTGATGCCTAGGCAATATTTTCAGAAGGCTTAGGAGTTCAAAATCCAGGCAACTATAAAAAATCGGTTTGAAATTCTTTCTTTGCCCTTCCTTCCTTCTGCTCCCTGAAATCCACCCATAAACTTTGTTAGCCACATTTCCTTCTTTTTTTTTTTTTTCTCACATATGGAGAAGTCTTTCAAATGGGAGGAGCCTTGAAGCTACAACAAAATCCAAGAAGTGTGTTAAACAAAATGGGGGGGGGGAGCAATCCCTGAATATGTCCTTCACCCACAAAAAAGAACATCTTAAAGAAGTTCATAGGGAAATACCCACCGTGGAAGGTTTTCAGGATAAGAAATACACAACAGGGTTTTTTTTAAGCTGATTTTGTGACCAAAACAAAAAAAAAGGTATTTTAATGGAGGCTGTTACTAGTTCAAAACAGTTGCACTCTCTCCAAATAAGGTTCTGTGTTGCGTGGGCTTTGACAACACCTTACTGGAGTAGCCTTGGGTTTTGCTGTTTCTCTGAGACAAGGCTGGTAATCTTTGTTGCTGTGTGGAAGTCCAGGGCCAATAAGAAGGTCAAGGTACTCAGGACAGATCTGAGGTGAAGGAGGAGGAGGAGGAAGCCAGGAGATTGCAAAGCTGCTGCTTGCTCTGCAGTGCTGGCTGCAGTGATGAAAAGCTAGAGGCAGCACTAGGTTTCCATTTCACCTGCACCTCCAGTCTTGCCACTCTCCTGAAATGCCCCACTGAAAGGTGATGGGCTCCAGCCCCAAACAGCCCTGCTTCTGGTTGTGCTGACACTCTACACAGCCACGTAGAGGGACGAATGAGCAGGGAACGGCTTCCCATTCTTTGATTGGAGTTGAAGCCCCTCTGCAGCTTTGATGTAGTATCAGCATTATTAACTCTGCTCATCCTCTAGCACAAGAAATAAAAATGCATCTAGATCGGGGTAACATGATTCTTTCCAGCACAGCTCTTTCAACCCTTACTGGAGAGGGAGGGGAGAAACAACGGTGTCTTTTCCATGGCCTTATTAAATGCTGTTTTTCTATTGCAACCTGCAAATAGGCACAGAAAAATGCAGTGTCTTGCTGAAATAATGCTGCATACAAAGCCTGTTCAGAGAAAGGAAGCACGGGGGAGGAGGAGGCACTCAAAGATGCACCAGGATCTGAGAAAACAGCAAGATCTTGATTTTCTTTTTGTCTAGGGAATTCAAGACTGCTAATAGCTCCCTTGCAAGGCACGGGTAGCAATTGTCACGTTAGGCTAGTGCTGAGGGGTGCCTGTCTTGTGCTGGCGTCCAGAGGTACTCCATGAGGTGTGTGCACAGCAGCAAGGCTGGCTGTCCCAGTGGTTGTCAAATGCTCCCAGTCATCCAACCTGACGTTTGTGTGTTAACTTCCTAGCAGTTATCTTGATACGACTTCAGTTCTGAAGTCATTCCTAGGTTGATAGTAGGCTTTCTCAGGCGTGCTCCCGGATACTGAACTAAACTGACTTGTTTCCAGTTTTCATGCTTGTCTTTTCCAATATGGGGTGGGGGCTGGGGGGGGGGGGGGGGGGGGTGGTGGTAGGATGCTGTCTGCATTCTTGTGTGACGCCAGCCCCTGTCTCACCTCCCTGTGATCAAGACCCTTATAAAAAGTAGGCTGATGAAACTGAGCAGCCGTTCAGTGAACTTTGAAAATCTCCCTTCGGAGTGAATTTGGCAAGCTGATTAGGAAGGCGTAGCATTGTGCCTTCCCTCGTGCGACAGCCACGTCGCCCGTGCCGGTGGTAGAATAGGGGATGGAAGGGGAACACAGGCTGCCATGATGGGCAGCAGCCCCGGAGGGTCAGGCGTAGGCAAGGAGGGTGGAAGAGGCTGCGGGGGGACCGCGGGCCGCGAAGTGAGCCCTGCTCCAAGCAGCACCCCCGGCAGAGCGTAGGATGAGGGCGAGATGTGCGCCGGTTTTTGAAATCCTCCTAACCCTGAGCTGCCTTCGACCGAGCCGCGGTGCTGGGAGGTGTGGGGTCGGCCGGCGGTGCTGGAGCTCGGGCAGCCTGCAGCCGTTGCGAAGCCCGTCCGGGGTGCCTTCCCGGCGGGGAAAGCTTCGGGGTGGGGTGGGGGGAGGGTGCGCGCCAGTCCCCCTCCCTCAACGAACTACAACTCCCGGCGTGCATTGCTGCTGCCTGCCCTGGCTGGGCTGGAGCAGGTGGCGCGCTGCCCCGCGGGATTTGTAGGCCGGGGGACGTCGATGGGAAACGGGGCGGTGGTGGGGAGGGAGGGGGGCTTGTCCGTTTTGGGGCTGGGTACCGAACCGGCCCGCCTGGCTACAGGGGAAGGCTGGAGGCCGGGGGCGGGGAGGGGGGGGTGGCCGCGGCGGGGACACGTGTCAATCACCCCGCCAGGCGGCGCGCGCTTCCCGCCCCGGATGCTGAGCGGAGGGCGGGGGGGGGGGGGGGGGGGGGGGCGCGCGGGCACGCGCTCGGCGAGGCAAAGAGGGGGGGGGGATAGGGGGGAGGGAGAGGAGCTGGGGGAGCGCGCGGCTCTTCTGGGTGGCGCGCGCGCTCGTATGTAAATGAGCGGGCGTGAGGTCAGAGGCAGATGGAAAAGGGAACAGACAGAATGGCCGCCGCGGCTCCCGCTCCTCCTGCTGCCGCCTCCCAGTGCCGGAGCCCCCGCTGCACGGCGGAGCGCAGGGGAGTCCGCCGAGAACTCGACTCCTGGCGGCACCGGCTTATGCACTGTGTGGGTAAGAGAGGGGGGGGGAACGACGGGGTATCCTGGCCGGTAGCGGTGGGGGGGGAGCAGGGGGGCGAGGGAGGGGGCAGCGGGGTCCTTGAGGGGAAACGGGGTGGCGGGTCGGCGAACGGCGTCTGTTTGGGGGGAACGGGCGAGGCGCCCCGAGCCCGGGTTTCCCGGGTGGGCGGAGGTGGGGGGGAGCGGGGATGGAGGAGCGTCTCCGGCGGCTTTCTTGGAGGGCGGAAACGGAGATGGGGTCCGTGGGGGGGAGCGAAGGTCCTAAGCCGCCTTCAGGCAGCGGAGGGCGGGTGTTACAGCGTCGGTTGGGGCCGCTCCGTCCCTCCCTTCGCTGCCGGCCGAGACCCTTTCTCGACTCGGGTCCTTTTGTCTTGGCTTCTCGTTGTTCGCGCGGTGAGTGCCGGTGGCTGCCCCCCTCCTCTCCTCCTCCATCGCTAGTGCCTGGGGGGCGGAGGGGGGGGGGGAAGGGAGCCCGCCTGCCTCTGTGTGTGTGTGTGTGCGCCTTTAAGAGGGAGCCGTTCCTGCACTGACGGTTGGGATTTGAAGTTTTCCCTCCCCCCTGGAAGTTGTCATGGCGACGGCAGTTCTCCCCTCGCGCTCCCCCCCCCGCCCCCGGGGCTGCCCCGGTGGCTCTCGTGCCGTGAGGTTCCCCCGCGGGGGTCACGTGATTTCCCCGCGCGTTCGGGCGGAGGGGGGGAGCGCGGTCCCTGGCGGCGGCGGCGGCCGCCGCGGCGCCGTTCCCGCGCGGGGAGAGCCCTGCCGAGGGGACGGAGGAGCCGCTCCGCCCGGGCGGGTACCTGCGCCGCGGCGGCCTGCCGGGATAGCCGCTCCCGCTCTGCCCTGGCTTCTCTGCCCCTTTTCGGGCGGGCTGCCCGCTCTGAGTGCTGGCATTTGTTACGCGTGCCGCCGGCTCGAGGCGGGGGATGCTTCGGTTTGGCGAGGGGGGGGAGCCCTTTGATGCCGGGAACCGCTTATTTGCGTCGTTCCAACTGACGTTTCCCGTCTTAGGGAAAGAGATGAGATCCTTGATCTGCGAGTAGTTGTGCTAGTGTCAGTTGTGATCCTCCCCGATGGCTGAGCGGTGGAAACGCAGCTAGATGTAACCGGGAGGGTGAGCAGCGATTCATTCAGTGGTTCTGCGGGGGCTCCAGGCGAGATCAAAGAGACAAGTAAACATCTCCCAAGTCGGTGCTGCTTACAGTTGCGGGCGGTTATCTTTGCCCGGGTTTGTGAGGCGTTTATTTATTTTCAGCAACCTGGTAGCTTCTTCGTGCCTCTTCTTGCCACGTTGCCCCAGTAACACCTTTAAACACCTGTTGTAACACCTGTGTGTGTATATTGTGATCCCTGCGTGTGCTCCTGCTGTTATTTCCAGTTCTTCAGGTCGTAATACTGTTCCGAAAAACCATGTATTTTGTATTTCCCTTCACGAATACTTTATATAATGCTTCTTGTGGAAGGAATGCAGTTAAATTAGCGTATATATAGAGAGAGGTGGTGGCCGTGGTAAGCGCTGAAATCTGATGGACTGATACTTCACAAAATGTGAGCGGCTGCTCCTCTGGTCACCTGCTACTTCATGGCATTTCAGTTTAAATTTTAAACTGAGACCCTAAAAGTCTGCTTGGCAATGGCTGAAGTGACTTACAGGTGGTGACGGTTTGCTGCCAAGATGCGTTCAGGGAGCTCAGTTGCACAGCACGGACGGTGCTGGCAAAAGGGCTGCAAAGAAAAGTGTGATCGGTGAGACAGTCTCACCGCAGGTTGGGCCCTCTGCGCAGATCGGTCGTGTTTGGGCAACTTCTTCAAACTTCTTTTTTTAAGTGACCTTTCACTTAGATTTGCAAAGTATAAAGCTATCACATAACTGCTTAAATTTTACACAGATCACACTGTGGTATTGCTTTTTGCTCAGCTTTCTTTTCCTTGGAATAAAAGCTGTTTAGGATGTGATTTCTCTGTAGATTCACGAGGCAGCTAATGGAAAGGAGCCCCCGAATTATGATCAACTGCTAAGGTGGAGAAAGGACATTGGTTACGGTTTAATAGTCAGGAGCTATATCTCTATGAAGAACTGTTACTTGGCATGCCTGTGTAGCAGCCCTTATCTGAGAGAAAGTGTAAATAAAGTGGCAAGAAAGTGAGTAGTCAGGATAACAGAAGCAGAGTACACTTAAAAGGTTTTCATTGTTAGGGTTTGGGATTTTTTTCTTTACTCTCTTGAAATTTTGTAGCGCTGTAGTTCTGTGAAGTAACCTCCTACATCAGCTCAAATTGATTTCCAAAGTAAAGAAATGGGTAACAGTTCTGACTAGAGAAAGTGTTCTGAAGTTAGTGTTACCTGTAGAGTAATGAAGTTAATATTACCTGTAAGGTCTGTTTGATGGCTGAAATACCACATGGTGGAGGGAGGGGTAGTGAATATGATGGATTTGATGTAACTTTTTTTTTTTTCACCCAAGAATGGGACATTTGTAGCAAAGTGAGGAAAATGATGCCGTAAGGTAGTAGCCCTTCAATTCTTGAACTAGCTTACTATCAATCTTACATGAAAAACCCACCGTCAATAAAAAACTCAGATCATTCTACCCGTGGCATTTTTTTAATTTTAAAAACATGTTGAAAAGCAATATGGTTCTGTGGATTATCATTTGTTAAGCATTATGTGCAGAGAGCAAAGCAAGAAAGCACGGACTCCCTGAACATGTCATATTGTTTCTGACAAACACTTTGGGTTAATAATCTTATTTTCATGTCTTGAATCACTTACCATATTAATACTAGATTTGGTGTTTGCATTTCTGTAGTATAATGACTTGAGCGCTTTGAAATCCTTTATCTGGAGAAGATTCCTCACCCACTTACTGTATGGAAATTGTAAACCGAGACAGAGATCAAACCTCCAAGACTCTGATTGCCCAGCTTGAGACTTATAGTCAACAGATTGTTCCTGTCCACAACAGTGAGACAGAAATAATAGTTGCCTGCAGTGCACAGTTTGCTTGAGGGTCAATGATAGTTAGGGACCTCTGTTCCAAGCCCTGATTGCTGAATTGTCAAAACCTGGTTGCAGGCTTGAATATTTGTGTGGGCTTTAGAATGAAAAGCTTGGAGGTTGCCTGCCTATTATATCTGTGACCTGTGGAATATGGTTTAAAGTCCCAGGTCAAAATGTTTAAGCATTTAAAGACTTGAGAAGAGAAGCTGATAAAATTTTACTGACATTACTGAGAATTCTCTTATTTGGAAACTGAAACATATTTGAAGGTACAAAAGACTTCTCACTGTAATTGAGTGGAATATAGTAACAGAAATGCAAAATGGCTGTTCAGATGGTAGTCCTTGTGTGTGATAAATTGAGCACTAACGTTACGAAGATGCCTGGACTTGTGCTTAGGGGTGTACCTAACTCTAGCACCACTCTAGCAGAGTTCAAAGCTAGATGCCCTTATTAGAAGGCAACTGAAGATCTGTTCTTACAGCATGCAGAATATGTGTTAATAAGTACTGTTTACAGCAGCAGTCTCTGGTATGCTGTGTCCTGGGTATGGTCTTTGTGACATAACTGACAAAATACCCTAGTTCTAAATTACGTATTTGTGGAAAAGTGCTGGAAAGCTCAGAGTTGAAGTACCTAACTTAGCTTGCAACAGAGTTTCTGTGCTGGCTTTAACTACAAGATAAATAGATAACTGAATATCAGCATGGTTAAAAATTGCTCTTTGATTAAAACTTTGTAATGTGACTTGGTTAAATGCATTCCATTGGGTTGAGGGGCTGTGGTAGTACAGCACTATAGAAGTCTAGTTTCATACTGTAGTCAGTCTTAAACTGGTTTTATGTAACTTTTCCAAGCAGTCATTGATCCCACTGACCAATTTCATTTTAATTTGATGGGTATAGTGTTGTACACTGAGTCCCCATAGCTTTCATGAATCCTCACAGAGGAAAGACCTAGTAATTTCTGGGGTGCAAGAAAAACCTTCAGCATGAGGTGGTGCTTTTTACTACATTGTCATAGTATCCTGTGTGTAAAATTTGGAGCAGTAACTTGAGGCTTTTGTAGCAGAAAGTACCAGGTAACTTCAGTTGTGGAAGTTAAAATCATCTTGCTGAGGTCTTATATGGTGAAAATATAAAAGACTCTGATCTTTTATTGCGAAAATTAAAGTTTAAATTATTTCAACTACCAAAAAAAACCCCACCCCAAAAAAGCACAAAAGGCATTGCTTTTAGGGGGAGAGGAATGGTAGTTTTGTTGTCTCTGCTGCAGCTCTAGGGTGAGCATTTGACAGGAAACAGCCTTGGTATTGCTTTCATATAAAAAACTGAAATTTGATCAAAGTGAAAATGCATTCTTGTATGCTTGTGAAATCTAGCATACAGATGCTCCTCTACTTTTGTTATATTTTGTCAGACATTTTTTTTCCTCTGGGATAGGTTGGTGCATCTATTTCTGTTTTGATGGATATAGACTTCTTTTTAATATTTGAACTTGTGCTCCAGTTTACTGTTTTTGAAGGCTGTCTCTCAAATTCCTCCCCAGACAAAAGATTTGTAGCTCCTGCATTTGCATTATCCTCCTTCTTGCAACCCTCCGGCATTAACTACTTCCTTTCTTCATTCCCACAACATGCAGAAGTGTTCTCGCTTTTGTTGTGGCTTAAGCACTTTGCAGCAGGTTAGTGTCGCTTTTTTGTAAGGCTGGTGCGGTAGTAGGTGACTTTCTGTAGATGCCACAGTAGTAGTGCCAGAGGTAGTTATTTTACTGTGTATCTGTAGCGTTCTTGTCTGTCTGCCAGTTGATTGTTTTGATGGCTTGATGCTCTATTACCTGTCAAGCCACTAACAGACTCCGTGCACAAATGATTTCAAAATGATACCTGCTTTGAACTCTCTTGCTTCCTTGGCACTTCAGCTTCTTTGAACAGCAAACAAGCTTGCCATGGCCTTAGTGCTGTCATCCAATATGATGGGTGGTAATACTGGTGTGAGGTGCTCCTGTGGATCTGTCATGCTTTGAGCTGTGATGTGAAACTCTTGGTCTGATTCTGGTGTAAAACAGATCAGGAAAGTAACCTCCATGTTACTGCAGATGCTGGAAGAACATCAGGAATTAAATCTAGATCAGAATCACAGTGCAGGCTCACAGGGAGTTTTTGATGCAGTGGGGTACGATGCCATTAATGTAAGGGAATAGTTTCAGACTGGTATTACAGAGGCAGATGTTCAAGTCAGCATTAGTGTTGAACACTTATGAAAGCACAATCTAAGAATACAATGAAGTGCAATCTTGCATCATCAAGCCTCACAACTATTACCTGAAGAGAGAAATCGTAACTGTGCCTGGGTGCTCCGGCTGCTTGTGTGCTTGCATCAGCACTCTCTGCCCCCTGTATGATCTGCTTTAGCTCAGTAGCTGGTCAGCTGTCTCTTTAGAGGAGTTAGGGACTGGCATAAAAATCCCGGTCTGAGGGATGCTGGTGCTGGCACAAGGACAGGGTGAGACTGCGTGGCAGAGGCAGGATGGGTAATAGCAGAAACAGGCAGCTAAACCCAAACACTGGCTATGGAGCCCAGCCCTGAATGTACCATCCCAGTTTCCCCTGAACTAAGCAGGTTAACAAAAGGAGACAAAAAGGTCAGTGTGTATACAGATGTCATTGGAAGTTGCTGTGGTGTATGTATCACATTAACTGCCTTTAGATTGAACTAAGAGGAAATGAATGGGGTTTGTTTTGCTTGTGTGGGGCTATCGTTTCAAATACACAGTGTTAAATCAGCTTCTTTTCAGTATCCTCTCAATTCATTTCAACTCAGCAGACTTTTCTCTTGGAAAATGTAATAGCCTACTGTTGTCATGACATGTTTTTTAAGGGATATCTTATGTTTGACTCCTGATAAATTTTTTTACTTAGGGAAATCAGGACAAGAAAAGTTAGAAGGGCAGGGGGAAGAAGTTCTGTGTGTCTAGCAGTTGATGCAATGCTATTTCACTGATCCCTTGTTAACCTGCAGTTGTAAGGATCTATGGAGCATAATTATTGTGGAAGAAACTGTGCCTTCTGCACAGGCTAATCCTTGCAGGATGCAACCAATACTTTAATTCTTTACACTCAGAACAGAAATGAATTGTGCAGCATGCAAGTAGATATATATGTATATATATATACTGTATATCTTCAGCAGTGTGGATAAAAACCCATGGTGATGGTTTTTGTACTCCTTATGTCTAGATACTGGTATATGGAAGCAATTCAATTTGTAAGTGTTCCAGGAACTACTGTAATCTTTGTCGATGTTTTTAGGCACAGCTTGAACTTTCTTATTGTATGTTCTTATATGGTAGCTGTTTACTTTTTATGTGGCTGATAGTGAGCTGGGAAACTTAAACTCTGATAGCCTTTCTACATTGTAGGCATTAAGAGTTTCTTAAGCTGGAACTTGTGTAAACCAAAAAGGTGGAGTTCAGATACTGTCAGTGCAACTTGGTCTCAGTTCTTCACTTGAATTGGTGTTGAGTAACCGTGTTCTAATGCTCGAGGCTGGTGACTTTCTGGGTTTCTTTGATGCATAACACAATTTTATTGTTTTTCTTTCTGGACTCACTGTACCTAACCCCATGATTTATGTCAGTGGGTATGAGCATTCATTTATTAAACAGTACAACACATTGGACTGTAAAACTAATGTAGCTTAATGCCAGCCTAGAAAGTAGGAGGAGAAAAGTGGCAAGATGAAGAATAGGAAAGGTCAGATCAGTTTCCTAATCAAGTTTACTATGCACCTGTTTTCTTTCCTGAGTCAAGTGTAACTAACTTTAATGGAGAGATCAATGCTGATGATTTTTGGTTACTACCTGTTTTAGCAACAGCGTTCTGGGGGTTCAAAGTGAGCTGGAAACTTAAGTTGGCAGAACTGTGTCCTAATTGGCAAGATTGTTGACAAAAGCAAGAACACAGTACTACTAACAATAACATCTTTTCACTCGTTCTCCCTTTGCAGTGGAACTTGTCTGATGCCCCTCTGTTTTAAGTTAGGGGTGTGGAGGGGGGTGTGGGGAGGGGTGGCAGCTACTGTGATTGTATTTTTTCTTTTTCTTCTTGTTGCTCTGGGTAGGTTTTCTGTTGATCAAGTCTACTGAACTATCTTGCTATGGTAATAAGTACCAGTAGTCATGTAAGGAAGATAATAGGGATGTGTCATGCTGATCAATTTATCAGATCAGTGTATGCTGTTGGAATGTATTCCAGCTTGTGGCAAGTAGCCAGGGCTGGTATTGCCTGCAGCTAAAATGGGAAAAATTAGTACCTCTTCCCCTTATTCGCCCTTGCCTGTTTTATTTTTCAACTGTATTATATGGATGTTTTGAATAGACACTTACAATGGATCCCTTCTTCTTGAGTATGACTCAAATAGCAGGGCCTCAAACAAGGTTGTTATTCTAACCTTTAGAGTTCAGTGTGTTTATGTAAAGTGTAGAGGTCAGACAGAGATTTATAGACTTTCCTAACTTTAAATTTGTCCCAGTTAGGACCCATGTCTCAGGTTATTCTCGAACCTTGCTCTTCTCCATGTGTTTAGAGGGAACTTTGATAAGGTAGATTGGAACACTGATAGAGCTTGGAACAAAACTGAATTCAGTGAGATTCACATGTCTAGTGTCAACCTTTGAAAAATAGGATGGCATTATAAATCTAGTTACCATACCCAGAGACCCACAAAGTACCTTGTTTGAGTGTGTAAAGTTGTTAACAGTGAGGAAAAAATATAGATCACATAACCTACCATTTCTTCCTTCCATCCACTGAAGGCATAAAAAGGCCTGGAAGAAGGGAGGAAGAGAGTAGGGAAGGGAAGATGAATTGTAATGGCTCATCTGTTTGAGCTTGTGAGGTGGTAGAAGGTGTATTACAAAGACAAGGGGACCCTGAAACTGTGGAAATGTGTTGAGTGGTAGAGGTAGGATCCCTTTTTATGGGGTGTGGTCAGCAGCATGTGACTGCAGATCAGACCCATGTGTCAGGTTGTCATCTTTCTTTTTGTTTCCACTTCTGGCACAGACCAGGTTCCTCTACTATCTTGAGAAGCTTGATTAACCCTTTCTTAGATAAATGTTTTATTCTTTGCAAAATTCTTCTAGAGTCTCAGCTGCTGCTTTACCTGTGTTTGGTTCTCTACATCCATCCAGTCTTACATCTCTATAGCAGCGAGAGTTGGGAAAATGTCCCTGTGAGTTGATTTGGGTTTCTTTGTGTCTGTTGGTCAGTGAAAGCTCCCTGAATTTGCAATCTCTTTAACAATGTTTCCCAGCTTTCTATTTCTGTGTAACTTGGTAGGGTCCTGCTTTCCCATTATGAGACATCTTAGCTTTTGTGGCACCTGGGAATTGATTACTTGTGTTTAAAGAGTTTTTCAGTGGAAAAAAAATGTTGTTTTGCAATGTGTTTTATTCTTAAATCCTACCAGCTGCTTTTAAAAATGCACAATATCCTTCTCTCTACATTGGAGACACATGGATTCAACAGATGGACCACTTGGTGGATAAGGAACTGGCTGGTCACACCTAAAGAGTTGTGGTCAGTGGCTCAATGTCCACATGGAGGTGTGTGAGAAGTGGTGTTCCTCAGGGGTCAGTACTGGGACCAGTGCTGTTCAGTATCTTTGTCGGTGTCATGGACAGGGGGATCGAGTGCACCCTCAGCAGGTTTGCCGATGACACCGAGCTGTGTGGTGAGGTCGACACACTGAAGGGAAGGGATGGCATCCAGAGGGACCTTGACAGGCTGGAGAGATGGGCCCTTGCGAGCTGCATGACGTTTAACAAGGCCAAGTGCAAGGCCCTACATATGGGTCAGTGCAATCCCAACCACAACTACAGACTGGGGAGAGAATGCACTGAAAGCAGCCCTGGGGAGAAGGATTTAGGAGTGCTGATCAGTGACAAGCTCAACATGAGCCAGCAGTGTGCACCAGAAGCTCAGAAAGCCAAGCATGTCCTGGGCTGCTTCAGTAACAGCGTGACCAGCAGGTTGAGGGTGGTGATTCTGCCCCTCTACTCTGCTCTCCTGAGACCCCACCTGGAGGACTGCATCCAGATCTGGGGGCTCCAGTACAGGATAGATGTAGATCTGTTGGAGCGAGTCCAGAGGAGGGCCACAAAGATGATCAAGGGGCTGGAGCACCTCTCCTATGAAGACAGGCTTCAAGAGTTGGGCTTGTTCAGCATGGAGAAGAGAAGGCTCTTGGGTGACCTAATTGCAGCATACCAATACTTAAAGGGGTCCTACAGGAAATTTGGAGAGGGACTATTCACCTGGGAGTATAGTGATAGGACAAAGGGCAATGGCTTTAAACTGAAAGAGAGTAGGTTTAGATTAGACATTAGGAAGAAATTCTTTACTATAAGGGTGGTGAGGCACTGGAACAGGTTGCCCAGAGAGGCGTGGAAGCCTCTGGAGGCATTTAAGGTCAGGTTAGGTAGGGCTTTGGGCAGCCTGGTCTAGTGAGGGCGTTGGAACTAGATGATTTTTGAAGTCCCTTCCAACCCAAAGCATTCTAAGATTCTAGGTTTCTGCGATTCAGACTATAAATATTTCTCTTCCTCGTTCCACAGTTCCCAGCTTCTTCAAATCATTGTAATGAAAGGCTAGTTAAAATCCTATATATGAATAATCTCACTGTCATAACTTTACTACTACTTAAACTAGTTTTAGAACATTTCAGTTCTAATAGGTCGGGGGCAGTTTAATTAGTCTAGGGTTGAATAAGGTGCTGCTTTTTCATAACTTCTATCTACAAGCTTGCACCTCTTATTTAAAAGCTTTATTCTCCATTCTAAAAGCACTACACCATAATGCCAGGCTAATATACTACTGGTGCAAAATGGCTGTACATCTTTTGATTAACAGACAACTAATATTGTTGCCGTATATGATGTAGATTACAGAAGACTGCTTTAAAGGATTCCAGGTTTGGGATTGCAGCTGTCATTTGGGCTCATAGAACAGACCATGCCACAGCAAGGCTCAGTCAAATGTGAAGATTTGAGTTCACCTAAGTGTAGCTATTAAGCCTCCTGATCAGAGTATGGGGTGAGGATTATCAAATGGCTACTGCTTTATGACCCATGGTTCAGATGGAGGTCATTCTGGTGTTAGCCATCTGATGAGGGGAGGGAAGAAAAACAGGATCTGCTGAAGATCCACTCCTGCCTCAGACTGCTCTGTGTAAGGGCTGTAGCACTTACTGTGCCAGATTGCCTCAAAAGTTTGCAAACTGTGCAACCAGATGAATAATTCAGTGACTCTTGACTTACTCGTGATTCTGGTTCATGCCCCTTCAATTTTCTTACTTTTCTTCGACCACCCTCTCTCTCCATCCTTCAACTTTCATAAGCACTCATTTCCCATCTTTATCTTCTTAAAACCACCCATTTGTCTTTGCCTCTAAACCTTTACTTTTATTTACTGCCAATGACGTTAAAGCAGTTTTTGACAACTTTATATGTTTCCACAAATAGTCTTCTCTCAGCTTTTAATTTTCTTGTGTGTTGCTGTGTGGGGTATCTTCACAATTGACTTCCATTACACACAAGGATATTCACCCAGGCAAATTATACCTGCTGTCTTTTGGCCCAGGTGACTCATGTCTTCCTCCTAAGTGTCTAATCCCACCTGTTTATTTCTATATGTACTACTGCTAGATACCCCATCTCGTGGTGCTTTAGGAAAAAGGTGGCAGGAAGAAGCATACGCCCCTAGTCAAGAAATGTCGGGGTCTGACCATCTTGCCAGGATAAGTCTGCTACCCTGTTATCAGACTTTCACATACTGATTAGTAGCTGTTTGCAAGGATCCCATTGGTTTGGGTTTTTTTAAATGGATCCCAAACTCATTCTGATTGCAAGTTAGGACGCTTCTAGCCTTAATTTATCTCCAGTTTTTATGTATCGTGGCAAAACTGTCATTTAGATTTTCTCCTTAAGATTTTTTTTGCCCTTTCCTTTTCTATGTTTTTTTCTAAATCAGACAATATTGCTTATTTAACATAGTAAAAACTGAGTGTTAATGAATAATGAGCACTAATGACTCAAAAGTCTCTGTAGTGGATTTGAATTTTAAAGAAGTAGTTCAGATGAGTGGAAAAAAAAATGTAGCTATAAATACACAAGCTAGTGAAAACTGTTAATAGCAGATATTGTCCAAAGTTTACTGTCTATGCTGTGGTGCAATCCCAGTTGTTATATTAAGCACCCTGTTCTTGTGATCTGTTTTGAGCATTTTCCTTTCCTCCAGTTCCAGTTTGAATGGGTTCCAGAGTCACACTAAACAGTATTTCAAACAAAATACACTCCAGATTGTGTTGAATGTGGGTCATAATCTGTCTGGGCATCATCAGGTAAGAACAGCTCTACTACATGAGAGCAGATCTGTGTAATCTAGGACCTGTTGTCTGCAGCCAGTGGTGGACTGGTAGGGAAAGAATTACTAATACATGATGATATTTCTGAAATATTTTCCAGCCTTCGATGACACTTGTCTTAGACCTTGGGAGAGAAAGTTTTGTTTGGTGTTTTTATAATGTATTTACTAGATCGTTCTGCCATAAGTTATGGTTTATTTTGTGCAGGTGTGTGATTTCAAAGTAGTGTAAAACTTCAGTGGCCCTCTGGTGCCCCCTGGTTATATTGTGTTAAGTGACTCTTCTGTTTGTCCTATGCAAGAAGCGGAAGCACCATATAAAACTGTTACTTAACAAAGGCAAAGGATGGCAAAGGTGTTTCCTATCCATGCAGTTTGGGTATTTTTCCAGGTTTTTTTTGTAAGACCTGACCCATCTTTCCTTGACCATCTCTTACATCCTCTGACCTTAGGAGTTCTTTCTTATATGTTAATCGCAGAGAACCCATTTGTTAAATTTGATTGTTCTTCCCTCCTCTCTTATTTTCTTAGTGCTGCTGTCTTTTTGAGATGGGGAAACTAGGACTACATGTATTCACAATCACATCAGTGGGAATTTATCTGGAGACAAACCAGGGAACACTGTAGAAGATCTTCCTTTAAGAAGTCAAAGTGTTTGACATGCCCTTTCACAGAACTGAACTGTATTTGAACCCCAAGATAAAAGTGACTGCTAAGTCATTTCAGAGCCCACTACTGTCTGTAATATGAAGACTTGTTTTCTCTGCTGTTGAGCTTAATAGGTACCTGGTTTTGGTAATTATCTTCACTTTGATACCTGAGTATTGAAGTTCCCATGATGATGGTTTGTTTTCAGAGGGTTTTTTGTTTGTTTTGGTTTTTTTCTTTGCTGCTAATATCAGACTGTACTGGTCAGTGGATTGTCACTTTTCAGATCATCTTTTTGGTTGAAAGAGCAAATGCTACCCTAAGACACACTTTTTTTGCCCTTCTGTCTTGTAACAGGTTACTTACCTATGCAAATACTTGACCTTTGTCACTGGAGAATTTCTCTAAGCTTTTGGAAATGGATGTCTATAGATGTCTCTTTGAAATCTTGATTTATTCTTGGTGTCCTGTGTCTACGTGCCTACTGACATCTCTGAATAACTCAGTTGTGTTTGGAGTATGACTTCCCTTCACAGAAGTTGTATTGGGTCTTCAGTAATATATTGTGATTTTTTGTGCATCTGGTAATTCTATTCTTCTGAAATTTACTTGCCCAGTTATGAACATTTGACTTGCTGGTTTATGAAGAGGCCTCAAGCTATGCCAAGGGAGGTTTAGATTGGCTATTAGGAAAAAATTCTTCACCAAAAGGTGAGCACTGGAGCAAGCTGCCCAGGAAAATGGTTGAGTTGCCATCCTTGGGATACATTTAAGATGGGGCGTGCTTGGGGACACAGGTTAATGGTGGGCTTGCCAGTGTTAGATTTACAGTGGAACTTAATCTCCCAGGGTATTTCCAACCTCAGATTTTTCTGTGATTCTGTGTATGTCTTTGCTGGCATAAATTCTAAACAGGTGTCTGTCTGGTAGGAGTATGCAGACCAGTACAAGATAGGCATACACTGTTGCTGACTGGGTTTTGTTGATTGGTGTTTTGGCCCTTCCCTGCCCTCTGAGGTAATGGGCTTTCTGATTTCTTCAAAATATGTACTAGTTCAAGCTGTCATCCTCACGTTCCTCTCAGTTTTTCTTGTTGCTGTTACTTTGTTTCTCTCATCAAGAGGTTGCTATTACAAGAAGCATGTCTTAGTTTTAGTTATTCCTTAGACAAACGGATCAGACTATGTCTGGGTCGGGTAGGCCCCCTGAGGAACAGGAAAGGCCTCTTTCTCTGGCATCAACTGAGCTTGCTTGGCAGAGGGATGGTCCTAGAGAGTATAAGGTGTATCAGGCCACAGCAACATGCTGGGAGCTTACAACTTAAGCTGGAAGGTGAGTTAAAGGAGGAGGGGGGGGGAAAAGGGATGGAGAGAAAGAAGGGTTAGCTTCTTAGCCTTAGGGACTGAGAATGAAGATTTCTGTACAGAACTCACAGGTAGCATTTAGCTGACAAAAACCGGGCTTGGAAGTGATACAATGTAACTGCTGTTGGGGAAATATGGTTTATAAACACGTTTTTACCATCTTCCCTATTTACATAGTAGGAATTTTGCTGCCTGTTGTGTTCCACTCTGCGGCACCTGGCCTTTCTGCAAGATTAGCTACTTGGTAATGATTTGGATGGTGTAATTCAAAAGTTAACTGTCCTTGATTCTGCGTGGTGCTGTACTTCTCCACCTTCTCTTTAACAACCAGCTGACCCAATTACATGGCATACAGAACAATTAAAAAATGGATACTTGACAGCTTTGTCAATTGTACATCTCTAACAGTATTCTGATGTCTTCTCCTCCTTCATTTTCAACCTTTCCAATTATTAATAAAGGCTGTTTTGCTCTTTGTGTGGGATATGAGTGACCTTGACCTGTGTGAGACTGATTAAGAAGTTTGGTGCCACCTAAGTAACTTCATATGAAGTTTTCTAGAATGCTGGAACCAAAATTTATCTGGTTCCTGCAGGAGTTTTCCCTCTTGCTGGAAGTACAGGCTGTAATCACACCTTTATTTTAAGAAATTCTGTTCCGGTATTCTTGACCTTGCAGTTCAGTTTGGCTTCGCTGTGTGGTTGCTGTTGTCTTTCTAAATTGTTTCATTAAGAGGGAAAAGTATCCTTCTTACAGATCAGTTCAAAGTACTGAAGTTCCCTGTTGTGTCTTGCTTGATACTTCTGGGAAGCAATAGGATACGGCTGTCTTGTGTCAAAGAAACTCACTAGATTATTCATGGAATAGTGAGATTTGGTAAAGATTTTACTTTTTCTATTAATCTCAAATTCGTGATCTTAGGGAGAAGTAAAAAAACCCCAAACTAGTAGCTGTTCTGCATAAAGCTTCTGATTCAAATGCAACTTTTTAGCTACTTAAACTTAGTACAGAATTTGTGGGGGTTTTGTTTAGTAATAACTTTTTTTCCTTCTCTGCACAGAATAAAATGAAGAGTTATCTCTTCTCATTATTTTTAAAGCAGGCTAACAAATTTAGAACTGAAAAATCGATGTCTGTCTGGAAATAATGAATGTTTGCTTCTGCTAAGGAAGAGCCAGTGCTGGAATACAGAAGGAACAGAGTGTTTCTAAGACAGAGTAGCCCACTGTTTAAGCCCATCCACCTTCTCTAAGAGCTCTTGTCTGTTCTCTGCATGATTAAAGTATTCAGAATCTTGCCACTAGGTATATAAAATATGTATCTCTTTCCTTTGTACTCCGCCCTGTCTCTCCAAGTCAGGCTGGACAATTTTGTAATGTGAGTTTTATAGAATGTAATCAGAAATGAATTCTAAATTTGGTACAAAATTTATTATCTTGCAAATAAAATCTGAGCAGTATATAGTTCCACTTGAGGATTACATGAATTCTGTTCCTCAGTAGATGAAGGCTGGTGTTCTACACTTTGAATCTTACATTTCATGCTTGTTCTTGTGCCATTTAATGATTGGGAGAAAGCTTATCAAAACTTTGCACAGATGTGTGCTAATAGCTTTAGAAAGACACAAATGGAAAATTAAAAAAAACCCAAAAAAAAACCCCTAAAACCACCCACCTAACCATGCCTGCTTAATCTCTGAATTGCCAAATGGTAAAAGCAAAACCAGGACACTTAATTAACCTTAAGAGTACCTGATGTGAAGCTAAAATTTGTATTTAAAGTCTGTTTCTGTATTTCTGTTTTGTCAATCACTAGTGACAAATGAGGGAATTTGGCCCTTTAATCAAATGTTAAGTGATTAGAAACTTGTGTATTCTCTTTGTTATGTTCCCAAGTTCAACAGAAGTCCGCTTAGATGATGTGGATTACAGGGTGCTTGTCTGTGACATGCAAGTTGTGGTGTGTTACCTACCAACTGTGGACAATGTTGTCTCTTTTTCTGTATGCGCTGGGTGTGTTTTTAAACTGATTTGAAATCACAGTTTCTCTGCACTTAGATTTTCCCTAATCTTAACTGTGGCATTGAAGACACTTGCAAATTTAAACGTGAACCTTCCAGAATCCTTTAGAAAAAGGAGGTGTGGTTACTATTTTTTATTTCAAGTGAAGTTTTTACATAGGTAAGAATGTCTGAGTCTTGTTGACATAATGCCAGCTCTAAATTTTGTCTAATTTGCTACACCAGATTTTGTCTGGCTATAACAATGATGTCTGCCTGGGAGTTTTCTGGCTGTTTTTTGTTTTGTTGGTTTATTTTGTTAAAAACTAGGTATTAATAAAAACAAGCTGCAAGTGAAAGGCATGGCAAAAATACATAGAACAGGTATTATAAAATACAGAGAACTAAACTTACATTTGTCATAACTGTCAGTTTAAAGATATGTTGCACTCATTTCGTGGTAAAACTATGTATAGGAATAAAATTTTTTTATCTGTTTTAAGTGTTTGTATATTTTAATAGCATGTTTGGGAATAAATACTTCGAAGAATGCAACACTGAGATGTACAGGGTTGATAGCTCACTGAGTTATAATTTGGCTTCTGGATACAAGGTGCCTTTCATTTTGTGGAATAGTCCACTGTAACTTCAGCAGATGTCAGTTGATTTCAGGGAACCACCATATCATTGCAGTCTAGTTGCAGGGTTTCAATAAATTTTGAACTTTTTAAAAATAATAGAAACCAACAATTAATTTCTGTATATGAGTGAGGTGGATCTACTAGGAGATTGTGTGTGACTCTTCATAATTTCCAAACTGTTTGCAAGGAGTAAGCAGATTTTCTGAATGGTGCAGAAATGATAATTGAAGAGAAACCTTCTGAAAATCCCAATGAAATTCTGAATCCTGCAGGAATTTCTACTTGCTAAACTTACTGTCAGGCACCAGTTTCATGGAACACTCCTGGAGTCTAGCCACTTCTCTAGCTTGCAGTAGATCTATGGTGTAGTACACTACCTTAAGCTTCAGCTTCTCAAAAGCCCATCAGACTAGGAATGTTTTGAATTAAACATCTTTTTGGCTCGGTGAACTGATGTTCTCCAATCACTGTACTTTTCTCTAAGAGCTTTCAGCTAGCTCTCCCTTCTTAGCAAAAAGCTCCGTGTTCTTTGATCTTGATAATCCAGGAAGTGTGCCAGACCTATTTATTCATTAGATGACTGCTAGACTTTCTCCTAGATGCTTGTTAGATGCTTGATGCTGCACGGTAGTAAAGCAATGTTATGATCTATTTGTCGCTGTAGATTTCACTTCTCTATGATGATTAGTGAACATTTCCTTAGGCCTTCAACTAGGAAAGAAGCCTCTGTCTGTCAATCCTAAACTCTTTGGGTAAAATTGTTCTCTTGTACATCTTAAAGTCATGGTTAAGAAACAAGAACATGCTTCAGGCACATACTCTTCTGAAAGTAACCGTTGTTTCTATTCTTTAGTCGTGGGCATTGTTCTCCTAATGTTGTAAAATGGTTAAATTGATACCAAATGAGAAGTCACAAGCATTTTTCCAAGCTAGAAGTTATCTTTTCAGTGTCTTTCTCCCTCTGAATTTTCTATGCTAGGATACGAACTAGAAACTTTTAACCAACCCAAATTATCACCAGGACAGTTCTGAGTAGCGATTAGTATCTAGCTAACTTCATGATGAGTGCCTTGAAGAAAGAAAGGCAGTAGGATAAGCTTCAGTGCCTGAAAAACGCAGATATTCACACCAATTCCATATCTAAATGTCCCTGTGTGACAGCTGGGATTACATCATTGTTCAAAGAAGGAGTTTTTAGAGAGAACAGAAATTAAGTTCTAGTAACTGTCACTTAGAAGCATTTTTCTCTTCCAATATCCACAGAACACCACACTCGCTTCTCAAGTGGTTTTCTTATTCCTTTCCAATTAGATATAACACAGATCTCTCAAAAGCATCTCACTTCTACATTAGAAATTAAATAAAATTTTCATTTTGACCATGTCTTGAAGCCACAGTAAAAGGTGTTGTGTG
This sequence comes from Gallinula chloropus, assembly GCF_964237585.1. NCBI lineage: Eukaryota > Metazoa > Chordata > Aves > Gruiformes > Rallidae > Gallinula > Gallinula chloropus. The sequence goes on along the minus strand of NC_140092.1, from coordinate 6,720,069 downwards.
GACACAAGAACACGGTATTTCTGGCATAGAAAATTACTGTGGAGTGTGGAGACGCTTCCTTTTTTATTGAGCTTTTTTCCTAACTGTGATTTATAAGTATCTGAAAAATAGACCTGCACTCAGACACAAAGCTAATATTAGTCTTTACTTAACCTACAAGCTTTGTGGGTTTTTTTCCCTCTTTTGGCTGCTGCTGCCTTCTTCAAAATTATTGAAAAATTGAGTTGGAGACAAGACATTTCCTCTTCTTGTTTTGCCTGTGAGATATGGCCAGTGTCTATTATACTATGCCGTTGGAATAGTACTCCCTTTTTCTTTACTGTTGAGCTGCTTAATGTTATAGCTAGTTTTTTTGATGTATATAGTCTTTCTGGAAATTATATTCCATCATGTCTGCATCTTCTCAATAAAGCACAGCATAGGGAGTTGAAAGCAAGGATTTTTACCTTCAGTCAAAAGTAGTTAGAGCTGAAGCTGTTCTCATTGCAACTTCTGGTCACCCTATCTGTCAGTGGCAGCAGCAGTGTCCTCAGCTACCTTAATTCATGGGGGTCAAGATTTGCATTAGAGAAGAACAAGTATCTTTTTTAGCCATGGTTGGGAATTTGTATTGGAGTCTAAATAGAGGATTTCCTCCCTTTCACATTGGAATCTCTGGTATGTTGGTTCCTGTTTGCTCAGGGATCTGAATCAATATGGTAAAAGAAAATGAGTTTGTTAAATGCTTAGAACCTTTTATTCTAAGAATGCTTTAAGTGTTCCAAGCAAGAAGTGGATTCAAGCTGGATAATGTATTCAGCATAAGCCCCCTCCCTATTCCACCCATATGCAAAATCTGTCCTAAATTGCATTCCAGTATGTTTTTTTTTCTGCAAGAAAAATGAGCTGGTTTTACCTGAGAGCCTGGCTGACATTTTTATCAAATAATAACTTTACTGAATAGGTACTCTGTGGTGGCATTACAAACAGGAAGAAGTAACATTTGAATATAGATTTATTTTTGCTTTTGTCATGCTCTGTACCAATGCTCCGAGTGTTGTGCCCCACAAGCTAGTTGATTTTTTCCTTACCATTTGTATAAATGGCAAAAAGGTGATTGTTTCCTTGTTGCTGAAGTTTTTTAGTGGGTTGGGTTTACTTTTTTATTGATCTTTTGTGGGGTTTTTGTCAGTTTTGGTTGGCTTTTTTAAAAATTGGTTCTTCAGTGGCTTCATAATCTGGTTGATTCTTTCCAAATTGCTGTTATAAAAACACTACCACCACCAAAACCCCCTGACTTTGAAGTCAATATATAAGCAAGATGAAAATTATGGTCCATCTATAGCTGGGGGCAGAGGAGAGCTGCTGACCTGTGGAGGGGAGAGACAGAAAGAACAGATGGGGATGTTAACGCTGCTCTACTCTTATGAACATAACTCTCTTCTCTCCAGACTCGTTTAACAAGTTGTGAGTGTGTTGCTGCTTGTATTTTGATGATGGGATAAAGGTAGTGAAGTGTAATGAAGAAAAAAATTAATCTTCCTCAAAATTTTGAGTGTTGCTACAGAAAACTCATCAAATGCCTCCTAATCTACACACCTTTTAAATGCTTCCAGGGATGGTGACTCCACCACCTCCCTGGGCAGCCTGTTCCAGTGCTTGACAACACTTTCAGTAAAGAAATTCTTCCTGATGTCCAACTGAAGTCTCCCCTGGTGCAATTTCAAGCCATTTCCTCCTGTCCTATCACTTGTCACTAGAGAGAAGAGACCCCAGCATCTCTCCAACCGCCTTCCAGGTAGTTGTAGAGAGTGATAAGGCCTCCTCTCAGCCTCCTTTTCTCAAGACTAAAAAGCTCCAGCTCCCTCAGCTGTTCCTCATAGGACTTGTGCTCAAGACCCTTCACCAGGTTCATCGTTGCCCTCCTCTGGATGTGCTCCAGCTTCTCAACATCCTTCCTGTAGTGAGGGGCCCAAAACTGAACACAGTAAATGTCACTTGAAAGCAGGAGACCATTTCTTTATTTGGAGATCAAAAAAAAAAAAAAATAAATCCAGAATTTATAAGCAGATAACCATTTTTCAGGGGAACCAGTAACCTCCTGCAATATCAAACATCGTAGAATAGTTGCAAGTAGCACATGTAAAATGAGCACACATGCTTTGGAAGGCTCTAAATTTGTAGGATTAGAAACTAAAAGATGATTAAACACAAGCTCCAAGTACTTTTCTTGTTAAAAGAAAGAACTTGTAAGAAAGAAGGATGACTAAGAAGTCATACTGCTTCCTACTCTGGCACCTGTGTTTAAAAAGAATATAATTGAAGTACTCTTGAGAAAATTTGAAGTGGAAGGTTTTCTTTCAGAGAAACTTGGTGCTCTGTCTGCTTGGCTTTTTTTTTTTTAAAGGTAGCAGGACAAAACTTATGAAACTTATCTCTGTCTGGTATGATAGTTTAAATCCAAGATTGCTTCTTTCAGATATAATCCTGTACTGAGTCAAGCTAAACGATGTAGTTGTGAAACTGTATGGAATGGGGAGAAGTAGAACTGAAGTTTGTCACTGAAATCTAAAAAAAGCATTCTGTATCATAGTTTTCAGAAGAGAACAATTTTTAAATGAATGAAATATGGAAGGGAAAAAGTATTTGAAGTCTTTGGTCTGGTGTGGAAGTACCAAGCTTAATATTTTTAACTGTTTATATATTTTCACTTATGAAGGAAAACTTTTCCTTATGATTAAATCAGTGAGTTCTAGCTCAGAAGTGCATGTGTGTGTTGTACCTTGCTATGATCTTAGTGCTACCTAAAAGTGTAGGGGGCAAAGGAGGCTAGGCTACTAGTTAGGGCAATAAACTGGAGTGTGCAGGATCTGTCTTTTGGTCCTTATCCATAACTTCTTTCAAATGTGATTTTAGTTTCTGAGACTCCACATAAAATTTATGTAATAGTTCTCTTAGGTTAAGAAATACCACCTGGAGATACGGATTGTATGACTTCAGAATGTAAACAGAATTTATATGAGAACTAGATAACAATGTTCCTGTGGTCAAAGGAAAATGCAGAAGCCAAAATGAACTCATAATTGTCACTAACATGTAGGTAAAGTAGCACTAACCACTATTGCCAAACACCAGAAAATAAAAGAAGAAAGTTTCATTTTAATGCTGTGTCTGGCAGTACAGCGCCCAATCTCATTAAATGTAATCCTATTCTTTGGATTTTCCTAATGACATTTTAAAGACCATTTGTTAAGTTTTACAATCCTCTAAGAATTGAAATAAGCAATTCTGTACCTACTTTCACATTAGTTTTCATTTTTAAAAGCAGCGTTAATGGGCTAAACTCCATACTGCTTAGAATGTGCAATTTTTTCCTACTTTAACTTTTCATTCCACTTACTCTGCTTAGAACGTTGAATAAACTCAAACAAGGAGACATGAGTCTCCCTTGCAGATGCCTGCTACTTAAAAGCATCTTTAATAGGAGGAGAGCGAGGTCTGATTTTACTTAAGCTAAATAACAAGGGGTTTGGAGTCTAGTAAAACAACTTGGGCAACCGTAGTTCAGATGTGATTCTTGGTATAGTAAGCCACAAAGCACAGAGTTATGGAAATTCCTGTGATAAGTTAATTTTTAGGCATGCAGAAGTCTTGAAGATTCCAACCTAGGAATACTTAATTTTGGTAGGTGGATTAACACAGATAACTTTTACAGAACCTTGAGATGCCTTTTTTCCTGCAAGTGCCTCCAGAACTGTGCTATGCTTTAAGCTGTAAGTCTTACATCACTGCAGTGTGTACACGTGCATGTCCTGTCCTTTAAAACCCTGTGTCTAACCAGGGGTATGCTGAAGAAGGGGGAAAAAACAACTTAATTCACATTCACCCAGTATTTGCTGAATTCCTTAACGCAGGCAGAGAGAACAATATGATCTCTTCTAGTGAGCAACCTTTCAGCATTAAGATGAAAAATAGAGCAGTAAATAGGAATCAGATAAGCAGTGATGTTAAGCATCTTCCTCTTCCATTTGAATTTTTTCTATATGTGTAAGGAACATTCATCTACTATCTCTGATATGCATCCAGGGATATGAATAAAACGGTCTTTATGGCTTGGAAAAATATCAAACCAAAAAGTGAATTTATTTAGAAATATCTTCACTGAAACCTTTTCATCAGTTCATCTGCTCATACCTTCCTAAATTGGAAAATGCTGCAGAAGATCAAGGGAGGGGGAAGCAAGTATAAGCGAAGGGTTTTTTTTCTAGGTGGCTCATTGTGAAGTCATTGGTGTGATGCAAATTTGAATTAAAGGGTGACTAGCAGGTACCTCTATATGTCCCTGTATCAACTGTAATTATTATAGCTTGCTGAAGTTTTGTGAGGCCCCTCTTTGCGATTTAATGTTGTTGTGTTTTAGCACTGAGTAAGGAGCAAAGAAAAAGGCAGTTTTGCTTAAGTAAAAAGATATTTTAGAAAACGTCTCAAATACAGTTACTAACAAAAACCCCACCTTGTTGCTAAAGCCCTAGAATTGTATTAATTCTGAAACAAACATGTAAATGGGGGAAAAAAACACCCAACAAACTACTTGTGAAGGAATGAAGAGTCATAGGTGAATGGAAATATGTATGCTTTTAGGAAATGGACTTTCTTTTGAAAAGAAGCTCCAAGTACTGGAGTTAATAGGGCCATAAAAAGACTAGGAGAATCAAGAACTGATGTAGAGTATACCAAACCTATCAAAAACGTTTTAATGTAACCTGCACTTATACTACTGTTTTCTTTCCCAACTGTATAGTAATTACCTCACCTATCTTCACACCTGCCAAGTGGTGCATTTGAAAGCAGTACTCAAGTGTCAACTTGTATTACACGATTTTTATTCTCTCTTTAGCTCTTCTCCTAACACATAGACCGAGTCATTCAAAGAAATTTGATGGCAACACACTTGTAGTCTCAGTTGTGATCACCTAGAGGATGTGGGGAGGGACAGTGTGAGAAGGTATTGAATCGGGATCAGCTGTGGGGCTAAAATAACTGTTTATGTTTGGAAACATGGAGATACAGCTTTTGGAAAAACAATAGCCAATGTATGGTTACATCTGTCTGGCTTCAGTTTGTATTGTAGAATTATTCAATTGCAATGTCTGTAGTGGCAGTTACTCTTACCTTTGCAATTTCTCTGACTTCATAAAGAGTTTGTAGGATAGATCACTAAAAGCCCAGCCATGGGCCCCTACTTGTAGCCTAACTGCACCAGCCTAACTGTCCTGGGGGAGAGGGGTGCAAGTCAGTGACTGATAAGCCCAGGGCCATTGTTTAGCGACTCAAGTTCCTCACTTCCTCTGGTATCTTAAATTCCATCTCTGGCTGTTGTGGCTGAGACCACTGTTAGCTGACATCACTGATCATTTCTTCCTTAATAGTGAGTAACAGAGCTAGCAGAGTGCCTCCCATATTGACCTTGTCCACCACCTCAATCAGGTTTGTCCTCCAAACACCATAGAAATCTGAGTCGCTTGTGAGCTACCACATTGCATTTCCAGTAGATAGCAGGGTGATTTGATGTTTTTTCTGAGAGCTAAGGCCTGTGATTGTGTGCGGGTTGTTTTGGTTGGTTGGGTTTCTTCTTTTTTTTTTAAGGATTCACCTACTTGCCCTTGATTGGACAGACTGTAATATGTTCACTGTGTTGTTCCTCTGGTTGACTCCTGACCCATGGATTGTCAGCTGCCCTGTAGCCTGTTCCACACTAAAGCTATTTGTTCAAGTTCTTTGCATAAAGTGTAAGCACTGTGATTTGGTCACTTCTCTGTTCTTAAAAGCTAGTATCCATCCTGACAGTTCTCCAGTTGTGTGAACTGTCTCACTCTGCTGTGTGTTCACACTGAGTGTTAGGTACTCTGTTTCTAGTAACTTGTGCTAGCTCTCTGTGCTGAATGAATTAAGATTTGTCCCTCCTTGTGCTGCTTTTTCAGGGGGATATATGATCTTCTCTGAGTTGTCCTGTGCATTTACCCTCTCTGCTGTTCTCCCATTCTCCCATTTTCTGTGCTTCAGTCTCTGCTTCCCTGGCAAAACTAGTTTGATGCCTTCCTCATGAGACAAGGCTGTTGGTGATGATGATTTGTGTTACCAAATGGATCCTGTCTCTCAAGCACTCTTAAAGTCTTAAGAGTTGAAATCCTCCCTGTAGCCATGTAGTCAGATGTTGATCCACAGGAGGTTGTTGCTCCTGTCAAAGCCTTTCCACTGGCTCAACAACTGGGCTTTGGTGGTGTTCACCATTCTTTCTGGACTCCTGTAGTTAGCTTTGATCTGCTGAAGATCTCCTTTGGCATTATCATGGCAGCCATGCAGATGGACAACAAATGATAATATCACAACAGCAAGCTAAGAAGAGTTTCTGTGCAACATCCTATATGGACCACAGGCAAGCAAAGGTGGCCCACTGTTTCCTTTCCTTTCATTTTAGTGACACTGCTGCTACCATTGGATCAGGCATAGATCCCAAACCTGACAGAACTTATTCCACCTCTATTCTTTCCTAGCCCTTTTTAGCACCCAAATAACTATCGATGGAAGAAGAGAGCCACCTTCCTCTTGCTGGAGGTCACAGCTTCCAGCCTCCCTGGTCTGGGGTCCTCCTAGCCCTGAGGGACAAAAGCAATAGACTTGTTAGAGAGTGGTCATGGAATGAGGGGAGAGGTAATGTGGGGAAAAGAACTGTTTGCACCTTTGTTCAGGAAAGCTAACTGTAGAAGCTTTTAACTGGGTATATGGACTTAGATGTATCTTAAATTTCTGCTTTTATGAAGACTGTTGGAGGAATCTGATTTAGATCATACAGAGTGTCAGGTAACAAAGAAAGCTGATAATCTTTTCAGATTGAAGATGCTAGAAGTAAGAGAAGAAACAAGTTTACTAGGGGTAAAAGGAGTTGACAATAGAGCCAGTGGTATTTCTTTTCAGTTTAGGGCTAGAAAGTGTCAGGGCTTAAGTAGCAGTAGCTTTGAAAAGATAGTTTGGAATCAAGGAGGCAATTGGCCACTGAGAGACATGACAAAATGTGTAAAATTAGGTTAAAGCGGATTGTTTTGGTTTGGTGTGTTTGGGGTTTTTTTTAATTGGTGAATCACAGTACAAGCAAAGTATATTTCTGACTGGTGCCTGCAGGCTCTTCAGACTCTGAAGAGCTCCAAAACTTCTGCTGTTACTTGCTTATGCACTCTGTCTCATGAGATGTACCAAACGTTTATCGAAATGCCTGGATTCAGGTGGCTACACTGTGTGGAACAGTCCTAGCACGTATCTATCAGTAGCTGTACAAGAAAATGTGTCTTCCTGTTGAGGCGAAATTAAAATTCTCAGTCCTGCTGAAAAGCAGAACAATTTTGTAGGAAACTGCTTGAAGTGGAAGTAGAACACATCTTTCCCAGGAAAACTTAGAAAAGGGTCTGGGAAAAGATTCCACGTTGTTAGGTTGTACAAGTAAGCTTGCTTCCTTTTAAAAGAAGATCTAGTATCCAAAGGTGAGGAAGCAACTGAGTAAGTGTGAAGCAATTGAGTATGTCTAAATTGTGGCTCCATGGGGAAATTCTGGGAGGACTTGTAAGAGGTTAGGTGGGATAGAAGTAAGTTTGGTGAATTAGCAGAGAAGTGGGTTGGTGTGTCCTTTTTTTAAGGAGGAAAAAACCTCCAGTGTGCCAATTGCCATTGTTAGTACAAGCTGTCTGTCAGGGAATTGCCTTTTTCTGAAATAAAGTGTTTCACAGAACTGGGTTTTCTGTGCTTGTGGGTTTTTATAGGCAGGAGCAGGCAGTAGGGCAAGCACATAGATAGGTTTAAGTACAAAAGTAAAGGCAGAAACAAGTAATGCTCTTGATGGGAGGTGTGTAGAGAAGGTAGGTGTCCAGAAACAGGAAGGCTTTGGGTGCTGACTGGAGGGGTAAACAAGCTTCGTGTTTGATTTACGAAGTGTTAAGGAATGGGAGTTCGAGTTTGTTCTGTTTGAATAAGCACAGCTGTCTCCAAGAGATACTTCACTCCATTCCTGTCTTTTTACCCAGTGACAATAATTTGGAAGGACCTAGCTGCTAAGCTAAGGTGTTTTGCTAATGAGAACATTCGTGGTCACAATAATACACAGTGTGTTTTATGTTTCCAGACTGTTGTGTGTGGAGAATTGCTATCTTAGCTCCAAACTTCATCTCACTTGCTTTTTTTTTTAATCCCTAACCTTTTCAATCTGGAATTGGGATTTTTTGCAGTGCTAATATGTGACTTCATATTACTTTTAATCTGAGAGTCAGCAGGTAATGCTTTTAAGATACTTTTTAGTGTCTGCTTGGGCCTGGGATTTTTGCTAGTTCTTGTCAATTGTGCTTAAAAAGTGGCTGAGAAGATATTTGTGAGAGGAGAGTGGTTTTGTCAATTAGTGTTCTCACATAGGACTTATATAAAGAGAATTAGACAATTAAAATAGAATTGAAATAGAAATAAATTTATAGATCAAATATAGCAAGTATAATTAAACAATTTAATAATGTTTATATAATTAATACATTAAAATTATTAAAAATATACTAAATTTAAAGGTAAATTTTAATAATGTGACCTGTCAAGCTCAATGGCTGTGTTAGGATAGCTCCTCTTATCTACATTAGCATTTTAATATATTATTTAATGTACTACTTAAGATTATGGTACATATTTATTTTTCCTTATATTAGTGTATGTATAATCTAAACAAAAAAGTAGATCTCATTTTTGAGATCTACATTTTTTTTGTGCCGTCTTAAGAGGGCATCACAGCTGATAAGCTAATTTTATGATTCTAAATGTGCTTTACTGATGGGAGGTAGTTTTTTCCTGAAGGTGTCTCTTATGTGGTGTGATAATAAAACAGTCTTGCAAAGTACTGTAAAATAGCTACGTCTTTTTAATACAGGCCTTGAGTATGAAGAATGAGAACCTTCAAATGCTGCTTTGAATTATCCTCTTAGTTGAGAATAAGCTTATTATTTGGAAGGAGAAAAGAGGAGGCACTTGGAAACTGTTTCTATATTGAACAAAACTTCTGTTCTGGTGATGATGTAAATTCTCACTATATTTCATCAGTTGTCAGGCATTTTCTCGTCTGCTTTTTTGTTGCTTGACTTCTGCCTTTTTTTATATCATTTGTTTTGGTCTGCATTTCTTCTCCCTTGTTACAGTGTGTGCGTGTACCAAATACCTAAACAGACTGGCTCTAAATCTGGAAAATAACTGGTTTATCTAATCCTCAATTTTAAAATGTTTTTGTATGTATGCAGAGGCCTGGAGAGAACTGTTACAATATCAAAGGCAAAATAAGCTTTCTTTTCTTATATTTGTAGAAATATTGGGCTACTCAGATTATGTAACTTCAGGTGATCATAAATTAGAAATCTCTGACTTTAAAATTTCCTCAGTTTTTTTCCTTTTCTCCCTCTCTCTCCTCCCCTGCCCGCTCCCAATTTTCAGAGTTAAGAGAGACTACCTCACTTGTGTAGAGCTATGAGGCTAACTAATCCTCCCACCATTAAGATTCTGTGGTAGTTATTTTAAGTCTAATGAGGTTGTTGGGGCATGGCTTAATAGGCTGATTGTGTACAGATGGCAGTTGCCTTATTTTTATCTTCTAATTCTGCTGAATAGTACTAGAGTGGAAGGAGTAAATATTTGTGTGATAAATGTAACGATTTTTGGAATTGCTCTCAGAGTTTGAGGATGCTTGTTGCCAGTGCTCTCAAGTTTGCTTCCCTTTTAAGAAACTTTTTATTTACTATTTTAAATGTTTCTTTTGTCTCCAGGTTTTGAAAGTATTTTAGAAGGGCTTTATGGACCAAGGCTACGAAGAGACCTCAGTTTATTTGAAGGTAAATGAGCCAGATTTTAGCACAATGACCTTGACTTTCAGTTTTTACTTGAGTTAAAGGTAGTTTAAAGTATATGTTGAATTCTAAAAAGGAAGTCTTCGGTTGTTTTTCTTTCTCATGTTTATTTCACTGTGTTCTTGTCAATTCTGTGCAAAGGCAAAATACAGGTAAAATAGTATCTAGATTTATTTCCTATGCAAGGAAATTTTGGACTAGCTAAGCTTTCCAGGGCATACTTTCATGAGAGAGACTGATTTTTCTGGAATGTGGCATCTCCTACTGTATTTTTTGGGACAGCTTTTAGAAGGGGAGACAAGCTGCTAAACTTCCTACTGATGTTAATTGGGAAAATGAAGTTAACGAATGCTAGTTTGGTTTTCTTGCAGGAATCAAGAAAACTTAAGCTTTTTTTAATATTTCTGTGTGTATATTTGTATACATATAAAAATACTTATTTAATTCCCATTTTAAGACCTAGCATTATTCCAAATGGGTTTGGCTTTCCTGGAATAGCTGTCAATAACACCTGATTTTTAGTTAAAGAAGTGATTTTTATATTTTTAACAAAAGCAGAGGAGGAAAATCCAGCACTAAAGTGCTTTGAAGTGCTTAAATAAGTCTCTTAAGTTAATTTTCATGGCTTTAAAAATACAATTTCTGTTATTGAACATTTAAAATATTTTGTTTCATTACTTTAGAATTTATTATTTATTTAGAATTTATTGTCTGATAGTGTAATTAGTAAACTAGGTAACTTATACACTGCTAGTACATGAGGCAGTGTGGCATATACTGTTTATATTTGCTTAGAATAGGTTTGGAATGATTACTTTAACTTTGTTATGATTTTGTCCTTTTCATACTGTGCAAGTTTTTTGGCCTGTGTCATATGTATAACATATTTTCAAAGGAAAGGGGGAGAACTTGAAATACTAAGTTACTGAGGTTGTAAGAATAATTTTTGCCAATTACAAAGCTAAGCATACCACTAGACAGACTTAAATCCATTTAAGCAATACATAAGTTTTGGTTAAAGATTATTTTTCATGAGTAGAACTCCCATCCAGGCTGTCTTCTGAGCAAAATGATTCTATGATTCTGTCTGCTGTGATAAACGAGCACACTGCTAGTTTGGAAAGGGATCAGGGCATTGTTATGGTACTGTGCAGTATCCTTTTGTTTCCTTTGGTATTGTAATTCAAACTGGCTGCTGTGTATTGGGCTTTAAAGCTTTATTATTCTTCTGCATCGAAGTTTTTGTGTTTTGAAAGAAAATTCAAGACACTTTTTGTGTAAAAAGAAAGCATTGAGCTAATGATCACAAGTTTTAAAGGAGCTTGATAGTACACAGTAAGGTGTTACACTGCTCCCTTAACTAAAATGCATGCGTGCAGCAACTCTGTCTTAGGGGAAAGTTTTAACTTAGATGCCTCCTGCTGTTAGACTTCTTTTTACCTGTTAAAAATCTGCTGTTTCCATTGCAAGCAGATGACCGTTGATGTTTATTTATATGTTTAATTTACGGTGACTTTGGTAAATTAAACTCATGTTTACCTAAAATGTAAAGTTTTAAAACTAATCTTTTTTCAGTTGGTAAGAATATCTGCCAGTAACATGCCTGAATCTTTCACCAGTTAAAACCTGTTTCTGTTTGACACAACTGTAAAATTGATTTTGCTTCTGGAGCAACTGCAGAAGAGAGAAAAAGGAGTGTTTGGTCAGGTTGACCACCTTACCTTACTAATTTTAGTTCATTTTTATCAATAGTAGTATCTGTAACCTCAATAATCCCATTCTGGAACTGCCACGTTTGGTGGCAGACACAGTAGAGGTAGACCTTACAGCAAATCTCTTTCTCTTTTGAGGTCTGAACTGCATTATAAATATTAATACAGAACTCTTGACTAAAATAGTTATAAATCTTTCCACTGTCATAATTTAAGCACCACTTCTCACTTTACATGTAACAGAAACTATGATACAAAGTAAAGGATTTGCCTTAGTTACCAAAACACACAGTTGGTAAATCAGAACACTAATTTTTAGACTTGGTAATGTGCCTAAATCACAGCATCTTGTGAGGTGCCTTTATCATAACCACTGAACCAGCACTGTCAACGTGCAGCATTATGACTCATTAGAGAAAGCTTGTTTCTTTGAACCAACCTCAAGAAACTATATGGCTTTATTATCCAGAAATGTACGACAATCCAAGTGCATGTTGCTTAGCTACAGTAACGGTTTTTTCTCCTATTTTGTTGGCTGTATGTATTGTTTCTAACATAGGAAAAAAACAGTTATATGTGTAAAATGTAACATGGCTGTATAATAGGTGTATTTCCTCCTTAGCTCTGTCTCAAAATAGTATTTGATTTATAGATTGAGAGAATGCAACACAATAAATTAAAGTTTCTTGAGAAGAATAAATTGTAATGACAAACTTAAATGGTAAAAGGTATGCTTTTTACTTTTTACTAAGATTTTTTAGTTTTGAAAGAAAATACCTCATAAGCCTCAGAAATGATCTTACTAAGAAGCCAGACTAATTAAACTGAAACAGCCACTCGTAATAACAGACAGTTAGTTACTGACTATGGCAAGATTTCTTCATTGTTTTGAAATCCTTATGATATATATGTAGGACTTACCTTGGGCTTGCTGAAATGCTTCTTGTCACCTCTGTGACGAGTCAGGTTTTTTCCTTGACTGCTTTGGGTAGTGCAGATTCTGGTTTCAGAGGTGTCAAGTTCTAGATCTTGACATCTGCCCTTAGTCATGCTCTGAGTGAGCTCAAGACTTCTTGTATCATGGAATCCTTAGAGTTTGCTAATAATTTGCTTATACCCATTTTCAGTGAAGTAAATTTAGATAGAAATCGTTATTCTTTCCATTCTACTTCTATGAATAGCTAAACTGTTAGAAAGCTTTTCCTGTAGTCATCTCTTGTGCATGTATTTTCTTTTTGAGATTATTTGCTTGAGTTCCATTCTCTTACAGACAGAGGAAAAACTATGTCTTGTGAGAGAAAGTGGCTCTACCATTCTTTCTCTGCCAGGAAAAATCTCTCCATACTGGATGAAAGGTTTATTTGAGGGTGTGTTTTTATTTTTCCTTGGGTGGTTCTGAAATATGTATTCATATATAAACTAATGGGGTGAAAAATCATATTAGGAATACGAATGCCTAATATCATTCAAGTTTTTATGAAATTAAAGGAACATGGTAAACACCTCAGATATTCAGTTGTTTATATTAGGAAGCAGTAGTGTCATAAAAAGGAGTGGGATCGAAAAATAGCTGGAAAATTTAGTGGGACATTTAAATAATAATGTAGAAAATCTTATAAACTAAGTTCTGAATCTTTTCAAGCTGAATTAAATTTATATTTACTAGACAATTATTTCACATTTTAAGAAGTAAACATTGAATCTGTTCAGTACTACATATGTCTTAATTTTTTTATTTCTGAGTGACTCCTTAGTAATGATTGTTTAGGGAGACAAATACGTTTTTTTTGTCAAAGTTCACTATTTTATTCTTAAAAACCACACTGGTTTAACAGCATTGCACTAAATGACTTGGCTTTCAAGTAATAATCTGTACCACACTTAGTATTAAAAAGGTCTTTGCACAGTCATAGCAACTTCTTCTCATGGGCTGGCTAGTGTAGGTTATCGGCAAATCTTTCATCAGCTGATCTCAAGTACGATAAAATGGGGAGTGGAGATGATCATGATCCTAAATTGAATGCAGTGAAGAGAAAGTTTGCCCTGCTTAAAGTGCTATATCTGCCTCTGATCTTTCTGAGAGTGTCTGTCTAACATTCTGGTCTCTGTATGCTTCCTGTGGTGGTGACCTGAGACTGCTGGGATGTGGTATATAGCTGTTACCTAGCAGTTTTGCTAAGCTCACTGGCATACTCAGTGTTACACTGTACGTGGTTTATACTTCTTTATCCTACACAACGTTTGCTCTCTAGTTAGAATTTTAGCAGTGGAGCTTCAGCAGAAGAATTTATCTGAAAACATAACACCTGTCTTGGAGTTATGTGCAGAATTCCAGCATATATAAGTAGGTCTATTGTGGTTACAAGAAAAACTATGAAAACATGAACTTCATATGAAAAAGTGTGGGTTTTTTTTCATCTGTGGTTATCTTAAGCAGCTCTAACAGTCCAGGGCATCTATAATCCAGCAAAAATGACTAATTTTCTTTTGTTACTGTGCAGTCAAGAAAAATCCCTTTTGATCATCAGCTGTCCAACCTGTCAAAACTGCTGGTTTGCTTCACTGGAAGCATATGACACATTGTTAACACAGAATTCAGTTCTAAACTAGTATTTTAGAGCTGAGTAAACTAGATTTAAATAATAACTCAGAGTTGTTTGTGTTTTGCTTGCACTCCAGAACCTATTTGTTTTTCAAATTTTATTTCTGAAGGTGGCTCTCTGATAAATATATTTAAGAAAGACTAAAAGCTCAGTCATTGAGGGGGAGGAAGTGGGAAACAACCCTGCAGAATAAGGACTGAGAAAGAAGAGAGGGGAGAGGAAAATGCTCTGGGCACCAGAGAAGAGATTCCCCTGTGGTCCATGGAGATATCCGTGGAGAAGCAGGTAGGACCTGCAGCCCATGGAGGACCACATCAGAACAGATATCTCCACTGCAGCCCATGGAGGACCCCACGCTGGAGCAGGCTCCTGGCAGAAATCACAGCCTGTAGAGAGGAGCCCACACAGCAGCAGCAGCAGGTTTTCTAGCAGAAGCTGTAGGACTGTGGAGTGGTCACTTCCTAAAGGATTGTGCCCCACAGGGGAAAAAAACCACATGATGGAGTTTTTTTGTGAAGGACTGTAGCTGTGGGAAGGACCCATAGTGGAGCAGTTCATGAAGGAAGGCCTGTAACTAGTGAGAAGGACCCTACAGCAGGAGCAGGGGGAAAACGTGAGGAGGAAGGAGCTGCAGAGAGGAACTGTTGTGAACTGAGGGCAGCCCCTGTTCCCCATCCTCCTTGTGCCATTTGGGGTTGGGGAACAGGTAAAAGATTTGGGGAATGAAGGAGTGAAATTGAAGCCTGGGATGAAGGGGTTGTAAGGTGGTTTTAGTTTTGCCTTCCCATTATGCAAATCTTTATTTGTTGGCTTTTTTATTGGTAATAAACAAAAGTCATTTTCCCGAAGCTGCGTCTAACTTGCCTGTGACAGCAGCAGGTAAGTGATCTCCCTGTCCTTATCTGTTTTATAAGTTTTTCATCATTTTATTTTCTCCTCCTACCCTGTTCATGAGAGGGCGTGAGAGGAGCTGAATGGGGTTTCGCTGTCAACCCACCACCAGTGTATATGTAGATAAATCCAAGAACTTTCCCCAACAGAACCGTGCTGAAATTTAGTGGTACAGAGAAAGAAGGAATCATGTTTGCTAACTGAGGGGGTAGGGAAGAGAGTTGTTTAGGTTATAAACATATGAGTTGGAAAATGAATGAGATGGAGAGGGCCTTGGTGTTGTAGTTAATCAGGTTCATGTTTGCCTCTCAAAATGCTGCAACTGTGATACTCATATACAACTGGAATACTGCAGAAGTACTGCCTACAAGTTTAAGGAAGTCTGATATAAATGTGAAAGAAGGGCACCATCTTGAGATCTTGATCACTTATGAACAGATGTTCAAGTGAGAGTGGTGAAGAAAAGATGGAGTTGTGTCTCATGAAAGAAAACTGGGTGAACTAGACTAACCTGGCAAAATTAAATGTAAAGGGAGGATAATGATCTATAAACACGTCGTGCTAAATCATAGTATCATAGAATGTGTTAGGTTGGAAGGTACCTTTAAAGGTCATCTAGTCCAAACCCCCTGCAGTAAGCAGGAACACCTTTAATTAGATCAGGTTGCTCAGAGCATGTTCATAACTATGAACAATGTTTGTTTAGGTATAAGAACAATGTTGCTATACAAGCAAACAGGAATAACTTTCTATGAGTAAATTTTAAACAAATTAGAAGGTTGATTTTAGTTATTAGCACAATCAGTTTGGGCAAAGTTTTAATGCAATTGGTGGCTCAGGAAGAGTATGTCATAGAAAGCTCTTAACATTTTAAATGGAGCTTAATAAGAAAATACATGGTGTGTCTCCATTCAGTAGAAAACTGGACTTGATACAGACAAACTGTTTAATTCCTATATTCCCTCAAAACTAAAGTATGTCTTCTGATAAAACATCAAAAGTTAGGCTTCTGAATAGATCAAGTGCTACACTTGAGTATAGGGGATTAGTTTACTTGCAGTGGTAGTAGTAAAATTAATTTAAATATTAAGTACGGCATATGTAGCTCAAATGGTGAGGAGTTTATATTCTAATTCCTAGCTTAGTTGGGTACAAGTTTGCACACTTTTGTTAAAAGGAACAATGACTAGAATTCAGAGCTTTATTTACAGTATTCAGGTGCCTCCAGTAATTACCTGTGATAGGTAATCAATTGAAATATATGAGTTTACCTTTCCTTTTAAGAATGGTGTCCTCTGCTGTTCGGAAGTTGGGCCATGTTAGCCAGACAACTTTGGAAATATCTGAAGAATTGAATACTACTGACTGCATTGCACCAATAAATACACATTAGATTATCATGGAATTTATTTTAGAGAATTGTAGGATATGTATCTTGTTCTCAAAATCCTCTTTTACTTGATTAAAACATCTCACTTTTTTTCTTCTTTTAAGACTGTGAGCCAGAAGAGCTGACTGACTGGTCTATGGATGAGAAATGTTCCTTTTGTAATTTACACAAAGAAACAGTCAGTGTAAGTATGAGCATGGTATCAAGCATGACTCCCCAACACCCAACTTTTTGTAGGAAAGTAAGAATCAAAGAATTGAATTTTGCAAAAGCAGTTTGTTATGAGAGGTGGTTTGGCAAATACCTTTGTAGTGTTTTTTTTTTCCACTCAATAGCTCAACAATTTAATTGTATATTGTATTACCAATAGACTAACTTGTAAAAAGTTACAATCTTTGTATCCTCCTAGGATCGTGCATCAGTTATCGGTTCTTCACAGTCAACGCCTACAGAGGAACTGTCATCTCAGGGCCAGTCCAACACTGATAAGATTGAATGCCAAGCAGAAAACTATCTAAATGCACTCTTTCGAAAGAAAGGTAATAAAAGCATGTCTTTTATGTTGAAAGATGTCACACAAATCTAAAAGAATCAAATTATTTAGGGTTGCTTTTGATTCTCTTACTGAAAGCTGTTCCTCCTCTTTATTCCTTTTGGTTTTCCTTAATCTTTTTCTTTGCTTACTTAAATTGCTGAGTGAAGTACTACTACTCTTACTTGCAATGGCAAGTAAGTTCTGTTGCACTGTGTGTTTCTCTCTTGAATCCTTGCTCATTATGTCCGTTCTGTTTTTTTACCACGAGCTCACTACTTGGCTTTCATGGTACCTTCAGGTGCCATGCTCTGGAATTGTAAGCTTTTAAACTTTCACTCCTGTTCCTAAACTCTCACTTCCAGTTTTCAGCAGGGAGACTGTTTTAGGTGAGAGAATGTGCCTTAGATTACAAAATGGCACTTGTGATCTTCTCGCACAAAAGCTGCTCCTGCAAATACATTCAAGTCAGGAGTTGAAACTTCTTATCAAAATACTGTATTTAGTAGTAACTTATTAATTCTTTGATGATCCTTGTTCTTCAGCACTTGGCAAATTATAGCAGTGCATGAGTGGCTGACAGGTCAGCTTGGTTCATGTAAATACTTACCTAGTCACTGTCCACAGCAGCAAAAATACTTGTGTTCCTACTAAAATTTCTGTGCAAGGGATGTGCATGCAGCTCTGTGCAGTAACTTCAACTTTCACAGGTTTTTCTTGAGTTTAGTAGGTGTAGTTGGATGTCAGAATAGCAGAGTGTGACAAGGGTGACAGCCCTCTCTTGTTCTAACAACAAATTAGTCAGACACATTCTCTTTCTTCACATAGGTAGGAGAAAAAAGCTAATTTTTTCTCACCTTTTACCTTATTGTAGCAGGAAGAGATTATTATGCCCTGATGTGGGAATTATTATCCACCTGATGTGAGTGGAGTCTTTTTCTGTACAGGTCATTTATCCAGGCTATGTTTTGCTTCGGGCTTTAGAGGACTTTGAGTGAGATGCAACAGCATTTGGGGTCCATCTTTGTTCCCTGACTCTGCTTTATGCTCCTGCTGGAGATGCTGTCTCTTGATTCTTCTTGAGAGAAAGAAGTGAAACTTGGCATGATCTCACCTTCCTGGAGTGAGGGACTTATATGAAGTTTTCACAAAGAGCTTTTGGCTTTTAGCATCTTACTTAAGTTTTTTGATATGTCAGCAATGCCAGGTTTAAAAGGTTTTGCCTGTTGAAAAGCAAAAACGAGGTCTTAATTGTTTTTGTGATTCTCTGAAGGACTTGAGTATTCTTGGATAAGTGGTACTTCTCTGAAGTTTTCCAAGAATATTGCTTCAGTTCAGGTTCCAGCAAGAACTCTGAAGTTCAAATTACAGGAAGTGAAAAAGAAAAAAAAAATCGTATTTGCAGAGGGTATGTGAAACCAATTTGAGGTGTTTAAGTAATGACCTTGGCTCTGTAGGAGGAAGATGAAGGCTTTCACTAGGGAAATTCCAAGTTTGCTTTCTGAGCTTTTGTAGGTTTTTGAAATGAGTTGTCAACTTAAGAGGAATCTATTTCAAGTAACTGTTAAGCTAAGGAACAGTTCTTCTACCTGGTACTAAAACAGATGCCCTTTCATTATTTATTTTTTTTTAAAATAAATTGTTTCTTGGTCAGCTGTCTTTAAAATGGATATAACACTCGATTTACTTGTGCAGACTGCAGACTCCTCAAGATCATATACTGTCTCCTGCTCTCATCACATTCCCTTTAGGATCTCTGAACAGCTTCTGAGGCAAATGAGCAAATTTGAGAGTTGTGTTTGTCTCGTAATTTGTGGGATCTTTGGGGGTTTTGTTTTTAGGCTGTTTTTACATCAGGAAACTAGTTCAGAAGATCTCAAAACATGCAGCCATGCTAGATCATTGTCTACAGTACAGAGCCTTCAGGCATTCAATGATGAGAATCTGTCTGTACAGAATCCCAGACAAAGATAATCCCTCTTTCCTTTTAAGAGGTAAACTCTTGAGAGGCCTTAGTAAGAACCTATCTTCATGATGTGTTAGTGAAAGACCAGGTTGTTAGGCAGCTGTCTGTAGGAAAGCCCTATCAGCAGGCATCTCAGTAAAGCTAAAGTCTTTTTTGTCATGAAATGTTGTTTCCATTAAACAGTATATCTGAAAGCTAGATGCTTTGTTCCTAGGTATGACACCTCTTTACTTGTTTGGTATTGTAAGCAGAGCAGACTGATACTCAATTAATATTACATTAGTCAAGAAGTAATACTTTAAACAAACACACACAAAAAAGTCATTAAAATACATTAATGTGAATAAGGTTCTACTTCAGGACAGGATCGTTCACAAGAAGATGGAAATCTGAAAGGCTTTTGTAGAAATTTAGAAATTGAGGAACAAAATTAGAGGGAATAAAATGGTCAAGGTGTCTTGACTCTTTCCAGATTCTCTGGAACGCTTTGTCAAGTCTTTTCAGTACCATGTTTTCCATATCAAAATAATTTCCCTCAAAGCTTTTTCAAGTTCTTGTTGCTATGTATCTGTCTTATTTTAGAATATTTCCATTCATAAATCTGGTTTTGCCATGCCATTTATCTCTCTGATCTCCTATTCTTTGCTTAGTTGTATCTCAGATACATAGATACCACAGTCTGGTCATGCTTCTTGGATAGTTTATATATAATTTGGCAAACCTATGAAAATGTCATCTCACATACATAATCTCGGACTACAAAAAAAAGTGTTACTTTGAGGTGTCATTTTGAGATGATCCATTACATAAACCAAGGAAGTCTGAATCCTAAATGTGAGCTTTGAATTAAAACAAATTATTGCAATTAGTCATAATTACACATCATCTTTATTACTGCCTTCCTTTGCATTCTGCCTGTAGTCTTCACAATCATGAGCAGAAAATATCAGATTCTATCATACAAATGTGTCATTCAGCCTTTTCTTAGCCTGATAATGTCAGGAGGTCTGCAGTGATACGTGGGAAATCCAAGGGATGTCAGAGCCACATTTTACTCCAAATCCTTACAGTCTGTTCTGGGTTTGAAGTAGTATGTATGTACATACACGATTCATGGAGTAAATACAGCTGCATTGTCTTGTAAATCAACTATGTGAAAAATAGACGTTTGAACAGATGTAGGCATGTAGATTTAAAACTTTCTAAGTAGCTATAACCACAATTCATAATAAAATATCTTAGAATAAAAAAAATCTTAAAAACTTTTTAGGTCATACAAAGTATATCTGGTGCCATCTGCTGATGATAATAATTAAGAAATATTTGCCAGTGATACTAAGCTCAGAGACCTAATGCTTTCCTTACCCCAAAATACATTAAAATTTATTATAAAATTTTGTATGACTAACTACACATTTTCGATGTATAGCACCAATGTGAACTTAAAATTACAGGTGTCCACATCTTTTCACTGTATACTTGTATAACAATTCAGACTTAGTCTTTGAATGTAATTAATTAGACTTTATGTAATACACTTCAAGTGAATGTACCCTATTCCAATCACTCAGGAGTCTTACATTAATAAAACACCGTATTAAAAATTTCATCTACCCTTAAGTCTATTTTCTTTCAAAAATCCAGTGTGTAAAAAGAAGATAGTGTATGAAACTACATCACTTTTTCCTCTTTCCTTGAATATCTGACACCTTTCCTATTTCTGCTCTACATCATTTGGAGAGCTGTGGGAAGTTATTTCTAACTTCAAAATCTGTATTGCTAGTTCCTCATAATACAAGTTATCTATCCATAGCTTCGTTCTCCACTAGGAAGCAAAGTAGCATTAATAGGAGTGGATCAAGAGCTGCTCTCAGTTCCTCTGAAGGGGTTACTGAGAAGACAGGGTCAAACTCTTTACAGTGGTGCATAGCAGGACAATAGAAGGCTACAGACAAATTGAAATGAGACATTCTTTTTTTCTGTGTGAGGAAAAAATGAAGACAGGGAAGCAGTGGTACAGGCTACCCAGAAAGGTTGTACAGTCTCCATCTGTGGAAGTATTCAAAGCCTAATGAGATAAAACCCGGAGCAATATGATGTATCAACCTTGCTTTGAGTAGGCAGTTTTACTAGTCACCTCCTAATAGCCTTCCAACGTGAATCACAATTTAGGGACTTGCACAATAGAATAGTGGATGCTGAAAAAGATGTGATAGTGACACTGTTTGCATTTATGATCGTTAAACTTAGGCCCTGGGCTAGCCCTGCAGTTTGAATATGTATTAGCAGCAAGAGCACTTCTTGTGTGCCCATGGAGTGCATCATCCAGATTATATGCTCTGAGGTTGCTCCTTCCTGCTTTTATTACTGTATTAGAGTAAATTAACTGAAATTCTGTAAACTGGTCAGGAAAAAAAAAAAAAACACAACCCTAATACTAAAGGAAATAATAGAAGAGGAATAAACAAATCTCCTTTGTTACTCCAGCTAGGTTGAAAGTTAGCTTTGCTCCTAATGGAAAAGCAGGCTTCTCCTGCACGCATCTAAAAGCAATTCATGCTAGGATATTGCCAGTATGAAGTTTGAAATGGAATAGAAAGACAATAGAAACTTGGCAGTTCTGAAGGAGCTCTGTCTTGCAGTTTTGCATTGATGCTGGTGATAGTGATTAATAAACAGTAATTTATTCCAGACTGATGTGTGTTTTAGCTGATGGTAGGTGTGCTCTGTGATCTTTTGCTTTTTAAAGGCACAGATCATACCAGAATGTAAAATAACTCTTTCCCATTTGCACTGATGATTGCCTGTTATCCAAAAAGCTTCAAAGAAGTTTTTTAAGTGCATATACCACAACCTGCTTTCTCTGCGTATCAGGTATTGTTCCAGACCAGGTACCTGGAAGACTATTCAGTGTTGATGTTTTATGTATTTCATTTTGTATGAGTTTCTTGGCTGCTGACTGTCAGATTTCTGTTTGTTTGGGTTTGTGGGATATTTTTTTTTAAGCTTAGCTACTTGTCAGTAGGTTTTGTTGTTTAGAGTTATGATTCCACTGTCATGCAGAAACTTCCTTTGTTCCTAGACAATTCACATTTTCAATTCCATCTCTGAACTTCCCTTATCCTTCTACTATTTTTGCATATATATTAACATTTTTACACCTATTGCTTTACTCTTCAATGTCTTTTGGTGAATTTTTTTTTCTTTCCTTGTAAGTGTGTCTCTAGGATGATAAACTTCCAGTTGAACATTTATTGGATTCACTCTTTAGGAACTGGGAAATACTGATAAACAAAGCATGCGAGTGCCTAGGTGTTATATGGTGGGAAGAAATCTATCTTTGTAGGTATTCTCCATCATCTCTCCTATAAATTTTAGACATTTTTTAGAGATCTGGTTGAAAGGTTCTCTGAAGATAGAGCTTCAACCATAAGCATACTTGTTTTGTCATGCTTTGCATAAGGTCTCTTGAAGCCAAGGTGTCAGGCATAGACTCAGTCTTTGAAAACGTTGGAGCTTCACCTTATCTGAGTGAAAGGTACTGATAAGAAGCATATGAACAGTCAGCTGCTTTCTCGTATACCTTAGACAGTAGATCACATATGTGCATGTTTGGAATTCCTTGCAGTATTCTGTTGGTGAAAATGAATTTTCAAAATTCAATGTTTTCAATAAACCAGAAACAAGGGGGGAAAAAACCTTCTCCACATTCATCCTAAACTTCAGCAGCATTCTTTGATCTGTCTCAGTGGTCACTGTCTTGCTAGTAGATGGATAAATCTGCATTGGCATAAAATGAAATTCACACTTTGCATGCAAACATCTTCCTGCTCCAGTCATCTCAATTTCTCCACTTGTATGAAAACCGTCTTCTCTATTTCAGGCTAGTTTAAATATCCCAGGGACTGCCAACATGTCCTTTGACACTTCTTTTATGCAACCAAAGCTGACCTAAAAGCTGATTCTTCTATATTACATACATACTTCAAATCTTTAAATTACTATCTCTTCCTGATTAAAACTTGTTTTGTTCATTACCTAGGAACTCAAAGTGGTTAAAACGTTGGAAAAGGTATTTTTTGCAGGGGATGTAGAGTTGAAGGAAAAAAGGAAGAGTGGGATAGCAAAATGATTCCTAGTACTGCCACTTTAAGGAAGAACATAGATCTTTGAGAATGGGCAATTGTGCTTGTCTTGTTAAATGACAGATGTCAGTTGCACCTGACAGATTATATTGAAGTCATAAATCTCTCATGTTTGACCCTTTATTTTTGCATTTTTAAAATTAAACACTTCTTTTCATGGGACTGTTACATATACAAATAAAAAATAGAATACATACAGTTTAGAATAAGAAATAAAACTTTTCTTCCAGTTGTTTTCATTGGTAGGACTTTGAGAATGTCCTGGAAGTGATTTATAACTTATAAAATTTATAGCTTTATTGTAGAACGTAATTGCTTGTATTACTACAGTTTGTGTGGGACATTACAAATAGCACCATATCAGATTTGACTTTGCAATCCTGATTCAGCAGGGGGGATTATAATCTAATGTATAGATGACACAATTATTTCCTTTTTTTAAGATCTGCTCCTTGAACTTTCAACTGTTCTGTGTTATGAAAAGGACTAACCTATACCACTGCATTTTTATTATTTTTGTTCTAGTTGTTCTTTGAAAGTAACTTTTTAATGTATTAATTCGCAGCTTTATTTAGCTTCACTGTTTTTCTCAAAATTTAAAAATTTTATGTATCTGCAAATGAAAACTCAGCTCACTGACAATGAGCACAGTTTGACTCCCATACTTGTGTTATCTATCTACGCTTGATTTGCATGCTGTGACAGGAATAAGGTAAAAAAATACAGAAATGACCTCCAGTTAAGGATGCTGATAAGAAAAAACTGCTAGACATCTGAATTAATGTGTTTGTTATAGAAGTAGCTATTACACACATTCATAGGAAGTATTTATTTCAAGAAAAGTAATTTCATTTTTTTTTAATACATCTATTGCCTGTGTTGTTGTTGGTTTTTATTCCTAGATCTTCCTCAGAACTGTGATCCTAACATTCCCCTAGTTGCTCAGGAATTAATGAAAAAAATGATCCGTCAGTTTGCGATTGAGTACATTTCAAAAAGTAGCAAAATTCAAGAGAACAGAAATGGTTCATCGTTTGAACCAAGTCTGATATGTAAAAGTATCCAAATGAACCAAACGGAAAACTCCCTTCAGGAAGAACAGGATAGCCCTCTAGACCTCACTGTGAATCGAACTCAAGAACAGAATACTCAGCAAGGTAAATGTCTATATCTGCTTATTTGTGTGTTGCTGTCATTTATTACCTTTATTACATCTTACTCCCTAAAATAAATGTGTCTGTGTCAAATATCTGGGTTTTGTCTTTCCAAAGTAGTAATCTGATTAAAATAAAGTGGAAGGAAAACTGCCATTGCATTAATTTAACACTTAAACTCCAAACGTTTTCCTTTAAATGCCAGGAAAAATGTTATAAGAGAAATGTTAGAAAAAAACCTCCCATTTTCTTCTGAAAACATTTTTCACATTGTGTTAATAGATAGATATTCTCATTTCCAAGTACCTGTGTTACGTCAATGGCATTAGAATTTCTCAGCTTTAGAATACTGAATCTAAGTTGGCTCACCTGTAGCTGTCAGAGGTAATGTTCATTGATTTACGACTGTGTTAAAGAAATGACTGGTAAGAAGCCTTCTGAGAAAAGGTGGAAAAGTACTGGAATTTTGGAGAGTAAAGGTCGTTCTGTTGGTGTTAGCCTTTGGACACTCTGATTCTTTAATACAAACTGTTTAGAGTGATGGAAAGAGAAGATTAATTTGGGAGGAAATTTCCATATTTCATATCCTACTCATTGATCACAGTAAAGCTAGAAGAAGAAAAATGAAGTCTCTCCCTGTGGTTACAAAGGAAACCTCTTTGCTTGGAGCAATTTTGTTATGCAAAACTTGTAACAATATAATCAAAAGCGTGTTTTGGAGTTTGAACTTGATTTGGGTTAGCAGCAGTTTTCAAGAAGGGCTGTGACTGTCATGTGCAACTGAAAGCAGTGACAAAAGCAGCTTTTGTCTTGAAGACACAAGGGTCCATGTTGATCTAGTGTTCCTGCAGACCAAAGGGAAAACTTTATTTGTATGTCATATACCATATTAAAAGAAGGTAGACCTTCAGAATTAGGTATTTGTTCCTTTTCTTAAATGTACATTGGTCTGAATGAAAGCAAATTTCATAACTGTATACATAATGATGGAGTATTTAATTATATGACCCATCCCAGGATGGTGTTGGGGACATGGATTTACCTTGCCAAATTTAGCTATTCTAGATTGAAATTTAAGAATCCCTTCTCTATGGCAATAGAAACAATTAAGAAATAGTTGAATGTCTGTTTTTATTCTGTGTGGACGGCAGAATTCAATTCATGCCTGGGTTTAGTGATTACCTTGTGCAGTTTAAGTCCTGAGAAAATTATCTGTGCTTTGACATAACTGCTATAGACAAACTACAGATTTTAGAGATTTATAATTGGCCAGATTGAAGTAGGTTTGTTCTGTGAGGATAATAGAGTACTTTCCTGATATCACCACTGTAGCTCGTTGCTTACTCCAATAGCTGGTTTGAAAGACTAAGTAGTTTAAAATATCCATGAGGGACTAGAGTCCTAAAAGACAAGTTCCAGTCCTCTCTGAATCCAAATAAATCTTCAGGAGCGAACAGGAAGGTAGAGGGTGAACGATGCAGGGATAGGAAGAAAGTTCTGCTGCCACCCTCAGCTATCTGAAAATCCTTTGAACTATTGGTGGAAAACCCCTAAAGATTGAGATATAATTTGAATTGTTCTTAGGAGGGTAAACAGCAAGTTTAGAATTCTGTGTCCAGCAAAACATCTGTGGTTAAAACAGTTGCTCAGCATACATAGTTTGCTATGTAAAACTTGCATGGAGTCTAAGATATTGTCAGTTCTCAGAATTTGCACTGTGTTTGCTGGAGTACTTTGCTGATGTTGAAGATAGTGGTCTCGCTGTGAAATTTAGAGCTGCTGAAGTGAGAGGAAGTATTGAAAACGAGTGTCGCTGGAGAAAGGTTTCGAGCCATTTTATCTTATCTGCCAGGGAAGTTGTCTTGTGCTTCCTGTTTCCCATGAACATATCAATTTTGAGCTATCTTGGCTTTCCACTAGTGGCAGCAACACAAGCAAATACAATCAAGACGGAAAAGGTCAACCTGCTCTTTTTTATTTGCATTGTGTTCTAGGTACAATGATTCATTAAAAGTTCCTTCAATTAGCTCTTGTCAGTGACTATGTGTTACTCTACCAACCCCTCAGTTCTGTCCTCTTTCTGAAGAAAGCCTGCATATATTGAAGTGTTCCATGCTGTGGTGGTTTGACCCTGGCTGGAGGCCAGACACTCACCAAAGTTGCTCTGTTGCTCACTCCCCTTTTCAGCTGGACAGGGGAGAAAGTAGAGGCTGAGGAGTCAAGGTAATTAATTCTGCAAGTAGCAAAACAGACTCAACAGGGAATAAAACCAATGCATTTAGCTTATTACCACCACCCCCAAGAAAGTACCCAATGAAAAACTAGAGTAGGATAATGAGAAACAAAACCAAATTTTAAATCACTTCCCCCACCCCCCCTTTCTTTGCAGACTCAACTTTATCATTGTTTTTCTCCCTTCCTCCCCCCAGGTGTCACGGGGGGAAATGGGGATTTCGGTCAGTTCCTAATGAGTTGTTTTCTTCCCTGAGGGGGATGGTCCTCACACTCTTCCCCTGCTCCAGTGTGAGGTCCCACCCATGGGAGACAGTCCTCCACAAACTTCTCCAATATGAGTGCTTTCCCACAGGGGTTCAGCTCTGCACCAGCTGTCCCAGTGTGGGTCACTGCTATGGGATGCAGTCATAGAATCATAGAATGTCTCTGACTGCTCCAGCCTCATGGAGCCACAAGTTTCTCTGTTAAACCTGCTCCAGCATGGGCCCCTCTCCATGGCTGCAGCTCCTGCCAGGAGCTTGCTCCAACATGGGCTTCCTTCATATGTGTCCACCTGCTCCCATGTGGTGTCCTCCGTGGGCTGCAGGTGGGATCTCTATTCTCCATCATCTTCCATGGGATGCAGGGGAATTCTCCCCCTCCCCCTTCACTGGCCTTGGTGTCTGCAAAGTTTCTTACATCTCCTCACTCCCTTCTCTGGCAGAAAAAACCTGGCAGCTTGTGGCTTTTATTCCTCTTAACTGTTATCACAGGGGTGCTTCAGCCGTTGCTGATGGGCTCGGCCTTGGTCAGCTGTGGGTCTGGCCTTGAGCTGGCTGGCACTGGCTCTGTCTGACCTAAGGGAAGCTTCTTGCAGAAGCCACCACTGCAGTGCCCCCTTCTCCACCAGAATCTTGCCATGTAAAATCACAACACATGCTTACAGTAGGGAATTATGACACTTTTAAAATTGTAATTCTTTTTGCTGATTCCAAATGAAGTGGCAGTAACAGTGCAGCAAGTTCAAATTTGTACATTGCTCTGTACATTACCTAAATAAAAGAACAGTCTTGTTCTTTACTATGGCAATGATTCTTGGACTGAAATTGTGAAAGGAAGGGGTAAGCTTTATTTTCCAGATCACTAGAAGTAATTTTTTTTTGCATGGAGCAGATCCAAGCTGCGTTCCTCAGTTCTGAAAAAAGATTCTGCTACTGAAGACATCTGGATGAACTTATTTAAGAAAGGTTCTTGTGTTCCTGCAGCATCTGTGAGCCATCTCTGAAGTGCTCCCAACGTACTCTCCATATTTAGTTTACATGGCAAGGTTGTGTTAGTTGAGGAGAGCTGTAGGGTTGGCCTCTATGTGAAGAGGTCAGGCACTGCCTTGTCCTAGGCACAGCCAGCTCTGCAAGAGACTCACAACAGGCCAAGTGGACCATGTCCATGAGGTTTGTGGTGCCTCTGTGAAAATCTATTTAAGAAAAAGAGGAAAAAATGCTGTACAGGCTGAGGAGTGTGAAACAGCAGGGCAAACAACAAGGGCAGAGGTGCTCCAGGCACCATAGAGCAGGCATTTCCCTACAGCGCATGGAGAGGACCACAGTGGAGCAGATACTCAGACTGCAGCCTGTGGAAGACCTTGCACTGGAACAGCTGGGTATTTCCTGAAGGAACTGCAGCCTGGGGGAAGCCCACACTGAAGATGGTGAAAAACAGCAGGAAGAAGATGTAGAGAGGAATTGTACTGAGTGTAACCCCCATTCCCAGTCCTGTTAGTGCCACCTGAAGGTGTGTTGGGAGAGGTTAGGAGTGAAGCTGAGCTTGGGAAAAGCAGGGATGGGGAGGTGCTTTAATTTTTGTCTTTTTTCTCATAACCTAAATCTGTATTAGTTTGCAATAAATTAATTTTCCCAATGTCTGTTTTGCCTGTGATGGTAATTAAGTGATCTCCCTGTATTTATCTTGGTGACCATTTTAATCTTACCTCCTGCTGAGGAGAGGGGCTAGGTGGGGTTCTAGCTACTGGCCAAGGTCAACCCATTGCACCCTGGGGACCGAATCATTCAGTACTGACTATTTAAGCACTGGCACCTGCATATGTATTTCCATGTGGCACCTGACTCACGAGTCTCAAATTATGCTCTGCTTTCTTCCACATGTGGAAGTGCAATGACTTAGCAGGGTGCTTTAATTCCTGTGCCCCTTGCTGGTAACTAATCAGGCATTTACTTAACTTCCATTCAATTAGAAGTGACTGCCTGCAGAAATAACTGTAACTTGCTCCTTTTTTTCCTAGTCTGTGTAACTCTTAAGACTGTCATAGAGTCACCATGGTTGGAAGAGACCCTGAAGAGCCTAACCCTGACAAGTCCCCCTCTAGATCATGTCCTTAAGGACTTTATCCACATGCCTTTTAAATACCTCCTGGGGTGGTGACTCCACCACCTCCCTGGGCAGCCTGTTCCAGTGCTTGACAATCATTTCAGTAAAGAAATTCTTCCTGATATCTAAATCTCCCCTGGTGCAATTTTAAGCCATTTCTTCTTGTCCTATTGCTTGTAACCTGAGAGAAGAGACCAACCCTGACATCTCTGCAATGAGAAATGTCCAGGCCTTGGAAAGGATAACTCTATACAGAGTATATGGGGGGCAAGGGAGAAGGTTTTGCATGCACTGCATTTAACAAAACTAAAGTGGTGTTATGTATTTTTGGAATATTACTTATCCTTCAGGGGTAAGCCAGTGGAAAAGCAGCATCTCTAATACTACAGAACAAAATACTGAGTGAGTCTTGGAATTTCCTCTGGAACTTACTTTCTTGAGCAGTTGTTGTGCTGAGCTCTTTGAGGAGTGTTTCCCAGCAGGAGCGAACTGATGCAGAGGCTTCTTTCCCT
Organism: Gallinula chloropus; assembly: GCF_964237585.1. Classification (NCBI taxonomy): domain Eukaryota; kingdom Metazoa; phylum Chordata; class Aves; order Gruiformes; family Rallidae; genus Gallinula; species Gallinula chloropus. The sequence continues at coordinate 6,690,669 of NC_140092.1, read as the reverse complement.
TGATAGATACAGGAGAGTTGATAGCACTCAAGCTGAGAAGCAAAGTGACTTAGTTTTCTGGCTGTCCTAGTGGCTAGTGGCTAACAGCCAAGATCCTTGTCAGACACTTGCTTCCACCTTAATGGCAGGAAGGAGAGCTCATGTCATCACCTCAAATGGTGGTTATTGCTTACTGCTTGCTATCATGGGCAAAACAGGCTCTCCTTCAGGAATAATAACTTAATTTTTTTTTCCTATTGATACAATTATCAATTAGAGTAGTGGGAAATAAAAAGACAGATTACTTTTCCTCCCCTCTTTCCCAGGCTCAGTTTCACTTTAAGTTCTCTTATGACCACCACCCCCATTTGTTAAAAGTGTTTTCAAGGGGCTCCCTGCAAGTGACTGCAGGGCTCAGCAATGCTCTGCAGAGGGTCCCTTGCACCCAGCTTGAACCATCTATGTCTGGCACAGGGCAGCCCTTTGGCCTTTCCTCACAGGTGCTGCCACAACCTTGACCTGGACACCTGATTTGTGACCATATACTTTCCATCTGTCAGGTCAAAACACCATGTCAGGTCAGCCAAAATGTGCTAGTCTAAGTAATAGCAAATAGTTAATAAAAGACTTTAGCATTCTTACTGACAGTTCTCTGAACACATTTCTGTATGCTGTGGCACAGAAAACAGCCAGCAAAAGGCAAGGAAGGCACCATCAGGAAAGATACTGAAGGCAACAATGCCATTCTGTTGCTATGAAGAACCTTATTGAGGCTTACTCCAGTATGATGAACAAGGCAAGGAGGAGTTGTTATTTACTAAATCTCAATATTAAGATGAGGCAATGCTTGATGAAAGTTATAAGGCAAAACCAGATAGAGGGCAGCTTTTAAACTGCTGTGACAGGAAGTTGTGGAGATGGACAGTGTCTCTGGGTTCAAAAAAGGCCTTGGACAACTTCCTAGCTAACAGCACCAAGGCCAGAAACTAAAGCAAGAGTAGGTAGGGATACACCTGCGATCCCTGCTCCAGTGGTAGCAGCTGCTTGGGGAGCAGGAGAGGAATGAGGAGTAATCAGACTGTCAGTGTTCTCCCACGCTAGGAGTGGAGTCTTTCCCATGACTGGAGATTGAGGACTGGGTAGAGTAGGTTGTTTGACCTAGTAAGGTGGTTTGTAATAAATAGTGAGAGGTTTCCTAAAACCCAGGGGGAAAAAGAGAAGTTTGTTAGAATCAGTACAGAAATACCAATTGTAGGAACTCAAGGGTGACCCATACAGTTCCTGTTACATGCATTTATCCCCTTGTTTCTCTTGCATCGCTGGTCTGGAGGAGTTTCAGGTGATTATGGTCCTGATTATTTTGAAGATGGCATTTGATCACACTTTGTGTGATTGCTGTACCCAGTGATCTGGTACTGAGAAGCAAAGGGCAGAGGTCCAGCTGTTTCTTTAAAGATCAAAACCATTTATTTTATAAAGAAATAACTTCATTAGATGGCCACCAGCAGCAGACCTGAAAAAGTCTGGTATTTTTTTCTGTATTCCCCATGTTCCATAGTGTTGTTTATGAAGACTGTCATCTTAGTGTAGTCATGGCTGCAGACAAAGAGTGGAAGTAATTCCATGTAGTTTGTTAAAACCATCTTACAGTGTAGTTTTTCCTGTTCCTGATGGCATTCAGTTCCTGTCTGGAATTTTTGCCTAAATACCTGTTTTGAGGGGTTTGAGAGAAATAATAAAGTTCTGGCTTGGTTTAAAAGTCCATTTCCTGCCTTGCAAGTGACAGGTTTTCAAGGTTCATTGTCCACCTGCCAACATGCTGCCTATTTGCAACCTTCCTGGTCTTGTCTCTACTGTGTATATATACATACATGTTAGTTTCCCTGGGTAGCACTTTTATGTACCAAAGCTCTATAGCAAATGCTCTCCCTTTCCTACTAATTATAGGTGGTTCTTTGCTATAATAATAGTTTTAATAGTTGAAACTACTGCAAAGCAGGAAGGTCTACCAAAACCAGGACCTGGATTGACTTATCAGCCTTTTTTGCATCACTCTTGGGAGCGTTATATTTTGCGTGCTTTGTTGTTGGTTGCTGTTTTTATTTGAGTGAAATCACTGAATAAAAGCCTCATGTGTGGTGACTTCACCTGGTATATTGTATGTATATCAGATTTCTTGCATGGTTCTCTCTCACTTTTTACTGAGGATCATCTTCCCATAAAACATTGGCTTCAAGGAAGTGTCGTATACTTAAAGATGCATTTGCTGTGTTGGAGGAAGCAACTGTCTTGAAACTTCAGTTCTGCTTTCCTTTAGAAGCCCAAAATATATCTAATTTTTTGTTTCAGGACCCTACATTTTTAGTTCTGTGTTGTTTTTAGCCATTTTTCAAGTTATTGGTGGCTCTCTGTTGTGAAATCCAGTTCTAAAGGAGTAGAAATGAAAGTAACTTTGGTTAGATTTTGTTGCAAGAGTCTGTGTTTTGTTAGTTGGGGCTGATTTCTTTTTTTTCCTAAAACCCTAGTTAGCTTCAAGTTTTTAATTCATTCTGTACGAGATGATTAGCTCTTCATAAGTTGATGAGTTGTGAACTTTGAAGTAGTTTTTACTCCAGTGACTTTGTGCAGTGATCTCTTCTAAATTTTTTTATCGTAGTGCCTATGAATATCAACTGAAGATGGAGAAACTGTTGTAAAAGGGAACACACACACATTTAAGAAAGGGCAATGTACTTTGTCTGACTGACAAAACACAACAGATGGAATCTATTGTCTGTTGCTCAGGACTCTGGGACATTAGAGCTTAGGTATCTGCGATATTTTACAGCTGGGTAGGCCAGATAGTCCCTGCAGAGTATTTCTGGGGTGGTTTTTATTGGCTTTTCCTTCTGGAATATCGCTGCAGCAGAAAGGCATTAACTTGTTCTTCCTTTAACTTTTTTAGGGTTAAGGAAGACTTTGAAGGGAATGTGTTCAGGAGAAAAGGAGCATCTTTGACAAGCAGCATGTTTATAAATATTTTTTCTATTTATTCTGACTTACGATGCTCCTTTTTCTCTCTTTAACCTTCTTCAGATAATGCAAAATAGTTGAGGCAAAACAGTCAAAAGTTGTCAAAACCAGTCCAAAACAAATACCTGGAATTTATTATTGCTCAAAGCTACTTCTTTGCAACATTGCTATAAAGGAGTTACCCTAATAATTCAACTAGCTTCTTATTTGAGTATTGTTGACATTTGTACTATTCAACCAAGGCTTCATGACTGCATGAGTATGCACAAAAATATATACAGTTGACTGATGGTTTAGGAATAATATGTAGCAACGTGAAAATGACACTGATGTAAAAAGGGCTAGCATGCAGTTGCTTTGTAAAGTTAAATGTTGAGCTACATGTTGAAACTCAGAATTGGATTCACAGAGCTCAGGCACACAAAACAGTCCAAGTTTGCACAGAGAACCAAGGAAGAAAGGTATGAAATTAAATATATTTAGAGGATTTATCTATAACTTAAATGTGACTTTTTAAAAACAAAAAACTTAAACTAGAATGAATCTTTCAGGTGCTAATTACTTACTTTGATTTTCAATTTTCTTAAACATTGATTTTTTTAAAAGAAATACAGATTTTTGTATTTCAACACTTCACAGGCTTGAACAGCAAACTATAGATCTTGAACTGATCATTTGCCAGAGATGTTTGACAGAGCAGACTCCCACCCCAGTTAAGCTTTATTAATTTCTCTAGTTTCATCATTACATATATGTGGAGGCAGCAGGGACAATGAATATAAACAAACTGTTAAAACCTTTAATGGCATAGGTTTTATATGCTTAAAACTCTATATTGGGCTCAAGCTCTCTTCCTGGTTGCTGGGGTACTACTGTCTTATCCAGTAGCTTGCTCTGATCTCGTAGCTGACCATGCTCTGAGCAGGAGGTTGGTCTAGAAACCTCCTGAGATCCCTGGTAGCCTGAATTATCCTGTAAGACTGTGATTTAATTATTTAAATTTTAACTTCAGTATCAGGCTTGTTTGCTTACAGTATGTAAATATGAATATATGAATAATTATATGAAGTGCATCATTTTGGTTGCCTGGACAGTAAACAGTGCAATATACATGCATACATGGTGTTTGTGAAAGCGGTCACATTTTCCTGATTAACATAGATTCTTCTTTTAAATTTTATTTCTTTTTCTATTGGGTTTTGGATACTTTTTTTTTTTTCCTTAATTTTAAAAAGTTTTGTTACGAATCAGATCTGTAAAACCATATGCTGACAGCTGACATTGTTAAAGGAATAAGATGTCAGAAATTTTACAAGTAACTGCTTAAAACTTGTGCCGTAGGTACAAACATTTGCTCACAAAATTTCTGAGATCTTCCTTAAACAACTGCTATCATGACTGCTCGTTCTTTGCAGGGGATGGAGTGCTAGATCTCTCTACAAAGAAAAGCGCAAGGTTGGAAGAACCAAAATATGATCCATTGTGTTCTGAAAACTCAGTGTCTGGGTAAGCAATGTTTAGGACTCTCTTTGGCTTATGTAAAAGACAATCCAGGTTTCTCTTCTCTGAAGTCAGGTTTTATGTTCATAACATATTTGTATATACTGACACACACACACGGTTCCTATTTTGCTTTCAGAAGAACTTCTGTCACTCATAAGTGTGTGTCTATGTATATATCATATGTTTCATTTGTCTTTTTCCTTTTTTTTCTGTTTAAAGAAAAGTTATCAGAACAATCACCAAACTTTAGTTCATGTTACTAAAAATGAACTGAAAATTGATTACATAACACATTAAAAGTCATAGGATAGCGGAAGAAATTGTAAATATATTCTTTCAGAGTTTATTTAGGGAAGTTCAATTTTGGACAAAAGTGACCATGTTAATATTTAGATTTAAAATATTCTTCAACTAACATGAACAAATTAAATGACTATTATTGATAATCTTTCTTAATATGAGAGAGAGCAAGCGCGTGACAGAGAGAGCTCTTAATCATCTTATACTTACATCATGGTTCTGACTATGGTGTGTGGTGGCAAATGGTTAAATTTCTTTATTCAGCAAGAAAAACATTACTGCATCTGCTGAAAGCTGCCACAAAACTAGCGAAATGCATTGTTTTGTTGGATTTTGTTACGATCTTGGCATCCTCCCATCCACTAGCCATAGCAGGACCCTTTTTGTCACCTGTATGTCTTACCAAGTAACTTAATACGAAGAGGACTACGCTAGCAGCATTTGTTGAATGATGTAAAATTACATTTTATTAATTTGCCGATATGAAGACGTTTTAAAGTGAATATGGCTTTGTAATTAGAGAGTTGTAAATAGTGCCTAGAAGTTTTTTTAAAACTGTGTTTTACCTTGCCAAAATGGACTTGATTGTTAACTGCAGCGCTTTATCTTACTGTTGTAGAAAGCCTAGTTTTGTGTAAGTCTGGGACGTTTGTGTGTAGTTATGTATTTTTTGCTGCAAGTTTTCTATGAGGGGGTTGACTCTTTTATTACTTGTTTAGCGGTAACGTCACGTTTCTACTAACAAAAACTCCTTCAGGATTTGGGAATTTAACGGAACGTTAATTGTATAATTAAAATTATAACAGTGTTGCTCTGCAAGCATGTGAACAAGGGGATATAGCAAGCACATGAGAATATTATCAAATACTGAGCTAGGATATAAAGTTCTTGGAAGGGCTGCTGTAGAAGCCACCGTATGATTTTTGACGCACTGTCCTACCAGAACTGTAACATTTTGCTAGGATAATCATTTAACTACCACAGCTCAAAGGCTTAAAAGTATCAGAAGCAGTGATGTTACCGAAGCAAGGAGTATAATAAAGGAGTGGACCCTTCCCTTCCATAGCTGTGTGAGAGTCTCTCATACATCAGTTTACCATCGTTTCATTCCATCCATCCAGGAGACTACACAGACACAGAGAGGACTATGTGGAAAGAAGTGCTGAGTTTGCAGATGGTTTGCTCTCAAAAGCTTTGAAAGACATTCAGTCTGGAGCACTGGACATAAATAAAGCAGGCATACTTTATGGCATACCTCAAAAAACTTTACTTCTCCACTTAGAAGCCTTACCAGCAGGAAAGCCTGCACCTTTTAAAAACAAAACTCGAGATTTCAATGATAGTTATTCATTTAAAGACAGTAAAGAAACTTGTGCAGTCCTACAAAAAGTAGCCTTGTGGGCAAGAGCTCAAGCAGAGCGCACAGAAAAAAGTAAACTCAGTCTACTTGAAACCTCAGAATTAAAATTCCCAACAGCTTCCAGTTACCTCCACCAGTTAACTCTACAGAGAATGGTCACTCAGTTTAAAGAAAAAAGTGAAAATCTACAATATGAAACTTCAAGTCCTACTGTACAATTAAAAATTCCTCAGCTAAGAATAAGTTCTGTGTCCAAACCACAGTCTGATACTGCTGGTCTTCTGGATGTTATGTACCACGTTTCTAAAACCTCCTCAGTCTTAGAAGGATCAGCTCTTCAAAAATTGAAAAATATACTCCCTAAACAGAACAAAATTGAATGTTCTGGACCTGTAACTCACTCAAGTGTTGACTCCTACTTTCTGCATGGGGACCTCTCTCCTTTGTGTCTTAATGCTAAGAATGGGACAGTAGATGGAACCTCAGAAAATACAGAAGATAGTTTGGATCGTAAAGATAATAAGCAACCAAGAAAAAAACGTGGCCGCTATCGGCAGTATGATCATGAAATAATGGAAGAAGCGATTGCAATGGTAATGAGTGGGAAAATGAGTGTTTCCAAAGCACAAGGAATTTATGGGGTACCTCACAGCACTTTAGAATATAAAGTAAAAGAAAGATCTGGAACATTGAAGACTCCGCCGAAGAAGAAACTCCGATTACCAGATACTGGCTTATTTAATATGACAGATTCAGGGACTGGCAGCTGCAAAAATAGTAGCAAGCCTGTGTAGAATAATTGTTAGCAAATTGTTTTGTGTGTGTGTATGTATGTCTGTATACACACACCGTGTGAGAAATACATATGCTCACTCTGACAGAAGACGTGAAACTATACAGTTCAAAAACCACATACATGCCTTTTGAAAAATAGTTTTATTCAGGGTTTTCACTGTGGACAGAATTATAGAGTTGCTCACTTAATTCTGATAGTGTGTATTTAATATAATCCTTGTATAAATAGGTGAAAAGATTCAGGTTTTATTTAGTAGTCAATAGCATAAAGATGTTTTGGGAAAACAAGTATTTGTCATGTGAAGCATAATTTTTAATTGGTGAAGAACCACTCTACCCATTCAATAATCCATCTTATTATGGAAATACACAAACAAGGGTTAGCAGACTTTTATACTTCACAGAATACTTGCAATAAATTGTAAGTAACTCGGATTATACAAACCAAGGGATTTTTTTAAAAGCTAGTTCCTGACAAGGAAGTGGATTTGTGAAGTATTAGTAGGATATAGTAAATTCTGTGAAAGACAAAAAGTTCATCGTTACTTAAATATCCAATACAAGTAAGAAAAACATTTCATTACTAAAAATGTGTGTTTAGCAGGCATAAACTGCATTTTTTATCATTTTAAGAGAATTTTGTTGTTGGTTTAGAAAGAAATCGGTGTTTACAAAGTGTACACTTATAAAACCTGAGAAATTACTGTAGTTATAGAATTATTAAATATGAAATAAGATGGAATACTAAGAGCATAAAGTAATTTAAACTTTAACATAATTTTCCTTTTAGTTTGACAAATAAGGTAACTTGTAAGGTTTAAAAAGAAAGTTGGAATGAAACTTAGAGCATGTTCATAATGTGCACAGAATGAGCTTGAGAACGGTTTGGGTTTGGTTTTTTTGTTTAAACGTGCTGGTTAGTTGATGTTATGACTACTTAAAATTTATTTAAGGATTGTGTCACACTCCTATTGAAAAACCTCACTGTAACTGTAATGTATTTGCTGCTGTGACATTTCAAAACATTTTCAGTTTATCAAAATGAATACCAAGTTACATTATCATTTTGCTAATAACCAAATTTGCAGTTCAGGGTCTTGATAGAAATACAAATATTAAACAGTGAAGCTGTTTTTGAACTTTCAATAATATAAATTCTTTATAAATTTGGTAGTTAGAAGTTAGGCAGTTCACTTTAAATACGTAACTTTTAATAGAATTTACGGGAGACCAGTTACCTTCATATTGCAGTTTTTACATGAATTTCAAAGTATTTACACTGGACTTTATATCATACTTTTTTTTTTTGTGTGTAATATCACAAATTCTATGTCTACATATGAAGAATGGGGGCTTGCTTCATACATTCAATACTGAACATCAATGCCCTTTTCCTCTCAAAATATGATTTTTTTTCTTTATGCACTTAATTTGTCATAGAAAAAGACATTTCTCCAACTTGTGTACATTTGCTGCACATGCATACATTTTTTTTCCTCACTTAAATGTGCATGTGTATAGGTTAATTGTATAAATGAAACGGGATATTAGATACATGTGGGCCACATCAGGTAATTTGATTTATAGATAACTGCCATTAAATTCAGTGGAGAGCTTGCTGCAATATTGATGGCAAAATCTAGCCCGTATTAAAGCTACTAAAAATGACTTCTGTTTTAAAACAGAATAATCCTTTGAAACTGCACAACCAATGTCTCAGTTCTTTGGTCTCTCAGATCTATACTGAATCTTCTTCAGTGATTAAGGTTTACTTGCATTTTACAGAATGAATCCTTTTTTTAAGCAGAACTGTACCTGTTAACAAGGAGGTCACAAAACAGCAGACGTCAGGGTCATCTTTCATTTTAAGAGAATTAAGCCATATTTTGTGAGGGCCAGAAGGATTAATTTCTGAATATATCCCCACTTAAAAGTGAAGTTGTAAGAACTTTAAATGTTTCAAGATCTGTCTTTATACAGTTTTACTTGCAAAAAATTCGGGGCTTCAGTACATTGCCTAATATTTGTACCACACTGATGTTTTCTACTCCTCAGACAATGTTATAAATTTGAGTCAGAAGTTTATACTGAAGGCAAGTTACAGCACTCTTTTTATATCATTTAAAAGATGACCTGACCAAAAAATTACAGGATTCATAAAATCAGGGATCATTTTACTATTGACTTAACAGTACTCAGTAGTTTTGTATGTAATATTATAATTAATTTTCAACATTTTAGTACTTGTATTTATTTTTTGGTCAGAAATAGTATATTAAAATATTTTTTGATAGTTTATAGATGATACTCAACCTGTAAGTGTTTAAAGGAACAGAATTATTTGTTTCTAATTATTAGGCTAACCTTTGATTACACAACTAAGGAAAGGCAGGGAAATGTGTAGATTCTCCTTCCCCAACCCCTATGTATTCCATTAAATGTCATTTAAATTACACATTTTGAACTCTTTTATAAATTCAGTTACCAGTCACTACTTAGTAATTGACAATTTCTGAAAATTCCTGTTTCAGCAGAATTTTAAATGAAGGCGAAAGCAAGCCCTACATGCTTTCTACTTATTTGAATGTTTCTCAAGTATTTTATATTAAAAAACAGTGCCTCTGTTTTTAGAACTACTGCTCAGTAAAGCTGTTTAAACCATTTCTGGTAGCTAATGACAATTTTATATTAAATTGTATATTAACTTTAGTGAGACTGATTTTTTTAGTTGTTTACAGTACAAATACTTGTATTTGTTTTTTAATTGCAGTATTTCCATTGTCGCAGTAATTTAGTAAAACTCTGTGGCTGCCTTGATTTTTGACAGATTTTTGTTAACAACTGATTTTTAGGCAATTAGTTATATTTATGCATAAATCAATTGCACTATAATTCATGAATTATTTATTACAATATTTTCTAATGAATTCCATGTATTTGTCTTGTGTTGTAAATGTACTGTAATTCTGTTTCTTCTTTGTGTTGTTATATTCCTAAATCTGATTGTATGAATTTAATTGTTTAGTTAACGTGTTTCTACGTTGTAATTTGTAGTAAAGCACTTCAATGCTTTTGCACATAAATTTACAACACTGATGTGTGATTGATTTGCTCATTCAGTAAAAAAAAAAAGAAAGAAACAAAAACCTGTACACTGACTCATTTGACTTACTCCTGAGGCACAAGTTTGTTAGCAGTGGTATAAGATCAAGAACTGTACAAATTAAGCACATGAAAGTTAATTTACTGTTAGCAGAAAGAGCAGCTTTAAGAAAGGATCATATCTCAGAAGTGATGCATTACTCAAAAATAAGAAGAAATTCAGAAAACTAATTTTTTAAGTTACATCCTTTAGTTCGCAGCTAAAAATTGCCTATTATATATTACAGATAATATATAGCACTTTTTTAAGGGATTTATTTCCTTAGTGAAGTCAGAAAACAAACATTTCTGAGAGACAAATTTGTATTTCTATAATAGTTCTGTGCTGTTCATATGAGTATTTGAAAGTATGTTCTGTTCCCAGTTTTGTTCCTGTTCTCAGTCTGCAAAGAAGTTGCTAGATTGATTGATCTTGTCTGTGGCTGAGATGACAAAGGAATAGAACACTAGGGAAGGAATTCCTTTGGGAGCCCTCTGATGGAGCTCTTTCCTGATAGTTTTTTGGGTTGGTAGAGGAGGCAAACGTTTACATTTTTCTACAGAAAAGAATAAGCTGAAAGGCTGGTATGTAACCGTATCACATCTCTGCCTTTGTGCCCATTTTGGACAGCAGTCAATCCCCATTCCATGGTATTAACCGTTCCTGCCCTCCAGCAGGGAAATAACATCATTCCATACTTAACTTTTGTCTTCAGGGTTACTGTGCAGAGAGGTACTGGGGGAGCAGTGCACGTTGATCCTCTTGCCTCTCAACTCTCTGTTTCCTACCCACTCTCTCTAGCCACCTTTTTGTGTTTGATTTGTAGGAAGTGTAAGACTGTCCTGTGAAGGAAGTATGCAGCCCTGAAAGTGAGAACTTCCTTCTGTGAAATTACTGTTTTAAGACTTTTATCTGGAGGGTAGTCAATATTGGGTGACAGTGCCAATTTAAAGTGCTATAGGAAAGAATCACAGGAAACTGAAATACAATTCCATAATGGTACTAAAAAGCTACTAAAAAATAGTTTATTTAAATATATGGGCATTTCTACAAACAGTTTAAAGAAAATGTGTTGCTTTAATACTTTGTGGGCATAGTAAGCTCTGTTCCCAAATGGCAACCGAGTAAGGGGCATGGGTTTTCACCAACTTGGAAGGTCATTTGGAGCATGGTACTATTACAGGAGGTCAGAGGAAGTTGTCTGTCAGCTTTAGAAACTAACACACACTAAGGGAAAGCAGATTATAGACATTACACAACAGTAAATAACCAAGAAATAAATCGTATTAGAAGAACATCCAGTATGCCTGTGATAACCAGGATCTTACTTTACACAACAGGTTGATCTCCACATAGCTAATTAAAAGCAGTTTGGAGGGCTTTGGAAATTTTGGTTACTGACTTTGAGAAGGTTTTAGGGCTCTGGAAATTTCTTCTACCAGTGATCATATATTGATTAGCAGTTATGCATACAGGTCCTCAACAATGAAAGGCATCCGATGAAACTCCACTAGACAAAATGATGCAAGTCTAGACAAAGTTACCAGTCTAGAGATTGAGTCTAAAAACACTGTGCTATAGCTGTTGTCTTAGCAAATCGGTACCTAAATCTGCTGTGACTTACACACAAAATACTGAAGACCTAGTGCTGTGGTATTTTTTTATATGTATTTCTAGCCTTTCAAAACATTTACTAATTAAAGTAACGGTGGTGGGAAGGGCAATTAATTTTTATCTGTAATTGTACTACCAGAATAAGCTTTCTTTTCACAAGTGTAGTGACACATCTCAACACCTTTGTGACTCCTGAGTTTGTGGGACTGAGTAATGCTCAGACTCTCAGTGCAGTGGCATGTCAAAAAGAGTTACATCCTGGCAGTGCCATGCCCTGGAGCACCGCTGGTTTTACGTTAGATTGCAAGTGCAGAGTTGTTTTCAAGCAGTACCATCACAGTTATCTCACACTTTTATGAATTAGTGTCATCTAGGTGCTTGATTTTGAATGTTTAGCATTTTCTACTAAATAATACAGAAGGAAAAAACATGAGGAATTATTAAGCATAGTTGGCTGTTCTTAAACTCTAAACTTTAAAATCAGTAAAACAACAAAAATAGAAATCTGTGTTTATAACTTCTAATAGGAAACCTGAAGCTTAAAGTTATTAATGATGCTGATAATATTGGGTATGCACTAATTAATGAATAGGTAATTTTATATTAATACAGCACAATAAATTTTAAATATGCTTGTTCCTTGATCAGTACAGTTGTAAATCAAATAAAAATTACTTTTTTTTTCCAAAGTACAGGCCTAAATACAAAAATAAAAAATACAGGAGGTAAAAGCAGGCCAAAAAGTTAGTGTCATGTTCAGAGTTTGGTGATGTGTTTAAACAATACATACTTTTCTAAAACAGAATTCTTCTAATATTTTCTGCTCATGCAATTGGTTTCAGTAAAACGTTTGAATTAGGTGTTAACTATCTGTTGATAGTTGCTATCCAGCATAAGGATTTTGTATTTAATTGAAGAAATATCTGTATTAATTTCTACCATGGAAAATTTTCAGCTTTTCAATATAAATGATTGATTAGGTAAGTAGTGACATTAGTTTTAATAATTTATAATAAATTAAATAGTTAAGGTAGTATTTTATAAGTGATTTTTTTTGGAGTTCACATATATTTAAGAACTGCTCAGAATCCTTATTTAGATAATAGGCCTACCCTGTATTTGAGATATAAAGGATATTAACCTTTGTCACAAAAGTTATTTATTCCAGTGGTGATTATCTCTGTTTCTGTTTAATGAAGGAATGTGTGTGTGTGTGCACGTGCACGTGTGTGTATGTGTGTGTAATAGATTGCAATGAAGAGCCTATGATGCACCACTGTAATTTTGTTAAGTAGAAGGGAAGCTTCTATCTGCAAAGAACAGTGACAGTAGCAATTGGCTATTTTTTCCATTTTTTTTAGCCTATCAAAAGGGGTTTTTTAAATAAATATACAAATAAAATTGGTTTTAGAAGGATTTTTGAGTATCCTCAAGTATATTCAGTACACTTCAGTATATCAATGTCTTAGGGTGGGGTTCAAGAGAGATGGATCCATTCTTGCCTCTGCCACAGCCTTGAACTGTGGCCGCAGGCAAGTCAGTCATTTACCCTCTCTGTGCCTCAGCTGGTGAAATGGGAGTACTACTGAGCTCCCCAAGCTTGTGGTGAGGTTTTCCTTCATTAGTGATCAAGGGAGTTTGAAATATCAGAATGTCAACATTGCAGTTACACTTAGATATGTTTCAAACTACTCTGTGTTCCTTAATTTCTTCCTGATTATTTTTCTCATGGTAGGACTATCACTGCTAAAGATAAGATGCACGTCATTGCTAGTGACACTTGCAAGTATGATTGAATAGTGCAAATAGAACAGAAGTGTTGTGCAAACTTAAGGTTTTTAGGTTTGAGATTAACCATTATAGCAAACATTAGATATGGTGTTTTACTGTAATTTATATTTTGTTTTGATTTGTTTTCATTTTCAGTTCAAGCTCAACAGCTGATGCAAATTCAGAGGAAACAGCTAATTTGGAAAAAGGAAAATCAACATTAAACAAAGTGTTGGAGTCTTTTTGTTCATATCACTGGCAACAGACCTTGGCTATGTTAAAATTTTTAATACAAGAGGAAAATGTTCCTATAGTTTGCAGTTGCAAGCAAACACATATGGTCCACTCTGAAACTCCCAGTTCCCTTGCTGAAGAGGATGTTCATGTTTCATTTTGCAATTGCAATGGACAAATGCTGACAAAAAGGTGCTGTTTACAAAATCAAAGACCAAACACTTGTTTACCACCTCTGTCTGTCTGTATTAAAGATTTCCATTCTTTGTCATGCCAAGCTGTAGCGATTGGATGTATTAAGACAATGGTGAACAAAGCATGTAGTTCTCATAAGTATTGTGCTGAACAATTGCAAAATTATAACAGGCATTCTGTGAAAGCAACAGCATGTACCTATTCAACCAAGGACTGTGATCTCTTGAACAGCATTAAAAACTTAAATCGATCTCGCAGCCCATCCCCACCTCCACTCTCACCTGTACAGAGTAAAGAATTTGAATCATCCGAAGGATTGCTTATAGATTTTCCAACTTTTGACAGTAACAAGCTTGAAATATCCATCAGCCAGCCTCCATCCCTCTTGCCAGCTGAAGGGAGCAAAGGAGGGTTTGAATATGAAGGCAAAACATGCAGAGGGAAAGAGGCCAAATATTCAGATGGAACGTTGCTATCAACAGACCAAGAAAGCAACGATGATTGTATAAATTCTGAGAAGGCTGAGAAAGGGGAACATTCTGCCATTTTTCAAGATTTAATGGACCGTATTAACGAAAAGTTAAAATCAATAGACACTACAGATATAGCAACAAATCTTGTAAAACTTCCTAGCAGTGACAGGGCCCCGGAAAATGATGTCAAATGGGCAGACTTCATAACCTCTCTTCTGCATAACGCCAAGGCAAGTGATTACAGCTTCATGGAATTACTTCGTCAGCACGATAAACAAATGGAAAACAAAATCATCCAAACGCGATTTCGCAAGCGCCAGGAAACTTTATGTGCAATGTATAACTCGCCCGATTCACCCATCATTCGGCGACAGTCTTTGCAAATCAAGAGGGAGCTTGCAAGCCTCGATGGGACTCTTGTAAGAAAAAGGTCAATTTCTGAGAGAAATGCAAAGAAACCTACAAAAAAACTGGATAAAATCTATCCAAATAATCGACACGGTTTCACCGTGATAGAAGATGAGGCTTTACAACATCTTGAAAGTAATCCGTGCGTGAATTGCCAAACCAAACCAATGTGCTTTCCAATACACCAAACAGAGCCTTTCAAACTACCTCTTAGTGATTTCCAAACCAGCTCCAGCTTTCTAGTTCTTTCAGAAAACAGCACTACTGCAGCCAGCCAGCCGAAGCTCACAAAACCCCAGGGGGATTGCACGACCTTACTAGAGACTGGTCCGATTCCTCTGCAGGATGAGAGCAATGGAACCTTGGGCAGAACTAAGCGTAACATTGTGCCTCCTGGATGGTACTCTGTGTATGTAACAAACAATATCGTGTTTAGAAACTCATCCAACGCAAAGAGGTCTTTAGAAAGCTTGGAAAAAATGAACATAAATGAAGATGTTGATGCTGAAAGATGCAGTGATATAAATATAAGTGAAATTGTGAGAGACACAGATCTGCAAGTTGTTGTCAAGCGTTTGGAAGATACAATAAGCTTAGCCAGAAAGACTAACAACTCATGGCTGGACAGTTACAAAATAAGCCAAAAATTAAAAGATAATGCTTATGAACAGGTTATGAACCCCGCTGCTAGAAGAGGCTTACCTTTCACTCTGAGTGAAATGGGATGCACGGGACAAAGCTTCCTTCCACACTCACACGTGTCGAGCAGCAGTAAAACCAAAACTGTGTTTGTGACAACAAACAAACAAGACGTGGTTATAGATCAAGAAATCAGTGATGGCCTTTTGAAATCTCTGACCTTTGATTCATCCAGTTCAACTTCTAACAACAGGGCGTTGCATCCAACTTCTGTAGCTGGGGACATTGCATCTCCCTTAAACTACTCTAGTCCTATTAAGCTTATGTTTCTCTCAGAGGTTAGTAGTAGTGAAGGGGTCAAATATACTTTGACATCTGCAGCTGCATCTTCTAAGGGAAGCACAGATATTTGTTTGTTTCAGGGGCATGTAAACACTTTGTTAGACAAACAGACCACGGGAGATCTTTCTCATGCAATCTGTGCCCAGGATTGTGGTTACAAAGAAAATGATACCAAGGAAGAGTCCAGTTGTGTTTATGCAGAAGCAGTTACAAATTCTTGTCCACTTGGTCAAACTAACTTAAATGACTCGAAACAAAATGAGGAAGTTGTGGAAAAATCAAGCAGTAGCAATGAATCGGTTTTAAAAAGAAAACCTGGTAGACCAAAGAAAATAGGTCCTCAAGTTGTTAAGCAGGTTAAGAGACCTATTGGACGGCCTCCAAAACCAAAAGTAGACATGACTGAAAGCACACAACATAGACCTGCATTTAGCAGTGACAGTAAAAGTGCCAAATCTGATGCCACAGTAATGGGAGAGGTTAACAGCAACAAAACTATTACTGTGACAGTTGTTTTTGGAAGGTCAAGAAGAACTAAGAGACATGTTTCTGAAGGTAATGTAAATGTAATCAGCATTCTGCCCACACAAAACATTGATTCTAATTTTGCCAATGACCACAGCAAAGCAAGGCACGATGCAGAAAGTGAAAGTGCTTTGACTGAAATAGTGAAAGCCTTACAGAATCCTTCTACTGAAAACGAGGTCTCTGGCTATGAGTATGTCAGACCTATCAAGGGTAACCTAGCATCACCACATCCTTGCAGCAATGTTATCCGGCCAATTAAGAAACCCTTAACCACCATCCGAAAACCTGGTAGGCCAGCAAAAGTAAAAATCTCTGGCATATCAGTGACTGTTAATAGACTTTCTCCTCAGGAAAGAAAAGTGAGTATTAGCAACTGTTTGCCTCCTTTGCAACAGCAAAGTGTTTTAGAAAAAAACGTGCCACAGGAGAGAAAAAATCAACTGTGCAATAATATGGGTCAAGTAAAGAGCATGCAGAAAGACTCTAGAGAGGATGGATCGAACATTATTACTACAGTACCAAGAAAACGTGAAATTCCATTGAGACACTCTGCTAGAGACAGAAAACCTTCACTGCATTTTTTACATTCATTAGCATCTTCTAGTGCATTTACTTGTAGAAGTGCCTTACTACATAAATCTTACAAACTTCATTTGAAAAAAGCTAAAGATCAAAAGGAGAAACATAGGCAATCAAACCAGAGCCCAGCATCCAGAGATACCTCAGAACTGAGAAATTCAGGAAATGCAAAAAAGGATCTTAAGGATGGCGAATGTGGGCCCATTAATGAAGTATCATCAGATCCCATTTTTTCATCGAATCCCTCTCTCAGGTGGTGGGCTTCTTCCACTTCCAGTGACACTTTGTTGGAAGAACTAAATAATAGATTTGAACAGATAACTAATACCTGGTTGCGAGTGGGGGGAAATGAGTTTGATAAATGTGTATGTGAGAAAAGGGATCCAGTTGAACAAGACTGTAATACTGAAATGTCAAACCATTTAGACTCCTGCCTTGTAGAATTTGAAACTTCACCTATAAAAATGCTTTTCCAGAAAAAGTGTAATATGAATGAACTCTGCACCTGGTTTATGCAAACTACAGAAACACAGTCACTCGCTCTAGTGAGGAAGGCAAATGCTCGCAATCCTTCAGAAGTAGTTAGTACTAGAGAGATAAAGATGGAAACTAAACAATCTGATCTTAGTAGCTGCCCTTTCAGAAAGCACTTTAAAAAGTTTGCACTATCCCCTCCTTCAAAACCAGCAGGGAAATTACAGCTCTTACATAACATGGTGAGGTCTCCGGTCTTAAGCGTGAAAAGTAACTTCATGTTAGCCAGATTAAAGAGAAATGAATTTAAGAAGTTACAGCGTGACAGGTGGGGACAAACGAAAAAACTGTATAACCAGGCTCCTGGAGGCTGGAAATCAAAAAAGAAAAATTTGCAGTTCTTTTGCCAAAGCCAGTTGTTTAAAAATCCAAGTGGGGAAACCAATGATGAGATGCCCAAGCTCCAGGAAAAAAATACAGTAGAAATCCAGCCCACTCAGACTTTGGTAGAATCTCAGAGTATCCTCTTGCCAACTGAAAATGAAGCCAGAGATGTTCAACAGATGATGGGATCTTCTGACTTTAACCCACATCCTGGTTTAGCAAATATACTTAAGTCGCATGCAGAGACAAATGGAACAATTTGTTGCCAGCAAAACGTTAGAAAAGAACAAAGCCAAGATAAACCCTTTCGAAATACTTGGAAAGCCAAAACCTTTAAAGATTGTAGAATATTTCTGAGAAAAATCAACCATATTGAGCAGCAAAATTCATTTAAGTTAAATAATGTCATTTATTCTCCTGAAGCCATTGAAAGTAAAAGCAGTCAGGCCTATATGGAAGAAAAAAGACATCCTCTTTTAAGATCCCATTCTACTAAGCAAAATGCATTACAGAAACAAGAAAATGAAATGGAAACTTCTAAAGGATCTAATTCTTCTGAAGTGACTGAAAGGCTGGATGACCAGTTTCACAGCAGAAAATTAAGTAGCAGTGTAAACCATGATGATAATCCTCCTGGTAGTTCTGAAGTTCTTATCAGAATAAACAAAAGAAAAAGTCCACAATGGGAGACCACTGATACAAATGTAAGAAAAAGGCATAAGAGACAATCATGCAGTAGTGGACAAATGACAACTTATTACCCAAAGTACCAAGTAGGTAAGTTCCTGTTCCCCCCTTCATCTTAAAATTGCAGTCTTAAAGATTTGGAGAACTCAAATAACTAAGCACTTTGGGGTATTTTTTTAATTGCATGATCCTCAGATACTGATTTCAAAGAGGTCATGAAATTAAATGTTGTCCAGCATCAGAAATAACACAGAAAGTGCAACTTTAAAATGTATATGATATTTAACACAAATCTTATAGCTACAGTAGGCGTGTTACATTCCATTACCAAGCTAAAAGAGAAAGAGGGAACTAATGCAGCTCAGAGAGCAAATCAAGTTCTGACATGTCTGAAATCAGTCACAACTGGTTATTGATTTCAGAAGGGATAGAATTTCATTCCACTGTGTAGTTTCTCATATTTTGAGGAAGGGCAAAGTATAAAATTAAGCAGAAATTCAGTGTATTAACACACAGTTGTTTAAAAAATGTTACTGAATTATTTTTAATGTAAATCTGTAATGCTGTCATAATTACACAGTAAAAATAGTAGTATGTACTTCTGAGAAGTATTCATTCAGAGATCCGTTTTAGTATCCAGTCAATGCCAGATGAAATCTGCTGACTCTAAAGTGTTTGTGCATTGAATCCTCAGAGAACAATTTCAAATGCAAAATTAGTCAGACAAGTACAATATACAATTACTGTACTAAATGCATTGGTTTAGAATCGGTTTAGGTTAGTGTGACATTAAAGCCCTTTTTTAAGGCTATATATTTATCATATGCTGTAGTGACCATGCAGCTGTGACCTCAGAAAGGCCATTATGTTATTTACAAAGAAGGTGCACTTGTGAAAGTATTTCTTCTGTTGGGTGAAGAGATTTCCTGAAACAGAAGTCTCAACTTGTTGCAGTAAGATAACTAAGGTGTGAAGTACTCAGTAAAAAACCCAAAGTTTGCAATAGGAATTAAATTACTGCAGAAACCTCAATTTGTACAAACAATATTGTATTGCTAATCTGATTATATTGCCCAAAGAATAAAAACCCAACCAAACAAAAACCCCTATTCAGAATATCAAAGCAAAATCTTATCTCCCCCTTTGTATTCTCTCTTGGAGAAAACTGTCCCCGATAATAAACTGAAAAGTTACTTTAAGTTGTAATATACAAAATATTATGGTTCTTGTATACTTTATTTCTTTTGTGCTTTATGTCATATATAAAATTCTTCATAGTAGGCTCATTTATTGTAACCCTGCTTTTCCAGAGTACAGCATTTTTTATCTTTAGATTATTATTTTGTATTTTAATTCACTTATGTGGGACCAAACTCAACATTAAAAACTTGGTTTTAAGGAATTCAAACCTTGACACAAGATTGCTATATAAAAGCCAGAACTAGTAACATCTATCTGTTTCTTTTTTATAAATGAAGAAAGAGCTCTCTCGTACTTTTATTTCATAATTTTGACTGTAGTTGAGAAAATTTCACATTCAAATTATATTTATCTTTAAACTTTTTCTTGCTGTGGCAATGTAAGAGCTATTGCTGTGTTACGGTCTCATGTTAGTTTTAATTGGGACTCAGTTTTATTTACCTGATAACTTTCCTCCTTTAGTTTTGGATGGTTAGGAAATCTGATAACTATTTTGATATTTCACATTATTTCATTTTACAATTTTTTTATTTTCCCTTTTACTCATAGTTTCTCATATCAATCGTTGTGCTTAGAAAGGATATGACAAAGTTCATTGATAAATGAAATGTTAAAAGACCAAAGATTGTAGAATCTTCTCCATGTTTGTAACCTCAAACCCTTTTAAGGGGTGCTGTCACAGTGTCAGGGGATTGTCTGATATAGAAAAGGATGTCATGTTTTGGCATGTTGGTTCAACATTGTGTACTGTCTGCACTAGCAAAGGAAATCATATGAACGTTTTTAGTCTAGACTATAGCCACTGACTAAAAAGAAGGAACATGATTTCTAGCTGTGCATGCATGTGTTTTCAAACATAATTCCCACATCTGGAAGTTTAACACACATGAAAACATTGTTACTCATTCATATGTTCTTTGGAGTGTATTTTTGTTGATGTGGTATCCTAAACTCTGTCATTGTTCTGTTGTCATGCTTGAAATGTTCCTTTATACACCTCTATGGTCAATATTTAAAATTTTTCTTCAAGTTTTACTGATCTTGGTGCTTTACCAAATACTCTTGAAAGAGAAGTGTTGTGATGCTGTTTTATTGTGAAGCATTGTGGCAGGTAGGCAGAACGTTGTTACTGAATTTCCATGTATACTTGATTGTTAGAGAGTGCAAGTGGGAATAAAGCCATTGAGTTGTTACAGCTCAAGGTAGTACTGAGGAACTGAACTATCCAGGTACTCACTGCAGTAACAGAAAAGAGTTAATCACTTTTCCATATTGCCTGGTGTACTTGAGATAAGGTGGGTGGTAGATACATTGGTTCATATGCTGTTTGTTACCACTTGCCTTCTGAACTGTTGCCTCGGCAGTGCATTTGATGTGTTGAGGGGCAGTTCCCTTTTACTGTAAATCTATGTGCTGATGATTTTAACTTCTTTACCTACACTGAAACATTATTGCTGTCTGTGGTGGCAAAGAAAATCACATAAGCATGTTTTCAGGAAGGCATTTATGTTTCTTTCCATGAGGGTGGTTTAGTGTGTTTCCTTCAAACGCTGAAGACTACATTCATGTGAATGCTTTGAGCTTGGCCAAACTAGATCCAAAAACACTTTAAGGGAGCCAAGATAAAAGGAGAGAAACTATTACTGAACAATCAAATGGGTCACAATAGAAGACTTCATTTTAGGAACTTAAAATCTGCTGAGTATTTTAGAAATCCACAGTGGGGATTTATCACAGATGCCAAGGAAGCTGTGGACCTACTACAGTAGTAGGCAGTATTGCATGCTGTTGATGGCATGACATACCTGCCTACTTACCCTTTGTATCAGGGTGGGAGTTCACATAGAAAAGCTTTTCAAAATCAGTTCTGAGCACTTGAAGCTAGGATCTTCTTTTAATCTAAAATGAACTTTTTTGTTCTCTCCCTTATAATTTGGCTTTTCTTCAAGTAGTCTGGAGTTTTAGAAGAAAATCTATTGTATTTCTTGGCAGAGAATATAAATGAAAATAAAAAAAATGGAAACATTTTACTTTTTCATTACATTTGAATGCTTTTTTTAAAAGCTATCTTAATGAGATAAGTTAGTGCAGTACTTCAAATGAGTATTTTACTAATCTTCGTAATCATTTCAAAGTTGACTGCAAGAGTTAGGAATCACAGAATCATAGAATGGTCTGAGTTGGAAGGGACCCCAAGGATCATAGAGTTCCAACCCCCCTGCCACAGGCAAGGCCACCAACCTCCAGACCTGGATCTACACAAGGTTGTCCAGGGCCCCATCCAACCTGGCCTTGAACACCTCCAGGGACAGGGCATCCACCCCCTCTCTGGGTAGCCTGGTCCAGCCCCTCACCACTCTCTCTGTAAAGAACTTCCCCCTAATATCTAATCTAAATCTTCCTTCCTTTAGCTTTAATCCATTCCCCCTTGTCCTGCCATTGTCTACCCTTTTAAGAAGTTGATTCCCCTCCTGTTTGTATGTTCCCTTCAGGTACTGGAAGGCAGCAATGAGGTGCAAGTCTAACTATGAAAACTATATTTCTGAGTCTAATTGGTCTGTTGACTGTGCACGTAAAATAATATGACAACACACACGCTTTTCTTAAACTTGGTTCCTATAAATTTTCTTTAAATTGGGAGGGAAAATTTTATGAACTCTTTACATGTCTGTATTATTATGGTATTAATACTCCAGTATTGCTGCTCGTTGGTCTGAAGGTAGGGCAGTGATAAGGAGATTGCACAATGTGAATCACTTTCCTATTACTGCAGAAGACATTAGTCTCACACCAATGATCCAGTGGCAGAAAATACTGGTTGCAGCAAGTCTCTTCAGCTTTTTCTTTCATGAAGGAGCACATTCTACATGCCTTATGTGGAACAAATTTAAAACAACTGAGTTAGGAAAAAAGCAAGAGAGACCCAATGTAACAGTCACTGTATCTTGATTTTGAGAAATCCTTTTCAACAGCTGTGTCTTAGCTCTTTTCACAATTTTCATCACAAGGTTACTTGGCTTTGGAATAAGTTTCACCTGTGATGTAGAGTAAGCAGATAGAAACTGTCCTCACTTTAATTGCCAGACAAGAAGCTACTTTTTCCACAGCCAGCCATAAAGCTAAGAAAATTAATAGAAAATGTAGAAAGAATATTGAAATGAATGACTGTTCTCAGTAAGTGAGCCATTTTTAATGCAGAAGTATAAAAGCAGAAAGGCAGATTTGATATATAGTTGACTATACAGATGCAATAAATCCTGACTCATTTAATGAACTAAATGGTCTCTGCCTCATTCCCCTTAATGCAACAACAGCAGCCACTAATACACTGGAATTCCTCTTGCCAAATGCAGTTATGCAGTCTGTCCTTCCCTTGTCTTTCTCTCCCATCATGTGACCTCATATAAGGTGTGTACTTTGGGTGGTGTTTCCTTTCAAACTGTGGTCATTTACATATTGCCTTGGTCCTCATGTCCTTTTGAGGGTTCTGAGCTAAGGAATTTTGCTTTTGCTTATTTGAATAGCAGATTTCTTGACTCTCTTAAGTCTTTACCTGCAAGGAAAGTTCTGTAGTTTAGTGTTGTGATCATTAAGCCTGTGTGTAGGATTTATATACCCAGTTTTACATACGGGGGGCTGGGGTGGTTATTTTATTCAGGGTGGGTTTTTTTGTTAACTCTTTTAAATTTTATTTCCTCAAAAGCTGAGAAACTCATTCTCATGCTTTCCTATTCGTTCTCAGTCCTGAGGGAATTGTTACATTCTTCAGCTTTCTTTAGGGAACTGATAATACTTTAGAAATGCAGACAGGCTTCTGTCTTTCTGCACAAGCCTTTCTCCAGCAGAGAAAACAGCATCTTTCCTAGGCCTGCCTATTGCTTTGAAAATGTGAGAAGTACAGATCCTTTTTAAAATCCTCTCTTCTGTTCAGTTTCCTGCCTTAAAGCAGAACTTTGGTTGATGTTTGGTAGAAAAGTATGCAGCTTGTGACCCTGTAACTTGTAAATCAAGTATTTATGTAGTCCAACCACCACAAAGAATGATAGTTACACTGAAATAATTCCACATTTTGGTAATGAGCTCTGGGAAAATAGTCCTCCTGTTCAAGAAAGATGCTTTAATTCATAGAGGCATGCCTGAATTTACGTTCCTCTATCATTTACATGCTAAAGCTAGCGATGGTTTTCTTCTTTCACCAAATTTTCATTATTTTAAAGTATTTCTGATTTCTTTCATGCTCTAGCCATCAGAAAAGGCTTCTTGGATTATTCTTCAGTGTTCTCTGGAGTACAAACACCACCAACTGTTGCTCCACTTAGATGATGTAAATCTTTAGTGAGAATGATGCTTTATGGAGCCCTAGGCTTTTTCTCTGTATTGTTCTGTTTGGTTTTGTCAGTGTGGCAGATTTTACTGTCTGCTTTGATCTTTCAAAAACAGAAACTCACCTGACTTACGTCTTCATTCAGCTACATCTAAATTTAGACAGTAGTTTCAAAACTTCTCTTTCTGTGGCTGGGCCAGCTCACCTACTATCCATCCTCTCCTTACAGCCACGTGCTCCCTTCTGTCTCCTCTTGTAGGCATATATAAAGGGAATCTGCTTCCTGTCTTTTGTCCTGGTTTATCCATAGCTGGGGCAGGTGGCTTAACTTGGCTGTAGTTTCTCGGTGATGATCAACTTTCAACCTACTTTGCTTACTGCGCAGCTGCCAGTAGGAACAGACTTAATTTAACATCAGTTTAGGACTTAAAATCCTTTGTAAAGCATAAGCCTATGCATTTCTCCTTGGTTTTGAATGTTCTTTATCATTTGTCAAGCCTTATAGTGAGTGATGTGACTACATTCTTCATGGTTTTCCAAGGAGGTCTTAGGGAGGTGTTCCTATTATGTTTTCATTTTGCAGCTCAGGGTAGAATGTTCCTAGATTGTTGTCCTGCTAGGAATCTGAATAATAAGATTTTTCACATTTCATACTAAAATACTTGTGTACATAAAAGTTAAGATGCTTAGGGAAATCAGTCTTCTCAGATGGATCTCATCACAGGTTCTGATCTAGGGGGCAAATTATGCTTGGTGGTTTCCTGACAGGTTTGCCCTCAAAACTGTCTATTTCAAACTATTGACATTTTGATAATTTTCTTCAAATAATGAATTCATTTCCTATATATGACATGGAAGCCTGTCTAGATTCTGTAAGAATACCATATGATATTTTTCTGGATTTAAAAAAAAAACCCTGCCTTATTCTCACTTAGATACTTTCTTCTCTGTGTGGCATGTTTTTCATTTGGAACAGAGGCCAACTTGGGGGGGGGGGGGGGGGGCGGAAATTACATTACTATAAGTTATGTTTCAATGTTCTTACTGGGGCACTTAGCATAAATTTCAAAATATTCATTAACAATCATTTTTAAGAAGAAAAGAAATATATCTACAATGCAAATATAAATGTAAAAGCTATATTCAAGGTATCTGTTCTTAAGTTGTGTCCGTGTTTCTTAGCTAATTTGAAGTTCCAGAGATGTGTGTTTGAAGACATTCTTCTTTTGTGTATATATTTGGTCCTGAGACATTTCATATTTATCAGTTTACTACTCACAGCTGCTTTTAAATTATATTTAAGTAGTAGAAATCTCAGAAAAGGAAATGAGTTATTTGCAAATTATTGTTTGACCTTCCTTAATTCAGAAGTCTGGTGGCTTATAAACCACCCAGGGACTATCTCATCCTATTTCTGAGATGGTCTCCCTCCATAATACGATTATACTTGTCATGTCAAAAAATTATTATGAATTAAAGATTTGAGATTAATCCAGCTCAAATGACATGATTTACATAGCCACATTCCTAACAGTATTGAGTTGCTGGCAGAACAGCCCAAGCCAGAGCCCTTCGTTCTGACCCTCTGAGCCTTGGCTTCATGTGCCTTGTTCAAGAGCAATTGTTGTAGGTTTCTAAGGCAAATTCAGCAGTACTCAGCTGCTCAACAAGGGTTTTGGGGTCTTTCATTTATTGGCCTACCTCTAGCTTCTGATAACGCAGAGAAATCAGGTAGTGTTCATTCATGGAACTGATGATCAGAGGCAGACTTGTTTCAGGGAAGTGCGTAGATGCCAAGAATTAATTATGTTGATCATAAAATTAATGGTGCTTCCTTAAAACTGTTAGATTCTTAGCTGTGTTTTGCTTCCAGGATCTGTGAAGAGTATGCTGTGAATGATTTGAGATCATAGGACTATATTTTTTTTCCCTTAACAGGGTTAATACTATCATCACTAGTAAATTATGCCCTTAAATTTTATCACTGCTTTGTATCTTTCTGGGACAGCTCACATTAATATTTTGCTTCCTTGTTCTTTAAGAACCCTGTGCCTTCTGTGGACTGACTGTGAAATAATCTGTATTACCACAAAGCATCATGATTCTTGTCAAAAAGATCCCAGTTCTAAATACATTTCTAAGTCAGGCTGCTTTAAATAATTATAACTGAAAAAGAGGGCAGGAATAGTGTCTGTACTTAACACGTGTCACCATAGGTTGAAGCCTGTCTTGTATGTTGGGGAGCCAGCAGGACTGGGCTGTGTGCTTCCATGACTGCACACGTCTGACTAATTGATAGTATTTTTTAATTTTTGTTTAATAAGTGTTTCAGTTCTCCAGTTCTGCAGTCATGTTGCAATTTAAACCTTTCCTATGATCCGTTATGATTAAAGGAGTACATGTTATGGTTTAGGGGAGAAGGTCATGTTACTGCTGTGACTGCACCCTGAAACTGTGGTCAACCTGTTCCAGTTGCCGTTCTACCTGAGAGTGCATACTGAGTGCTCTGTGACTTTACTGTTGTGCTGTGTTCTCTGAAGAGGAATTAGTGATGTACAAGGTGCAACACCCATCCACCGCTATCTAATTTTGTCTCTGTGCAAGTTAAACTTAAAGCTTGAACAGCACGTGGAGAGATCTTCACTGACAGGCTGCAAGTGCTCAGCAAATCCCTACTAGCCTCTCTTAGCCATATTTCTCATGCAATTCATATTTATTTTATTCCTCTTTCTTCCCACTTCCCACTTTTTTTTTTCCCCTTCAAACCAAGAAATCATTTCTGAGTTAGTGTGAAGAGCAAACGTAACGTCAGTCTGGGACTACATCTGGCTCTGACACTTCCCCTCATCTTTTTGTTTCTGTTCAGTTCACCTCTTGTCTTGATTCTGTCTTACATACTGTTTTATGTCTTAGCATTCCAGCTGTGTGAAACCCAGCTCTTGGGTCTCATTTTTAAAAGACTCCCAGTATATTGCTTATCTCCCCTGATTGCTTTGATGCACTTGAGTATGCCACCTATTTCCAGGGCATCTCTTTCTCTCTCCGATACCCAAATGCAATTCCATCCACTCAGCTAAAAAAATACTCTTTTTTATTACAATGAGAATGCATTTAATAAATGGAAATGAGACATTTCTTTGCAGATTTCTTTGTTGTAGCATTTTGGCATTGTGGAAAGATGAATTCAAATTGTAGAGACAATAAATCTGACTGTGCGTGCTTTGTTTAATTTCAGTGTACATTGCATTGTCAAATCAATCTCTGTTTGGAGGGATGCTGAGGCTGCTATAATAGCTCCGGATTTTTAACCTAATATATTCTGCTATTTCCTTGTCAGGGGAAGGTTTGAGTACTTTGTACAGAGAAAAATTTTCTATACTGCTGAATTTTTACTATTTGCAGTATTTGTGACACCTCTCTGTAAAAGCCTCAGATCTGTCCTACATCTCACAACTGCTCTTACAGTTCCCAGGCTAGAAATTTGCAGTTGTTGCTGGTGCTGTTTAACAGGTAGAATTTTTATCAGACAGGAGAGTAAAAGCCCAGTCTCCCTTAACAAAAACCCACCATTTGCTGGTAATCTCTCTGAGGAGAGCAATTGCTGAGGAGTCACCCAACAGATATGGAGCATTTATCCCTATTCATATTTTCTTCTGCATGGCCTTGACATGCCCAAGGCACAGATTAGCTCAGCAAATGTTTGGACTTGAGCTGCCCAGATTCTTTTTGTAACTTCATCATTTTCATACAACAGGTGTCAAATTCCTGTTTGTCCTGAAGAACCCAATTCCAAACTGCACAGGAAAGAAACTCAAAGAATATTATTTTCTTTTTGTGCTTGGCAGCCTACCAACTTCCATAGTAAGCTGGCACCGCTCTTACCACCTCCTAGTAAAAAAACAATTCTGTATTTCTGTTATCATAACAATAATTTGGGTAAAACTAAAGAAAGAAAAGTAAAATTAAAAAAAAACAACCCAAACAAAAACAAAACCCCCACACTTGACTACAAGTACTTTTAACTGGAAGCCTGCAAAAAAACTGGGTTTTCTTTAGCTTTTAGGAGCACGAGAAGGCCCCTTGTTTCTTGGTTTGGTAGAAGGTTGCATTTGCAAGAAATATCACTAGTTTATTATACAAAGAGCGTTTAAAAAATAAGGAAAATTCCTCCTTTTTCACTGGGCTTTTATCACTGTTGGCCTGGCATCAAATTCACTAGTGACAGCAGAACTACGGAATGGCCATGGCTGGAATTCACATCCCATGGCACAGAAGCACCAGTAGCTGACTTCCAAAGGCTGAGTCAACCCAAAGGGAATAAAACCAAAGCAGATGGTAACTGCTGGAATAGTAAACAGGGAGCTTCAGAATGGAAAACACCTTTTGAGAGACCATTACATGAGATCAGGAGCTGTCTCTTGTCCAGGAAGTTCAATAGCCCTCCATCCACTTACTGGTGCGAGTACTGGGGGTGTAGGTACTCCAAGAGGGTGTAAAGATGAGACGCTGTACAGCCTAATCCCAAGCTCTTCCAAAACAGGCTGCATGGCCTCCTCCTTTGCTAGGAATGTTCAATGCACAACTTCTCTAAGAACTGTGGAGTAAAACTTATGGATATGGCTGCTTCTATTTAATTTTACACCTTAATTATATTCTCTGCTTCAAAAATACTACTGAACGATACCAGTTACATCAGCAGCTGGGAAATAAATCACTACGGGTAAAAGAGTGAAGAGATGAAAAACGCTGGGTACTTCTTGGCTAACAACTATATTCACTCAGAGCTCAAACTGAGTAAGGGGTAAATTACTACACGACAATCACCAGCATACCTTCAGTTCTGGTTTTGCAAATCCAGTCCTGCCTTTTACACCTTGTACAGAGACCTGTACAAAGAGAGGGTATGTCTGCCTCTCCAAGAGGGAAACCATTACAGTCACCTCCTCTGGACATGCTGTGCAGTACTAGTACAGCACTCCTGAGGTAAAGCCTTGTGATTCACAGTCCAAACCCAGGGGAAGCAATTGCACTTATACCACACCCTAGTACACAGTGTGTTACTGCTAGCAGGGGTGGTTGGAAAACGGGCTGTACCGATTTTGTGCCATTCCAAGTTATCTAGAGAATGAATATCATGAGAAGCCTGAACAAACCTTCAGGTTTATCTGGCACTTGCCCAGCATTAAATAAGTTTTAGGTATTAATTAAGTTTTATGCTTTAAAGACAGTAGAAATGCCATTCTTTAAAGCACTTTGCAGCAATATATGACTTCCTAGTTTTTTCTGCTTGTCATTTACCTGTTAATTTCTGTTAAGGGTTTTTTTCTCCCTGGCCATGCCTGAAATTACCCAATCAGGAGAGCTGCAAGGCAGAAGTCAGCCCTAGCACCATCCCATAGTCCTAAGAAAAGGCTTTGCCTTTCCTTAGAGCAAGCGAGGGCAAGAGTTCACGTCTGAAGAGGTGGTAAATTCAAGAAAGTACCTTCATGAGTAATGTCTTCTGCCACCTGCCTTACACACTGTTTTTCCTATGGGAAAGAAAGGATGGGAGCAACACAAGTGTCTGCAAACCAGAAAAGAGTGAAGGAAAAGGGTACAAGGCAAAACCAAGGCAGAAGGATGCAAGGCAAGGCAGGCCATGGGAGCAGCGCCTCAGTTACAGAGGGTTAGGAACTGGGTTAGTACGTTTGAAATGCCTGTTTCCCTGCCCTGTCAGAAAGGCACAAGGCCTTCTGGAGAGCTTGCATAAAAATGTAAGAGAATGAAAACAGTGTTTCAGATGATCTGTGAAAAATAACCATGACTTGCCACTTGAGCTGTTACACAAGCTGGCCTTCCCGCAGGCCATGACAGGAAAAAGCCTGATCAACTACACAAGCGAGCACGGCCTAGGGTAGTCTTACAATGACTGAATGGGCTCAGCTAGGCCCTTCACCCACATACACAGTGTCCTTCTGGAGATTCAATCCCTGACAGTTGGCACCCAAGGCCTGTGACAGACCTGGATTCCTGAAATAGCCACTGAGAGATTCCTGCTGCTTAAACACCCCTTTGATAGGAGAAACAGTGTGTGTAGGATGAGCAGTACCCCCACCCTTACAAGGGCCAGGACTTTGGCATCTCAGTACTCACAAGTAATTCCAGCTTCATATCATTCTTGGAGTTTGAAATCTTTGAAACAGGTGGTGAGAAGCCCAAAGTAGCAGAAAGGGGCTGGGTCACTGCAGGAGGAAGGCAGTAAAAAGGAAAAAAAATAGTAGGGACAGAGCCTGTGAATTAAGCCAGACACGCCAACACAGTTGAGCCCCATCCACATTTCCAAGGTGGAGAGCGCAGCACAGTCAAGTCCTAATCTCAGTGTTTCTGGAACATCGTCCAGTCAAACAAACCAACCCCAAACCAACCCTGTACGCAGCCTGCCAACACCTCACCTTGCTTCTTATCAGTTTGCTTGTTTGCTGGGGAAGAGGAAAGCGTACTAAACATTGTCTCATTTCTTTCCCCTCTCCCACCCCCGCTTCTTTCCTCACAGCACGCTACAAGTGAAAGTCTCGGAGCCGCAGAATTCAATAGACATGAACACAGAAAATGAACATTTGAAGTCCATAAAGATGTGCCTTAATCAGCCCACTGAGTGGAATCTGAGTTTTTCAGCAGCATCTCTCGCCAGCTGTAAAGTTTTTAACCAAAATCTCAAAACTGATGAGAACAAATAGATTGCAGCTGTTCTTGCACTATTATTTTGTACATTGTTCCTGAGTTTTTTTCTGCTGAATAATAAGCATTTATTACATTGATCTTGAAATGATCTTGTGTGATTTGGCTTTATATTACTACTAGCATTATTCATTTTGATGTACTTTTTCTTTTTTAAATATAAAAGTTTCACATCTGACCATCATGAATTTCTTGCAGTACAAATTTACATCAGAATCAGATGTTCCCCTTTAACCGTATTGTGGTTTTTCTATGTTCTTTGAGTTTAATTATTATTTCCCAATTTTATTTTTGTGCACGAAAGTTAATATATTATGTAATTTGTGGCATAGGTCACCATGTAAAAATTTATGGCTATGACAACTCAAACAAATCTGTACTAGGTGGAGACCGACTACCTCGAAGCAAAGCAGCAAGAAGAAAATTATCTGAGGAGATCTCCTTCACAAGCAGATTGAAATGCATTGAAGCACCAGTTTGTTTCTGCAGTATGCTTTCCTCTTCATTTATCTTGAGAACTTTTGTGTGACAGTGTTTAATAACCGTAATGTCGAAAAGAAAGGCCGAGCCTGCAGGAGAATCTCTTGAAAGATTGTCATTCAACGCATCTGTATCTGCACTTTTTGAGGTTTCTGCTAAATGGTCCTTCTTCCTCTTTTGTTTTTATGAATTTATGCCTGCCACCAATTAAAATGGATGTAAATGCTCTTCCTATTTCTTTTCCCCCTCCCTCCCCGTGTACTTTGGAAAATTCAATGTAAACATCAACATTTTAAACTCTACCCAGTGAAGTAGTAAATGGTTGTAGCTGACTATGTTGTAGACATTCCATGCTTAGATCAGCTTTAGCAAGGTTCCTGTACTTCATTCATCACGACTAGAGCTATAACAAGTTAGAATAAAACCATATGATCTGTTTCTCTTTTCTGCAGTCATACATTCAATAGCTAGAATTGAGGTTTCTCAATTCAGCCTCTGACTGTCCTTCACTTGCCAAGAGCTGATTTTCCAGAAGGAAATTTCCTTATAAGACACTGTATTTTATAAAACACTGTATTATATAAAGCTTTATAAAAGGTTTTAAGGGTTCACTTAAAATTCTCATCTTACTTCACAAAATGAAGACGCAGTTCTCCCGTACAGAAGCTTGGTGGCTTGCAGGTACGATCCCGTAACTGAAATAAAAACACAGCTGTGAATGCAACATGAAGTGTTTACAAGACCCCACAAGGATTTTGAGTGGCTCAAGTGTCAGACAGTGCAGAGCATGACTGAAGAGAGAAGGTTCATTACCACAGGCAAAGACCCTCGAGGCAGCAGGGAAACTCAGCTATTTAGTGCATGTAGATTTGATGGGGCAGGACAGCCAAAGGGAGAATTAAACTTCCTGGGGAAGAGGCAGAACCCTGCCAAAACACCGGGAATCAGGGCTGCCCAGAAAGAGACATGAACAGAGTCCTGCACACAGTGGAACTCAGGCAGCCACTATCTTGTTCACATGCCCAGTGAAGGAGATGCCATGTGGATTTTCTCATTTCAAAGGCAGAATTCAACACGAATTCTTCTGTTGCAGGCATGCCTCACCCCCAAGCAGCTATTTTCACTCACTCTTAGCAATTGGGATCTTTTCCTTTGTGCCATACTGTGTGTCAATTGGCTGACAAATTCAGAAGTTTTCAGATGGGGCTCAAGCACACCCCAAGCTCACTGCCACTTCTAAGTCACACTATGAACCAGTCTAGAAAAAGGAACGTTCTTGGTGCAGCACACACCCTTCATCTTGAGATAGTGACCAGCCAAAGGAGATTCTTACCAAGAAAAAAATTGTTTAGCTTTTAGCCTGAAGAAACTGGTGAGGCAGGTCAACAAGAACAATCACAAAACTGGTTTTAAGAAACAAGACACAGTGTAGGAATATACAACACATGACCATTGATTTTCAATCTAATATGAAATTGAGTCTTCTAATCTAGGTCTAGTATAGCTCACATGCTCTGGCAACCTTGATGTGTTTAGCCAGCAAAGAGAGTATGCACAGTAATTGCTTCAGAGCAAGAAAAGGGGTTCAGTTTAAGTCAGAATATTTTCTGGATTAAAATTTTATTCCCTAATGAAGCAGCAAGGAAGTTAAATATTTTCAACCCACAGAATTAAATAAAACCCACCAACACTGACTGCATCAAGCCAGAAGTAGCAATGCAAACCAAGTCAACATTTCTCACAGCAGCTAGTACAGTACTCCCAGGCTTGGCTTCTCCCCCCAGCTGTACTTCATTGCTCCCTCATGCACCTTGCTGAGAAAGCCAGCCATGTATTGATTATTCCTAATAAGCAGTTTTGAAAAATACAGCCCTCCCCTGCAGTTAGGCAGCCATCCCTCCTCTAAAGATGAAGTCATTTTGTTAGAACATACCACATTTCCTATTGCAAAACAAGACCCTTCCCTTGGCAGGGAGCAGGGCAAGGGAAGAGCCTGGAGTGGCTGGAAATTACCTGCCAGTTGCTGGTCAAGTTGCTAGCCTGAGAGGAGCACAGGGAAATTCAGGCATAGAAAGACCTCAGGAGAGGTTCTGCTCCAAGGCAGGCCAGAGCGGGTGGTGCAGGGCTTTACCTAGTCAGGTCTTAAAAACTTCCTAGGACAGAGCCCCACAGAGCTTCCCCAGGCAATCTGTTCCACTGCCTCTTTTCTCTTTACATTCTGGCCTGAGTTTGAACTTACACCCACTGTTAGTTGTCCTCCCCTCATGTACAACAGTAAAAAGTCTGTTCCATCTCCACAGACAACTCCTGGTAACTGGGAGATGCTCCCAATAGCCACAGGCTGCACAAGCCCTGCTTCCTCAGCCTCTGCACCCAGGGCAGGTGCTCCAGCCCCCTGACCAGCATAGAGGCCTCCACTGACCTCACTCTGGTTTATCAGTGTCTTCCATTCATACACACCCATGAAGCCACACTCACTGCAGAGACATGCAGTGATTGAGAGGTGACTTCAGGGAAACCTGATCTTTCCAGGACAGCATTCCCAGAGAGATGCCAAAGACAGACCCTGCACATGTGGCAAGGCAAGGCAGAACAGCAAGCAGGCAAAACCAGCAGCTTTTGATTTATTCTGGAAGGTGTTCTCAGAGAATCCTTTATAAATTTCTATTCCTTCTGCTCTTCCTAGAAACTCATTTTATCCAAGAGTGGACTAGACAGCAGTTGTTGGAAGTATAGTAGTGGTAGAAGAGGAAACACTCAGGAGGGCGAGAGCACACTTGTAACAGAAATAATGTTTAAGGACCCCTAAACTCTAAAGTCAGCTCAGAAAGCCTGAAATACCTCTTTCACCCTTTAGAACTGTGTTCAGGATGCATTCAAGGGGACAGGCAGCGTCTCTGGTCTCAAGTAGTCACATATACACAAACTCACACTGAAACAAAATTATCAAGAGGGAGCTCAAGACTTCAAAATTCTGTTTAAAATTATGAATAAAAATAATTCAGAGTTATATAAGTTTCTGAACAGCAAGTATCAGCAGAAACACATGCCATGGCATTCTGTGGTTTGACAAATTTCCAACAAAAACTGGAAGGGAAGAAAAGTAACACAATCCTGTCTGATTTCTATATGCAAGCCTGGAAGTAGCACAATAGTGTGGGCACTGTGCTTTGGGAACGCTGCTTTTCCTCTTTGGCCCTAAGCCAAAGATCATTCACAGTGTATTTACCTATTCCACAGGCAAGTTCTTTACACAGCTACACTGGGCATCAGTAGTTGAGATGTACATGTCAAAGCAACCGACAGGATTGTTCTCCAACTGCCTTGGGAATTATCGATGCTGTGACAGACACAACAGGACTGACAGCTTCCAAACCACAGCACTAGTGTTTCCAGAGTGACTACTACATGCAGTTTTGTCTGTTGTCTCAAGCTCGGGACTATTCCTTGACATGTTGCTAGAAAAAGGTTTGTGAACTTCAAAG
Source organism: Gallinula chloropus (assembly GCF_964237585.1). Taxonomy (NCBI): domain Eukaryota; kingdom Metazoa; phylum Chordata; class Aves; order Gruiformes; family Rallidae; genus Gallinula; species Gallinula chloropus. Next base: position 6,656,045 of record NC_140092.1, on the reverse strand, counting down.
CTACAAAGAAAACACAATTGTATGCCACACTAGAGACAGTACACAGACTTAAAGTATTTCATTTTTCTGTAGTTAAGTACTCCTTTCCTTACTGGATCATATTTTGTACCACAAATATTTTTATGCTTTTCAAAAAGCACGTTACTGATTTTATATAACAAGGTCAAGATCCATAGCAGACTTCCAGGCTTAGGTTTGTCACATCAGTAACTCAGTTTTAGTGCTCTGACATGTTCTCTTTATTCTAAAGAATGTATCTGCAGGAAGCAGAATTCACAATTAAGATTAATTCTATTTCACTTTAACAATAAAACCTGGTCAGCAGATGCACAAGGCAATAAATGAAGAAAGTACATGCGTGAAAGGTAGGCACATTAAAACCTGCTGCTGTCACAAGCAGCCACACTCCAGGTCAAACAGACTCACTGAATAATGTTAAATAGCAAAACAGCTTTAACTGCTAAATTTTTACCCAACGGCAATTTTATTTGTAGATAAAATGCACTCTTCTGGCTAAAGTAGAAGAAAATCCATGTTTTGAGGCAATACTTCGTTTTAATAACATAGGGAATTTGAATTTCATATCAAGAAAATCACCGAAAGCATCTATTTGTTAGAAAAAGAATCTAGAATTATGACTTTTTTATAATAAAGAGTTAAATATGACTAACAATAAAGCAAATCTTATTTTTCCAAGTCTGATGTTAAACACCAGTGTTCACAAATGTTCTTTGGTCCTCATTGCTCTGCTTCCTCGTTAAACATTTTAGAGAGATTCATTCTGGTTTTTTCCAGCGCCGCTGTTTTCGCCCGTCTCGGAGGCCGCGAACTGGACACTGGGACTGACTCTGGAATTTCATCCACACTGCAAAGTAAAATATTTTAAAGTAAGGCCAAAACAAGAGAGTTTTTATATTGGCAAACTTGAAACAATCTTAAAGAGCAAGAGTACTTCTTATTAATTATAAACTTTTGTTTGAGAAGAGCTTATTAATGTTTTCCAGGCGATAAAGCAGCATCAGGGAAGACAAACAAGTGCTAGCATCTGCAAAGTCAGTAAAACCCTGCAAGGTTTGGTGGCACCAAAGGAAGCACACCAGGTAGGCAAGTGGGAATGGTTGACCCTGGTCACTATGAAAAAATCAAAGATAATGGCATCTTAATGCTTGTAACCTACAACATCAGAAGGGAAGGAATGAATTGCATATATTTGTTTAGTCGCTTCCAAAGGCTTATTGATAACCTGTTGAAAACCAAGCAACCAAAATACAGGGGTGGAAAGAGAATTTAAACTTTAAAAAAAGAAAATAAGATTTATTCCTTCACAGAACAGTTATAAAAAGCAGAAAGAGTGATTGAGAGAAGAAAAATAACACAAGCCAAAAATCTAACGTCTGTTGACTAGAATGTGTGTTAACTCAGCCACACACAAGGAAGTGCATTAAAAACATTACAGGCGTTTAGGCAACAAGAACAAGAGGTGACACTGACACCCCTGCTACGGCTCCACAGGTACCTGTCTGAAGAAACTTCTTTTCTTAAACATTTATTTGTGTAATTGGAATAGAGGATACTAAATATGAAGGTTTGGGGAAAGGAAAACGTTGCAATTAAGTTTCCTTGCAAACACAGACATTATGGCTTTGATGTTGGAGAGAACAGGATTTACCTTTCGCTACTGCGTTTTACAGTTCTGCCAGTTTTTCTTCTGCTCATAGACCTTGTTTCTGCTGCTGCTCTCTGTTGCCCTAAGTATAAGCAAAACATTCTTTTCATAGCATCTCTTTTCTTAAACTAGCTTGTATCTTTCTTCAGTGTTTGAGAGTGCATTGTCATGTATTAATATGAGGTCATCACATTCTATCATGTGGTGGCAAAACCAAACCAACAACAAACCCACACTGTACCATCCCTCCCATAAACACCTGACCGTTACCATAAATGACTGTAGCCAAATTGTCTTTAAATTCTGTAGCTGGACCTTTTTTCTTTTTTAAATGTGTTGTTGGGAGAGGCTACCAGCACAAATGTTTCCACCAAACAGACTTTAACAAATACAATTTTAAAAACTACAACAAAGTATGAAGACTGAATGTTTTTTATATCTGTAGGTTCACAAAAAGTTAGTGTAAAATTGTTTTATTAGTAACTTGTATTGTAGCCAGTACAAAATAGCACATACCTCTACCAGTCTTTTTTCGTGTAGATTTCAGTTCTGCAGTTGCTTCACTTTCAACTTCATTAACTGGAATATAAAGAGCATCTTTATTACTTTTTGTTAAACAGAATAGCACATGCAGAAGTAATAAATAACCAACTTCTAAATTATCTTGAATACCAGTATTTTAAGTTTTGGCTGTTATTTTTAAAAGGCACACAATTTTAACCCCCACTAGAAGTTAGATAGCAACTTAAAAATCTCACTCCAGCGATAAGCCTGCCCCAACACAGGTCAATCACACAAACTATTGCCAGCAACTGTTTAGCCCCTTCCATTGTGCAAGCAGGGCAGAAGACCAGCTTGGCTGAACAGGTAACAGCTCATGGAGCTCAAGAGAAAGAAATTGTATGGTTTCTGGAAGCAAGGTCAGGCTTTGGAGGAAGGTTGCAGAGCTATAGGCATGATCACTAGGTGTTAACTTTTCTAATTTTTAAGAAGTAGATTAATTTTATGGATGAAAGAAAAAACTTGTTTTCATACACATCTAAATGAGTAGTTTCACACCTGCTACTAAGCTTCACCTGTCCTGAATTACCTTCTTCATTTTGAGCAGTATTTTCAGATGCAATGTCAGCTTCCTCAGTCCTTTCAGGGTAGTCTTTGCCCCTATCAGGATCGTTGGTCAACTTCATCTTGACCCTCTCAAGAGCTCTTTCACAAAGTTTATCTTTCACTTTCTGGAAGAGAGACATTTAGTGTCAAATACTACTTGATTCTACAGCTATTTCTTTTATCCATTAAATTTACCCACTAATAGGATTAGCTAGATTTACTGTAAAAAGGAAACAATGCGTGGCATGAAAATCATTAGGCAAGTTGAAAGGAGAAACGCTTTCTCCATCAACACCAGGCACTGAAAGCCTAATATGTAAATATATATATGTATGTTATTTTTAAGAAACCTAAAAAACATTAAAAGAACTGGACCTTTCCAGCTGAGTCCTCTGGATGGTATGCCCACAACAGATCAGCATTCTTTTCAACACTTGTACATACCACTGCCTTCCTCTGTCACACATCCATATTTTACTTTATTTTCTTCCATGTTAATAAAAGCACCAATGTAAAAACTTTCACATTACTATTGTAAACCCTTCCCACTTCATGTTAAATCAAGCTCCCTTTTTACACTGCCTAATGATCTTATGGTTACATCATAAGTTTAGTTACTAACAGCTGAAATTTTATACCTAAAGAAAGATAAGCTGATAAGACTTGATACTGAATTTTACTTTAATGTAAAATAAGTTAAACCACATCAGTTATCAAAAGAACTTACTATACTGAAATGCATCGTTAGGCACAGTGTTTCACATTGGTTTTACTGTTGTAGCTGAAATGTGACAATTACACAGTGATAAGAGCTCAAAACTTAAATTTTCAAAGCCTAGTTAGGAGTAACGCCAATCACATTGTCATAGTAAACAAAACGCACTTCAGCTTTAAGCATATCAGAAAATGAGAATGCTAATGACTCCTACCTCTATAGCCTCATTGAGCAGCAGAAGAAGATTCTCTGTTGAAGAACTACTGATTTCTAGTGAATTTAAAGCTTTTGCATAGATACGAACATCTGGTAAAGTTGGGTCTCTCAAGATTTCATTGCAAATTTTTATTGCTAAACTGTCATGCACTGTAAAGTCCTGGGAAGGAAAGAAAACAGGTATCAAAAATTTTGTTGTGAATTATTTACAAAAGACAGAAATGAGTTCATTCTGATTTAAGCAGCTAATGACTAATTTTACATAGTAAAATGCCGTATTTTGAGTATCTACACCAACTGGGTTTTATAAGTACTTTTCCCAATATAGACCGTTAGGCATGGTGTGAGTTTCCACTAGCATTTCTTAATTGTCAGATAAAGGGGAAAAAAGAGGGGAGGGGGCAGTAAGGTCAAGCTAAAAAGGTTGTTAGTTACTTCAACAATCATTCATTTATTACAGCTTCTGACTCAAAGTCTGAGCCCAGACAGCTAGCAGTAAGTGAAGGGGGTAAATTCTTAATCTCTAAACACAAGTCTTGCTTTCGTCCAGATTAACACATTGTACCTGATAGTCCTGAGACTTTTTAGAATGAGGATTTAGTCCACTTGGTCTGGTCAGGTCCACTAACAGTTCAGAAACATTACTGATATCTATTTCAGCCAGAGGTGAAGTTGCAGGAGCATTAAACAGTGTTTGCAGAGTTGGAAGATACGCTTCTTCAATGCACTCCTGGTTGGACCTGTTTCAGTTGAGTCAAACACAGAAACCTAGTGAGACAAAATTAAACCTAAATTCACCCCTACATTTTCTATGATGAAAGTTCAGACCCATTACAATGCATCAGAGCAAAGTGTGAGCAGTCACCTTGGTAGAGACAGACAGCTTCTGTTTCTTGGAAGTTTTAGCACAGTACTTCAGAAAGTTTTATGGAATACTTCCTCCCTCTGAACAGTTTGAAAGTTCATCCTTACTAAAATCCTAATTGATATATACAGACATATTCTCTCTGAAGGAATAGAAATACATTTCTCTAAATGTTTCACTTAGATTAATTTGTCTTCTGCTTTGTCCTCCTCCCAGCTAACATTTTTCGATCTGGGGATACTTCTCATTGTGTAAGAAAGAACACAAGTCAGCCTGACAAAAAAACAAACACAGTTGTTAACAAGATTTTTGGAAGAAACACTTGTGTTTTCTTTTCTCAGAGGATTTAACTCGTGCCCAAACAAGCCTGAAAATCATGTTGCACTTGGCTCAGCAGCAAGTTGTCAAAAAAAAAAAAAATTTGCTCCACAAAATTGCTAAAATAATTTAAAAGGTAGGGTGTACAAGGTGCCAGTTGGTGAAGTCAAGCCTTTCTTGTTTGTGCTACTTGCTAACTTCTGACTTGAACATCAAAAAAAGCAGGCTGCCCCTGGATTATTGAGACAAATCAGCTGACCAAAAGACCTTTTAGGAACTAAAACTGGGGCAAGAAAGAATGGAAGCAAGAATTGTCCCTTTCAGCAGCTTTAAAGCTTTAGATTGGTTTCAAGCATAACTGAAGTAACATTCATCTTATTTCCTGCAAAATCAAATAAATAAAAAAATCTAGTAGCATATAAGCACTTAGGCTGGCAGAGTTTATTACTCTTTAGAACACACCCCATGAATAAGATGCTCACTGGTTACCAGATCCTGTCCCTGTTGTTAGTGTGCCATGCCACTCTATTGACATAACAGATTTCTAGAAGTCAGCATCAACAATTTTCCTCACAGAGTTCAAATATCTTATTTTTTAAAGCCTCTTAATTATATCTGTGACCAGAAGGTAAAGTTAACAGAGCAACACCCAGAAAACAAAAAGAGCTTCAAAATTCAGTGAGAGACCAGTACCAAAATTAGATACGAACCTCAGGCAAGCCTCATTTGTTACCAGAGTTTTCCTTTTCTAAAGGGAACTCTGCAGACTGTTCTGAATTACATGTGATAATTAATAATTCTTTTCTGAAAATACGGTGTCAGTAACCTTAGACACTCCATGCTTCATCTTCACTTGAACCTTTTGTGATCCAGAATGAAGATAATATTTTCAGACAGAAAATTAGTAAGGTTACACTTAACATGTATACCATGCTTTTCAAGAAAAAGTTCATCTGTGAGTTGCCAGGAGTTGTCTCATTTGCAAATCAGTTTGAAATTAATCAAGAATTAATCAAGTGGGCAACCATTAGGAATCATAAAATATAAAAAAAAAAAGATTCACAGGTAAAACATTATAAATATTAAAAGCTGTAATTCATTACTCAGAGATACTGGAAGCATACAAAATTAGTTCTCCTGGTACTTATTTTCAGAGGAATTTAAGTGGGCAAAAACCCACTGGGTGGTGGTTGCTCCCCCACCCCAAGAATAAAAATACATTTGTCTGGGTTTGTTTCCTCTCCAACCCAATTGCCCTTTGAATTACTTCTCTTAACATGCCAATACATAGGCCACCAAAAATTTAATTAAACTTGTTTTTGAAAAATAGATAAGGTAATATATAATATGCCTGAATTAAGTCTTAACCCTATTAAAAAAGCACATAAAAAAAAATCAGCTAGTTCAGACTGGCTAAAACCACTAGGAACAACTAAAACGTTAGTTCAGCTTATTTTTTTTAGTTTGAGCAAGTGAAAGGAGATTAAATCACTATTTAAGCTCATATCCCCTTACAAAGCTCTACCTCCTTCATCCACGAGCAAAACAGCAGATGTTGAATCTGCTGTGGAATTAGATTGGTGTATTCATTGGTTAAACAAAACAAAAACAAAACCCAAAACATGACTAACCACTCTGCTGCTTTGATATCTGTTGAGCACCAATTATTTTCTTCTGAAGCATTTCTGCATGCTACTCCTTAGAAACACTTCAAAGTCTACCTGCAGTGCTCAACAGCATGATAAGTAGAGCACATCTTTTCAAATTAATCTTTTATTCAGTATCTTAAAGAACAATTCCAATTATAGGCTTAGGAAAGAAAAAAAGTGGAAGGCCACAGTGCTGAAAAAGAATTAATGGAAAGTCACAGATTAGTCACAGGAAAGTTACAATAGCCACAGGTTGAGATTATGTACATCTAGAATTAATATGTACAGGATGCTGAACTAGACCTCTAGGTCTAATTGGCATTTGTGCAATATCGAAAAAGGTTCCTGTATCTGCTACACCAATGTATATGTTCACATTACAATTTACAAAGGCCATACCTATTTGCATAAGCAAATAAAGGGAAGAAAACTCCCAGACAGTGTCTAAGTTGAGTATCCTCTTCGGTCACAGGATTATACCACAACAAAATAAGACGAGAAAGCAGCTTGGCACTAGTGAGCCTCCCAGAGAACATCAGCCTGGCTATGCCTTCTGCAGCTTCCGTCTTAAGCTCCGAAAACTGAAAGAAATGATCACATACACAACTCAGCAACCACAGCACCTGTCACTAACACTTTATAACAATAATCTATGTCCTATTTTGACCAATCAGTTCTCTACATGCATATATTTGCACCTTCACAGAATTTAAAGCTAGCTCAAGAATAGCATTAGTCTTAGTTGCAGTCACTGTCTGGGACAACTACTTTAACATTAAATCATTACTTTCAATTACACATCATGTAATGTTCTCGTGCAACTTAATGGGACAATAAGCCTTCTGCAATTTTTTTTTTGATACAAAATTAAGGCAGGTTTTATAATATTTCTTACCTCACTGTCTAAGAAACTAGAAAGAAGCTGCAGAAGGCTGTTTAATGTAGCAGCCTCTTCTTCCTCTATTTTTTTACTTTCTTCCTCATCATTTTCAGTTCTGATGTGCACATCTTCACTTGAAGAGTCATCGCCTCTTCTGGCTTTAAACGGCTCAATCCCAAACAGCAATAGTTGATCAAAGACTGCCTTTAAAGCACTGAGCTTTACCTTTGCATTATCTATTTGTAAAACCTAGGTTTAATAAGGAAAACAGAAACATCACCTTAGATTAGGCCATCAATGTTAACACTAAGCATAAGATTTTTTTCTTTAATAAGTTTGTTTAATTTGTAAAACTTCTTCTAATACTTGGGATGAATTTAAGACTTGAGGAAGGTACAAAACAAGTTTAAACTTAATTTAGAATACAGTCTGGGAAAGGATTTATCAAGTCATCTGTGCAGTTCCCATCACAAAATCAATTTAATTTCACACACAGGGTAAGCATGTGTGTGAGCCGTAATTTTATTGTTCAACTTCTAAACAGACATTGAATGAACAGAAAGTCTATTTCACTATAGTAGCTCTGTAGTGCTAAGCACTACAGAAAAAATACATGAGAATCCCTGCTGTAAAATAGTGTATTAATTAAAAGAAAAAGTATGTATGTAAGACACCAGGGACAACAATAGGAATAAAGCCAAAGTTGCTATATGTATTACAATTCAAATTCACATTCAAATAAAAACATAGGCAGCAGGTTAGCCTAGAGATCCTGGATGTGTTTAGCCCAACATGCTGCTTACAGGGCTATACAAATGTGGAGTTTAGTACCTACAGAGATTAGTTACTGAATACAAAACTCTTAAGCTGATAAAACAACTTAAATTCTCCCTAAACAAACTGATTTTTAATTTAAGAACAATAGTATTTGCTAACATTTTAGGAGCTCTCCTGCTATGGCGACTGACAGCTCTACCATCCTGCCTGAGCCAAGCCTATCACCTCAATGTCTGCTGACAGTTCGAGCGTGTACATGAACACACTCCTAATAAAGCACTATGGCCACTTCTCTCAAAATCAGGTCCAAAAAGTTAAGAGTCATCTTTTACATAGTCAGCTGAACAGCAGAAAATTTACCACCAAGGTGGGAGATGTGGGTCCAATAGTCATAGCTACTTGGCCATGCTGTTATTTGTTGGTTTAAATACTGCTTTATTCCCCAATCAAAACCCTCTTAATCCATACAAGATTAATCATTCAGAAATTAAACCCAAGAGTATGTAACAAATGTAAAGACAGTCACATTTTTAGTTTGGTTTTCCAAGGAAAGCAAGTTTACAGAATCCTACAGCTTCTCTTTTCTATATTAAGAACATGAATACATAACAGATTTCATCCAGATTTGGAAGAGAAAGACCTTAGAGATAACAAATTCCTACAGACTTTCAAGACAACCGGTGATCTTACAAAGGAAAGCCATGCTACTACCAAGATACAATATAAGCTTATTATTAGACATCAGAAAAACCTACATGAAACCACACTTCCAGGATCCAGAGCTTAAGGAAATTACAAGTCACTGGTGCTCAAACAACATCGTTGTGTAGAATAGCTTGTTATAAACACAAAAATAGTTTTATTTGCTTAGTCACACAGACTATAAGTTCATTTTCCATTGGATGTTTTACCTGTAACAGCAATGCAAGCTGTTGGCTGGCAAATTCTTTCTTCTGCAGGGCACAGCAACCCAAACACTGAACTGCCATATTTCTTACAGCTGGATGTATATTAGTTACACCAGGAAGTATCTAGAAATAATAATATTAGACTTCATAGTTGAAATAAGTAGATTGAAAATTTTAAAAAAATAACTACTAGAATGTGCTTACCCTAAAACTAAAAATTAACTTTGTTTCATACAGGATGGGAAATTGTAACTACTATATACTCTGTCTTAATTAGTTTGAATTCAAAGAATACCCATACTGAGGGAAGTCTCATTATGAAAAATGATCAAAACCAAATTCCTGTAGCGTACTACATAGACTAAATTGATGTTTCCCAAGAATGTGTGTCAAGGTCCCCACCATGCATTCAGCACAATGGCATATTACTTTTTGCCATTTCCTCTGCACACTCAATAACAGTTAAAAGTCTGTGATATTTAGAAACATTCATCTTAAAAGCAATACTCTTCACAAGGAAAACCAGGAAGTAGATATATATATCTGGTAGACTACAAAATAATGTCACTGCCTTTTTTTCCCAAGACAGAAATATTTTGCTCTTCAAAGGTGCTATGAGAACAGAGGCAGACAGGGAAATCCCTCCAAACATCTTCCCTTGTACATGGAAGGGGTAAAAGAAAGGTCTGTATGAGTTCTAGTATCTCCTGGACAAAAAGCTTTTGGCTAACTTAAAAAAACAAACATACACACACCCATACCCCCCAAAAAAGCCCCACAACTGTAAATTTGTCTATAAGAGACTTCATAACTTTGGCTGATAGAAAACCCAAGTAATTCAAGTACCAGCAAGGGCAGCAAGCATATGCCTAAACACCACACTTGGCGCATTATAACCCAGCATTGTCCAACACTAGCATACACTAATATATTTACTATATTACTGTTTTATTTTAGTATCTGTCTGCCACAACCAGCTCTGGCATAGGAGCTCAGCATTAACAGCATATCTGGACCGCAGCTCCAAGACCATAGGTCCTGGGAAGGCTTAAAAGCACCAAACACTGCAGTTACAGCAGAGTGATTGTGAAATAATCACAAACCATCCTGCTTGCACCTAAGGGCCAGCTAGGATATATCTATTTTTTCATGATATAAAGAGTATTTATTCCTACATACCAGAGAGTCAATGATTTCCTTAACAGTTGGGTGAATTCCTTTAGAAGGGGACGTGATCTTCAGAAGCTCATAACACATCATCAGACACTTCAACAGTGTTTCAGGATCACTCTACAAATAGGTCGGGGCGGGGGGGGGGGGGGGGGGGGGAAAGACAGACATTATTAATACAAATGGGGGCTGTGATAAGGAGAATGGGAACATTAATCATAATTTTCCCTTACCCAAACATTTCCTGTCCACTACACATTTCTTGTGCAAGAAAATTAATCAAAATCAGTCTATAAACTATGATGAAAAGAGATTGAGGTTCATGTTTTCAGTTAGTTAAGAGTAAAAGCAGTAAAAACAATACTTTTATAAAATTATTTATTTAATAACTCAAAGACAAAAGTAGTTTAACTACAATCCATTTTTTTTGCTAAATTAGCATCTGCTTCTATACATGACTAATACCATATGTGTTTTTTTGAATTTAAAAATATTAGATTATATGATACCAAACTACACTTTCTTTTAAAAGTATGAATAAACATCAAAATATAACCAGCATTTTATAATACAGGAAGGGAAAAGAGACCTTCTCCACACGCATTTCTTTAATTTCAGGTTGCTCTGCTGCTTTTATGAGATCATTCTTCACACTTTCCAACTCAGTTATTTGCTCTTTTAATACTGATGCTCTATTAAAATCCTGCAGAGTAATGCATTCTTCCAAAGTTTGTTTTGCTTCAAAAATTTTCACTTTTATTTCAGCCAACTGAAATATAAAATTAAAAAAATTAATATAATACCATCTCCTTCATGGTATCAGCCAACAATACACTATTGTCACTAGCCAATAATACTGTACTACATAGAAGTCTTACAAGATGGTCATCCTTTAATATTTTTCTCATTAACTAAAAATCTGTTTACCTTAAGCTCCTGCTTTCTTATTGCAGCAACATCAACAGGCTGTTCAACTGTAGTAACTGGCTCACGAACTTCTGATATAATTTCTGCGATCTGTTGTTGCAAAGGGTGTATTAGTGCCACTCATTTCAGCTGTGATGTCAGATACTAAGAAATTTTTTCCCCAAATTAACATACCATCCTTCTGAAAAAGTATCAAACATCTGAGCAGTTTTGCTTAACAGCTAATTCATTGCAAATAAACCCTTGATTGTGGTAATATGTAGTCTAACCATCAAAGTCTAGTGTTTTCTAACATCTAGCTAGGTAAGCAAGAAAATAGAAGGCTGTACATCTGTAAGTTAAGCTGTTTCTATACCAACAGTTCACAGGGACTATCTCCTCTAGGGCTGAACACATACTTTACAAAGAATTACCAGTAATGAGAGCACATTTTTTTCATCTGTTACTACTTCAATCAAAATGCAGCTAAGAACACTATCATTTAAGCCACCTCATGTACTATAGGACGCCATGCAAGTAATTTAATTTCAAGCCAAATATGTACATAGAACAAGAAGCAGAACTAGAATGAGAGCTGTTCAGTTGGTTAGGGGGTTGCTTTAAAGTCAGACTCATTACATGAATTTAAAAAAAGTGAGATGACACATGAGAAAAACAACCAAATGAAACAGGATAGGCTTAATTTGATTGATCTTGCATCAGACCACCTAAATTTTCCTCTCAAGCTATACCCAAATCAACAGAATGTATTGAGTCACTAGAACAGAAATGCACATATTCACTATTCCTATTGTACAGTCATGTTGACTCCTCTAGTTCCTCCATTGTAATCATATAACAAACTTCCACCCTAGCTTTACTCACGGGATTGAAGTTTTCCAAAAGTACTGTCTGTCCCTAAACCCAGGGTTTATTTAAAATATTTGAGCAAAACCAATGATCCATTTCTCAGGAGTCAAGTTTAAATAGTGATCCTGGATACAACTATATAAAATATATAAAAAAAATATACTTACTATATAAAATACTCTTATTGTAAGGGCTTTACTACCTAGCTCAGCTAAAAAGGACAGAAGAGGAATTTGACACTTGGAAATGTACATTATCTTCACTTTGAATGTTCTAGTTAACAGTGTTTGGATCTAATACGACAAAGGATTTTGAAACATGCTGTCAAGCCTAATACTTTACCAACTGGGGGATTGCATTTACAACACCAGCCAAATATTCTAAAGATCTTTAGAAAACCATGGCAGCTATGCACCAAAAAAAAACCCAAACAGAAAAAGAGGTGGGGGGGGGGTGGTGGTGGTGAACACAAATGCTGTTTTATATACAGGAAAGGAAGATCCTAGAAAGGATGAGCATTTGGAATTACTTACAGTTTGAATCCTTCTGTCATCTTCATTAAGAATGCTGAGTAACTTTTCTGCTAGCAGAGGTATAAGGGTTGTTGACGTTGCAGGTAGAATTAGAATGTTTTCTAAAGTAAGTAACAGATGCTTTCTGCATTAAGAAGAAGAAAAAAAATCAATCTGCTCATTCAAGATCTCAGAATACTCAGGAGTTAATACTTTACCAACAGTTACTGTGATGAAGACTTCATAATATACTGTAAGGGAAACTTCTTCATAGCTGTATTAACTGCCGAATACATTTTCTTAATTTGCACTGTTTGTCTTTTCCTGATTTTACCTCATTTCTCTCAATTAGAAAGGGGTTTTTTAATCAGGTGTCACTACTGTCCAATGAAAGGTCATGCCAGCAGAAAACAGACAATCAATACTGTAGAATGCTTTCATAGAAGTTATCTGGCTAGAAACTAAAAGTTAAACTATCCTGCCAGTCTAGCACTACATATGCTGCATTCCAATGAGGGTTTGAAATTACTGCAGTGCTTGTACTATCCTAACTGCAATTTTTTATAAAATGGTTTTGATGGTAGGAACTTCCAAATTTATTCACTCATTACTTCACATCAAAAGGCTGTTCAAATTATAAAAACCACTCAATACAGACCAATTCAGCTTGGCATCTAAAACATCTAGTAATATTTTAGGCCTTAGCAGACTGGGCTTACAAGCATAAGAAACACACACAGGCTTCTTACTAGACATCAAATGGATTACTCCTTAGCAGATATCTCCTTTTTTACATATAAAGTTCCATATTAATAGCCTTGTAAATTCATAATATCAAGAACAAATTCAGTTGCTCTAATGTATTCTCCCCAAACAACACTGTATCTGCATTAAAACTTGTTTTTCCATAAGAGTAGGACAAAAAGTATCTGACACTTTTGGGAACGATTCCACCCTTTAGAGAGACCATGCCACTTTTCCAGCTAACATAAGAACTATGTCTGTCTACAGGCACGAGTGCCACAAATTTAAACACTGCAAATTTTATACTTAAGTTTACCTTCCTCCCTCTTCTGAGGTATCCATGCAGCCCAAGATAAGAATCAGTTGCTGGCTTATAAATTCCATTGTCATCAGGTTTGCAAAGCAAGCATAGTCTTGTCTTTGTTCTTCACTAAGAACTGGCATATTTTGAAGGTAACTGAATCCAAATAGAACAGATATAATTACATTCACAATCACTGTTGGAAAACACACACACAGAGCCAAAAAAACCCAACAACCAAACCCGTAACACAAAACAACACCCACACAAACCCAAAACCCCAACACTTTCCTGTTCTCTGTAAGTGGTCATTTTAGTTAAACTTTTTAAAAAATTAGCATTTTTGTTCTCCTTTTTATAAATTAGTAGTTCAGAAAGTCATCTATACCAAAAAATGTACAATTTTAAAATAATGCACTTCAGTAAAAATAAAAAAAGTTTTAAAATCACTTGTTTGAGAACACAAAGCAGTTAAGAAACAAAAAGATGACAAGTTATGCTTGTACACATGATTTCAGTTCTGTACCCCTGCAAACAGGCAGCATTTTAGGAATAAGTGTATGTATTTACCAGTTCTCACACATATAACACTAGTACTTTTCTGCATATTTATGTACTATGTATTCTTCTACCTGATCAATTGCCTATAAGACAAAATACAAGGAAATCATTAAGCCATGCAGTGAATTTTAAATCTGGTCATGGATGCTACCACAGAAAAAAACATCTGTGGTCAGATACACTCAGCCACACGGTTTGGAAAAACGTAATCAGGTTCTTCCATTTATTCCTTTTTTTTAAGAGTCATTATTCTTTTATCAAAATTATCCATCAATGAGAGCATGCATGTTCAGAAAAATACAAAGTGAAACATATTGTTCACAAAATTCATACTGAATATAATTTAAAATTTAAATATGAGCTTCTTGATTTTACCACAGCTTTGCAGATACTTTTCAGCAACAGCTCATTAAATTTTTGAAGTTTGCTAAATTTCTTCCAAGTTTGGACAAAAGCTTTACAAGTAGTTGTTTATGTGAAGTTACAACAGTACAGGTAGCTGTTTCTAATCATTTAACAGCAATGTCACCTGCACCACAAAACAGTAAGATATTTAAGTCAAGATTACAGATCTGTATTTTTTCTTAACTAAAGATGACTTGCATTTTCTTACTGCTCCTGATATTCTCACAGTACAATAAAGGTTTGTGTTGTACAATTGCAAATCTTACCAGAAACAACTGGTGGCACAGCTCACCAACAAGTAGTTAACAATTGATACTACAAGTGAGTACCACTAAACCTAATCAATCTTACTCAGCCTCTTCCTGAAGGGGAAGATGATTGAAGGCATTTTAAGTAAGATCAGATGGAAAAAAGAAAACCTTTTTTGGAGAGCAAGTGTTTTGTAGACTCTAAAATTAATTATAAATGAATAAATTTACACCCACCAGACTGGATCCACATTTCAAAATTAAGGAAGCACAGATGCTTCATTTATTAAAGTTTATGAAACACGTTAGCACATTCTGCATTGAAAAGTAGCTATGATTCCACTAAGTACTACTAATATACTACACCCACTGAAGTGAGAAAAATATATGCATATTTCTAATTGGAAACATCTATTAAATGCACTTTTCAGAAAATCTGCTTTGTAATCATTTCAGGAAGCTTCATTCTCCATTTTGCAAATACAATACCTCAGTTAAGATTTCTCAGCATCTCTGTGCTCACAAATATTAATTCTATTCAAATTTTACATGAAGACTAAAGCATCCCACTGACTTTCTTCACTTGGGTAAAAAGATTTACTTAAGACATTTTAGGTTTCATTCTAGTTTTTGTTCTGTAATTGGCTTATTTAGTGGCTCTGTTACTGCTTTCAAACATAAGTTTTTGGGAAGCATGCCTGTCTGAACAGGGGAAAGAGAATGAACTTTCCATTTCAAAAACATTTCTCTTTGGGATAGCAGCCCAAGAGAACAATTTAATTTTCACATATTACAAAAAAGAAAAGAGTATTTCTTTCCACAAGCTCCAGAAACTATTTCTGCAAGCTCTTTGCAAAGACACAACAACCTACACAAGATGGACAAAGGATAGCTGTATATTACAGAACAAATATTCTGTAACAATAAATACCAAAGAACTATATGATACTGATTTAGCAGACCATCTTGCTGATAGTTTATGATGAAAGACATTCCAAAAATTGTTTTCAAGCTATAAATTTTTTACATTTTTGTTTGAAAGTAGTAAACCCTGTCAAAAAATTTTGTAATTGTTTCAACTTTTTTTTTTCCTATCATCACTGTTCAAGCATAACATTGTCTTTGGAAGAATCTTGAGTAGCTGAATAGAGGAAATATTCTCTACTTGAAAAAGATAGAATAATCTGTTGTAGTGGTAAGAGATTTATTC
Source organism: Gallinula chloropus (assembly GCF_964237585.1). Taxonomy (NCBI): domain Eukaryota; kingdom Metazoa; phylum Chordata; class Aves; order Gruiformes; family Rallidae; genus Gallinula; species Gallinula chloropus. Next base: position 6,640,017 of record NC_140092.1, on the reverse strand, counting down.
TTAAATAAATATACCTTAATAAATAATCTGCATATATAGCTGTTTCTGGCAATATTTCTTCAAGTAAAACTTCACCTTCTTCACCTTTTGATTTTAGATATTCACAAAGACATCTCCAATGTAACACATTTTCTGCTGTTAAATCTTCCCGTGGAATCAGTTTTCTAATAAATAAATAACAAGATAAATAGAGAGAATAGACAATAGACACACAGAAATCATTTCCTAACATGAAAATAAAATCCTGTCAAAGGTATTCCACACTGAAATACTTACAAACCAATAAAAATAAGTTCCTCTTTTTCAGATGAGGACATGGAGCTCCCTGAACCTCTCCCTATATTGCACTTTTCAGTATTTTAAATGAAGGCTGTTCATGTCAGTTTACAGATTCTGCTCAGCCCTGTAAGACCTCCAAGAACAATGTTTTATACAGTTCTTCTGTGGTTGTTACCACTGTAAGTCTAGAAAACTTAATTCAATCTGCAGAAATGCAACCACTGCATTATTTTTTTCCCAGCTTCTGTTTATGAGTTGTTTCTTCTGTTCTTTATAGAAGATCTTCAGACAGTATTCAAGTAGATGAAAACCGATCATTTGATGGATTCCCATTAATCTGACAATTCTTTATTTCAAAGTAAACTTAAACAAATCATATACTTCAAAATCCTAAATATTTATCACATGGATATTGCATCACTCAAGCTGTAGTCAGAAATATACACGAACAAGACAAAGAGGACTAGCAAATCTGTAAGAAAGCACAGAATTGTTGCTGAGAAGAAGGAAAGAGGAAATTACAGTTGTGGGAGTAAATCAGAGCACTGCCTTTATTGCAAGCTGTATAGACAGTACAGGAAATAGACAAGCTTCTCCATGAGTAACAACTTAAGAGTCTAATTTGGTTTAGTTGATTAATTTACTGCCTCCTCTTAAATCTATGAATGTGATTTTGGGATGTTGAAGAAATAAGACAACATTTTTCATTTTTCCCTCCTGCTTCTCTGGCAGAATCATTTTCAGCTGGCTAACATAGATCTCAAAGAGGAAAAAAAACCATTCAAAACCCTGGAGTACACAAGGGAGACAATAGGCACTCTGGTCCCCATTTAGTCATAACCTTTAATTTAATGTTCTTATTCAAAACATTCACCTTCTGGAAATGAAAACTGATCTGCATACCTGCTGTCAAGATATTTACAGTTCTTAACAACGTCATGAACTGGAGATAACGAAAACAGAGCTTTTAGTACTGGCATGGCGACTTCTGGGCAATTTTCCACGTCTAGTCGATGAAGCAGTTCTAAAACATCCCCCTCAGTCAACTGTAACCAGGCTTGAAGCAGCTTCTTCAATACCTCCTTGACAGCATCTAATAATACAGGATTTAAATGGTTTAAAACATTAAGGTCAAAAACATACCAAGTTTTCAACATACTTTCACAAATCATTTTTCTATACAAAGCTTTCTGGGAATAAGTTATTATATAGTTGAACTTAACATTAGATAAAAAGGAAAAAATCCAACAGTTAAACAAGAACTACTTATAGAGCACTACTACATTTTTGAGGCAACATATTTTTCCACCCTTCAAGGAATACATAAAACCCCAAACAACTATCAAAAATCCCTTACATGTAAGTACAGAACCTCCACCCAGAGAATCTACACACCACAAACTCTTATGGAAGCACTGTTATCACTTTCTCTGTTTCAGACATTCAGGAATTGGCCACTTTTGGAGGCAGGATACTACTATACAGACCTTTAGTCCAAATACAAGAATCCTCTGTGGGTGTTAAAATATCTTTATGTAAATTTCATAATACAGTTGAATAATTTAACTACCTCCCTCCTCTCCACTGCCACAAAGAATAAACAGTTTCTGGATTAGTAAAGTACTATTTAATCAACAAAAAAATACTAATGGGAAGATCTAGAATACATAGATCATTAATACATACACACAGATTTAAGCAGGGAACCAGAAGAGCTAATAAGCTCTTTAGGAAGGACAGGCAGGGTAAAAACAAGTGGGTGTCATCCTCTTTGTCAGTGACTAGCTGGAGTGCACGGAGCTCCATCTGTGGATGGATGAGGAGCCAAAGAGCTTATAGGTCAGGATTTAGGGAGCACAGGGACAGGGAACATGATAGCACAGGTCTGCTACAGGCCAACCAAACAGGGAGATAGATAGGAGCATAAATAAAAAAAGTCAAGCAAAAACACCAAGAGGCTTGCATCAGTGAACAAGGAGCTCCTGGACAAACTCAAACACTAAAAAGAAGCCTACAGAGGCTGGAAGCCAGGGCAGGTAGCTTGGAAGGAATACAAAGAAATTGTTCAAGCCACCAGAGATGAGATCAGGAAAGCTAAAGCCATGACAGCATTAAGTAGAATTAAATCTGATCAGGGATGTGAAGGGCAACAAGAAAAGTTTCTACAGGTGTGTCAGTGATAAAAGGAAGACGAGAGAAAATGTGGGTCTCCTCCAGAATGAAATAGGAGACAGGATATGGAGAAGGCTGAAGTACACAATGACTTTTTTGCTTCAGTCTTCATCAGCAAGGCTTCTAACCATGCTGCCCAGGACACAGAAGGCAAAGGCGGACACTGGGAGAATGAAAGACCACACACTGTAGAAATTCTTGAACCTGATCTTCTAAAAAACATGAAGGTGCACAAGTCTATGGGACCTGGTGAGATGCATTCACAGGTCCTGAGGGAACGGGCAGATGAAGCTAAGCCACTTGAGAAACTGTGGCAGTCCAGTGAAGTTCCTGCTGATTGGAAAAGGGGAAGCTAACTCCCATTTTTAAATAGGAAAAAAAAAAAAGACGACCCAGGGAACTACAGACTGGTCAGTCTCATCTCTGTGCCTGGTAAGATTGTGAAACAGATCCTCATGATAACTATGGTCAGGATCATAGAAAATAGGAAGGGACAGGTGACATCCAGCACAGCTTGACTAAGGGCAAATTGTGCCTAACAAATTTGGTGGCATTCTTTGATGGAGTTACAGCTCTGGTAGACAAGGGAAGAGACTGATGTCTACCTGGACTTGTACAAAACATTTGACACCGTTCCACTAATTTAGAGACACGAATGAACCACTCTGCAGAAAGGAAATTGTCTGGACAGTCACACTCAAAAGAATTCTGGTCAAGAGCTCAATGTTCAAGCAGAGAACAGTGACAAGTGGTGTTCCTCAGGGGTCAGTATTAGGGCCAGCACTTAATGTTTAACTTCTTGGTCAGAGACATGGACAGTGGGATTGAGTGCACCCTCAGCAAGTCTGCAAATGACACCATGCTGTGGGGTGCAGTCAACACACTGGATGAAAGGAATGTCATCCAGGGGGATCACAACAGGCTTGAGAGACGGGCCCTTGTGAACAGCATGAAGTTCAACAAGTTTGAATTAAAACGTTGAGAAAGATTATCTCTTACCAGATCTGTCATTAAGTCCTTGTTGCAACAGTTTTACTCTCTGTGCTATTGACAGAGCTCTCATGTGAACTTTTTCTGCCAAAACCTTAAAAAATAAAATTAAGACATTAAAATGCATTCCTACAAATAACAACTGTATGAATTAACTACCTGCGGGTTTAAGGTTTCAGTTTTATCCATCCACAGAATCCACCCTATAATACCTATGCCATCAGCATCATACCAAGACATTAACAAGTAGATTACTGTGCATGGAAGAAAAATGTAAAATAAAGAATGAACAGCTTAAAAGCTTGGCAGCTCCATTTGAATGCAAAACCTAGATAACAAAACCTCTTTAAATTACTAAAATAAACCAGAATTTAATGTAAATTAATAAAGAACAGAAGATAGTTCTGTGAGAAAAAAATTGAACTCTTCGTTTAAGGACCTTACCTAAGATGCCTGCACAAAAAGTATACAGAATAGCATACCTTCTTGCTTTTACCCCTATATGTAAATGTAAGTAATGGTTGATACTCCTCAAAATTGGAGTTCAAAGAAATGTAATTTTTTACGGTAGGATTGCTGTGATCCAAACTTTCTATTATTATTAAATAATACAGTAAAGAAATATTGCTTCACAGACATCACAAAACACAAAAAAACAGAAAACAAAAGATTGTTTATATATAATCTATGCTTTTGCTATCTGATCTTCAGAAGCCAAGTTCTATTACAAAAGTAATTCCTATCAAGCAAGTTCAAGGGTTTTAACTTGCAAACCTGTATTAAATCACTCCCACTGAAAATTCTGGTAAGTGAAAATAAATTATTTAACTATTCTCAGTATTTAGCCAGTGAAATACAATAAAAGATTTAAAGCCTTTTTCCTAAGTCAGTCTTTTAAATTAATATTAATTGATTCGATTTACCTCATACGCCAGCTTCCTAACAGCTTCTTTTACATCCATAGTGCGGCCTACAATTTTTTGCAAGGTCCTTGCTGATGGAGCAATACATGACAGCACTGCACGCCTCACTTCTGAATTTAAATCATTTTCAAGCAATGTGCTGTAAACTGAAATAGTCACAATAATGTTGTCATAAGAGTTTGAAGCTTTACAGAAAAAACAGACACTACCAAAACAATTTTTTTAAAAAAAATCATCACCTGTTACTAAAACCCTTTCTCCACCCCTGCATAGCTCATACAAATTTAAGGAGGCATTTTGGGTTATAACTCCAGTATTTTATGGCAATTGCATACCTTGCTATGATCCCAAAAGAAATTAAACTATGAAAATAATATTTGCAATCTTAAGTAGGCTCTTCAGTTAATGACTCAAATTTGCTACTCTAGTCATTTACTGGACCAAAAAGAAACAAACAAAAAAGAGAATAAAAAAATAAAATGTTTCCAAATGTTGGCTTCTTAAGACCTCTATTCACTGGCTATACATCTTCATTTCCTTTTACCTCAAGTGTTCTTACAATAGAAACTGCAATCTCCCTTAAACCTACCAAAACTCAAATAGTAAATCTTTCATGTAACGCCTGTTGTTGTATTCTTGACCCTTCTTAAAAATTAAAAGCATCAACAAAAAGAATTTAATCACAGAATACTTGATTTCACCATAGACAGTGACATTTATGTGCTACTAAATAAGCAGCTTACAAACAAACACTAGAAACCGCAATTTTAAAAAGGTGCCTTAACAACAAAGAAGCCTGTAGCTAACTTACTTCACAACAGACAGTATGTAAAGTTTAATGTAACTATCATTTGGCCCTAATGGAGCAGAGCGCCACAATTTGAAGAAAAATTATTTTTCTGTGATCATCTCTAGTCAACTCAATTAATAGTACAAAAGTGTCTTTGGAGGGTAAGAACCAAGCAAGCATGTACCATATTCTTCACAGAAAGATTTGCCAAGCAATGGACAGACTGCCCAGAGAAGTGGTTGATTCACAATCCCTGGGGGTATTTAAAAGACACACACATGTGGTGCTCAGAGACATGGTTTAGTGGTGCATTTGCCAGTGGTAGGTTAGTAGCTGGACTTGATGATCTTAAGCTCTTTTCAAACAAAACAATTCTATTATCTCCAATTCACAAGACACCATTATTCCCATCATTCTTCTTCTCCCCTGGAACGTACACAATTCTTGTACCTACAACCTTCTCTAGCAACAACCTTCACAGTTAACAAATTAGTATAAGAATAACCTCTGATAGTAACTCAATGCTTAAAAACTTTTAAAGTAATGTAAATAAACGTATGTTATTCTTAAACTAAAGAAAAAACTCAATGGTACTTACTATTAACAACAGGACAGTTTTCATCTTTAGGATCTTGTAGTCTTGACAGGGACAATACAGCTTGAATTCTCACATTTGAAAATTTATCTTTAAGTCTAACCAGCATAGCTTCATTTATTTTATCAAATAAGTCACCATCAATCTGGGCATTCTCAGGCAAATTTCCCAAAATCTTATTAACAAGCTGGCATGTTCGAAACCTAACTGCATGGCTGCTCACATTGTGAGACTTAAAGAAAGAGAAAACAAAAGCATTCTTATAATCACACATTTCTCATTTCCAACATACGGACATTAAAATGCACACATTAGTTAATTTTCTATACAATACATGAAACGTGCACTTCTGTGTTTCAAAAGCTTTTCTTATTTATTTTTAATACGACCAAAAAAAATCACAGAAAACAATTATGACCCATCACTTACATCAGTGGCACTTCAGATAATTAGCAATGTCTTCACAAAGGAAGATACATGCTTGCCACTCAATGCAGACTACAGCACAACATACCCCCTCTGTCTCCATAACACAAGGGGGAAAAAAAATTAGCAATGATGAACACTAGCTCAAGACAATGTAAATCTACCTGTGTTTTCATGACACTGGAACTGTCGATCCTTCTATGTAACACTTGCAATAAGCAGAAATGAGTAACACATACACTAACCACAATTTTATAGAGAGCTTTTAATATTTTTACTTATTAAAAAAGAGCATAAATTCCTTTCCAGAACCCCTCCAGAATTTAGAGGTGCACCTATAGCAAAGCCTACAACAAAACAACTGACAGACAAGTAAGAAGATTTCGTGTTTTCTCAGGAGCCTAACTTTCAAAATCCCGTTGTTGGGGGGCAGTGATGTTACTCACTAAGCACTACCTTTGCCTTTGCTTTCGTTTTTAAAGTTCTAGTTCATAGCGCTCATCTTGGCCATCAGTAAGCTTCCATTTACATTCAAAAGATTTAATAGTAAGTGTTACTATACCTCCAGGAGAAAGTTAAACACACACTCCAGAAACAAATAATCTTCTCTCTCCTCCCTACCATCCTCGTCCTCCGTTTGATAAAATGAAGTCACAAATTTAGCCACAAAATTGATCACATGTTCCACTGCTGGTTCCCGTCTGTAGATTATCATAGCATATTTAAGGTAATGAATGAATTGCTCATGAAACTCTTCCTTATCTTCCAACTGAAAAAGTCAAAAATCAAACCACAACAAGAAGTAACCACCTGGCTCATCTTCCCAAAACAATAGCACAGAAAAAGAAAATAAATGGTTTTATAGCTGACAGCTCCTGTTTATTCTTTTAGGAGCGTTAAAGCCATCACTAAAGGCACACACGCTGTTACACACTCCTCACGGGCTGTTTTGCTTCAACAGCACCCTCATTCCTTATTCTCCCGTGTCACAACCTACTTCTCGAGTACCCAAACACCTTCCAGCAGCACCTTTAACGCCGGCTGCGCGCCGTCCTTACACCCGCGCTCTCAGCAGACAGCCGTATGTAACAGTTCAGCTTCGTTGTTATTACCTTTCATACCACGAGGCCCTTCTTAGTCACGGCCTCGACACTTGGTTTAGGGGAGACGGGGCCAAAAAAACCCCACCCCTACCCCCTAAGGAAAAGGGGAGCACATCATGAGGGCCCCCACATCCCCCTCAGCTCCTCACAGCCGCCGGCACGCCCCGGGGCCAGGCATAGCGAGCTATAGGTGCTTTCCTGTACCTGATTATAGGTGCTCTTCAAAGCCAAAACAAGCTTGGCGTGGTTCTGGTAAGGCTTCTGCGCCCGCTGAAAGGCTTCTTTGACTTGCAGATGCTTTTTTTCTCTCATGGCTGCCGAGAAAAGGGAGGGTCGCGTCGCGGTTCCCCCGCTCTCGTAACGAGGAGCCGCTTATAAGGGCGGGAGGAGCGCCCACCGCAAGCGGGCCGCGGCTCCCGCCCACAGCCCCGCCGCCCCTCGCCTCCTGCCCCAGCCACCAGGGATCCTGCTCCGCTCGCGCCCCGCCAACGGCCGCAGCCCGCGCCCCCAGCTTCAAATTCGGCGCGAGAGACGCGCTCCCGATCTCGCGAGAAACGCGCGAAGAGGTGGGGACGGGGGGGGCGGGAGGATGGTTGCTCGTCTCCGCGCGCTGGAGGCGGGCCGGAGGTTGGGCTGTGCCTGACCGCTGACAGGACGGGCTATGGCGGGCGGAGCTCCGGCCGTTAGCCGGGGAGCGCGCACAGCGAGCAGCGCCCGGTTCCTTTGGGGCCGGCTGGGAGGGAGAGGGGAGCGGCTGGGGCGGTGCGAGGCCGCGGTAGCTCCGCCTCCGCGGCGCGCACACGGCGGGAGCGGGCTGTTTCAAAGCAGGCTCGGTGACAGCTTTGCTGCGCCTCAGGCAAGAGGATTTCCGTAACTACGTTGGCGCGAAAGAGTTGAATAAGCCTGACAGGCTCTGGTACTGCGCTCGGCCACCCTCGCGAAGTCTCCTCCGGACGCATTCATCGGGAGTTTAACATCGAAGCAATGCGGGTACCAAACCAAGAAAGCCCAGCCTGTGCCTAGGAGTAATAAAAGCCCATGGTAGAATAGACATCCAGTGAGAGAAAAAATGCTCAGCTGCTGTATAGAATCATAGAATGGTCTGGGTTGGAAGGGACCCCAAGGATCATAGAGCTCCAACCCCCCTGCCACAGGCAGGGACACCAACCTCCAGGCCTGGACACAAGGCTGCCCAGGGTCCCATCCAACCTGGCCCCCCTCCAGGGATGGGGAATCCACCACCTCTCTGGGCAGCCTGTTCCAGCACCTCACCACTCCTTCTGTAAAAAACTTCCCCCTAATATCTAATCTAAACCTTCCCTCCTTTAGCTTTAGTCCATTCCCCCTTGTCCTGCCATTATCTGCTCTTTTAAAAAGTCGAATCCCCTCCTGCCTATAAGCTCCCTTCAGGTACTGGAAGGCTGCAATGAGGTCCCCCCGCAGCCTTCTCTTCTCCAGGCTGAACAAGCCCAGTTCCCTCAGCCTCTCTTTGTAGGGCAGGTGCTCCAGCCCTCTAATCATCCTTGTGGCCCTGTATCTGGAGCACAATATGTTTGTCTATTTCAAAGTTCGCTTTTGTCTGTTTTAAAGATTAGGTTAAAAAGCGGATTAAATTCATGAGGTAACCGGTTAAGTAACTGTTAGCTTAGTTCCCTACATGAACTACTCCAGTTGAATCTAACTTTCAGGCTGTTTGTTACCTCCTTCTGCTTTCTACCAGCTGTGAGGGAGTGAAGAGATGGCTAGTGTGGATAACTGACTTGGGGAAATGCACATTTGTGCTCCTGATGCTTTTACTAGTGGAAGTTTTCTATAAATTTTTCATTGTTGTGTACCTAATGTTCTCCCAGAAATCCTTTAAGCTGAGAACAGTAATAAATTCTAAACAGGTAAGATAACTAAGCCCAAACTCCAGAGACACGTTACAGGTCACAGAACATACTGTGACACGGGGACTGAGGTTTAATGAGGAAGGCAGAGGATGATTAGCTGAAGGAAAATATTCTAAGCATACATTAATTATGGAGTTATAGACAGCATTCGAAAACGGGAACAGAAGTAGTTAACTGCAGACACTATAACCTGTCTGCTTACCTGAAGTGATGACAGTTGTTTAGCAAGGACAGGTGACAAACCATCGAATAGGCAGAACCTGTGCTGAAGAAGGGTTATTTTTCATTTTTAAAAAATAAATAAATAAAAGAAAAACAAATGGAATAGATAAGCACTAGGGGTCAGTCTTGTTCCAGATCTGAATCTTCCCAGTCTCAAGGAAACATTTTCATGAACAAAATAATGGAGTTATTTTCTTCTTACAATTGGGTCGAGGATTATGGGGTGTACGAGATGTATGAGAAGGATGGAATGCAGTCACAAGAAAAAAATGCATTCTATTTTATAGATAATAAATTTTAAAATACTTTATACACAGTCTTCCTGATTTATTGTACTACCATGCATTTGTATATGTTTAAAACAGATACCTGCTCTTTTTTTTTTTTTTAAAAAGAGTCTTTTGTATTTTGTATTAATTCTTAAAATGTTCAGATTGGACCTAACCCCCTTCTGCTTATAGAGCACCAGAAATGGAGTCTATATGCACAAGTACAACTGTGTCACAGAATGTTATACGTTAACTTTTAGAATAAAGTTTTTATTCTATGTTGGAGAAACAGTCACTCTACAAAATCAATGGAAAATCCTCAATGGTTTTGGTTTGGCTTGGGTTTTTCTGTAAGGTTATACTTTCTAGGGAAATACAGTGTATAACTGTCTTTCTGCTTAGGATACTTTTACTGCACAAATAATTTCACCTAGCTCTTTTCTGCCATAGGAGCCTGTGAAGAAGAGGATGGAAACAGGAAGAGAAGGGCAGGTAAAACTTTTTTGATTTGGTTATGTTTGGTGGCCCATTTATGCCTACCTGCAGCTGAGATCTACAGATGAGAACTTTCTCTGGTGAATGCCTTGCAGTCCCCTATAATGGATTTAGTCCAGAACGTGAGCTTTATTCCTGCTTTAAATATTTATGCTAGGTTTTATATTTCCAGGTAGAAAAAGAAGTCAGGCCTCTGTTGTGACAAATTGAAGTCTAACCCAGTTAGACCTTACTGGCTTTCAGGGTACCCATGCCACAGGGATCCAGATTCCCAATATTGTAACTGGTGTTTCATGTGTGGGTATATAATGTGCTGAAGTAAGATCATATGTGCTGGGCATTTAGACTTTGCTCTGCATAGGCTGCTAATGATCTCCCTGTGATACCAGATGACTTTGCTCACCTTATAGAGGTGTTTGCTGTCATTGCTGTCATGGTGTTTTTGCGAGTTATATTTCAGGGCCTTGACCGCACTAATAAGCCCTAATGGCCCCTAACCAGCCCCACACACCTTGCCATGTGCCCAGGAACCCTCTTTTAGCTTAGCCCTGGACTTTTGGTCCTTTTCTAAGCTAACTTTATGTTCTCAGTAAGGGCCAGCTGCTTGCCAAGGGAGGGATACAATGACCCTCTGTGAGGGGAAGGACCTCTCCAGCAGCACAGGCCCAGAGGTTGCGGCCAGTGGGTTTCACAGTTCTATCCAAAAAGGAAAGGAATTATAAAAGTCTGAACCTTGGATGGTGCTCCAGGTTCTGGAGGGAAGGGTATTATTCTAAAAATTCAAGTTTATTTTTTCCTCATCACTTTGAAACAGCGAGTTTATCTGCTATGTTGTGGTGTACTTCTGGTAGTCTCTCTCTCTACTTCTGACCCCATAGATCCTTTCTCTTCGCTTTGTCAGTCCTGTTGTGTGAGCAAATACACAATGCCGTGAGATAAGCCAAGCTGCTGCATGCCATTCATTTTGTGGTAATTTTATATGTAGGTCAAGAGGTAAAATAATGGAAGTTGTTGCTATCCTATTTAGTAGATGTACAAGGGCTTTTATACCTGATGGACCTGATTGGTTCAAGATTCCATAATAAAAATATAAACACAGCAATATTTCGTTCATAATCAGACCAACATTGTGTGGTAGTAATCAGAGGTTCTGTTCACCACAGTCCTCCAAAAATTTGTGTATATGTATGTCAGCTATAAAATTGAATATACATTTTTAAATACTTTGAACGTTTTTAGTAAATGAGGAAATCAGTAGCACCTCAAGTGTTCTTTTAATTGGATTATCAAATCATGAGAATAAATTAAAATTATAAACTAGTTATATATCATATTATATTTTATTATCCTTTTATATGTAATTATATGCATTATAGTTACTCAGGATGTACCAGTGGCAGAACAACTTGTCTTTTTTCTTGCATTCAAACCCAAAACAAGCATTATTAGAAGTAGGATAATGAATTAAGTAACATGAGCAGGATCACTGTTCTTGCAAGTCTTCTAACTACTTTCTTTACTTCTATTTCCTTCTTTTCCTGTAAGAAGGGAAAAACAGTCTCTGAATTCTGTATTCTTAGGTTAAAAAGCTACCCTGGGACTAAACTGAGTTTAAGGGGAAATCAATAATGAGGGTAAGTGATTTAAGAATTCAATTAGAACCTCACTTGGAGATGCATCTTTCTTTGTTGAGACACTAACATGAGAAGTTTTAAATCTTTTTTTTATCTGACATTTGAAACAGTATTACAGTGAGTCACTAACTGTATTGTTCTACCGTTTTCAAATGCAAATTTTAGTGGACTGCAAAACAGCAGTAGGGTGTAATCTGGGGGGTGGGTCAGTTTATCTTTGACTTCATATCGTAAAAAATAATTAATCCCACTGACTTCAGTAGTACTGGTATTCAGAGCAGAAGAACTGGGCCCTGTATTAATTGTGTTTTGGGGAAACTGTTTGAAATATGTTAAACTAAGGTGCAAACATATGTATTAAACACTTGTAACAAATAGCTTTTTCATGTTTTGGAATTTAGGCTACGTGGGTCTTTCAATGGTAGCTAGTTTGACGATTTCAGAAGCTATATAGTCTGCATCTTCAACAACCAGAAAGTACCAAAAACCTAAGGGTCCCTCATGTCCCCTCTGGCCAGTGTGAGGAGAGATGAAGCCCTTAGCCTGCTCCATGGGGTCTCTTGTACTGGCTACAGTGACACATTAAAGCGGTGTTAAGCAGCTCTTTAACCTGTTTTTTTCTCCCTTTCCCACCTCTGATTTCACCCTACTTTGCCTTCTCCTTCCTCTTCTAGACTTGTTTAAACGTGTCCACTAACCATTTTTCTTCTCGTATAACGCTTTACTGAAACAGTCTTCTTTAAAAAAACCATTATCTTAATAGCTTGTGGGGTTTTTTTTCTGCCCTTTTTCTGTCCTTTTATTTAGTCTCTTTGAAGAAAAGGAACAGCTTCCAGAAAGGAAAAAAAAAAAACCCACCCAAAAAACCCACCCAAACCCCCAAACTATAACATTGTCAGTTTTCTACTGGCACCTTTCCACTGCCTTTAGTGTAACTGCGAGGAAGTGACCAGCTTCTTTGGATAAGGCAGATGGACCAGATCCTCGACAAGGCTGCAGGGCACAGCTGTGCTCAAGTGTGCCTCTTCCTGGGGTTGCTGCTCCACTCGGCTTTCAGCAGAGCAGTAACAACTGAACAAGGTTTTCTCCGTCACTTGATTGGTCCATCCGGATTTAGAGAGGATTGCCAAAATAACAGAGTTTATGAAAGGTGTCAACACCGTTTTCTCTGATGACCCCTGCAATCCCTGGGCAGCCCAAGAAGGCAACATGGTTTAATCTGCAGACGGTAACAGATCCCCAGCAACAGTGCTGCTGTCGGTATAGCTGGCTCAGCGTCTCCTGCGGGGCATTTGTAGCATCCAGCCGCTGGCATCTTCTCCTGGCGGAAGCCCAACCATTTGAAGAGAAGGGGAGGGAAAAAAAAATCCCAATCAGGCTGTTTGTACATGCTGTTCTCTGCCTCCTCGCCTGGGTGTTTTTGCTGAAGGATTGGGACATCTGCAGAGAAGGCAGAGCGGCGGCTGCAGCTTTGCCCTGTTTGGGGCTGAAGTTCCTCCGGCGCTGTGAGGCTCTGACTGCGTGCGGCGCGCCGGGGGAAGGCCAGCGGCAGCGGCAGGATCGCGCTGCCCGGCGCCGACACAGACTTGATTAAATTTCAAGCCTAATGGCCTCTGGCATCAACAAGATTCACCATCCCGGGACTTGCAATGGATCTAAAGCTGCTCGCAACAGCTCGGCAGAGGAATGTAATCAGGAAATGCACGTGAAAATGTGCAAGAAGATTGCCCAGCTCACTAAGGTAAGTCTCGCTGTTGAAGTCTTGCAAGGGAGGTGCGGCTGCCGTGGCGGAGGGCGACGGGGCTGGCTATGAGCTGCCTCCTCTGATAGCCCTTATCTGAGAGGAATCAAGGGAAAACCCGTCCTCTCTTCTCACCAGGCAGTTCTTGAAAGCATTGGTGTGCACTAACTTCCTTTCGAACAATTCCCCCGCGGGTGCTACAAACCAACCCTAGCGGGTTGCCTTTGTGGCTGGCAGTCGACGTCTCTCACTTAACTGCTCTTATTAGCATAGACGATAGCTCAAGCTCTGCGAAGACACTGGCTCTGTCTGGCTGCTGCTCAGGATCTGGCGGTATCCGCCTTTTTCTTGAATTACGAAGTCAGCGCTTTACGGATTTTCGAGTAATCTTGTTGCAAAACTGCGGTCCAACTGTGGTATTAAAGCACAATGTTACTTAGCTATTCCTGCTGCGCATAAGTAGACATACTTTAAATTACATTTGTGAAAAGAGTTGGAAAAGAGGCAGGGCTAAATTGCATAGTAGCTTGTAGAGAAACTTTGAGTCGCTATCGAGATACACTACAAAATATTTTGACCATTTTCCAGACTATGTTAAGAAATGAGAGAAAATCTGCAGGAGATTGCAGTTACCTTCCAAGCTATTTTTATGCTGCACTTTTGCCAGTGAGAAAAACCTATTTCCTACCATTGTTTACTATTCCAGTTTTCACATGTTCTGTTTCACTGCCATTGGTAAAGATACTTTAGCAATGAAAAACACGAACGATCAAAAAACACTGGCTAAAACAACAGGTCAAACTATAGGAAATCATTAAGATGTTCAAGTTACAATGGCTCACTAGGATAATAGTGCCACTATTGTCACGTAATGAAGACTGTATGTGATAACGTGTATGGTGTATGAATACACAAGTGCAACCTATGTTTACATGCATACTTGCTATATTATATTTACAATACTGCACCTATACTTACTTTACTGATACTTTGAATGTATGTTTGTATAATAGTATTTGTACACAATCTGATCCTTAGTTTTTGCCCATGAACGTACACATTATTCTTCAAGGTACATTTTCATTCTATAGTAATTGAAATAAAACTACCAAATAAGCATATTTATTCTTATTACTTTAAATACAGATATGTTTGAGCAATGAAGTCTGTAAAAATTCTTAGAAAGAAGCACCTTATGTTTATTGATAACATTCCTGGTTCCTCAACTACAGTGAAATGTACGTGAAAGATTACTGTAAATTAGATTAAGATGTCCTGAGTCATTCCCTTGTTTTCTGTCACTTGCTATCTTTGCTCAGTTCTGTACACTGAGTAAAATTTGTCCATAAGTATCACTCAAAATAAACCACAGTATTACTTTTTCTAATGGAATAGCAAGAGCTGGGTGCTTATTATTTGACAGCTTATATGTCACAGTAACAAGAGTTGAGGAATCACTACCTCCTTTCTGGGTGCATTTTTAACCTAGTATGCAAGACTGGTGTCAGTTGTTAGACAGCTGCACCTTCCTGCCTCTGTGATGTTAGATTTTCATTGTTGATAAAAATAATGATGTAACTGCTTGTCCACTCCACATTGTGCCAGGACAAAATGAATACAAAATGGTTAGATTATGTGTAGGATACAGAGCTTAATTTATATTTTGTTTCTTTGTTGCGTAGTTGGGGCCCACTCCTACTGTCATAGGCAAAGGAGGGGTCTGCAAAGGCATCAACAGCAGAACCAGGATGGGTTATGAGGTTGAGTTTCCATCGTGGGAAGTGCTGACTACCTTCTAAGACATGGGTTGGTAGTGAGAATCCCCATAGGTGATCAGGACACAGCAATCCTGAAAACTGCTCCCATTCTACTGCCCTGCTATTTCTGCTTTTGGAGAGGTACACTATAGTAAGTTTTCAAAACTTCAGTAGTGCATTTTTATGTTCTGCACCTTTCTGGCTACAGCAGCAAAAATACAACTCTTTAGAAACATTGAGTTTGCTTTGGACAATAAGCTACTGGTTTTTGTAACCCTTTTATCAGTATTTTTAGGTGCCTGGCCTTTCCCACAAAGATTGACTTGTTCCTCTGTTGACATGTAGAATATACATTGGTTTTCCACACTGAGCTGTCACAATGAGCATAACTGTAAACTCACTCAGACTCCTTGTTCTTCAGGATTGACAGATTCACAGAATAGTAGGGGTTGGAAGGGACCTCCAGAGACCACAGAGTCCAAGCAGATTCCCTCTTTCTGCAAAAGCAAGGTGGCATTTGTATATTCAAGGCAGAAGTGGCCACAGACCTGTTTACCATCAGACACCTGTCTGCCACATCTGAAGTGCACTAATGAAAATATGTCAGGGGTTTATTATTAAGTGTCCAGTTTAGGTTTTGATTTTAAAGCCTCAGCTCACAGTGCTAAATAAATACATGGGACAAACAGTTTTTCTTGGAGATATATATATATATATACATATATAGAAAGGGTATATTAAAAAGTGAAAACTGTTTTTGTTTTATTTGTTGTTGTTGTTGTTGTTGTTATGGGTGCAGGTAAGTTTAAAAGCCCTGGTAAGATTAGTGACTTTGGATGAGAGCTATCTAGGCCTTCTGATTTTTTACTTTAAAATCAGATAACATTGCAGCTATGTCCAGATGAGCTATTCTTTGATTTGTGAATTTTCAGGAATTAAAACAAGAGCATTCTGCTTGCAAATGGGAATGTCCATCTGTACTTCTCATTCACTAATATATGAATCACAGAGTTGGTAGGTACACTAGTGCATTCAAACTGATAGGGACCTGAAGCTAGTGTATTCTTGTGGTTGTAGTAGAATGCCTGCCTATCAGTAATTAAGTATAGACTGCTCCATCAGACTGCCTTGGCATGCAGTTTTGTGCTTGCCAGTTCTTTGTATTTCTGATGTGTCTAGCAATAAGGTGGAGTTTAAAATACATGGTGACTTTTATAAGACACGTTGGGTGTCACTTTCCAACGCTGCAAACCAAGGATTTCTAACATCCATCAGCCATCATAGGCTTTTCATGTGCTAATGAATTCTCAGGACACTCCTTTTCACTTGAGATAGGATAGAAATGCAAATGAAGTCTTGGGGTGCTGAGAGTGGGTCAACTTTCATTGACAAGGCAGTTCAGGCAGGGCTGGTAAGAACTAGGTACCCTGCAGATATCCCTGTTATTCAGGCTACTTTTCACACCTCTGCCAGTGGGCAGTTCTGGAACCAAGCCTAAAATGAACAGCTAGGATAGTGCTATTACCTGGCGATCAGAGAGCTACCTAAGCTACAAAATGGTTTTGTTTCCTTCTTAGGGACAAATTCCAGGATACTGATAGAATGTTTTTAATAAAACAGTTACCTTCAAATTAGTTTTCCCTATGGGTTCATCTGACTATGCTGGGAAATTGGGAGCCTTGTTATTAGAACATTTTAAAGTGTAATATTTCTGGTCAAGTAGTTTGTTAGTCAAAAGATCAAGCAGCCTGGCAATAATTCTGTGTATGTATGTTGGATACTATGAGTCTTACAAAGGAAGAGAGTTCCAATGCAGGGAAAAGTTAATTACTGATAAAGCACAATTAAGAACGCTTTTTTCCTTCAGGGGAAAGAAATGTCAAAGGGGAGCAAGTGTGTTCCTCTTCTAGAAGCAGCAGCACAGTCAGATGTTCGTTAATGACTGTGTGGAGCATCTGAAAATGTTATACGCACTCTCTGCTTATCACCACCAGTCTCCAGGAGGCTTATTGCCCCTCAGCTCAGTCAGTAGCATAGAAAATATGAGTATTACTTAATAAGATTCAGTGGAAAATCAGCCAGATAAGCAAATCCCACTTTCATTAGTTATTTAAAGAAGGATGTCTCACTTTTGCACAGAATTGTATGAGATATAGACTCATATTTAATTCTATTGTCTGCACTCTGTGGGTGGAATACAGAACTACTGAGTGGCCTGGTATGTGTGTGTGAGGGCACGGACTGTTTACACCACTCCAGAGTTTGCAGCACTTTTCTATTGTATTTGCCATTTTAAAAAACAGCTGATACATTAGGAATGAAATACTGTCAAATTCTAATGGCTTAGTCTGTAAGCACCTATCAGCTGAGCAACTGTATTGGAGCACTCCAATTGTCTACTCGTGTTTCTACTTGAAATATGTTGCCTTTTTCACATAGTTTAAGATAAGTTTATTGACCTTATTTACTATGATGTGCTAACAGTAACCAGTGCCTACAGTGGCTCAGCTGATGTGCAGTTAGTTGTTATGCTGCCAGAGCTCTCCTGTGTGCTTGAGGCTTTTTGATCTCATTTCTCTAGAGAGGTATTCAGCATTCTGCAGAAATGAAACAAAATGGAATGGCATAAAAGCTAGGATCTTGCTTTTGGAGCAACAATATTTTTCCTTTGGGCAAGGAGTATAAAAACTGGTTTCCATGTAGGCAAAAGAAAGAATCTTTTATAAAGCTGCTTACATTATGTATTATCAAGACTAACAAAATTAGCTATCAATATCCCCATGCACTTTTCTTGATGATGTATTTTTTTTTCATTATTCTTATGTACACCTTTCTATAAAGATTTCAGATATCTACCAGATGACAAAAAATGCACATACTTAAGATCTCTTAATTTGTCATCACTATGTTTTCCTTACAGAACTAAAAGGGAACTCCTGGATCATAAAATCCATGTGCAATGTCATATAATTATGTTGGTCAACTAATCAAAAGTAGTATTAAAGGTATTATTTCTATTAGCAAGTAACCTAAAATCTTATTATTTGGATGACTAGAAACTGTCACTGAAATTAATTCAAGGTATAAAGATGACATCAGTGTGTTGGGATTACCTTCTTACCATAAAAATTTGTCACTGACTGTACTAGATTTGCTGAAAATCTGACAGCCTTGGTAATCGACAACTCAAAGCTACTTTATAATGGAAACCATATACTAAATTCAGGATACTTTTTCAGAGAACCCCAGTTAATGTTTATATACAAAATGTTGTGTTTTTTATTACTATGCATATTACAGGCAATAGGTATTAAAATATCTAGTGATCTGTTAACTGCTAATGGAACTAATTTGCAACATTACAGTTTTTTCATGTTCTATCTTTCTTCATGAGTAAGGTATAAAAGTACCCTTTTCAGTGACACTATAACTGTACCTCTCTCCTAACATTTTCTTTAACCAGTACGTAGATACCAATATTTTACAATTGAGAAAATTATACTCGAGTTAGAAGTCAATGACAACTCAGCTTAAAACATTCTCACTTAAATACCCTAAAGCTGTGTTATTTAGGCTTTGGAACACTTCAGCAGCATTGCATATGGTATGTGAAATATTTTTTTCCTATTATTTTTTCCTGAAGTCACATCTTCATTAGGTAGAATATGTTTTATTGAAATGACCTATATTACACTGAGGTAGAACTAATCTCACTTGAGATTTGAGCATAATCTGCCTAGTTCTGGGAAAGGACAGTTATTCTGCAAAGCATGTGGCATATTTGTCAACTCCTGTGTGGATGTTCCAGGTGTCTGTGGCTACCTAAATGGCACCAGGTTTCTGAGATTAGGCAAGTGAGTTGGGACCTTGGAGCCAGCTCGGTGAGCTCAACTGCTCTTAGGTCTCTGTCAGCTCTGCTGACTAGATATCTGTTGATAGACTATAATGGGAGTTTGCACAAATGGCACAGGTAAAAGTGAACACCTAAATCCTCGTATTTCACTCTCTAACAAAGGTATCTCATGTTCCTTTTTTAGCTGTCTCTGTCAGAGTTTGAGTCATACTTTATTGTTACTTCCAGCATGGGAGCTTTTATCATGATTGATTATTCTTGTTGCTTTTTAGTATACCCTTTTTCAGTTCAATTAGCCTCCTCTGGAGGGGGGAACCATAACTGTGTGTTATATACAAGATGTGGGTGAATCATAGACTTATGTTTGTGATACAGACAGGTGGGTTTTTTCATTTGTTCTGCATTTGTTGCTAAGAAGCCCCATTATCTAGCTGTCTGGCTGCTGTCTTCATTGTGTATTTTATAGCTCCACGATTTCTTTCTTGAGCAGTTTCAGATTCTGTCAGTATGTACAAAAAAATCTAGATTTTCTCCACTAAAGTACCCTGTATTGCATTTATCTACGCTGATCTTCATCTGTCATTTTACTACTGTCTTTCTGAGGTTCTTTTGCAACTCCTGTTGTCAAGTATAATTTCTGCTATTAATTTATTTTTCAAAATTTTAGCAGATGTATTCAGTAGGGTAGCTGCAAGCACAGCACTCTAGACACTATTCATGATCTCTGTTCTGAAAACTCACTACTCTGAGCAGAGGATATGTTCAGTCATAACAAAGTAAGAGTATAAACTCTGTATTATTTGATATTTGGATGAGAAAACTGCAAAGCAACTGATATCTCCACAATCCTCTGAATAGTGGTTTTTTTTGTTGTTGTTTTGTTTTTGTTTTGTTTTTGTTTTTTTAATTTCATGCACAATAAACTGGGAAGAAATAAACTCCAACTCTTTTGTTGGCATAGTAAAGGCAGAAGGTGGAAGGTTCACATCTATTCCTACTGTTGAATTTACTTACGGCAGCAAAAAACTTAAGTTTTGGTGCCTGCAATAGTAGAAGGTGGTATTATTAATTCATGGAAACCTGAGGGGTTTGATGGCTTCTTTCCTTAATTAGCAAAGTATGTAGAACATACAAAGAATTCTTTTTAGATTTTAAAAATTCCTCTATTGGAATTTCACCTGCAAACTACATGAGAGTAAGTATTTGATCCAATCTGTATAATGCTTTAGTCTGGATTAGGAAGAAACAGGCCTCATTTTATCTGTGCTTATCACAGATCTACATTGGAGGCAAAACTTGCAATAAACACTGTTTTTAAAATAAATTGTAATATTTATTTCCACCAATAAGATGCATTTGGTTGGTAAAACCTGTTTCACCCTAGGCTGTAATTAAATCTTGATTCTACAATTTATATTTGCAAGACATCTAAATTCTATTACCTTTCAGGAAAGGAGTACTTTGAAAAATGAGAATTGGATGAGAACTTGATGAATTTACTTAATTTATTGTAAAATTGGACAGAGTTGCTTTATCATAGTCTACACTAGATTTTAAAAGGTATTTTGGAAGGACAACATTTCTGATAAATATTTAGAATCATCAAAAAATCCTGAACACAACCCTTTGAAAGTACTGAATATATGTCTGTAATTTGAGTCCTTAAAGATCTTGAAGAATCTTCACAAAATTGAGTGTAATTTGGCAAGTGAATTATGTCCCCAGTGTATTTAGATGTGTTTAGCGAGATGCATTATATTCTTGAAGGACAAAAGAGACCAAACTTCTGGGATATAAACCTATCAAGCTCTCCAGTAAATTTTAGATATGTAACAAAAAGCAGACAGCTAAATTATCAGTGTATTGCATAGTCAGGCTTTTATATTCCTTCTGTTCACATAGAACTGTTGACTTGATTTCTTCACCAAAACTTTACCTGGACTACAGTGACCTTATAACTGGCAGAGAGCATAGATATAAACCTTCTATGTCTTGCATGTTACCTATCTGAAATAGCTTTCACAAAATGGATTAGAACTCACTCAAGACTCTAAAAGCCCAAGATATATGGGGAAATTTGAGAACTTAAGGAGTTAGGCAAGAATTTCACCAGGACAGTTTACAAAGGTGAATAGAAAGGACTCTAAAATCAAAAAAATTGATCTTTCTGCTTGTCTACATATGTGTGTGTTGGTTTACTATTTAAATGAATAAGCATAATCTTTTAACATGTTTTCACCTAGTTCTGTAGGTTTTCATAGAAAATTTACCTAATTTAACTTATACTGGAAAGTAATGTGATCCTCTGTAACACTGTTTGAATACAGCTTAAACTGATAAATCTGTTCAGGATGAAATTGATTGGCCTCAGGGAGAACAAAGACATAGAAATATATTTAATGTAATTGCCATGCTGACTGATTTATTTATTCTAGTTTTTAACTGCTTACAAAATCTACAAAAAATATTGCTTTTGATATTTAAGTTTTAAGGTTTTTTACTTCAAAGTGAAACGTAGAAAAGGGTTTTGCCTGATAAGATATAACATGAATCAGGAACTGAAAACAAAAGGTTTACATCATATTGTAGAGAGGCAGATGCTACAAAGATCTGGGTTAGAGCCTGCAGTATTTCACATGTTAATTAATGATCTGGAAGTAAAAATAAACAGCATATTAAAGTTGACTAATAGAGATTCACAGGGAATCATAAATATCTAAGCAGAATGGAAAGAAAAAAAAGGAATATAGGTGTAAGACAAACTGCATTCAGTTTGGAAAAAAGCCAATGTGTATGGCCAATATCTTAGTTTGTTTGTACAGTGTTGGTAAAACAGCTTTAAGTGGGTATACAGCAATGAAGCCAACATGAAGTGAGACATTAGTGCAGCATGGAGAGAAACCCTGGAGAACAGAGAAACAAAGGATAACATTGTTCATTCAGGAGGCACCCATCTTTCTCCATTGACTAACCTAGAGTAAATGTATAATCCTGTAATGGATCATGTTAGATGAGATGAATCCCACCTCTTGTATGCAGGAAACATTCATCTGAGAAAGAAATGCATGGGGGGTTTCTTGTCATTTCCTCACGGTACTTGCTAGTACCCTCCTCTGACTTCATTCTGTGGTAGCTGTTTCTATAAAAATTTCCATGTCAGAACTGGAGGAAGCTTTAATATTTCCATGACTGTCTAGGAAGACCTATTTTTTGAGATTCTGAGGAGGCGCTGCATACAACCAGAGCTATAGCAGGTGGACTTGTGACCAGTGTAAAGAGAAGGGATTAAAGTTGAGTAGATATTATAGAACAGTTACAGAAAGAAATTCTGTAAATTAGTGAAATTTCACTAATAGGTTTTTCACTCATAAACTATACATGAGTATCTCAGCTGAGTAGTTTCTGTCTGGAATTAACTTTTGTGATTCCACAGTATATTTTTGCTTTGCTGAAATTGTTGGGATGCAGTATTGTGCCTTTTTTAGCACCTGTTCTACTCATGGAAGCATTCTTGCAGTATAGTTTTCCTTTTCTTACTCATAAGTTGCCTGGCAATTATTCTGCTTAGCTTATTAGAAACTATAAAATACAAATGAGCAGCTGCTAGATGTCTCTCTAGTAAAATTTAAGCCAGGGCTAATATTATGTTCAGTTGCACTTAAGAGATCAAATGCAGTACACAGACCACTAAACTAGGGTTTTCTATGTTCAGTGTTGCACCACACTAGCAATTAAAACGGGTCTATCTCCCAGAGCTAAAAGCAGAAGTACTTTTTTCAGCCAGGGGCTGGCACTGTGAGCTGTAGCTAGGTTCTCAGCTCTGACTTTGAGCTCATGGACACCATTAAACATAAGTTGATCCTGAATCCTTTGCATCTCTGACTTTGTTAATTTGTTATCCATGCCCATTGAATAGATAGTAGCTTCAGGATTAGGAAATTTTTGAAGGATATTTTTAATAACTTGTTGACAGTGAAAGGCTTGAAATAAAGTATTTTTATTGTTTTATAAGTGACAGTCAACACTGTGTTGGTCTCTGTTGAGACAAGGTAATTTTAATGTACTGGCATGGTGAGTGAATAAATGAACGATGACCTGAACATATTTCTCATAAAAAGAAATTTACTTTTTAGTACTTTCTAATGAATGGGATGGTAATAAGCTATGTAATCTGAGAGCTTGCAAAAGACATTTATGGTATTTCTCCACACAGCTCCAGCTTTTGAAAACAAAGTTATTTCAGCTGAATCTGAGCTGTCATTTTCAGCTTGTGTTTTTAGAGTGCTGAAGGCACACCTAGAAGACAAAATCAGAAGGCAAATTAAAAAAAAAAAAACAACATAAAACTTAAAGAAAAAACCCAAATACTTGTGATTTTAAAGATATTTTTGTAGCTTTAGGTTCTGAAAGACTGCTGGATGTTTGGAATACCAAGTTTTAAGGCTTCTCTCATATAAATACATAAATGGATGATGTTATCAACAGTTAACTGCAGCTGTTTGGGTGCATAAAATTATTCTCTTGCTTTCAGGAAGCCACAGAGATGTGTGAGACTTAGTTCATGAGGTCACTGATCCTATGTTACAGTGGAATCATTGTTCAGTTGAAATCAGTCTTAAGTGTAAAATTCGATCAGCAGTGTAGCTAATCATAACCTAGGCCTATACCTTAATTAAAATACATTATTTGAGAATTAATAATAGTGGGGTTACTCCGTCTCCTTTCCTGCTTGGTTTAGGGTGCTGTCAGGAGTACCCTATTTGGGACCCCCTCCAGGACCTTTTCTCACTCCTGTGTACCTCTCCCCTCCCCTTCCCTCCATTCCCCCGCCCCTTTCCCTCCTATTCCCCCTTTCCTCCCTTTTTCCATAAAGAAGGAATTTTGCCCCCTAGCTTGGGCCTGGAGGAAGAACACATTATATTTTGCCTTTCTCTGATTGTTCTTATCCACACACCTCACCTTCATTACCAAAATGTCTCACTCCTCATCCAGCTAGTAAAGCAACCCATTAGAACCATTTTTTTCCCCATTATTATAGTCAGGCTCCTACAAACAAGAGTAGTGTTTAACACTACTGTAGAAATATGGAACAATCTGTTTTTATTGTTTGTTTGAATGCTTTACCTTTCACTGATGAGGTGAAGTTGAATATATATTTGTTATTTTACATCACCATAAGGAAGAGAAGAGAAATGCCATTTAGATTTGGAGGATAAAATAGGATCAATAAGATGTATTCATATTCACTGCACTGTTAATGTTCAAGTGTATGTGTGTAACAGTGTTTTTACCAACCTGTCATAAAGATCTCTGTTGCTGTAAAATCAGTAAGTTTCCCAATATGTATTTTTGAGATGTGTGAGGAGGTTGTAGCCATTAGTACTATGCTAGCAGCTCAGAGAGCAATGTAGCACTCTCTTCATCTCAAAGCAGTTCTGTCTGCATTGTTAAAGCGATTAGTTATAGAGCTGCTTTGAAAAAGCTGTTTATCAACACAACTGTTAAGAGGTTTATACCACATTAGCCAGCAGTATGTACACTCAACCAAGTGCAGATGTTGGAATAATTTTTCATTATTTTTCCTTCCAGCACATAAAGTCACAGTTTCATCTCACATAACTCCAGCCTCTTAAATGAGGCATCTGGAATAGGAATATAGTATAGTAGCTGTATTCTGTAGGGAGTGAGAAGCATGTGGGGAGGGCTTAAATTTTATAAAGTACAGAGCCCTCTAAAAATGAAGTATTTTAAGAAGGTTAAGATACTGGGGAATCAGTTTCAGCAGTCAAGCTTGAAGATTATATTTAAGGGTACATATTTTCAAGTCAAAAGTCTTCCTGCGGTTCCATCTGCTAATGAAAAGAAGTGGAGGAATAATAGACAAAGCAGAAAGGCCAGTTTCTTCCATTCTTTTAGACAACTCACGATGTTGGTGATGGTCTTATGCTCAGTGGAGTTTAGGAGATCTCTAGGAAAAAGTCAGACTTTACAGAAATCCATATTCCATCATCAGCCCGAATACAGCATGACATGAGACAGGCAGCGCTGATTTACTACATAAATTAATCATTAAGAGTGGAAATCTTTGAGTCACAAAGGCCAGATGTTAATCTGTTAATCTCTCTTTTGCTGATTGAATGAAATGGAGAAATGTGATCATCAGCATCTGACCTAGTTAACTCAAGAGTTGCCCAAACTAATTACTGGTCATTCTAAAACCATGGGCAAAATTAATCTTCTCCCTGTATTTTTATTCCTGTTGTCTGAACAGTTAAGAAAGATTCATAGAACAATTTTAGTTAGTGGGGAGGTGGAATCTGTTAGGTATGCTGCAACTGTTTCTGTTTCAAAGTAAAAATGGTTAAAAATAACAGAGAAGAATTAACAGCATGTAATCTAAGGCCCCAAAATATGCATATCTAAATGTAGACAATGATTTCTTGTCTGCTTGTCTTCTGGAACATGATGCTCTTACTTTTTTTTGTGACTTTTTTTATCCAGAAATGTATCCAGAACGTATTTTACATTTGTGACATTTTAAGATTTCTGCACTTGATTTATTACTGCCATGGAGGATGTGGACTGCAGGCAAGATGTATTTGTGTGTTTGCTTTCATTTAATGATGACTGAAATTCAGTGTAATTTGCCTATTGGTCTCCCAGTTGAGGCTTTCCCAGAGGAAATATTGAAGATTACAGGGCCAAAATTCTAGCATAATTAAAGAAGTAGTTGTGACCTTTGCTTCTGTATTTGTTCATGTACTTAAGATTATTATTTTCTCAACTATTGCCTAGGAATCTTTTGATTAACCTCTATGGGCTCAGGTCAGGCTGAAAGTATCTGTCATAACAAGTTACAAACCCAGTTTTGTAGAGCAGTAAATTCCTTTTTAAAAAAAGAAAACCTCTAACAAATGGAAAACCTCTATGCATACTTTAATACATAATGTGTTGTTCCCCTTGAGTTAGATAACTATGCTCAGTAGAAACAATGTGATCCTGTGTGTTCTAAAGGGGGGGCTGAAAAAACAAGCACCTGCCTTTTCAAGGCATTTACTATACTTTGCAATGATAGTAACTGTCTTGTAAGCTTAATGTAAATCTTTATCAGTGTTGACTATGAACTTTTAATTTCAATCTACTATGGGCTTCTAATAGCATTTTCTTTTTTAAGAAAAAAAGAAATAACAACAAAAAGATTAGACTGTAACAGTCATTATGTTTTGGCATTTAACATCTTGATAAATACAGTAACTGCTACCATTTACCAGATACTTTAATTTCCTATTATTTTTTCTCATTCTAAAGGTGATATATGCCCTGAATACCAAGAATGACGAACATGAGGCTAGTATACAGGCTTTGAGAGAGGCTCATGAAGAAGAAATTCAGCACATTCTTGCTGAGACAAGGGAAACTATTCTCCAGTGTAAAAGCAAAGTTGAAGAAGAACAATTGCTGAGAAAACGTATTCAGGCCCTTGAAATAGCAGTAGAACAACACAAGAGACTAAAGGAAGAAGCCTTGGCAGAGTTAACATTGTGCAAGAAGCAGGTGGAAGAGAGGGAGCTGAAAACAGAAGCAAAACATGCACAGACAATCCTTTCTACAGACATGGTAGATACCAATGCAGACCTTCAAAACAAACTCCTACATTTACATCAGGTGTCTGATGGACTGCTAAATGAATGTAAAGCATCTAGGAGAGCAAATTTAGAGAAAAAGTTAATATTAGATGCAAAATACTATGTGGAAGGGCAAACTCTAATAAATGAGATGGAAAACCTGAAGAGTGAGAACCAGAGAACTGAAGAATACACTCAGAAAACAAGCAAACTGCAAGCCTCTTATGAGAGAGAAAAGGAGACTTTGAAAAAGGCTACGCAGCAGTCTGTGATAGAAACAAAGAACTGTCAGCAAAGAGAAATGGAGCAAAGGAGGAGCTCAGAGGCTGAGGAATGTTTTTTGCTGCAGCAGGTTAAGAAGCTGGAGGCAGACCTAGAGGAGAAAAGCCAGAAGATAAATGAGAGGAAGAAGCATTCCCAGAAGCTGAAGGAGAGAATACAGGTAGAGTATGTGACTGCGATACCTATCTCTGCCTATAAAAGTGCAAATTATCAATTCTTCAAAATGTAAGGGAGGAGGGGTGTCTTAAGTATTATTTATTTAAATATTGAGACAAATGCTTTGTAAGCACTAAAGCAGTTTTAGAGGCTTAGAAGACAAATAGGAGGGATATAGTGTTGAGAGTTTTAAAGATGATTAGTGACTCATTAGGAGACCTCTTTGGACACTAAGCTTTGTATTACCTGAGTGAGGAGTGAGGTAAAATTTGTCTGCTGACTGAACAGATCTTTACCTTTCCTTGACAGAAATGTGAAGAGAACAGCAAGCAGTATTTACAGAGTATTTACATTCTCCTTTTCCTTTGTGACTGCCAGCAGCTCAGTACATGGATATAAACAGGGTTAATTAAGAGACCTGAGCTGGCAGGTTAGGAATCAAGTGCTTTGGGTTGTATGACTCTTGCAAAAAGTAGCTTGTACCAAGAGACATTTAAGGAAGTGTCCGTTACACCTGTGAAGTTTTATGTCCTGAGCTGTGAGACTTTCATCTTTAGTTCTCACCTCACACTTTGCCTGTCTGCCCTAGCTGGTGTATCTCTCATATGTTTACAGCACAGCTCCACAGTCCCTTTCTGCTTAATTGCATCACGTGTCAGATGCAATTTCAGAGTTTGGTACATCATGGGCAATCTGCCAACCAGCTGCATTTGGTACTCAAGGTCAGGCTGTGGGAGAGACTCTGAACTGCTCTCAACACTAAGTGCCCAGCCAAGCTCTGCACTCAACAGTTCCACTTCCTTCTAATACTGTTGGTCCTTTCCTTTTCATGTAACCTCACCTATCAGACATGTCACCAGCCCTATGGCAGCAATCTTGCATATTGCATAAGAAAACACCTTGCAGGTCTAGGGTATTTCAGAATAACAATAACTGTTTTCTGATGGGAAAGAAGATTTATATACTTTAGGGTCAGAACCCCCCATAATTCTGTAGAGAAGAGGGTCAACCCATTCAGCTATGCTCCTCCAAGACAACTCTGATCCTTTTCACCATCTGCCCTCACATCTTGTCTGTCAGCATCATTTTGTTGATGGTGCAGAGTTCTGGGCCTCTTTTTTGAGGATGGTCTTTGAGGAAGTTCAGTCTTCAGTACAGTCTCTGCCTTTTTGTTTCACATAATCAGATGGTGAATTGAACACACCTTCCTCAGCATTATTCACATTCCGTTCTCTCGCCATGTAGATCTGTAGCAGAAAAACCTCTACGTTCTGCAGGGAAGTGGAGAAGATACCATGAATGCAGAGACAGAGATAAGCTATGTTTTTTAATTGAGTCAGAGAAATCCATAATATTTTTCAATAAGGAAAAGTGTCCTGGCTCTGTAGAAGTTAGAAGTGACAGAGGGCAAGAGGGAAGCTAAGATCCTGGTTTCTTGTGGGTACTCGAAACAAGGAGAAAGGATGAATGGAGACATGAAAACTCTTCCAAGTAGTTTACTGTTCTGGTTTATCATATAAGAAATGTGGCCTTTTAGAAATAAAGTAAAACATGATAGGAACTGGAAATAAGAAGGTGGTGTCATTAGCAAGTTAACTTCTAAAATCAGTATCAACTGGATAAAACCAAAATATTTTCTGAGGCTCATAGGCTCAACTTGTAGATTTAAATTTCTTACTGAAAGAGTTGTCAAGGCCTGGAACAGGCTGCCCAGGGAGGTGGTTGAGTCACCATCCCTGGATGTGTTCAAAAAAAAGGGTAGATGAAGCACTTAGGGATATGGTTTAGCTTAGGATGGGAATGGTTGGACTTGATGATCTTCAAAGGTCTCTTCCAACCTTGTGATTCTGTGATTTCAGATATGGAATGAAACTGATTTACATACCACCAGAGTATATTGCCTCAAACCTTTAGAGAGATAGCCTCAGTCTAGGATAAATCTGAAACAAGGAAAACAGTCACAATGTTATTTTCTGGTTCTTTCCGGTTTAAATTAAAACCCAGAAGTTTCTCCTTTCTAAAGTGGCTATTTCTGGTACCACCATTAAATTCCACTTTTTTTTTTTCAGAATCCTGTGGACAATAACAGTCTGGGAAACTAAAACATGTCTTTAATCAATAATAACTCTGATCATTAGTAAACACTAGCAAGAAAAGCTATTATAAGGCTTGAAAGATAAAAGGATTGATGTTTAAGCAAGATAAATTTTCTGTTTTCTCCTTAGTGCATGCCAAGAGGTTCGAGATCTTTAGATGAAAGGCATCACATTAGTGCACAATTATTATTAGTACTATGGCAGAGAGAATACAAAGGATTACAAGTCATTAAGTCTGATCTGTTCAGTCTCATTTTGGAAGAATTTTGGCATATGTCAGAGGTAAAAGTGTTGGCGGGTGCAGTCGTGAAGAACTTATCTACACAAATCAGATAAGCTGGCACTTCTTCTATTCCAGCGCTGGGGAACACAGGAGATAGCTCCATCAAAGACCCACAAGTACAAAGCACAACATATTTAAACAATTTTTTAGCAGAGTCATAGTTTAAAATTGCATAGAATGCTCATTTCTTAATTTGACCTTTGCCATGAGTGGGTTTTTGTTACTTTCATAGATTATATTTTTTCATTCTACAAAAATTGTTAGTTAACCCTGCTGATTACCTTGAATACAGAGAGGGGAGGGTAACAATTAGCATATTCATGTTATTTCCTGGAAATCATTATCATTTGCATGTGTCCTAATGCATGTGTAGTTATCTTGAGCAGGGGTCTTCTGGTGGTGGTTGATAGTCTTCCTCACTATGTCTGCTGATTGAACCCTATTCTTGCACATGCTCATTTCATCCTTTGGCTGTGTCTCCAGATCCTAACTGTTCCTACTAGAGATAAGCACCCCTTTGCTGGGTATGTACTCATTGAAGTGCAGCATTCTTAGCATACCCCTTCCTGCTCTATTCAGGGGCCTCAATGTACGTAGTTGCTGTAATTTCCTAAAATCAAGCTATTTCATTAGGGTACCTATAACAAAAGGAACAAGCTTACCTTTAAGTTTTCAGTTACAGTGAATGTTAAATACAAGTTAGTTTTAACCTATGAGGTTTTACTCAACATTCATATAGGAACAAATGGCAATTTTGTCTGAATGAATATTGCAGTATTATGTTAGACATCTGGAAACTGAGACTAGAATGACAAGAAATAGAACATTAAATATGGTTCAAATTTTTGCCTTCACTTACAGACAATTTCCAGCAAAGCCTTTAGGAGCCAATTTTTCTGGTTTTAGGCATCTCTATTATTGATTATGTTACAAACTGTTGTACTTCAGCAATTGAAAAAAAGTCCCAAACTAATATTCATGTAGGTCTTAGTACAAGTTGTCATGAAATTAATGGAAGTATATCCTGTTCCAAGTTTAGGATAATCTCAGACATCTTTTAGATGATAACTCTTGATGAGTGCTTACTTCAGTGATGCCTACTACATCTGAGGGAATGGCTCCACATTACATTCTGGCAGCAGACACAGTTTAAGGGTATGGAAGAGCAAAAATGCATTTAAACCAGCTCTGTAGCCAAAAGATTTATATCATGGAACTACGCCAGGAGAAAAAAATGACCATTTATTTCAGATGACAAAAAAGTACATGTGCAATAAATGCAGAAGTAACATCATGCATATTTTTGGAAGTGTAACTTAAGGGAACACAAAAAATTCTGGACTCAAAAGGTATAGTCAAAAATGTAGAAGATCTAAGTGTAGTCAAAGAGAGAAATACAGTTCAAGAGAAGGAAATCCTGCAAAAAGCAGGTAAAATGCTCATTAATGCAATTCTGAAGTATTACCCTTGTTAGTAGCTATTCACATTGGAAATTCCACAAGTTAGTTATGCTATTTGAAATGCAAATTTTGATACCACAGTAGATATGGAAACTATTGAATTCTAAAAGCAAAGCTGTTCATAGAGTAGATGAACTGAAACATCAAATACCACAGCTGCAACAAATGACTTCTACCAAATAGGCAGAATAAGAGTGGCTTTTAAGATGTGCAAGAGCCTGAACAGGTGGTTTGCTCTCAAATATTCTGAGGTATGGCATGCCAAAAGCACTGAAATCAATGTAATTTTTCTTTTAAAATTAGTATCTTTTGGGTAAT
The DNA here is from genome assembly GCF_964237585.1 of Gallinula chloropus. NCBI lineage: Eukaryota > Metazoa > Chordata > Aves > Gruiformes > Rallidae > Gallinula > Gallinula chloropus. The sequence goes on along the minus strand of NC_140092.1, from coordinate 6,608,656 downwards.
TCAATAGCAGCAAATCCTGTAAGAATCCTGGATCTCTGACCTCATTCAGTGGAAAACTAACTTGTAAACTTAACCTGGAGTACATGAGTTGCTCCAGGGATGACAAAGAAACTCTTTACATCCTTGAGCTAGACCACGGCAGAGTGTTCAACTTCCTCTGTAACCAGAATTTCTCTCTGGAGGAAAAGTTGGAATACTGATCTTTTTAAACTCTTTTTTTTTTTTTTAATATAGAAGATAGTTCTTTCAAAATGGTATGCAGAAATAATACCAAGAAGAAACTCAGTACAGTGAGGAACTCTTGAGAGTTCCTTCTGTACAATATCTCCATTTAAGCAATTTTCCAGCCCAAAATCTTTTCTGTATTTTTTATGCTAGCATTCTGGAAAATGAGACCTGGCATCAGGGACATAATAAAACCCAGACTGTCCTTTGTACTTTTTTATGGCACTAAGGCTGGTTGTACTTGAGGAAGCTGACATGGTTGGAAGAGTCACACACCCAAACTCAGACCCCTATCTCTAGTCTGCTGAAGCTGCATGTAGTCCTAAATTACTACAGCTCTACTTTAGTAACTAAAATAAGGCAAGTATTTTTCAATGGAGTATATCCACCTAAATAGGATATGCACTACAAATCCTGTGACCCCAGAATTCTACCCTGGTTTTATCATATTATATAGTGGGTGTGTTTTAGAGACTATGGAAGCTGTAGCTATTTAGAGGGTATGAATAAAAGACAGAGAACTTGCTTTGTAAAGGCAAGCGTCAGTCCCATAAGGAAATGATACTTCTGAAGGAATAGCTGTTAAAAAGGCTGGAAGATCTTGTAAGGAAGCATACAAGGGAAATCAAGCCAGTCTAAAACTTGATGGAAGCTGAAAGAAAAAATGCAGAAGGTAGGAATGCTTTTCTATCTATAGATGCTCTAATTCATCTGGTTTTAATCTTATTGGTCACAGTGACATCATTTGAATTATCCTCACTCAAGGCACTTTGAATTAACATAACACCAAGGATTTTCTTGCTATGGTCTTACTGAAAAAAAAAAAAAAGAAAAAAAGTTAAACTGATGTATTTCTCTGAAAAGCTCCACAGGCAGAAGGTGAATTTATCCTTGATGTGATGAACTGCCTTCTTAGCAACCCTTGCATGCTTTGCACGTGACTGTTCGAGTGATTGATTTTTCTGAAGAAAAATGTATTGTAAGTGTATTCAAATTTCTGACTTAAATTCCCATGTATTACTGCTGTGAAATATCAATAAATTGATTTAATTAAAATTTTGCATTATTGAGGCAGAGATCCTAATTCAGCGAAATGTTGGTAAATGGATTCAAAGTGCAGGTGTTATCAATGAAATAACTAGTTACTAACAAAACATACATATATATACATATGTGTCCTTATTTAACTTTGGTCAGGAAGAATGCTTGTCTTCTCATGGGTTCAGACAGGTTGCCTGAGCAATACTTTCTCAATGTGTTTTAAATGGCTGAGCTATAATTTTTGTTCTCAGTATGCATTACCAGCAATAGTCTTAAGAGATTCTTCACAGAATCTCACTTTCATGAGAGCTGCTGTCTGTGGCTGAATCCTTTGGCTTCAGGAAATTTTCAATATGTAATGTTTCTGTGCAGTGGGAACCTTAATGTGAGCAGAAATCTATTCAAATGGAGGAAAACCTTGAAACACGTGTTTAGTTTTAAGCACATGCATTAATACTTAGTGAAACTTATGACTCAGTGGATGTCCAAGTGGCTTGTCAAATCTGGGCATACACTAAGGAGGAATTTACGTTCTGTTTCCTAAAGTACTTATGTGTTTGTCAGACATCTTTCAGACAAAAAAGAAAAATGATTTGTAGAATTGGACAATCAAACTACTGGTCAAGTGTTCCTTAGATACTTCTTGGTGCTAAGCATATACTTCTACCTGTTTTTCCCAGTTTTAATGCTGTTATGCCTTTCCAAGGTCAACATTTACTTGTGAATAATCAAATCGCTTGCTGACAAGTTGTGAGGTCATAAAAAGCATGCAACTCCTATTACTAAATGTGAACCTTCATAGTACATTCTAAACTGTGTAGATTAGGAATTGTTCTAAGGGCTCATCAGAATAATTAATTTTTGCCTATGAAGCTGCTGGGGTTTATATGTTTATGCCATCTCATTTATCAAAAAAGAACCTTTGTGAGTAAATTACCAAAGTGCTCACACTTGATGAGTATGTGAAGATGCAGGACTCAAGGCACACAGTTACACTTTCAGGTACAAACCTTATGAAGAGGACTTTGCCTTTTACATAGTGTATTATTTTATGTGAATAAGTTTGTACAGGTACACTTAAAATGATGCCAGGTTGAAACTCTTGTGAATCAGATCAAACTATAATATCAAACACTTTATAGTTCAGTAAAAAACAGGCATAATGACAGGCATTTGCAGCTTATAGGGAATAAATATTATTGCTTATAACAGTATCCTCTTAGAAACTCATATTAATTAAATCAGAAAAATCTTGAGTTAGTCAAACTTAAATAAAATTACAACATCTTTCATTGCTAACACTATTTATATCCTTTGACGCAATTAAGGTCTGTAACAGCTGCTTGAGAAGGTTTGTATTTATTTTCCTAGAGAAGTTGTGGATGTCCCATTGTTGGAAGTGTTCAAGGCCAGGGTGGATGAGGCTTTGGGCAACCTGGTCTAGTGGAGGGTGTCTCTGCCCATGGCTGGGTGGTTGGTTCCATGAGTCTGTGATTCTAAGATAATTCTTAAGTCATGTGCTATAAAAATGGAGGCAGGGACAGGCTGTGGGAAGAGGCTGTACAGGATGGGGGAGATGTTAAATCACTGGTTTAAATCTGTTCTCTCCATTTGTGGTGTCTGAAAATATGGTAGAATATTTTTTTGAGTCAGCAAATTGACACAAATACAAAGAACAAGCACACATACAAGCTTCTAATATATATCACTTAAACATTTCTAGATATTTGCACATTTAGTCTTTCTGCAATAAGCTATTGCTCATATTTGCCACAAATGATTGCCACAAGCTCTTGGTCATTGTCTTGCAAGTGGTATTACCAATTTTTCAAAAACTATTACTAGCAATAAGGTGATTATATAATCTTCAAATTTTTATTTTGTTTTAGTTTTACTTCCTCACTGGGATTTTCTTTATGGATGCTTCCCTTGATTCCTTTTTCCACTAAGTGCCCATTAGTTAGTCATACGGTTATTTACATGCTCAATGTATATTTACGTTTTTTCAGATCTTGTGGGTGACTTAGATACTAGATTATTTTTGAACACTAAACACCACTCAAGGCAAAACAGTCTGACTCTTCATGCTGTACAGTTTCCTACCTCAGGGAAGCTCTCTGTAGAAAATTAGGATTGTGTAAGCTGTATTGTCTAACACTGGTATTAGAAAGAACCAACCAAACCGAACACTTCTTTGATTGAATAAAACATGAGTGACATTAAAAGACAGTAACATGTATTATTGTGTAAACATTAGCATGCATTACTGTGTGAACTGCTCTGTTATCTAGGTTAATGTAGAAGAAATGTTCTTTTTTTCCCCAAGCTGCTTTGTCCCAGATATTGCATGCTCTTTTCATTTTCTTTTTCCTTTTTTTTTTTTTTTCTTTTCTGTAGGAACTCCAGGCACAGTTGGAGGAATTTAAAAGAAAATCTGAGTGTGAACTAAAACAACTAGAGAAAGACAAAGAAGTCCTAACTGGGAAACTTCAAAATTCTTCACTTGAGGTAAACTGAGCATAAATGTAACCTGGTAATAAAAGGGCTCTTCATTTTTGTTCTCATCTGAAAGATTCTTGCTTGGATTTTAATCATATTTGGTGTGACTGTTGTTCAAGAAAATACACAACAATTCTAGTTAGAAATAACAGAAACTACTATTCCTGAACATTTGTGAAGATTTTGACAATAAATTTCATTTACCACTCTTTGGAGATATACCAAGGCTTTTTGGTGAGGAGTTTGGTTGTGTCAGAGTTGGGTGGTAACTGACTCTGAGGAAGTCAGATTAGAATCTTTCTCACAGCTCATGTTGACTTCATTTTTGGGGTGTGGCTATTTTTTTTAGAAAAAAGTTTGAACAGATCATTGTTTCCATTCAGCCTGCTTGATAGTAAGGGTGGTAACTGAAGCAGATTTGAAATATGCAGTAATTTAGTATATATGTCAGTACTTACTGACATTCTATTTCCCATTCTTAGAAATACAGAATTTAGGTGTAGTTCATAATGTTCTTAAAATTCTGTCTAAATCCCATTTTTAAGTTTCATCAGAAATTTCTGCATGCTAGAGTTTTCTACAAGCTCTTCTCTGAGAGAATTTCAGGTCAATCCAACCCATGTTGACCTGTCTAGAGTGACTTCTTTGCACCTAGTGCAAACCATGGGCTCTCAGAAATTGGTTGTCTTTATTCTTTTCCAAAGTCCTCTAAATGTATATGTTTCTACAAAAAATGTCTTAGTCCATTCAAAGCTGAAAATTTACTGTGATGGTCTGTCATCCTCAGGTAATGCCTGAAAGGTATACGTGTTTGAGGTGTGAGAGGAAGAGGTGGAAGGGAGGAGTAGTGCCACACTGATCTCATTGTATTGTGTGTATGCATGCAGCTGGTGTATTCCACTGAACGGTCTGAAAGCAATCCAAAGGCATACAACATGAAGCAGTTACTGTTCAGGTTTTGCTGATGGAAAAAGTAAGACAGTGAGTCATCAAATTACTATTCTTGAAGTCACACATTCAGGACAGAAAGATAGGAAAGAACCTGTGTTTCTTAACTGCTGTTCCTCTCCTATCATGAGATCATGATAAATGCAAGGGGAGCCAGGAAATTATTGCCACCACATACATAAATAATATAAAATAGTATGTATCATTCCATATGCTATGGTCATACCACCACAGTAAGTATGAACAGCTACACTAAGAAATGTTTTAGTATGTCTTGGAATCTGATAGTACTCCCAAAGGGGAGGAAATATTCTCTCTGAAGAGAAATTCTGAATTTTTCTTGGTACTCTGTATTCTGAACCAATTGCTTGGCAGTATTGCCAGGGAAGTGATTTCAACTTACAACCCTTTCCTTCTATAAGTATGTGAATATTCTCAGTGAAGAAATCACCATTTATTCTGCAAAATTATGTTTCACTGAGGGGATGATTCCCAGCTGGGAACCTTTGCAATAGCTCAGCCCAGAGCTTCCGCCTCAAAGGTTGGGCAATGTGCTGTTACTAATCCAGTTCTAACCTGGATAAATTTTCACATCTAAAAATAGCTTCCTTGGCTCCATAAGGCACATTTTTGGTTGGGCTGACATAGCTAAAGCACAATGCAGAGTAGACAGAATCATGATAATTTCACCTCTCTAGGGATGCACTTCAAAGGGATGGCATTTCTGTATTACTGAGATTCTTCTGGATAAAGAAATCAAATTCACACCTATTTGGTCCTTTGGAAGGAAGGATGTGAGAACCTGTGTGGGTCAAATGCTAGTTCATTAGAGTCCTCCAGTTCCTCACTTTTGCAATATGGGATCTGTTCAACCTGTGTTATGGGGGCTATTCTGGAATTAGCAGGTACATAAAAGGAAAGCAGAGGCATCACCTTGTCACGATACATATTTGAACAATGCTAGCACAGGACTGCCCAGAGCCTTGATGGAGACCTTGTAAGTACCACCAAATAGCAGCAGCAGGTGTGTGACTGGTGTGTTCACACCTGTCCCTCTAGTAAGGAATTGCCTTATGTATGTTTAGGAAGGCAGTTAGCTGTGAACTGAAGTATCTGTGAAGTAAGTCTAAAGGTAACAGTAAAATACAATGCCATTATTTTGGTATTTCTCATACCAAGTTGCAATTTTGATGTAGTAACATCATATTATGAGTAAAATCCTGTAGCATTTGGGTGCCTTATTTTGACTCTGAATAAATTCTCAATTGTGGTGACTCTTCTATAATACATCAAAAAGGCAGTTTTAAGTCTTTTATATAAACTCATCCCCCAGCAATGCATTGAAAAACTTGGGTCTTTCTACTTAAAAGATACAGGAAGTGAAAAATATTCTCTCTGATTCCAACTTTAGATCTTGCCTTTGAGACTTCACACTTCTTACATACAATAAATAAAAGAAGGGGTGAGAGCAGACAGAGGACAGACTTCAAGTATTCATAGTGCTTGCAAGCAAGCACAGTGAATTAAAATAATCAAAGCAGAAGTCAAATGGAGGAGCCAACTGTGGTGGCAAGCACAGCCTTATACTTGCCCAGTATTTTTGCCCATGGGCTATCAAAGTCTGAGGGGAACTTCTTCAAAAGAATCAAGCCATCCTTCCCAGGAGAAGGGCAGTAATTATATTTAGAAGAGTAAAACTTGAAAGACTTTTGAAATATTTCAAAACTTATCTGTCCTCTTTTAGTAATAGTTGTTCATTTTTTCTTTACTTGGAAGACAGTTGGAGGCAAAATCAGCTATTGGAAGAAAGGGCAACTGCAAACATGACCTTGAAATTTGAAAGAGTTCATCAGAGCCTAGGAAGACACTATTGCCTAGAGTTTATACTGTGGGTAGTTATTAGTTGCATCTTTAACACCACTTTCTGTAATTTTGGTGGATAAAAGTGAATGAATAATGGTATTAGAGGTACAGGTTTTTCAAAGAGTTTTGTTTTTCAGCAGAAAGACATCATAAAACACAAACTCACATGTTGTTGGTCTGTTAATAGTAAAAGGAGCAAGATAGATTCTGGACTGATGTGAGTTGGCATAGTTTCATTGGCTTACATGTTACTTTAACAATTTGAACAAATTGAGGATCTAGCTATCGGTTTTGAGGTAATGAAACACAATAAAATGCCTGGGCACTGTAAAAAAATACTCCAAGAAGAATTTGTACTGCTGGATTTGAAAACCATTAAGACAGGAGGAGGAAACCTGTTGGGTTGGAGATGTTTGTTTCTGAACCTCTAATACATTAGCTGTAGCAGGGTTCATCAGAGTGTTTGTATGCCTGATATATTTGTGTAGGTCTTTTTTCCTTAAATAACTGAGAAATAATATTTTTAGAAATCCTTTTTCTATCTGATTTCTTACTACATTATGTTCCCTGTTGCTACCAATTTATTGCTAAGCCTATTTCTAGTTAGTATGGTCTTATGTTTCATCTTAGTAGTGCTTTGAACTAATAATTGTATCTGAAGAGAGTCTGGAAGGTTAATAATGTTGTGACCACAGTTGAAGTTTATATATGCTTCTTTTCATCTTCCTTACCTAGATGAATATTTAATTTGCAAAAGAAATATTCCAAGTGACATTTTACCTCTTTCCAATTTTTTTACTAGAAAATATACAGCCTCCTCTTCTGCCACATCCTTTTTACTCACTGGCTTACTGTCAGGAAGCCCAGAGAAAAAAAGAAAAAGAAGCATGCTTGAGTGTAGTAATACTAATGCATATTATGTCAGCTGATAGAGAGGACTGTGCAGCATTAAGTGTTTCACATCACAGGTTAGTTTTATAAGGAACTGCAGTACCTTAAAACTGCAGTGTTTCTTTTATATATATTGGAAAACATAGGCTTGAGTTCAATAGGTATTAAGACAAAGTAAATGTTTTACCTGTAACTAGAAGCCAAAGTACCCCGTTAGTAAAATCATATTAATTGCCACTTAGTTAAAATCAAAACAAACAAACACACACACACGCCCCGAAAACCAAAGGCCAAAAATCACGAACAAAACTTGCAGCAGCTCTGGAAACAAAGGTAGGGTTGACAAGTGGCTCTGGCATCTCTTGGAGTGTATCCAAGCCACAGATAGATTCCATCATGCAGACGTATTGAAGACAATTCATGTTTTTCTTTAAGAATAATATTTAGCAATTATTTTTCACTACTTTTTTCAGACAGTGTTCCTTGTGTTTAATTGGATAATGCAAAGGAAAAACATGAGAATACTGGATGGTAGCTAAACTCATAGGTTGGACCAGCTGCATCTAGATGCTCTTTCAGATTTGGTAGCTCAAAACAGTTTCTTTGGACAGCTTTAGTGAAATTCAAACTGAAATTGTTTAAGAAGTGGTAAAACTATTACTTCATTTTCTGGCACGTAAAAGAGAACAACAAAACACTTGGTGAAGGAATATGTGTCTTCTTACCTATCAACCCAGCTTTCCCATGATGTAATTTATATAATTCCTCTCCATTGTGAATGCAGCTATTAATCCTATCCTGCTGACTTACTTTTCTGGAAGGTGGCTCAGCTGAAGCAAATATTAGACCAACAAGCAAATAATTTCAAGGAGTCACTGAAGAAATATAATCTACAGTCCAACAAAGAAAAAGAGAAGCTTTTGCAGGATCTTCAAAACACCATTAAAGAAAACCAGAATGTTAAACTGCAGCTGGAGGCATCACATCAAAAAGTCTTAAAAATGTTGGAGAAAAGCAAAAATCAGGAACTCAAGGTCAGTTTATGTTGCAGTTTTGTGTAGCTGTGCTGCTGAGATAGCTAGTAATGTACTAGGGTGAAAAAAAAGATGGTGGGATAAACAGTATTAGCTAGAGCCAATTGTTAAAACCTCAGTTATCTCCAGTTATCTTAATAATGAGTTGCCATTGTTGCACATAACAGGTGACTCTGGGATTTTGAAACCTCATGAGTTTTGGGTTCGGATTTTTGGTTTTAATTTTCACATTTGAACTTAGACCACAGTGTGAATAAAATATTTTCATAAAATAATATAGCCTACACTCTACGGTTAGGCTGTGATGAATTCAAGCTCCTTGTCCTGGGATGGCTAAGATAGAGCTAATTTTATGTTCTAGCACCTGATGTAGTGCCATGTTTGGGAGTTAGGATGAGAGCAGTGCTGGTAACACACTGATGTTTTTAGTTATTGCCCAGCAGACAAGGACTTTTCAGTTGTTTGTATTGCCCTGCTAACAAGAAGGTGGGGAGGCACCCAGGAAGGTGGGCGGCACCCAAGAAGCCAGGACAGGTGACCCAAGCTGACCAAAGGGGCTATTCCATACTAATTATGTCATGCTCAGCGTAAGGGGAGCTGGGTGGAGGTGTGCACAGCTCCAGGACTTGCAGTTTGTGGATGGTCCAGCTTCGGGATGGCTCTGAGCTGTATGGTCTGAGTTGCATGGTTCAGTGAGAAACTGCATTTGTGTATCACCAGTTTTGTGTGGGTTTTGGTTTTCTTTTCCCCTTCCCCTTTACATTAAATATCCTGTGGTGATGAAGATAAAAGTTCTGCAGTGACAGACCAGATTCACCCTATCATTAAAAGTAAAAATAGGTGATAAGTAGGCTCCAACTAGTTTGTTTTCTGAGGGGTTGTCTTGTTTACAGGAGACAGAAGAACGTTTGAAAAAGGAATTCAATGAGTCTTTCAAGACCCAACATGAGTCTCATAGGCTGGAAATACAAACCTTGGAAGAGAAAGCAAAGAAAGGATTGCATGATGAACTTGACCAGATACAGAAGCAGCAGAATCTCTTGCTAGGTATAATGTCTCATGTCATGCACAGCTCCTACTGCTTGGTTATATGCTGAGAAACATTGACTTTCTTCCCATTTGTTTTCTTTCCTTCCATCTTCTGGGAACTTGAGTCTTTGTGAATCTCCTTTTCCATACCCAGGAATTGCAGCAGTACAGTTTTAGTATTCCTTGTTAACCTAGTTCTCAACTGTCAGAAGCAGAATGTTGCTGGGAGAGTAGTCTAGTGTACAAAATTCAAGTATGCTATCTCAGGTATATTAAATTTGAGTGTTGTACTTAGCATATATTACTTTCCTTTTTTTTTTCTGTGATGTGAAGAATTATTACATGTGGTTCCAGTCTGTTCTGCTGAGTTCAGCAGTGGAGATCAGCTGTTCCATATGTATTATCTAGTCAGTGTAGAAAGTTCATTAAAGCGTTCAGAATTAAACAGAACTCTGCATTAGGACGACCCATAATATCTCTGGGTTTGCACTCAGATTATTAACGTTCATCTAGAAGAAGATTTTTAATTTAAAAATGAATACTTTGAAAGTAAGTACAAACTGGATTATCTTTTTTTTCAGTAATTCAGATTTGCTAGGAAGATTTGTTACTCTGTAAAGTTTATATATTCAATAGAGAACAAGAAAATTTGTTATGAAAAGAAAATGTATGGAGATGAGAAACAGGAAAATTTCTTTCTCCTTTTACTTGACCCATCCTGAAACTTGTACCAAATATACACAAAAGTTGCAGAATATGACAGATCTGCTTACCTAAGCATTGTACTTCCCTAACACAGGGGAGTACAGAGGTAATGGGCATAAACCTGAATATAGGAAGTCCCACCTAAACATGGGGAGGAACTTCTTTACTGTGAGGGTGGCAGAGCACTGGAATAGGCTGTCAAGGGAAGTTGTGGAGTCTCCATCTCTGGACATACTCAGAACCCACCTGCCTGCGATCCTGTGCAGCCTGGTCAGGTGATCCTGCTCTGGCAGGGGTGTTGGTCTCTGGAGGCCCCTTCCAAACCCCTGTCATTCTCTGACTGCGACTCTGTAACACAACCAGAGGTGTCCCCAGCCTACATTATGGCCCTTTATACAACATGAGTGGACTTAACAGGAAGCCCAGGTTTGCTCCAGTTCAAGGTCAGAAGAAGCAATTACAGTGGTTTAGTTTGCAAAACAACTGCCACAGAACTACCTCTCTGATTTTGATGTTGAATCATTGCTATTGTGGTTCATATCTTCTTACTATTGCTCAACCAAGTTACTTCTCTAGTAGTAAGAAGCCATTATACTTAATGGCAAAGGAGTTGAGGGCAAAACAAATGTATTAATATATTCATCTATGTTGTCTATATCTACCTTCCCCATCCAGCTGGCCTCTGACTGACTTAATGATTGTCTAATTGTTACTAGGATCTCTAAGGGTGGAACTCTCTGAGCAACAGACATTGTGCACTAATCTTAAGAAACAAATAGAAGAGCTCCAAATGGAGCTGTGGAGTGTGAAGACACTGAAGAAGCAACAGGCAAGAACCTAGTTCCTACTTTGTTGACATATGGTGTTTCGTGAAAGCAGTAGTACCAAATTTCTCTCTTCATAGAGAATATCACAGAATCACAAGGTTGGAAAAGACCTTTAAGATCATCAAGTCCAACCATTCCCATCCTATGCTAAACCATATCCCTGAGCACCTCATCTACCCTTTTTTAAGACACATCCAGGGAAGGTGACTCAACCCCCTCCCTGGGCAGCCTGTTCCAGGCCCTGACAACTCTTTCAGTGAAAAATTTTTTCCTAACATCTAATCTGTCCCTGCCCTGGCACAGCTTCATGCCATTGCCCCTTGTTCTGTCTCCTGTCACCTGGCTGCAGAGACCATTGCTCACCTCTCTACAACCTCCCTTCAGGTAGTTGTGGGTGGCGAGAAGGTCTCCCCTCAGCCTCCTCTTCTCCAGGCTGAACACCCCCAGCTCCCTCAGCCGCTCCTCATAGGATTTGCCCTCCAGCCCCTTCCCCAGCCTGGTTGCCCTTCTCTGGACTCGCTCCAGGACCTCAATATTGTCCTTATGGTGGGGAGCCCAGAACTGGACCCAGCACTCACAGTGTGGCCTCACCAATGCTGAGTACGGGGGCACAATTACCTCCCTAGGCCTACTGGCCACACTATTTTTGATACAAGCCAAGATGCCATTGGCCTTCCTGGCCACCTGGGCACACTGCTGGCTCACATTCAGTCTGCAGTCAACCAACACCCCCAGGTCCTTCTCTGCCTGACATATAAAAGTGCACTGAGTCTCTTACAGAAATGGAATGGGTTTCCTTCCCTTATGTCCTTTGAGAACTTCAAAATGTTAGCATTGTTTATCATCTTTTCCCTGGGGGCAGGCTCTTTTTTTTTTTTTTTTCTTCATTTAAAGATCAGAATCTACAACACAAGCAAATGAATGATGTTAACAAAATACATTTTACAAAGACTATAAAATATATTTGGGAAGTTTTGATCACAGATTTTGTCTTGCACATAGAATTGCACACCATTCCAGTGAAATCTTCAGGTTAAATAATGAGAGGCTGTGAATAATTAAATGTGGCCTTTTTCTTAGGAAGGAAGTAGCCAGAGCCAGATCAGATCTCTTCATGATGACCTGGAAAAATGTCAGAGTGAAATTTCTGAACTCAAGAAAGAGAATTTACTTTTGAAGGACACAATGGAGCTACTCACTGCAGAGCTGGAGTCACAGAAGCAAGAAACTGCACAGGTTCAAGATAGAGAGAAACAGCACAGGTTTGCCTTAAATTTCTCCTTCATGGTGCTATCTAGAGTCAATAATGCCAGCATCAGAGGTGTACTGTATCCGATGAGTGTCAGGAACTCTCCTTTCTAAGTGCTAATTTTAGAGATAATGTTTTGTAAAAGCAGTAGTTCTTTTCACATTTATCTCCAGCCATAATAAAAGCTGTCAGGGCACAGGAAAGGCTGACTTGTGGTCTTGGCTGTCTTTGTAGAAGGGGGACACGTAGAAGGTGGACGCAGGCTTGGAACATGTGTGGCACTGTAGTAATTGCACTCTTCCCATTTGCATACAGAAAAAAGTGCAGGATTTAGCCTTCCCATGGGAGACAAGGCTGGGGTTCTCTGCCCTGTTTGGCTGTTGAATCCTTTAAAATTTGTGGCTGATCATACTTAACACATACCCTTTCCAGAGAGATTGAGGATCTGGTGCATATATACCTCTCAGTTAATTTCTGCAGTGGTGCAGAATGTATGTCCCTAGCTACTCAAGCTGTATATATAAAAGGATTTCTGAAGAGTATACCCTTAAAGGAATCTTTAAAATTATGCCCTATATAGTCTAGAGAAAAGCACTCAGGGGATGCAGTGTCTCTCAGCAGACTGTCAGAGTGGCCAGAGTAATTCCTTTGCTGTCTACCAGTTAGTAGATATTTAAAGAATGAGAAAGAAACCTTTTTTTTTTTTTTCATTGGCACTCTTTAGAGGAGTACTTGAAAGTGACTTTCATTTCAAGCTTTTGAAGCAAGATCAACAGAATTGCAAAACCAGAGAGTTTCATCAATGCCCTCCAGCTACCTTGAAGGAATTTAGAGCCTGTGTTCATGAAGAGAATTACTCACGTGTCAACGATGAGGTCTAAAAGGCTTCAAATGCTAGAGCTGCTGGGCTGGAGGATAGTCTTTACAGAGGATAAATGGTGCAGGTCTTCTACAGTAAGCATTTGAGAAGGAAGCATTAATGGAAATTACATAAGGAGAAATCCTTTGTATAACAGGAGGTAGAACCAAAGAGCTCAAATGGTCCTGGGCACCTGATACAGTATGCTCTGAAATTAGCTCGTGGAAGATCTGGAACATTAAGTTGTAGCTCTTGTTTTGCTTTTGAAGGACCAATACATTGTGTATGGGAATAGTTACATTGGTGAGTGCAAATAAAGAGCAGCTTTTGTATCGTTACTGCAACAACAGTGACCTTGTCTTATACTATGCAGTTTCTGATTTGAAAGCTGATAGTGGCTTGTTACTGGCTTGTGCCCAAATTTTATGAGCAGTTATTTTAAATTACTATACCTCCTGTTGCCAAATAAGTGAAGCCAATAATCTGTTTGAAGTAATCATTCCCATTTCCATTCTATTGAATGGTGAGAATTCTACCTCCAGTACAGAAACCTTTTGCAAGGAGTTGGATGAGAGTTAGACAAAGGTTTCTTTTATGGGAAAAGAAAAGTCCCAGAATGGCTGTTCAGAAGGATAGCTTTTATTCTACCCTTGAAGATCCATTTCAGGATTCTCCCATTTTTACTTTTATTCTCATTCTTATTTTGTGCCAAGTGCCAAATCAGTCGCTGCCATGCCTGTTCACTAAATTCGAGGGCTTCTCCTGAAGCATTTCAGAAAGAAGTGAAATACATAGAAAATACATTAAAGAGGGAAAAAAAGAAAAGGTGAATGGAAAACTTGTGTAAAATTACAATTGTTAATCTGCTGAGTTTGCTAACTCTATTTTAATTAGTAAACAACAGAGCATAGCCTCTGCATTGATTTAGTGAAAAAGTTTATCAAAATGTTAGCAAACAAGCTAACAATGATTCTCCAACAGGTGTCTTGATTTTTGGGGTTGCTATCAGAAAGTAATTTTATGGCTAGTCTTGAAAAACTGTTAGGCATTTTTTAGTTTTGAACTGATGGTGTTAATCAAATGGCAGTATCTATCAAAATATGTTGCCTGTTAAAGACAAATGTTGCAGTTAAAGACATTCTTATAACATTTCTTATCTTAAGAAAAAAAAATTAGGTAGTATGAAATGTTTCTAATGCCATGATGTGATGAAATACAGCATCAGAGCCTCCTGTTAAAATCCCAGAGATTTCCAAATAATTTTGCATAATACAAGTGAGTTCCTATGGTACTGTATTGTTGTGTTTTACTATTAAGATTGATGTACAAATTAGTCACAGGCACGATATCAATAGCATCATTATACAGAATAGACCCTCCGTTTCCTAAAGGCTGAAGGTCAAATACTTGTCCAAATATTTTTCCTCTTCCTCAGTGTTAGTGTGGTTCTGCTTCAGACTGCAACTGGAGTGTCCAAGTCAAACCAGTAAGCAGAAGCCCAGAGCCATGCCTGGTTAACTATCTTTCTAGTTAACCCAGGTGGTAATTTATTTTGAAACTCCACAACATTCTATACTTATATGTAATACATATACAGATGATTTTTTTTTTTAAACCAACCTTGTTTTACCAGGAAGGCCTGGCTATGTCCCTGCATTTTAAGCTTGGAATTTAGAGTAGAGTCCAGGTATCTCTTGAACCTGGTCTGAGAAGGGTTTTTTTTCCAGTCTGCATTTTCTTTGGTACAGACTTAAGGAATTAGAAGAAAAGTCAAGAAAGTGGGAGTCCAGTTCAGAAGATGCACACCTTATAAGCTGTCTGCAAGACAAATTAAGCGAGAGAGAAGAGATTATCAAGCAGCTGACAGTAAGATTTCCTTTAATATGTATCTATATTTTGCAATCTCTTGGAAGGCTGCATTTAGTGTGTAATACATCGCTTCAGACTGGCACTTTTCTTTCTGTTCTGGAATACAAATTTATGTTTCCATGCCAACTTTCAACAAATAGATGTTTCCATACACATAACTCACTCTCTCCTTAGGAAGGAAGGAAATTCCAGCACTCGCTTTTAGCCAACACTGAATCTCACAGGAGTCGATCATTTTCCTTCAACCGCAATACAGGACACTTGACTCCTTCCATGAAGGTAAGATGAGCAAAGGAATTAAAATTGCAAATCATTATGTTTTATTGTGATTTAAATCATACAGATGATCAGGACAGTGATGGTGCTATTAATTTTTTCTTACAAGGTTATTCAGTAAAACTTCCCAGTAAGCCAGCCTACAGCAAGGTCCTGAGTGTAACATAAATTCAGCAGAAGTATAACTGCACATAGTTACAGGGGTTTAAGCAAGTACCAAACAGGAAAGCCTCAAAGAGCTCAGTCTTCCACTGGGATAAACACAGCCATTGCTTACAGATTTGGGAGCTGCTATTTGGGATATTGCATGCATCTAGCAACGTTATGAGTTGGGTTTGGGCTGATCAGGATTTGTCCTTTGTCAACCCAGTATGATACTGTCTATAAATAGTCATGAAAAGAAGGGAGGTCAAGCTGGTAGAAAGCTCCTAACTGAGCTCTGAGTAGCCCTGCAAAGTTAGCAGCTTTGAGGTATCTATCTAAAAACTCAAGGTCAAATACACAAATCGTTTTAATTGGAATACCTAATCCGTGGATCCTCACAGCACACAAATGGGAATTCTGAGTGCTCCCCACAAGGCATCTAAGAATGAGGTGGTGTTGCATTTTTATAGCATGAAGTGGTTAATGAAGTTTTCTTTTATGATAAAAAGCAGCAGAAGAAAACAGTTGAGGTGCCCAGTCGTGTCGTCAGCGTTCCGAATTTAGCTTCCTATGCAAAGAGCTTTTTGAGCGGTGACTTGAGATCAAAAAGAAGTGCTCCTCAAATAACAAAGTCTACAAGCTTAGATCGGAGTCCTGGCTGCCTCAGGGTGGGCTCTCCAGCAGCACAGTCCCCAGACAGCAGCGCTGCCACAAGGTATTTGTCCATTTTGCATTGACTTGTAAGATGATAAATGACTTGGTATGCAGATCTTGTAGGCAAGTCATCAGATACTTGGAAATAAACAGTGATGTAAGGTTTCTGTCATCCAGCGAGCTCCACGTGTTTAATTCTCTGCAGATAGACCCCAGACTTTACTGCAGAAGTAGGCTGTAGTCACTGCCCAGCAGAGCTCATGCTTGCAAGCCCTCCTGGTACTAAAGGAGTTGCAAACATTTAATGAAGAATGTAGTGAATAATGAACGTGGTTGTTAAAAACTTCAGGCATGTAGCAGTGGTTCTGTTAAGGATGTGTTTTCCTTCTTACTTTTGTTTCCTTGCTTTGTACATGGTAGATGCTGATGGCATACTTTTATTTTAAGAGATATTGGAATGGATGTAGGCTAGTCATTTGGAACAGTGTTTAGACACTTAAAAATTGAGACATGAAAAAAAAAAAACTTACTAGTTCGAGGTTTTCTCTCTGAAAAGTTTTTTTAAAAAACATTATTTTATAAACATGACTGAACTATCTCTTAAAGCTTAAAATATATGTAGTCAAACATTATACAGAATTGCAAAAACAAATATTTAAAAAACACAAGCCCTACTACCATAACTCAGAACAGCCAGCCTTCTCACGTAACTCCCAGATTGATTATCCTCTAAATTGTGTGCTACAGAGTTCTCTCCTTGAAGGCAGATGGTGCTGACTGCTGCCAAAGACAGTAACTCAGGACATGGGCTTGGATCCAGTTTGGCAATCCCCACATCTTTAAGATAAAAGCATCCAGTGTCATGCCAGACAACTGCCAAGGCAAATCAGATTTGGATTTTAAAGGGAAACGTACAGGGAGACTGAGGGTAGCTTGGCTGCTGCTTACTTGCTCCTTTAAATCAATCAGAAGTGAAATCCTATTTGCTACTGTAAGCTAACCAGAATATAATGTTCAAAAAGCATCCCAAATGCTGAAAATTCAGGCACAGTGTATTGGGATTGGTTATAAAAGCCAGTTAAGGCTCAGATAAATCTTTCAGTTCCAAATCAAACTTTCACCCAACATTCTAATGCATAAATTGTATTTCATATTTTTAAGAGGTGCAGCTGCCATTTCTGATTTTCAGCACTTTCTACACTTGAAGCTTCCTTTGATTTTTACATCCGAAGCATTTCTCCATAGCTCCTTCCCTTTCCCCTTTGTGTTACTACTAGTACAGTTAGCCCAGTTACCTGGCTAGCACAGATCCCACTAGAAATTGCAGCTGCCACCTTTTGGCCTCATCCAGTTCACATGAGGACAGATCCAGTCATAAAAAAAGAGTATTAAATGTTGGTAAGATTGTAAGATGCTAATGCATATTTGTTCACACAGGACACATGGCAACGAACCACAACAAACCAAAGATGACCAAAACCAAGACCCTCAGCTTCAAGAATGGTTTATAAAGTATTTTTCATTTTAAAGCAAATTATTTCTAGGCTACTCAGAATTACAAGAAAAACTTCCTGTTTTGTCTTAAGGAACGATAATCTGGTATATGATTTAGGGAAAAAAAGAAAAAAAAAGGGTAATTTCCAAGGAATTATGAACAACTGCACTCACATCTAATCACTGTGGAGGCATAGGCATGGATTCTGGAATGCAGTTTTTTTTAACAACCTCTGTAAAACATGAAGTAAATTCTGCATACTGTTATGTGAAGAGACTTTTTAATGCACTCCACAATTATATCAAATATGCAATTTGGTGTCTGATATGGCCTGTGAAGACCTTACTCCTGCAGGTTTATACATTTATTCATCAGCAGTTTTTAAAAATTACTAATATATGCAGAAATTATTTTAAGTTTTCAATAGGTTTTTGTTACTTCAAGCTGTACAGCATGTAGTATACCTCCAGGAACAGCATGTTTATAGCAAGCTGGTTTAGAAATATTTTCTGGTTTGCTTAATAAAACTGTTTTGTATAGTCAGCACTGCAATATAACCTTCCTGTTGCACTTCAATACATGTAACAATCAGCCTGATGAATTAGGCTATGTAATTATGAACATTAAAATTTGCTTGTAAATCATCTATTCCCACATTTGCAAAACAGTGCTGTTATTCCTAAGTGCGAGTCAGACTGATACACAGAGTTCCAGATTTATGGGAACTGCACACTTTGTCTTTATTTCAGTATTGCTCTTATGGTCAGCAAAATGCTGTCTACAGTGCTACTTATGGATTATTATTGGATCACAGAACATTTGTATCTTCCAGTAAAAACCAAACAGTAAGCTTTGCAATTATTTTCATCCCAGCAAAGATACAGCTGGGAGAAAGCTAGGGCCAGCCTCTCCCAGTAGAAAAGGATGCATTCTAGAAAACGTGCTCCTACCAGAAGGCATCTTGAATAGCAACTCTGTGTATTTTCCATTGAAATATAAAAATCAATCCATATTTTTGCAAAAACAAACAAAAAAAGATAATTTATTTCACTTAGCAATTTGTAGTACAAATTACATTATACAAAAAGCATACAACATAAAAAGACCACTGCACTGTTGAAAACATTCAGGTATGTGCAATCTAACAATCATGTTTGCTTCATTGGAGCAGGAATATTAGCAGATGCTTGTTCTAGGTAAGCCAGGGGACCTTGAGGCACTTCTGCAGGCTTTTTGTGCTGTACACTGATATCCTCCAGGACCTGTTGCCAGTGTCGCAGTTTACCCAAGTGCTTCTGAATTAATGCTTCTTTTCTCTGCAACTCATTTCTTAACTCTGACACATCCTATGGATAAAAAGATGTGGATTAGTAAACAGACAGTATCTGTAGGAACCAGCACCTCACGCAAGGAGCATGTCTTTTCAGCTCAAGTTTTCAAGCTGATCTTGTAGGGATTCTAATAATGGAAAATACTCTAGTGAAAGGAAGGGAAAACACCACAAATGCACCAGATCCATTCCCCCAGGTGCATGTATTTCAGAGATCATTACTTCCAACAACAACATCCAACTAGTTTGTTAATGAAACTATCATCTGTTTTCCAACACTCCACTGAGCAATGGGCATCCAGTGTCTCCAGGTTCATGGTAAGAGCTATGCTAACGCTCAAGTTCTAACAACGTAAGATAGAGCATCACATTGAGAAATCCAAAAATCAATGTGAATGAGGTGATTAACTGTACTGGTATACAGCTTATCTGACCTAGCACAACACAGAGAAATTGATTTTAAGATACCTCTTTAATTACTTGCTCTGGTTTCTGGACGGACAGCTGAAGTCTTTTTTGTAGGAAAAAGCACTCAGTTTGTCTTGCAACATCCAGAAACTTCTGGATGCACTGATCAACACCTAAAGATAAAAACATCAGAACAGAAAGAACAGATTAAAAAAAAGTTATCAGGCTGATAGTGGGAGTTGTCTGCATGCTATTAAACACACTTTTCACAGTATTTTCTGGAAAGAAAATATTCAGATTTACTAAAATGACATATTTGTAAAACTAGAATGCGCATTGTCTCCATATAATGTGCTCTTTTTCCCAAGTTTTGCTACACTTTTGATAATGACAGAGTAACAGTTTGTAGAACTTGCTGAGTAAAGAAAACATGTCACTACCCACTCAAGCAATGAAGCTCAATGTGAAGTTCTAAAATACGGGCATATTCAGGACAATATTCTGCCTGCATGTACCGTGCACTTGTGCTTTGATAATAAATACTGTCCCATTCCAGCATACGAGTGTGACCCAGCATACAGGGGAAAAAAAAGCTTTTCAGAAACACGTATGCTGTTTGCAAAATGACCCTTGAGCAAGCAGACTACTGGACGGTCACAGACCGCTTCTCCACCTCCTGTGTATACCAGTTCGGTATTGATGGCTCCCACAGAGGTACCTGTTTACACACAAGCCTGATACAATCGCACACACCCCCTGGCAGGAGCCAGCCAGCGCTCAGACCTCCCCACATCACTCGCGGAGGGGTTCTTTCCGCGTGAGCCTCCCACTGCTGCCAGCAGCCTGCCTCGGGAAGGGGCCAGCAGCCCCGAGTTACGCCGGAGCCACCGTTCGAAGACCCTGTGGTGGGTTTTAAACCTCTTGTGCCCTCAAATGACAAGGCACACGCAGCCCCAGCGAAGCCCAAACGCATCTGTAAAAGCCAACCGAGAAGTTTTTGGGGAAGCTGGCCGCAGAAGCGCAACCCCCGCCTCAGGCCCAGCGCATCACGGCAGCCGAGCCGAGCTGCAGCACCTCGGCAGCGGCCGAAAGCGACAGACACTGCGGAAACTCATCCCTACATCCTCCCCCCACCCCGCCCCGGGCCTCACCGGTACGGATCTCCTCCTGGTCCGTGCCGTTGACGTAGTCCTGGCTCACCAGCGAGGCGAAGCAGGCCTGCGAGAGAGGGAAAAGCGGTGAGAAGAGGGCAGCGAGGGGCCGGCGCCCTGCGGGCAGCGCCCACCCGCGGCCTCCCACGCCCCTGCCCACACACCTCGAAGGACGCTTCCAGCTCGTCCACAAGCGTGTTGTTGGCATTGCGCGGCCCTGTCGGAGGCGGGATGAGGCCGGCCGGGCCGGGCCCGCCGGGAGGCGGTGGCGGCGGCGGCCCCGGCGGCTGGTTGGTGAACATGCCGCTTAGGGAAGCCGCCATGGCGTGCGGCTATGAACTCAGAGGAGGCTGCGCATGCGCCGTGGGGCGGGAAGCCGAAGGCGGGCCCGAGCTGGGGCCCGGCCCCTCAGTGCCAGTCTCGCTCGGGCCGCCCGCCTCCTCAGCTCCGGCGGCTGCTACAGCAGCTGGGGCGGCCTGAGGTGGCGGGAATAATCCCTCTCCCACGGTAAAGAGAAGAGAATGCAAAGCGGTCCTTCCCAGCCCGACCATCCCGCACCTCCGGCCTGTGTAAGCAACAGGTGAGCACCGCTTGTTACACACCGGCGTTTTAACAAAGCCCACCACCAAACCCAGAACAAAATAACCCCCCCCCGGGCCCCAATCCCCCAAATTCTGAAGAAAAACCTCACCTCGCACTACAAGTGTTAAGTCCATCTGCTGGTTGAACTGCTTCTGGGACTACGGTCCCTGCTTGGAGCACAGTGGCCCCTGTGAGACTGAGGCAGCTTCTGCCACAGAGCCC
Source organism: Gallinula chloropus (assembly GCF_964237585.1). NCBI lineage: Eukaryota > Metazoa > Chordata > Aves > Gruiformes > Rallidae > Gallinula > Gallinula chloropus. The sequence goes on along the minus strand of NC_140092.1, from coordinate 6,587,355 downwards.
ACCCAACACAAACTTGCATTCAGTGGGTTTTGTAAAACAGTTTATAAGATACATAACACAGCGTGACCAGCGTAGATTCAGCACTAAAGTAACTGCAACAGCCTAAGAAATCTTGACGGTACATCATTCATACCTCAGGACACACCAATAGGTTTTTCTAAAGGGAAAATGTTAGAATCACATTTTTATAAAGAACTTTGCACAGTTCCCTTTCACACCACCTACAATTCACCCAAAACCAAGGCACAGCAATGATCTCCATCTATCATTAATTTTCCCACAACCAAAACACACACCGCAGAAAGAGATTTATTGTTTGCAATAATTATGCTTACTTTACATACAAAAGAGGAGTTCAGGTATTTTCCATCACCATGTTTTAGTACTAAATTGCTCAATCAGAACATTTTCTATTTTAAACTGCGTAATACAGGATGACACCTTACCCAAGGATGATACTCTTACCCAAGGAATGATTGATAAAATGTGCTTGTAGTTCAGTGCCATAGTGAAAATACAGGTGGGGCATTCATTTATAAATAACACTTGCTAAGATTTTTTTTAAGGCAGAATGGATGATTTTGCAGTAATTATTTTACTTGGCATTGTGACTGTCTTGACTTAACCGAGCTGCAAACTCTACCAGCGTTCTTGTAGGCCGCCCTGCCATGCCTTTTCGCAGATAGGGCACCTCATCTTTATTTGACATCACACCAGCTATATCTAAATGAGCCCAGTGGGAGGCAGTCACAAATTCCTTCAGGAATGCAGCAGCTGTGCATGCTCCTCCAGCTCTGAAAAGCAGAAAAATTGTGTCATTTCTAACCCAACACCCAACAGCACCAACGTTAAACTGATGAACTGAAAGAAGGGGGGCACATGAAAGGTATTGGCACATCTTACCTGCTGTACTTTCCAATGTTGCTCAGATCTGCGAGAGGACAGTCTGTTACTTGTTTTGTGTAATGTTCAAAAAGAGGCATTCTCCAAACTCTGTCTCCTGTCAAAACACTGGCCTGAAAAAGAAACCATTATAATTTTGGCCTTTTTTTTTTTAAACTGTATTTATAAGCCTCTGTATGCATGCTTATTTTTGTTTGGCTTTGATCCATCTAAAAGTCTTCAGCCCAATATAGTATGTTGTATTTGTACATACACTGCAAAACAGAACAATGAATTCTACTTTTTAAGGTGCTTTAGCATTAGTTACAAGTAAAAATCTGAAGACTGGTTCTCCCCTCACCAGGTTCTTTCCTTTCCCTGACAAGACAAGCCCTTCCCTTCAGACTTCCTTTAGCCACCACACTTCAGCCACTCAACAAGGCCTCTCTGACTTTTCTGAGGGCTGTTACACAAGATCAATTATCTTTTTGACATGAAGTAATTACTGTTAGTAGTCCAAAACATATGCATATGAAGTTATCAGAATATATAGATCCTTGAAATGACGTGCATGCTTAATGTATGATATTAAATCATAGAATCATTACAGTTGGAAAAGACCTCCAAGATCATCTAGTTCAACCACCAACCTACCACCTATATTACTAACTAAACCATGTCCCTAAGTACCTCATCCAACCTTTCCTTAAGCACCCTGAGGGATGGTGACTCCATCACCTCCCTGGGCAACCCGTTCCAATGCCAAACCACTCTTTCAGAGAAGAAATTTCTCCTAACCTGAAAAACCTCACTCAAGAGGTAGCAATTAATAGTAAAAATTATTTTCAACTACAGTACTAACACCATTTTGTCAAGAACTCAAAATAACATCTCTTAAATTTGCATAAAGATGTTCAGTAATGCACTAACGTTTCAATAACTAAGTCATTATTATGATTTAATAATAACGCAGATGGCCTACCTCATAAAGGTGAGTCCAAAGCCAAGATGAGTTTGTGAACACGCCAGTTGCAGCAGATCCCAATGCAACATCCATGGCACCTACAGAAACACACCTTCAAGGTTATACAACATACACAAAGGGGGACTCGAGCTATTCCTCTCTGCATTCACAGAGGTTCCTATTTTTAATTCTCATTATCAGTAATTTCTAAAGCCTGCAAAAACTAGAGATTTTAGTACATTTGCATTTTTAAAAGTTTAAATGTTGTTAGAATGTTTATATACAATATGTTTTTTATGAATTCTTATCTCATGAAACCAGATCTTCTGTTTTCAGTCTGATGTTAACAATATTTTTAGTGCAATGAATTCAGCAACAACTGTGATTTCTCATAATACTGTTTCCACATAGAAAATGAGTGGACTTTTTCCAGTTTACAGACCTCTACAATTTTTGAGCTGATACTTTCCCTTGTGTGAATTTTACTTGCATAATTTTTGCACAGCATATGTGAATTGACTTTAAAATAATCCTTATCAAAAACTAAACCATGCCTAAACCAGAGGGATTACATACATATTTATTTGATGCCACTGAATTGCTTCTCTAATGCCAATCCTCAGTGAGATTAAAAAAAAAAAAAAGTAGTTTAATGAAATGGTACATCAAAGAAATTTCTACAGGAGCTCTCCTCCTTCCTGCTTGGTACCCAGGGATCCCAAACACAGAAAAAACTATAGTGGGAGTGAATTCCTCCTCCTGTCATGCCCTTTATATGGGAATACTTTTACATAAGCCAACAACCTTCACATCAGCTCCCCTTCTACTTAAATTTTCCACAGCATTTGAACTGGTGAAACTGATGGAATATAATTTAAAGCAGCAGTAGAAAATATATTGAAAGATAATTGTGTTTAGCACATTCATTAAACACCACAGTGGACTCCTGTCTGAACTACTCCTGACTGCTTGTGCTTGTTTCAGCCACAGTCACTACCCCCATGACACCTTGTTACTGCAGCTCACAAGATACATACACGATGCTGGTTTTAAATTTAAGGTTATAGCCTCATTCAGATACATCATGAAACAATTAAAGCACATTCTATTAGGCCTGAAAGCATAGAGACTTCACAGATAGTAAGAGTTACCTAAGTCAAATAAGGTTTTGGGAAGAAGATGACAACTCTCCTAGTCTATTACCTGGAATCACAGAGACCTGAGCTAGCTCACATAATGGAAGAACTGGTGCTGGCTCAGTCAGAGCTCAGGCACTCAGGAAGCCATTGACAAAGAAGGTATCTTGGCCTCAGCATGGCTGGGGCTGTATGAACCTGGCAGGATTCTTCCACACCAGTATCTGCATCACACAGCCCCGGGGAGCTGGAAAGGCTTAGCTCAGAAATAGAGGCACTGAGAAACACTGTGCAGAAACATCAAAATCTACACAAGGTTTTCCCACTCTTCTTGGTTCCAAGCTCAGCTGGGCCAGCCCAACTTCACCTACACTGCTGAGTGTGTACCCTGCGTGCCAATACTCTCCCCAGTCCTAGAGACACAGTGCAGCTGTTCAAGTTGGTAGAGCATAAACTGTGCTAGCTGTTGTCCTACAACATGTAAAATCATCTCAGCTGCCTTCAAATTCAGGTTGGCTTTATGGACATAGTGCACCTAATCCACAGCCTCATTAATGACAGTAACAAAGAACTGACTTGCAAACCGAGCAGGCACTGGAGATTGCTTACCTGTTAACGTTGCAGCATTCACAATAGCCCTTGCATTAAAATTGTGGGCATAGCAGAGAGCATCAGCTAACAGCAGTCTTCCTTCTGCATCTGTATTATCTACCTTCAGGTGCAAAATTAGTAAAAACAGGTAACTACCGAAAACATCTTTTTCACTGACATAGCTCTTACATATCTCACACAGCTGGCAGATTCTAACTGCTCTGTCACAAACCCATGAAACTTCAGGTAATCGAAGGTGTCAGAATCACAGACATCTAGACAGAGAGAAGTATTTAGCCATCGACTTCTGGACAAAATCAGTGGTCGACAGCACAACGACTTTCAGTACCCTTCAATCTATTAGATGAGTTTGGATTAAATATGAAAGAGCATTTGAAGTACTGATTTGGCAAACTCCTGTGAGCCAACAGCCCCTGTGACTCAGAGTTCTGACTGTACAGAGCAGCTCGGTTACGTCAGCAAGAAACTAATACTCTTATGTCTTACTCCAGACAGTGTTCTGAAGGGTCTGCTGGAAGCAATTAATACCTTATTCATTCTGAATGAGAACCTGCATTTATGAGCATTATAACAACCTCCTGTGCTAAAAGATTTTCTAGCATGTTCAGTCAGTGACCATTAACTTGTCCCAGCAATTTATAAAACATGTCTCATCTCTTCAATCTGTATTTATATTTGAAAGAATCCCACCATACCAATTTCTAATTAGTAACGTGCTTCTTGCAATTTTAAAAACTGTCCACTTGCAGTGCTTATCTTCTTACAGGGTCTTTTCAAACATAACTTGATTGATCAAACCAATGGACTAGAAATATTCCCATTCCAAGTTTCTCATACCTACCTGTATTGTTTTTCCATTCTTGGCTCTAACGACATCCCCGGGCTTGTTTGCTTTACCACTGGGCATATTTTCACAGAGGGGTGCCAGACCTCAGAGAGAAAGAGAAAAATACAGAGCTAATTTCCTTCTCAGAAAAGATGTAGAAATACCACTCAGAAAACCTCCTGAAGAAAACAGTAGTATTCTCATCTTGAATTTATGGTCACTTTCAAATCAGGGACATTTACCAGCACGTTGCACCACCACATTCTCTCACCTGTGTCATTTTACCACTTGGAGTTACTTCTACTTTATGCCCAGATAAGTGAGATCAGAGGAGCAACAGATACCATCTTGTGTCTTCCCCATATGAATAATTAGTCACATGTAAAGGGATTTTCCCCTGAAATTGAAAACTTCCCAAATTAACACTCGGAGCCTGCTTACTGTGACCAGACATTGGGTAAGTGTCAAGGCGGGTCAGAGGATGCACTGCAGAACGCCAACCACAGTACGAACAGAGAGATGAGCAGAGAGGGTCAGAGTCAAAACTCCAACTATAAATGGGGTAGCGAGATGACAGAGGAACGCCTGCTCCTGGCACAAGGAATGAGTGCATTTCGCACCACCCCCCGCAGCGGGGTTACGTTCGCAGGCTGCTGCTCCACCGACACCCCCGCTACGTGACGCGCGTCCTGAGGCTGCGTGTTTCGCTGCCCTCTGCTGGCTGAAGCGTAGAAGCGACCGAACAGTCTCCTGCCCGACCAGGTTCTCAAACACAAAGCTCTCTCAGCACGGATTGCGTGCCACCTGCAACTCCTTTTACCGCGGCTCCCGAGTCACCTCGTTTCGTTTTAGCTGTGCAACGTTTCTGCTGAAAAATATAATAACTGCTCATACTTCAAAACTGTATCAGCTTCTATGTGGGGGTGTTTTTGTTTGGTTTAGACCACCAGATTGGAGGGGACTTGAAGGATCATCTGGTCCAATCTTTCTTGGCAAAAGCTCTGTCCAGGCAAGATGGCCCAGCACCCCATCTGGCTTAATTTTTAAAAAGTGTTCCATGCTGGGAAATCCACCACTTCCCTGGTGAGATTATTCCAATGGCTGATTGTTCAGATTGTGAAATTTTTCCTCTAGAGTGCAGTCAGAAAATCCCCCAGAGTAACTTGCATCTGTTACACCTCGTCTTTTCCATCTAACTCCTTGCAAAAAGGGAATCTTCATCTTCTTTGTAGCCACCCTTCAAGTACTGGAACATGGTGATAAAGTCTCCTAAGCCTTCCCTTCTTAAGGCTGAACAAACCCAATTCTATCAGCCCTTCCTCATACAGCAGGCTTCCCAGTTTGTTATCATCCTGCTGGTCCTCCACTGGACCTTCTCCAGCCCATCCACATCTTTTTTCATATAGTGGGGACCAAAACTGAACACAACATTCCAGGTGTAGCCTGACAAGCACAGAGTAGTGTTGGCTGATAACCTCTCTGCTGGTGATGCCCTTGGGTGATGCAACCCAGCATCCTATTGCCCTTCTTCGCCACTGCAGCACACTGGTCATTTGTACTGAGCTGCTTGTCCACCAGGACCAACAGGTCCCTTTCCACAGAGCTGCTCTTCAGCCAGGTGGATCCCAGTCTCTGCTGCACTCCTGGATTGTTTTCCCAGGTACAAGACCGTACACTTGTCCTTGTTGAACTTCATAATGTTCTTGTAAGCCCACTCTTCCAGACTACCTAGGTCTTCTTGCAGAGTGGCTCTCCCTTCCAAAGTGTCTACCTCTCTAATTTGGGATCATCTCCAAACTTCATCAGGGCACACCTGATCCCATCACTCAGATCACTTACGAAGATATTAAACAGTACTGGACCCAGTATCAATCCCAGTTTCTGCTGAGACATTCACCTAAGGAAACAAAAGCTGATCCCTCTTTCTATTCAGCTGTGGCTCATGGAGTTAGCACAGCTTACTCCTTTTCATTTTTAATTGCTTTTACAGATATTCACATTCCTTCTTGTAATGAAGGATCAGAAATTCTGAAAAACTGTTGACAGTAAGTTTATTCATAATAATTTCTTACTTAAAAATCTAAAAATAATGCTTTCCAAATTTTAATTCTGTGTTCAAATATTCAAGCTAGTAACTTTAAGCAAGTAAGACAGAAGGGAAGCTGAGACAAATCTGACAGTCTGTAACATTTCTGATGGTGATACTAGAAAATGCCTTTGACAAAGAAATTGTGTAAAATTAAGATGTTTGGATTCTTGCCCAAACATACTTACCAATTATGTTAAGAGGTAGATTTAAAGCTGCTGCTGTCACCAGAGCTGAACAGATCGTCGCCGCCCCTCCCATATCTGCTCTCATCGCATCCATACCTGATGATGGCTTCAGTGAAATGCCACCACTGCAATAAACAGCATAAACATCACCCAACATGTAGGAGCTCAAAGCTGGACACATTGCTGCTAGTCTGTCCATCAGTATGCTTTAGCACCAACTAAGCCTGTTTCCAAATATTCCTGCAACACCCTACAACAAGTGTATTGAAAGCAAGGCATCTGGGATTTCAGTTCAGATAAAATACATCCCAGAATTGTTTCCTCAAAATTAGGATCCCATAAAAATCCAGGTCATTTGCAGCAGACTAACTCAATGGGCTTCATAACAACAAAAGAGCACAAAAAAAGAACAAAATGGTACACTTGGTAAAATCAGCATATGGGAGGGGAACAGACTGATAAGTTCTTCAGTAGTTACAGAAACTATTTTCCCTTTCCTTATACACGATCTAGATGTCCAGTAACAGACTGCAATTCTGAATACCTAAATGCTTCATCCAGAGGTTTGCTCAGGCCAAAAAAAGAAAAAAAGGCAAGTTCCTTGGGTTTTTTTTTTGCTCCCTGAATTTCCATTTTCCCCTTACAAGTCAAGGGCATACTGATTTCTACTTTGCCCAACCACTCAAGCTTGTTCTCTCCCCAGAAAAGGCAGCAGAGTCTACTAGGTAGGGCAGGTTCACTGGCATGGCACTGGAAGATACTGAGCAAAGAAAAAGCATCTCTCTATTGAGCATCAATAGCAAGAAGGCATTTCCCTCCTCCTAGTCATTAAAATACTGGCATACATACCTGTCAAACGTCACTCCTTTTCCTACAAATACCAGTGGGGAGTCATTTGTATTAGCACCACCTGAGTAGTGAATCTCCAGAAAGATGGGAGGTTCAGCCGAACCCTTCGCTACACTCAGGAACGCTCCCATCTGTTGTGTTTCTATCCAGGACTCCGGTCTGGAATAGAAAATAGTTTATTTTTTTTTAAATTGGGCACTTTGACTAAGATGATTTTGTTTGTTTGTTTTCAAGAGATCGTGATCCTTGCAGGTTTGTACACAAACAATTCCTTTTTAGTTATTTTGGAAAACTGTCCTTTAAATTCAACCCTTATTTTTTTTCTGAAAAATAAAAATAGTGCCTCAAAAGTTGCTGCTTGGTTTCTGGTTCCCCTTTTGAAAAAAAAAAAAGCCAAAACAAACTAACCACCACCACTACCACCACCACAATAAACAACCACCAGTCTACACTTTCTGCACCAGAACCATTAAACTTTCACTTGCCCATCAGGCTGCAGTCTCTGAAGGCATATGGAATGAAAATACTGCAGCAGGTTGCAGTTCAGCTTTTTGCTATTAGAATGGTTAGCTACAGGCAAAGTAGACTTCCCTCAATCTTTGCTTCTCAACAAAACAGCCTCTAAAATCCACTTGGGAAAAATACCCAAAAGGTATTAGAAAATAGGTAGCTAGTACTCTCCCTCTATTCACAGTGTTCATCAGGCTCTTTCACAGCACGTGTGTTAATTAAGCAGTAATTAACTGTCAATTAGTTGTGCAGTCAATCATTGTACTGTGTCACAATACCCTGCTTAGCTGGAAGCTCACCTCCTAACACTGAGAGCAGCTTGCAGCCTGGGCACCTCTCATAGCTTTTTGTCAAACTCTTCCCCAGCTTCTGTCATTTGGAGTGGCAGAAGGAACATGAGAGCACCCTGCGTATTCGAGTAACCTGGAAGGTATCTTACTATACACAGAAATCATTTCAAAGGCCTTTACCTTATATGGACCTTCACATTACTGAAACTTCTCAGCTTCTGTTCAATATGTTCAGCAAATTTGATTGGAGTTATGTAATTAGCTGGAGCCTCCATAAGGTATCGAGCAAGGTTCTGACCCTCAGCGTAGGTAACACCCTTCTGCCAGGCTTCACTTTCAGCACTAAACAACATCATAAAAAAAACAGGATCATAAACATTTGCAAAAATAAGATGCTGTCAGCATCCATCTGTTATCTCCTGTTTGAAAATGCAGTATCATTAACTTGGGGCAATTAAGAATGTCATAGTAATCTTACTATGAGGAATTTAGGATGATATCCAAGGTGCATCTAGTCTGGTAACTCATCTCTGGTTCTAGTCAGTGCCAAATGCTTCACAAAAAGCAAGAAGGCTCCTAGAGCAAACAGATGTAAAATGATCTAATACATTAGGTCCTGTCTTAATCCTTAGTAGTCAGAGACTGGCTTAAATCCCTAAGCACAAGGTTTAATACCCCTTCCAAAATCTGTAACTGCATTAATTATAACCGCCCCAAAAGTTTTTATTTCCCATAGAAAGCCTCTAATTCTGTTCTTCACTGAGCTTTACAGTTGTATCTAACTTCCATGTTTTCCCTCATCCAAGAGGACCTGGACTAGATGACCTCCAGAGGTACTTTCCACCCTAAATTATTAAACAGAAAAATTCCTTGCAATGTCATAAGTAGGCATAGGGCCACCTATGTTTTCAGTGCTTATTTAATATAATCACCTCCCAAACTACCTGCTGTGTTACAAAATGGGAAGCGTGTTGCATGTAGTTTATTAAGACATGCTTAAACTGAGAGGGTGTTGTTTTATTTCACTGACTTGATCATAAGGAAAGACTTGTTCCTATATAAAATACATCTGGGAAGTGACTCTTTGCTGCACAACACAATACTCTATAAGAAAGTCCAAAGTTCTCTCTGATAGAATAAAAGGGACACTAATAAAACATTGTTCTGGAACCAAAAGCTCTGATATTGCTTTCTGCCTTCCAGTAGCTGTGATGTCCACTTAGAGGCTAGAAGCACCCAAGCTTCTCTTCTTGCATTATATTCTGTGAATGAAAATGTAACAAATGAACTAGGCAAACTAGCATCCCTCATGGCATGCTCTGCTGTCAGTTAGCATGTTCCAGTTCTGTAAAGGATTTATTCATTTATGGAGTTTGAAATAGCTCTGCCCCACTATATTAACAGAAGTCCTTTTGTCATAACTACGCTTTAAGTGGGTTTTTTTACTTTTATTTTTATCTTGGGCTTTCTTTTCTATGAAGCAGCACTTACTTACCCTTTACCTGAGAACACAGCATACTAACAAAACTTATTGAGGAAAATAGTTGGGATATATACTACTCCAGGAAATTCAAAGTAGGAAGAGTTAAGAGGGATATTACTGCTAGCCCTATTCTTTCAGTTTTATGTTTTCCTCACGCACAGTCACGCACACAGTTTTATAAACAAAAATATAAAAAAATAGGCAAGCTTTCCTTTTGCCATCACCTTCCATGAAGCTGAGGAGTAACTACAGGTTTCTTTTTTTGCTTCAGCTCATTATATTCATGCAATCCAAGGACAGCACCTTCTGCAGCTGCTTGAGCATCTCCACAGGGGTCTACTTCAACACAAGGGATCTCTAGATCTTGGATCTGTCTACAACCAACTGAAACATACAGTATGGAACTAGTAAGTTGAATACTACACAGAACAGCAAAACAGATATCCAAGGTGATCAATATGACATTTCAAATAAAAGTTAAAATTAACTCAAGATACCTGAGTTTATAAGTAAGATAATTAAAAAGATCACACAGTAAAAATAGTTTAAAATGCTAATGACCATATACTGACAAATTTTGACTAAAAATAGTACTTGATGAATTGTAACAATTAAGACATTTCACAAAAATGAAGAGGAAAGTCCACTGTTCTAATTCCTTTAAGCTCACTCTACATAAAAGAAAAGCTCTATCATTCTGCAGTGCTATGGATTATGATTACAGGTGTCAGAAATTTGCTGTAATTTAGTTTTTTGCTAAGAACATATGACTGCTCTTTTATTCCAAACTAGTTGATAGACATTTTTATAAAAATAAACCCCAAACCTATGTATCCCATGAATTTGTTTTGTACCCAAATAATTTAAGAATGTTTTGGTAGTTAGCAAGACAACACGGGTTAGTGCTATGGTCTTACAGCTGTCATACACATGTGACTGACCTCCAGTCTCAGACTATAAACTCTGCAGTGAGAACTCTTTATTCTTGTTTAGATGCAGCAGTCATCCTTGATTAAGACAGACATGCCTCCTCTGCCCATGGCAGGTGACATACTGAATCATGCCACTGATGCTGTGAAAGATACCCGTTTCTATACCTCAGTTACAAACTAAGTAATGAAAGTAAATATATGTCCATACTTAGGTCAGCATGAGCATAAAGTGAATGAGTGATGCTCTTAGGCTTCAAAGTAGTTGTAATTAAACAAATGCCTTTTCAACATGATACTGTTTAGAAAAGTTATTTGTTATAAATAACTGGAGTTGCCTATCTGCAGATTGATTTATGGGCCTTGTATCTCCTTCCTCATTAAGGGAAAACTTCATGAATATGACCAACAGCTAAAGGCATTCACCAAACCATTCAGGTTTCGCATTTCAAAGCAAAGTTGTATTTGGACTCACTCTTCAAAAGTAGCACATGCTGCCCCACTTCAATAGCCTTACAGAGAAAAATTAAAGGTAGTTAACCTGCAACAGCTGCACGAATATTTTCTTTGCCTTCATTCCAGTTTTCTTGGTCATCTACTCCAGCATTCTTCTTACCCAAGCCAACCACAACCACACTCGGGAAGTCCTAGATGAAGCCAACATACAACTGGATTCACTTTCCTCATTGTTACAGCCACAGCAAAGAGCTGTTTAAGAGACCTTGTTTTCAAATCAAGCCAAGCACAGCCTTAAAATATATTCAGTACTTTCTCTACAGGCTTCTGCGTTAAGAGTGCCAGTGTGGCGCCACTGTCTTGCAATCCTAATCACCTGGTGTGCAACCAGTTGTTTTGTTGTCCAGTTAACAGTTAATTATGTGTTAATCTCTGGTTAAAGCCTATGATGGGACCACCTTGAGTTAGAACTGCCATATCTGGAAGATCTTTAGACCTATGTGTACACACTGGTGCACTCACTCCTGAGCACAGGTGGCACAGTAGCAGTCTGATCCAAAGCTGTTCTTTGGTTCATTCAGTAAGTAGCTATTCAGAGTACATCACCTTCGCAGTGAACTTGTTTACAGCATCTCAGCATGCAGCAGTGGAGGGGGTACAGGGTCATGCATAGGCCATGCAAACATAGGAGTGCAGAACAGGAGTTTCAGTAAGAGCCACAACTCTTGTTGAGAGGGGCAGGGGGAAGACAAGCAGACCATTTACACAAACACAGCACCAAACTCAGCTTCAAGTAAGATGTAAAGGCAAACCTCACACATCAATCAACATACACACAAAAATCCCACGTTCATACCTGATGCAAGCCGTGGAATATGCGTGTTTTGCCTTTCTTCAAAGGCGGCCCACATCTAGGACACAAAAAGATACTGTCAGTAAAGAAGTGATACACCTTACGGTACTACATTCACTCCACAACCACACAGTGCTCCTCAACACTGTGCTGGCACACGGCTCTGTGCCCACTGACAGAGGTGGGCAGTTCCCATGAACATCTGGCATGTTTTCTCCACAGGAACTCCCCTCCAAACGGCTCAGCCCAGTAGGAGCCAATACCAGCCTGGGAAATGGTATGGATACAAGCACTAGTAATGACAAAAAAGATCATTCTTATCGGTGCTTGGCAACACCTTCAATTCAGAGCTTATCACACACTTACACAGACAGAAGTTCTCTCAGCTTGCCAGACACAAGTCTATCAAAAGCATCCCCTGCACTAGTGAGCTGGGCAGCACCTTCATCCTTTTCACTCGAGTAGATTCCCAAAACAAGGCCCTAAAAATGATGCAGGTTAACATAAATGAACAGAACCGTTAGAGACCTGTCTGAAAGCCAAGGAGCACACTGTTCAAGCCACAGCTAGTGCCGTTGCCCTGGTAAACCTGGACAAACCACTGCAACTACTTCTAAGCGTGAGAAAGACATTAGATACAGGATGGCTAAAGTCACAAACGTTTTACCTAACACAGAGACTAATACTCCTTCCACCTGCAATTTTAAGTACAAAAGAGCTTTTTTCCACCCCCTCCCAAGCGCTGATGTCCAGCCGGGGGCACCCAGGAGGAGCGTGGGGAGCGGCACCGCTCCTGACTCCAGCTCCTCGGCCGGGCAGGGAACTTCTGGTCTCCCAGCGGCCCCAGCACAGGCACGGCGCCCACCTCGGCGCCGCAGGTGTGCGAGTTAAAGCCCCGGGCCGGACCCAAGGGGCACACGGCCACGCCGGAGCCGGGCCAGCCCCGCCGCGAGCTGCAGCACGGAGCCGGGGAAGCCACCCTACACCCCCGCCGCCTCAGCAAGCCCCGAGCAGCGTGGGCCGCGAAGCGGAAGCGCCCCCCGCCGCCCCCTCACCTTCCCGCCCGCTGCGTGGCTGTAGCCCCGCGGCGAGGGCCCCCGCGCCGAGCAGCTGCAGGCCAGGGGCAGATCCCGGCTGAGGCAGCGCGCAGCCACCCGCCGCACGCAGGGCAGCAGCATGGCAGGCACTGTAACCACGCCTCACCCCGGCGCCACGACCGCCTCATCAGCCGGCGCCACGCAGGGCGATGCTCACGGCAGCGGGGCGGGGATGGGAGGGGAATGGAGAAGCCGGGTACCGGCATGCAGGAACAGCTTATATACCTGTGGGGTCGGGGCCGCAGGAGGGTCGGCCTGCTTGTGCTGGGGAGCTGGCTCAGCACGGGGCGGTGGGCAATGCGGCGTGCAGCAGGTTTTTGCCCTCTTGTGGTACGCTGTAGAGAAGCATCCGCACCCACTGCCGAGGCTGCAGCAGCTTCTCTTGCGGGCTTGACACAGACTAACAAAGCCCTGGCACGCATACAGCGTTGCTTAACTTGCACATTAAAGATTGGCATATACATGGTTTATGAAAAAATAAAGCTTTATTGCAAATGCAAACACGACAAACTTGCGTTATGTTCCATATAGGGTGGTGGCTTGCATAGCATCAGCCTGTCTGCCCGGGAAGAGCTGATCAGGTTCTAAGAGAAAGCTCTGGCAGTGTCGGGAAGAAAACGTGGTAAGTGGAAGTAAAAGACTGGTAAAAATGACTGTTGTTATAGTCTATCAGGAAAGTTCGCACCAGAACACTGGGTCAGTGTAAGAAGGACATTTATGCTCCTCTAGCAAAAGCACTGTATGGAAAAGAGCCCTTTGGGGGTTGCTGACATTTACTGTGTAGTGGGTACGAAGAGCCAGAGTTTCAGTAACACTGAACATACGCTGGATTTTAATGTCAAGTGATCCAGGAATGGTTTTGTTTCATTGTGGGTTTTTTTTTTCTCTCCCAGAAATGCAAAACCTTGATTGTGAGCAATTTGCTGTTTGATATATAAGTTAGTTTGCTTTTCCATACATCTGTAACTGAGCTTACACTGCTAGGTAATTCTGTGAAGGTACTTGGCGAATGTCCATTCCTTCTGTTTTGAAATAACCTTATAGTATCAAAGATTTGTTATACATGTATTTTCTTTCTAAACAAAGGAGACACTTGTTTTCAGTGAAATCCTATTTCACCTTAGTTTTTCTAAAATATCTCAAAATGTGGATTTTCTAGAAACTGTGACCAGCCTATATTCACTGCAAATATTGGCCAGTTTTGAGAATAATAATCCTTGTAGCATTTGTTTTTCTCAGTTGCCCACACATGTTAGCTACTGGTATTGCAGACTGACATCTTTATTCATATTGATACCACCATCATCCATCCAAATCCAGAGCTGAAGAAGAAGCTGTTTCTATCATGACAGTTCACTTGACCAAAGTAGTTTTGTGTAGGTTTATCAGTACATGATATCTTCTGCTGTAACACTTGCTTCTTCTGTTTTAGTCTTAATTGTAGGAAAATGAATCCCACTAATGGCTACTAGCAGCAAATTTACTGCATGTGCTGTGGCACTTGCCACGCAAAGCCAAAAACAGTCTTCAAACCGTTCTTCCAAGATAACAAATTGAAAGACATTTTCCCTAAAATTGGCAATTCTTTCTGTGAGGTGATGAAGTTTCACAGCAGCCATAAAGCTGGTGACTGCAAGTACTATAAATCCACCTGCAACAAAATGAAAGAAGTATTCACCATTGATGTCAAAACCAGACAGACAGTTCAGCTGAGTTTCAAAAAGTCTTATTGCGAGCCTTATACAGAATAGGGAAAGACCTAGGCATGGCTTAAACACCTTCCAAATGCTTAGTCTTTATTTTATGCCCAAACATCATACCAGCATTTGTAATCTAGTCCTTTTATCAGTGATCTAGAACCTGAAGACTGGCTTTCACAGCTCCTGTAAATAGTTGACACAATAAGCCAAGATGCCACCTGACAGTTCTGTTTTGCTAAATGAGAATTCACTGCTAACTTTGTTTTATTCACAAGTAATTAAGTCAAGGAGCTGTTTAGTAAGGCAAGACAAGGAACTATTACTTTTCAACATTTTGTATGGATGTGACTAATGAAAAATACTGATAAATGATTTTTACCTGCAAGAAAGTTCCAAAGGCACACTCCTGCTGGACCTTTAATAGCCCGGTAAGGAACTTTTATTGCATTAAGAATGCAGAATCCAAAACTGACCAGGGAAAAGAAAATGGCCACACAGAGGAACATTACAATCATCACGTGCAGGCCTGTATTCAGCTTTTTCACCATGTGTGGGAAAACTGTCAAGGAAAAAAATGATCTATTCAGTGTGCAATTTTTCTTGACAACAGTGAACATCACACTGTACTGGTGCTACAGACAAATTAGACTTAAACAAGAATATTTTTAACAGAGGTGATAAATTTAGGTAATTACACACATTTTAGTTTATGATGCTTCATCTGTCACTACATCAGACAAACCAGGGATGTTCTACTACAGGAACAATCATTCACATAGGGTCTGTGAATAAGGATTCGAGCTTAGGTTCTGGTTTATTTATCTAGTATGAGTATGGGGTGTGCCCTGGCAGCCCATCCTGGGGTGCATCAAGCATGAGTGCTGTGTGCAGTTCTGGGCCCCGAATGTTAAGAAGGATGGTTGGGAACTCAAATGTGTCCAGAGCAGGGTAATAAAGCTGGTGACAGGGCTGGAAGGAATGTCCTCAGCTGTGCAAAGCTGTGCTCAGCTGAGGAGCAGCAGAGGACTCTGGCTTTGTCTAGTTTGTGGAAAAGAAGGCTGAGGGGCAACCTCATGGCTCTCTGCAGCTTCCTGAGGAGGAAAAGTGGAGAAGGAGGTGCACATCTCCCTAGGATCAAGTGACATGATGCATGAGAATGCTTCAAAGCTGCACCAGGGGAGGTTCAGACTGGACTTTAGGAAGCATTTTATGGTAGTTGGACAGTGGAACAGGCTTCCTAGAGAGGTGATTGATGCCCTAAGCCAGTCAGTATTTAAGTGGCCTTTGGACAATGCTCTTGCTGGCATGCTTTAACTTTTGCTCATCCCTGAAGGGGTCAGGCAGTTGGAGTAGATGACCATTCAGTCCCTTCCAACTGAAATAGTCTATTCTGAAATAACTGACAGCAGCAACAAGGCACATGGAATTTAGCTTTCATACAAACCAACAGAGTTTTCAGGGTGGTTGTCCCAAAGACATGACCAGTGAGCCTGACTTAGGGAGAAATAAGCATCCTGTGGAAGGATGGAGGCTCCTAACACGTTCCAGCTGTATTTGCTATGCACAGGCAAAATATCCAGCTTCCCCAGTCCACTTCTGTTGTCAAAACAAGCATCTTAAGCTAATTTAGATGCCTCGGGACTAGCATGACAACCCAATGGGTCTAACATACATGCCATACTACATGTGGAACACCTCAAAAGCAGCAGCTGGAGGCCACATGATACACCTTGAGGAGTCTAGAATGGCACTGGACATGGATCACTGAATCGTGCTGTCACTGTCCCAGTTAAAAGAGCGTGTGCCAGCTGCAGGCCTACTGTAGCGAAAGCTAATGCCACAAAAGGTGATGTACCAACAGCAGTGTGTTACTGTGATTCAGAACTGCAGCGTGGGAGCTACAGTAGCACTACAGGGTCTGAGGTGCTAGCTTTCTGCCTTGCTCTGTGCTGCCCGTCCAGTCCAGGTACTCTAACACCTTCCCCCAGAAAAGCCTCCCATCGCCTAGCTCCCCCGGGAGTTCAGAATGCTTGGAGTTTAAGGGGGACATTAAGAGCAAAAAGAAGTCAAGTCACACCCATAATCCCCCAAAAGTCTTGCTGGCCTCTGTGCAAAAGTAGGTGACAGCTTTTTGTACCCTTATGACACTAAGTTGAAACCAGTATTGTGAAAGTTTCGGACATGATAGACCTATTTAAGTATTCAAGAGGGAAAATCACTAGCACACTTACTTACCTAAAGGCATGGTTGTGCCCACTGCACTTACTGACTCAATTTTATAGTCCTAACAATTCTTACTAGCTTCAGTGAGAGCTTTGTTTGTCTAAGGGGTATAGGATCACGTCTTCCAAATATGTAATGATGATGGTAGAGTGATGGTAGAACATTAGGCCTTCCTCTCAGGTTACACAGTATTTAATCAGAAAGTTTATTTAAGAGTCCAGAAAGTTGTAGAGGCATTTAAAAGGGATTGTCTACTCTTTTCCACACTCCCTCTGAGAGGATAGGGTAAAAGAACTGGCACTGTATTTCTGAATATCCCGAAGAGAAGCAGAGCAGAGCTGGAAGAGCTTTGAGCTGACGGCCTGACTGCCAGCCACGCAAACTCACCAGACAAAGCATTTGAGCACGGCTGCTGTGTCCAAGTCATGAAGCTGCAGCTGAAGTCAGATGTTGAGCCATACTTGGTTATTGTAAAAGAAAGTAGTCAAAATTCACCACAGCTTAACAAGTGGTCACACTGATCTAAGCTGAGGTTGCTCCGGTTCTCTTCTCCATTCCTGCTGAACTCCCATGGTCCTGCCTTCTTTCAGGTTTTTATAGTGATGCTTGTGTAGTTCTGTAGTCACCCATGATCTTATGGGAAATGTGGGGTTTTTTTGGTACATTAATGTTTTGGCCAGCTTGACTTCCTGAACTACCTCACCCTGATAACTACCAGAGCCATTGTGAAGGATGGGGCAGGACAGCATTGCTGTGGGCCAGGGAGAGGCAGCAGCTTCAACTTGTACCAGTTTTAAGTTACAGTGGATCTGCACACGGAGCTACAGATCTCCAATGCAAAGTACCTCTTCCCTGCAGCACAGGATGTGTGAAAACTGTAAATCACCCAAAGCACGGACCAACATCTGTGTGCTTTTGAGACATCAATGACATCTTTCAAGTTAAAAGGAATACATTTATAAGAGTTTCCACATCTTTTAAGAGTTCAATAATTTTTTTCTCTCCAAAGTTACTAGAAGACAAAGTAAAACTTCTTCAGCACATTAATCAAGTCACGAGTATCTGCTGTGGCAGACACATGCCCAAGGAGTGCTACAGAAATACAGAAATGTGGCCAGCTAAATAGATCATTACTTCTGAAAGGAAAAAAACAAAGAGAAAAGAGTTGAACAGAGATGGCAAGGAGAGTGGCACAGAGAGATTGCGGAGCAAGCCTTGGCATAGGAAAGTGTCGGTCAAAGGGAAAGTATGATATACAGACTCATGTCCTTGCTGTAGGGAAAAGCCAGGCTACTGTTAGTAAATCACATAGGGACTTTTTTCCATCTTGATTCCAGGATTACAGAATATAACCAGAAGAAAAGAACTAGCTTGAAATGAGAAAAGAGTTTACATTCACACATCCCAAACCATGAAGACCACAAGTCAGCCACAAATATAAATTGAATAATAATAATAATTTGCATTCTCCAAGTTCTGTAAACTAAAAGACTAGGCTGCTTTTAAATACATTAGACTAAAGAGTCAACCAAAATGGTACTTACTTGTGAATTTGGAACGCCGCCCACCCAACCCACACTGGCGTACTTTGCCACCCTGAAAGAGTCCGTAGTAGATCTCTCCAATGAACTTGACCAGCTCTGGATCTGTGGCATTGACCAAATCAGCTCCTGTTTTGCAAAGGATCTTTCCAGTCATCCACTTCGGGGTCCCCATGGCAACAACGATCAAGATAAAGGACACAAAACTTACTAGAGAAGCCAAGGCAAATAAAGTCTTTTTAAAACAGCCAGGCATCCTAATGGCTCCAAAGAATCATCTCCAAGGCCTCTCTGCAGCAATCAGGCACGTTCCCCATTTTGTCTCTTGCTCCAAAATCCACAAACGAATAGCAGGCATTGCAAAATACATCTCACTGTATTTTGAAGCTCCAGAAGTTAATCTGTGAGGTGAAAGCCCAAGTCCAGAGATATGTTTTGCTGCAACGACATCCTGAGAGGGTTGCAGCTAACAGCTCCAGCACACGACGCTTGTTCCTGCGGAAAGTAATCCTATATCTATCGCCTGGCTAATGTTTCCTCGGAGGTTTAATTGTCCTGCTCCAGTGACATCAAGTCCTGTACTGTAACCTCATGGGATGCAAATTAGGAGCAGAATCCAGGGGTTTATGTTGTTACGAACGCGGGTGAACAGCTGCGTGCAAGGGACGATGCATTAAAACCTCATCATTCGACAGGAGGGTTCTGCTGGCCTCTCAGCCGTGAGGCCCTGCCTGCTCCCACCCCGCCTCTAAATGTCACCGCGCCTCGGAGCGCTGCCCGCCCCTCTCCGAGCCCGCCGGTGGGGCACATTCACGGTGCCGAGGTTTACACCTATGACTCCTCGGGCTTCAAACGGGCCGCAGGCAGCCCCTTGCAGCCCGGCGAGGCCCGAGGCAAGCGGCGCAATTCAAGTCACAGGTGCGACCTGGGAGCGCTAAAGAAAACCGGCCGCAATTGCCGGCGCGTCTATGGTTACTGCTACTCAAGACCCGCAGGGACCTTTATGGCCACTAATTAATTAATCCCGGCAGCGCCCCTGGGGGGTAGGTAATACTGTCCGCCGCCGGAGCTCAGGCCAGGCTGGGAGGGGCCGCGGGTGGGGGATTTCCTGAGGTAAAAGTCTCGCCCCGGCATCACCTGCGCCCTCAGGGGCGGGCGGGAGGCGGGCCGGGGCTGGGCTGAGGCAATGGGATTGGTCCTCCTCCCGGCCCCCCGCCTCGGCGCGGTCCTCGGGAAGACAGCACCAGGACCTGCCCCTCTCTGCCAGCTATTGCCGGGCGCTGCCGCCCCTCGCCCGCCCCTCGCGGGGGGCAGCCCGCATGCGCGGGCCGGGACGCCCGGGCGGTCAGCCGAGACAGTGCCGGAGCTAGAGTCAGACCTAGAGGCGGGCCGGCCGGTAGCGAGCATGGCGGCGGCCGGCAGGGTGCTCGTGTACGGGGGCAGAGGGGCCCTGGGATCCCAGTGTGTCCAGTACTTCAAGTCTAGGAACTGGGTAAGCGCCTGGCCGGGGGGTGGCGCGGCGAGGAGCTCCGGCGACGGGAGCACCGCTACTCTGTGGGGACGGTGCTCCCAGGGCGGCAGCCGGCCGCTGGGAGAGCGCCCGAGCCGCGGGGCTGGGTGAGGTGCTGCGCAGAGCGGGCCTAACGCGCCGTTCCTCTCGCCGCGGCAGTGGGTGGCCAGCATCGACCTGGCGGAGAACGAGGACGCCAACGCCAACGTGGTGGTGGGGCCGACCGACTCCTTCCCCGAGCAGGCCGAGCAGGTGGGTCAGCGTCGCGGGCTGGGCCGGGCACCCTCACCTCGCGTCCCCGCGGGGTGACCGCCGCCTGCGAGGCCTGAGGCGGCTCTCTCGGGGCGAGGCTGCGGCAGGGACCCATCCAGCCTCCCTTCCCTTTGTGTTATCCGCTGCTTGCCCCTGGCTCGGCGTCGTGGGGGCGGCTGTGGGGATGTGTCCGGCTTCATGCGCGAAGCCGCCGCTGTGGGGCTGAGGAGGAGCCTGGCCGGTGGCGGTGCCGCCGCGGAGCCCGGCTGCTGCTGGCCGCCGCTTCTGCGTTTCGGCGATTCCCTTTCGGCCGCATACACGGGTGAGCGTGCAGAAAGCTGGAGCTGGGCTTGTGGAAGGTCGGCGCAACAGGCAGCTTAAGAATGAAATGTAACGCTTCCTTCGTGTCCTGGCTCGTAAATGTGGCGGTGGGCGGGCGACTCCGAGCGTGAGAGCCCTAGAGCCTGCGCTGGCTTCCGCGGAGGGAAGCCTGGGGACGGGCACGCTATCCGAAAAGCTGTTTTGCTTTATTCTCAAGATACAGGGATTATTTATTTCAGTTTTAAACTTTTGAACCGATTTCTCAAACCGTTAAATTGAATTGTTAATCAATGTTTTCTTCATACCTATACAACTCTTACAGCTTTGAAAGAGACAGTGTAGAATGTTTGCAGTGTATTTTTCAGTGTGAAAAACAGTGGATTTTTCTCCCTTTTTTTTGAGACTGGAGGTTTGCTTTTCCCTTTGACAGAAAAAATCATAGCAGACAGATTCATTATCAACTGTGAAGTCTCATATTTGAAAAAGAGAAGAAAATGCTAGGTATCTAAAAGGAGGAGAAACTCAAATTTAAGGGGCCAGGCTCAAACTGATGGTTGTGGTCTAGATAGAAGCTATAAGAAGGTTTCTTAAGCTAATCGTTAGTTGCTCACTTCTTGCACTGTTATCAAAAGTGACACCAGTAGTCCTGGTCAGCCCTGGAGCTTCATTTCCTGTATTAAACAGCACCGTGCCCAGAGAAGAACCTGTCCAAAAGTAAGTCACAAATAAAAACTTCTCTTAATGATGTATGTAAGAGTTTCATCTTCCAGTCCTTCTCAAATGTGTTATTTCCAGTGATATCACACAGTGTATGGTCTGACTTTGATCTTTCAACACAACTGAGTTTGTAGGTCATGAATGTTAATTTTCTGCAGCTGTTTGAATTGCAGTGTGTTGTGTTACTCAGGCAGCCTTGATATTCACTCCTTTACTGTATCAGTCCAGCGTTTTCACCATGGTTTTGTTCTCTGTATTGAAGGTGACAGCGGAAGTTGGGAAACTTCTTGGTGAAGAAAAGGTGGATGCGATCTTGTGTGTAGCAGGAGGATGGGCTGGAGGCAGCGCCAAAGCTAAATGTAAGCCTTTGGTCCTTGCATGCTTGTGAACATGTGAAATCTGAGAGGAATCCTTAAAAATCGTGGTAATAAAGGTATTTGAGATCATCCTCTCTCCTGAGTCTGGATGAGGACAAAATAGCACAGTCACAATACTACTTAGAGCTTCTCTGAATTGTTGCTGTCTCTTCAGTTTGCACAGTGATTAGTGTTCTCAGTAATACTTCTTGATGCACCAATGTTCATTGGAAACTTGATGCACTTCATGAAGGAGTTCAGAATTGCTACCTGTGTACTAACTTTGGCAGGATGACCTGTGTCAGACAAGTTAGATAAGACAGTGGCAGTTTAAGAGCATCAATGCTGTTTCCTAACTCATTGCTTTATGCATAAACCCTCAGTTGCTCCTGCAGTTCAGTGACCTATCACTGCGCAGCACGGTAGTGGAAGGAGTTCTGAAATGAAAACAGCCTTCTGTTTAAAAAAAGGCTTTTAAACATCTAATACTTGGAATTAAATGTTTACCCACTAGTGTAGAGAGGAAAAAACCCAGCAGCCTGTTTTCTATGCAGAGTCAATCTGGTAAAACATGTCTTTTTCTCTCCCTCCAGTTCAGGTATTACAGTCAAGGATCTCTCCTTAAAGAGGCAAAACAGCATACACAGACCACAGTGGATACATTTATAGAGTTGCATTACATTATGTTATTAGTGTGAGCTGTATTTTAGATAAGGTAATCTATTTTAGCCATAACTTACAGTAGTGGTATTGACAGGGAAGCAGGGTATCTTGGGATAGGTGGCCACCTTATGTCACAGAGGTTTTTACATATAAAATCTGACATGGCTAGTGGTTGTTTTTCATCATTCCCCATGCTGATATTGATAACAAACATAATGATGAGAGTGCAAATTCTGCTTTCATTTGAAGTTACTGGCATTACCTCCCCAGTAAGCTGCCTTACTAGAGGTTGTACTCTAGCATGTAGGGGCACTGGAATGCACACTTAGTACAGTGCAGATGCATGCATCTTTGATAGTCCACATGAGGATGCTACTGTCAGGCAGACAGGTTGTTTCTTGGCTTATGAAGTAATTAGCAATAGGAAATATTTCTTTTGTTCAGGTCCTTTATTTCTTGAGCCTTCTGCCTGTATACTAATGTAGCATAGCTCTCTTACAGCTAGTGAGGAAGCTATAGAAAGAGACCTGTTGAAAGGTGAGGTGAGGCTGATGTGGGAGTTTTGAGATCCTTGGCATAGATTGAAATAATCCCTACAGGAGTTTGAAGAACTTGGAAATCTGTGAGCCTTTAATGGAGAACCAGTGGAACTATCTTGTGTTTGTTTATTTTTTTAGTTCTGGTAGCAAGAGAGCTGATAATTGCCTAGAATATGTGCTGTGTTGCTGGGACTCAGAGCCCAAAGACAAGGGAGTTACAAAAGACCTAAACTGATATTTTAACCCATGTTGAAGTAGAAAATCATAGAAAGCATGTTTCCATAGTCCTGTTGCATAGTGCTGTGGCACTGTGTGACAGTAAGGAAATTAGAGTCAAAAGTCTTCTGTCTTTTAAATACTTTCATTAATTCTCTTCCCAATCAGCCTTATATAAAAACTGTGATCTGATGTGGAAGCAAAGCGTGTGGACATCCACTATTTCCAGCCACCTAGCCACAAAGCATCTGAAAGAAGGCGGCCTCTTGACTTTGACAGGAGCTCAAGCTGCTTTATCTGGAACCCCAGGTAAAACACACTGTGTGATAACTGCTGGGACATCAGCAGTTAGAGCTGTCTGTTGGTCTGAGCATTCTTGTTTGTGAAACAAGTTTCACTCCCCAGTTCCTTGGCATCTAGTGCAAATGGAAAATAGCTCTGGAGGGCCAACAGACAGAATTGGTGTTTAAATTTTATTTGATGTGCCTTAGTGAAATGTACTTGGTATAAAAGTTTGGAAAATAATAAAGAATAGGAGCATATAGAGAGCTGTAAGTAGAGTGATTAAATAAAGTGAAATCTCCTATTTGTGTTCTGAAAGACAGAGTCCTTAATTGCCCAATTTTTCCACTGGTGATGACTCAGCTGATTCCGGTCAATGTGCTTGTGCTGCTCATGTTCTGATTCCAGTCTACCTTTGCTTCAGACACAGATAAGCTTGCTGACCTTTGCCTTTGCCCTCCACTAGCTACTTAATATGAACTCTATTACAGAGTTTTTTCATCTTGCTCCTCATTGTGTTGGTCTGCATGGAGCAGGACATCTGGAAGCAATTTAAAATTGTAACGGAAACCCCCAAGGTGCTGGCACACAAGCCAACAAGCAGGGAGAAGAAAGTTTTTGAGGCAAACACTCTTATTCCCCAATCTTTTAGTGTGACTTCAGCAGTATTTTGATGAGACATAGATAGTAGCATTTTAAAACATATTATAGAATTTATGAATATTCCTGAAATCTGTGTCTAATGCTGTTCAGAAAAAAATAGGCTGATTTTTTTTCTAGGTAATGATTTATATTCTATGTTTCCAGCTACATCTGGCATAATCCAGAGATAAAAGGCTTATTTTATGAGAATAAGCAAATGAATAATTTTCTGTGTCCTACTGACTGAGCACAGGCAAATGAAAAAATGTGAACTCTGGCAAACTTTCATGTTTTGTGTTTGGGTGGTTGGGGGAGGTTGGCGACCACAGAACAGGAATCAAAGCGATTTCCTTTCATGTTTTGTACTAGTTGGTTTCAATGAGTCTGGGTTTTTCTGAAAAACAGTGGTGCTTTGGGCAAACACATGCAACTTATTAACACTTGGAAGAATTGGGAAAGAGCTGTTACTCAACTCTTGCAAATACAATTTGCTGGGCTTGTTACTGCCAGCCATGATGGAAGAAATCATCTTTTTCTTGTTTGCTGTTAGTGTAATGATTTCTTTTTTCTTTCCCTGTGTGAAAATGTTGACTCATGTAGTGCAAATTGAATGCTGAAAATTACATAAATGGTTGCAGAAGGAGCCCAACAGGGATGGCTAAGAAATGTAGAAGCATGAAAAGGTTTTAGGAGGTCTTCAAATGTTCAGTTTCAGTGAAAGAGGGGAATAACAGAGATGGGATACTTCTATGTAACAGTAAGTTAGCCACTGTTACACAGTGTCTCTAATGGAGTGTAGCCAGAGCACTTCTATGCAAAACTACTTTTGTAACAAAACGCTTCCTCAGGAACATTGCAGAGGTGGTGTAGTTACCTACATGGGTAGAAAAGCATCCATTTGAGCAGACAAAATACATATTTTTTTCATTTGTGCTTAATCTGTGTCCAGGCTGCTTGGCAGGTGGATACTGGAGGCGTCTTGGTCCTGTAGCCCTGTGATTGTCCAGCTCGTGTACCTCACTGGTGTGCCTTATGCTCTCGTTCCTGCTGCTCAGTGCTGTCTGCCTGGAAAGCAGCAGTGTTTAGGGAGAAGTTTGCTTTACCTGCAGGTTATTCAGTAATTTCCTACCACGAGTGGTGGTTTTCTCCAAAGGCCTGTCAGATTGTGGGATGCTGACCCAGTGCCTTACAGATCAGGAGAGAAGCAAGTTGTATCTGTGTCCAAACCTGGAAATACTTTAGTTGCATGATTAATGTTAACAGAAGGCTGCCTTAGTAAGGACCATGTGCATCTTCATGCTTGCTCTTTTAGTAAGATTAGCAAGGTTAGCCCTGTAGGCCCCAGCATTCAAGGTGCATTAACTAAACAGGCTTAATTTGGGAATCTGCTGATTTCTGGAGTGCTGAGTAGACAGAGGCTTGTGATAGTTCCTGGGTGACTAATAAGAGCTTTCTGCATTTGTGTTTTTTGTTTGTTTTTTCTTTTAATTGTGTGGCTTGATGTCTTGATTTTTAAAAGCCTGATTCTGTTCTGCCCATGGTAAGTGGTCTTAACATTCATCAACAATTGAATTTGTCATACTACTGATGACAGTGAGAGTTGTTTTGATTGTGTTCTAATCTGCCTGTTTTTAATCCCTGTTAGGGATGATTGGCTATGGTATGGCCAAAGGAGCAGTGCATCAGCTCTGTCAGAGTTTAGCCGGTGCCAGTAGTGGTTTGCCGTCTGGTTCTGCCGCTGTTGCCATCTTACCGTAAGTGGTTGCGTGGCTGCCCCTGCCTGTGCTGTTTGGTTTATTGCTGCTGTAACCCAGAGTCGTGTGGACATGCTTGTGGTGTCCTGTTCACAGAACACAAACAGCTTCTCAGCCCCACTCAGTTTCACAGAGAAAGGAGGCGTCTTGCAGGTATGAACGTAATGATGTGCAGGTCACCCTGAAAGTGATTCAGTTCTTTCCTTTTATGTTGCAAATCAGCAGGGGTTAAAATTTTATTTGCTTTTAACCAGTTTAACCATAGCACTGTGCTAATCTGAGTGTTATTTTTTTTTCAGTATAGTCAGAACTCTGCAAATGAGATGAGCTATTCAGCACAGTTCTAGGCTTAGCTGCCTGATAACAGTAAAGCAAGGGGTTGCGTGACAACTTTTGACTTGGTTACAGATGCTTCTTCATGAAGTGCTGCATATCTGTGCTCAGTGAGTAAAATTAAGTCACCTTGAGGATCCATGAAAAGGAAAAGTTTAGCTTGTGTTTGCCTGTCAGCTTTCTTTTTGATGAGGAAAGCTAGTAAAAAGTGGATGGCCTAATACACCTTCACTGTGTTTACATGTATTGATTCTCCTGCAAAAACTAGAAGTATTTTTCTTGGCAAGTCCATATCCTGGTCAGGACTCTAAACTTAAGACTAAAGAGTTCTGAATGGGGACTTGAGCACCACCTGGATTTTCCCTGCTTTGATTTCCTCATATGTGCACTGCTATGTGAGCTTCTCCAGGTCAGAGCAGCAGCATTCAGAGTATTGGATAACTGACACTGCCTTCTAGAGAGCGTGGCAGGTGTCAGGGCTGGACTTCTGGGCATTATGCACTTGCATAGTTCCCATGCAAATCCTGTTCTTGCTGGAATTTTTGAGAGTTATTACACCTTGGACTGGCAACAGCATCTCTGAGCACTGTGAACAGTTCACCCCTTGATGTCACCGCATGTATGCGTACTCACCTGCAGTAAACACATCATCTGAGTGAGAACTGCTGTGCTGGTGCAGTGTGTCTCTGCATTTGCAGCTGGTGTGAGGCTATTTGAAGGCGTGTGTGTAGTGTAGTGTAGTGTGTGGGTGCTGCACAGCACCCATGAACAAGCCTGGTACTGCTGTTCCCTGTCTGCATGAGAGGAGCTGGGAGCAAGCTGTGGGCTGAGCAAACACTGCAGTGGGCTGGATGTCATCAGCAAGCTGGGAAGGTGAGGGGTTACAGGTTGGAGCCTGTGGTACACATTGAAACTGATGGCCACGTGCTGGTGACACATAGAGAGCATGCAAGGGAAATCCATACCATGTGGTATAAAAGTCAAGCATATGTTACAGCAGTGAATAGAAACAGGTGGTACTTGTTGGAAATGGGATGTTTAAATAAAAGGCTTATCTTTTTTAATCACAGGGTTACCCTAGATACGCCTGCAAACAGGAAATCAATGCCTGACGCAGATTTCAGCTCCTGGACACCCATAGAATTCATTGCTGAGTGAGTATCTGTGATAAGCAGTTCCTCATCCATCTTGCATGTCCTTTCTAAATAGCAGCGTTGGATTTGGGTGGGCTTCTTTCCTCCATCACCTCCTCATTGTGTATGTTTCTAAATCATGTTGGGCTTATTGCACAGGCCTCTTAACTGGAGCAAATTAGCCTAACTCCATCAAGCTCAGCATCTCTACCCCAGTTACTCTGACAAGGGAGATAGCCTTAAGCAGTTGGAAGCCAGAGAATCTCATAAAGCCTGTAGACAAATTAAATTGCAGACAGCCGTTGCAGGAGGCAGCAGTCTGGCATAAGCTGCAAATAGGCGTGTAAAGTTTGGGATTTTTTTTTCTCCTTTCTTTTAAGCACTCTGCACTGCCCAGGCTACAGTGTGTAAGTTCACTTCTCTCAGCTGGTAAAATCCCTGCTCTTGCTTAGAAAAATTCAGACAAGATTATTGATTCCATAATCCACAAATGCTTGTCCTGAATGACAGCAAAATGCCAAAACTTCAACTGCAGGGTAGGTAACAGCAGGCTGAGATTATGAGCCTAAGTGCCTGTGGTTCCTGTCAGGTACCAGTACTTATGCTGCACCTTCTCTTTCAGTGATGTGGTGGTGAGTAGCAAAGATTCTGCTGAGGGTGGGCTGTCATGAGAAAATAAGGACACAATGTCTTGGCTCTGAGGGAAACAAAGATGAGTCTATGTTTACACATGGTGAAGGGCTTTACTTTTACACATTTGAAGTCTGCTAGAACTAACACTGAAATTGCATTTCCCTGTTGCTGAATTTTGAGAGGGTGATTTAGTTATGACATTAGACTTTTTTGTGGCTTTTTTTTTTAATTGGACATCAGAGTGGGAAATAGTTCTTGTTGCTGGAAGCCTGTGCAGCTGTTTGTGGGTCTTGAAAAAAGCCTCATCAATTCAGTTTTGTTGGCCTAAAATGTTCAAAAAAGAGCTTTAATGTATTTTGCTCCAGAGACTGCTTAGACAGATGTGGTTTTAGAAATTCATTTTTTCAATTTTAACTTTTAAGGGTGGGTGTTTTCCTTCCTTTTGGGAGGATTAGTTTGTTTTGTTTCTTGGGATCTAATTTCCCTAAACTTCAAATCCACACCCAGCATTAAGCATTGGTAACATGCATCTTGAGAAGATGCAGGAAATCCTTTTCCTGTATGGCACTTGAACTTTGTGCCTCAGGAGCTGTTGTGCCAGGTAGCAGGACATTGCAGCGTGGCCGTTGCTATGTCTGCAACATGGGATGGGTTGATGGACCTGAGAAATACTCAGTGCTTTCTGTTATCCTTGGGTAAGGAGTTAGTGTGACATTTTGATACGGGGTGTTCTGGTGTGCTTGCTGGAATGAGTGTGCCCCTCTCTGCACTGTTTTGGATGTCTCAGGACTTTCTCTGCTTCTGTCAAGATCCCTTTCACAGTTACATATCTAAGTGTTGTAATGGCCTCTGGGCAGAGTGATGGGCTTAGCATCTGATTTAGCCAGAAATCTGTGCTTCTGGTATGTAGTATAAAGGCAGCTTGCATAGCCTCTCCTTCCACGTTTCAAATTTTTTATTTTTTTTTTTAAACTCGGGAAAAAATTTGCCAGTCTGACACTTCAGGCTGCCAGCCTTTTCCTTTCCAGGTGTTCTGAGTACCCCTTGTGTGTGCTGTAAAGCTCTGGCCTCTGTCCAGCTCTGAGGGTCTCCATCCAGCAATCACGTTGCTAGTTTACAACATGCACAGAAGTCACTAGAGGGCGGTAGGAAAAGAAGGAAGAGAAAAAGGCTTTTATTTTCTGCTTGCCATAAATACACCTGCCAGCAGTATTTTTGTATTTATTATTTTTCCTCCTCTTCACCCTGTTTGATCCATTTATTTTTAAACAGAACTTTCTACGACTGGATAACAGGAAAGAATCGACCAAACTCAGGGAGTCTAATCCAGGTGGTAACTACAGGAGGGAAGACTGAACTGGTTGCAGCGGCCCATCTTTGATGTCAGTCACTTAAGGCAGTGGAACTTCAGCAAAGGAGAAGCTATGGAAAACAGTCTTCTGTAGCCAGTGATTGTAGTTATGTCATTAATGGAACCAGATTTCAAGTAATATTTCTGTGCTGTCAGTTGTGAGCTCTCAGCATTTGTTTACCAACAGGTATCAAGTACGTGTCTCAAAGCCTCAGGCTTTGAAGTCTGTAGATGTCCTAATTCTGTTATATGTTGACTTGCCTGTTTTCTCTGAAATGGGAGTTGTGCTTAATCATGTAATCACATACATAGTGGATGGATTTGTTTTCCTCAGTGGTCCTGGCAACTTATTGTGACTCTTTCAGTAATCTGTCTGTCTCTCTCTGAGAATGTAACCCTGCCCCTGCATATTATGTTGGCTGCAGTGATAAGAAGTGCTGCAGTTGTATGTAATGTCCTACTCTTGTACCACTTTTCTTGTGAGTTTTCCTCCTGAGTTAATGGAACTGTATAGAGATGATTCACATGAGGAGTTGTTCCTGACTTGCCTTACAGTTTATAAGCTGCTATCAGGTCTGCAGTTGTGGGATAAACCAGTTGCTCTGCCAAATGGTTAGTATGCCTTTGCGTTAGTCACGATGGTTCTTTACTTTTTGAAAAAGCAAAGTGCTGTAAAGAAGTACTAGAAGAAGCATCCACACACTTGTGTTTGAATATGGAACCTTTTGTGCTGAATAAATATATATTGTTTTATGTACTGGCCTGTCTCTGTCCCTGTGATCCAAATATTTGGATTGCATTCTAATCAATTTAACTGAGCATGCGGCTCTGTTATGGGAAAAAGACTTAACTTCTTTCCTAATTCCTTCTGGTCATGCTGTGTAAAATACATTTCTGTGGTAGAGGTGCAGAAGAGGGAGACCAGCTTTAAGCTCTGGTAGAGAACAAAAGGTCAGTAAAAGGTGGTGAGGTGCAATCCATGCATTTCAGAAGCTGGTTTGATTCCTCCTCCTTCACTAGAAAGACCTGATGGTCCTGGTAGCAAATCTGTGGTTCTGACTTAGATGGTTCAGGTACACTCTGCCACTGTCAGCTAGAGAGGGGGCTGCAAAAGCAGGGGAGGTGTCCATGTTATGCTGAGTAGAGGGTTCCTAAGCTCCTAGAGGCCTCCAGGTCATACTGCATGATGGTACCAGCACAGGTCTTGCAGCAGAACAGCTGTGTTAGGACAGTGTTGAAGATGAAGTGGCGCCACCAGTCACTGCACTGTACCCCTCTGCATGTGTGCAGCTCCAGCACCGATCCAAAGCCTCACAGGGGTCTGCTCTGCAGATCCTGACTGCTGCTGTTGCCAGTTCACCAGACAGCTGTGCTCATTGTAAGACAGAGCAGCTGCAGCTATACAGATCTGTGAGATGGAGGAAATCCATGTTGAACGGAGTGTGAACATAGTAACAGGAATGTCCACAACTGAGCTTGATTCCTTCCACCCTTGCTTGATGGGAGAAGAATGATAGACAACATGGCAATTTCTCCATTCCATGAAAGGTGTCTGCTCCAGTGTCCTCACTCAACTTGTACTCAGTCCAGCGTACTGGTTAAGAGGCAGCAATACAGCTGTTGGAACAAACAATGTGCTGGCTGCAGCAGTGTAAGAGTGGTGAAATCTGCTGGCTGTGAAACAAGAAATAGTGTTACCTGTGAGTGGGAACTGGTGAGTGGATTCTTAACTTTTTATGGGAAATCTGTTTTCTGTCAATTAGCTAATACCAATTGCCACAAAATGAAGATTTAAAATTATGCTCTGTACCTAAGGAAAACAGATGGGATGGTTTCCAAATACGATGGCAGCTGAGTCATTCAGCAGTTGTTCCACATTAACCCAAAATTCCCCCTTGAAATGTTTCATTGAAATAATCACAGAATCACAAGGTTGGAAGAGACCTTTGAAGATCATTGAGTCCAACCATTCCCATCCTATGCTAAACCATATCCCTAAGTACCTCATCTACCCTTTTTTTGAACACATCCAGGGAAGGTGACTCAGCCCCCTCCCTGGGCAGCCTGTTCCAGGCCCTGACAACTCTTTCAGTAAAAATTTTTTTCTAATATCCAATCTGTCCCTGCCCTGGCACAGCTTTGTGCCATTTCCCCTTGTCCTATCTCCTGTCACCTGGCTGAAGACACCATCGCCCACCTCTCTACAACCTCCCTTCAGGCAGTTGTAGGTGGTGAGAAGGTCTCCCCTCAGCCTCCTCTTCTCCAGGCTGAACATCCCCAGCTCCCTCAGCCGCTCCTCATGTGATTTGCCCTCCAGCCCCTTCCCCAGCCTGATTGCCCTTCTCTGCACTCGCTCCAGGACCTCAATGTCCTTCTTATGGACATATGGATTTTTATAACCCATTATGCTAAGCAAGCACTATTTCTTTATAGTGGAATGAAACCTGCCACCACTGCAAAAATGAAGGTTTATGATCTTGCTTCTTCCTTGCACTGTCTCACTGGAAGAAAAGAGCTGGGGGCTGCAGCAGCGTGGGGAGATGCTTCAGCCTAACGCTCGTGGCGCTGAGCAAGGTGAGGAAGAGGCAGACATCCGACAAGCATGGCAGAAAGTCAATAGCAACTGTCACTTGAGATTGAGTGCCCTGTCAGACACCGCCACCCTGGCCCTTCCCCAAACACCGCGCCCTAAGTGAGGGGTGTGCTGCTGAGCGAGCGCGGGCAGCCTGGGCGCGGCCCGCCGGCCCTCCCAGCGCCAGCAGAGGGCAGAGCCTCCCAGGCCATGGGCAGCCGTCCCGCCGCGGAGCGCCCTTCGCTGCGCCAGCGGGATGCGAACCGTGCCACAGCGCGGGGAGAGGCTCCATCGCCTTCCTTGCGCGCCACAGCCAAAGCTTTCGCGCTTGTCCATCGCCAAGCACACCCCACCTGTAACGTATCCCGCTCCCGAAAGCGCTGCGCCTGCTCCAAACAGAGCGCAACACCCAGCGCCAAGGCAGGGTGAGGTTGGATGTCAGGAAAGAATTCTTCACTGAAAAGAGTTGTGGGGGCCTGGACCAGGCTGCCCAGGGAGGGGGTTGAGTCACCATCCCTGGATGTGTTTAAAAAGAGGGGTAGATGAGGTGCTCAGGGATATGGTTTAGCATAGGAACAGTGCACTCGATGATCTTAAAGGCCTTTTCCAACCTTGTGATCCTGTGAACAGCAAAACCCAACAACCAGCAACATGCAAATCCCTCCCCACCAGAGGAAAAAAGAAGCCAAGGCTGTGAAGGGAGTCCCAGCGCAGGGTGTAGCGTTACTCCTGGCATGTTACCAGCAGGCGGGTTGTCAATCACTGCTCTGTAAAGCAGCTTTAAGAGCTCGGGCACAAGAGGAAGGGAAACAGATTGTTTAACTCCTCTACTGCACCTAAGGATTGTAAGAATTTCCTAACCCAACCAACAGCACCAGCATCTATTCAGACCAGAGGAGTAGGAGCAAAAAGATGGGATTTGGAGACATAAAAATAGTTGCTGTAGGGTTTCAAATGTGAAAGTTTAATGCCTTTGCCTGTGAAATGAAGGAACAGATAATATTAAAGAAAGTGTTATTTAGGAGGGAACATGAAGTAGCAAGCCATGTGACTGCCATTTCTAGAGTTTAATATTCATTATCCAGGGCCTCCTGTAGATATGAACTACACCACTAATCACAGTATTTTCCTTGCATGAACTTCCTCTTAAATACTGTTATTAAGTACATATTAGGACATTCTTACAAATGAAAAGTATAGAAAAACTTTTAGATTGGAGCCCCTGATTTCTCTTCCTACTCTGGCTACTGCTCTGCTGCAAGACCTTGGATATGTCTCTGCATCCATGCCTTGTATCCCAAATATATATGAGACCATTTCAAAGTGCTTTGAGATATACTGATGAAAATGAGAACATATGAATGAAATGCAATTATATCTCTGTGAGAGCAATAATAGAAGTGCAAAACACCTCCTTCATCATCAGTCTCATCGAAATGAATGTATGATTGGGACCACAAACTGAAGCCAAAAAACTTTGCTACCACTCACTTGCAAAAGAGGTGCTATGACAAAGATTACCTCAGCCAGGTAATTTGGACATCACTGCCTATGCATCTGAGAGCAGGCAGTGGTTCTATACAACAGGCATTAATTTTTCATGACTATCACAGTTGGAATTTAAAAATACAACGCTGTTTTTAATTTTGAATAAACCAATTACTCTTTCCACCTGACATCTTAGTGAGATAGATTCTGGATCTTCATGGGTTAGTGTGACAGTGGTTGGCTTTTTTATTTAAACCCATAGACAAACATCACCTGCAAGTGAGCAAGCACCTCATTCCTACAGTGTTGCACTAATCAAAGGAAGCAGTGCTTAATGGAGGGTGAAGGGCCTAGAGCACAAGTCTAAATGAGGAGCAGCTGAGGTAACCAGGGTTGTTTAGCCTGGAGAAAGGGAGGCTGGGAGGAGACCTTCCTGATCTCTACAACCACCTGAAAGGAAGTTATAGCCAGGTGGGTGTTGGTCAAGAAGGAATGGGATGAAGTTGTGGCAGGAGAGTTTTAGATTGGATGTTAGCAAAAAATTTCTTCACTGGAAGGGCTGTCAAACACTGGAACTGGCTGCCCAAGGAAATGGCTGAGTGACCATCCCTGGAGATATTTAAAGCATGCATAGATGTGGGCTTAAGGACATAGTTTATTGTGGACTTGGCAGTGTTAGGTTAATGGTTGGACTTGATGATCTTAAAGGTCTTTTCCAGCCAATTGTGTGACTGTGATTCTATGATCCAACAGGTGTGAATGGCTTATTTTATCCACATTACCTGGTAAATAGCTTTAACTTGTCTGATTTTGTGAGTAACAAATTTTCTTTCTCTTTACACCCCCCCAACTTCCTCTTTGCAAATTTAGGCCTCTCTTCAACAAAAGTGTGACCGGGCAAACCTCTGCCCCGTCTGCACAGCCAGTGTGTAGGGAAACATCATCATTGGCAAGATAAGGCTACACAGATGCATAAAACCAGGGATCCTTACCCCCTCCTCAGTCTCAGCTTACTTCATTTCCCCTGTGGATTTGCAGTCCCTCAGCCCAAATTTCCTCTGAGAGGTGTGTGTGTAGGAGGCTGAGGTGGGATGTGCTTAATGGTTTTCTACTCCGCCTTTGCCCACTGTTTTTCCTACTTCATGGTTCTTCCTTGTCCCTCTGTGGGGGATGTCCCTGAACATACAACCCCTCCTCCCCACCCAATGTCAAGAGTGTCCCCAGGCTGCTAACAGTGTCTTTTAAAAACTAATATTTCAGCCAGGATACCCCATGGTTCCTCAACCTGCCGTGGGTTTGGTGAGCAACAGGATAGTCCCCACAGGTGTCTGAGCTGGTTGGAGCCGGTTCTGACAGGCTCAGTGCCGTTCCTGACTGCCGCTCTCACAGCTCCCTGTCCCCTCTTAATGGAGGTTAAAGCTGGGGAAGATACTGTGGGCAAGGGTCAGAAAACGAGCGGCTTGGAAGGAAAAGGGAATAAAAAGAGGTAAGTTTGGACTGAGCTTTTTTCAGCTTGACGTGGGACGGGTTGAAAGACCTGACTGGTGAGACTGCAGGCGCGGGCCCACCCTGCTGCTGCAGAGGGTTTTGTCTTTTGTACCAGAAATAACATGGCCAGTGGGTCTGGGGAGGTGATTGTGCCCCTGTACTCGGCATTGGTGAGGCCACACCGTGAGTGCTGTGTCCAGTTCTGGGCTCCTCACCATAAGAAGGACATTGAGGTCCTGGAGCGAGTGCAGAGAAGGGCAACCAGGCTGGGGAAGGGGCTGGAGGGCAAATCCTCTGAGGAGCAGCTGAGGGAGCTGGGGGTGTTCAGCCTGGAGAAGAGGAGGCTGAGGGGAGACCTTCTCACCACCTACAACTACCTGAAGGGAGGTTGTAGAGAGGTGGGAGATGGTCTCTTCAGCCAGGAAACAGGACAAGGGGAAATGGCACAAAGCTGCACCAGGGCAGGTTCTGATTAGATGTTAAGAAAAAGTTTCTCACTGAAAGAGTTGTTGGGGCCTGGAACAGGCTGCCCAGGGATATGGTTGAGTCACCATCCCTGGATGTGTTTAAAAAAAGGGTAGATTAAGGTACTTAAGGATGTGGTTTAGCTTAGGACAGGAACAGTTGGACTTGATGGTCCTAATGGTCTTTTCCAACCTTGTGATTCTGTGATTCTGTGATTCATGGTGCTGATGGCATTAAGTCATGCTTGGTGTGCAAATGTCTTGAATGCTGTAGAAAAAAAGCATGAAGATCATGGGGAACACATATGAGGGGAAAGGGAAGGGCGTGTTATTAATAAGAACTTTGTAGATGGCATGTGTTTGTGTATTCACTTAAACCACTTTTCTTGGTGTTTGCTAGGGACATCAAAGCAGTGTTTGCCCTTGTAGTCCTCAGGTATTATGAAGTGATGTTTGAAGGGATGGGGACAGGTTATTGCAGGCTCCTCGCCAGGCACTGAGTTTGGCTGGCACAGGGCTGTGGGTGGTGTGGTGTTGCAGTGTACCCACATACCTGGCTTCTGAAGCAGCTGGTCACCAAGGTTAAATAACTGTGTAAATTTGAAGCCACAGAGGTGGATAAAAGTAACTTTAAGAGAGGGAGAGTTGAATTTCAGACACTGTGACACCTAATTCTTTCATGAGTGTCTGATAGCTTTAGAAATACTGTTAAAAATTGGAACAAACTGGGATTTGTCACTCTTAAAGCACCCACTGTTTTATTTCCAGTGGTGGCTGAATTTTCAAATTAACATGTCCTTAGAATCATGGAGTCATGGAGTGGCCTGGGTTGGAAGGGACCTCAAAGATCATCCAGTTCCCACCCTCCTGCCATGGGCAGGGACACCCTCTCACTAGACCAGGTTGCCCAAAGCCCCATCCAACCTGGCTTTGAACGCTGTCAGGGAGGGAGCAGCAGCAGTTGCTTTGGGCAGCCTGTCCCAATGTCTCATCACCCTCACAGGGAAGAATTTTTTTCCTAATGTATAATCTAAATCTATCTAACATCTACTTTTAGTTTAAACCCATTACCTTTTGTCCAGTTAACATTTGTCACTTGCCAAAACCACTGGATTTCATGTAAGGGATAAGATACACCTCCTGCTTCTCTAACTTCTGTTTTCACAGTTGTTACATTGTTTAAGTCAATACCTTCTATTCAGAAAGAGATTCTATGTGCATCTGCTGTTAGGTACATCTACTACAACAAAATTACTTGGGTAAGCAAGAATTTCTAAAAGCTGTAGCAAATTTGAGTTCTATTCCATCATTTAATGCGTTCATTTCACCTGAACTCTAGTCAACAGGGAACAGGTGAAAACAGAGCAATTGCTTTGTGCACGGCTGCATTCTGTGGATTTCTTGCAGAGACTCTGAATGCAGCTAAACATGTCAGATTAGGAAAATTCATAATGTTTAGGGTTTGGGGTTTTTTTCCTATAATGATTTTTCACCGAGGGTGGCATTTACAGGGTAATTTTGAAGTTCAGCAGGAAGAAAAGGGGGATTGATCTGAAGTAGTTTGGTCCCACTTCCTCATTGTTAAGCTTATTATTCTTTGTCCTATTAATTTTTTTTTTTGAGATCTCAATCAAGAACACTTTATGTGAGGCGTGAATCCAGCCACTGTGATTATAGGTTGCTTTGGATTGCTGAGCAAAGTGGAATTGTTAACAAGAGAGGATCTCTGGGGTGGGTGAACTGCTAGAGCTGTAGAGCACAGTTTATTCTAATGGAGAACAAGTAGGAGCAAGTACTGGGGGATACTGAAGACTGGGATAAAGGAAATGAGTGAAATTAGAAGAGCAAACATGGACATGAGGGAGTGAGGGGTTACTCTTCAAACTGAAGGTAAAAATATGAACCCAGAACACCAGTATATGGCAAGAGGCAGAGCTGTGCAACACCCTTGTTTTCTTGTTGAGTAACAGAGTAAACCTAGGGTTGTACTAGCACTAATTGACAGGGTTTGGTGTGAGGGTATCAACAGCATACAGAAAGATCAAGGTTCTAGGTAAAGATGCAAATTGTGGATTTATGGACAAGAAGGGAAGAAAATCTTAAGAGCAGTGAATTTTGAGTTAAGAATTGACCACAGCAGGCATGAATATTTTTGCAAGCCATTTTCTTCTCTAGCTTGATTCCTTTTTGGTTCAGCCTGGAGAAAAGAGGCTGAGGGGAGACCTCATCACAGTGTATGGCTTCCTGATGAGGGGGGTGAAGGGGCAGGCACCAATCTCCTCTCTTCAGTCATCAGTGTTAGAATCCAAGGGAACAACATGAATCTGTGACAAGGGAGGTTTAGGTCTGATAGTAGGAAGAAGCTCTTTACTGAGAGGGTGGTCAGGCACTGGAACAGGCTCCCCAGGGAAATTGTCACAGCACTGAGCTTGACTGAGTTCAAGAAGCACCTGGATGGTGCCCTCAGTCACCTGCTCAGACCTGGCTGGCCCTGTGTGGAGCCAGGAGTTGGACTTGATGATCCTTATGGGCCCCTTCCAACTCAGGAGATGCTATGAACCAAGACTTGACATATTCCCTAAGCAGTTGTGGAAATATAAACTACTTGGGTCAATGTTGGATATAGTGGAAATTAGCAGCCAGGTGATAGAAACAATGTACCTGTTCCAACCAGAGGAGATAACATTTTAACTCCTGATTTGTACTTCCTCAACAAACAGGGCTATCCCATGTTGCCAACTTCAGAAACTCACCCTCCTTGTAGTAATAAAGGCCTCCCAAATGAGTGTAATGAGTCATGCTATCTGTTTCATATGGGAGCAGAACAGTCCACCCATTGGAAGCTTCTCCAACTATACAGAATTAATATTAAAAGACTATCTGGTGCTTACTGGTGGCATAAATTGTGATTTGGATTAAAACATATAATGTGGTCTCCTTGAACTCAGGGGAAGCAAATGGGTTTGAATTCTACATCCTTCTGCTTGTACCAGGAGGTGGAACACCTGTAACATCACTGAAGAAATTAAAAATGTGGTTCTTTTCACTATCAGTGTCTTCTGTTACCCCAAGCAGTTACAATTTCTGTGGGGAAACTGGAGGTGTAAGGAGGACTTTGTGGAAGGAGTGGGTGAGAAAGAAGATAATGACCAAGATTGGGACACCATGACCTAAAAAGTTAATTGGCTAATGGGGGTGGGCTGTGTGTGTGGGTGGAACATTAAGTCTAGGATCATGCTGGAGCTGGAAGACAAATCCACCTCTACAATTTTCCACCACAGCCTTCTTCCAACCTCCATGTTCTTGGTTACATTCAGGCTTATTTTAATAACAGCAGCCTCCTCATTTTGTCTCTTACTGTTGCCCAGTTACCTCTGCCTCTCTGTTATTTTAATGAGTAGAAGAGATGAAGTTCAGCCTCCCTTCAGTTCTTCCCACTTTTCAGAAGACACTCAGATAAATTGTCATAACCACTATGAAATCTCACATGGGGAAAGACTCTAAATGTAGCTATCAATGTCAGAGTGCTGGCAGTGGTGATGCAACTGGCATTTTGAGTTGTTAGTGCCTGGAGAAGAATGTTCTCCATTGCTACTAGCTTAATGACCTGGAGTTGTGAAACGTTTCATGGCAAGTGCAGCAAAAATGAAACTACAAAATGTCCAATTTGTTGCTGCTCACCAAAATCGATCTTATAATATCAGGAGCCCTGTCTTTGTGGCTGTTTGGAGTAGCTATTCGGAAGCCAAGCTGTCTTCCACTCATTGAAAAATTAGTGATCCCAAACTAAACGTTTCACTTGTAAATTTTTGGCCAATCAATAACCTTGTATTAGTTCATTCTTGTCAAATGAACTAATACAAGGTGAAGCTGATCCTGCAAGTTTCAAACCAGCTTCTAGCAGTGTTAATGTCATGTCTGGGATTGCTTTGAGCAAGTGGCACTAACTTCAGGCTGAGCAGAAACATCTTAAAGAAAGGCATACTTCTCCCTGTACAAAGTCTTGAGGTCCCTGTAGGCCCTAACCCTGAATATGGCTTATTGACCTACAAAGTTCCCCAATCCAGCCAGATATGGCAGGCTGGAATACAGAGTATTCCAGCATGGCAAGAGTGTTGGCATAGTAGGTCAAGGTTCAGCCTGAGCTATTCGCTCTACTTAGAAAGAGTTTAAAACAAATTAAAAGGCACCTGTTGTAATCTTTTCCCTAAAATGCCTCTCAGAGGTTTAGATGGATCAGAAAAGAATGGGATGAAAGGTAATGTGCTTATTCATTTAGTTTTATTTCAGTTACAGTTGGCAGTGAGTGTTTCAAGTTAGGCTGCCTGTTTCTGTCACAGTGTAGCTCTTCCTTGCTCTTCCAGTACTCGATTCTTAAATTCTTTCCCAAAGTGTTGTATACTGCCCACTGTGGGAAACAGGATGCTAAGACAGATAGGCTCTGGTTTTGGTATAAAACACTGATTCTTACTTTTTTTTTTTCCCATTTTCACATCTTGCTGCTAAACTGACATAGGTTCAAGTGAGAAATTAGAGTAAGGCTCTGGTCATTAAATCTACAAGGTTTTGGGACAGCCTTCTCAGTGGGATTATAGAGGCTAAAATGCTGCCCTGTCTCTAGGATGGAGCTTGTTAAATTTGTAAGCACTGCATGATGTGGCTATGTGACTGCATGATGTCACGATGTGTGACGTGAGGGGCAAGGCTTGCGAATCACAGGAGCTTTCTTCATTCCAGCGTTTCTTATGCAAAAACCCCACAATGGCCAGATCCTCCTTTCTTTCCTTTGCACCTCTGGAAACCAGCAATAAGGCTGTTTAAAGATGATGAGTGCTGGCAGTGGGCATAGCGACAATCTGCCTTTCTCTCGAGGATAAAACGAGAAGATATATTCATTTGATGGCAGATGTCAAGAGTCATGGAAATAACAGATTAAAAATCATTTATGTGGGAAACAGCTTTTACATCTCTTGACTTCTATTTTGAAAGAATGTCGCATTAATGCACCATCATCTAAATGCATCATGGGAGCAAAGGATGTGAGAGGGGCTGTGCACTAACAGTGACCTACATCCCGGGGCATACCAAAGCCACGGCGACGTCAGACAGGATCTTCAGACTGGCCATTTAACTGTCAGCCACATGATTTGTAGCTGGCTGAAGTAAGGACTAAAAAGGCAGTATTTCCATTAATCTGTAGTATGCTAGACACACATTTATGGGGGGCGAGGGGGGAGAGCAAAATAAATTGACAGCACTGGAGGTTTATTCAGATTGTAGCTTGAAAATGGGAAATTCCTACTCACATCACCCATTTCTCTAATTGCAAAGTGTCTGTTAGGAATGGGTCTCATTTTTTTCTCTTCCTCTGGAAGAAAAAAAAGTGCAGATGTGAAGCATGGGTTGAAAATACAGTATCTCCATTGCTTGGAGGCTGTCAACTGCAATAGGAAGAGCTTCACTAAAGGCAGGATTCACAGCCTATGAACCAGCCCTGGCTATTGAAAACCAGGATTTTTATTATTTTTAAAATCTGGGTCCTTCCAGTCTTTAAGCAATTTGAGGTGCTTCTCGCTGACTCTCCTCAACCACATCAGCATGAACTCTGGGAGCTGTGGCTTTCCAGTGTGCCTCTTTACTGCTGTCCCCTTCAGCTGGGGACATGCAGGGCTTCATTATTCCATCCACCAGGGACTTTTTCTTCTAGGTGTACTCTGTAATATTTTGATTCTAGACCTTCTTGAGATGATTCAGAGAAGTTCAATCCTACTTGGACACTGTCGCTTTGTAGGAAGGGAAAATTAGTCACTGTCATGTTAACTTCTCATTACTGATGACTCTCATGAACTTTCATTCTGTGTGTGTGCTAACACACTACCATGCAGCACAAAGAAACTCTGGATCTAACCTGCTAATGATCAGATCCACCTAAACATCACCCTGTAGGCATGTATTTATTAATTAAAACCCCCAAAGTATTAATTTATATGTTGTGTAGCAGTAGAAGTATTTGGAGAGGCAAACAAAACACAATCAGAGATGCTGAGTTAAGTTGGAACTTAATTTATATAGCCTCAGATGATTATACTGTATTTCACAGCAATAATTTATGACTGAAGGTTCACTGATCATCTGTAAGTTAGAACTAAAGTGAGAAGATTTTTTCAAAGGTATCTTAGAAGTCCAAAACTGCAACAGGAGTCCCTGACAAGGATTTCATCAGATCCCTTAGCACAGTGGTTCTGCTATTGTTACAAAAATAAAATCACACGTTTTCATATTTCAAATAATTTAAGTGTAATGGCAGAATCACAGAAGTACTGATAAATTTCAGAAGGGAGATGAATCCATGCACACAAGTTGACACAAAATGTTCCACATTTTATTTTGGAGATTTGTCTGTTTATCTCAAATGCATGATGGAGCAGCAGTAGATGTTCTGATTTGGACATCTCATTTCTTCAACTTGATCTATCAAAACAAGTTGAATTACAGCCTATTTTAAGAAAGAGGAAAAAAAAAGCCTTGAGTAGGATCAGGTGTTTTTTAAAAGCTCATTTAAAAACAACAACAACAAAGTAATTTAATATGTTGTGATGTCCAAAATGCTTGAAATAAGGAAAAATAACTAGCCTAGATTGTTTTTGCACCGATGTAATGAAATTCCCATTTTGATTTCTTATAGCTAAGTCTGTAATGAGGAGATTCAAGTTGACTTAAAGAAGTAAATAGATTAGAAGTGCATTTTATGAAATTAGAGAAAATAGAAATTATTTTAATGTATATTACATTAAAATATATCAAACAGGTTTCAAAAGCTATTTTTTTCAGATAGGGAAAAACCTGTCCTTTTCCTTTACTTCTGCATAATGATTTTGGTGTCTAAAAGTACTAAATGAAAAAAAAAGACTGAGGTAAATTTACTACACAACTTTTTCTTCCTTTTTTTTTTTTTCTGAAAAAGAGGAAATGTGAAAAATGCAGTAAACCCCTTAAATAGTTAATGAGGAATTTAATTGTGACTCAACCAAATTTGTTTTTCTGTAAGAAATATAGATGAAATATTCCAATCTGTTTTAGCAAGAAGTGCTGAAACTTGTCTTTTGAGCTAATTACTGATTCTGAAATAGCTGAGAAAAAAAATTACAAAATGCTCCTCTTCATTTCAAAAGATTAATCATCTTTAGGATGCGATTTTCCCACTTGATGGCACAGGAGGAAGACAGTGATACTGGTTAATATATTGACATAGGATCCAAATGCTCTTCCATCCTACATTTTCTTTAAAAATACACTTTATCTGAACGTTGACAATCCAAAGATTGCATGAAATATTAAGATAACATGCATTTACAATCTGCTAAGTATAAAAGACAAGAACAAAAATACTGAATAAACATTTTTGTTTGCATAATAAAAATATTGTGCCAAATTACAGCCAAC
Source organism: Gallinula chloropus (assembly GCF_964237585.1). NCBI lineage: Eukaryota > Metazoa > Chordata > Aves > Gruiformes > Rallidae > Gallinula > Gallinula chloropus. The sequence continues at coordinate 6,544,573 of NC_140092.1, read as the reverse complement.
TTAAGAAAGTAATTTAGTCACAGTAGATAAAAGTATTAGTATTCATATACTCAGCCAGCAGCAAAATGCTCTGTCTCTGTCTTAAAGATCTATCATCTTGGCATTCCAACGCTATGCATTCCCTTTTATTACTTTATACTTATGGCAGTGTTTTTAAATGAACCTTTTCCACTAATACCAACATCACTGCCATTGTTCAACTGACAGCAAGACCAGCAAGGTTAGTAGTGGGTTCCTTGTATTCCCTGGATTTACGCACTTCTCTTGGCTGTTTAGTGATGTTAGTCACAATCCAGCATGGATTGCAGATCCTTTCTCTAAAGCTCCATCACATAGGGCATTTATTTCCCTGATTCCAGAATCACTTGCCTTCTCATTGACTTGTGTCTTCTTTCTGACTATGCAAAGTTAGGACTAAGGGACTCTCCAAAAAGAGAAGGGAGGAAAGAATGGACAAGAGTGGATATTTGGGGGTTGCTTTTTCTAGTAAGAGGGATTAATGGAGTAAAACCTCTTGCAGAATCTCCACAGACAAAAAGGATTTACTCACTTTATGCCACAAGAATTTACTCCCCCACGCCCCAGTTTGCTTGCTCTTTATTTACTCAGTCTGAATTTTGGCAAATTTCTTAAATCAGGGGTATACAGTACTTAAAATGGGAACTTGTAAGGGAACTGATGACCACGTCCCTGCTATAGGCACTTTGGTATCCCGCAGAAAGAATTCTTTGTCCCTTTAACTGGAGTTACCCAAAGTCACCCTGAAAGGACTGAGCAGCAGAATGATTACACCCTTAACACACACAGAGCAAAGCTCTTGTGTAGCTGTAGCTATCCCAGCAAAAGAGCTCTGTGTAATGTTTTTGTACCAAAGCCAGGAAGGGGTAACAGTGCCTGTGCTGCAGTACTCAGGCTGGTTAGGCCACGGGTTCTAAGAGGCATTGCTTCCAAACTGCTTTGTTTCCTGCAGAAGCCATTAGGACAGTGTATACCTAGTACATGCTAGGGCCTTCTGGCCCTCTTGCTAAAGGACAGCTTGGGAGGAGGCTGCAGGAGGGGTGGATTGACCTGGAGATGTCACCAGCAGTATTCCCCTGCTCGGCTGCTGTCTTTACGAGTCCCTCAAGTCTCTTCATGCCTTTCACCAGTGCTTCAGGACTCTAGATTTACTACACATTTGCTGAAGGAATGTGTGATTTATATCTGTTGTGCTCTTTAAAAAAAGCAAAGAGCCTGTTTTACTGGCCTGAAACGTTTACCTTGTACACCCTTAGGTAACTTCCCTGAAAGCAAAAGAAAGCAGGTTTTCTCTCTGAGCAGGGTGAGGAGACACAGGAGGTCTGGCACCTGAAGTTCAATACAGATTCTGGAAAGTTCTGTATTCACACAATTCTTTTCTGTGATTCCCAAGGTCTGATTGTTATTTTTTACATTCTCCATAAAAAACAAACAAACAACCCTCAGTTTATGTTCTGCCCCATTACATTGTAGAAATTATGAAAACACTTGACACTAAAACTAGTCTTTCTTTTCCTTCAACTTGGCTATGAGGCCAAATAACACCAAAACCCCATGCAGTGAGCTATATGCAAACCTGTTAACATCAATTGAAGGAGACTGTATATCCTGAAACTTACAGAAGAAAAAATTATTAATAAACATATCATCACTCTAAAAATGACATGTTTTACTTGTTAATATACAATATCCAGTGGATGTAGCTATAGAAGTGTTACAATTCTTAATACTTTTTCTGGCTTTGAAATGTCATTAAATACTACAGTACCATATTAAAAATTAGACATCCAAAATAAAGTAAATGCATACCAACATGCACAAAAATCTGAGAAATAAGGGATCATTGTGGGGAGTGAATTAATATGATAGAATATCTTTCCAGTCTTCTAATTGCATTTTTTTAATCTGTTTATACCGTGGGTATAATGTTTACTCATGTGACTAAGACTGCCAGGCATCTCTAAGCAATAAAGTGCAGCAAAATAGCAATACTGATTTCATACATGTGGGAGGTTTAAAACTTGTTTTTGACTTTGCCTGCCACTTGGGCTAATCTGCTCTTCCCCTCCACCCAGGGACCTCACAGTAACGTGCTACCATAAGTCCCTGAAAGAACGGTAAATGTGCAGGTTGGACCTGGTACCTCAAAAGAGGGAAATTTGTTCTAAAATTAGCTGGCCTGTGAGATAATGAGAGGAGCACACATGTACTGGTCTGCCAGGACTGTGCTAGCACTTTTTCTACCACTCTATCCCTCCTTGATATACCTCTTATTCATGATTTTTCAGTGTTATGTCAAAATTAGTTCAGTGAAAGATTCCTGCTGGCTCTAGATTGCTTGGTCTCCGCTCTTGTGATTTGACATAAACAGGCGTTCAGGACTGAATAGCTGCCTTGCCATCACTGCAGGCTTATGCTGTACATGTAACAACTTCAACAAAGGCTGAATTACTCTCCCTTTAAGCACACCTGCTTTCTGTTTCATGTATTACTGACAATCTACTAAGGAAGAAAATTGCAGTCAAAAATCATGGCAATTCAGGTTGCCGCAGGATAGAAAGAGGAACCACACAAAACTTTAATTATCACAGTACGTGGAAGGAAAAATTACCCAAATTTTCCCTAAACTGAAGAGCAGTGTCTTGTACAGTGTTACTTCTGGGCTAATGCTGAAATGAGCTTTGGAAAGTAAATCAATGAATAAAGGCTTAATACAGTAGATTTATGTATGCTGTCAGTTTCTAGGCAATATAATTATTGTCAGTTTTCTGCCTCTAGCTACTTCTTTAGCTTCTGGGAGTAATAAGAGAATGTGTTCAGCCATGTGACATTTTTTCCTTTGCAGAGCTAACTGCTGCTTCCCCTTTGGTGAATCTTGCATTTTAAAGAGCTCTCACACGTTCTTTCGTGAGAATTTTGTAAAATGCCATGTGGAAAAAAAACCATGTTACAATATTGTAGCTGAAGTGGCTTTCCAGATCACATAGGCAGCTGAGAAATCAATGCCAAGCTTGGATCCATGGAAGCAGGCTGCCTTAAATAAACTGGAAGCCAAAAGATGCAATCCCTCAGCTTTAGGGAAAACAGCAGCGACCGTGTATAGATGGGTTTGATTCATGAGAGCAACGCACCGCCTAGTCAATCCCTTCAGAAAATTGTCTATTAGAGATGTTCTTGCTTTTTTCTCTCTCTTGTTTATTGCCCTCTCTTTACACAGTTAGCCCAGAGTGATCCCAGATCTTACAGTTTGAATGGCTGTCCTTACATCAGACTTACATCTGACTTTGCTGTTGAGTTAGTGCCCTGTAAAGCCTGTGGATGCACAGGTGTTTAGTGTTTAACCATTCCAGAGGAGCACGACTCCTTTTTCCTATTTGTAGTCTTATCTTGATCAGGAGAACAGACATTTCCCTAACACCTTTTTCATGTTTATTTTAAATTAAACTTCAGTGAGGATTGGTCTTGTTTTGCAATTCTGTGGTGCTGTGAGAGATGACTGATTAAATCCATGGTACTACTGTAATTCCAACCTGCACAGTCACGTAGGTTAAAGTAGTGTGTAGCATTCATTACTGCTTCCACCTCTGTCTTCTCTCCCTTACAGGGCCCTGAACTTGGACTCAAAATACTCACAGAGGTGTATTTGTAACTAATAATGCATGTTTCTATTAGGAAAAGTGCTCTGGCCTGACTGCTTTCTTAATTTCTAGTAAGAAAGCAAAAGCAATATATCTTTTGTAGTCTGGGGCGTACTGAGCAGGAAGGGATGTGGTCAGTAACGTCTGAGGTCAGACTAACTGGTTTCAGCTGCTGACTGTAGAATTAATGATCTCCCTGTTTCAGAGGAGGGAGGCAGTGGAAAAATACCTTGTGAAAAACAACAACAACATCACTTGCTGTATTAGATCCTAGCTGAGAGAGGTTTTTGGTGGGTTTTTTTTTGAGCTGGAGCTATTTTTTTTGCTTTGTATGTAAAAGAGATTGACTTCACCTCTTTTATTCCTGCTAAGATGTAACTATGTTTCAATTTCTAGGTAAATTATGTTACAAACTTGGAAGGTAATAAAAATATTTTTGAGAAAGGGAAATGTGATCTTAAAACTTTCAGATTTTATGAAAAAGAGATGATATATCATGATTTTTTTATATTTGTAAATTTATGGGAAATTAAAAATAATATATTAGAATAAAGTGGTAAGATACAGAAATTTGCCAGTATTTTTCTTGTTGCTTTAATAAGACCTAACTGAAAATAAAAAGTTAGGTCAAAATCAGTCAAAATATCCTAAACATTTATTTAAATGTTAAGGTTGTCATTCTGTAGAACAAATGTGCACAGAGTTATGTGGCTGGTAGCTATAAAGCTCATATATTTTACAGGCTGCATAGATATCATGAATAGATACATCATCAATGCTCCAAAAGGCTATGATAGCTTAACACAGCAGAAGTAAAATTAATTTTTTTGGGGTAACATGTTTCACAGAAGTGTTTGGTGCGTCAGTGGATTACTGCATCAAAGATTTGCCCAGGTTCTTAATTCTGGTTTAGCCCTTAAGTGGAAAAGGAGAAGGATTTGACTGGAGGAAACACCTATTTCTGTATATCACAAAGTTACCAGTATGATTAATAGGATTTCTTTTCCTTGGTAAAAGGGTGTGTTAAACCAGGATTAAAATGTGCTATATGGAGTTATTTTAATATATTTACACAGTAGCTTCTAAAGCCATTATTAGAGATAATAAGATTAATAATAAAAGGATAATCTTCATTTTGTCAGCCACACAAGGTGAAGCTTAGTCTTAAGTGTTTTCATGAGAACTAGACAAATGTTCCAAGGGTCTATAAAAAACCCCCCATTTAGATCTAGGCTGCTGTAATGAGCAGTGAATATACAGCTCAAGAGACATCTAACTGGGGCAGAAGTTAGCTCAGAAACAAAATTGACCCATCTCTGTGGGTTGTTGACATTGGAATAATGTTTTTAGAAAAAGAAAAAAAAAATAAAGAGCTACAAACTTTGAAAATACCTTTCTTTTATATATAATACATATAATGTATATATTTAAACAAACATGGGAAAACTGAGAAAAGGACTCTTGTTTTTTTGAAGGGTTTTGAAAGTTAAGCCATGATATTGTGAACCTTTTCTTACAGGCATTTGCACATGCCATAGTTATTTACAGCTGCTTTGTCAGGCTTTCAAATAAAATACATATCCAAGTAGATGCTTTTATGACTGAATTAAGTCCCATCAATTTTGAATGACTGCAATTTATATTTCGTCTGTGTTCTGATACTTTAACAAGGTCTGAAACACATCACAGAGGACATGATTTCATGTTAAATTTGGCATCAGTTTCAATACAAGATATTTCCCTTCCTTCTATGCAACAGGTATGTTTTCTATAGATAGGACAAAAGGAGAATTTGCAGGCATGATCTAGCTTTATCATCTCCTTTGTTAGTTTCTGCCACTTCATTCAGGCTGCATCAGTTTCCTGATGGAGTTCCAAATGTGGCCCACAGGAGGTGGTGCTGGCTGTGTTGAGATGACCCATATGCCAGAGTGCAGGACAAGAGTATTTTAAATCATTGTTGCAGCTCTACTTTGTGAATAAAACAAGATTTATAACAGGAACTGCTTTCCATGGTATATGTCAGGAAGGCTGCTCAGTGAATGCTTGCTCAGCTCCACAGAGTAATTCTGTGTACTGGCTCCAGCTCTACATGCTTCTTTTGTTGCAGTGGTGGAGGTATGAGTCACCTGCTTCTCAGGAAATAAGGAACATGATAATCAATACAGGATTTCTCATGGAAGCTGAAAATTCCTTTGCAGGTCAGGTTCTGACTGGAATAGGCTTGTGCTACATTGCTTCAGGTACCTCCAACAGGTAGTGTTTGAGGTTGGCTGCTTGAACCAGGAGATGACAGAAATGTTAGTGACAAATGCAAAGACTGTTCAAGGCACAGCATGAACTGGGTTTAGGTTAGAAACAAGTGATCACCACCATTACTCTCCCACATACCCACAGCAGCTGAATAATGTAATGATACATCACTGACCTTCCTAACTCTTCCTTCCTTCTTTTAACATTTAAAACTTGTTATCTGCTGTAACTGTGGAGGAAAAACCTCCAAAGCTGAACATGAATTGAGCTGAGGTAAAATAGACATGTCAGAAGAAAGCCTGGAATAGTAGGACTGAGAAGTGTGAGGTGTGTGAATTGTCCCATGGCCTCAGTGGGCTCTGCCTGGAATAGCTTCACTGACCTGCTGGGATTTAGGTGTGCACTGGGGTAAAGCAGCACAGGCAACGTGGCACTGAGGAATTGACTTTTGCCTGCCTTGAGTGATTTACCAGAAACAGTGGAGAATTAAGTAGCTGACAAGGTCCTTTCTTCAGATTACATAACCCACCACAGCGATTCATAATTGGTTGCAAAAACCAGCCTACAGTTTGGGCTCCTGTCTGATGTCAGTGAAACCTAGGCAACTAACAGGGAGGTGGGAAATAGGGAGGTATATACTGTGGCATTAGCTGAGAAGCTGATGCAAATACTCCAGCTAATTAAACTTCACAAAGTTCTTTAAATAACTTAAAATACTGTTTTTGTATGTCATATTAGGACAGTAACAAAGTATTTGAAAGTCATGAAATTCATCAAAATTTACATTTTAGAGTAATTTTTTCAGTTCCTTAAACTTTTTTTTCATAACACAAAGTGTTATGCATGTATTTTAGACTTCAGTTAAATTCCATCTCTTGATGTACTTTATTACAGAATATTATTATACCACCACTGCTTAGAAGCTTTACTGTAGTAATTTTTTAATAGTAATGGTAATCTTTGGTATAAATCTGATGTGTATCTGTCCAAGATGCTCTTATGTTTGCTTGCTAATTACTGATACAAGCAGTTTGTTGATTGTGATGCTCTTCTTTTTATTCACTTGGTATCCAGCCATGTGTTATACTATTTGGTATTTGAAAAAGTGATAGGAGCACACATGGAACAAATTGTCTCTCAGTAAAAGTTACCCACATAGCTTTAAATATGCCAAAATGTTAGCTTTTTTTCTTACATTTTTTTTACATCTTTTTGCCACGACTGTAGCAGGTGCTAGCACCTATCATGTATAGCAAAGCTCAGTTATAACAAAAATTATGTACCGTGGTCTTTGTTTAGGATGTGCTAAGGGTGTTCCTTACAATGTCAAATCCAACTGTTTCACCAAATTTTTATTAATAACTTGTGTTTTGTAAAAGCTAAACCTTTTTAATGCAGGGGTCTTAGAACTCCTTATTGGCCAATGATGTAATTTGTTTCAGACTCATAGCTCTCCCAGAAGAATCATAGCATGTGTGTGTTGGTTTGGAAGAGACCTTTAAAGGCCATGTAGTCCAACCTCCCTGCAGTAAGCAGGGATATCTTCACTAGATCAGGTTGTGTCAAGGCTGACCTTGAATATCTCCAGGGATGGGGCCTGCACTACTTCTCTGGGCAACCTGTTCCAGTGATCTACCACTCTCAGATTGAAAAACATTTTCCTAATATCTAACCTAAATCTACCCTTTTGTAGTTTGACACCATTATCCCTCATCCTATTGCTACACACCTTCGTGAACAGTTCTTCCCCAGCTTTCTTACCTTTCAGGTGTTGGAAGCCCACTATAAGGTCCCCCTGGAGCCTTCTCTTCTTCAGGCTGAACAGTCCCAACTCTCTCAGCCTGTCTTCACAGGAGAGGTGCTCCAGCCCTTTGATCATTTTTGTGGCCCCCATGGATCCCTGAGATCCATCTTTGAGAAACTTGTCATCAGTCTTATCCAAACCTGATTTTTATATTAGTGTCTCTGGAGACAGTTCCATGAAGTCACTCCTCTCTTCCTGTAGGACATGCAGTTTTTATATAGTCATACAAAAGTATTTTTGGTAAATAAATAGCTGTGTACGTCATTGGAAGATAAGAAATCGATAAAACTCGTAAGGGAGCCAAGTACAATAATGAGGAGTCAGAGGAATCACAGTCATGCTATAGCTCCATTACTAACTGGAGATAATTAAATCATTAATAATGACATAGGAGATGTAGAAATGTTCAGCAAGAGTTTCTGTTCTGTACTTGGATAACCATGTGTTTGCATTCCAAGATGATAAGAAAGTACTTTTCACAGTATAGATAATCACTAAAGGATAAACACTCATGGAATTGCAGATAATTTGTACCAAACAGTCTTTAAAGAACTAGAAATATATCTGGCATGCGGGTAATTTCTAATATATCTTGAATTACTAGAAAAAAATCAGAAGAAAGAAAATGTAAACTTTAAAAAGAAAAAGGACGAGTTGGATGAGGAAGCCAATGGTGGTGTGTTTGGGTGGATCAACAAACATACAGAAATGTTTTTGTTTTTCTATGTATCAGAAGTTCTATCATCTGGAAGTAGAAAATGGAAAATCAATATTAGAAATATTTTTAATAGAAGGGGGTTACGTCATTGCAAAACAATTGCAAAGAGGTGTGAGTATTCCATGACTTGGAGTTCTCAGATCAAAATCACGCAGCCTTTTGGGAGGAATGTTTGAGTCAGCCACAGGTCAGGGGTTCTGTATTAAAGCTGGTAGGCAAAATGTACTCTACATTGCAGAGATCAGATCAAATGATCTAATGACCTCTCCTGGGTTTTGGATTTAACAATACATCAAGTGCTTCCTCTGTATTTCACACTGGGAAACAGATCTGAACATTATGTGTCTGTTTATTCTGAGGTAATAAAGAGTGCAGAGACATTTTACTTTAAAATAACTTTTGCATCACGTTCTTCAATTATAACTTTTCTAATGTTTCTTGGCAGACAAGGAGGGTTTTTTTTGAAAATATGTAAATACATATCTGTGCATATATGTATGGGTGTATATATATATACACATGCATTTCTTCATAGAAAAAATACCATATGGAAAACAATTTTAAAAGAAAAAAAGAAGTGTTTCTGACTTTCTACAGAGAACTATGACATACAGGGCACTGAAATAATACCTTGGGTAAGGGTTTCCCTTTAAAGCAGGGTACTGGTGCAAGGTCTATTCACTGCAACAGTTCAGGCAGGATGGTGGGGCTTTTGCAACGTTACAGAATGCATCTGACAATCACCAAATAAATGTTACATGATGGAGAAATGGAATTATTTTCTTTTGATATATAGGATAGGGTTGAAGAAGGGCTTGTGTGCCTGAAACGTCTGTTTTCCACCTGCACTGAATTTCTGATATATGGATTATTATATTACCGCATAGCAATACATGCAGTCACGTGTAATATATCTAATGCCTTTAATTGGTGTAAAATCAGTTGGTTCTAAAAGGCAGTGTCTGTATTACCTCTTTTCACAATCCTTGATTTACAGAATCACAGAATCATAAGGTTGGAAAAGCCTTTTGAGATCATCGAGTCCAACCATACCTGTCCTATATCCTTATATCCCTAAGTACCTCGTCTACCTGTCTTTTAAACACATCCAGGGATGGTGACTCAACCACCTCCCTGGGCAGCCTGTTCCAATGCCTGGTAACCCTTTAAGTGAAGAAGTTTTTCTTAGTATCTCAAAATTTTTCCTGATGACTTAGCTCCTTAAAAGTTCTTGGATACAGCACCTCTATTCACAAGCATATGTTCTGTAAGCATTAGAGTTCAAAGAAGGAGGAGAGAAGGTGTACAGTGTCTTATAGTGATCACATTTTAGTGTGAGAATATTCAGCTCAGTACTTTGTCTCAAATATATTCTAGATGCATATAGCCTTGCCAGCATTTTTTGGTTTAGTTTTGGCTTTTCTTTCATAACAGAACTGTTCTCCCTGGTTTATAAACTGTCAAGGTCAAAGAGAGGTGAAGCTGAATGGTGCTGGGAATCTGAGATGCAAATAAGTTTTAGATTATCCATGTGATGCTCAGAGGCCATCTAGTTTCACAGAGCCATTAGCATTCAGGGACGCTCATTAGCACTCAGGCATCCAGTCAGTATGCATTAGCAAAATGAGATGTGTTGATTAAAGTTACAAATTATGTGTTGAATGTTTAGACTTTAAACCATGGTGGCTTCACGTTTATGAGGGAATATTTCTATATTTCCACATTAAAAAAGATTGACTCTTTCTAACCTTCAGTGCTTTTTTTGTGTGTGTGAATGTGTTTGCATATGTTTGTGTGTTTGGGAGGAGAAAGAAGAGAAGGTGAGAAGTTAATGTGATCTAAATATTTGATGGTTTTGTTTTGAAAAGTATTTGAAAAACTTACATCTGGGACTGCTGCAGCTCTGATAGTAAATTTGAAATAGGATTAAAAGTACTGAGGAGACTAGGAGGATTTTAACCTTTAATCTATGTTATCCTACGTACTGACCTGAGAGAGGGAGTTTACAATGTTTAGACACAATTATCCCATTGTTTTAATGGGATTTAGGAACTAGCACTTTAAAAAGTCTGGTTCACACTTCAAGGGATAATCACCACATATTATCTGATAATATTTCAGAGCTTCAGGTGAGATGTAGCTAAAACCAGAGGATTATATGGAAAACAGTATTATACTAGTTTAAGGTCTGTATTAATATTGAATTTTATCACAATGTCTCATGCTCACATTACATGGGGCTACCTCGTGGAAGCATAATAAACAAGGGTACTGTACTTAACATTAAGCTATCAGAATTTTTGGATAGTGTTAGTAAAATTTATCATCTTTATTGTGCAATGTGCATCGTTACAGATACTCTAGAACAGTTATCTTGAGCAAACATAGCATGCCACTCTAATCTCTAACAATACCCATCTTCAGCGCTGCCAAGATAAGGTGCATCAAGCTGGGGGCTTAATCAGATACGTAGTTCATACCCTGAAGTACATATTTTTTTTTCCTGAGTATCTTGCACTAAACCTTGTTTCTAATTGCTGTATAGGAAAGGGTAATGTAGAGTCTCACTAGCTAAATCACTGGAGTAACTATCTGCTAATAGTGTTCACACAGCCTGAACTGTGAGTAGCAGGTAAGGATGCTGCTTCAGTAACTAACACTTGTTCTTACATTTTGTGGTTCTGTGGAAAGGTCTGGGAAGACAAATTATTATGCAGATGACTATATTAGATGAAAACAAGTTATGCAAGGATGGTATTGTGAAAATTTCTTATTTTCAGGACTAATAAGAAAGTAGTTTATTTGATTTCTTTCTCAGGAAACAGTGTCTAATACCCGCAGCTGAAAAGAGTCATGGAGAAGGTAAGAATGATTCTGTACGTGACTCAGAAGAGATTTTCTTAATTTTTCTGGGCCTGAAACAGATGTTTTAATAGATACACTAAATCCACACATTGTTTTTACAAGAGGAGTATCTGGCAATATTACTTAAACCAAAGGTATTTGTGAGGAAAGCCTTGCTGTGGGTGGTGATCAACTTTGAACACAAGATGTTGTATTGAAAAAACAACATAACACATGGGGTGTTTTTCATGTTACCTTAAGAACTTCCTTAGTGGGTTAGCTGGAAGTGCTAGCTCACTATCAGATATTGAGTTGTTGAGTCCCTTTCAGTATTCTATTTCTCATAGTGATGTCTCTGCCCTGGGCAGTCCACCACTTGGCAGCATCCATCAGCAAACTGGGGAGTATCAGAGAGTGGTAGTCACTGTCAGGAGTGCTCTGTTTAACATCCCTCTCCAGTTCCCTGGCTTTTCCACTTTTGATGCTTTGACCTCTTCCTTTATTTCATTTGCTGTAGTCTGGGATCATTTGATTTCTCCATTTTGTTTTCTGTAGCCCTCTTGCTCCCTAAAAGGAGTTTGTGTTTGTAAGAAATCTTCACTGGCAACAGACAGAGTGGGTAGGCTTTGAGCTGTGATGATCAGAATACAGGATGCTTAGTCCTGCAAGCAGTATTCATATTTTGCACCTATGTGATGTTTCCTCCTTGAAATAGACTTTTACCTTCTCTGCTACAATGATAACAGAATCTGTTTCCTACTTAGTATCTTTTCCTGGAACAGCTCATTTTTAAATCATCATTCCTGTTTTGGTTTGGTTTGGGTGTGGGTCTTTTTGTCAGTTGCTTGAGGGAGAAGGCTGTTTGTTTCAAACTAGTTTATTCCTGGGGTGATCCAACAAAGATTTCTCCCTTAGTTCATGTAACTTTATTTCAGACCTATTTCTATTTTTGGGCTCCATGACATCTTGTGACACTGGGCTTAATAATTTGATTGATGTAGTACATAATACAGAAAACCAAAATTCCTTCCTACTGCTTTGAATCTTTTGTTCTGATTTTGCCTTAAAGGATACCCAGCTTTTGCTTTATAGTTGTCTCTAAACACCAGGGAGAGTTATGATTCCTTCAGAAGAAGTCATAGATTGTTCTGTCAGACAATGACTGTATTCAAAACCATTAGAACCAAGACCTGTTTTAAATTAAATTGTTTATAATTATAAAGAGTTGTTTCCTTACAGTACAGGGTCTTTCAGACATTACTCCGACTGAATTATTTTCCAGCTAGTTATTAATAGCATTGACAAATTGTGTTCTTATGAAACACTTATGTTATAAAACTTGTGTGTGAAATGGTATCCCTTTCTGTACCTTGGAGTTTGGAATAAATCATTAAACAAAAAGCTGAAGATCTGATCAAACTGACACTTCAGGCTCATCTTTGAATTTCTGTTTCGAGCTTGATAGTCATTGGGATAAGCTTTCTGATTATTCCCAAATGAATGAGAAATAAGGCTATTAGAAAGACCACTCTGATTAACTTGTTCAGTGTTTTAAACATATTTTTATATAAATTCCTACTTTTGCTGTTACCAGACAGCAAAGGGCTTTATTTTCACAATAAATGTACATGTGAAATGAGTATTGGACATATTTTTGTAAGATTTTCCGTAGAAATAATAATAACAAATATCCTTGGTGCTGCTAATGTGTGCTTTTAATTTAAGCAAATAGAAGTGAAAAATTTAAAGTGTGTTTAAAAACAAAAGAGAAAGGTTTTTCTCTACCCAGATGTGATTCAGGCATTTTTCAGGATGTATCAGTCTCAGTGGAGATTTCTGAGACGAGGAAATAGCGTGTTTGGGGTGAATTCTGGTTATTACCCATCTTTACAGAAGGAAATTTGTCACTGATGCAGGGGAGTGCAGGATGCAGGGGAGTGCAGGATGCAGGGGAGTGCAGGTAGGCCCTGTTATGATACCCAGGGTGTTGTTGGTTGGAGCAGGATTTTTAAAATCTGAGAATAAAGGAAATGATCTACGTTTATTTTCTGGAGCTTTCAAAATCAGTTGGGAAGACAGAGACAAAATGAGCTTGTTTTTCTTCTGTTCGGTCACTTTTTATCACATCTCAAATATACAGAAACATTTCTCAGAAAAAAAAATAATCATAAAGGTCAGAAGTGCTTTCATACTTGGGAGTTCTGAGAGGTATATTTAAGCCTTGGCAGACTTTTAACCTTTTCTAGCTTACAATAAGTTTGCCATCCTTTTAAAATCCTTTGATTGTATGGCTTTTGTTCCCCTGAAAGGGGGACAGGGCTGCCTGGTTACTCAAGCAGATGCCAGGCTTCTGATTTGCATTTGATGAAAGCCACTTGTGAAAGCAGAATCAATGCTCAGATTTACAAACAGTAAACGTGGGTATTGGCTTGTCATTTCTTCCTAGGTTGTTGTCCTGTAAAGCTGCTCAAGTTCCTCTCTTCCCAAGAACGTCTTCCTGCTATCCCTGCTGCTCATAGACATTATGTTAGATCGAGATGAAGGGTGAGTAATTTTTTAACCTACATTATCTGGGATTTTTTTTTAATTTAACAGCAAAAAAAAGTAAAAGAAGAAGAAAAAAAAAGAATGAAAATGCAGCCATTTAGAATAATGTATTATAAGTTGATGAACCATAATAACCAAACTGTGTGTCTGAAGGGGCCTAATTACAGAACACCAGAGGCACAAGAGGGAGCTTATTGTGGACAACAAAATAGTGCTCTAATAATGCTGTCACTGTAGTGAGTACAGCATCAGCATTTATCCATGTGGTTATATACAGGTAGGGAATGGAACAGAATACATCAAGAACAACAACAGAAACAGCCTGAAAGGGTTATATATCAAATCAGAGCCAGTAGGGAGAGAGATATTATTTTGAATGAGGTTAACTGAAGGCAAAATGGCAGTGACTGAACCAGTGTTTCTAAAAAAAAGGGTGGTTTTGACTAGTCTATGTGTAAACTCCCGCTGATTAATGTATAGCTATATGTTGAGGTGTAGATATAGGAGTAAGAGAGTCAGCAAGACTGAACATTTGAAGCACAATCTATTAGTCTTTTTTATGCCATGAGATCAGCTGTTACAGACTGTATCAGGACCAGTGCCCAGTAAGAAGAGCTGTGAATAGCTTTTCTTCTGTTCAAAGGTGTCTGTGCTATTTACTTTGAGTATGTGTCATAGCGTTGTTATTTCATGCCTCAGACATCAGAAGGAAAACCACATTGGCAATAATGTGGCCTAATAAAAGGACTGTAGGAGATGTGTTGCCCTTTCCCTTTATTATGAACTTGAATGAATCTGACTTGCTTTGGCTTGGGTGTCCTACCTCACTAGGCATGCACCATGGGATAAAATACAGTCATTCTGAAAGAAAAGCTGAATGTTTCACATGTACCAGATGAACATTTTTTTATCGTGCAGGAGGTCAGGCAGAAAACTCACCCACAAGTAACAGGACTGAATATAAATCTCAAGGTATTCAAAAGCTCAAGCCTTTGTCTTGGGTATATCTGTTTCTCTGTGCTACACAGTGCACAACAGCGTGTGGACTCCTGAGCTGTTGCAAACTGCTACTGCAGTGTAGGTGGTAAAGCACCTCTTGGGCTAACTCAGTTTCCTCCCTATGATACAGTTGCTGCACACTCTGCAAGACAAATCAGCTTTAGCAGATTTATACTGTAACAACATTACTGAACTGCTTCCAGGGTCTGATCACGTTTGGCTCATGGTGTTTGGATATCTCTGAATGTAGCTCAATTTTTTATAGTTCTGGATGTGGGAAATTTTAACAATTTTATAAACTATCACTCTACTTCTGTCAACTTCTACTCTCACTCTTGTTTTCCAAACTCAGGTGTGCATCAAATATGCCAAAATATTTTTCAAATGTAATATTGAGGGATTATTTCTGTGGGTGAATAAACAGTATGTTATAAAATTACAGCCAAAATATTAGTTTGTACTCTTGGTTTTTTATAGTGCAAATGTTTCATGCATTTATTTTTCAGAATCACAATTTCCCATTTTTAACAAAGATTATTGCTATTATATGAGACAGCTTCCCTTTAAAAGAATGACAGATTTTCCTCATTTAGTGGCTACTTGCCACTTAATACATAGGGAAATCAAGTAGGCTATTGCACAGGGTAGATTTCCATATTGGAACCTGAAGGTAGGAATACCTCCACATAAAGCTCCAGGTTTAAGGCTTATGATGGGTGTCGTTTGGCTTGCTAATTTTTGTTTTATTTTGTGGGTTTTTTTTAATATATAAAAATAAGAAGCAAGGTTGTGTTACTTGCTCTCTTCTAGGCCTGGCTTTTAGTCCCCAAGTATGATACCGGTTTAAAGCCTGACTGCAGGAACCAGGACATCAGTTTAATTGGCTCAATCACATGAAACTTCTTCATACTTTGGTTGTTTAATTTCAGAGGGTATAAAATGAACAGTTTTTATTCTGAAGTCAAGTATTATGGTGTTGCAATGCATGAGTACATAGCCTATTGTAATGAAACCTACAGTGAGAATTTGCCTGCTATGTGAAAATTTGACTGGCTGCGTGTCAATGTACTTAGTTAATGTGAGTAGTTACAATGAACCCTCTCAGCTCAAGATGTTACTGTTGCCTTCTCCAGGGAGCTTTGAATTTACTTATGTTCATTTGTTTGGAGGTCAGATCATTTCCCGGCTAAACAATTTATACCTGCTCAGTTTTTAGGTTGTAGGCATTCTAAACCACATAGTATTCAGGACCAAAGTTTGGAATAGCCTTGAATAGCTGTAGGCACTAGGAAACAAATAAAAGGACAGCTTTTCATGTAGATACATGATCAGGAGTCAGGGATGGCTAAGCACTACTTCCAGGCAGCCAAAATCTCTTCATGCTCATGAGAACCAGTTCTCTGACAGTGCTACAGCAGCTGTACCCTTCTTTTCCCTTTCTATACTGTCTTCCAGTTGTCCCAAGTAACTGAACTCTTTTTTTTCAGTTAATAGAGTTAGTCTCTTACAGTTGTCTCCCTTTTCTGTCATTGACTCAAAGCTGAATACTTCTTAATGGCCTTACTAAATCAGGTTTCTTTCTTGTTCTTGTTTTGCATACTATGTCCGTATCTCTTCTAGCCTTTAGCATGCCCATTTCATGCCCCTTCTGCATGTGCCTCTTAACCTTACTTTTCTGACTCAATTCTTACAGGCTGACTCTTCTCTGCACTTGAAAATAAACTCTTTTATTTTGGTACTACCCACCTCACTCCCCCTTCAAGTCTCTCACTAAATCAATTTCTCTCAGCTTACCACCCTTCACTGCATTTGCTCTGGTGCAATCCAGTCCTTAGTTGTGTGGGTGCCTGAAACACCTACACCATTATATGAACAAAACACCATTAAAAAACAAACAAAAAAAGGGTAAAATAAAAGACTCAGAACATGATCCAGAAAATAAAAAACCTCCTGGAGTGATCTGTATGCTCTCTTACCCCATCATCAGTCATCGTTTCTTCATGATTACCTTACCAAGATTCCAGGCTCTTCAGAACAGGGACCTGACTTTCTGAGTTGCCTGCAAAGTGCAATCTTTTCCAACACACAGTGAAAACCAACACACTCGTTTTGTTGGGAACCCAGTTGTTTGTCTGTGTATTCAGAGAGAGAGTTAGAGTTCATTTTCTGTGATCTCTTTTGTGTTTCAGATAGAGCAGATGGCTGAGCAAAACATACATCTGTATGTGAACTGTAATGTGTTCGTGCGTTAGTCTGCGCCAGTGTCAGGGGAGACCTGGACCTCAGTACTTATCCAAAAATTACTGCTGGAAGATTAGGAAAATTTTGATTTAACACATAAATCAGTAGAAATTTACTAACAAAGCCCTCCCCAAGAAATCACTGACTCTTTCTGTGCCATCGGCAACATGCTTGGTCCCATACCATACAAAGCAGTTATAAGCTCTATGTTCTCACAGGATTTATTTTATAATCATTTTACTGTAAGCATTCCTGTAAGCTAAGGCAAAGAGGAAGTTGAGAGCACTGCCTGTTACCTGCTGATCATTGGTTCATCCTTGCCTCTACTTTCTTAGATGCATGAAAATTACAATACAGCTCTCTCAAACATGCTAATAATTAAAATAGCTGGTATTTGTGTAGTCATCCCCTCGAATTTCTGTTGCACTGAGCATTTGAGCTTTAACTTCTCTACTGAAATTGGGCTCTCCAGGTTTAGTTTGATTCTCTCCTCTCTGGTTTAGGGAACAGTTCTTGTAGCATGCAGACATTTCAGGTGTTTTTCTGTAGCCCTTCTACTAACACAGCATTTTAAAAAGGAATAATTTCTGATTAATACTGAATAACATAGGCAAGATTTGTAAGGCAAGATAATATATTCTATTAGACCTACTGATGCCATGTCAGGGATGTGGGTGAGATGATAGAAGAACATTTTTGGATGTAGAGACTCTACTATAATGTATTCAGTACTTATTCCCCATTCTTGTATCTGTTTTTCTGTGCTATGCCTGAGGTTTTGTATTGCTGCGTCTGTTTTGTTTGACTAAAGCATAGCTGTATTGTAGAAGTTGTTACAAGTTGAGAAGAAAGATTTGACATCTGGGTGTGGAATAATTAATGCTTTTGACTCCTGGAAAATTGTTGGAGGCTATTTGCTTTTATTTGGTGGTTGTTACTTGAATGATGGGGAGGAAGTTATTTCCTTGTTCTAACACACTGACAGCAACAGAGGTTGTTTGTTTAGGTTTTGGTGTGTCTTTTTTCTTGGTTTTCTTTTACTTTTTTTTTCTCTCCTTTTTTTCTTCCTTTTTCTTCTTTCTCTTTTAGTGAATGTAATGTGAACTCCTAGTCTTTTATGAAACAAAAAGTCTGCAAGTGTGGAGCCTGTGTTTTTGTAATCATTGATTCAACATTTATAGATAAACATGATAATCAAAATTATTAGCAGCGAAAATAATGTAACTTTTATAATCTCATTTTCTGTATTTTCAAGACAAAACTGTGGTGGCAAATAGGGCAGCTGAACCTTCTCAGAATCTGTGTTAGATTGTAGCATCATGGATGAACTCAACAGCAGAGAGCTCGTTGACATTGATGGAGTGATGAATTCAACAGATCTTCAATTTCTAACACAATTATTGACCAGTTTTAGGCATAGATGTATTTAAATGAGGACCTCAACAATGGCAAGTTTTATATACTTGTTTAATATATGTATTCTGAGCTGACTTAAACAGAAGCACAACATGTGCTTATTTCTTTTCTAGACTACGTTTTTTACTGAGGTGGGTTGAATTCAGACATTACTTTCCTTGCAGACCTAGTCCTACTTTAATTGTCACAGAATCACAGAATCTTAGGGGTTGGAAGGGACCTCAAGACATCATCCAGTCCAACCCCCCTGCCAAAGCAGGTTCCCTAGGACAGATTGCACAAGTAGGCATCCAGACAGGTCTTGAATATCTCCAGATATGGAGACTCCACAACTGCCCTGGGCAGCCTGTCCTAGGGCTCTGTCACCATCACTGTGGAAAAGTTCTTCCACATATTGGTGTGGAACGTCCTGTGCTCCAACATGAGGCCATTGCCCCTTGTCCTGTCCCCACAGACCATTGAAAAGAGGCCATTTCCCCCTGAATCCCACACTTGAGATATTTATAAACATTAATAAGATCCCCTCTTAACCTCTTTTCTCAAGGCTGAACAGCCCCAGTTCTTTCAGCCTATCCTCATAGGGGAGATGCTCCAGTCCTTTAATCATCTTCATAGCCCTTCGCTGGACTCTCTCCAGGAGATCCCTGTCCCTTTTATACCAGGGAACTCAGAACTGGACACAATATTCCAGGTGGAGCCTGACAAGGGCAGAGTAGAGGGGGAGGATCACCTCCTTTGACCCGCTGGCCATGCTTCATTTGATGCACCCCACAGGATCCCATTGGCTCTCTTAGCCAACAGGGCACACTGCTGGCTCATGGCCAACCTGTCATCAACCAAGACCCTCAGGTCCTTCTCTTCAGAGCTCCACTCCAGCAGGTCATCCCCCAGCCTGTACTGATACAGGCAGTTATTCCTTCACAGGTGCCAGACTCTACACTTGCTTCTGTTGAATCTCATCTGGTTTCTCCCTGCCCAGCTCTCCAGCCTGTCCAGGTCTCTCTGGATGGCAGTGCCAGTGTCCTGCGTGTCAGTCACCCCTCCCAGCTTTGTATCATCAGGTACTTGATGAGGGTGGATGCTATTCCCTCATCAAGGCCATCGATGAAGATGTTAAACAAGACCAGCCAGTTGAGTTTGGTTGAGGAATTTTATTTAAATGGCAAGAACAAGATCCCAAGATTCCAGAAAGTAGGGGACACCAATATCAAATCTAAAGATCTCAAGGGTTTTGTCTGCACATAGAGTTCTATTTTTAAAAACAATTTACCTTTGTTCTATTGTAGTACATTCAAATTCTAAAGTGGTGATAACACTGTTGTAATAAATTAGTCTTGCCTTGCAGTAGTGAAGAATAAAGAACAAATTAGGGCATTAAAAAAACTTAAGATGTATTCATAATACCAGAGCAGCCAAACTCCTGTTCTTGATACTTCACTTATCTCCTGTTTACCTTGTAGTCACATTAAACTTCACCTCGTTATTTTGCAACAGACAGCAGACTACATTTGATGCTCTCTTCTAACTTAAGATTTCTGGACAAAATTAGTAGGTAACTTAATTATCCTTGGTGCTTTTATTTCTTCTTTTTTTTTTTTTTCTTCAGGTCTTTGAGAAAGCAGAATGCTTTGTAGATAACAAGGAAAAGTGAGTCAATGAATGAAAGCTGATTTTGGTGCATTAGGCATACCTAATTTTTGTTTTCAAAACTTTTTCTTTCTGTTTCTGATTAAAGCCACTCAGCCAAACCTGTTTTTTTTAATTCTGTATTCAAAGGAGAAATTAAAAACACAGAAGTCACTCTAAATGGATGCTGAACAAAAGTGAAGCCAGCTTTACAAAGGAAAAGAGGCATGAAGTTCAGCACTTGGAAAGGAGTATACCATGCTAAGGCAGTCATTCAGGCACATGAAGTGCTTCTCTTCAACCATTAATGAGCAAATCTGGAATCTCTGTCACATTTTTCCTAAGTCAGGTTTTTCCTTCTTTAGCTGTTCTTGACTAAATTGCATTAAACAATTGCATTTCTTGTCTGCCAGAGCTGCGATGTTAGGAAGCACTTACGTTCCATAAGGTATAAGAAACCACAAAGAGGACTTCCTGTTGCATTTGAGGTTGTAAAAGTTGTAAATGTCTCCCTGTTTCCCAGCTGTCAAAAATAAGTAAAGACCAAAAAATACAAAAAGTTTTAGCAAAGCAAAAAGAATAAAATGAAATGTACTGTTCTTGTGGGTGTACTTCTCTGGGACACATCAATATTCATCGTATTTTTACTTGAAATGGGAAAAGAAAAATAGAAATGTACTCAAAACAATAATTTAAATGGAATATACCATGTTATTTTGAAGAATATGATATTAATTTTAGATTTTCATCAGGCTTTGCTTTTTAATAGTACTTACTATTTCAGTCATCTGTGTTTATTCTTTATGGCATACTTTTTTCAATGTACTTGATTGCATTGAGGGTAGATATAAATTACAAAAATTACAAGAGGTAGACTTTATGTAAAATAATCTGGAAATCACCTGGGACCAAAACAGTACTAGAAGCAGATATGCAAAGCCTACATTTAAAAGTTCATCCTGTTTTCTCCCTGTCAGAAAAACAGAACAAAGAATAGGATCTGGAGCTAAATTTATCCTCAATCTAAAAGTATTTAAATCTGAGGGTTGCAAGCCAGAGGACTCCCTCTTTCCTCAGCTACTTGAATAGATCACAGTGATATAACTATCTGTTAGCCACAGGATCAGAATTTTTCTTAATCCAAACAAATCCAAGGCCGTGGCAGATGTGAGAAGCACAAGTTATCTTCTGTTGCGTGTGAGAGTAGTATGTGGAGAGCAGCTGCAGAAGCTGCAGTTTCAAGTGGACAAGAGTAGCACGTTGTAATCTGTTTTAGAAGTGAGGAAGGAATGGATTACTGAAGTCTGAACTACAGCTGAAAGGAGAGGTCTTGACCTTACAAAGCAAGCATCAGAGGAAAAAAGTTCACTCATCTTCAGATATCTCTAGGCAGCCATATGTCCGACTACACCTGCGTCACATGAATCTGTTTAAACTAAATGCAGAAGCATCTCCTAATTTGAAACTGGAGGCAACTTTGTGGTTTCTTCATCATGCTTCCTGCAAGCAAAGACACTACTTACAATTATTATTGGGGAAGCAGAAACTGAGCCCTCATCAAGGTTTGATTGTGACTATGTAACTAGGCACAGGTGCTTTATTTTGTATTGTGGAAAGCACATCTACTGGTAAGCTGGTAACAGTTCATTTGAAAACCTTTCTCATGGATTTGTAGGCAAAGTTCAATGAAAAGTGGTTCAGTGTTGCTGTGGTTCACAGGATCTAGCCAGGAGTCCCTGGGCACTTGGTAGCGTATTCTGAAGGTCAGAAAATTTCCAAAAATTCCTCTTCTTTCCCATACAAAATTAAAGACTCTGTCAATGTGAAGAGAGGTGGGAAGGTCTGTGAGCACAGCCCTGATTAACTGTGAGATCTTGGTACTGTGCTTTTCTATAAGAGGGTGCTGGACATTTAGATTTTGCCAGATATGAGGTATAAACATCCATCTTCAAAGTCCGTGTTTGAAGCTGGGAAGAGCCAACCCTAGAGATCTGTTTGGAGTGGGGCTGGAAAGGGGCTGCTAGAGAAAGGTTTGTTCTAGAAAAGAATTTCTTCCTGGAGCTTTTCATGTACACTACTGCTGATGAGTTTGAATGAAGAACTGATCTTTGAGTGTTGTTAGGGTTAGGTGACAAACTGTATAATGCTGGTTCTGGTCAGACTGGAAATGGGCTGATGAGGGCCACATGTAAAAAAGGGGCTCATGAACAGGGATTTAATGTCTTTAGCACCCAAATATACAAAGGACCCTTTCTAATTTTGAAGTTCCTGCTTTTGTGATCAATAAAATACTCTTTTTGACTTGTGTAATACATAAGAAATGGCAGAGCCTTGGATATTTCACAGTTAAAGCCTAAATTCATGCATAGGTATTGACATATCAGCTCTATTGTGTTTTTGTGTGCAGTATATTGCATTCAAACATTTTATTGGATTATTAACATCTAACTTTTTTGTTAATTATGAAGTGGTTTTGAATTGTTTCTGAGTTGGCTTCAACTAGATTGAAATTGTGTTATAAATTGATATATTGTGTTGGCTATAACGTGATATGGTCCAGGAAACATAGCATCAGGGAAGGTAAAATAACTTTGGCAGATCTTTTAGTTCTTAAGTTGGTTTAAGCATTTCCTTCACTTGATCTCTTCACTAATTTCTTCCCAGATTTAATGCCCTCAGTTGTGCTTATGTGATTACTATAGATAGGACTATTTGTTGAAGAAGATCACCAAATACCTTGTGGTTCTCAACCTAGTCCCATAAAATGTTGAGTTGCTCATGGGAATAAAAGTTAGGACAGATTTAGTTAGTAGAATTTTGCTGCTTAGGAGTATGGTTTGGAAATTTTGGATTTAGTCAATGTATCACCATTTTTCTTAGATTTTTTCTTCACAGTTCTACATGCCTACTCTCTGCCTCATCACTGTTGTGCAGCTGGTTCAGGGTCATGTTATGAATCATGTCTCCAGTGGTTTGTCAGGAAAAAAAAAATCTGGGTTTAGTAGCAGATCTAGTGATGATTACACTATTAAAACCAAAGCATGATTTTTTTCAGTGATGTCTCTGCTGCTCCTGTGTCTCCAAGAAAATGTTTTTAAGAAAAATTCCCTGATACAGAGTTCTGACCTTAGCTGGCCAGTAATATTCTCTAGAACTCTATGAAATATTTCTATTTTTACCTTTGTACCTCAGTACTATTAAAAAATTGGCATTTCACCAAAGAGGTAAACTGGTTAAAGAGCTTGACTCATGACTAATGAAATGTATTCCTGAGCATGACCTTTCTTTTTGACCAGCAAGCAATAAAGGCTTTATGTTTGCAAAGCTACATGTTGAACCAAAAGAAAAATAAAATAGGAGGCAATAGAGAATTTCTCAGTTTTGTCAATTTTAACAGCCCTACAGTCCTCATCAACAAGTTCAATAAGAGTTGAGTGCATTTTCAGTACATTGCACTCAATTTTGTTGAACTTGGCAGCAAGATCATTAGGCAAAACCACCTAGGAAAGTATCTAAGGGTTGATGCAATGAAATAACAGATCTATTTACAAAGTTACATTCTTGAATCTTAATGGTCCATTTCATTTTGGGAAAAAGTCGAATTTTTACATGAAGGTGAGGACTTTCT
The DNA here is from genome assembly GCF_964237585.1 of Gallinula chloropus. Classification (NCBI taxonomy): domain Eukaryota; kingdom Metazoa; phylum Chordata; class Aves; order Gruiformes; family Rallidae; genus Gallinula; species Gallinula chloropus. The sequence goes on along the minus strand of NC_140092.1, from coordinate 6,520,841 downwards.
TATTAAACTATGTACATTTCATTTTATAAAACATCAAGAGAGTCTCCCTCATTCCCCACCCTAGTGTAAGTGCACCTGGTTTCTTTGGCAATTCAGCATTTCAGAACACAACTCTGCAAAACAGCACAGGCATTCTGAATTTTTTTATAACCTCTGCATATTTAGGGTATTCACACTGATACCATAGGAGGTGTGCAGCAATAAGCTAAACATCTATTTAATACCTACAACACCTATGCTGTATTATAAAGCTATGATTAATGATTTTCTCTTGCAATTAGAGCTAACAAGTGTGTGATCACCTCACTTCAAATGTAATCTACAGTAATTAGCAAATGCATAAATTATGCTGTTAATAGATATTGACCTTTAATTCACTATTGATGAAGGATACCACATGAAAAAGGCTGCAAATCTTAATACAAGATAAAATCAAGTTCTCTTCAATTTAAGATATAAATAAGAGATGTTGCAATATACTGATTATTTTAATGTCAAACGTGTCCTACTGACCTTTCTGCAAGGTCACAGCCAGCCCACATTGGAGATGGGAACAAAACTGAAGATCATCCAATTTAAGGTGATGGTTTTCATTGTTTTTCCTTTTTATGGCCACAAAATTTTTCCAACAGTGATTCTGACTCTTGGACGTTTCACCAAGGTCAAATAATGGATAAGTTTCACTTCCCATGGATCCCTTAGCGATGTTACACAGACTCAGGGCCAAGGTGAAAAGTGTTTATCAAAGACCACTGACACACAGAGAGGTTTTCTTGAGTTCAGGAATCTGTGCTGTTTCTCCATTTAAAACTAACCACTGTCTTGCTGGTAGGATGAATCAACAAAAGCTTCTGTTCCTCTTCAAACTTATCTACATTCTGTACATGCCAGGTCAAGGTAACTGGCTAGTTTCATCAGTTATTTTGCTGGTAGTGAGGAAAAGACTTAAGGGGTTAAACACAGGACACCTTCCTTTCTCTGATCTCGATGCACCACAGCTTGTTTTGAGGACTTTTCCAGGTTTATTTGATTGGGATAATCAATTGGTCTCTTTTGGAATTTTTTCCTCTTTGTTGGAAGGGACTTCATACTTGGTTGTGGTACAAATAGGAGCACAAGTGAAGTTTAATGGGACAGTTATGTGGCAAATCGCTTGTAGCAAGCAGAAGTAACATAGCTGGATTTATTTTTGGGTGTAACAAGCCACACATTTCTAACACTGCCAGTCACCCTGTTGGATTTTTTTTTTTTCTTTAATCAATCAAAGCTGCAGCTGTTATCTTTGGGTAAGAAAATTCTTAAACCTTCTCTGTCATCAGTCTTCAGTACTCCTTATCTCAGAAATTCAAAGAGCAAGTACTTTTCTTTTGTATTTCTGAACACTTTTTCTTTTACACCTGTTTTGAAAAGTCCCAGGAACATGGATAGGTTTTCAGGCTCTGTGGTTAATGGTCTCTTTGCTGCTGGTTGTGGATGTCTCTCCTTTCACTCAAAATTCTTATATTTTTTTTAGCTACTTCAGTTATCTGTGATTTTAACTGTTCCATGCAAGTGTCCTTGCACAGCTGGGCATGGTTTCATAGTTTGGACATTACAAGGCTGACTCTCCTGAAAGAGACTTGGAGTCACTTTCTCTGACAAGAAATGAACACAAAGTGAAGATGCAGAACACTGATGCAGACTTCCTCTCCACTTGTTCCTATCATATTAAAAAAGTATTTTCTTCCACCATCAGAATATTCTGAGATGTATTGCAGCAGGAATTGGTGGGTCTGCTTTTGAACTGTACATTAGTCTTCTGATCAAGAGGGTAGGTACATCACCTGATAATTTCTACTATGGAGTTTTCCCAGATTTTCCTTCCTTAAACATTTTTTTTTCTGTTTTGACTAATCTCTTCCTCAGGGAACTCATCCATACTCCTGGGCATCTTTTAAACTTTTTATATTCCAAGTGCAGCTTGCAAAGCATTTTACAAATCTGAAAACTGAGTGAATAGCTGGAAAGGAGAAGTGATTCTCAGGAAGAAAGTGGCATCTTTTCCCCCCACACAAAGCAAAGCCTGTTTGCATAACATTGGTTAACATTACTGCAGCTTGCTGACCTTCTGTGTCGCTGGAACTTGGGAAAAGATTACTATGTGGACAGTATGTTACGAACTAAAGGTGATTTACAGATTGGAGCTAACCACCTATTTGGGGAACATATGAAGCTACCTGTGTATGAATGGACAAGGCCTATGAGAAGACTTTACAGCATTTGCCTGCATCTACATGTCATTGATCCAAGTAGTAAATCCAGATAGAGAGAGCCCTGCTCTGGTGTAGGTAAAATGGAATTAACTTATTCTAATATAGCTATGACAGTGAGCTATATTAGTGAGTTTCTATATCAACAAGAACTTGGACCAGACTAAGCATAACACTGGAGCAGTTGTGCTCTGTTCTGGGAGCTATCCTTGTTGGATGAGATGGAAAACTGGGATTCTTACAAATAGGGTTTGTTCCTTGCCCTGAGTACACAGTTCATGTGTAGGAGACATTGCCTCATAGCCTTTCCAGGTTCCACTGGGTAATTACTTTCCTCTCATCCAAGTGGTTTCTTCTCTGATTGTGAAAAGTGTCCCTTCCTTTCTTTTTGCATTGCAGCATGCTGTCCTTTGAAGTGGATGTGGCATTTCTATGGAAATTTAAATCACCCCATAGATAATGTCAGTATTTATTTGTTTTATGCCCTCCTGACACACCCTAGACTTTTTGTGGTGGTGGTGGTGGTGGTGGTGTCCCCAGCCAACAGTACTTTTGGTAATGTAATCCAGCAGTTTTGTGAAAATCAGTCCTCTTCAAGCGCTGTTCCTTTAGTACTTGGTCACTAGGTGTCACTACTGATCTAGGAGAAAAACAAAGCTTTGTTTCCATTTCTGGTTTAAATTTGTACAAAGCAGAAAATAATTTGTATCTAAGAAGTTTTATATTGCCTACAAAAACTCACACCTGTGGACTCCATAGCAGGGTCGGCAAGGAGCCAGTTGGGTTCCTCAACTTCAGCAAGAAGTCTGCCATGCAATCCACTTTTAACTACACAGAGAGGAGTTAGTAATTATTTTTTCCCTGTATGTTAGCTGCTTTGAACAGAGAATGATTTTAGTTGCTGTTCAAATCCAGGACCATAACTGCAGAAGGGACAATATTTTACTTTTTTTTTTTCTTTTTTTTTTTTAAGGGAGTTCAGAAAAGTAGGTTGTAACAGCTTAAGAAGTCAGACTCTATATGCAAAAATCAATTGTCAAAATACACTTCCTGTCTGGAATTGCATTTGGGGCTTCTGGATTCCTGTTCATGTGTTAGAATCAGTAGTTAGAAGGATTAATTAGCCTACACACTTTATATGGCAATCTCAAGCAAGGCTGGGAAAATCAGACTCAAAACCTGATCAAGTATTGAGTAGTCTGGCCTTTCACCATTGTATGTAGGAGAACTAAATATGAATTTGGACATAAATCTTGTTCACTGATCGCTCTTGGTAAATGTGAGGCACCATTTTGGAATGTATGCTGCTATTCTAAGAAAATGAACTTTGGCCTTTTAGTGAAGGAAAACCTGCTTCCTTTGCTGCAGTGCTGTATAAACATCTCCTACTCGTGTCTATTCTCTGCTCTTGGGATTCAACAGATCTTGAGAAAAATATTTTAATGAAGACTGATTTCTAACCCCTGCTGAACACCTCAAGAAATAAAAAAATCTAATGCTTATATTCCCATTTCTCCTCTTCTAATCATTTAATGATCAGCAATTGATAGCAAAATGCCCCACTTGAAGGAGAAGGCTGGGAGGAAGGGGGAGATGTTAAATGGTACCTTCATGGAGGAAATTGTGTGTTTTGTCAGGCTTTTTCTTTTTCTTTTTCTTTTTCTTTTTCTTTTTCTTTTTCTTTTTCTTTTTTTTTTTCTTTTTCTTTTCCTTTTTCTTTTTATTTTTCTTTTGAGAAAAGCAAAATCTTATGCACCTGAGAGTCCTTGTGCTAAAGAGAGGTGAAGGTGGAAGTGTGAGCTATCAGTGATTTCATTTCCTGTACCTGGGAGTGGCAAGTTTTTAAACAGAGGCAAGGGAAAAGGGTGGTTCAGTCCTGCCTGTTGCAGATGCTTTTGGATGCAAAGATAACTTTCATGGCAAAGAGGAAAGAGCTTAGTTTTCAGCTCATCATGTTGTACCTGCAATGTATGCCTATAATGCTTTGGGTCTTGATTGGGGTGTTTTTGGCTATTTGGGAGAATAACCTCCACGCATTGCTGAAGTAGTATTCAACAGAATCTCTTGTGTAAAGCCTTACCCAGAGAGGATCACTTTATTCACCTACCTTGCTACTTCATCAGCTGTCTGAGAGCTGATGACCACTAACAGACATGGTTATAGTGTTAATAAAACAGTTTCTGAGTAAAGGTTTTCCTGGCTTGTCACTGAGTAAATCTGTGAGTGCTCGATAGGTACCTTTGCTTGTGCATTGATTCCTTGCTGATTTATATTACAGGGTATCACCCAAATTCCCTATTGTGACATGGAAGCTGGAAAGAATGATTTAGTTCAACACCTTTCCAATGTTAAAAAGCTCAGCCCCTTTGCTGGCTGAAGTGTGTAAGCTTAATATGGAGGAAATCTTTGTGATAGTTTTTTGAAAATAACCATAATAATAAAGTCCTGTGTCCATACAGAGCAAGCTAAGAATTCCCTGCACTTTTCTGTCAAAATACCTCCCCTATTTTCCTTTTTGTTGTCTTCTTCTAATAATGACCCTTATTTACAAATTTAGTTTCCTTAGTGTGTGTGTTGTTCCCACGAGAAGTCTCAGGCAACACCACAACCTCCAAGGTAAAGTCTGGCCCCATGTACTAAAACATGGGAATACTGAGGAAGGGGGAAATCAGACCAACCACTCTGCCAAAAGAGGGAAGGAGACAGAACTATGTAAGCACAGTCACGAAATGATTTTGCAAACTACAGTCTATGGAGCTTCAGTTGGATCACACATCAACAACTCAAAATTGATGTTCTTTTAAAGGTATTTGCTCCACTTTTTCCTCTTCTGTGTCCTATGTACGTAAACCACTCTGGATTCCCTCCCCAAGGAGCCAAGAAAATGTTTCCTTTAAATCTGTGACAGCAACAGTACTGTTGCCCACATATTTAATAAGAGCAAAATTACAGTACTGTTCCTGCAACATGTGAGCAAATACACTAAATATTTTCACAATGGCTTCAGCAGGGATTTTGTAATGCTCACTGCTTTAACCACTTTGAATAAAGCAAGACAAGCCTGAACCTAAAAACCCCAATCTGATTTGCTAAACAAGTTCTGTCCTGACTCCTTTTGTATATCCTAAGTCTTCCTCTAGCTGTTAGTCAAAACAAATGCATAATTAAGGAGAACTATCCCTTATTACTGCTTAATTTCATGATAAAGACATTAAATTAAATTAAAAGGAATTTCCCCAAAAGCCCCCATTCCAAACTGAATCTCTGCACTGACAAGCTATATTAGATTTTTGCAAAATAGAATAGCAAACAACAAAAAAAAATCTACTTTTGGGCTTTTAGATTTGTGCAGTTTAATTGTTGGTCTGTTTCCCTGATAAGGTGAGACTAGTCCCATGTCACTGGGGGAATGGTATCCTGCTGTGTTTTTCCATCCTCATTTACAATGATTATGTTATCAGGCTAGCCAGGCAAAAGGGTGGAGCAACTATAATTTCAAAGCAGGATTAGGTTGAAATAACGAGGTCACCAAGTTGTGGTTGTCATGGCAACGTCACATCTAAGAATATGGGATGCTTCTAGGAGATGAGGCAAGCCTGGAGTCTCACTCCCTTTGCACAAAATCCCAGACTATTTCTGTAAAATTGCTTAATTGCTTTTAAACATTTTTTTTCAAAGTGGCTTTAGCCACAACAATGAATCCAAACTGTACTTCTTTTTATTGACAGTGTCTTAAGGACGTGTTTATCTCAGATCTGCTACCGATCCAGTTTTTCTGTCATCTTCTAAGAATGTATTTTGGCTGTTTTTTAAAAGATCTTTTGTTTTAGATATATTGCAAAAGCTTTGGGTAATTCAACCACTGCTCAGGTGTTTTGATTCTCCTCAAGACTTCACAGTCTTTTGAAACGTGGGGTTCTCTCACAGGTCAAACACTGCACTGGGACCTCTCCCACACCCACAAATAAGAGACAGTGTTTTGCTGTTAACTCTTGAATATCCATTCTAGTGATAGTTTCTATCCATTTCTTAGTACTTTTATATATTTTTTTTTTACAATATGCGTTACATTTTTTTATGGTAGTGCCTAAAAAGGATTCTTTTAAAATATGTTATTTGTAATTTTTTAAGTTGTATTAGATAGGGTAAATCTGAGTGGCTGTAGAGCCTTCCCTCACTGTGTCAACTTGTCACAGGATTTCATAGGAACTTCATGGTACAAACTCATGACAGGCACAGTATGAAGCAGATGTGCTGTGTGTGGTTTTCTTTTATTATGTAAAATTTCACCATAAAGACTCTCTCTTTTCCTTTCTCACCTTTCACCTGTAGTTGTGTAACTTCATGACATAAATCTCACAACACACATTCCTACAGGAATCAGTTTGGGGGTTTTTGTGCCTTTGCATTGCCAAGCATTTACTGCCATAGGTATAATCTAGTGTTTAAGTGTGCCAGGCTAAGGGACTTGTGGAGTAAGAGAGTAAGTTGCAAACGACATAAATGACTGTAATGGTAAGACTGTGGGGTTTTGCATGTAGCTGGGAGCGCTGAAGCCTGCCATGTCCCACAAGATCTTGTTGAAGTTTTTCTTCAGTCACTGGCGCACGTTGTCTTTGGGGGCCTGAGTTCCACACACTGTGCAGTCTCTGCTGGAGGAGGTGTGGTCTCAGTTCTGTCCCATTTGTTACATGAAACGTGTGGCAACAATATGGATCTAGTTCCTTTTCTCAGGTTTTGGTTGAAACCAGACAGAAAATACCATATTCAACATCTTGTTTCAAGGACAAGAGATGCAGGGTCTAAGGGCAGATGGTGATTTTAGATAACCTGATTTTCGATTGATGCCAGACTGCCCTCATAGGATAGTATGGATGTTTTCTGTTTTCCTGTCTCCCCTTTTCCTCGAATATCCTGTTAGAGCTTGTGAAGAGTCTGGCATCTTACACTTTGCTGACATGCTGGGGAGTAGGGACTATGCAAAGTGCATGATTTCCATCAACAGTGAGACTAATTGCTCAGTTGTGAGAGCTGAAGGAAAAAGAAATCTCAGCTTTGGTGTGGAATGTGCTGTTTAACCAACTGGTAGCAGACTACTATTTGCTCTCTGACTTTGTTTGGAGGAGGTGTATGTTATTTTCCACAAAGGATGGGATCTTTCCACGGCAGCCTGGAAGAGTCGTTGATTTATTTAACAGGTCTGCCACCTATGATGGTATATGAAAATAGGAATTTCACACCCTCTTTTTTGCAGGTTTGTATTTGGTCCCAAGGAGAAGCTATAGATCACTATTGAATGGATTGAGTGGAGAACTATCTGGGAAATGAAGAAAAAGTAAAACCCAAACTGTCAGTGGGTGTATCCACCAGATGGTGATGTTCTACCAAATTATTTGCAGGTTGATCTTGCAGTAAAAAAAATCTTGTCGTTTGAGGGAATTTTGATTACTACTTCCATTTCAGATGAGTGAATTTTTCTGTTCCTTCACTGATGATTAGGTTGGAAAAAGAACATGTTCCTGCCCATGCTGAAGAGTGTACCCTCTTCATGTCCAGTGGGATAGTGAGGAATGGGAAATAAAAATATCTGTATCTTCTACTGTGTTGAAACTGGGCAAATGATGGCATACTAGAAACAAGATTTACATGGCCTCTTTAAATGATGGAGGACCATGAATCTGACAGCCTTGTTTGCCATTTAGAGCAGTCTATTTCTGTGAGAAAGAAAGCACCAGAACGAGATGGGTGAGGAGTGAGGAGGGCTCGTGTTGCTATATTGTTCCATGGCTTCTCTTTCCTTAGCCTGGAGGATCATGTGGATGAATGCCAAAGGTTTGGTTTGCTGGGTGGGGCCTCATCTGCATCTCAAGTTGGAAAGGAACAGATCTGTTGCATTCACCCTCCCTTTTCCTTGGCTGCTTGTTGAGTTGAACAGCCCTCAGGAAAACTGTGTTATGGAAAGTTACACAATTTAAAGTCTAGCTTTTCCATCTTGATATACAATAAACATCACTGCAGCTTATGCACATGCACTGCAGCCACTCAGATGGAAAGAGCTTTGCTATTAAAAATTGTTAGAGTTATTGATTTAGTTTGAGGAGTAATTGCCAGTAAAATTGGATCCTTCAAAAGTCTCCACCAATTTTATCTAACAGAGCAAAAGATTCTCAGAAAACACACAGAATGCTTTTTCTGGTTAGTTCTAAACTACAGTTTAAAAGATTAAAATGATAATTTGTTGGTCCATTGTATATTTCTCTCTTGTTTATTGTCAGTGACACTGTTCCACACAGAACTCCAGTGAAGCTGTTTTGTAGGATATCAACTGCCTGTATATAGAAACTCTGCAGTATTTGATCCAACAAGGTCAAGAGGGACAATTAGTATATACACAAAATTCACCAGTTCTGACAGGAATGCTCTTCTCAGGATAGACTATCAGTGACAGTACTTCTAATCTTAAGTTAGTTTTGCCAAAGAAAATACTTGTTATTACTTAAAAAAATAAAGCTATTGTGCAAAATAGCATTTTCAAATAAGGGTTTCTGCAAAAATTATTTCTGTTGATGAATTCTGAATTGTAGGAATGGTCTGCCTTTTCTGATAATGACATCCTAATTTTCCAGGGTTCCAGTTTAGGGCATGGCTCATGGTGCAAACGATGTTACTACTGATAGTGGTATGGCTCACATATCCATGTTAAATTCTGCTCTTTGCCACAGACTTCTTGGTAGGGGTGGATCATCTGGGGCCACGGTGCATTTGAAAGGAAACAGGATGATATTCCTTATTCCTGCTAGGATGACATTAATTACATGGTATGGGCGCTGGCCATCTCCCTTAATACTGTTAATCCAGGTCTCTTCATGTCTTTAGCCTCCTTGTTCTTAGCCAAGACAGCTGGGACTGATTTTTGCGTGGTTACATCAGCTCTGTGAGCACAAATGCGGTAGTTCTCCCCATCCATCACTACAGCTAGCTGCTTTTGTAGAGCTCATGTGTATGTCAGTAGTTTTGTGGATTTTGTCTTCTTTTGAAGATAAAAAGATGAACAATTGCCTTCTCTCATGACCAATATGCATTGGTCAATTTTTGTCACCACTCTGTTTGGAAACTAGCCTATATTTCCTCGTTCCATTCTGCACTGCCATTTGTTGAGGCAGAAAACCAGCTCGGTTTGCTGCTGTTGATTCTTTAGAGTAGAATATATCTTTGATTAAAAGTTTTTAATGGCATAACTTTTAAAGTAGCCTCGTCACAAAATAGCTCGAGGTACTTGAACTGGGCTGCACCAGCCAGGGGAAGCTGTCACATAGGCTTTTCTTTTGTACTATACAAATCCATGGATGGCTTGCTCATTGAATTGGTTTTCTCCTGCGGCCAAGAGTTTGATGGACAAGACTGAACGTTCAGGAAGGTGTGAGAGAGCTTACGTGAGTTTTCCAAGTTCTGTTAACTTTCATTAGGAAATTACCAAGCAGCTCGCAGCATCTGAAGAACCCAACAGATATTCTGATGCATTCGTGCTACGTGTAGGTGGATGGCACTGTGCTTGCCCTGTGAAGCACAGAGTGCGCTGCCAATTTATTCAGCTACACACATGGAGTGTTTGAGCTGTGGCCAGAAATGTTTGCAAAGTCTTTGGGACTCCTCAGCATTTGCCTTCAGGTATTTAGTTTGGTCACATACTTTGAGAAGTGTCATCAAAACCAAGCTTATCTGTGAGCAGCTCTCCTCTTTATTATGCATTTGTGTCCAACAGTTGGATTCCCTTCTGTCTAATATCAGCGAAGTTCTGACAGTCACTTTTCCCATGAGCAAGACAACATACACCTGTGTGGATTTTCTGTTGTCTAGTAAGGATTTGGGTCATACCCTTGAACTTCCCTCAGTAAATTCACTGATAAGGTCTCCTCTAACCAGCTATTGATTTCAATTAAATTAATTTGAAAGGAACAGGATAGTAACAACTTTGAAACCATTGCCCTTCTGTCAGATCTGGTTGAGATTTGCCAAACTTCTGCAGGAAAGAAGAGGGCACGCTGACAGATGAGGAGTCACACTGCAGTTGTGTGATCTTGTTTCCTATACCAGACTATCAGGGAAGATGAGATGGCTAACCTTCAAACCTGTCCCAGACAATGGAATCTTGCAAAGGAAATGGTGCTTGTAGTGTCATAGGGACTATCTTTGTGAAACGTATGCTGGTTTGGCACCTCGACTTCAGTGAAACTGCCCAACTAAATTGTTAGTGGGAGCGGTGCCATCTGAACAGATGGGCATGTGTAGGCAGTCGGTAGTCATGTTTGTTCTTCATTTATGGGAATTTAGACCAGGATTTGAAATACCATGAAGCATAAAAAGCAAAAAGCCCGGGTAGGCTATCCTCAGGTTTACATCTGAACTACAATGTAAGATATCTTGAGCATTTGCCCTGCTGCAGAGGGAATATCCTTTTCAGTAAGCTAGTCTAGGACAGGTCATCCATCCTTGTTTAGCCCCAGCCAATGGCTAAGCACTACACAGCCAGTCACTCTCCCCACTGTGGGATGGGGGAGAGAATCGGAAGAGTAAAAGTGAGAAAACTCATGGGTTGAGATAAAGACAGTTTAACAGGTAAAACAAAAGCTACACAAGCAAAGCAAGAGAAGGAATTCATTCCTCCTTTCCCATGGGCAGGCCATCCTGTGGAAAGCAGGGCTCCATCACATATAATGGAGATGCAGTAAGATAAATGCCATCGCTCCAAACATCCCTCTCTTCCACCTTCTTCCCCAGCTTTAGATGCATCTTAAGGTGTGGACCATCCTCATGGTCAGTCTGGTCCAGTTGTCATGGTTGTGCCCCCTCCCAAATCCTTGTGCAGCTCCAGCCACTCATTGGTAGGGTAGGGGAAGAAGCAGAAAAGGCCTTGGCTCAGTGTAAGCTCTGCTTACAGTAGTTACAGCAATAACTAAAACATCCCTGTGTTACCTGTTTTCAGTGCAAATCCAAAACACAGCCCCATACCAGCTACTATGAAGAAAATAAACTGTATCCCAGCCAAAAGCAGCATAACATCTGACATCAATATTTTTTGGCTTGAATACTTCACCCATCTCAATATTCAGATTTCTCAATTCATTCTGTCCTATCAATCCAGTACACTTTCCCTGTGACTCTTTCCACTGTGTTATTTTTGCTTTTGAATCCTTCTAATGACTTTCCATATCTATTGTGTTCAGCTCCAACTTCCTTGTAGTCATAACTGTGAGTGATTCCAGATGTGCCTGGAATTTTGCTCACTTCTTTGTACATCATCTTCTCAAAGCATGTGGGTATATACACAAATTGCCATGAGGTAGGTTAGTTTGGAAACCTACAGTGTGTCAGCTGCACCCCCATAACTACCCAGCTACATTCTCCTCCTGGCTGTAAATATAAATATTTTTCCTCCATATTCTTACCCTTTTAAGGATGTGCATTATGATCAGGCACAGAAGTAGTTACTGAGTGATGGGTGTCTAGTTATATGTAACCTTACAGTAACATCCATGTGTATTCAGCCCAAGCTCTCTTCAAAAAGTTTAGCCACCACCTCCTGTATTGTACCTGGCATTCAGAGAGATTTTAGGCCTTTCTACATTAGGACCACTTTACAGTGCTGCTGTGGCAGCAAAACCTTCTAATAGAGATGGGCTATGCTAACAAAACAGTTCTTTGGCTATGATGGCCTATAGCATGTTTTGTTCATAAAAACAATAAGCTAAATCATAAAGACACTTCTTTGTTTGTGACTGTTTCCTCTATGTTAAGGTTTTGGACAGAATGGTAATTTTAAGCAGGCCTGATTTTTATCACTCTCTATCTTTTCATAGGCAACCTAACAAAATCTTTACATGCACACCTGGCCTTACTGAAAGCACACATGTTCTGTAATAATGTTAGATAATAACAGAGTGGAGTGATGAAATTTTGAGCCTGGCCCTTCATCTGCTCATGCTGTGTGGTATTGCTTTGAATGTCTACACTAAGCATTCTGTCTCATTTAGATTCCCCTGAGACAGGGACCATTGTACAACCTCAGGCACCTTGATGGCACTCAAGAATAATAAATAATTTAAGACAAATTCTGTTGAGAGATCAGCCACATATGGAGTGTTTCTGGTCCATTTGATGCAGAGGAAATTCTGTGCAGGAAGTCAAAGAGGTGGCTGAGGTCAGAGTCAGGGTTTACAGAGTCTCTGGCAACTTTCTTAGGCAGATGTTAAAACAAGTGTTTTTCAGGTTCTGGGGGAAAGCAGCAGGTAATATGCATCATCTGCCATGGACCTACATGTGTGTAGATACTTCTCAGATATGGCCTTTCATGTACATTTCTGTGTCTGCTTGTTTGGAAACTTTTGAACTGGTGCAAAGTCCTACTAGCACAGAGGATAACCATGTGTTTTGTGACATAAAAGGGACCTATGTAAACATGCTTTCCTTGATTCCTCGTTAATAAAGGAAAGGAATGGATGCATACTTGTAGAAATGCAGTACATGCACAGAACAGCTGTTCTGCTACAAATACGGGGAGGGGAAAAAGTCCAGATGTCCAGAACAGGGTAGTCTGAGTAGTCAGTCAACAGACTTAATTGTTTGCTAGACAGGGACAACTTGAAAGCTGCCAGAATAACTGCCTGTGGATCTTGCCAAGGAGCCAAATATCCTGGCTGAGACTATAATATACAGACTGGCATCTGGGCTTTCTGATTGTCATCAGTCCCTGGTTATGAAAGAGGAAGAGATGGATAATAATAATTGTAATGCTCACTGCAACATTTTAAAATTAATTATTTCAAATATTTTCCTAAAAAAATCTAATTATTGGGAAAATAATTAAACATGTATTTTGAGACAGGACAGTGCTATCAAAGCAATGGAAGACTCCTTTTAAGGTATTGCTGTTTAAGTGGTTGTATATCATTTCCTTTGCTTAGATGTTTGACTCCACACTGCACTCCTACTATGCAGTTAGGCACCAAGATGCTTTTCATTTATTCCTGTAGGCTAAGCAGTTGCTGTTGTTATGGAGCAGAGAGTCAAGACAAACTGGATGTGTGTGACTGCACTTCAGTTTCCTCTGACTTTCTCTGTGCTACAGATCTGATGCATCCACTAGGTCATATCTTCAAGAATATTTTTTCTCTGTCATTTCCCTTTTGTGGACAGTCTTGTATGATGTGATCACATATAGTCCTTAACAGGACATGAGAGAAGTCAGATCTACCCTGTATTTTTTTACTCCTAGTACCTTACAAAGCAGAACACATGTTAAATTAGGAACCAGGGTGCCTAGACATAGATCTCCCATGAAATTGTGTTAAGATATCTGTCTGTACCTTACCATCCCTTTGTACTTCTAGGCTTCATACCTGGATGCCTGTGGCACTGCTTAGTAGTTTCAACTGAGAATCTGAGAAAGGTTGGCAAAGTGAAGGACAGAGCCCAATTTTCCAAGAAGCTGATCTCTGGTTGTCTGCAATGCCTGCTGCTCCTGTCTCAGCAGCATCTAACCCTGCACTAAGGTTTCTGATTCTGCTGCTAGGAAGGTGGGGAGAACTGGGCCATTCTTGATCAGAGGTGCAGGGACTTACACATCCTGCTTTAACCAAGTGGGGAATGGTAATGCTTGTTCTATCTAGGGGTCTGGAGTGTTGTCTTCTTTGGTGATGCAAACAAAACCACTTTTTTATTTCCTTATAACATCTGTAAACATTATACCACAATTTGTTCCTAAAACCAGCAACCTGCTAGCACTGCTGCACTACTGTGTAGTCCACCAGGAAAGAGGACTTATAGATGTAGGGACAGATCTCCTCTATATGGGCTTGTCCACAGAGACATGATAACTCCTTCTCTCTCTGTCACCTCTTTCTTTTCTGGAAAAGAGGTTATAGTTGTAATTATGAAGTTTTTGAGTTAAATCCCTTGATTTTGTTAATGCCACAGGGGATGAAGTATAAAAAACATTACCAGCATGCTACAGAAGAGCCATTGAAAGGATCACTGGAATGATTTTTGGAATGGTTTTCTATTGTTGGATGTTTTACTCAAAAAATAATTTAGCCCTTGCAGTAACATTTGCTTTGCAATGTGTTTTTAAAAACCATTTGTATTTTGTTTAATGTTTATCATTTTGAAAGTACACAGTCTGGGTGCTGCAGGCTTAGTAGCTGAGCAAAGCAGTATAGAAGATGAAGGTTTTTCAGTGCAAGCAGAGGATGGACACTTGCATCTTTGAGTTCTGTAAAGGGCAAACATGTTTAATATTTAATATTTAAATACCTTCTCTTTCCAGAAAGTATGGTCTTTTTGTACTTCAAGTTAGTGCTTATATCTAATGAGCCTCTTTAATCATAATATAAGAATATAAGAAAAAGTTTTCTGAGGCCACAGATCCATTTGCTCATTCGACATCCCTCATAATAGGCAGTAACAGATAACTAAGGAATGAACATCAAAAACACAGCAGTATACTATAATATTTCTTCTCCATACCTTCTCCATTCCTACTGGACTGCAGCTTAGGACATTCTTGAACCTTAAGTTACATTCAGTTGTTTAATATCCTTGACACATTTTTCTTTAAATTAATTTGTTAATTTGCCTGATTTAAATGTGTCCACATTTCTGGCGTCCACAGAATCCTCTTGCACTGAGTTCTTCACTATTTAGGCAATAGACAGAAGTCTGTTTCTATTCCTATTCAATTCTGCCTAGTTTAGTAAGGATTAATGTTTGTTCCTGTTAAATGGAAAGTTCTGGCAATGTCAATTTGATCAGCTCATCAGACTATCCAGTGTACTTTACTTCAGATTATAAACTCTTCATAGCGAGAGCACTTCTTGTGTCTTCAGTACCTGATTCACTTGGGTCAATTAGTAAGAGCTTTTCTAGTACACTGAAAAATCAGTCACCTATTTGGGGTTAGCAAGTAATTTCCCCTATGTCAGATTGGCTGGGACTGTGCAGGGTACTTTGCCTTCCTTCTCTGTGGAGAGTATCCTAGGATACTACACGTTTTCACCGAGGGAATTCCCCGCTGCTGTACGGGCCTGTGAGATTGTATCTCCTACCCTTCTCCTTTTTAATATTATTACATGGAGCTTGTGTGTTTTGTGTGACGTTTTGGGATGGGAAGGTGGGGGGCATGCAGAGCTTGGTTAGTGACAAGATGCATGTGCTCATGGATTCTTGTGAAATAAATATCTATTATTGATTCCCTGTCACTGTGAAGACCTGAATTCAGTGACGTAGGTGTCCTAGATTTCTAATAATATATATAAAAATCCAGATTTTTCAAAGCCTGATTGTTACTTATTTGTCAGATTGGCAGCACTTCCTGAAGGATTCACCTTTACTCTTTGGACTCTTAAATGTTTCTTTGGGCCCTTAGTTCTGAGTGCAGCTTTGCAGGAGCAAAGAATCCAGTTCACGTTGTTCTGTACTGACTTCTTCTGCCAAACTGCTCCAAAGCTTTGGCCACTGTATTTCCCTAGGCAGCTGTTCATCTTTCAACCTCTAAAAGGCTTCTTATCAAGGATGTCTCTACAGAATAGGAAAGCAATTTGTTGAATAGTAAACACCATTGCTAGCCTGCTGTCCTTTTCTATCTGAGAGGAAGGTTTTACCAGCTTGGGGAAGCTCCAGATTCTTTGATTCAGGTAAAATCTGACCAAAGACTTGAGTACAAACTCTTTTTTCATTGAAGGATTACCAAGAAATCATATATCATGCTCAGAGGTATGTCAAAAGTATTTGTAATAAATATGACCTAAATCTACCCCATCAAAGTGGCATGGAGGTAAGGTAACTGAAGATCTCCTTCTACTTACTGGATCATCTTCTACTTCCTAGAGTAGAATGCAATCTCTGTAGGGAGAGCTTGATTATCAGGAAATAAACTTTTATATGACTAAGTTTTCACTGGGAGAAGAGCACCACAAATTGTTTAGGGCTGAACTGAGAACAGTGATCATGTGGTGAAAAGTGTGAAGAGGCAGTAATCCTGTCTTTCCTGGCTAGAAAATCAATGGCCTGTTACCCCAAAACATGTTAGGTTAGACTAGATTAACAATGGTGAGATCTTTATAGTACACTTTCAGGTTTTGAGTCTCTAGAATATACTCAGAATGTGTTTCAGGCTTTTCTCTGCCAAAAGACAACCCTCTTCCTTTTATTTTTAATGAAAATTGAAATTCTTTCAAAGAGCTCTTAAAGAACTGAAACAGAAAAATAACTAAGCAGATAACATCTCAATATCATAATTGGTTCAAAATCACACAAATTTTCAGGGGGCTTTGCTTCTTTTCCATCCTCAGAAGGAACAATATCCTCCAAATGCCAACTCTCTATCTCCAAGTGTGGGAACAGAAGCATCCATAGACTGAGATGAGCAGGTGTGGTGTTCAGTTTAGAAATGATGGGCTGTGATGTATAGCAAGGGCAGGGGTTCAAAGAAGAGACCATAATAAAGGGGAGAATGAGTATATATTTCAGTTTCATCAACTATGCCAATATAAACCCTTTTCAGATAGGGAGGAACTTTGCATAATATACCGTACCTCCAAGAAGTTAACTTTTCAGCCTGGCTAGGGTTGGAAATGCTGTGCTGCCATAGCAAGCAATGACATATGAAAACCAAAGTCCCTCAACTGGCTCTGACACTCCTGAAAACATTTGGTGAGGTTCTGTTTGGGGCTCTGCCAACTTCCTTTGACATAAATCCTGGCACAAATGCTTGTCACTATGAAGTCATCTGGGAGGAAAGGTTATAAGAGTACAAAACGTCTGCAACATCCCTTGTGCCGAAGGCTGTTCCAAGAGGCCACTGCAAGCTAAAGGGCAGGCAGTTTTAAAGGTGTGCAAGCATGGCTTGCAGGTGTGCAGAGGTTGGAAGAGACCTCTGCCTGTCATCTTGTCCAACACCTCTGCTCAAGCAGGGTTAGCTGTAGCAGGCTGCCCAGGACTATGTCCAGATTGCTTTTGAATATCAACAATGAAGACTTCACAACCTACCTGGGCAACTATTCCAATGCTCAGTCACCCTCACAGTAAAAAAGTGTTTCCTGATGTTCAGGGGGAACCTCCCATGTTTCATTTTGTGCCCATTGCCTCTGGTCCTGTCACTGGGCACCACTGTCTCCTTTTTCTTTATCTTCTCCCTTTCTATATTTGTAGACATTGAAGAAATCACCCCTGAGCTCTCTTGTCCATAAACTAAACACTCCCAGCTCTCCTAGCTTTTCCTCATATGAGAGATGTTCCAGTGCCTTCATCATCTTCATGTTCCCTGACTTGACTTTCTGTAGTAGCTCAATGTCATTCTTTGTACTGGGGAACCCAGAACTGGATGCTGCACTCGTGTGGCCTCACCAGTGCAGAATAGAGAAGGATCACCAACCTTGAGATGCTGTCAATGTTCCTCCTAATGCAGCCAAGGATACCATTATAGTTCTTTGTTGCAAGGACACATTGCTGGCTGATTTTCAACCTGGTGTCCACAAAGACCTTCAGGCCTTTTACTGTCCAGTTGCTGTCCAGCCAGTCGCCCCCCAGTATATATACGCTGGTGTAGTTCTTAACACCTGAGTTCTCATCAATCTATTTATCCTGCCTTACAGCCTGAAAGAGATGCAGCACTGATGTGACCTACTCTTATCATGTGTCTAAAAGGGCACTGCTGGAGAGAGCTGTAACTCAATCTCAATGCACTGCCTTCAGTAAAATGCTTTCATTCTTGGAGGCTGACCCTTAGTAGATTTTGGAGTCCATAAATGATGAAAGATCAGGGGCATTTTACCCTTACAGATGTTCCCACAGAATCCGAACCTTAGGCCTAAGGGTGTCATGGTTAGTTTTGCAATGCCTGTGGCAGACAACAGAAACAAGATAATGGTGTCCAACTCAATTGCCAGGACTAAAAGAAAACAGAGTCTTTAAGATAACCAAGAGTAAGAAGTATGTCATGACATGGAAATGTGAGTGGCCTTTTGCAAACTACCACAAAATGGGGCTTTGCAAAGATGATGCAATCTGAGAGAAGTGGAATAATGTTGTTCTATAGCCTGCTTGGAGATTTTGGTAGAAGTCCTCATGATAAATCAGAGAGAGATTTTAAATCTGTGTCACCACTCAGCAGAGGCCTAGACATGAAATTCTCAGAGGTAACAAAAGTTTAATCCAGTTTTATATAAAATTGTTTCCAAAAGCTGAAACAACAAAAAGAGACTGTGGCTATGGTTGCATGACCATTAATTCCAGGTCTATGTTCTGGAGAATCATCCACCAAGACTAATTAGATTCGGATCAGACACAGGCACACAATTGCATTTCTGCCTATTTAGTCAGAACATGGTATGAAGTTTGTACCAGCTCTCTTGCTTTTACACTGGTTTTATGTTGATTGTTGGAAGACAGACGATGTCTGATCCAGAATAAAGCCTGGCAATACAAATGTTTTTGGACAAATATGAGTTTCCAGACTGAGTTTAAGTTTTTGTGAAAGTTGTTTTCAAGGAAGCAAAACTGAAGTTTAACAGCAATTCCCACCCATATCAACTGTTGCTAAAAGGACAGTTCTCACCATCTTTATTATCACCTGAAAGCTTACCAGGACTTGTTTCCCTTTAAAAATGTCTATACAAATAAAGGGCAGAGGAATAAGAGGTAGTTAATATGAAAGCATGAGGTAATACTTTACTATTTCAGTGCTTGACTGTTTTTCTGGTTTATCTTTAAGAAAAGGTAAAAGTAATTCTTAATAGTTCCTGTTGCTGAGGACTAAAAATTTGAAGATCAGAATCTTCTTTGCTTAGTATTAAGTCAGTGACAAGATAGTCAGTGCCCAGGCCTATTTCTTCCAGGAAAATTAACCCCAAATAATTTCTCTAACGTCAGGACTTCAGGGCAGGATCTCCTTGTTTCCCTGTTCCCACCATGTACGAGAAGTGTCCCCAAATTGTCATAGATAAAACAGACAATTTAATCAGAAATGAACGTCTTAAATCAAAAAATTCCCTAGAGTTCTGGTTTCAGCTTGGCCTCTGACTTTTTTTTTTTTCCTCCCCCCTGTTCAGTCTATGTAACAAACTCCCAGCTGATGCTTTCCAAAAGCATAAACCAAAATCCAACATCTTAATAGTGTTTTTCTCAGTGTTGCAGCTGACAGCAAAATGTCTCTCAGGAATTGTATTGTCTCTCCTTGCAACTAGGGAAAAGCAGAGAGGAAAAAGGAAAAATAAAAGTGTCCAGTCTCAACATTAGTTGTGTATTTGTAGCTAACTTGCTTTAGTTCATCATTATTAGCTAGCCCTGTTCTGATTCTTGTCATGTTGGCACGGTAATTGGAAGACGAAATCCACCTAAACGAAACACAGGGGAAGTGGTTAATGCTTATTGTTACCACTTTGCTTTATCCTAAATATATTAGAATTGCAATGAAATAAAAAATGCCTTGCTATCAATATTTTATTTTTTTACAAGAAAATAGAAAGAGAAATGTAGTCTGGCCTCTATATGGCAGTCTACAGACTGAAATTACTGGAAAAACAAAGAAGGCTTTAGAAAGGAGTTGATAAACTATGCAGAATACCTTGGCAGTGAGAGTTAATTTGTGTACGTCTCATCTCTTTTATGCTCATTTATCTCCTGATGGCATAGGTCTTGGTCAGTAAAGGAGATCCCCAAATTTCTCATGGCTTTTCTTTTGGTTTTTTCCTCATCTCTTTTCTATCCTATCACTGTTTCTTATTTCTAACTTAAAATAGGCCTTTGGCCCCACCCTTTGATCATTTAAGGGAGGAAAAAGCTTGTTTCCATGTTAGAAGTGTTTGGCCATCCTCAGCTTTATAGAAAATATCTGTAAGTAAGGCCAGATAGACTGTGAATCCTGAAATGCCCTTGGGGTAAATTGAGCAAGTTGTGTAAAATTCTGTAGCTAGCAGCACATGAGAACAGACCTACTGGTATCATCAGCCATCAGACAGTAACTGCTAATTACTATCTCAAAGTAAGAGATACCCTTTCACAGCTGGGTAAACTGAGTCTGGGGAGAGCCTTACCTGTCTTAACTGGCTGGCCTCTGTTTATCATAGGGTATGTAGCCAGAAGTGTTGCATATTTAACAAAGACTTCATTTATCCAAAACATTCACTTGTCATTGTAGACAAGTAGGTGCTAATAAGTACCAGAAAAGCACCAATAGTTTAAATAGTATTAGCAAATATCCCTTCCTTTCTTAATTGGTGTATGCTACACAGGAGCTGAATTTTGAATGTACAACCAAATGTTAAAAGTTGTTTCCAAGCCTTGCTCTCTCCTCAATGAGACATCAAACTGTTGTCACCCAATCCTTTTTTACTTTATTTTTTAGTTCAATACTTTGATCATTCCCCTCTGACATGGTTCCTGCTGTACCAGATTAGCTAGCAGCAAGTTGCTAGCTAGATGAAAAAACCTTTTAATGGGGTCTGTTTAGTACTTCATCTGTAAATCATTTATGTAAAGAAAGTGTAACCAAGTCACAAATTGGCAGATAATTTCTTAGACGTTTGTGTTGCTTACGAAATTATAACCCAACTTTCCCTTCTGCTAAATACTCTTAAAATGTTCATATAAGCATTTTTAAAGGAAAACATGAAGAAGATTGGAGCAAGCTAAGCAAGTATTTTGTTTGAGAAAATAATATACCTGTTAAAGCCTGTTAAAGGAAATGCACTTCCTCTAATCCACTGGAAGTCAGCAAAACAACTGAATCTAGTTCAATAAGGGAGAAGACTACCTGAGATGGAAAGTTTGGAGTTGGTACAAGTAGCGGTGGAACTAATCTTCAGAAGAGAATTACTGATAGAGATGAAAGGAGGGGCCAGGAAACTTATTAGGGTTGTAGCAGGAGTCCTTCAAACCTAAGGGAAACCCAGAAAAGCATCTCCCAGTACACAAAGGATTTGAGGAAGGAAACCACAAATATTATTGCTTGGTTGAGACTTTTTCTACATTACATTTTGTTTGTACAAGCTAGAGCCCTGGAGGAAAAGATAGTTGGGGTTATCAAACAAAGAGGTGGACAGGTCCTTTTGAGGACTGAGACCTGATTAAAGGTTAGGAAGCAGGCAGTTGGGTTCTAAGGACACTTCAGGAAGGAAAAGGCAGGAGTGGAGACTGACAGAGATTGGTGTACACTACTTCCATCTGAAGTAGTGTGCTATTCTGGTCTCTGTAGAGGATACTGTAGACCTGTGGAAGCTACAGAAGAGGACAACTGAAATGATCGCAGGAGTGACAGCTGTTGCATCACAGGGACAGACTAAAAAAGCTGGGGTTCTTCACCTGAGAGAGGTAAAAACAACACAGTACACCTGATGTCTGCAGAAATTCATTTGCTGTTCAACAAATGTTGCAACAGTAGATCTAGGGACACTCACTGAACCTAGAAAGAGATAAAAACAGGGGAAAGGAGAGTATTTTCCATGGTGGTCGATAGTGAAACTGTGAAAGAGGAGAGAGACTGGTGGAGCAGAGACATGGTATCATCAGGTGGAAAAGAGGTTTCAAGAAATTCCTGGCTAATGGGGCCAAGGCAGATCCTAAAGACAGAGGCAGAGGTGAATTCTTTCATCTGGATTTTGTTGTTGTGAATGTCTATTACGTTACCGTGGCTTTCAGTAAGCAAATGACACCATATAAAGCAGCTCAAAATGAGAGTGTTTTGTAAATTAAGAATCTAAGATTTAATTTGAATTTTTATTTACCCAAGTCTTTAAAGTCGCCGTGCCTTGCCCCAAACGTTCCTTTCTGAAAGGAAACTTTTGCTGTCTGAAACATTCTCTTTAGTGCTACACTTGACGTGTTACTGCTTGGGGGAGGGGGGAACATGTTCTTTTCACATCTTCCACATTTGCAGAAGATGTGGTGTCAAAAGCCTTTCACTATTTTACAAATGTGCAGATCCCAGTGGTTGCCACAGGATCACCTGAAAGTGTGTATTGTAGGTTATTAACATTCCTGCTTGATTTAAGCTGGTTTTTTGTTAGCCACTAAAGTACGTCTACCTTAAAAGCTAAAGATAGATCATGCTTCAGGTTTTTTTTTTTACTCTGTTTAGGTGCAACTTGCAGCATATCAGTTCCAGTGTTAATTGAGTTGTAGCTATCTAAGAAATGTTCTAAATTTGTCAAGTGCATATTTCTACGGTGGACCTTTGCTGGCTTAGCTCTCTTAGCCTGGTAAACTGCGCTTTGCTGGCTTATTCCTCTCTCACTCACCTGTCTGGATTTCTCAGAAATGAGACAAGATGCTACTGGCCCTAATTTTTTACATTACCCCATTGCTACAAATGAGCAGAGGGAGCAGAAAGCAACACGTATCTTTGTTATGGGCGTTCCACCTCACCTTCTGCTATATTTGCCTGAATTCCCAGTGAAGACAGGCTCGTGCTAAACTGTGAAATGGAGTTTGCTTTTGTTGTCTTTGCTGTGGGGGCAGTTACCTGTGCTGGGTGGGTGAGGTAAAGAACTGCAGGCAATAATGTCTTAAATTATCACAGCAGTTTTCTTTGCCTGAGAGGCAGTCTATTATATATCTCCAAAACGTATTTTTATTAGTTCTACTTGTTTAACTTTAGTGAGGATGAGGCTGTGCTAGATTTAGGCTGTCTATGTAGCAACATCTGCTTTAGAAGAGTTACAGTGGTATAGAGCATGTTATAATTTATAGTATGCAGGCATATATAACTAATGTGATACTAACATAGATATGGTCTAATTGATGTGTAGATAATGCTGTGATTGAAATAGCTGTGGTGTGGCTCACCCAGGCCAGGAGAGCAGGGATTATACTTTATTGATTTGGTTATTTGTCACTTTAATTATTCTTATGAGCCACAAACTGCTAACTCTACCTTAAAATCTCAGGATTGTATTTCACATAATTCCCCTTTCTCCAGCAGCCAGAAAAGGTGGAACCCCCTTAAAAAGGTGCTTATAAAGGGCTCTTACATACTAAAAAGTCTTGGCGAAAATGTCAAAGTATTGGGCAGAAGCAAAACCTTCCTGCAGCTTTTTCTGGTCCTTGTGAAACTTTTCTTTGTGTTTTGTAATGTGAGCAGGAGAACCAGGCTGCTATTGTGATGCTGTGTCTCCTACTTCAAAGGGTTACGTGCCTGCATTAGCTTTCTGTAGACAAGCATGATCATGGCAGCTCACGCCAAGGCTCACCCTTGAGATGCCGACTAAATAAGTAGGTAGGTAGTGTCAGAGTCTGTGTTGCTGCAGCTATGTTACCAGTGACACCCGAGCTAGCTGGTTTTAATCTAGTTTATGGCTTTTTATGAGAGCTACAGTCACTGCAAAGCAGTGAGACCTTGAATCAGATTCAGTTGTAGGTCTCAGTCTGGTGATCTCTCCGTTTCTGCAGCATTCCTTTACAAAAGGGAACAAGAAAGGTGTTGGTATAAATTTTGCCTGTGAATGTTCTTAAATTCCTAGATATTGAGATGTTTTGGCACAGTTCCTGGATACACAAACCCCTTCCAGCCTCAGGATGAGGTACTGAAGGTCTGCCTGTGCTGGTTTGTGGTGCGTCAGAACAGAGATGATGCTTAGTGCAGAGACTCCCTTCTCCATGCTGGTGTGTTTTCTGTTTTCATACAAAAGGCCACCCCTAGCTGTTAGCTTTGAAAACAGGCGCTGGATGCAGAGGCCTGAAACAATAGCTCTGACAGATGTGATGGGCCCATTCATTTCACCAGTATTAATGCTGATACCTAGTTATATTGTAAATGTCAGTGCTGTTAACTATTTCACTGCTCATCAGAAGTGTGTTAGAGCAGGATTATAAACAGCTGCAAAACCTATTAAGAGCCAGAGCTTATTTGATGCCACTAGTACCAGTGTGGAAGACGTCCCCTTTTTGCCTTAATCACTAAGGAGCCAGCTGTCCTGTTGGGGTGATGTTTTCCTACCCTTGCTTTCTTCTCTTTCCCATAGTTGGCATCATTTTCTTTGGATGGGTGAAGAAGCACACTTTAGACACAGTTTATTGAGATGTTGAAAATAAGAAGCCTGTAAAGCTCATTGAAACAGTCAAATCCATGTGATGGGAACCTGTCACCATGGAGCCCAGATCATAATGAGAACGTCTGCACTAAAAGCAGCATATGACTTCTACAGTAGTAGAACAGATAGATTATTCTGCAGCCAAACCCTGGAAAGAGTAATGTTTTGCTCTGATGCTGAGAAGGGGTTGTACCACAATAATACAGTCTTGCCCTTGGGGAAATGCCTAACAGAAAGGAGAAGGTGACAGCTAATGACAACAGAGCATCTGTATAGTTGAATTCTTCATAGGGAAATAGTATAGCTGTTAAAGCAAAGTACACATAACTAGATTTTGCTGACTTACAGTATACTGCACAGGGTTAAAGTTTTAAGTGGTATTAGACGAGGCTACCTGCTTTCCCTCTATAATTCTGTAGAGCTGTACAGTGTAATGATAAACTAGAGAAAGCCGTTGTTTCCTTTTGATCACCCTTATTTGTAAAATGAAAAGACAAGCCTTATTCTATTCTTCATGGTGGTGTTCAGTAATGCCTCTTTTGAAAGGGCTACCAATAATGCGACACAGAGTCACTGCAGATTTCCATTTCTGTGCCCTACCTCTGCACTGATCAATTCTCATACCCATGGAAGAGTTGTTGTTTGTCCTTTATTGCTGCTTTAGTATGTAGGTATCAGGAAGGAAATTCATTACTAACCATGAATTGGAGTCCTTGTCTTATTTCAGGTTTGTTTCTTATCTGGTTATTTGTGATCAGTGTTTAATTTTCTTTCTTAATTGATGCACTTGTAATACCAGGAAAATTCATGTGAACCCCTTCCCCTTTTGATAAACCAGGAACAAAGAAGTAAAGTTACTAAATATGTACAGTGTCACAGTTGTAAGGCATGTGGGTTTAATTAAGTTTTAACTAATTCCCTTTATCTTGTCATAGTAATTATGACTGTACAAGTCATGTCACATTAATATGTGAAAGCAGCACTTTGGCATGGCTGGTCAAGGAACGACGCCTTTATGACCTGCCTTGTTAAATTAAAAAAGAAAGGCTGATCAACTTGTGTTTTGCTACCTTCTTTGGTAAATTATGTTAAAGATGAAGATAAGTGCTAAAGGGCCAACACACATTGGTGCTAAATATTGGTCAACTATGGCAGCAAACAAATTGAGAGGAGGGATCCTGCAGACCTTTTAAATTTGCGCCCTGGACTTTGATAATGAGAAATGAAATGACATGTAGCAATGAAGTAGCTTAAGTGATTTGATAATGCCTGAACAAATCTAAACTTTACCCTCTTTTGCATGATAGTGTTGGATGCTCTTGAGTTCTAATTTTTTCCATCTTCGTTTTAAGCAGAGGATGTCTTATACAGGATGTAACCCTGAAGTTAGCTAGGTTTTGGATTCACAGTGCATTAGCTAGTGTCAGTACCAAATCACCCAGGCACTTACTGAGAAAAGCAAGTGCAATGTTATCATCTCAGCCTTTAGTAGGGCATAGGGTCTGCTGCATTTGGAGAAAGCTACTTTTCCCCATCACAGAAAATTTGTTTGAAATGAAGAACATGCTATAAATTCATGTTCTAGCTCATTGTGCTTTAAGTTTCTTGTAAAGGCAAGCTCTGTCAGCAACCTTGTAGCTTATCTAAGCCATCTTGAGTTTTGGCTTTGGTACTGACTTATGTATGTTTGAACTGTATCACGATAGCAGTTCATCTCTTCATTACAATGTGAAGTCATGGACATAAAAACCAGAAAATGACTGAATACATAACCTTGTGTCAAATTCTTCATGGGACTAGTCTGCTTCATCCCCTCACCCCCCACCTCCCATGCACACTTTGAAGGACCAAAAAAGAAATGCCATCTCTTTCATGCTATGCTAATAACTACTGGAGGGGTCTCTCAAAGTCCTTCTGACTGCTATGTCAATCCTTATCTTTTTGAGTCATTTTTCATTATAAATAACTGTAGTCTCTGCTTCTGCTGTTTTTGCATGAAGCTGCTTTAGGGACAATTTTTGAAGACTCCTGGCTGGATTCTTAGCTGAGGTCTGTGGCCTTTTCATAGCAGAGACTCTAATCAGTTTTGAAATTCAGTCCTCTGTTCCACGAGGAATACGCTGAGTAATAGCAGCACATCATTTTCACAATAACTTGCAGGTAGATTCAGTAAGACAACCCTGTTTTCTTTCCACATATCTGCATATATTTCATTCCAATATCTTGGGACCAAAAGGGACCACCCAAAAAATCTTCTTCTTTTCTAGATATCTAGGAAAAAGCTATGCTTTAGGTCCTTCTATCTGTATTAACAGTCATGGGTGGATGGCCTTTGTTAAAAAGTGAAGATGGATTGTGTAAGAAATGACAGCGTGGCTCCATTTTGCCACATACAAATTTAGCATCGTGCACATAAGTTTTATATGCTCCTTATAATAAAAGTATGGCAGGAAAAGATGGGTGGTGTGACTTTGGAAATAACCAGGAAAATGAGAACTAAGAGGCCGATTCACAAGACTGGAAGAAAAGTTTGAGGTAGCCACCAGTTTGTCCGCATCAACACTGGGAAGTCGCCTCTAATTGACATGCTGCTAAAATGAAACACTGCAGCAAGATGCTTTGAGGACCCTTGGAGAGTTCAGGATTTGCAAAATTATTTCATTTTAAAAAATAGCTAAAATTATGGAATTCAAATTAAGGAAAACATAGTAATTTGGAGTCAGGGTTAAGCTTTTAAAAGAACTTAAGAAAGCAAGTGGCTGATGGGGACTCACAAAAAGTTCCATTTTCCAACCATTTCAGTCAGCATTTCCTAAAGCACAAGACACCAAGTACAAAATAGACACCAAGGTCTGATCTAGAATTTGTTTTACTAAATTAATTATACAGGAAAGTAAGCATACAGTTACTTTGACAAGAGACCTATTTTACAGACGTGTATGTTGGGCATGGACCTATTTTAAAAACTGGCTGTTCAGAAAACATTTAATCAGACTCCTGTATTTCCTCTGTAGCTCATTTAGAAGTTAAATGGCCCAAGGGTGACTTTTGCAGTCATCAACAGAATGACTGAACGTTTTTAGTGAATTAGCTCAGGAGAATTTACAAAGCTTTGGGTTCTGACACTTTCCACTGAAACAAAATATAATCATAGCCCTTTAGTAAGTTTTCAGAACAATGTAGTTAAATATCATCCTCCTTCTCTCAGACCTGTTCTCTACCTCTAGATTCCCAACTAACAAGACATAACAAACTTTCATACTTGCTGATGTTGCTGTTTATTGCTCCACAGTCTGCAAACAGGAAGCACCTGGGAGATTAAATCTCAGAGTGGGTTGTTAAAAGGGCAAGAAATCTGAGAACCTGACAGCTTAGAAGGCAGAAGGAGCCTGTTGATATACTGAGACCATATGAAGCATCAGAATTATGAATCAAGCTAGTGATTGGCAGGTTTTGTGCTCAAATACAGGATTGTGATGAAAATGAGTGGAAAGTAGTGATTCAGAAAATGTGAAAGTTCTGGCTCTGCTGGTGGAGAGGGAAGACCTGACTACACCCTGGATATGTCCCAGAATGTGTCTTCTGGACATTCATGTATCAAACTTCTAGTGCTTTTAGACTTGTTTATTGTTAATTGGGATAAAACATATTGAAGCTGCTTTTTGTTCTCTGGATAATTATCTCTGCTAATTATTGAAATGTGGAGGTTTGTGTTAGAATATGGACACCTTTTTGCTGGTGGGGAAAAGGTACATTTTTGAGAGTTTTCAAAAGCATCCATATAATTGGTAGGATTTCTTTACCCAAGATGGGAATATTTGGTTTTGTGTTTTGAGTTTTAAGTGAATTAGCTTTTTAGCTTTGTTTCAGCTTGCTTTCTATTAAAGAAAGACTTTTCACCAGCTGACCCTGCATTAATCTAAGCAATGAAAGACTTTAATCAGATGCTGCAATGTGCCCATTTCCTGCAGGCTGCTAACATGAATTGGAACCTGCTGGAAACAGAAGCCGACTTTCTTGGTAAGTTGTTGTTCAAAGTGAGCAGGAGATTTCAGGAGTGGCACCTTTTATTCCCCAGCAGGAGCTGAACCCTTACATCACTAGAGGGAAAAAAATAAATTAAAAAAAAAATAATGCAGAAACACTGAGTGAAATCAAAGGTTAAGGAAATAAAGCCTGAAAGTGAGAAGGGGGTGGGGAGGAGTATTAATGCAGGTCTGATGGAGCCTGCTCTGCAGAACTGTGCCTTTTGCTTCAGACACTCCTACCTGCTTGCAGAGCTTGTCAGTGTAGAGTGTCTGCAGTGAAAGGTGCTCCAGCATTCCCCTGCTTCCACCTTGACAGCCAAAATAGGTTGCTTGCCATAATATTAATCTTGTTTCCATCACAGAGCAACTAATAGTTGCTCAGCTTTACCTGCTCCCAAGTAAATTATTTAATTCATCATCTAAGTCAACAAAAGAACCTAAACTCATTTCTGGAAGTTAAAGAGTCTGAATCTTGAATAATCTGCATTCCAATGGGTATATTTCATGATATTTAACATTCTCTGCCCACCCCCCATAAAATCAGGGAACATTTTTCTTTGTAATGTAGTCAAAGAAAAAAAAAAAACCCAACCTGTGCTTTGGAGGATTTCCTGCACTAGTGGCATAAGAAGATATTTTTTTCTTTGGGAGAAGAAAAGCAGTGTGCAGTTTCCTAATGTTAGCTCTGCCCCTGTGCATTTCACTGGCTCCCAAAGGGGAAAGGATTTGTATTTCCAGTGCCCCAGTTGCAGCAACATTTGTTCAGAAGTGCTACCCTACCCCTCCAAAACAAAACATACCCAACTACAACCCCCCCAGGTTTTACAGCCTGGAAAGTAGAACATGAACAATACATGTTGCAGAGCCTAATCAGTGTGAGACAGAAATAGTAGAACCAAGAGTAAGAGATGCAAAATCCACTTCTGCTTGTACATTTAGTGAAAGGGAACTAGCAATAAAAACATTCTAATTGTAAGATACCCCTTTTAATTTGTACTAGCACTGAAGCTGGTCAAAGACTAGCCTAGAAAAAGCCCCTCCTTGCATGTCCTGCTTACTCAGCTCAGAGCAGCAGCTGTTCCAATAAGCAATTTGATGTTTAGCACCTGAGAATTTGCTCTCTCCTTCAGCCAGGATTGCAAGCTCAACAAAATGTATAAAAGCATGAAGTTTCATAACTCTTTCTCCCTAATGCAATAGCCATAGAAAATCTGGGTTATGGTGCAGTCATTAGCTTTCTAGTAAAATTAGGTTTTATATTTTGAGGCTTTCCTTTTTTCTCAGCACAATGAAAATCTTTTTTGCATGTCCAAAAGGAAGAATTTAAAAGAAAAAAAGGGATAGGGGAAGAGAGTGAAAGAAAGGTGGTGCCAATTCTTGCCTCCAAATAGCTTGCTAAAGATATACATTCCTTTCTTGTAGCCTACAACTAGGATTATTTATGGATAAAAATGGTGAAATAGAAAATTTGGCTTACCTTTTTCTGATTTATTAAAAACCCCACAACTATTTATTTCTTGCATTTTTAGAACTTTAAATTCACAGAAATTATACCTACTTGCAAGTGGACTTCTCCCCAACCTCCTGGGTTTACTCTTCTACTTTTGTCACCTCCAGCAGCTTTCATACAAACTTTACTGTATCTCAAAGTCCTGGAGTCATGGGACTTGCTGTTATTGCTTACTCATTGCATCAAAAAGGTTGGCTAAAAACGTGCACAAAGGTTTTGGGAACAAGAAGCAAGAAACAAAAACACCACAAAAAACCCCACAATTTATTTTTTGGTAAAATCAAAACTGTAAAAATTTAAAGCTATTTAGGAAAAGACATAGCTCTGATCTGAAAAATATAGTTCTATATTTTGTCTATGTTGTATACATTCTCCCTGAAAAGTGGCACAGCTTCCCTAGGTCTGACACACCAATTTCATCTTTTCCTGGGTTTGGTTGTAGGCCAGTTCTTGGCTGCTTGTACACAGGCTCCACAGTAACTGGCTTGTGGGAGTTGGGGTACGCAAAGGATGTAGCCCCAGAGATGAGAAGGGTTTTGTGAAAGCATGAGATGTCAGATCAGTTCCACCAAAGAGCCCTTCAAAGTGGATGTCCCAGTAAGTCTGAGCCTGTAAGAGAGATCTGTTTGTTGCCAAGTATCAAACATCTGAGGGATGGGCAGGGCCTGAGGGGTGGGGTAGGCATGTAAAGAAGAAATGAGGAGGGGAAAGACTATGTTAAAGTGATCTCTCACTGGATGCAGAAGTTACTTCTCAAATACTGCTTTGCTTTTTATCTTAACTGCTTAGCAGTCACCACAAGTGCAAAGCTACACCATGAACAAATTCTGATGGGGATGAGAGTGTAAAAAAGCAGTAATGTATGAGTTTATTTCATGATTTACTACTAAAAAGGAATATTTCAGGAGCTCTGTGAGCAAGAAGACATTGCTGTCAGCTCTGTAGCTGTTGCTCTTAGAATAATCTTATTGTGCACCAAAACAGATCAAAGCAAACACATCCTTGTATTGGAAAATAAGATGGGCTTGTAGCTTGCTAACTGAACTACCACGATTATGAAGAGTTTCTGGGCCTGTTTTCTGTAAGACTCTAAGGCACTGAGGAGTTGAAAGCTGAAGGCAGTGATTACTGGGTGGGTGCAGCTGAGGAATGGAAACCAAGGAAAAGGTGAAAAAAAGAGTGCTACCAAGGTGGGTGGAGCTAAACAGAGATTAGGGATCTAAATGTGGAGGATTTTCTTCTCTCTGAAGTTAGAATAAGAATTCTTTATTATCCTGTTCCCATCAGGCACTTCGTGGTGTGATGATTATGGACTTTCCTGATGTGAGTAAGCTTATATTAATTTTCACAAGACAAAGACTTTTTGGCTAATTATCATCAGAAACTGAAAACACATACGTTTTTCTCTCTCATTCCTATTGGAAGATATCACAGATTTGTAATTTGCTTGAAATTATTCTGGTTTTTGTTTCCTTGGTAGAGTTCAGTTGGAGTTTGTTTTTTTAATTATTGTGGTTTAATCAGTCACTTTCCATTATGCCTCATGTAGCTAAGGACTACTGTCTGAAAGGGGTGATTCTGGGAGAGAATTTGGAAACCAAGGTTTTTCTTGTTTGGCATTCTTTTAGGAAAAAAAGGCTGAACTTAGAGTGAAAATGTTCATCTTATTTGGGCACTTTTATTATTATATGTTGTTGCTTGGGTGGAGAAGATGGTCCTTAAACAAGAATCACTAACAATACGTATTAGCACACTGCTTGTATGTGTAGTGTTATCTGAGTATTGATGACTGCGGTATCAGAATAGAATTTGACAAACCCTGTCCTATCTAATTCTGGGCATTTCACTTTTGTGGCTTGTTCTATTCTCCTTTTGTCTTGTCTCTTCAGACTCTTTCTTGAAGTAAAGGGATTATCTTTTATTATGATGATTGCGCAGTGATGAAACGATCAGAA
Organism: Gallinula chloropus; assembly: GCF_964237585.1. NCBI lineage: Eukaryota > Metazoa > Chordata > Aves > Gruiformes > Rallidae > Gallinula > Gallinula chloropus. The sequence continues at coordinate 6,489,020 of NC_140092.1, read as the reverse complement.
ATCCATTTCTCCAGAGGGTTTCTAGACAGTGCTGTTATATGTGAAGTCATCTAGCATTCAAGTACAGTCTGGTTTTACTTCCTCAGTGCCTTTGGAGACAAAAGCATTTTTTACCTATGTGCAGATAATAGTCTTGATTTTGGGGATCTAGTTATTAATTCCATGGTCATGTGTGTGTTATCTGTATGTTCAGTGTTTTGCAATCATGCTACAACGTGGAAAATACTGATTGTTGTAGGGAGTTGTCAGGTGAGGAAGGCAATACAAACAACACAAGCAGAACATTTACCAAGCTTGATAAGTTCATTTTTCTGGAGGGGTGGGGGGAGGAAGATTTTATTTAAATTAGTTGAAGTTACAGCCACATTGGAATGAAGTTAGAATCAATGGCAATTTGAGTTTAATCAAATAAGTATGACATGCCCTCAACTGAGTTTATTCTGACAAGCATTGTTTTCTCTGTTCCTCATACATGTAACTGAAACATCTAAAATTTAGTATTAAAATTAGTTTGCACTTCAGTGGTTTGTTATAACATTACTTTGAAACTCAACAACTCCTCAAAATTTCGAGGAAAACTTGCTGTTTAGCTTCAGAATCTCACTTCATTTTCTATTTCTTCCAATTCTAAACTTGAAATTCTCTGTGTGTGCACATGGTACCACCTGACACAGGTTTAATGTCATCAATGTGGCAGCTAACTTCTTTTAAGGGACCTTCACTAATGATAGCTATTGATCCAGTGGTCAGCGTAGTTCAAAGGCAAGATCAGCTTCAATGCTTTTTCCTTCTCCTGCCCTCTCATTTATAGTAAAGTTGTCCTCAGACATTGCTTTCATGCTTGGGGACGAAACCTACTTGTTGGTGAAGAACCCTGTGCATTCTTTTATCAGATTTTACAGCTCTGTTATTGTTACAAGTTTGTAGCCAGAACATTCACAAGAAGAAATGTTTAATACAACATGGGACTATCCACAGGCATTGCTCATAACACTTGAGATGCAAAGATCTCACCCATTGGCATGATACTGTGTAGAGTTAAGGTGCTTGTGTGCTGAACGTGGGGTAAATTCTCTCAGCTGAAAGATGTTTTAGAGTGTTAAGACAAAACAATGACTGAGTACTTGTGCTGTATAACCTCTTAGTATTTCTGTTGATTAGCATATTATTAGAACATCTAAAAATTTTAACTTTAAAAATATTTTTCTAAAGGGAACTTACAAATAACTCAAATAGAGATTTGGCTTTTGATGAATCCAGGATGATGCTAAATAAACCAACATCCTTTGATTCTTCATTTTACAGATAACATTAAAATTGAAGTAAAAGTGATGCATAGTATCTGTGGAATGCTTTCCCTCAAACTTTCATATCCCTATGTTGTGTGTATGTGTATGTATGTTTATATTTTGTATTGTGCATATATAAAGAAATGTGTTGTGATTGGGTTTAAATAGTGGCTGGACAAAATAATGGCAAACACCACCTAAATCTATCATCAGTTCAGGTACCGCTGTCTCAGTAGCAAATACATGGAGGTTAGAGAGTATCCTAGTAAAGTAACGCTACATGTTTTCATGCTGTTGGCTACAGAATACTGACAGGACTAGATGGACCTCTGTTTTAAGGGCTTTTCACCATTGTTCTAGAAGGCCAAGTAAAAACCTGCTCACCCAGTGGATGGAAATTAAGTCAAAACCAATTTAGTTTCAGTGAACATCTACTCTTTTTTTATGAATGGAGAAACAAAACATTCTACAATATACTGGAGTTTCAAGACATTTGCTTGTTTGGACTACAGAAGAAAATCTGAGAAAATACTTTTTTTGTTGTTGTTGTTCCCTTCTAAAACTGAAAGAAAACTTAAGAAATATGAAAATCTGAATCTGATTCTATGCTCATTTTTTCTGACACTAAAATAATCTTCATCATGGAGACAAGCCTGCATGTGGTACTATGGAGACAGAATTCGTTACTTACACACTTAGCTTGAGTAAGTAATTCAGAAACTAGTCACTGCTGAATGTTTTTCATCTTGAATGCCTATTATGCAGTTGAAATTTAAAAGATTCAAACCATATTTTTTTCTGCTTTGTCCTGCTGAATAACAAATGTTGTACATAAAATAATTGCACTAAATAATTTGTTGGATAAAGACAAGAATGTCCATCAATCAGTAATAAAACATAACCTCTTAATTTCAAAAGATTCCAACACAGAACTGCCTGGAATGTAGTGTAACATCTGTAAAGGCTTTTGATGCCTGGGACCCTGTTCTTCTTGGCACAGACATGGACTTTGTCCTGGAAGAGCCTTTTTTATTTAAAATGTGACACGAAGATAAACCACAGGAGAGAAGGGAAATGACTGGTAATTTTGAACCATGGTCAAAGGCATGTCATAATGCCCCATGGAGCCACACAGTGCCTTCACCATTGATTAATTTATACTGAACTGTAAACTAAATATAAAACAAAATTGCTGTGAAATGTTAATAAAAAACTTTCTTCTGAAACTACTCTATTAAGCAAATTTTAAAAGAAGAAAATGTTCCATGGCTGAAGACTGATTAAAGGGCTAAAATGGAATGGAAGAAAGAAAATAATGAAAATTCAAAATAATGCAGGAAACAGAACTGTCAGGTTTAAGGATGCTAATAACCTTACTGCTAAATTACCTTATACGTCATGAGTTTTGCCTTTCTGTGTAAATAGTGCTTTGAAATAAATAGGATTGAGTCAAATTGAATGTGGGTTTAATTATCTGATCAAGAACAAGGAGAGATAAACCTCAGTTTACATATGATAAAAATGAGTAAATCTAGGAATTGACATTATGGTGGCTAACACCAGAAAAGGGACTTTCTCCTTTTGGGATACGAGTAGATTCTGGCTGGAAATGATAGTCCAACATTTAACCCGGTTGGAAAAAGAAAAGAAAATTGATCAGGAGGGGTAAACCTTCATCTATTAAGGAAGCCCAAATGTCCTCACTAAAAAACCCTTCAGTACTGAGTCAGGAATGCAGCTGTTGGCTGGAAAAAAAAAACACCAACCCCCCCAAAATACAAAACAAGAACACATTCAGTGAACGGTCACTGTGATTGCAACATGCCTAAAGCAGAGCAAGGAAAGGCACTGTAAAAAACCCACCAAAGTAGCAGAGTTCATAGGTTTCTTCTTTTTTTAGACAAAAGTAATGCTAAAGGGAAACTAAAATAAAAAGGAAGAAGTAACAGTAAAGTCGATATGCCACTGGTATTTGGTGATGCTGGATATACTTCTCCTGTAAGAACAAGAGCTGAAAACTTTCAAACCAGAAAAATATGTATAAATAGTATTTCTTTTATGAAATTCCAATAGCAAGACAGACTTTTAGTTTTTATATGAAACTCAGAACTACTATTGTTTACGTGATGTTGTGAGCTGCATATTCCCAACTGTAGCTTGAGTGTCCGTTTGCATTCATGGGGTCAGTAGTGTCTCTGCCAGTTTGCCTTAGTAAACCAAACAAGAAATGCTAACATATGGTCTTAGCAAATCTTAACGTTAGAAAATGCCTTGATACATAGAGAAATGTTTTTGTGTTTGACCCTATAACGTAGTCTGGACATGAAGTATTGTACTAAAATTAAAAAAAACCCTACAGTTTGCTGCAGCAAAGTGACCTGTATTTGAAAACCACTAAAACTGACCCCAGACTCCAAGACTTGACTCACTGCACTGTGGTCTCAAAGGGAATATATGTCGCCTGATGAGCTAAAGCCAAAGCACTCATCCTTTAACTGTTGACCTTCTGAAATGCAGCATGATTATTCTCCAAAAGGTTAATTACTTTCAAAGAATGAAGAGGGTTTTCATTATTTTTTTTTTTCTAACAGTTCTAAAAATGGGAACCTTAATAAAGAAAACTGCCATGAGCTTGGTTTCTCTGAAAAGATGTGGGCATTCTGTCCCTGAAGCATCAGAGGTGCATACCTGGAGGCTGTGTGGGACAGTTTTGTGCTGGCAGAACAGAGATTGACCAATTCTGAGAGGCAAATGAGGAGGAGGAGTACCACCAGCAGAGCATTCTGTGTCAGGACATTATTCACTTCTCTGCAGCAATCTGCTTCCTTGTCTTTGTCCTGCATAATAGGGTACTTGATTTTTCAGGAACCTGTGTGGGACTGAAGGAATTTCTTTGTGACCTTCTTTTTGGAGAGATAACTGACTTTCTTCACTCTTCTTCATGGAAATCAGTAGGAAACTATACAGTCTTCTTAATTTGCTTCATAAAAAAGAGACGTTAGTGGTGTCTGGTGACATCAGATGAGTGACTTCTGTACACCTTGGGTTCCTGTGCACTCTGCCAAAGAAGGGAAGTATTGGGTCTGGCTTGTTGAAATCAGAAATCAGGTGGTTTCACTGAGTTCCCTAAAATAGAGTGAGCAGAAGAAAACAGGCTCTGCTGAGCCAGCCTGTGGAAAATCAATGAGCCTCCTTGGCAATGCAGAAAAAAAGCCAACCCCCCCCACCCCCCTAAGAATTACAAACAAAACAACAACAAAAAAGAAAGAAAAACCAAACAAAACCAACACAAAAAGCACCCTGTGACTTACTTTGAGTTTCACAGACTTTGCCCAGCTGGGCAGCCATATGGTAGATTTTGTAGTACTGCTTTTGGGAAAGGCCCAGGCATTGTGACTGCTACTGAAGGAAAAAATTCCTCGTTGGGGGCATCCTCCACAGCTGCACATTCAGGACAGCAGCATTAACGATCCTTTTTGAAACATGAATGTAATTTGGTTGCTTGCCATATATATCATATACATCTGAAAGAAAGACCTAATGTGCCCAACTTTTGAATTGATTGAAAAGGTTTTGATGTGTCTAATTCTTCATTTATTATGAAACCTATTTAACCCAAAACTTATATAAAACTTAGATTTATATAAAACCTTTATTTATAAAGTGAAATTAAATAGTTCAATAAATGAAATAAATTCTATTGGTTAACAAAACCAATTGCCTGAACTATGAAACTTGCTATGCTTTGTTCTTAGCTAAACCCTTTTTTATTTTATAGACATTAAGAATTATATGTTTTTCTTTTTTTTTTTTCTTTAATGCATCACAAACCGATGCAGCATCAGAAACTGATGCAGCAGCACATGTAAAGGCAGAGGACAAAAGGTCTTGGCTGAGGAATGAACTTCAAGAGGAGATTAGGTGAATTGAAACTCTGACCATCTTTAAGAAAAGCTTTAAAACCTCTCCATCTGATAAAGTCTTTCCATCAAAACTAGGATGTCACTCACAATACCAAGCACTCACACTTCTTAAATAATCATAATTTTCTAAAATCTCAACAAGAACAGAGCTCTTCCACAGCCTCGACAGACAGAAGGGCCAGAAATTCCACATGGTTTACCAGAGACTTCATTAGCACTGATCTGTTTTATGTAGAAACATTCACATTCTCCAATGGCTGGTGACAGTACAAACACTCAGATCAGAGGAAGAGGATTTTTCAATGCATTACAAAGTTTTATTTTTTCCATTGGCTTGCCTTTCTGTACAAATTCTACAGCTTCCACAAGCACTGATCACTTACAGCATAAGGGAGGCTGAAGCCTTGTGCTGGATGAAATAATTTTGCAACGTCTGACACCGATACATATAAAAAAGACAAGAATGTGATGACTTTTTTATAGAATTATTTTAAGCAGAATTATGTTTTCTTAAATATTTTATACCAGGAAAGTGAAACTGAATATGAAAAACACTTGGCTTAGAGCCAGGTCCTTTCTCCAGGGTCATGGCTTTATAGCTAAACTTAATGTAGAATGATTTCATGGATGCTGGGAAAAGAATCCTTCAACTTGCTGTACAGCAGCAAAATTATTCTTTACTTGTGACCTCAGGCCTCTGCTGCAGCTCTGCAGAAGGCAACATACATTAGACTTGCTCTTACCGCCTGTTGTCCTCTCCTCCCCACCCCACCTAAGCACAAGATTTGATGCAAAGAAAGTTCAGAGGAGGATAATGAGGCAATTTTGCAGATGCTTAAGGACACTACTTCAAGTGTGGGCTGTAGCAGTGGGAAAAAGCAAAGGTCTCTATTTGAAAATATAGCGAACAGGCAGGCTAGGCTGATCTAATGGATCAAGTCCAGTAGTCGCCTCAGCTGTGAACAGAAGAATTTGGAAGTGGTGATGGGTGGTATGTATCAGATGGTGTATCAGATAAAGATAGAAAAAATATTATATAACAACCTAATACCACATTAAAAATAATACGACCAAGTTTCTGACTGAGTTGTGTTTAGGAGGAAGAGAAGGTGCTGTCTAGTTCCATTGAACTCTACAGCCAGTGCCTTAGCAGGGTAACAATTCATATTCACTTAACAAATAACTTCTTTAGACTTGCAGGACAGCCAAATCAAAAAATGAAAAATCTTGAGGCAGACCTTGAAAGGGCTGAGAGATTAGCTGGTATGTGTGTACCAGCTACACGGTGTGCATATGTGCATTTGTACACGAGAATATTGAATATACGTACATGTGATTCAAATGTTTAGATGTATTGTGTTATTTTGGCGTTATTTATTTTTTGCATATCTAGCTTCAAAGTGTTGGTCTGACAGGGTTATCAGCTGGTTTGGTCTGCCTGATGGTGTGAGGCTTCCAAAATTATAATTAAGTCTGTGCCTCTCCCAAACTGCAGATCATTGCAATAGAATGGACATCTGCCTGTCCTCAGTCCTGGTGCCCATTCTGAGAGGACTGAAGCTTCTCTTATGGATGAATGATGTAGTTCCCATATCAGTTCCATCTTTAGATCCAGAAGCTCTTACATTCCCCTCTCCAGTATATTTCTCTTTTTCAGCATTACCACTTCCAGTTTCATCATTGCTTTTCCTATAGGCCCTGGAGTTCTACAGTTCCTTGAAAAGCCTTAAGGAAGTAGTTAGGATCCCAAATGTCTCTATGAAGCTTAGTGCTGAAAAGGGCAGGAGAAAGAAGTTTATTTTTCAATAAAAAACAGATAAAGATGGGAAGAGAACCTTAAAATGCTGAGCTGCTTCTGTTGTCTTGTACAGTCTCCCATGAGACTCCAATGAGCCTCTGGGAGCTTGGTTTGGTGAGAGCAACTACACCAACGTTGTGCATCAGGCCTGCTGCTCTGCTTGACTTGCCATAAATTGCATTCCACCCCTTCAGTCACCATGGACATTTTTGCTAACTTTTCTTCTCATTGCTAGATTAGCTTGTTTCTACCTGAGCTTGCACAGGAGTCATTGTGGAGTTTTGGAGCCTTTATGTGGTACATCTGCTTGCTCAGTGTGGACCCAGTAAAACAACTCAGTTTTATTGGGAATAGTAGAGCTTTCAAAAAGAAGATGCAGCTCATGAGGAGCTTAGTATGTGTCTCTGAGGCATTTTGTTATGATGATGCTTTTGGGTGTATTAAATAGAGCAACCAAACACTCGTGTTAGAGAGAACAGCCAAAAAGTGGCAGTCAGTCCTGATCACTGCATTTTTCCTGCGTGCAAGTACAAGACTTACCACTGCAAGAACAGAATAATTTCCTTTTCTGATCAACAAAGTGGGCATAAGCACAAGGAAAATCATTAGGTGGCCCAACATGTGTAACGTTAGACTTGCACACACAGTGTACTTCAGATGTACACCGCAGGGGTATAATGTGGTGTATTTAAGCAGCTAACATTGTCACAAGACTGCCCACAGTAAAGAGCTTCAAGGATTCAAGAGGTGCAGTAATATGAAATTGGATGAATAGCTCAGTGGTTACACATATGGAATAAAAAGTGATTGTAAGTGGAGCTATTTCAATTTAGGTAAAGTATTAAATGGGGTCCCCGGGGATCAATACTTGAATTTGTACTGTTTCTAATCTATAAAAACGCCCTAGGTGAAAAACCTAACTGCAAACCCATACAATTTTCTGGTGAAATAAACATGGGAGAAGGTGGAGTACAGAACAGTCAATGAGCAAATGTAACTTTGAACTAGGTCAGCATATAGCAAACAGAATCTGTTAAAGAATATATAGCCAAGCAGATGGGATCTCAGAACTGGGTAAATCTGACAGGAATAGAACTGTACTTGGTTAAGAAAAATTTAGAACGGAACACAAATGAATTGTGGTAGAAGGCAAGAAGGATCTGGTCATGTAGGTACTTCTGAAATGCTGGAGACTTTGAAAAGTGTAGTGGCAGAAAGTAATATTGAATCTCCGGCAAAAGAAAGCTGAAAGACTTGCACACTCCAGTCACTGTTGGAAAAAGCAGTTCCAAATTAATTTAAACACGAAACCTGATCCAGCTTACTCTGCACCCTGGAGAAAGCTAGGGAAGTTTGAGATGAGTGCTGGCAAAATCTACCGCCGACCAATTTAGAAAAACCTCCAGTGATCTATCCCAAAAACCTGAGCCAGAATCAGCCGTGCTCCACAATGCCTTCCAGCAAACCCAGCAAGGGCACTCTGAGAGAAATAAAAGGAGGTGTCAGAATTTTTATCCCAACATGTGAAAGTATTACATAAAATAGTTTTTTCTGTGGATTACTCACCCCGATTTGTTTATGTGCTTTGCTAAGTTAATGCTTTCCCTGTTTGGTATTTTTGATATATGATATATATATATATTTCTGTCATTTAGCTTTGTCTCAGTTGTAGAATTTCCAGTCATATTCTTCTGTTTTTCCCCAGTTTAAAAGATAATCTAAATAAACCCCAGTATCTTTTATATGATTGAAACTCTGTGTTTTCAGATATAGCTAGGTATTGACTGGAATCCACATATGAGCATAAAAAACAACGTATTTTTTTTTCTTGTTATACATGGATGTGAGCACCCTTGTTTTATACATTACTTATCATGAAAGCCACTTACATCACATATGAAAAAAAATCAAAATACATTATATTCCTTCCCTTCTACTGGTATTTCTCATTCAGCAGGTGGTAAAAATGCTCCCTTTTTACATACTTATTCCTTGCTATGTAACTAAGCTGTACATAAAGTATGATCTCAATCTCTAGCTCCTGTATTTCTTCTATTTTTAAAACAATGCACAGAGTATGTATACTCTGTTACCTGTTTCTCTCTTGCATGCCCAAAAGAATCTCTCTTGGATTGAAATGGATGGAAACTCTGTAATAATTTTGGCCTATCTGCTTGATGAGAATGAATGTAGGATGAGTTTTTAACATGATAACAATTACTTCTTTTTCGCCAGTGTTACTGCAGTTTGTTTCTCAGCCATGTGCTTAGTTCCCTCCCCAGAGGGAACATTCATTCCTGTAAGTTGCATTTTTCACCCATTTACACTCTGTTACCTGTACCTAACTACTCCTGGGCGAATGGGCCAGGCTGATGTCCAAGCAAGGAACGTCCTGCTTGATTAAAGTTGGGTTATAGACTGCTCACCTGTGTTGGAGCAGTGAGATGGCAGAGGTGGTGGTGTTTTCTTGTCAGCAGCCCATGTCTCTGGAGCTTGCAAACTACTGAAAAGTTCATTTAATTTCATTTCTTGCCTCTTTCTGTTGTTGCAGCTTATGTGAATTGCCCACAATGTGAATGAACTTTGAAGCTCCTCCCTAACCCTTTTCATTATGTCTGTCTTCTATTGTGTATCCTTATTTGTGACTTCACTGTCTGTGAATTGCTTACCTTTCAGTATCCCACAAGCTTCGTTATGCACAGGACAACTTTGCTTGTGTTGCAAATTCTAATTGCATAGTTCAGGGTTAATTCTGCGTTTTCCAGTGAACATTCAGTTTTTCTTCCAGATCTCAATTACAATCTTATCTCATATCTGGTCCTAGTTAGACTTGCAAAATTGGCTTAGATTGATCACAACCCCCTCTGTAATTTCACATTCTTCTGTGCCCTGATTAAAAGCACATACTTCATGTGTTTCATTTTTACCAGAAATGCAGTGCTCCTCAAGTTTCTGGTGTAGTTTCATAGTTAGACTTCCATGTCTAAGATAGCTGAAAACTATGAAGCATTTGTGCTCTGAACCAGCAAGTGCTGTGTGAAAAATCAGACCAAATCCTGCATATCTCTTTTTTTTTGGGTTTTGGCTCCTAGTCTTTACAAGTACATCTGAAATGCTGTGTGAGCTTCCTTATGTTTTTCCTTTTTGTAGGCATTTCCAGCTCTCATCGTGCTTTTAGTTCCTCCATTCCTCCACAGTGTGTGTGATTTCAAAATGAAAGCTCTCATTATTGTACCAGTTGCTAACTTGAAATCAGAGTCCAGTTTCTGGGTGGAGCGCAGGCGATCACAGCAGCTTGAGTAGATCTAACTGCAAGAAGTTGCCACCTTCAGAGAAGTCTTTGTCCTTATGCCTGGTGGTGGCTGTGGAGTCCTGCAGCCATCCTGCTGTATTACCAGCACACAGCTATGCAGTCAGCCAGACTTGCTTGCCAAATTGTTAGATAACAAAGTTTACGTTTTCCTCTTCCATGAGTGAGATGCTCTGTCTGAAGAGGCAGAAGGAAAAGCTGACACCGTGCATCTAGAGAGGAGCAAGTGGGATACAACTGCACCTTTCTGCACTGGTTTGCAGTTAGAGCAGTTTAGACTCACCTTGAAGTCACAGCTACGGACCTGTGTCACCCAGTGCTTTGGTTACAGCTACTTTTGTGTTACACAGCGTGGGACTGTAGGTACAACATACTTCCTCACTGATGCATTTGTCTGGCTGTGCCTCCCACTGTAGCATCACCTCTTCAATGAGTAACTTTGGACTGTTAAAAGCATAAGTGGGGTTAACACTGGTAAAATTCCTGAGAAGTTTTAGTTTTCTTGGTTTTAAGCATTTTTTTTTCCTGTTGATTTTTCCTTTTTTAAATTCTGGACAGTATTTTTGTACTGGTACTTAATCAAGTAGAAAAATGGCTCCATACTGAGAGTAGGGCATATTATTATTACCTGTATAACCACTTGTGTTTGAGATATTTATCTGATAGGGCATAGAAATATAAGACATGCAGAAAAACAAAATCTTCCCCTCTGTTGACCCTGATCCTGGCAGAACAGAATCCTACATAGTCCAATGAGGAGGTGATGTTTTCCAGAATAAATAAAAATAACCTCCAACCTCTTTTCTTCTAGCATTCACATTTCTACTGAAACATGGCTGAAGTTGTCCATGAAATGCATGGATCAAAGATTTCCACTGCTTCTGAATGTACTTCTAAATTTTAATAAGCAACTTTTTACTATGATCTTCATGAAATTAAATGCAAATCATAGGAAAAACCAAGAGTAAACCTGGTGTGGTCACATGTGCATTTGAACTGATCAAGGAAAAGCAAAACAAATAATGAGAAGTGGTGTTGTTCTGAACCACTTTTAAAATCTACTATGTGATACCTTTTGGGGTTCTGAATCCTTTTCTTCTTAAGTAGCAGGTTTCTCAACTTAGGTGATACCCAGAGCACGATCGGAGGAGCTGTGATCTGCAGTCACAGTTGCAGCTGGGAAAAGCAGCATTTCTCATGAGACTCCTTTGAACACAGCACCCCATCTGCTCCATAATGCTGCAGCCGATTTCTAGGGCCACATGTGAGCCACAGCTGTATGGAGCAATGAGCAGTATTATGCGATGTAGGGGTTTCCTGGAGCTGGAGAGAGAAGCCTCCGTGTTGAACTGTGAATGCAGAAGTTGCCAGCATCACAGCAGGGGACAAGGAGGCAGGGTCTGGAGGAGAAATCCTTACTGCAGGGAAACTTAACAGGCGACGTTCTAGGGGGTTTTAACCAGTAAATCAGTGGAATTCTTGAACAGCCTCCCAGCAGGACTAGTGGGGATAGAAACTTAACATCAAGTTTAATAAATTTATGGAAGAGATTATACACTGTTATTGTATAGAAGCAGGGAATAGGACTCAGTTACTGAAGATGTTCCTGCTAGATTTAAATTCTAAAGCAAATAAGAAAGATGTTTTCTCAATCGAAATATACAGGTGGAATAGGCAGAAGGAAAGAAACTCAGTCCCAGAAACCTCCAGTGCATCTGAGTAGGTTTCCTCATAGAGACCTTAAATGAAGTTTAACTCTGGAACATGAAAATGCTTATCCTGTATTGATGATTTCAGTACTGATGGATAGATCAACAACTGCTACAGAATACTCACATCCTGACATCTTGAATCTATCACATCTGCCTAGGTCCTAGAAACATCATCTGCAAACTGCTGGTTTACCAGGCCAATTTACCAGCAATTTGTGTTGCTGTAATGTAAATGGTACCTCAGGCCAGGCACTGCAAATTTGAAGGGAGCGTAAAATAAACTAAACTGTATAGAGAAGAAGAAATTCCATGGTGAATAGTCAGTTTTGATGTTTAATTAAAAAACTTCTGTTTTATATGAGGCTGCTACAAAATTTTTAGTTCACTGCACTAGAATTGCATAAAAAATCAGGCAATTCAGATGGAATTGGTATTTTATTGGTGCAGATTTTAGGTCTTGACTGTTAAATCTGGTTTGTTGCCTGTGAACAGAGAGTTTTCTGTATTGATTTTTGCCCTCTGGTGAGAAAATCTACAAGTAAGCCTTAAATATTTACAAAAAGGAGTGAAAGGGAGGAAGAGAAACTCAACGGCTAGAGTTTGGACAATGCTGAAGTTAGAACTTGATTAGAAATAGGCTAAATGCTCATCCTTAATTAAATGTATAGCAAAACTATTCTGAAATACGTTTATTAAAACTTATTTTCAACCAGCTTTAAATATTATTTCAGTTTGGCCAAATATAGTTAAAGCTTTCTTATAAAAAAAATACTGCTTTACCATGAGCATCTCTTAGAACAATCCTTTATATTAAATGCAGAAAGCTTCTAAAACCGCTCTGATAGCAAGACTGTGAAGTGCAAGTTTACATGCAGTGTTGAAGATATTCATTAAAATTGTAATTAGACTCACGATTAAATTCAGCCGCAGTAGAAACTTTGTGTGTAAGTGTTGCTACAGGAAGAAACCTCCAGTCTGAAAATTAGTTCAGCAGTCTGAGCTATTTTAATTATGCAGAGTTGATTATCATTGGAGAAAGAAACCTTTATTACCACACCAGAATGCTGATTCCTTCCACCACCACCACCCCCCTTCGCTGCCCATTTTTCTGGGCTGCGGTGTGGTATATTTTGATAGCCTAACGATGTTCTGTGTAAATAACAGGGAAGTTAATCCGAATAAGTTCAGGATCCTACTATTAGCATTTTATTAACTGACCGTTCACATGGTCATTTAATGTAGCACCTATCTTGCTTGCCCTGTTCCAGCGGCAGCGTCTGGTTGCGTACAGAAGCCGGGGCTTGCAGGGAGATGTTTTTCAGTCTGCAGAATTTTGCAAAGCTGCATTCCAAGGCAACATCTTGTTTCCATTTTTGCAAACCCAAAGCTAGTGACAGAGATGCTGATGGATGGCTCTAACTGTCTAAAATGTCACAAATACACCTAAATTTGGCAAATCTGAGTATAGCAGAAGGAAATGTCCCTCCCCCTATTCATGTCTAATTTGATTATCGGCAAAGTCCCCTATCTTAGCAGCAGATTTTATACATCGGTTGAGGAGAGCTTGAGTCTCTGAAATGGAACTTGACTTTATTTCAAGTGAAAAAGCAGAGGGTACAGCACACATTCTCCTTGCCAACCCCTTCGTGAGCATGTCCTAGTATGGTGTGGAGGTGATGAGCAACTGTGCAAAGATTTTTGGGCACGGTAATCTGACTGCAGCTCTCTGCCTCTCTGCCTCACGTCCTGGGAGACTTGCTTAGACTGCAGTGACCCGAGAGGCAAGGTTATTGCTGTGGTCTCAAAAGGTTCTTCAGTCCATCCTGTAATTTCCAGCCGTTCTCCTAGAATTTAAATTCCAGGCTTCACACACAGATTAGTCATTTCCATTTTGTTTTCAGGCATGTGTGAGTTTGAACAGCACCTTTGGGATTCCTTTTTTTCTGGGTTTTTTGGGGTTTTTTTCCTTCATGCCTGCTACTTTTCAGAAATGTGTGCCTTCCCCAAACGTGCCAGCTTTCTCAGAGCTGGTCCTTTGTATGTGTATCTGTGATTCTGTGAGTCTTGGAGATGTCTTAGTGTTGGAACATAAGCCATGTAAGGTATGAGCTATTCCTTCACTTGCCATAAAGAAATGGATGTATCACAATAAATTGACGGATTTAGCCAGATTTAAAAATTTGTGTCCCAACTACATATTTAGGTATGTGCTAAATTACACTTTCCCCCTATGATCTATATATTAGTGCTTAGAAATACATATTTTCATTTGAAAATCCATTCTTTAAGGTGGAATTAGGTTAATACATCCAGGTGGTCTAATTCTCATGGAAAGGCATGGCCAGATGAAAGGAAGACTAGGTAATTCATAGAAAGGTGTGGCAGGCTTGTTCCGTGGTATAATGCAAACCTGCAGTTCTTCATCCGCTTCCCATTGTTACTGTTGCTAAAAATAGAGAAAATCTTCAGCTAAGACTTCAGACCAAATAGATCTCACCGTGCTGTCACCTCTCACCCAGCTATCACAAAATCAGAATATACCACCCTCCTTTTCTTTTTTTTAATTCTTTTTAAGAATGAACTGCTTTTTCTGTCTGCCCTAAAATGGATGGTGGGTTTTTTTTTTGATGCACAAATTTAAGATTAATCCCTGATTTCTGTAGGTGTTGCTGCACAGCTACTTTTGTAATTATAATTATTTTCAACAGTACACTATGATAGGTGCTATCCACCTATCACTGACAGCACTGCTCTATAATCTATGATGGGGAAGGAAAGCAAACCTACTACAACTCTGTGGTCTGACTGAATTTTGTGTTGCTGGCAAAAGCGTTTTGGGAGGATAAAGAAGTTCCTGGTACAGAATGAGCCTGGGTGAACCTTAACTAAGGTCGGTTTGTTTATTTGTTAGGTTTTTAGAGAGTAACAACCCCATCAGAGGTACCTAAGAGTGCAAGAGCAGTTTGCCTTCTTTGTCACTGGGAAGCCTCTGTTTATGGCCCCTTGTGCTCCACAGGAGAGCAGAGTTTACATGTTTTGTTCGTTTGGTCAGGCGGAAGCACCCAGTGTAGGCTTAATCTTTCCTTTGCTTTTACAGGGTGTATTGTACCTGCTAAGTAGTTCCCAATTAAGTAAGACAGGCACACTACTGCCCAAGAGATACTCCATAAAATTCTCTAATGTCCCATTACTGTGGAGAGGATTTTAAAGGATGGGGGAAGGTTGGAGGAGAAAGGCAGAAAGCAGGAGCGTTCTGGGCCTCAAAGTGTTTTCTGAAAGGTTTTCAGACTGGAACTCGTTCACACACACAGCTCAGTAGTTCCTTTTCGTGTTTTTTACCTGAGTGGCTTTTACATTCGTGCAGTACAAAATACATGGTATTGGTGGGGTATTTTTAATTGATTTACAGATTAGATTTTATTTTCTTTCATTTTTTTTTCTGTCTTGATGTCTATATTAGAGAAGTTGGGGTAATCATATATTTGTTGTGCTCCTGCTGGTTGCCAGTTGTTGCTGTTACATCTTTTTATTACAGTGGAAGCTTTTAGTCATATGTCATCTCCTCACTGTGTTTTTCCAAATACGTACGTTCTTTCCTTTATTCTGGCAAACAAACAATCCTCTGTGTTTATAATAATGTGTATATCTTTTTCCACTGAAATACTCAATGCAGAAAAAATATGAGTTTAAAGAAATATTAGTATAACATGATAAATATGAACCATACTAGGCTTGACAGTAACGCAAGTGAAGATATTTAGTCAGTCTCTTTGTCTTCTTAAATAGCTCTCAGCAGATCATGGTAGATGGATTGACATGAAAGTAATTTAAATAGCCATTTTTATTACTGATTTAAAGCCTGAAGCAGGAAAAACTTGTTTTAAGTAATAGACTTTTAAGAGGCTTTTTTTCCCCACCACTTCTCTGCTGCTTTCTGAAAGAAGAGCTGGTTTGTATCAGTTGATAGCCAATGAATTCGTATTTTGAAAGCTGAAGTTGCCATTGAGGGTTGATTTGCTGCAAAATATTGCCTTTACAATAAAACAAGCACTTGCTGGTTGCCCTTATATGCATTATTTAAGGTATTCCTGAAGAAAGAAGCATAAATTCAGATTATTATCTGAAGTAGATGAAAGTATTCCATGTGTTGCTATTCGAGTGATTTGTATTTTGAGCACTTTTTTGAGGCGATTGAAATTCAGTTAATAGATATGAAATGGCACTGTGAATTAAAAAAATCAGTTAATTGAAACATGTTGAATGTATAAGTAAATAGGATTATGAAAATATGTTTCACATAAAAAATACAATTATATAACAAAATTAGGTTTTTCTGCAAGGAAGGAACTGATGTAATACCTTCTGGGGACTGAGTCTGCTGGGATTTAGAAATAGTAGATGTCTTTCACTGATGCCTAGTTCTAGCCCTAATTGTGGAGGGGGGAAAGCAAGTTTATGTTTTTTCAGGCTATAGGCAGTTGGTCTGTGTTTTGTTATCTAATAACTGAGTTTGCCAGTTGTATAAGTAGAAGTGAAGATAATATCCCCTCTCGCTGGTCTTCAGATGCTACTGCAATAAATTCTGATTGAAAAACAAATTGTTAATGAGGCACTTTGACCCTGCTCTTGGGCTTTTCACAAAGATTGTCATAACTTGCAATTTAATTTCAGAAAGGTTTAATTTTTAAATTAAAATATTATTTATTTTTAAAACATGTACTCCTATTAGATACTACTTTGGTTTAGTTTTTTTAGCTGTCCCTATAATAGACAAGGACTGTACTGGTATTTATGGGAGTAAATGATAAATTAACACAAAAAGCTAATCAAAATATCACGTGAGGAACCATTCCTACCTGCCTCTTAACTCCAACAGGGAAAAATGAACCAGTGTTTTCTGTCCTTTTACCTGGTTTGTGCTTCTTTCTGTCAAGATGCTGAGGGACTGCTGAGGGACATGCACTTGCACTAAAAAAGAGCAAGAAAATTACAATGGGCACACAGGATCTTCATCCTCTGAGCCGTGGTCTGCAAACTCAGGAGTGTTTTCTGTCCCCACCTGCATCAGGAGGGTGTGGAGGATTTAACACACTGAAAAAACAGAATCCTTTGCCTTCACCTTGTACAGATAGTGGAATAAGTAAATACATGTTTTACAAATATAAATGATGCATTTTTCTTTCTAAAATCCTTGCAGCTTGGGGCTGTGATGATAAAATGAAAACGTGGCTTGAACCATCTGTTGGCAACAGTTCTGAATTGGCATGTTGGGCAAAAGTGCCCTGCGGTGAGAAAATGGTGGTGGGTGATTGGGTTGAGTAGTAACAGGCTGAAAGTCACTTCCTCGCCAAATTTGTGAAGTACGGTTTCTGGGCGTGCTTGCAAACTCAGTGAGGGAACTTTCTCTGAAATCACCATGTTTTTAAAAAGCACATTGTAAAAATTCATTTTTTCAGGTTGAGCATCTTTTTCTCGCTGAAGAGAAAAATCTTGAGTAGGTGTTATGGAAGGAGGGGAAAAAAAGGCATCCAGGATTAAGGCCTCACAGCTGTTTGACAGTCTATATTAAAAGATCCCTTTGCCTTTTTAATTTTTGATTTTCCTTTCAAGTTTCTCTGGGTATCTCAGTGGAATTGAGGAAAAAAATTATTAACACAATACTGCGGCTTGCAGTTGTAAGGGAACTGTATTTGTGCACCAGGCAGGTAGGCTAAAAGTGGCTTAAGGGAGTAGCAAATATTTTTGGTATGTGTTTTAAGTGCTTGAGAGTGAAGACGGCTGAAAAGCATCGGGGGAAATAATGAAGGAGCCGAACCTGTCTGAATATTTATTTTTCCTCAGTCATGTTTATATACTAGCTGGTCCATTTATTTATTTATTTAAAGCTGCCTCATAACTGCATACCCAAAATAATCTCCTGGGTTGCTTCACTTGCTGGTTTTCCCTTGTGGGCAGAATTTTACTTCTTTTCCTTGTGTTATAAAGTGTACTGCCTGCCATGAAACCTATGTAATTTTGTTTTCCTAGACCAAGAACTGGCTTTGAGGTGCCAGTGCAGGAATTTAACTCCCTGTATGCAACATTATGGCACATTGCTGCAAAGGAAACAATTTAGGAATGGGGATCTCCTGTATGGAGAACAGCAGAGGCTGTTCCCACGCATGGCTGCTGGTTGTGAGAGCAGATCAGCTTCATGGAGGTACTGCAGACTGGCACCAAGTGCCACTAAGAAGAGGCCTCTTTCCCACTTCTCTTGCCAAATGCCTCCCTGCCTGGCATGCTGAGGGGGGAAGACTGGAGGGTTATCTGTGTAAAGGAATATAGTTTACCTGCAAAATATATTTCTGGTAAATGTAAAGCTGCTAGTGTAAACGAAGTAGTGGTTTAAGTTTTCTGTGTTAGCTAGGAAGAAATACTGGAAGCAAACACTAACTTGCTGTCAGAACTTTAGTTCAGGCTAGGCAGTAGGGTTAAAACTACCCAGCCACTGCTCTAATCTTAGTGGGTATGAGCATCTGCAGATCACCACGATTAAATTTAAGTGATTCTAGACATGGTATTGCCTGTCTGGCTCTTTTCAGTTTAAGAGAAGGAGAAAGAAACTCTGTAAGTGATGGCAGAAGAGAATCTCATTCTCCAAACCAGCATCTCTCAATATCTCATGAGAGACTCACATGCCAATTCAGCTGTCTCATCTGACACTCCTTTTCCTCGCTTCAATTACTTACTACTATTATTTCATGTGCCAATGTTGCTATCTTCACTGACAACCCTGCACTTACTACCTATTTGAGTTAGACACCTGTTGTCTCTCCAGAGTCCCTTAATACTTCATACTCTATCTCAGGTCCCAGTGGAAACTAGTCACCTACAGGAAAAAAGGCCCACAAGCTTTGTGCCTTCCCAGTTCTTGCTGAAATTGTTCTTGTTGAAGAAAAAAAATCTAGAAACAGGTGCCTGGAGCAAATACGTTCCCACTCCTGCTTGTGGGAATGCTTGGCTTGCTGCAAATACTGTTTGACATTTCCTCACCGATGTTGAAGGGGTGGTGACATCTTGACTGGTAGATGGAAGGGCCTCATGGCTCTCTGGCTGTCAGAGGTTCTGCCCAGGCACTGCTTTGCTACCCTCTCAGATGAACTCACAGAGAAATCAGATGAAGAAGTTACTGTAGATCTGTGAGCATATGTACATGGTTAGTGAATGTTCTTTGTGTGTGTATGTATAAATGGAAGCATGTCACTGTGGAAAAAAGATGGTGTTAGGGAAATAACATTTGCTGCTCAAGTATCTTGCATGTAGGGCAAAATGTACCTTGTTCTTCTGGAGCTATTTGCAAACAAAATTTGTTCCTTTCTAAATTCAAATGGAGAAAACAGAGCCATCTTGCTATCAGGAACTTCCTCTGCACTGGCTTCTTCGCCAGCTCTCCAAACATACAGGTATCTTTTCCGACTAAGAGTTTAATGATTCATGTACTTGCTGGATGGGTGACCAAAAGGATTGCTTCAGTGCTGAAACGACAGTTTTGTAGTGGGCAGATTATTGTTGCAAGGCTGCCTCTGCACACTGTAAAGCCAAATTAATAGAA
Organism: Gallinula chloropus; assembly: GCF_964237585.1. Lineage (NCBI taxonomy): Eukaryota > Metazoa > Chordata > Aves > Gruiformes > Rallidae > Gallinula > Gallinula chloropus. The sequence goes on along the minus strand of NC_140092.1, from coordinate 6,469,397 downwards.
GCAAGTAAAATAGCACTTGTAGACAATCAGTATAATGTAATGAACCTTTTGAAGTTTTACCATCCTCTTTCCCTGTAATTCAGGTAGTTTCAGAAGACTGGAAAGAATAGGCATGTTTTATTTGGCTGCTTTCATACTCAAGGTGTCACAAAGTGGTTTTGGAAGGAGAACAGAAAAATAAGCAAGAAAAGACTGTCAAACCCCTGTGTTTGTTCATTGTGTTAGGTACCTCAACTTTCCATCTTTTCCAAAGAGCAATTTTCAGAAGAAATAAATAGGACAATATAAGACTTTTTAAAAGCTACACATTCTCTACATCTCATTCAGATGATTGCTTAAAAAGAATTCACCACTTTAATTAGAAGCATTGTTACCACATAGTCTATGACCTTTGTCAACTTGTGAAAAAAGCATTTAATAGAATATTGCCATTTTAACCCTTTAAATGCACTGTTCCTTTCAAAACAACTTACACTTGCACAAGTTCTCTGAATTTATGCAACTGCAGAGGAAAAGATAAAATGGTAACATAATTATGAGCTGTTTAAGGGGAAACAGTTCACTGAACTGTGCTACCACCATTGGAACTAATACTTGAGCCTTTCTGTCACTGTCAATCTCCAAGATTTTATTAGCTCTGAAAATCTTCTGTTACACCTTCTCCTTCAAGCACAGAACTCAGACAGAGGAACGAGATTGCCTCAGAGGGAAGAGAAGGTTTATGTAGTCAAATTTCAGAAGGTAGCTTGACAGCTTCTGACATGATGGACATCACAGATGTCCTCAGTAAGTGGATTCATAGTGATTTTGGACCAATTGTTGCAGTTGTGCTGCAGAGAAAGCTGCACTTCAAAGTCCTCTTTTGGGGTTTGTTTTTTTTTGGTACGTTTCATTTTGGGGATGTCAGTGAAGTATAATGCCTTGTAAAGGAGGAAGGACTGAATTATAAGATTGTATATAGCTGGAATATTTGTTTTCATTGCCTGAGCTTGCAGCCTAAATTCTTTCCAAAGTGCTTTTGAAGATGCTTTTCAGCATGCCCAACAAAAACCATACCTCATTAGCAGTCACTAGGTGAAGCTGAACATTCTAGTAAATGGGCTAGCTGGGCAAAGGCGTTTCATGCCAGAGCCCATTTCAATAAACTTCAGTAGAACAACATAGTGAAGGAACATGACTAGGCCAAGAAATTTCTGCATTGCTGAAACATGAGAGAAGCATTACCAACAGTTGCTCTGTGCTCCACTGAACGGGATACGGTTTCACGTCAGCCAAATTCCTGAGTGAAAGTTTCTGGCCTTTCTACTAAATAGGGCAAAGCTGGTGTTTAGCCATTCAGGATTTACATATTTTAATTTTTATTTTTTTTATTATTTTATTATATTAATTTTTATGTATAAGTAGGAATAAAACCAGGTTATTGTGAAGTCCTCAAAATTTGATGTATGGGGGGGAAGATGTAGAATTCATGTACTTTGTCAGCTTTATGACACAGGTGATGAGGAGTTAGATTGGCTCAGTGATTCCTTAATACAAGGAAAAAATAATAATAATAGCAAACACACAGTTAATGGAGGAGGATTTAGATCATAGGATCTGTTAGGTCGGAAGGGACCTTTAACTGTCATCTAGTCCATTTCCCCTGCACTAAGCAGGCACATCTTCACTAGATTAGGTGATGATCTCATGTTTTTTGTAGCTGTTGCAGAGAACAAAAACTAAGGAAGCCTTCTTCCGTGGTCTCTAGGCTTTACTCCTGAATTCTCCTCTAGTATCCTGTCCTGGTTCTGGTCAGGCTAGAGTTAACCTCCCCAAGCAGTCAGCCCAGGTGAGCTGAGTTAGCCCAGGTGAGCTGAGTTAGCCCGGGCTGTTTCCACACCACCTGACATAAAAGGCAAGCCCCTTTTATGGGGGAGTGATGTCAGGTGGTGTGGAAACAGCCCGGGCTAACTCAGCTCACCTGGGCTAACTCAGCTCACCTGGGCTAACTCAGCTCACCTGGGCTGACTGCTTGAGGAGAGTAACTCTGGCATGGCCAGAACCAGGACATACCCATAGACTTTGTTCAACAAGTGTAAATGAGGAGAAATTAGACATGATCCTGGGCTTCAGCAGCATCAGTTCACAGATTCTAGCACTGAACAGATTCTAAAAGGAGCATATATGGTCCTTTCCACTTGCATATTGCAGACAGTTCTCACAAAATCATATTACTCACATTAGGACTAACTGCTGCCAGGAGAATAAGAGTAATTTTCAATACAATTTAACAGTAAATAGCTAAAAAATGTGATGGAATGAGAGCCAGACCTTAACAGTTACCTACGTATTACTACACAGGTTTTAGAATTTACACAAAATGTCGAGGTCTGATTGTTATTCATGAGAAAACACGGAAGAAAACCTGTCAGCAAAGAAACTGCTTTGCACCAACGATGCCAGTAATATCTCTACCTTCATTCCTGAACAGGCATGAGGATCTGGGATTCATCAGCATTCTTGTTTTGCACTAAAAATTGAAATAGCACTAAATGAGTTAGTGACGTTTCCAGCAGTGTATGTACTCTTGTCCTTTGAATCTTTGGTGCCTTGTCTGTGCTCCCACACCACCTTATCCAGCTGTTCTCTGCCCTGGATGGATCAGGAACCTCTGGCTGATGTAGGCTGGTGTTTGACCAGCTGCATTGGGGCTGCTCTTTCCCTTAGGGTCCTACTCATCCAGTGGTTGCTCTCTTGAAGTAATTACTGCTTTTTTAAGCTCTGCAAAGTGTTTGGTGCACCTTCCTCAATGAAAGTGTGGGCTAAAATTTTTTAAGATTTTTAGGGGGAAATGGCACTGTGGTATTTCTTTTGCTTCCTTTTTGTCAACCTAAAACCATGCTGCCTTGGAAGTGGCTCCAGCAAAACTTAGGGTCATCACTTGATGTTCCAGTAACTTTCTGGCATTGCCTTGCCACTGCAGTGCTGCCTGCAGTCACTGCCTGGCTCATGCCTGTCCTGATGGATCTCTTTAGCTGTCTTCACACAACTGCTCCTTCATCACAGCTTGCAAAGAGACCCTAAAGAAGTAATTCCTCCTCTGGGAAAATCTCTTCTAGGGCCCTTATGTCTATATTGACCTCACAAGTAGAAAGAAATTCTTCCCTTGAAGATTTGTTGTTGCCTTATATAAGATTAAAATTTCCACCCATATAATCCCAGTGGAAAATAGGCAGGGACAATACGAGTTTAGGTTGTTGCCAGATGTCCCGTTTCTCAGCTTCATTGCACAAAACCAAAAATTGCAAAACTAAACTGTAGTTCTTGAGTATCAACATGTTGTTTAACTATTTCGGGAAGTTTCAGGGGCTGGAAGGTAGGGAATGTTTTGTCATAATTTATGAAGTAGCCATGAAGGGGGATGGTGTGAAGAACTCAGTGTTATTTTTTGACAATAACTACATTTTAAAACTCACAGTAGAAACTCTTTTGGAGCTGATTTTAAACTGCTCTGTAAAAAGCTCACCTTCCTAGAGTTCCTTAATTCAGGACTTAAAAGATCTCCAAATAGATAAATCTATCCAAGAAACAATTGGGAAGTGCTTTTAACCCCTTACTTTAAGTACATGATTATATAAGGAAATAAGTTGAAGAACAAACCTCATAAAGCCATTTAGATAAATGAAGACGTTTTCTTACTGAATTTATTCCAGTTATATGAACTAAATATCCTGGCATCAGACAACAGTACAGAACACTTTAATAAGTAAGATACCTTTGGTATTGGTATGAATAATCCTGACTTGCTTTATTAAAAATGTGGAGGAATGTGACACGCTGCTGTTGTTATATATAGCTTACTCTAAAATAGCTATAAGGTTTGTACTTATAGAATTGTTGGAATAGAACCTCTATTGTTGGTCAAATGTTCAAAATATTTTTCTAATTCCATGGCACTAATTTCTAGTCCCCATAATGCTTGCATTATTTCAGAAAGATTAGTAAACACATGGTAGTTGTAATTTAATTAATATTCATAGGAAATAATTGTCAAGAGAGTTTGTTGATCTTGCAATCTGAATGAAACATAAAGTAGGATTCTGGTGGAATATTTTAAGTGCAAACCACACATTTCTTTCTTCTCCTCTTATATTAAAAAAAGCCCAAACTAAACAAAAAAGAAAAACCTGAGAAAGATTCTGTCATAGTGATAGTACTACCAGCTGTCTAGGCACATAAGTAATGTGAGGTGATGCTGTGATGGAGCACTTGCCCTTCTTCCATTCCTCCTTGCAGTTAGCCTCTTTCTTATTAAGGAAAGCGTATATTCCCTCTTTAAGAATTTACAGCTTGAAATAAAAAGAATACAAGTCAGAGAAGGAGGGGAATACTGTCATTATCATTGTAATGACATTTTTCGTGTAATCTGTATGATAAATGAACATTAAGCAACAGAAGCTAAGGAAGGTTTGAGCAGTGTTGCATTACTGTGTCTGTAAAACCTTTTTCTCTCTCTTTTCTTTCTCTCTAGAATGCTAAATAGAAGCCATAGCTTGGGAATCGATAGTTCAATTAGATTATATGGTGGCTTTTTGGATGACTGTTAGCATAGCCAGGAGATTACTTTCCTTGGATATTGGTAGAAGCTGCTCTGGAATGGAAGCCTGTAACTGCACCTTTAGCTAGCCTGCACTGGGACAGAACTGCAGTCAGAAACAGCCAGAAGCAGTGGGTTTATATTATGCTTGCTGGATGCCCAGGGACTAAAACATAATTAGCTATCCTGCATCCAGAAGGAAACAGAAACCATTTGCAATACACACAAACAATGAAAGGGAGTATTAGGCCCAGGTCCCAAAAAGTATGTACTTAACTTTAAGTATGCAAATTGTTGCACTGGAGTCAACAATACTGTGTAAGTGCTTTAGAGTATTGGAACATGAGTGCCATAAAATGGCACTGCAGAGACATTATGGGATAGCTGACTAGAAGACTTCATTTTGAAAGTAAAAAACCAGTAAGTTCCATGTTGGGGTGAAATTCAGACTGAAGTTTGCTTTTTAAAAACCTTTAATAAGCATAGATGTATGCAAATAACCCAGCCTCAGAGCGTCACAGATAGCTTGGCCAAAGAGAGAGAATGCACTATTGACCCCCTCAAGTAAATGTTTGTAAATTCTCTTTTCCAAAAAGCCTCAAGCAGAGTGTCTGCTGTTTCGTAACATCAACATCCATGTGCATTGCACAAGCACCATTCTGGACATTTTTTGGATACCTCACACTAAAATGTTTGAACGTGAGTGTATTTGGTGGCTATGAGATCACTCATATAAAACACACTAGATTCAATGCCCTTTGGTTTGCAGTTGCCCCCCACCCTGCTCACACATAGAGAGGCATATTTCATTTTGGGAAGCTTACTTTTTTTATAGGGTGTTCCTGTGGAAATGTTAGGTGGATTGGAGTAGAGATAAGCATCTTCTCCCTGTTAATCTACAGCAAATGTTATCATCTACGTGGTCTTATGGTAAATACTTAAAATAAGAATTAAACCTCAATTTTTACATTAAAGAGGGCTAAACATTTCCATAAAGAGGCTGTTTCTGGAAGTAACCTTTTACTTTTATAAATGATCTGTCTTCAACAGTGTAGTAGCATTGCAGGCATCCTTTGTGAAACTCAGGCATTGTTCATTATCATAATATTTCCGGATGAGGGGTTTGAAAAGGTTAGTCTTTATTCTTAGAGTAACCAACTTAGAGAAGCTGTAACGAATAACAATTAGAAAAATCACAGTTTTTATATTGATCAAACTCCAATTGCTCGCTGAAAGAATTAATTAGAAGGGAAAAAAAGCAGCAAAACGTGCTGGGGAATTTTGAAGTTCAGCGTGTGTAAGAGCCCCCTGATACCCTATGGAAACCTGGCTGCTTAACAGGGTAGAGTTTTCTTTTTTGTTTGTCTGTTTCCAAATGTGTCCACAACTTTTCTAAAGTAAAGTACTAAGGTTTGTTTATTGGTGGCTTCTCCTGTGCAAGGGAGAACAGAACTGCAGCTGATCTTTAAAAGCAGAGCCACCAGGGAAGCTAGGGACACCAGTGGAAGAAGCAGGAAGGTTCAAAAGGATCTCTTTAACAGGGACAACTGCACATAGGGACATAATAGAGTGGAGTTGGAAAAGAGGAAGGTGCAAGTAGAAAGAGAGTAATATTAGCAGTGAATATCACAGCAAATAACACAGTCCTTTTCCTGACCACATCTAAGCTAAACATTATTACAAAGATACACTGTTGTATTTTTCCCATCACACACTGTTTAGAGAGAGTTCTCTTGCGTTCCCATTCTCACCTGCAAATACAGCATTACATGAGATGTGAACACATCAGCTAAAATCTAGTTGCTACCCTTAGGGACCTAGAATGGAGAGCTATGCTGCATGCACTGACAATTGCCAATGTGTCTATGAACAACTTCTGAACTTTGCTTATTGTTATGGAGTCTCCATAAATGTCAGTTTCTGTTTTGATTGCACATCTATTTACTTTCATCTTTTTACCTTTATGCTGGGCCAGAAATCAAAGACTGACAGTGACAGTTTACATGGCAACAACCCTGTAAATGTAAATAGGAGAGAACTGATGAGATCGTTACTTTAAAAAATGTCTGCTGAGGTATGCCAACTGCTTCTGATCAAGTCCTGTCAAAGGAAATGGAAAGTACCTCACCAAGCATTGAAGGGTGAAATGGGCAGAGATAAGCTTGGACGGGCTGACCAGAACTGAAGCAGATTTGCCTCATTTAGAAAAGATATTCTAAGGGATGAAATTCTGGACTTATATATTTAAAGTAATGTATATCTCTGGACTTTAAAACTATAAACTAAAGGAATAAAGCTTTGCTTAAACTACAAATGTACACGCAAAATGTGCTGGAGAGTCAAAGAAAGGCTGTTGAAGCCTGGGAGAAAGCTAAATTTCCATGGGTGCAGTGTGGTGGGACTCCAACACCATGCACATCTGACCATGTGAACTGCAGCAGACCTGTGATACCTGTATTTCACTGCTCGGGTTGACAGAACATGAAAGGTTATTTGGTTTCTATTAAAATAGAGAGAAAAATTACCACAAAGTATAGGGATTGTGGTTCATCTTTTAGTCTGCTACACTGTTTGAAGATAGCAAAGAAAAGGAGTCTCTTTTTATTTGGGAAATGGTGCCATTTCACATTACTTTCACAAGGTAGAGATGAGTTCAGATGAGCCCCAGCAACAGGGCTCAAGATCTGAACCTCCCCAGAGACTGGGAGGCATCTTTGTTCTGTGCTGAACCAATAAGTGCTTAGACAGCAATTGTTCCCTGTCTTTATATGATAGATAAGGAAAGACAAATCTTATTTCAGTGTTCCCCTAAGCATCAAAGCTTAGCCTTGAGAAAATGTTGAGGAAAATAAAATTATAAAAATCCCAAGTGTTAATTGGCCACTGCAACTTGTAAGGGTCATAGCCTTACGGGCTTTACAGGCAATCCTTCTGGTTCATCAGCCATCCCTATGTAAGAGGGACAGACTGCCAGTACTTCTCCAGTGACTTGTGCTCTGTCTGGTGTCACTGGGTTATTCTCCCTCAAGAAAACACCAGGTGTAAAACAACCTATTGTCAGTGCAGCTGCCACCATGCGAGTGAGAACCCGTCATGATGTTGAAAAATGCCACTGATGAGCATGGCTGTGTGCCCCTTTCTTCTTGCTCTCTCCACTGAGCACCGTTAAAAGGTGAAGGCTGATAGCTGATGCCACATTAACAGCAGCACTGGATATACCCAGGTGAGGAACAAGTACATTCAGCATGAATTATTGTTTCACGTTTTCTCTACAAGACAAACGACTGATAAAAATTGAACATATCCCTCTAAATAAGATTTTAGCCAACCTACAACCCCTCTTTTTTTGCCTGCATCTTATCTTTTTAGAAATGATTAATATGATGTGGTATTGGGGCTCTAAGTCAAACTAGAGAAATTATTAAAAATCTAGAGAAACAGCGTGAAACCATGATGCATGTGATGAAACTTCCAATCCCAAATTATTGTAGAATGGTATAGGTTGATCATTTTCTTCTTAATCTAAAACTTTCATGCCATAAAATAGCCTGATCCCTAGAGGTACTGACTGCAGCTTAGCAGCTGATTTGTACGCATGTAGCTTGTTTTTCTGGCAAGATACAAATGAAAGCATGGTGTCTGCTCCAGTGAAGTTATATGAGAGTGAGTTGGAGATAAAACATAGACATGGAAGATACTTAAGGGAAGATTAGTCACATCACATGGTTACAACTGAACCAGACTCTGCAGTATCAGTTCTGACATTTCTATCCTTGTGTCATTCTGGGAGAGAGAGGGGCTGTGTCTCACTCTTGCTCATGAAGTGTCTTCCCTTTCTCACCTTCCCACATATTCTTGGACATCTTGGCCATGCCATCCACAATTCAACACCACCTGTTGCTTTTTCCCTCCATTGTGCCCTAAAAAAAAGCAATAGATCTCATGTTGGAATGCCCCTGCCCTCCCTCCCTCCTCAACAATGGCAGTAGCTTCAGGATCTGCTGCAGATCTTTCTCTGACTATTTTAGACCCTTCAAAGGAAGGGGGTGCTTTTTATCTTCTTCCACCTTCTGCTTTCATAGGAATGTATCATTTTCAGGACCTCTGAAGCAGGTAGTTACTGCATTGCTGTCCCAGTAGCTAGATACAATGCCTGGCCTGGATGACCATCTGTTGTAGTTTGAACTTAGCCTGAAGCCTGCCTGCTGAGTCTCATTGATCAAAAAATATTTCTGTGTGTAAAGAAGACACCCCTCCCTTTTTCCACCAGTTTCCAAACTTCCATAAGGAATAAACAGGCAGCTGCAAGACCCTATTGCTTTACTAGAGTTCTGAGCAATGAGTTTAGTGACAATGTTTTGTGGTCTAAAGAAATGTTGAGACTTCACTAAAGATCCATTATTCAAAAGGTTTGGAAATCAAAGAAGATTCTCACTGGCGTTTAACAAAATTTAAAATCTTACACACTTTTATAGCTGTCAATAGATCTTGGTCATTAGGCAAGGTTGAATATTTAAAGGATTTTCAAATATCATGGACATCTTGAAAGAAACCCCGAAATTGCAAATGGGGGAAAGAAAGCCTGGATGTGAGGCTGGTGGTGTAGCCATGACAACCAAGGCAAGAGGAGATGTGAACGAAGGCAGGCATTAGGCAGCAGAGCTGTGCAGGACCTTGAAGAAAAGGCCAGATATTAGGAAAAAAAGGGGGACCTGGCTGCTGGTAGATAAACTCAGAATACAGGGAAGGAATTTGATCAGAAAGAGCACAGATGTGTTTTACAATGTGCTGTGCTTGTGAATGCTATATGGAGACTTTTATGACGTGAGAGGAAGGTGTTGACTCTAAAAAGGAGGAAAAACGCAACTGTAGAAGTTATTTGGAGGAAGAAGTATATCAGGTGATAGGGCTTCAATGCAAGGGCAGGTATGTATGATGTCTGCAGAGAACACTGTGCTATTGACTGTGACACAGTAGGGAGGAAAGAACAGAGCTGGGAATGAAAATTAGCGGTGCCCATGTTTTAATTGTAAGTTATTCCCGTTGGAAATGCCAGATGTGGCTTTGGCTGGCCAGAAATGATCTGTCAGCAAAATGTTGGCAGTTGGAGTATGTCAATGGCTACCACCCACACAGGAAGGGATGCAAGCAAGGGGAAGTAAAGATGTAAATAGTTTGATTCATATCTCGGGATTCTAAGTTCTGTCCCTGTCCTGCTGTGTGATACTGGACAAGTAATTAATTATCCTGCGCCGGTTTTGGCTGGGATAGAGTTAATTTTCTCCATCATAGTTGGTATGGGAATGTGTTTTGGATTTGTGCTGGAAACAGTGTTGATAATTCCGGGATGTTTTAGTTACCACTGAGCAGGACTTACACAGAGCCAAGGCCTTGTCTGCTTCTCACTCCACCCCAGTGGCTGGGGCTGCACAAGGACATGGGAGGGGGCACAGCCGGGACAGCTGACCCCAGTGACCAAAGGGGAATTACACACTATATGACATGTTCAGCATATAAAGCTGGGGGACATTCAGAGTTATGGAATTTGCCTTCCAAAGTAAGTGTTACACATGACAGACCCCTGCTTTCCTGGGGAGAGCTGAACACCTGCCTGCCCATGGGAAGAGGGGGATGAATTCCTTGTCTTGCTTTGCTTGTGTGGCTTTTGTTTTACCTGTTAAACCATCCTTATCTCAACCCATGAGTTTTCTCACTTTTACTCTTCTGATTCTCTCCCCCATTCCACGGGGGGAGGGTGAACAACTGGCTGTGTGGTGTTTAGCCATTGGCTGGGGTTAAATCATGATATATACTGAGGATAAGGAAATTTACATTAGCATGTTTCTTGTCCTATGCTGTGACTTTTTATAAATAACAAATACCATGAAAAAATAAGTTTGTTTTGTATTTAGCTATTTGTATATACACCATTTACTCTGGTTGGCCTCTCAGTGGGGTCTTTTAAATGCTACCTTAATAAATTTAAAAATTAAAAGTAAGAAGATGCAGAAAAGTCTGAAGAGCACTGCAGGATATCCCAAAATCACAGTCAGTCCTGTCTATCGTGTCACACACTGATTATACTCATTACTTTGAGAAGGCTTCTCCTTCTGCCCTGGAGTTTAGATTACCATTTCCCCAACTGGGTCTTGCAGCTCTAATGTTGAGGTTTCTTGCTTCTAAAAAGTTTTACTCCAGTTTTCTGTTTGTTTACTCTATGAATGTAAAAGCATTCTGGATTTATTATACTTAACAAACATTTTCTCTTGGAAAAGAAAATTCTTCTGACCTGTTTGTTCTAGATTAAATATACATTTATTCTAGATGATCTGAGAGATTGATTTTCCTGATGACAAACTATAAAGTAAAGTTGCTAATGAAAAAGAAAACAACCCCACAAATAAATCACAGTTCTGTTGTTTAGTTTACCAGTGACCTCTTCATCTGCTTCATCATCTTGGCTAATTTTGGAGAGGCTGACAACTCAGCCTCCTTCCTCCCAGTTCAGGCTAGTGTGTCGTGGAAAATTTTTCAGAGGTTACATATCCTCTCAATATTTTATCCAACCTTAAAGTCATATTGTGTTTAGTTCTTGGCATGTTTCAAAGCCTGTATTGCTCATGGCTGGTTACATGGACATAACCATTCTCTTTCTTTAATTTACTACCCTGAAAAGCAGTAAGCTGGAGTGCTCTTCATGAAAACGTGGAACTACACAGAAATTCAGGTTAAATTCAATCGAGGAAAGGAGAGGTTATGGCTACACAGTTTATAGTTGACAGTCACATTGTGTTCCAGCTGTGGTCTCTGAGTGTGGTCTGTTCCTTTACATGAGCTCAGTGATTCACTGGCGGGATGGATCCTGCAGATCTGGCCACTTCACACCATTTACTAGGCTACTCTAGACCCATGCAGCTCTATGTGCGGCTGGCACACAAGTAACTGTGGACTCATAAATCTGACATGTAATCTGTTTTGTTCTACTGTAAAGTGGCATGTGTGTATTTGCTTGGTTTCCCATAAATTCTGCTGTTGCTAGAGCACATACAGTACAAGGATGCTGTGGCCACAAGGCCTGATATCAGACTAGAAGTTAATCTGGGACATGAATAGTTGTGCCTCCTGAAGATATTAGTTTTCAGCCCTGGGCAACAAAAGAAAGAGTAACGTGAATTTAATTTTACATATGGCATCAGAAATGAAACACAAAGTCATTTTACCTGTTTAAATGCAAGCATGATCTTTGTGGTATTTTGAAACAGCTCCTTCACATCTGCAAATTTTGATGATAAGGTTACTGCCTAAAGAGTTAATTTCTAGGAACCTAGAGCCAGAATTCTCCTCAACCAATAAAAAACCCATCAGATTGAGTTACTATGTTATTGCTTATTAACCTAGTAGGTTTTGCTTTGATATTTCTTCTTTTTGTCGCTAAGAAAGTCAGAGAGTGGAGTAGGTGTTTCTTATTATTTCTTCAGATGTTTACATTTTCAGTGCTGGAGTCTCCGCTGGCCTAGGGACAGAGCAAACTTACGACTTCAGTCTTGTGGCAATGATTTTAAATACTTCTGACTATCGTTGCTACATGAACAGAACTTTATGCACCATCAATATTTCAAATGTAAATAAAATAGTTCTTTAAAAATGAAGATCACTTAAAACATAGTGCTGCTTGAATGTTGAGGAGCCATTATGTTTAATAGCATTTTTAAACTATTAAAGTTGAGTGGTTACTTTTTATTTTGCATTTAGTCACTCATGGGAGACATTTATTTTGTCTCATACTCTGCAAATAGTGATGCTGTTAGTAGAGAAGGTTCTCATTTTGAATAATGGTCTCATTTATATAATATCCCTTAGTATAATATATTCATATCTTAGAGAGGAATGAAAATTCACAAACTGTTAAGGGGTGTACAGAAAATCAAATGAAATGTATGTCTATAAAAAGTCTTGGGGGAGGGGAAGCAGAAGGGTGATGTCCTATTCTAGTAATTATTTAGTCTGAAGATAACATCCTTTCTTAGCAATGATAGCATCAATAGGAAATAATGATAATAAAAAAAAAATTGTATTACAGATTAGGTAAGATTTTTTTGCAATATCCTTGGACAGTGAACTCCAGGACAATTCGGAATGGCTGACTGCATGAAAACGCAGAAAGAAATTATGGAATTAGATGCAGCAGTTTTTATAGCCCTGACTTAGCTTTATGTAGGCATTTGAGAGCCATTCTTGCTATTTTTTATTCACTTTTTATGGCTATTCCAGCATGTTCCAGTGATTCTCTTTTTATGCTGTGGTAGCACCAAAAAGAAAGGCTCATTTATTTGCTACAAACCTTGCAGAAAAATGAATAAAAGACTGATTCATCGTTTGTTCCACACAACGTATTTTTTTCTATTACTTTTGGGTGCCTTGCCAAACGCCTGGGCTTATATTTCCTGATCCTGAGTGCTTTGAAATTTGAACCAGAAAAATGGACAAATTGTAGGTATAGGTGTGCGAGTCTTTTTGGACACTCTTGATTAAGACAGAGAAGCTGAAGTGGGAACCAGGAACTGATACACATTTAGAAGTACTTAAATCACTGGTGGGGTGATGGATGTTGGGTAGATGAACGTGCAGATGTATGTGCAAATGCTAGAAGCTATATATATATATGTAGCCACTGTCTTGAACATACAGGTGTTACTGCTATCAATAGGAATTTGTCCAGAATAGGATATACCTCTACCTATTTAAGTAAATACTGCTTTTAAAACAGTTGTTTCTAGCGTAAAATTAGCATTGACTTTGTTAGACTTTGCAATTACCAGAGCTGCAAATGGAAAGTCAGCAACGTTTTGGAGGTTTCAGTGTGGTGTTGGACTCGTGTTTTGCTCACTTCAGCTCATGTCAGAGGGGACAAATCAATGCATTGAGGCTTAAATCATATTGGTATGATAAAGATTCTTTAGAAGCTAGTCAGATAGCAAAAAAAATCCGCACTACAGGACTATCTTTCAATTTGTTATGCCATTGTAGATTTTAAAATATACTTTAGTTTTAAAGAAGCAAACCTTGCAAATTCCTCTTTTTCCTAAAGCAATCAAAACCTGTATGGATTCAGTCAATACCTTTTTGAGTAACCACATATCATTTAGCTACCCATTTGTGCTTTGTAACCTTGACTTGATAAAGCTGTTTAAAAAGTTTTAAGAAATCTTTTGTATGGAGGATTGTTAATACATGGAAAAGATCCTATTACTTTATCTAAAGACTAATGCACTACAGTAGCCTTTTCAGTGAATATAAGCTATCTTCTCCAACATGCCTGTAATTCTGTTAAATATCTATTTAAAAGATGTCTAACAGTGTTACTAAAGTGATAGATGTTATTTTTACTTTTAAAACTAAAAAGTGCAGCACCTTCTGAAATACTTTAAGATCGTTTATGTGCAAAATGAATGCATGGTATACTTTAAAGAATAGATTTTTCAACTCGGTAATTTTTGCACTCTTTGAGATTGTTTCAATTGCTACAATAAGGGAATTTGAACTCCAAATAATTGGTGCAGCATTGTGAATTTTATGTGGAGTCTGTGGTCTTTTGAGCATGACGCGTTATTGCTCTTTGCTTTTAGAAGGGTTTTCTTTCAATAGTGTATTTCCTCATTCTCATTAATGGGAATTTAATAATTTACCTTTTTTTTTTAACTTTCAAAGTTTGGGCAAATTTATGTCTAAATTCACATCTGTTTTATCTATCTGTTTTATTCAGGTATTACAGGTATTTTTGTATTCTAACTATTAGTGTGGCATACAGATGTCATAGTCTATTGATGCCATTTGTATTGTGCTGCGTGGCTTGATGTAAAATTTTACAATGCAAGCAGGAAATTGTAAAGAAATTTTCAGATTAAATTATCTGATCAATACTCAAATAATTTAATGAACTTTAGTGTTTTATATAGTGGCATAGACATACATACTTAATACATCTTTTTCTCTATTAAAAGTAAGTTTTACAGCAATAGGTGTCATGGAGGAATTGCTAGACAACTTTTTTATTTCCTTTACCTTCTGATGTCTGGTACAGAGCTTTTACACTTGCAGATTCACGGTGAATCTCACTTTTATAATGCAAATAAAACAAATATTGTCTGTATGATTACAGTTACTTGAGCGCCGCGACTGTACTCTGTTACACACAGTACGTGCTTCTCACTGCCAAGACATGGCCCTTGTCCAATGTATACAATCCAAAGAAGAGTTTATGCTCTATACTCAGGTTTACACTTCGAAATCATTATGCTTCTGTTAGCTACACTGTGCACAGTAACTGATCAACAGTAGTTTTACTTGTACACCATGGATGGTGTTTGGAAATCAGCGTATCTCCTGGTCCAAGCTTTCTACTTATTTTCATCCACAGAATTGCTTTCTGAGTTTAAGGCTACAGTATCCTTTACTTTGGGGCCTCTACCTGAAGCTGCCAGAGGTGTGACATCTAGATAGGAAAAGTAACTTCTGTCTTCTCTATATGGAAGCTCTTAGAACCACAGAAAGCTTGTGGTCAGTTGCTCCTCAGAAGTTGAATGTCACATATTCTTAACCATCCAGACTTGTGCTTGATGATATCGACCTGGATCTTGCCTCAAATGCATGGCCTTTGTGCCCAACATCAGGCTTTTGAAAGAAAAAAGAAAGTTTCCAGTGGTGTCATGAAATGTGGAAGGCTCATGGTGTCTATGTGAGATATTCTAGAAAGATCCATGAATTTTTAGAAGATACGGAATATTTACTGTGATGGCAGAACATCTTTTCATAGACCTTAGTAGTGCAACCATTGTTCCAGCTTAATCTCTTCTTGATAACTTGAGATACCTTTTTACTGGATATGTGGGTAAAAGAACAGAATCATAAATAGCTGCAGAATGTCTGTGGAGTATGCTTTCTGGAAGACTGGGAAGCAAAAAAATCGTGAGATTGAGCATAAATACCAATAGGTTACACCAACTCTATGTTCTAGGTTTGTAAATGAATTTTACACAGCCTTCATGAAGGAGAAAAGAATGTTCTGAGGATCAGGAGGTAAATGCTTTGAGTGGCCAGAGTGGAGGTTTCAAAAAAATAAGACGTCCCCCCACAGTCTTAGAATGATAGAATTATTATACCTGGACATCAGGTAAAAGGGCCGATTGTGAGACATGTGCTTTGTGTTAAAGCTTTCTCATAACCATGCTGTTCTGAGGAATTCAAACCATGCAAAGGTAGAGTGCCTCTGCATCAAAACATAGAGTAGTGTGAGAGAGAACCCCCCTCTCCTGGGAACTGTCCATTGCAAAAATGCCTTTTTAAAGTAAATCCTGATTATTAACCAACATCTTTTTGCTGTTTTGTGGTAAATGTGGAGCTATGTTACATTTATGGACATAAGAAACATACTCATGGTGTCTGTCTTTCTGCATTATCGTATGAAAGAATGGAGAGTCTCTGTTTACTTTTTGATGATTAAGGGAATGCCAGTTTACGTGCCCCTGAGGCAGAGAAAAATTAGACCACCAGTTCCCAGGAATGCCCCAATTCTCCCCTATCCCTCATTAAGTTTTATTAAAATACATCGTGTAATGCTTATTGGAATCAGTCCCATCCACAGTTAGGAGTGTCCACCCGTGATTCAGGCTAATCCTCCAGCTGTGACTCAGTTCCAGGTGGTTCAGCATCTCTAATTCTGCCTGGTACAGGGTTCACTGAGTCACTGACATTCCAGGTCTACAGAGCAGAATACAGCATTTGTGCATCTCAGAATAATAGCAGTGAGCAAATTGTACATGGGCTATCTGTAGTCCATCTAAAGTACTTTTACTTCATTACAACACTGAGAAGTGTCTGGAATGTGCTTCTTATTCATCGTTTACTGGGATGCCTCTTTTTATGTTTGCATTACTGTAGAGCTGGACACTTGGGCAAGATAAAACACTTCCCCTGGGCTAGATGATATCACACTACAGACAGGGGAGCAGTGACAGGGAGCTGATGAATAGTCAGAAATGTAACATAACTATGGGAATTTCTTAAGGAATGGAATTAGAAAAGGTAATAGTAATAAGGAATTTAAAAAAACATTTTGGACTGAGGTGCAAGGTACTGTACAAGAGCTGCAGTATACATGTACCCCAAGTGCTTGTTTCTCCAGAATAGAAACATTTTAGCTGGAATGTAAGTTTAGTGACAAAAAGAACAAAAAGAATCCCTACTTTTTTATCTGAGCAAGCAGCTTGTCTTATCTTTAAATGTATCGGTAGCATAGTCTGACCTCTTGTATGTAGGGCACAGAATTTCACTGATTGTCTTATCAACAACCCTGGTACTTGTATTTGGCTAGCTCTGATTCTCTGGTTGGGCTTGATTCGAAGCGATCAGGACACAGGGAATCCACCACTTCTCTTGGTACTTCCAGGAATCTATTGCTGCCACTGATACAATTGTACCTTCCTTCCAGTATTTCTTTTACCTGGATATGATTGCAGTTATGGTTCCCTGTTGCATCTCTTTCTGTGGAATTTCAAGAGCCATTTACAGCTTGGTGATGTCTTAGTTTTAAGGTGTTTAAATGCTGTGATCACATCTCAATCTTCCTTAGCTAATCTACACACAGCAAATTTGAACCCTTATAGTGAATTCTCCACCCCTTGCACCATTTTTAAACTCAATTCTCTACCTGCTTTTAATATATTTTAAAAAATTGTCATCATCAGAATGTACATAGTGTTCCAGTACTGCTGCAGAAAAGGATAAAACAATCTCCCTGCTACTGCAGGAAGTGCAGGGAGAAAATAAAGTTTCTGGTATTATATGTTATTTAAGGATGCTTCTTGGTTAGGATTAAAAAGGACGTGTTCCCTCTCCTGAAGATATCATCAGGTAAAAGTTTAGTTCTTCAAAATCCTTATTCACTTGGCTAAATTCACTGACCATGCCAGCATTACCTGGTATGCAACTGTGGGGTGTGTCATTCTGCAGACTGACTGTAACAACCAAAACCATCTGAAGGCAGGGACTGTCATTTAATAAAGACTGTCTAAATAGTACCTGACACGCTGAGTCCTACCCTAGTTGCAACTTCTAGGTACTATGAAAATATAACGGTTAAATTTATTATGATAATAAAAGACTGTGGGAGCTGTGCTGCTGAAATCGATCAGAGTAAGATTAAACAATAAAAAGCTGGTTCAAGGCACACTGAAGTAAGGGGGAACATTCATTGGACTTTGGATCAGTCCCAAAATTAAAGTTTTCTTTCTTAAAAGAGATTTAAAATTCACCATATAGTTTTCCTACACATTCTTCTAAATTCTGTAAGAAATAACTTAAAATTCACCACCTTTCTTACATTCTATACTATGTAGAAGTATATTTTCCTGATAAATCAGTAACACAAAATTAAGCAGTAAAAAGAAATGTTGGGTTTTTTTTTTTAATATTTTGCAAATACTACCTGCATGTCTTAAAGCCAGTAAGATGCTGCCTGCATGGGGCTGGGGTGGGGTGGGGGGGGGGGAGAGCTGATGTATTGATCAGCTGAAGTGCTGCAGAGACTATAAACTGATAGTCAAGAGGAGGAAAGAAAAACAAAAAGAAATCACAGGAGAAGACATAGCAGCAGAAAATCTATTGAAAATAATGTGCTGCTGTCGTCTTCTTAGCTTTTTTCTCCAAATGAGACTGTATCTCACTCTGTTTCTGGTCAAGACCAGGCATAACAAACCCGAAACATTTGTTTTGTATTTTTCCCCCATGAAACTTTGAAGGAATTATAGAGAAAATCAAGGCATGTCTTTAAAAATTCTGATCAGGTTTCCTCTGGAGTCTTGCTGCTGGAAGAATGTCTTATGGGTAAATTTCCACTCTCTCAGCGGGGCAGTGTTTTGCATGAACCAACTCCCAGGAGAAAATGTTGTGTGCTTATTCTGTACAACAAGGCTCAGGCAGCATCTCCATATTAAACTGACCAGAGGGAGGGAGGGGAAGCGGTTGACCTGAGGGGAAAGCAGGAGGGATGAGGAGAAGAAGACAGTGTTTATTTCCAAAGCCTGACAGTGCTATTCATAAAACTAAAAATATAAAATTAAAAAAAAAAATTTAAAACCAGACAAAAATCCTCTTGGAATATTTGTGCAGGGTTCCAGTATGTTATATTACTTACAGCAGTTAACTAGTGTGAATACCACCTTACCAGAAATATGCTCGTTAAAGGTATGAGATAAAGCTCCTCAAAGAAGAAATCTTTGTGTCAGGTAATTCTTTTTTAGTCTCTTTTAGAGAAAGTCAGAAAAATACTCCTTTTCTTTATTCTTTTGCTGCTTGGACTTCAGGCTTTTTTTTATGCTTCTTAAAAATTGACTTCACTTTTCAGTCTTTTTTGAACCTGGTTGGCAGTACATACTGTCTCACTAATGGAGCTTGTTGTTACTGGGCTATTTCTTGGTATGGTTCTGTGATTCAATACTTTTAATTATCTTTTTATTACAACATGTACCAGGTCCTAACATACAGTAGATTTACTGATAAGGCCATATACCACTTGTATCCATTTATAGTAATTTTTATAATGGTATCTCCCTAATAAAATGTTATCTTATTCATTCAATTTGTGTGTAATAAATCAACGCCTGTTCGCTTTCTTCTCATGCAGATATCAGTATAAGTATGTACGACTGTGTGCATGTACTAAACCTGATGATGTTGCTTGCATACAAATGGAAATTAGCTTAAGAGCATTTCATTAATGAAAGTGTAGCTGTTTGCCTGTGACCCGAATAAAATTAATACCCTAAATAAAATAAAATAACATGGGACTTTATTTTACCTTTCACGTGTCCTTTGAAAAAATATATCCAACCCACTTTTCATGCTGTTATTCCCATATTACAGATTGCAGATCTAAATAATTGTAAAGCACTTAGGATGCTTTCTTTCAGTGATTTTTCTGCTGAATAAGATAAATCAGGGATACCCTGATGTAATTTTTTTTGGTGCAATACCAGTAAGGTGCTGCATTAGCTAGCTGTAGAAGTAGCAGCAAATCTCACTCTGCATATATGCAAATGAGGATGTATTTAGCTGCTTACACTGCACTGCTATTACATTTAGAAATGTGTGAAATACGTAATGGAAGATGAAGTAATGCTCTGTGCCCTGGCTTTAAAGGTGGTACATAGGAAGCAGCACTTATTCAGGTTCTTCTGAAAAGAAGCACAATATCAGACTACAAATATCAAAAGGATATAATGACAAACACAAAAATACCTTGGATTTAGTCTGGATCCTTTATAAGTGTCATTACTCCCATACAGATAAAGCCAGTTCAAAACAAACTTCAAAATGTTTGGAGAAAGCACGGACTGAGGTATTGCAGTCGTGGAAAAAACAGCAAACAAAAAGTCCTTGATAATTCTGGTTTTTCTCTACGCAGCCCTTCTTCCCTGAAGAAAAATAATCCTAATAGCCATATTGCCATACTGCTTAGACTTAGACTTTATAATACTTTAGACTGGGCATTAGGAAACATTTCTTTGCCAAAAGGGCAGCCAAACAGTAGAACAGGCTTCCCAGAGAGGTGATCAATGCCTGTAGCGTGTCAGTGTATAAGAGGTATTTCAACAATGCCCTTAATAATGTGCTGCTGCCCAACTCTGAAGTGGATGGGCATTTGGACTTGATGATCATTCTATGTCCCTTCCAACTGAAACACTCCTGTTCTATTCTATTCTGGTTTATGCCAGTCCACACCACTCCACTTTAAAAAGACAAAGAGTAAAATCCATACATTAACAAGACACTTAGGAAAATACCAATTGGAATGTTTTGCTAAGAAAGCCAAAATATTACTGTAACTGTTACGGGATCTTCCTAAACATGAACTGTATACACTAAAGACAGTGAGAGTATTTCAAAGTGGTCTTCTTGCTCAGTGGATGTCCTGTTCCTAGAATCGTTGAATGGGGCTTTGGGCAACCTGGTCTAGTAGAGCATGGAACTAGATGATCTTTAAGGTCCTTTCCAACCCAAACCATTCAAGGATTCTATGATAACTTTTCTCTCTGGTCCACATTTTAAATTTTTCCTCTCCTCCTGTTGAATACTTGTTTCACCACTAGCAGATGATTTGATCCAGTCTGCAGAGCTCTCACTGTTGTTTGGAATCGTCTGGTGAGCAAATGAAATGGAAACAAAAGGGTAAGATCAGTGATTAAATTTACTCTAAAGATTTCTAGCATGATTATTTGGAATGTCAGAACCTGGGAACAAAAAAAGATTTTGGACTGATTACCCATATCTGTGTATCTCTGTTGTTCTAAATGGAAAAAATAACTTGTTTTGCATTAAAGAAGTGTGTGGACTTTATTTCTTGTTCTGAAGCAAGATGTGCACATTTTCTGTTTGTGAGAGCAGGGTAGCAAGTGCCTGCATTCACTCCAAGAACAGCCCACTAGTTTTCTCACTGAAGACTGCAACTGGCATTAGCTGCTCACTCAGTGTTCCTCACAAGCAAGAACCCATTTAAGAAGAAACAGAAAGATTTGAGCAGAAAATTAGGTCTTTCTCCTTGAAGCAGATAAATTTAAGTCTGTTATGGTAGTGGACCTTCACCCCTTCCTTTTTAACTCCTACAAGGAAAGCACCTGCTTTACTTGGGACAGCTCATCCCTGAATGTGGTTCATCTGCTACTGTTTCAGATTCCTATCTGGCTGTACTCCTGTCTGATCAAATCTCAGAGATTTACAGGTCAGGCTCATGTTATGGTTGTAAACTCTGTCCTGGGAGAAATTTTAACTTCATTCTATGGGATCCAGACAAATATTTAATTTGTTTATATGCTTATTTTTGATTCTATTTAGTATGACATGTTAAAAGATAATCTGCAAAGGTTGGTTAAAGAATCAGAAAAATCAGTTCTTTAATTTCCACCCCCTAAAGTGGTAATATTTTCCTTCCTTCCTCTGGAAAACAATTTCTGAACACCTTTATGCTTTTTCCTTGGTTACATTTATATTATTAACTTCAGTAATTAAATTCTTAGGAGTTCAAACTGTTGAATCTCTCCCTGTGAACTGCAATTCTTAATTCAGAGTACAGTGTGAGCTAATCAATATCTCTACAGTAATCCAGTTCTCATTATGAAGATCAGATCCTTCTCACTGAGCTCAAGGATCGGTTTCCCCTCTCAACACAGGCAGGATCAGAATTCATGCCTCTCCTGAACTAGCTATAGCCTCCAAGAAAGACAACAGAAAACTCTATTGAAGTGTGTATAGAAGATATTTAATGGCTGAAATTATGATAGGCTTTAAGTAGGTTTATTCATCTGTTTATGAAGACAAGAAGGAAAACCTAAGCAATATCCTTTAAGATACCATCCAGCACGGTAACTGCTAAAACGGGATAACTGTGCTAAATTGGTGCATTCTCTTCTCTTTCTCCATCTTGTGTCTTCCTCTTCTTTCAGAGTGCTTCAGGGAGTGTCATAAACTCATACAAATTACTTTGCTTAACAAGAACAACAATAATAATAGTAATAATGACATCCAGATTTTCCAATGTTCTCTTCTAAGTGAAAATCAAGTCATCACATCCAAATCCAGGTAGGGGATGAATCCAAGCACAGTTGCTCAGTTCCCTTTCCTACGTGAGTAAAGTGAATTTTATTGAGAAGTATTTTATTGTCTAAACCCACAGGTAAAAGAATCCTACCTCTTACCATCCAAAGCATTCAGTATTTTATTTAATTGTTTCTCAGCCCGAGCTCAACGTTTTCTGTTTGTGTACAACATTACTGCCAACTCCCCTGAAATCTCAGCATGTCAGACCTGGAAACCTGGGTGTAAGGGTCAGTTGTGATACTGTATTTTCTTTCCTTTCTATAACCAAGTCCTGGGTCTTCAGGCAGCAATCTATGTAACGTTACTGTGAGTGAAGTGCTTAAGGTTTAAGGATGTGACTAGGAGCATTGCTGGATCTGTTTTTCACTTAACTAACTGATAGACTTTGAAATTACCAGAAAACTTAACTTCTTATTTAATGACTGTTTTGGAAATGAAATCTCTATTAGTTGTGAGTATTACAGGTAGGAGGAAGTGACAGATGATGAACACAACAGATCACTGTTACACAGTGATGTCAGATTGTTTGCTATAAGTGGAAGCAGGTGATAAGTGTCATAGCATGGTCAAATGGAGATGAATAAGGGACAAAGTCAATGCTTGGAAAAATGAGAGCCTGCTGTGGGAAGCTGTGGCTTTAATGGCTTTTGAGTTGTGGTAAATAATCAGCTCAAGGTGAGCTGCCAGCTAACACAGTAGGGAAACTAAAGTGATGTTTGGATATATCAAATGGCAAAATCTCCAGTAAAGCATAGGAAAGTTATTTTATTTTGGAGAGGTCTGGTGAAAATCTCATGAGACACTGGGTTCACTTTTGGTGCCCACTTTTCAAGAAAGACAATAATACTTCAGAGAGTGGTAGGGAAAAAAAAAAAGAGAAGAATGTTTAAAGTATTTTTTTTAAATATGTTTTGCAATGAAAGAATCTGAGATCTCCATCTGTTTTCTTATCAGAGGAGGTTACTTAGTCCTGGTGTACAAGTACTAAAATAGAGAAGAAAATTCTAGAAGGTTACAGACAACAGCGAAACAACGCTTTGAGGCTGGAAATTCAGGGCACTTTCTTAAATTAACCATTGTAATACACTTTTCAAAGTCAATTGGAACAACTTTCCTAAGATTTTTAACCCTGTGATTCCCTATTGCAAAAACCACAAAAATAGGCAATTTGTTAAAAATCTGTGCTCCTGTTCAAAGAAGAATTTTAAGAAAAAAAATCCAGTTTTCATGACAGCAGTGCCTCTTTCTGCCTTATCTTTTTCTGCTAAGAAACTGCAGAAAGCAGTTTGGTCCCTGCTTTTAAGAGAAGCATACTAGTTTTCTCTTTGGAGAGATGAGAAATGCCTCCAAAAACCAGATGTACCTTCCCCTCCCAAAGCCTGTGCTATGTTTACCCTAAAGTGGCTCATAAAACTATAGTTTCCCTTATATGCATGAGGAAAAATACTGAGGTGAAATTATGGAAGAAGGGACGCTTTGTCTTCAGGAGTCAAAACGACGTGACAAAGAACTTCAGGCCTGAAGCTACCTCATATTACCCATAGGTGGCTGAATTAGCTGAAAATACTGTGACTTGAAAAGTCCTGCAGGACACAGGTATGATCTCCCCTGATGAGGGCTGTGGATAGAGCTCTCCCCTTCCCTGGCCCCCATCACTGGAGGGTACATGATCTTGCAGGTGCTCCACTGAGCACCCAGCACAGTGCCAGCAATGCTGGTAAGGAAGGAGAGAGCCGTTCAGCTCCATAAAGTAGCAATACTCCAGCACTATAAAGCAGAAATGTGGCTAATAAGTCCTGTGTTTTAGAAGGGACAAATGCTTTAGGAACTGCAGCGTGAAGGCACAGCTGTGAGGATGTTTAAGGAGTGCAAATTTGGTGCTAGTGTGCAGTGAACTGCATGTTGAGGATGTGGGTACTGCACTGGGTTGCCTAGTGTAAACATGCTCTCAGGTGCAAGTGAAGTGTGCCCTAAGCTGTCTGCTCTGCAGTGGGATCAGGAGTAATGGAGATTCTCTGATGACAGCATAATTGCATGAGCAGTGTTATTTATGACTCAGCTGAGTCTACACTTGAGAGATACCTGGCGATAAGGAGTGTAAGCATTTACAGGATGGTGTTTGTGATTTGCCTTGCTTTTCCAAAGCCCATAAATGGCACAATCCCCTGATAGTTCGTTGGGTTTGATAATAGTATCACTAAATCTACTGCATGTAATACTGCAATTACTTTCTATACAGGTTTTGCTTTTTGTGCTTTGGCAATTATTTCCTGATTCACCTCTGTAACATTAAAATTACACTTCTCAGAGCTGTCTAACATAAAGAAGATGGGAAGAGCCTACATCTTTTCCTCTTGTTTTTCCTCCATGCATTTTATACAAAGCAAAAAGTTCTGTTTAAAGCCACAAGTGAAAAACTTCTACATGTTCTTAGAAAATATGAGGTATTTATATTTATTTATGCCTGTGAGCTTGTGTGAATTTCTTTGAACTACAATGCCTGTGATGGCATTACCTAAATTATCAGCTAAGTTGTACAGAGATCAGAGAATCAGCGTGCTTCATTGTGACATTTTGTCCTCAACTCTCCTACTTTAAGCTAGGACACTGCTCATTTTCCCCTCCCTTCTAAATGACAGATATGCCATTGTGCTTTCATTCTTTCTTTAGAATGGTTAATATAGATGAACCTAAGCCTAAACGAGAACAGTCAGGTTTTAACATCATCACCTAAAATAAATTAGGTTTTGGCACCCTCATGTTGCCATATACCTCCATCTTAAATTATAGAAGGAAGAAGCTTCAGAAATCAAAGTCCTTTAAAGAGATTGATGGTGTTTAGGCTTGATCCTGAATGGTACTGAGCATTCTTTCCTCAGTCCTGTAAATTCTTAACTTTTAAGTTCTCTGCAGCTGTCTTAGTGTTTTAGGTCAAGCATGTGTTTAAGTGTTTTGTTGGATTTGGGCCAGAATGCCCAGCACTATAACTAAAGAGGTTTAACCTGTGGAATCTGGATGCCTTAAACTTGAAATCAGACATCTAACATTTCCATGACCAGCAATTAAAATAACTTTCAATCTCTCTTGGTTAAAGTCTTGATTAAGAAACAAATTTTAATCGTCATCAGTTGTGTTTAAACTCTGATTTTGCAAACAGCTGCACATATGCTTAGCTTTACTTACCCATAGTTTTCCATGTTAACATGTAAAGTCTTTAAGTGATTTGGAGAAAAAATCATCTTTACTATTACCATGTCTCCTCACTGCAGTTTTTTTCATGTGGACTACAGTATAGTTGAGGTCTTCTGGTGCATGGTGAAGTATTTTGGTCCTACTTCAGGGATACCTCCTGCTTTCTCTGACAAAGTTTGACTTCAGTTATGATGAGCAAGGAGGCATTTGCTTGCGGTGGTTTGTAATTTGGCAGGGGGATATTTTACCAGTTGTTAGAAATGAGTTCTGCTTCCTAGTTAGGGCTTTGTTTTCATTGGATGAGAATGAGAGCAAATATTTGGACATAAATGTTTTATGGCAGTACCATATGGTCCTTGGTATTTTATTTTTAATTTTTTGCAGTTGCATTAAAATTCCTTTAATAATACCAATGTATTTAATTTAAAAGATAAATGTTGCACATAACCCAAACAGCTGTTTTTCCTAAATTTGCTATAGTATCGAGAGTTTTGCTTCTTTGAAACTCAGTGGTTTATCTGAACAGACAGCTTTATCTCTGGTTTGTTTGTGGAGAACTTGTTTCTCTTTTAACTAATAAATACTGCATCAGTTATATTACATTGTCACAGCTTTGCTCTTAATTGTAGTTTGTGATTAATTTCTAATAGCAATCAGTGAAATAAAATAGTTCGTTAATATGTGTTGCCAGGGTTGTCTTCCACTTGAAAGAAATGATACTAAATTAAATACAAAGAAATCACACAACCAAAAACCCCCTCATCCATTCTTCCCTTTTCCCTTCTTCTCTCAATGCAAAAAAAAAAAACCCAACACCACAACAAAGAACCAAAAACCAAACCCCAATCCCTTAACTGGCACCGAAGACTCAAAACTGAAGATTTACCTTATTCTCTTCTCCCAAGATAATACTATAGAGGAAATGAGCTTCAAAATCTGAAGGCACGTGCAGCAACTGGGGACAAATGAAACACACAGAGGTTTAATCTTATGAGTATCTTCACTGAAGAAAAATGCTAGATTGGAGTAAAGTTACTGTAAAGTTATCACTCAGTATTTTCCAATGCCCAAAAATGTGCCTGCTAGTCAACAAAAGCAAATAGAGATTAGGAACTGTACCCAAACAGCTCATGTGTGCAAAAAAAATCATACACTAATAAAATGGGAAAAAGGACAGTGAGAGCATTTGAAAGAATCTTTACCTTTTTAACTGTATCTCTTCCACAGTCCTCTTTTTTTCTCTTTTAAAAATTCCAATTTTTTTTGGGGGGGGGAGAGGGGAGAAGAGTAAGACTTCATATCAAAGTCTAATTATATACTTCTATTCTAAAAACTTATTTTCTCTGAGAAGTTAATTCAGTAATAGTCACCAGATGGTGTGCAAATACTAATGAGGGGATGTTATGACTCTTGGGTTCCTTGTGGAGGTTGTAGGAGTCGGCATCTTGCCATCAGAAAATAGATGCCGGGGGAGTAAGAAATGCTCCCTGGGGAGGATGTGACTGGACCAGCACGGCTTCATTTTTGTGGCTGCTTTGTTAGTGGGAGTTCCACAAGTTGTTAGAAACTTTAAGTTCATTAGTTTTAATGAAAGAGAAAATGGTGGGACATGGTGCTCTGTGTCACTACTTTGAAGAGTATGGATGCTGCTTGCTTTCATTGAAGGTGAGCAAATACCTCATACAATTTTTAAAAGTGAAGCAAAGTACTACTGTAGCCCAAATAGATTTGGAGTTTGGGACACAGGGAGAGATGGTGACTTATGGAATAACGAAATACTTCTTTTGAGGAAGAGAGGAAATGTTTTTATTTTTTTCTAGCAGGATACTTAATGCTACCTCTTTAGAATGATAATGCTGTGTGTTCTCTGCCATATGATTTATTGCTAGTTAATCCATCACATCTGTTCTCTGTCCCAGTGGCAGGATATAAACATTGTAAGGCAAGGAAGATGAAACAGAGCTCTGGGATGTCTTTTATAACAGATCTATGTAAGTGTGAAAGTAGAAATGTCTGTTGATTCATAGCAGCATGCTAAGGAGCTTCTAGTCAACAGTGGGCACTGACATGTCAATTCCCTTGTGTGACTTGGGCTCTTTTCCCGTCTACTCATTCATTCAACCCCAGTATTTACACTGCCAAACTGAAAAAGGAAAAGAAAATGTTGACAAATACATAACACTGTCTCTTCCAGATACATTGCATTTATATTGGCCAACAGGAGAGCTGCTGACTTCAACAGTTGAAAAGCCTTGGGACACATGTTCAGGGACTTAGTGGTAAGATGTAGAGTTCTCTGCTTCTATGAAGATGTCTGATGCAAGATGGTGTTAGAATCATAGGAGCACAGAATGGTTTGGGTTGCAAAGGACCTTATAGATGATCTAATTCCAACCCCCTGCCATGGGCAGGGGCACCCTCTAATAAATCAGGTTGCCCAAAGTCCCATCCAACTTGGCTTTGAACACTGCCAGGGAGGGTGCAGCCACAGCTTCTCGGGGCAACCTGTCCCAGGGTGTCACCACCCTCTCAGTAAAGAATTTCTTCCTTTCATCTAATCTAAATCCACCATCTTTCAGTTAAAAATTATTACCTCTCATCTTGCAAACAGTCCCTCTTCAGCTTTCCAGTGTGGTCGAATCTGAAACAGTTCATTGGTCTTATCCAGGTTCATGAAGGGTGTACCCATATTACACAATCTCTGATGATATTCTTTTAAATTCTTCCTGGTGAAAATTATTAGACACAGAGACCTCAAGTATAATTATAACATTTAGGATTGAAAGATACTTCTGAAGCACCTTGGAGGATTGTGTTTCTTCTGTGTTCAGTGATGGATAGAGTTCAATGTCTACTGTTGCAACCTTTTTCTAATATTAATCTTACTCAGAAAAACAGTCAAATCACAACATTTTTTTATGTAACCGTTTGTGAGTGTTGAGAAGTGTGCCTGAATATTGATGCATCTCTAGAGAACAAATTGATCTGCTAGGAGCAGTAGATATGTCAGCTTCATTAACAAACAATGAAATTATTTTAAGAATAGTATTGCCTGTATTGATACCATCAGTAGAACGTTCAAAACAACACATCAAATGCAATGAATGTAGGGAACCAAAAAAATGGACCTCTTGACACATGTCAAAAGCTAGAAGAGAAGGCTGCAGGGGGACCTCATTGCAGCCTTCCAGTACCTGAAGGTAGCTTATAAGCAGGAGGGGATTCAACTTTCTAAAAGGATAGACAATGGCAGGACAAGGGGGAATGGATTAAAGCTAAAGGAAGGTTTAGATTAGATATTAGGGGGAAGTTTTTTACAGAAAGAGTAGTGAGGTGTTGGAGCAGGCTGCCCAGAGAAGTAGTGGATGCCCCATCCCTGGAGGTGTTCAAGGCCAGGTTGGATGGGGCCCTGGGCAACCTTGTGTAGATCCAGGCCTGAGGTTGGTGTCCCTGCCTGTGGCAGGGGGGTTGGAGCTCTGTGATCCTTGGGGTCCCTTCCAACCCATGCCATTCTATGATTCTATGAATATAAATCCTATCAGGTACTGTTTGATTGCTATTTGATTTGTTTTAACTTGAGTGTTTCCACTGTATCAATTGAGATACAGCAACATCTAACCTTCTTATACCGTCATTTGTCAGGCACTTGAAATTAGCCTCAGTCTCTGATGTCTTTTCAGCCCTTGCTATTCTTTTCATATAGCCATAAGAATAGGAAATTACAGTCTATATGAGTGCATTGTTTTCATTTTGGGAAGTTATATAAAATAACTGTCACCTATAGAAAAGCAGTTTCTGCAGTGTTTGTTATGGACCTATGGAAGTGCCTGGGATGCAATCCAACACCTTCACTGCTTCATGCTAAGCCCTGTATGGACAGCTAGAAAGGAGGAGAGTTTGCTGTGGCTGTCCTTGTAAATTAAGCAGTGTCCGTGTATGCTACTGAGCACTGTTCTGCTGGTGCTTTGAGGGGACAGTTCCTGGCATGGCTTTCATCTGTGCCTGCTAGCACTTGCCCAAATGATTCCTACACATAGCTTGGAAATTAGTGCAGGTGAAGGACCACTCCCAACAGCAGATTGCATGTGTCCTCCCTGCTTTGGGTGCTCATGTCAGTTATAGTATGGCAAACACCATTCTGTACCTGCTGGCCTCAAGGCTGTAGTATGATCTTGGGCACATTTACGTTGCTGCTATAGACATA
This sequence comes from Gallinula chloropus, assembly GCF_964237585.1. NCBI lineage: Eukaryota > Metazoa > Chordata > Aves > Gruiformes > Rallidae > Gallinula > Gallinula chloropus. Next base: position 6,439,776 of record NC_140092.1, on the reverse strand, counting down.
ACCTCTGCCTCCAGGTCCCATATGTGTCCAGCATGTGTGCCAGGATATAAACAGATAAATGAGGTTGTAGCGGAGAAAAAGCTAAATGAACACAGTGGAATAATAAAGTAGAGCTTATAATTCCTAATCAATACCAGATGGAAGGGATTTGTAAATACCATAGCAAAAGTAAAGTTAAGAAAGGATTTAAAGGATAAAGTGGTGGCGTTTTAAAAGTTTGGTGGATCATATCAAGGCATATCAAGGCGGTCTGAGAGAAGTCATCACAGCTTGCAAGGCAGCAGTAAGAATTTGATATTCATGTTGTCAAAATGAAATGGTGGATGGGGGCTCAGTAACGTAAGAGATCTACCTAACAGATTGTTATGAAGTTCTGGAAGGATGTGTCATTTACTGAAGAGGAAGTCATCAACCAGCAAGCCTAAATGCTTGTACAATTTCATACAATATATGGCAAACTGAGAAGCCTCAGAAGTTTCCAACAAAGAAGTTCTAAGTTGTATCAATGTACCAAAAAGTGACATAGTCTTGCTATTTGTGGTTTTGTGAGCATCAGAAAATACAACTGAAAATGATGCGTATTGTGGTTACACATATTTTTCAACACAGATATATTTATGATCTATTAGTGTACTAGATTAGCTATTTAACATACCAAACATTAGGTAACTTTTCTTGTTTAGTTTACCAGTCTTCATGGGGTGTGTATTTGCAAATGTATGAAGATGGGAGAATTCGGCAAAAATAATTATTCCTTCTAGACTTCAGGAAATGTAACTCTATCTAAGGAGACTTGAGCTATTATTAAGGACACATGAGCACAAGATGGTATTTCATGGGTAAGGGAGAACAAAGCAACAAAGCAACTCACTGCTGTTGTCAGATTTGACCCTTACAATGGATTATGTAGGTAATAGAGATTGTGATAGATCTGTTTGTTAGACCGAACTGTGGTGTTCTGGTCTAACGTGGCTTAGCTTTGAAGCAGAAGTTACTATTGAAAACTTATTACCACAAGTGCTGTTTGCCATGACTCAATCCAATGGCAAACTCTACAGTAGCAGCTAATCTAGAGGCTAAACTCAGCCAGATGACCATAAACTGATTTTCCAAGATCAGCTTGTTATATTTAATACCAGGGCAGATCCTACTGACAGTCAAGAAGCAAAGGACAAAAGTAGAGCTGTGAAACACAGAATCTCAAAGCTAAGTAATAAAGGAGTTTGTTGGAGTAGACAACACTTAGAGAGAATGAAGATAGAAATGAAGTCCTAGGAATTGCCACGAGCTGTGTTTTCAATTCTGAAATTTATGGGGTTTTTGCAGTGCGATGCAGCTTTACCTTTTTTTAAGTGCCATTTATTTCTTTTTCATCTTAATCTAGATTTATTATGCAGCAGAAAAAAAAAATAGTTTTTCAGCTGTATATCAGATAAGCCTTTAAACCACTTGTGGAAATGAGAGAATAACTGTACTGCATGAACCTTGAATCTATTTGTGGTGGCTGGATATCTAAATTACTGAAAAGCTTCTTTTTTTTCCTTTGGAGGTGGCTTGGAGAGCTTGTGGCAAGGACTTAAAAACACAATTAAGAACCACTTTTTAAAAATGTGTAAGGAACATAATATAAATAGTCATTGTATAAGTGTAGCTCTTCAGCGATTTACAAGTAGAAAAGACAGAGAATATCTTAAGGTTAACACTTTTACATACGACAACAGCATTGACTTTCTATGAAGGAGTGGATAGAACCCAGGGTTGCTGTGCTGCTGCCCTTTGACACTGAAAAGTTACAGTAAATGAATGGGTACATCTCTCTGTTTTCGTTTCCTCAAACGCTCATAGGGCACATACATGTTTACGAAGAGAAGCTGAGCTTGAAATGTGTATTTGGTGTGTTGTGTCTTTCTTTGGAAATACATGTGAAATAGGATTGTCTTCCCTGAATGCATAAACTACTCCATGGTGAGTGCAAATCTAGGAAGTGTTGCAGTTTCTTCATAATCCACAGTATTTCTGAGCAAGTACAAATACTGACTTTCTATCAATCTGTTCAAAGTACTTTTGAAATTCCATTATAATGGTTTTCTAATACTAGATAACTTGTTTTGAGAGAATATTTTATTTCACTTGAATTATGTAAATGATTATATATTTTATTAGTTTAGCCTTTGCTAGAGCAAATTTCAGTGCCTCTTTCTTGCCCTTTGCATTGGGCTCTATTATGGAACTGTCTTGGGATGTAGTCTGGGACTTGGGTGTGAGGGGCTACTCTGCAAGACAGGACTTCAGTGTGTCTATCTGCTGCTTCTGTGATAAGAGTTGCTCCTAAAAAGGGCACTACAGCTTCTGTGATCGTACACCCTGGTTACTGGGGCTGTGGTAAACGGAGATACTCGATGATGCTTTCCTGCAGCCTTGTGGGAGATACGATCTGGGGGGTTTTGGCATACAAAGGAAGGATTATGAGAAGGCTTTGAGAGGACTGCCAGAGCTCAGGTGGTTTAGTTTGCATCTGGGCTGCCGAGTGGATGTTTAGCCTCTCAAAGAGAGTGGTCTGCCTGACTGTATCCTGACCTTCATGTTCATGGGAAGAGATTTATGTGTGCATGAGGAGAGATGGCTATGTACAAACCTTAACATTCCCATGAATTAACATATTTAAGACTATAAAACATCTTTCACAATGAGGAGATTTTTCAGAGGAAAGAGTGTTTACGTTTACTTACTGATTTATAATGAGCAAACGTTCCTTAAACCTTTGCAATAAGGGAACTTTGCTATTTGCTTGTAGTGGTGACTCTAAATACTATCTGCTAGGCGTTGTAGTGAATGGTACACTTGTCAAACAGTGCCTTGAAATGTGAAATTCTTTTTCCTGAATAGTGATGAAAATCGTTCTTCATTTATTAAGTGCCAAAAGTGCTTTACTGCAGCATGGAGAACAGAATAAGACTCAGTTTGGCTCCAAGGAGATTACCAGACAGCAGATATTTAAAGGGATAAATATACTGGGCGATTTAGATGTTCTGACTGGCAGTGGTGTCATTATTTCTCTTCATCTGTCCTCCCTCGTAGCTCCCGTGAAAGACGGCAAACGGGTAAAACACTTTTATCTTGGCTGGCGAGTGCCACAAGAGAAAGATTTGGCCTGGGAGACGCAGGCTGCCTACGTAGGGGAGTAAAAGGGAGGCCCAGGCATATAGTTCTGAAAACTGAGTTTTCCTTCATTACTGTGCCACCTGTACAGCAAGAGGGCTGCAGCGCTCGCATCGTTTACTGGCTGGAGAAGTGATTTTGGTATGAGGACTATAAATTTTATTTCTGACAAGCTGTATGACCTCAGGGAAGTTATTTTATTTATCTGGGCTTCAATTCATCCAACTATAAAAAGTGGAAAATAATGATTTTCCACCTTACCCAAGTGCTTTGAAAGCATTAGAGGTACCATTTACAGAATATGCAAAATATTGACGATATTCAAACTGACTCAGAGGGAAACTCCTTATCTTCTTACCGATCCCTTGGGATATCCAGCTGTCTTAACTAGGTTTTGTGTGCATCTCCAAATATTAGCATTCATAAATCAATTTCAGAAAAGTTTTCAAAGCTGTACTTCATGATCACATTTGGTATAATTCTTAACAAAATGAAAGACCAAGATAATTCTTTTTAATGTCATTAACTATTCCTCTGGAGAGTTTATCTAACAAATTTTAAAGGCTGAGTGAGCCTTTGAATGGTCATTGCCTAATCTTAACCCCTGTTTAAAACTTACCTTGAGTCCAGTGGCTCTGCTTGAACGATAGATTATCTTTCAGGGAATAAAAAACGACAGAAAAAACAAAGCCTCATTCTAGACTTGGTTTAAACATTTCTAATAATAGAAAATCCACTACAAACCTTGGTAAATTGCTCTGGGGTTAATTGTGTTCACTGCAGAAATATGTACCTTTTCTCTAGTTTGAATTTGCTTAGCTTCAGCTGGGGTTTCAGTGTTAATTCTTGTATTGATTTTAAAACGTGAAAATTCATTTTTACTTTTAACAGGAAATGGGTCTGAGTTTCATTACACTGTGGAATAGAAACAATGTTGAAATTATTTTTCTGTGAAATAATTTTCCTGTTATTCAGTCAGCTCTACTATTATCCTGAAATAGTTTTGCAATTTTTTAACTCCATGTCATTTCTTGGGAATAGAAGTTAAACTTATGCAAGAGTAAATTCCATAACTCTTCCTCTTTCTTTTTCATGAATATTTTGTTACTTCATTTGCTTTTCTTCAATCCAGTACCTCCACAATTCTATTATTTTCATTAAAACACCATCAGTGGTATACATGTAATTTCTTTCTAATTCCATAGAATGAATACCAAGGGGTCTTTGCAGAACTGATGGGGTTATGTGGTTAATATTAGAGGCTGGATAATAGCACTTCTTCTGGAGAAAAGCAGAGGACTTCTGCCTTCAATCAGTTTTGCATTAAAAAAACATCAGTATAAATACATGTGAACTTTTTTAAAAGAAATTTTTTGCAAATCATGACCACTAAATCATAAATTAAATAGTTTATAAATAGTAGGTAAAACACTTGCAAAGATCAGGTACATGATTGCCCCGTGAAGAAGCGTATAGGGACTGAAAGGGACTGAGGTATAGAGAACTGAAAGCATGGCTTGTTTGCCATGCTTGTTTACTCGTCCTCACACAAACAAGTGACTTTTGTGAACCAAGCCTAAATGGCAATAAAAGCAGACCTTCCCAGTTGTAAATTGTTTTGAAAAACATCAAAAGGTATTGATCTTTGATATTATGGCAGCAAATGTACTAACAGGATATAATTCAGAATATAGAATGAAAATAATGCAGAGATACATAAAACTGGAATGAATTATTCCCAGGGTGATCCCCAGTAATGCTATTAACATATGTGCTGTTGCATATATATTAGGGTGCCACCCTTTTTGGGTGTAATAGTAAAAGAAATGTCAGCAGTTTGGTGAAAGGGAGGTTAAGGAGTACTGACTGAATACCAGGTGGGCTGCTCACTGGTAGAAGTGGCTTCCCATTTGTGTTGGCGAAGTGCCCCTAGACTTGATGGCTCCAGTCCCAGCAGGAATGGAATCTGCTCTCGAGATAGCTCTGGAGAATCAGTCCTGAAGGACTAGTTTCAGACCATCTGGAGCCAGATGGCCAACTTCAGACTTCTACAATTTAAAGGGCAATTTATTGGGCTTATTGAAATCTAAGTGAGCTTTGCCATTGATTTCGAGGAGGGACATGAATTTACAGAGGGTTTCGGGTGCAGAAGTACTACCAGGTTAGAAATCTTTTAGGATAGAAGATGAACATTGTAAGAGAAAATGTGGGGGAGCTGCACTGGGAATGAAAATCTGGATTTTCCAAGAGCAGATGGTGAAAAATATCTTTGCTGCTAGCTGGTGCCTGAGCTTGAATTGCACTGCTTTGCTGTTAAATTCCAGTCTATTCAAAGTCTGTCTGCATGAATTGTACATTTCTAAATAAAAGTGTAATAGGATAATTTAGTAATTTGGTGTCTGCTGTCTACTCACTTTCTCTCCTAAAAGAAATTACCAAGATCCAAATACACTAACCACTCAGTGTCATGACTACAGATATTGCTGAATGATTCTCACTGTATTCATTGGTAAACTATTGTTTCTCTTGGGTGTTTTGACTCTCTATTCTAAGTTTTAGTCACCTTGTTTACTGAACAAGCAATTTGCCATGCTTTTGCAAAATGAATTATCTTCTGTTCATGATTCTTCCATTTAAAAGTCCCTGCAATAATAAAGCCTAAAATATTGCAATTACAAATATTAAGTCATTCCTTTGAAACAAGCTGAGTAATTCAGTATGTTGGGACATCAGCTAAAAGAAGAATTGAGAAAGGAAGTCAATATATTGAAAAGAGTGGGGAATAATGTTGCAAAAAAAGGTGAGGACCTTTTACCAGCTACATTATTCAGTGCACAAAGTAGCTTATCTTGAGCAAAAGCTACTTAGTGTATTGCACCTGTATAGAATTTTCATGCAGTGTCCTTGTATCTACAAATTGCATTGAGTTCTGTGGAATCACAGCATCCCAAGAATAAAGTTCCAAATATATGTGTAGTATTGAAAAAAATAACGGGATTAGACAGTGAGAAATTTGTTGATTACTGGCACGGGTGTATAGACACCTATAACAGTGATAATAAAGTAGTAGTAGTTACTACTAAATGACTTTCATTGCAATTGTGCAAATCCTTCATGTCATTTTCTGTACATATAAATAAGAACTGTTGTTTTCATTCTGGAGTAGAAAAACTGTGATGTTCACTGGTTTTCAGCGTGCGGGAGCTTGGGCTCAGTCTGCTAATGGCTGTCTCCAGCCCCAAGCTCCAAGACTCAGTGTGTGTGCCTCTGATACACAGGGGAGCACGATGGAGAAATCCACCAATGAGTAAGACAACCGGTTATGTTCCCCTGGTGCCGTGCAGTACAGTGCCAGACTACTCCAGACTGTACGCTGGAACACATGGAACATGTCAGTGTATACTGGAGTGTAGACGCTGGTTACAGGGTGCAGATAACTAGATCTGAGATCTCTGCTATCTAAAAGATACCAGCATGGGCCCCCCAATTTATTAAGGCTGGGCATCATTCTGCTTTCTTCTGTATCTTCACTACACTCTGAGTTTTAGCTTGAACTTGAAACCTGACAAGCAGCGACCTTATTACTGCTTCCAAATCATTATTAAAAGAAACAAAGTGTCAGGGATTCCCTGCTGACACCTTGTGCTAGCAATTGATCAGTTGGTCTGGGCTTCATTCATGTAACACGGGCTTTATTGATATTATATAGTGCTTATGTTTCAATTGGGTTGTTACACAGTATAAGTTAGTGCCTTATCAAAAGGTTAAGTATATTGTGTTCAAGTCAATTATATTTATCAATTTTTTAACTTCTGCCAGACTTGTATTCTATTAAAAATAAGTCATATTTGATTAGATTTATTATCAGTAAAACTGATTAACTGGCATTATTGAGGCTTCTCTGTGTTAATTTTTATTCAGGTTACTACTGTATGTGATATCCCATTGGTTTAATCACTGGATTAAACCTAGGCCAATACTTATCTGATTTTATCACTTGGTACTTTTTGAGTATTTGCATAGTAGCACTCTGCAAATCATCTAGAATTTCCTTAATACAACAAGATTTATTTTGGATTAACATCAATATGAAGAACATTTTCTGCCCATTCCTTTAATATACTTGGGTGCAGATTAGAGATCCATTGACTTCAGAATATTTATTCCAAGTAGCTATTGTTTTAAAAACCAGTCATGACATTAATGCATTTTTTTAAAAAAAATCATCCCAGTGTCATTGTACATTACCTTTGTCATAGCTAAAGATTGTGTCAGTTTTTTCTATATGCCTTAGCAATTTGACACCTTGACATACTCAATACATTGATAAAAATCCCTTTTGTTAATAATTCTTATAAAACAAAAATATTTACTGGGAGCCCTGACAGCCCTGAACTTCTCCAAATGCTTTTTTTTTTTTCCTAGATAATGAGGTCTTCTTATAAAAGCTCTTATTTGTGTTTACTTTTGTCTTGCCCAGTGAGTTTGCTTAGAACTTTCTGCATCTTTGGGAATTGAAACACTTGGAAACCTTCAATGTATATGTGTTACCGGTGGTGTCAAGGTCCACCCATATTAAATATCAGCAAGTCATGCTTATATGTCCTATTATATTCATAGTTTGACCTTAATTAATATTAATAAGAGTTTTAAGTAATTATTTCAACTTCATTTAAGTGGTTTTACTGTTACCATTGGCTGAACTGGAAGACGCAGGTTTGTTGTTATTTGGTAGGTGAGAGTTTCCACATCTGCCTTCCAAATGGAAGCAGCTTGTAACGTATTTCCTCTTCAGACATTGCAAAGTTAAGGGATACTTTATCCTGGCTTTTGGTTTTGTACCTTGCATGTTCTTTTTTTAAAATCAGATCCTTGCTAAGGATTTGTCACAAAGTACATCAGTCTACTTCCATTCCTACCCTTTGCCTCTGAGCAATAGCGCCAAAATAAGCATCGCCTTTAGCAGAGTGTCACCCTATGGTTTTAGCTGCAGTAGGGTAAGTGCCACCACCACCTGTGGACCCAGTTTTCTCAAGAAGCAGGTGAGAGCAATACTATTTTTGAAGACAATATTTATGTACAAAGGACTTAAGTTCCTAAGCATCTAAATTCATGTCTTTTTGTCTTTAACATCTGTGATGCATACTTTAAACATGCATATATTGTATATATATATAAAAAAACCAAATATAGAAACATTTTTCTCCACATATCAGGGAAGACATGTCCCATGAGTCCCCATCTGTCAAGAAGCAGAACCAAATCCTCTGTCTCTAGAGGTCCATGGGTTGAGGAACCAGAAGAAAATCTCGTCCCAACTCTATGGTACGTTAGGTCATAAAGAGCTTGCTGCTTGAACCAAGGTATTAAAGCATGCAGAAAGTTTCAGTTATAAATCATGAGTATCAAACAACAGACTGACAGTGAAAGTCAATTCCTAGAGTGCATTCACCCCTCCAACACTGAAATAATTTTACGATCTAGAGGACTTTGAAAGTCTTGGAGACCTTTGCTATGCTTTCCTATAATTTGCATAATGATTTCTACCCCCAGCTGCAATATTATTCCCTGCAGTATTCTCATTCCAGACTGTTTCCTTATTATGTGATTATTACAGTTTTCAAGACTGATTGTTTTATCAGTCAGCAGCAATATAAGGGATCTAGCTAAAATTACTTTCAAATACTATTTATTTAAATACTAAAACAGTGTTTATGATTGTGGTCACTAAATTCCCACACTTTATGAAGATGAAATGACAAAGATTACACAAACACAGACATATATATATATATATGTTATAGTATAAAATACTTGCAGTTTATTAACATTTTGTAAAAAAAATCTTCCAGATCTCTTTTCAGATCAATCAATCCCTCATGTATTTTGGAAACAGGCAAGCCACTTCTTAGATATAATGGATGTAAGCCATACATTCCTCAGATATGTACATCCTTTTTCTCATGTAAGAATAAGTTAAACATTTTAGCTTCTGAGAATCGTCTTCAGAAAACTTTGTTGCTAAGATTATAAAACTTCAGCAAGACGTACCTGCTCAGCATTTCATGATGTGATTCACAGAGCTGTGAGGCACACAAAGAACCATTGAAGTTAACTGGAACTGTGAGCAGTTCCCACTTCTCAAAGTCTGAAGGGCTATTTGCTTTCATCTTGTTAGTTAGTGATCGTGTTATGCTAGTGCAGATCCAAGACGCAGGGATAAAGTCAGCAATACATAGGCAAGAATGAAAGATCTTAATATTTTCCCACATAACTACTATGTAAAGCCATTTCAAAGTGGCATGAGGTCCTCTAGTAAGTCATTTCTACTGGGAATAAATTTTTAGGGCCTAAGACCGGCTTTACTATTTATTATGTAGTAATGGAACATTACCTTTGTTGTGAGACTAAAGAAAAAGGTTGAAAGCTGGGTTACACAATCTAAAGAAAGCCTCACACTTGCCAGAAGTAGCCAGTAATTACCACAGTGATGTTTGAGGACTTGGGTCCCAAACAAAATCAAGAAATAAGAATTCAAAGAGAGGATTTCTTTTTTCCCTCCTTGTTTCCTCTATTCCAGGAAATTCGTGTGGTCAAAGGTTTCTTTTAACAGAAAATTATTTACAGGTGCTGTTCCTGGCTCTGTCACAAAGTTGTGTCTTACACCTCCATTTAAGTGCAGTCAGTCTTTGGATCAATGTGACTTCTTCCTGTAGGGATCTTTCTGTTAAATCACTGCCTCCTACAAAGCCAATGTCCATGGCCTTCCAGAGCTTTGGATGACTCGGAGAGCAATGACTATTTCAGCTGGATGGAGCAATAGTATTTCTAGATGAGGTTATAAATTTGTATATATGTTACTGTATGTCAGAAACACTTCATAGCTGAACCTGAAAAATTATTATAAAACTAAATGTTTAGTCCACAGCTTTAGTGCTGGGGTATGAGCATTAATGAATGTTAATGACACTGTTTACAATGAGGTTTTTTATTTATTATTTTTTAATCTTTTTGCATTCCAGTTAAGCATCAGAAATCACAGTTAGTTCAAATACCAATTATCTTCATTTAAAGCTTCTATTACTTAACATTCCAGAGGCCATGTGCAATATGTCATTGAAAACCTGCCCCTTTTCATTTTTCTTCTCTTTTCTGAACTACATTCTTACTGCTCACTTGCCTTCGAACCATTTCTTTATCAGACATTTTTTCTACAATCATGAAGTGTGGAAATGCATTTCTTAGAAATTATAAAAGAGAAAAATAAATGAAAGTTGAGATTCAGTCATAAACACATGAATCCCAAAGGCTGAGGCTAGAAGATACACACCTTTAAAGCCCTGGGAGTTGCACTGCCCTGCAGGTATAATGAAATCAGCTTATTTTGGTTTTGCATTACAGTTATCAAACAGCCTTCCTTTCATTAGCTCTGGTCAGCTTTGGATTAGGCCAGTGTGGCCTCTTCAGGTGTGAGTCATATTTTGAGCTGCTTCCCAAAAATGGCACGTGAACTTCATGTTATAATTTAATGTACCATTGTAAAAAAGGTGCAGAAGTAACTCAGTCCTTTTCCAACATTAAAGACTTTTTTTCAACTACAAGTACATAAAACAAATTGCTGTGAATTGTGTCTATCACCGTTTTGAAGTTACCACAAAAGGTTTGATCATGTAAGATACCTATTATTTAATTATCTAATTTTAGGATTGCAAAACTGACCAAACTTGAAGTAATCTAGAAAATTACTCATCTAAGAAAAAAAAGAAAAAAAAATTCAACCTTTACTGGGTTTGTTTGAAAGAATTTTATTTCAATCTTTGTTATTTGTTTTCTCTTCATAAAAAGGAATATTTTTCATCCATTTGCTGAATTTAAACAGGGAGGTTTTTTAGATTTAAAAATATTTTAGTAAATAGCTACCTGTAACCCTGAGGAACTTTTATTTATGAACATCCAGAGTTTAGTAGAATGAACAGTGACAATTCTTTAATCTTTTGCACTTTGTTTCACTATATCCAAGAGGTTTGGGTGCTTTCCTCAGTCATGCTAAACTGTAAATGTGAATTTTTCAGGATTCACCCAGAACTTAGTGATTTTACTTATGTACTTTACAGTTCATATCTTCTGTGCACATACAGAGAAGCTCAGCAACCTCAGCTCAGTGTGATCTTAAAAACAGCTGAGCTATCGAACATGCAAAGTGAGTTTTGTAGCAGAAACCTCAAATCAGCATTAATTACGACATTTTTTAATGCATGCATACTGTATGTCCTGACTTGGGCAGCGATCAAGTTAATTATCTTCCTAAGAGCTGGTTAGTGCTGCGTTTTGGACTTGGGACAAGAAGGATGTTGATAACACAACAGGATTTTAGCTGTTGCCAAGCAGTCAAGACTTTTTTGCTTCTCGTACTGCCTTACCAATGAGAAGGTGCAGAGGGGACACAGCCAGGACTGCTTACCCAAACTGGCCAGTGGGACATTCCATACCACGTGAGTCATGATCAGTATATAAGTAGGGGTTGCCTGGGAGGCAGAGCTGCTCAGGAACTAACTGTCTATTGGCTATGGGTGGCGAGCAATTGTGCTGTGTATCACTTACATCACGTCATTATTGTCATCATCATTAATACTTTCATTTTCCATCTTATTAAGCTGTCTTTATCTCAGCCCATGACACTTACCTTTTTATTTTTGATTCTCTCCCCCATCCCGCGGCGGGGGAATGAGCAAACGGCTGTGTGGTTGTTTTAGCTGCTGGCTGGGTTAAAGCATGACACTATATTAATAATATAAAGCAGCGTTGGGAGCATTTCAATCTTGCTGTCAGGTAGCTGATCTGTTAGTTGTCTTTTATGACAACTTCAGAGAATTTATGCTTAGGGCTTAGGAGGGGAGTATTGCACATGATCAGTTCAATAGTGAAAAGAGGAATTTCTTAATAAATACTTCTCAGTCACCAAAATTTTGAAATTTCTGTAGCAGCTTCGGCTGAAAGCTGTGCTTATTTTTACAACTGAGACTCTTCCATTATCCAAGAATGGTTTTCCCATTTCAGCTTTCTCTTCCCCCTTCTCTTTTTTCCATACACTTTTTGAGGTTTCCCTGCTTGGGCCTCTTTTCTATCCTTCAGTAAGGTTGAATTCCCCGATGGTAATCATAATTATAAACATATGTTGTTACTGTGGGCTACCAATTTACTTGCAGTCCTTTGTACTCAAAAAAAAAGTAGTTTTGGAATATATTTTACATCATCAGTGCATATCTCATGAATAATTAAAGTGAAGTCAAATTTGTAGTAAAGAGCAGTCTCTGGACTGCCACGACAAATGATAATCATATACTAAAATTGGTTTGAATCAGATAACCACTCCAAACAATTCATGTCATAGTGGAAAAATATTTTTTAGTTTCATTATCACTGGTATGTTTTTTTTTTAACTTTACCTTTGTGTCTTTGAGATTGGGATGACCATTAGCAAAACAGAAAAATACAGATGTAAGTATTTTGGAAATCTCTAGACTTGGAACATTTAATTTATTACAGATAGTTACTGAAAAAACAGGTTTTGAACAAAAAAAAATAGAAAAGGCAAAGGAAAAATACTCTGAAACTTAAATTTGTTTTAGTGGCTTCTTCCACAATCTGTCTTTCATTCAGGGTTATTGCGAAGAAGTGCCTCTGTAATTAACATGTTAGATTTTTAGTGACTTATTTTACTGTGTAGCATTTTATTGCTGATGTGTCAGTCAGTGTAATGTTCACAGTGCTGCAGGGAGTAATCAGAGCATGCATTAGGCAATTCATATTGTATTTGCTATCCTGGTAAGACAAGATAAAATGTTTTGAAGATTAGTTTAGAATTAAAAAGCCACCACCACCTCCAATACCCCTCCCACCCCTAACACATACACAGTGAAGGCATAACAATAATTAATTAATGAATTTGAAAGGAATGTAGGTCCATTTTTTTGGGCCATACTTGATAAAATTTGCCACAGGCTAATCCAAGAATAGGTGTCAGCAGTGTCAGAGCCCTCAGCGAGCAGTTCATTCTTGGATGTGCTGGGAGCAAAAAGGAAAACGCAGTACCTGCCTGTGAAACACTGATGCTGGGGGCTTACACACCACTCAGCACAAGTTCCTGGAAAAGCACAGGAACAAATAATAAGGGTTTGTTAACAGCCATATATCAAGCAAAACAGTAAGATCCAGCATGGATTTGTAAACTAAATTTGTCAAACTAGTATAATTTCTTTGCTTAATAATGTAACAAATGTTGTAAATATGAAAGAAATAGATGTCATGTGTCTTGACTGTAAACAGGCTTTTGTCACTGTCTTATGACACAGGCTGGATCAAATCACTATAAACTGAATAGAATACTGTTTGGAAAGCAGTATGTGTAATAGTTATGTGTTAAGCAAGAAGATACTGAGTAGGACTCTGTATCTGAATCCCTCCTGGGTGGGGCTGAATTGCATATTTTCAGTAATGAAGTAGATGTCAGAAGAAAGAGCACACTTCCTAAATTCACAGTGCCAAGCTAGGAGAAAACAAAAGGTTTTGGTAAGGAAGAGATACAATTCAAACTGATTTTGAGAAATATCTGAAAGAAGCATGCAGTTCAAGGAACACACATATAGAGTTGGGTATGAACAATTGTACAAAGATCGGATAAAGAACAAGGGGCTTACATATAGTCTTGGAGGTCTGGGAGGCACGGTGTGTTGCAAGATGAGCATTTACCAGCAGGTAGCACAAATCAGCAATGGCACACTGGTGGGAAAAGGTCAGCTGTTTTACTGGGATGGAGAGATGATTATTGTCTGGTTCATCTTTTTGATCTAGTCAACACAGATGTTGCCTCAGCTGGAGAACTGTGCCCATTTACAAGCATAGCGCTTTAAGAAAGATGTGGATCAACTGGAGAACCTCTTCTCCTTCCTGTAGATAGAGAAAATATTGGTCATAAGCTGCAGACAGAAAGATTCAGGTTAGGTATTAGGAATTATTTTCTTATGGGAATAATTTACTTGACAGTATTGAGGAACTGATGTCACTGGGAGATTTTAAGAGCAGATTGGATAAACATCTGTTAGGAATGTGGCAGTTATATTTGATACTCTGCTGAAACAGAGGATAGACTAGATGACTTCTCACTTCTCCCACCTTGGTTTTTGGTGATTTGTTGAAATTATTGCAAGCTACATAGTTTTGACTAAATGATCAACTGTTCTACGACCAACTGTTCTTAACGTTGAAGTCACTTGATATCATTTTCTATTGATTTCCTTAGATCAGGAACAGATTGAAGACAAGATATGTAAATGTCAGTTGCAGAGTTAGTATAGGAAAGGCCTGATCCTACTAATGTTAAATTCAGAAGAAACTTGATCTCTTTCAATGGAGGTTTAATTGAATTCTAAATGTAGGCCGTGTATACATTTGTATGCATGTCTATCCAAATATACAATATTGTTCTGTCAGTTAGGCATTACCACTGAAAACTTGCTGTCTGAGCAAGTGTGAGAACTAAAACTTTTACCATCAGCGGCTCTTTTGCAGCAGTTAGCAATAGAAACTCCCAGAAAGTGTCCCCCAGTGATGCACATTCCAAGAAACTCTCATTGAGTTGTTGATAGCACCCGAGTGGTGATGTATCAAAGCATTTTAAACATATGGCTATAATGAGTGAATAAGATGCCAGGAAAACGGGGATACGTGGGCTCCACTCACAGTATCCTCCTGGTCACCTGCATTTTTCTTTTTCATTTTAGGGGCTTATACCGTATTCTAGGAGTGATAAAAGTGGGATTTTGTGAGCTTGCTTTCTGGGAGCGGAAGAAAACTAGCAATAGAAATAATCAAAATGTGCAAAAGATTCTCTGGGACCTTGCCAAAGTCATAGATGGCAGCACAGTAAGAAAATCCCCTTCCAGATTACTTCATTGTTAGACTGGTCCCAGGCTAGTAACTTGTCCCCGTCTTTTACGCTAAGCAAAGTTCCTTTGTATTGTCTGGAATTTTTGCTCATCCTCTTAGCACACAACTTTTTATAAGCCTGGTCTTAGGAGCTTTACAGCTCCCAGAACCAGAGAAGCTTGGCCAGGTTTACATAAACTTCCATGCTAACCATTTACCACTGAGCATTGCAATGTTTGCCAGCCCCATGGAAAGCATGCTCTAAGCATCAGCTGATAAACTGCTATTTTTATTGAGGTTTCAATCAGAATTCTCTACCAGAATGAACAGAGGAACTCCTAAACCATCCGTGTGCTCTATGTTACAGAAAGTCAGCAATATGTAATGGTCTTCAAAAAAAGCAGTTTCAAACATATAGGTAGAGACCACAAACAGTGGTGTTTTCCCTGATGTGTGAGGTCAATAATTAAGATTTCAGTTCATGAAGGAGGCAACATGACTCAGCGGGTAAAAGAGCAGCTAAGGATTTTTGCATCGCATTGCTGCATGGGTCTGCAGTACATCTCTAATTACGGAAGTTGCTTTATTTCCTTCACTTAAGCTCATTTCCCTTATCAGAAATCAGGATGAACAATATGCAGAAGAACTTTTTCACAGTGAGGGTGACAGAGCACTGGAACAGGCAGCCCAGGGGGTTTGTGTCTCCTTCTCTGGAGATATTCAAGACCCGTCTGGATTCCTACCTGTGGGATCTGTCCTAGGGAACCTGCTTTGGCAGGGGGGTTGGACCGGACGATCTCTTGAGGTCCCTTCCAACCCCTAGGATTATGTGATTCTGTGATCCAAGTGATATTCATTAGGTTACAGGGATAAAAATGATGTTAAAACAGCATAGTTATTACATAGTTAACTAGAAACAATTCATATCTTCATGTTATCTCTACTTGACCTTTACTAAGAATGCAAAATGGTCTGACTGCTATGTTTTGTTCCTAATCTGAGCCCCTAAAAAAGGGCCAGTTTACCTGAGATAATTAAAAATCTCATTAAAAATGAGGTACTAGACAACAGAATAGACTTTTATTAGGGAAAGTAGATGGACTTTTTACTACAGGGTATATTAGTTTATATGCAACCTTAAAATTTTTGCTTGAGGTTACCCAATGGAAGAATGCCTCACAAGAGATGGCTTCTAACTGTGCTTCCAGGTTTTAGTATTAGCTGGCTCGCTAATGTGGCTTTTTGCACCAGAAGAGTTACAAGATCTCCTCTTCACTTGCAGAAATTCTTGTAAAGAAATAGTAAATTGTTTGAAGGCCTCCCAAGTCATTGCAGTCCACGCAAAGGTGGGCTTTTGCCTTGTTTGTAACATTCCTCTGAGGGATCTAACAGGCTTTTAGAGTGTCGTTCTCTCTGTCTGCACTGAGAGAACAACGTCGTTCAGTAGACTTGCCATGAAATGCCTTGGAGGAATTCAACCAGCAACGTGTATATGTGCATGATGAATTCTAGTCCACTGTCATCCAAACCCAGCAGAGGAAAGATGAAAGAAGGGTTTCATGAGCAAGAGGAGAAAAATGTGGAAAGGTTAAACTCAGTGCTAAAATCACTGACATTTGAACAACATAGATGTAAAAGAAAAGTGAAAGCATCAGGCATTAGCTAGGGTTATTGTACTGGAAACTTTATTGTGGTAATGATTGCAAAGCCAAAAAACCCCTCACCAACCCCCCAGCCCCCCGAAAACCCAACCAAAAACTGTAACAACCTACTAGGAAAGCTGTGGATCCAGCACAAACAGTTTTGGATTTTTTTTAAATGCTCCTAATTGAAAAATATCCTTTTAGATAAATATGATCAGTATAAAATTTTGCCTGTCTTACATGATTTTAAAATCAGAACTAACTTAGACCTTAATATCATAAAAGCATAAGTAGTGTAGAACAGAATTATAAATGTGATGCCATAACAGCATTTTTGTCTTCTGAATTATGTGTTTCCTCAGCACCATTTAATACGTTTGACTCCTCCTAAATAGCATGGATAGATTAATTGATTGTTAAACTACTGTCTACTTTATGTACTGGCATGAACAGTTCCCTTGTTTTCTTTCTGACTGAGAGGACATGAAAGCCTTTTTTTATGAAGAACAAAGCAAATATTCTTGCTAAGCACATGATCAGGAATTTTATGTTGGATTTTTAAAGTAATATCTGAATGTGTTTCAGACTAGAATGATTTCTAAAACAGGCTGGATATCCTAGAAGAGCAAGTGAGGCCGATAGGACTATGTGAGCTTTAGCTGATATATTTTCAGATTTAGTAAAAAGTGCTTGAGTTCTTGTAAATTAAAAATTAAAAAAAATCCATGCTTATCTATTAGGAAGGACTTCTCAGCACTAGATTAAAATAAAAATAAAATAAAATAAAATAAAATAAAATAAAATAAAATAAAATAAAATAAAATAAAATAAAATAAAATAAAATACAATACAGGAAAAAAATGTCAAATGCCATACTTTCAGTGAAGGACTAGTAAGATTTTTACATGTGTCTCTACTTTGCCCAGTTCCCAAAGAAAGAACAAACATATTAAGTTCCTTTCATTTAATCTGAAACACCAATGAATATGTTGAAGATAATTGTTGTTCTTGAGCTAGCCTGCCCTTGCCAGTGGCGTGATTAGCTCTTGGGATACTGGCTAACAACACAGATTCAAATCTCTCCTGAAATCTAGCTGCTTTTGAGACACCCAAAGCAATAAACATCAATAAAAAGCCATCAGCATCCGTCTTATAAGCATATGTGCATATACTCACAAGTCTGGATCATTTTTTGTAAGGCCATCAGCAAGCGTGGGCTTCCTGGATGTCATTTCTTTGAGACCTTATTAACTTCAGTCTGTTTATGTCTTCTACTTAGCTGACCACACTGTCAATGCTTACCAAATAATAAATCCTAATTTTACTAAAATCAAGTTTGGAGCACACAGCTGCAAGTCCTCGAAATTTGTCTTTCATTCTGCCTCTAAAAATGCATCCTTGCCACGACTGCTGCCTTTCAAGCAGCAGTATTCTTGGCCTGAAGACTGACTGGTATTTGAAATGAACCAGCAGTACAGTAAATTTAATTTTCATAAACAAATGTTTTTTTCATATTTAGAGCTTGGCCAGAATTTTTAAGTTGCATCCACTCTGTGTGCTTTGCTTTCCAGAGGGCTCATCAGAGGTAAAATTCAAGCAAACTAGAGGAGCTCTAACTCCAGTCATTTGTATCAGTGAAGTCAGGGTGAGAGGAGGCATGTCAAGAATCAGAACAGAGGCTGACTCTTGAGGGT
Source organism: Gallinula chloropus (assembly GCF_964237585.1). Taxonomy (NCBI): domain Eukaryota; kingdom Metazoa; phylum Chordata; class Aves; order Gruiformes; family Rallidae; genus Gallinula; species Gallinula chloropus. Next base: position 6,421,355 of record NC_140092.1, on the reverse strand, counting down.
GTAGCCTGTAATTCACCAAGTCATGATCGTGGGAAGTCGGGACCTGAGTGTCCAGGTTTTGACTGCACCTGGGTCAGTTCTTTCCATCTTTGCAAGATCAGCACAGGTCTTCCAAAGTGGTCCTGAGCAGAAAGGAAGAAGGGTAGGAGTTAATTGGCATATAGATAGTGAATAATAAATAAAGCTAGCATCACTGCTCCAAGGAGTCTGGAACAACATTTAGAGCCATGTCTTGAGATTCTCTTAGAGTAGTCACTTCTTTCCTTTTTATTTCCCTGGGAATGTATTTCCGTTGTTAAGCATGTTGGTTTTCTCTCCCACTCCTATCAGGCAGAGCTGAACCTTGGTATGTTGGAGCTATGTAGTTGCATTTCGTGTTCCCTTAGCAACTGAGTAACTGACACTTGAAGAGGAAGCAATAAAAGAGTGTGTTTTAATTCTCTTACAGTTTGATAAGGCTTGAGAGATGAAGAAGCTGTGCTGCAACTTCATGAGGAAGGAGAAAGTAAACTGTCTTTTGTTTATATCTTTTAACTGCTCTGAAAATACCTTCAGTGTTGCTCTTACTCCACAAGCACATTCTATGTAGCTAATCTGAATTGATGCATTTACATTATATGGAATCCTAGCTATAGGTTATTTGTAATGCAGATTTATTTGTTTAGTACAGTAGGGTGAGAATGGAGAGAAAAGAGAGAGGAATGAGAAAGCTAAGCCACATCTTAGCCATTTCCTAAATGGCCTACTGTCAGAGACAATTCTAATTATACAGGTTGGTCAGTTTTAACTTTTGGTATTTTTTGGCAGGAAAAGTCAAGAGGGAAGAAAAAAAACCCTGGCAATTTGACTTTTTGAGGAGAGGTGAGAGAGCTTTTGAAAGCCCCATGAGCTGACTGGATAAAATAGACCTACCTGTTCTTTCAGGAAATGGTATGCTGTTAGATAAGGCACAGAAATACTTGTACAGATAGATTGATATCTAAAAAAATATATATCCTTATGGGAATTGTTCCTTCTGTTTTTTGCTAAGGAGACTATTATTTATCCTACTTTGGTGCAGAGTTGTGGGGGATGGCATAGGGAGAATTAGGCTGTATAGGAGATACTCCTAACACAGTCAAGATATTGTAGCCTACAGACTGTTCTGGGAAGAGCAAATGTATTTGAAGCTTCTTCAGAAAAGCAGATGTAGAAGGCCTAGAATAACCCTCATCAGAAAAAAAGTAGAAAGGTGCAACATCCCTCTAACCATGACTCATGTCCCATAAGAAAAATAGTGTGTCTCTTTATTGCCTCTTTACTTTTCCTTTTTGTCTGCTGTTTTGTGTCTCACATGTTACCTTTCTCCTTGTATTGCCCCAACCATTCATTTTAATCAGCTCTTCTTCCCTAACCTGCGGCTTTAGTATTCTGCATCTTTCTGCATGCTAAAATCGCTCTCCCGAGCATTGCTCCACCCACACTTTGATGGATTGCTGTTTATATGCTACCGCTCCCTGCTCTCTGAGAAGCGCTGCATGCACTCAGGCACACACTGCAGACACTTCCCCACTCTGGTACAACACTGAACATGGATTTGACTAGACCTACAGTGATGCTTCTGCATTTCTATGCTTGTGCTTGAATACCTTTTGCTATCAAAACCAGTTTCTGGGGAGATGCTCCTTCCTCGTGTCCTGTCTGACTCTCAGTGCTTGCCTCTCTGTGTCCCCCCTCCCCCAATTGCATATCTTCAGTCCTTCAGAAAAGCACATTTTCCTCTATTAATGATGCTTGCCTAGGGCCAATGCCTGTCAAAGCCGACAGGTACTCCCAGTGTCCTGTTAACTGAGGTAATTTGACTCAAATAACTGTAAGCATGCTCAAGATTTTGGCTACTTTTAATTTGCAAAGTTTTCTGACGCGTGGCAATATCCCTTTCTTCCCCACAGACGGACATGGCAGCAAGCATTCATTTCAAGCCATTGAGCCTGTCCTAACTCTTTCACCAGGACATCCACCACGGGGTCCCCTTCCACTAGTGGTGCCTTGGTGACATTGCAAAGATGGTTACCCTGCAAGTACTGCTCGTAACCCTCCATTTCTGAATTCGTACGCTGACAAATAATTTCCACCTGAACATCTGTGACATTTGGGTACTGAAAGAGTCTCAAATACCATCCTGTTCATTAGTAGGGATTCAATTTCCTGTACCTCTCTGCTTCAGTTTTGCTTCAATGCATAGAGTGTGCATATTCATTAAAAATAACAATAATAAAGTTTTGCCGGAAAAGAGGGGTGCGTAAATAAAAGATGCCTGGGGCAAAGCTGTGTTTTGTGTTCTGGACATTTATATAGCTATTTACAGTGCTCTTCAGTTAAATAATAATAATAATAAAAAAAACCCAGAATTACCATAGCAACTGAAGCAAGTATGTGTTACATTTTTAATCTCTGAGATACACAAACCTTTACTAAGAAAACATACGGAAGAAAAAAACGTGAACTTGTGTGCCTTCCCTATGTTTGAAGGGAATATTTTGTTTCTTATTTCCTTGCCAGTATTTAGTGCTGCCTTTGTTAGGGGAGTAGCTTTGTTCTCTTTGCATTGTTACACTCACATCTCAGACGGAGGATGAGTGCAGGAGGCAGCTTGAATGTGATCTCTTCCGAGACATTTTGGAAACTGCCAGGAGTGTGCAGCAAATGGTGGCTGTGAGGCCACTACAATATTTTTTTCTTGTACATTAGAATTAATTCCACAGGTAAACACACAGGGAACACATCTATAAATAAAACATGCTTGTATTTCGTATCTGAACAAAAATACTTGCTATGAATCTGACGCACAGGGATGTACTTGTTCAAGTTTATTTCCCCTCCTTCCCCAGCCCAGTTCCCCAATTTTACTTGATTTCCCTAAATCCCTTTTGAATTGAAGTACACAACATTTCCACTATATAAGAGATCCATAACAGTCCTGTTTAAAAATATATAAACCCACATCAGCATGTGTTGTGTCTAAGAAGAATGAGAGGAAAGATGCATTGGTTATTCCATCAGTAGTCTCTCCATTACTCTCTTCTACTCTCCAATGGTGGTAAATTGGGATTTATTTCTCTTGTTGATGGTAAACATTTTTTTCTCTATTCTATCCGCCCCTGTTATTGGCAGAATAATTACAATTCCTCTTATCAAGGCAATCAAGGGACTAAACTAACTGCTTTCCCCATATTACTGCAGTACTTTGTTTTGAATCTCTTGTGAAGAATGGGGCTTTTGCAGTAACATGCCTGGACACTTCACTGTTTCCAAGACAAACAGCTCTTGAGCCAAGATCGATTTGGACAGCATGCAATAGCTCGCATCTTTTTTTAAGGAGATTCAGAGTCCTTTAGAAAAGCTAAATGAGCCTTCCAGCAGCCCCAGAAGGAACAGCTGTGGGTAGCTTGAGGTACAGAAAGATTGCGCCTGCCCAGAGCCATGCGAGTTGACTTAATGGAGCAGAGGATCACAGCCCTCCCAACTGTTAAACAAATTCAAGCCTGATCCTGTTGATGCAGACCCCTGACACACATTTTTACCAAGTTTGTCTTCATGATCCTTAGGGCAAAATCTGTCCTTCTCATTTCCTTGTCAAATGACTGCAACTTACTCTATTGCGAAACTAAGTGAGGCTCCAGACTGTGTAGCAAATCTTGAAGACACTAATGTTACACACTCTTTATATTCTTTATAGACAGAAAAATTTAGGTAGAACCTTATTGTGTTTTGTCAGCATGGGTACATGGCATCCTTTCTAGAGCTGGCCAAGAGTGTTTCATTTGGAAACTAATATGAAACTTTGCATGGGAAATCATCTGTTTCTGATGCGTTTTCATTTTTCAAGTTTTTGATGGAATCACAGCACAGTGTTCATGAAGTCTTGGGTTAGAACGCTTTAGTTTACTTTGATGCTATGCAGCATGCACCAGTCAAACTGAATTAAATAGCTGGAGTTCATCATAACAAGTATTTTTTTAACTCCAAGCAGATGTACATTTTTTTTTAATTGAAAATTTCTTAAACAGTGGAAATTCTCAGTTTCATCTAGCTCTAATTTTTGCTTTAAAATAGTGAAATTATAGCGACATAACTCAGAATTTTTTCTGCTTTATTTCTGCTAGCTAGCCTTGAAGTAGCACTTCCAGCTCCTGTGAATGTTGAGCAAAATCCACAAATGAAATATGAATTTTCAATAGCTTATGTTTGGCTTGAATTAAAAGCAAGTAATTCTTTCCTTCCATTTTCATCTTGGAGTTCATCATGCAGTGACAATTTGAAATTTACAACCCAGACGTTTAACATCCTTCACAAGAACATGTAATTTGAAAAACTTGTGAAGAGAAATGTCTCTGCTAAAAAATGGCACTATCTCTTTGTAAAAAGACACGTCATTTAAATTTCTGTTCAGCTTCCCATCTTAAGCTAAATAACACTGACTTTTTTTTTTTAAAGTTACCCAGATTAGATATTCACTTAAGAGAGTTTTAATGTGACATTGCTGGCTTTCTTCTACATCCCTTTGCGTAAATTTGCAGCTAATGCAGAATATAGATGTTATCAAATCTCATTGCTGAAAACAGAGGCAATGCCATTTAGTAGGTGTTCATAATCCAACAATCTACTGAAAGAACATTCAACCTGAATTTGGAAAAATTAACCCCATTTTCAAAAAATGTAGGGCGATGTATGTTTTGATGAAACCCAGCAGAGGAGGGTTTCAGATGAGTTTCTCTCTGTGGAAATAGATCTCTGATGGGATTAATAAAACTAGGCTTGATGTCCAACTCTCTGACTCCATTGTCAGGCCACAATTTCATTGGGTAAATCCTACCTCATGACTATCTTTGTTTTCTGTTAATTAACCATCTTTGCAAATCTGTTCTTTACACACCAATGGGTGTCTTTCAACTATGGCTGGCATACCTGATCCAAGTGAATACCTCCTTACATTAATATCCCAAAAAGCAGGGTATTTGCCTCCTAATTTTTACCGAAAGATTCATTTCCCCACTAAGCTCTAGAAAATGCATCATTTAGAACACGTCCTGTGGGAAATTGTTGCCTCAGAAAACTTTTAGTTCCTGCATATTTTAATTGGTATGAAAATGTACTTTAATTTTTCAGTATTTCTAATTATGTGTTACGTGCATGCACATGCACACGCACACACACACGCACACACACACACACACACACACGAGACCTGTTCATATACAGAAAGTAGAAAGAAGAGGGAGGGAGAAATTACAAACTGGACCTCTACAAAGGTTGCTGTTTGATGAGAAAGTTTTGTATGATGGCAAATTGGACAAGGGAGAAAACGACAAGACACAACCCCCCCATGTTTCTATTGTGAAGCCAAAGAGCAGCGTCCCTATTTTGATTAGGTAGGATGCTTAGCTCCAAGAAGTTAACAAAGAGAATCCAAATGAGTCCACATAATGGGTTGTCTTACGTTGTAAGCTACATTGCCCCACAATGTTTGTTTTCTTTCCTCATCCTCAATAAATAGGCTTATGAATAACTGTGAGAATTGCAGAACACAAACCCAGTAAGACAGCAAGCCAGATTTTATGCTGCCTTTCATGTCTTTAAAATATTGCACAGAATCTTTTTTTAATTCTAATACTGGTATCAAATTGAGGGAAAAATATTTCTGTAGGGTAACTTTGATGATGATCAAGAGACACAGAGCTAAACTTCCAAAGCCTGCAATGTAAGTATTTAATTCCCATTTTCAAGAGTATCTTTGAAGCTGAGGAGTCCTTAATATGAAGCATGTTGCTCAAGTTAGTAGCAATCCTACTATGCCAAGTAGTTATTTAGGGGTGGGGGTTGCTTAACATTTCATACAGACAGTCAATGCTGGATCCTTGCCAGGAGGGAAAGACAACATCTAATACATACACAAATGTACTTTAAAAATGCACATAGGAAGACAGGTACATCAAGCTTACAGATTTGGAGTTTATTAGTGATCAACCTTGTATTAGCTTAATCTTTCACCTTGTATTTCTATGATGAAAGTTATTCAAGTCTGCACTAAGGACTGCATACAGTCCTGGGTTAACACATTTCTCCAATTAGTGAGTGTTTTTTAAAAATGTCTATGGCTGAGTTTACTTTGTGATCATCCATGTCTTGTACTATATGTTATGAGCATACTAAGAAATAGTACCTTTTCTATGCCTGACCTGCAGCATAAGGCCTATCTGCATATCTGGTAGTGTTCATTGAAACAAAGAGGTCAAGAAATATGTTTTCAATTTTTGTTTTTTTTTTAATGAATGATTCAAAATACAATTAAGACTCAGAAATAGATATGCTTTCAGACTAGGTTAGGCTCTTTCCATTCCAGGATTCACACTGGTAATAGAAGTAAGAACAGAGCCACAAACGGGTGAAAGAAGAGATCATTCTCTTGGCAGAGTCCTGTACTGGTGGTCAGTTCTGTGAAATGAACTTTAATTTATGGATTGGGAGCATGATTTTATTTCTAGAAAGAGCAGCAGTCTAAAATCGTTCAGAAAGTCAGTTCTAAACTGAAAATAAAGTCTCCTAGACTTTGATAAGTTTTGAAACTGGGCATGAACTTCTCAGTTCCCTTGGAGTTTTTCTAAACCCACTCGCTTTATCCCTTGTCCCCATGCTGTGTTGCAGTTTCTTTAATCTCTGAACCAGTTACAGAAGTTCACAGGCCTCCCTGTTTTGTAGTCTGGTAGATTTTCTGATACAACTAATTGGTTTTGACTGCCCTGGAATTGTCCATTGTGGTTTTACATAGTTTGACATTGTAATGAGATAGTTTTGTTCACAATGTTAATTTTTGTTAGCACTGAGATTCTTTATTTCTATTAAGAAACACAATGAATTCTTGATATTCAGACTTGTGCCATGAGCAGCAACATAGATTACAGCAAAGTCACAATGTTTTAATTCATTCTGCTGCGCTTTCATTTCTGGGTTGTAAGCCCAAATACATTTGCCTTTAAATGCTTTAGAGGTAGACAGGTTGGGTTTTCATTGCTTCTAAATATGTGGCTGCCTTGGGGCTTCTAATTTATTTATTTTTTTAATGGAGTGAGAGGCTATAAAACCTATGTGCTGTAAAGCAGGCAGACTTCTAAAAGTTTCCTACCAGCTCACCAGGCTCAGCTGAAAGAGAAGGTATCTTCAAGCTTATTTAACTCTTGTTGTGAGGCTTCTAATTAAAACCGCTGAAATGATCCCCATTTTGAAAAGGTCATAGCTGATTTCATCTCAGAAACTCCCTTTGTCTCACTTTAGCTGTCTCTGGTTTATATATTTATGAAAAAAATAAGCAATTATAGTCAACTGTCCATTACCAGCATGAAGATGATCTGGTTGGTGGATGAGCTTTGGCAGAGGTGTGGACACAGTCTCCCTGTCTCTACAGGTATCTTAGCCTCCTCAATAGCTCTGCATTGAAAGAGGCAGCACCAGGGAATAGTGCCACTATGAATGGGTTTATTTGGTCAGCCTCTGGTGCTTAGGAATAACAGAAATTTGATTCTTCGGATTGTTGTTCTATTCATTAACTCAGTTCTGATCCAGGGGTCTCATCTCAACAACCTAAAATACCAGAATTTTTGGTGGCATCCTACAAGGTTAATGTTGTAGTGCATTTTTTAAAAATGTTGTAATAAAATACTTGTCTTCATGTTTAGGAGATTCACAGACTGCACTCTTAAAATGTGGTTATTTATCTTTGTCTATTTTCATGGTTCCCATTACCATAATATATGAGTTTCATACCCTTTAATGTGTGAATCTGCCCCAGGCCTCTCTGAATAAGTGAATATTAGCTACATTCTGAAAACTGAATGTAATTCATACCGTCCAGCTTTAATTGTCTAAGTTAAGCCTCATTTTGTTGCCTTGGAACCCAGTATGGGCAATAAAAAAGGTTGGGCTGTTAACTAGCCATTCTGACTTCTACTCTGCAGTCTCTAAAATGACTGTTCAGGAGTCTCAGCACCTAAATAAGGTAGTATCACTATCCCTCCAGGAGACTAAGTAACAGGTTTTCGGAGATGTCTAGACACTTGAGGAAGCAGAGGAATATCAAATGGGATTTAAAAAAAAAAAAAAAAAAGCTGAAATGCTTAGGCATGTTGAAGACTTACTAAAGACATTTATCTCCATCTGCCTGTCTTGCCAGAGCAGAGCAGGGTCTTGAGTTCAGGTCTGCAAAATCCTGTACCTCTGCTTTGTCAGTGGTTCAGTCATCTGCTTTGAGCTTTATTTTTTTGTAATTCATGTCTTAGGACAGAGAATAGACATTCTGCCCAGTGACCTTTGAGAAGTCTTTTTAATCACATTTGTGCCTAGGGAATACCAGTAAGAAATAATACTAACAAGTACTGCACAATGACAGGGTCAGAAGCTGTCCCCTGCCAAGTGGGTAAGAGGAACTGTAAACTTTACCCTTCATAACTATTTCTTTTTAATATGTGACATAAGAAGAAAGATAAATATCACTTCCTTTATTTGTATAGTTTATGATATTATTCTTTCTGGAAATACTAGTCTATAGGACTTTTTCATCAGAAAGTGTTCCAAGTCCCGGCTCAACTGATGACATTTTCTTTAGCTGTACCTAAAGGTCCATGCTCCTATGTATGCTGGTGTTGCTGTATAGCTTTAACATCTCCCCTCAACTTCTCTTCCCTTAATCTGAAACCTGAAAACAAAGTACTAAAATTTGCTGCAAGGAGAGTAATGATCCTCCAAAAGAAATTCAGTGCAACTGGAAAGAGCCATTTTAATTAGCTGACAGAATTGCATTGTTTAGGTTTCTTTTAAAAATCAATGAAGTGGCTGCAAATGTTTCTAATGTCTTCATGTCTTTAAAACTCTCACTGGGGAGCCCTCATTCTTACCACAAAAGAAGTTTTTATCATTTTAAAATTATTATGAAGGCAACTGGTACTTGGAAGGGGCTAAAATGCACCTCTTCATGTCTGCAGTGTATTTCCAAGTTTGCTTGGTGGCAAAAAGTAGGTTTAAAGATCCTTGCCCTATTTCTGCTTTCTTATGGGTTTGGGGGTTGGTTTGTTTTTATTTCTTCTGACTTTGAGTAGGTCAGATGTACATGTTACAGAATGTTATGCTATAGAATACTACGCTATTGAAGCCTAAGCCTGAAGTACACGCTTCTTCCCCAGACCTCTGCCCAATAAGGATACCATAGACTTCTCCTGTACCTAGTACTGTGCTCAGCTTAGACTAGCTGGAACTGTTTTCTGACATCCAGGTCTGGATTAATCTTCTCTTCCATTCACATGCAGAATACACATGATTATGCATATTGCTCTAGTAACACTTGACAAACGGCTACTGCTGACTGAAATCTGTATAATCTATGTAGAAAAATGGTTCTGAGAAAATAAAATGTGAAGTGGACAAAGAATAGAGCTATATCTTCATAAACCAGAGCACACTGAACAGCCCTGCTCAATGTGTAAAGTGGTCATTCCTCTTCAGGGTCAGATGGACCAGAGAGTCTCTGCTGAAGGTGTCACCATTGATGCCTTTTCCTTTGTTCATGTTCATCTTTGCAAGGTTAGAATTTCTCTAAGATGAGTCTGAGTGTAGCTTTTGGAATCATGCAAGCACCTGATCCAGTCACGTAAAAAACCCCACCTGTATGTATGTTTTTGTGCCTTGCAGTTGTATTTTCTGAACTCTAACATTAAAAGAGGAGAACATATCAATCATTTATGGAAAGGCCTTGTTTTAGTTTAGGGAGATGGAGAGCAGAAGGTATTGCTTCAGTTAGTGGCAGAAGGACACCATAGTATTCCACTTCTGTCATCTCCTGCTTGCTCTTACCTGGTCCAGACTTAAAATAGCAATAACATTACCTTTGTCTCCAACTCTGAAAGTAATTTTTTTCATTTAAATTGCTGTGTAACTGTCAACGAAATGTTGCTGTTCTTTCTTCACTTTTCCTTTGTCTTCTTAGGGAAGAGTTAATGATGACATTAAGGTTTGTTCTGTCAATATTTAGGTATGTGCAGCTCCCAAATAAGATGTGCTTTGCTTGACGTTATTACAGAAGATGCAAAGATCACAGCTGATCAATGGGAACTGCTTTTCTGTGGTAGGGTTTTTTTCAAACAGATGAGTCCAATCCTGCATTCCTTACTCCCTGGAAGCCTATTTGGATTTTCTTTGATGAATATCAGGACTGTTAATCTCTAGTGATCAGAATATCACAAGCAAGCATAACACGGTCTTCCCCTTAATATGGGAAAAATTCTTTGTGAGACCTTTCCTAACTTCCTATCCAACATAAGCAATACAGAAAAATACACTCAATATTTTACTTTCCAGTTCCCTCATTCCATCAGTATGTAACAGATAATATTGTTGGTGTTCCATTTCTATCACTTTTTTTGAACTCTATTAGATATTTATGGGCTATTTCTCATGTACACTACAACACCACTGCAACAGCTAAATCATGCTTAGAAGTTATTATTATTCTCAGACAGTTTCTCCCTTTAATTTATTTTTCTGATTCAGACTCCTCAATTACATTCCTCAGTTCATTCTGTCCAGACTTTTCCTAGCCGATCACTTGTGAACGTGTCGAAGATTGTGAAAAAGTAAATAGAATTTAACTTGGATTCTCAGTTCTTCCCTCTTGCAAAACAACATAATTGATTTCAAAATGCTTGCCTTTAAAGGTTAGGAGATCCTTACTATAGACATTAGTTGAAAGAAAAAATAAAATTGTATTACTAGAGTTCTACCTCTGAACTTACAAAGACAAAATGCAAACATTTCTGTTAATATAGAAAATGTGTTTCACAGCCATGGAAGAAATCAATAAAAACATTCCTTTGGAGGAAAACTTAACAAACGGTTTCAGAGATCAAATGATAAAGAGTAAGAAATGTCCAGTCTACTGTATCAAAAAAAGGTGCTGTGGCTGTCCACTCTGAGGAATTTAGTGTGTTTGTTCTCATGACAACAAAACAGAAGATTAGCAAGGGGAGGGAAATCAAAGGATAAGAAATTCAGATGTAATTTTCTAGCTTTGAAAGATTTTATTTTAGAGAGACCCTCTTCAAAAAAATTCAGACTGACAACTACAATCTGTTGTCATTCCTGAGAAAAAAATAATGACACAGCCCTGATGTCAACTTGCACCTTCGTTTTAGGAATAGAAAAAGTATTTTGAAATCCATGAAGCATATGCATATTTCTTTTTTCCTCCCAACACATGAAGTGCAGGCTAAGCTAGGAAGAGTACCAGTATTTGTGCGGAAACACAGTCCTGACTTGAGAGAAGGCTGCTTTTGAGGCAAAAGCAACATTCAATGAGTTTAGCCCCAAACTGGCTTTGAATTCATTTCAGCAAAGAAGGAATTTCCCTTTATTTGAAGACGCTCTTCCCTAGCTATCCCTCCACGGCTGGCAGTAACATCTGCTACTTTGATCAACCCCTTCATAGCTCATGATCAGGAAAATAAATGTGGTGCTCATGTTCGTTCCATGTAGCCACATTTCAGGAAAAGTTAATATATTTTTCCAATTTTAATTTTTGTGTTCTTAACCAATAATTGAAATGGGGGGTGGGGGTGGGGAGGGAGAGAAGCAGGGGGGAATTTCAAGTGCAGAGTCAGAAGATCCTCAATGAAGCTTTTTCTGTATTCATTTTAGATGAACAATTCTGTTACGTGTTTCAAGTGCCAGTATGACATACAGTCACACACTGGCCTTGTTGAACTGTTGTTGTTAGCTGTATCACTTGCTGAACTTCTGTAATCATCCATGGAATCAAATGCTGGGTCATTTGGTACAATTACTGTGATGCTCAGCAACGTCTATTCAAAAGCTGTGTGTGTGTGAGAACTGGAGGCTTGCTTTAGTACCAAGCAGCCTTCATACATTCCTAGTGCTTGGGGATGTGGAGAGACCTTTTGGTTCCTTTGGTAGGCATGGAGTAAGTGGTCTTGGTGGTCACCACAGGGTCAACACCCCAGAATGTGGAGGCTTTCAGCCCTGCAGAACAGGTAGTTAGCTTGTGTCCACTAAGCATGACTTTGCAGCACACTTTGCTGACGTCAGGAGGCAGTGGTAGGCATGACTAAAAAAGGCCTCTTCTGCAGTCACATGCTATTTCCATTTTATGCCTTCCCAATCTGTAACTCCAACTTTTCCCAGGCTGTTAGTCATCTTCTAAAACTTTCACATTTCTGGTGTTTACAGAGTTTTAGGGCTCAGAGAGAGCTGTGAAAGTATGTAATTAGTGACGGGGATGAGAGACGGCAGAGCCTTGTCCTGTCATTGTCTCTCTATTACAGCACTCTCAGAGCTTCCCAATGGCCATCTGCCTCTTAGGAGAGCAATTGCACAGAACTAGCAGAAGACTGCTGTTGCCCTCACCATCTCGGACTTCAATTTCTTTTTTGTGGTCTGTCAGCAGGGAAACTGGAGTAGTTATATTTCAAAAGTGGTGGCATCCTTTGAATGACACTGACAGGAGTTTAGCCTGGAAAAGCACAGGCTCAGGGTACGTCTATGGCAGACTTGACTGCAGTGCGGTACATGGGTTTGAGATGAGCTTGCTCAGAGATGAGGACCCATGGCAGCACAGAATTCAGTGTGGGGTATCCATATGGATGAGAAGCAAAACTGTGTGCTGTTATAATTAAATAGTATGTGGTACCAGAGCAAGATGTCTTTTTTTTTCCTTTACAGCTGCCTAGGGTATATCTACATTGGAGTGCCATTTGTGGTGTAAAAGCAAACGTCTTTAGCAGGAACCAGATTTCAGTTTCTCAGACACTTACTTAAGTGGAAAAGAAGCTCAAATTCTCCTCTCTCTAATTCTGTGTCTGGGGCTTTCCAGGATTTCTGTTTTGTTCCAGATTGCACTGCCATGTCACATGTAAAATTCCATGTCCGAGCAAGGGGTGGAGGGCTATGCCTCTTCTGAGCTGAAGAAAAAAAAAAAAGTCTGAAATCATTTGTGCAGTAAATGAAATAGGCTCAAGACTCCTCTATGGTTTGCAACTAATTAGCTGATGTTCATTTTCAAGTGCGTTGTTCACAGTCAAGCTGAGACAATGCGTAATATGCATTATAATGTCCCAGGAATGTGTCCTGATTCTAACTGCTTCCTTTTACTATTGCTGCTCCCAACCACGAATAAACCCTGCTTGAAATCTTGAAAGGTGATGGGTGTTTTCTGGAGACAGACATTTTCAACATCTTCTGAATTTGAGCTCTCTGTGATGTAAAGCCTGTGAAAGAAAGACTCTGGCATTACAGCCCAGGAAAATGTCTTCCTTTTGGCTTTTTCTCTCTCTTTGTTTCTTCCTCTCTCTTCTTGATGATTCTAAAATATTTCAGTTCTTTCATTAAAAAAAAAAATATTGCTCAGAGACTTTTGACTATTTGCATCCATTTAATTTTAATAATACATGTACTGGATTTTAGGGCTAGCAATGAAACATTATTTATTTTCTATTATTTTCTGCTATTTATGTAGGATTTAGTTAACAGTCTCTGTACTTACAAGCAGCTATAAGCTAGCCTAGTGAGTCATTTCCTTTATTCTGACACCCATTGAAATGGCTCCCTTGCTGAAAATTCACTGATGTAACCAGACAAGCAGTATCGCGAGAGGTCATAGCTCATTATTTCCCATTTGCTCATGTATGTGAATGCTTTCTGGACAGAATAAAATCAAAAGAAATCTAGACCTAGCAGGGGTCAAGGACACAAGGGAGAATGAGTTTTATTCACATGAATTGGTGCAAAATTTATTTGTAAAGGTAGGCTGAGTTCCCACTGCATACAGAAACGGAGAGATGAAAATATTCTTATTAATGCTGCCTATCTACACAAGCCCTAGGTCAGGCTTGCCTATGTATTTGAAGATAAAGTATTAAAATCGTGATAATGCACTGACTCCTGTAGAGAAAGCAGAACCATAATTGACTTAATATTTAGAAGCAGCTAAACTAAATAGACATTATTAGTACCTGGCATTTGTCTGATAACTTGTTCATTTACTCACCGTGGTCATCTGAGGCCTCAGTTTTCTCCCTCAGTACTTAGAAGGCATGTAACAGGATCAAGGAGAATTTTATTTCTGGAACGTTCAAGTGGAGGTTGTAGCTGTATTTTGTTGGTAAGAAATCAAATGCCTACAATGTACAAAGTGTAGAGGCATGCATGTAAATGCTGCAGATCAAAGAGTTAGTTTTCTATGGGGATTATCTAATGTTACTATTTTCTTCCTCACTTATTATTATGGCATCGCTCAGAATATAGCGGGATTTCTTGTCATATTTGTTGATATACTGGAAAATACTTGAACTTCCTCCAAGTCTGGAGATCTGTCTGCCAAGATGGATTCCTGAAGAACCCGGAGGGGCAGCTTTGGGAACATCACCGTGGTTTTCCACTACACTAAGATACATTTAATAAATAAACCAACCAACCAACTAACCAACCTTGGGATAAATGAGGTTCCATTTAGAAAAGAAGAAAATCCTTCCCTCACACACTTCCTCTCTGAGATAGCATTGTACTGCCATGTTCTGCCTGTCCCTGCAGACTGTGCCCCATCTTCCTTTGTCACACACTGAACTTGGTGGCTTTTCAGGCCAACAAACCAACCTGCACAATGAGAACATAGGAAAGATTGATTTTAGATGTTAAATGGTTTCTGTAGTAATTTATGAGGTTTTTTATCTTTTTAAGAAAGCTCAGTGATTTAAAAATCCCCCCAAAAAACCAGGTAAAATTGCATTTTTTTAAGGAATGCTACACATTCTTTACCAATACTGGGGCGGAGGGGGAACAAGATTTGGCTGCTTTAGTGTATTTGTGGCTCCGCATCAGGAGAGGAGGTCCATGAATGCCTCACTGCCTGCAGTGCCGAGGTGACCACAGGGCTGAGAGGCAGCTCCAGAATCAGAAGCAGGTAGCTCGGCATCTCTTTAGCAATCACTTTGCCTGCACAACCTCCCATCACATGGCTCCCACACCCACTCCCTGTCACAGCTTCACTTCTCAAATAAAAAGAAGCTGACAGCAATAAGGAATTAAAAAGGTCTCTGTTGGAAGAAGGAAATTCATTCAACTGTCCTGGAAGGAAACAAGTTGGGGTATAAAAAATTTAGGAGAGAATTTAAACTTCTTTTGTCTTTTAAATACCTGAGTAAATCCACTTGTTTCTCTGAAGCTGATTTTATGATTAAACAGGCATTTATCTCCCATTCACTTCCTGGGGAAAAGCCAGAAGGAAAGGAAGCCTTCTGACTTTCTGGCCTGGTGAGTAGAGGCTTTCCGTGCTTTGTTACATTCTTCACATTGGAGTAAATAATCCCCAGTAAGAGGTGGGGAACCTCACATCTGTTTATGAGGTGAACCTCACAAATCTGGAATTTCTGACTCTTTTCCCATAAACCAAAGAATACAGCCACTCGGCTGAAAATTGTCTTTTGTTCTTAGCTACATTTCCTTTCATCACCAAAGCTACAGCATTTCCCATGCAACCTTCTCTGCTGATGTACAGAACTCCTAAACAGGGTGGCTTCTTTTCAGTCTTCACATGGGAAGTCTGAAACTACTTGCTACCAGAGAAAGCATCACGGGTTACTGCTGTCCTTTTTTACAGGACTCTTTCAGAAGGCAGTTATGGGCTCCCTACCTCACTGACAGTTTTACTGGAGTATATGAAGTGTTCAGGTTCATACCGCTGTGTTTTGCAGTATTTTGTGAGAGCTTGTTTAGAAATATTCTGGTCATGATCATTTTCTAGCTTCATGCTATTTAGGGGAAACAGAATGAACTGCTTGACTAACTGCAATCTCATTCATTTTGGGGCAGAAGGGCAGGTTCTACATCATTGTGCAGCCCTTCTTTTTTACTGAACTATTGGGGGGGGGAGGGAATGAAATAATTAATACTTAGTTGCATCAGATGGGCCCTAAATTTGCTCTGGTTTGCATGCACATAACTCAATGGGCATTGTGCTTGCAATACCTGAAGACATTTAGATTGCTCCATGAGATTCCCTTTCCTTTTGCCAAATACATAATACTTCTCCTCGGAGATCTGAACTGGTTTATTTAGTAATTAAGGTAGTTTGTCCAACATCTTAAAGATGCAAAAGGCAGATACATCAATTTGAAATCCAAGGATGACTCAATGGCTCTTAAAGCTTTCCTGTTAGCGAATTCTCTGAAGACAGAGAATTCTCTCAAAGGCACATTTGGATTTGGCCCATTTTAAACCAGTATCAGAGAGGATGAAAATAAACACTACTAAATCTAACGAACATTTCCTTTAATAACATCATCTCGTTATGTAGTTTTACTACTTTCTTTTTCATTTCCTTCACATATGCTAGAGCTGACTTTCTCATGTTACTCACAGCCCTCTGGTCACTGCAGGTTTTTTGTCTTACAGAAGATATGAGAACGTGTGTACAAATTTGAAATGAAGTTAACTTTGTGTCAATGCTTGCCAAAGAGAATCCTCAAAAGGTACACAGTGAACCTTTCGACAGATTCTAAGATTTTGGAAATCTGACAGCAATCCTGAGCTGTTACAGTTTGAAGTTAATGATTTAATCAAAAAACTTACCCAAACCTAACTGGGCAGGTGAACTAGAGCAATAGAAATAGAAATTCAAGTTCACACTTTTTGCATTTAATATCTCTTTTTGCCCTAGGTTCTACAGATATCAGACAAAGATGCCTGATCTATCTGCACATAGATGTAGAATTAGGAATGACATGTTGGCAGTTTGCTTGTGGATGAGTATCACTTGTTTTACAACACAATATATTTTGTATTTTGCTGTCTTCCTTCCAATCTCCCCATTAAATATCTCTGAATGCTCGGTCTTGGCTGGTCTTGTACGTCAGAAATGAATGGGGGACATCTTTCCTCTGGCAAGGTACTGTGATCCTGTGCTCATGGCTCTTTCTGCTCTTTGATTTCTTGAGTTGTGTTTGATACCACGGGCTGGTGGTGATATAGAGCACTGGGAGAGCATACAGTTATTTGTCCACTTTCTCTTTTGGAAACTGGTTATAGAATTTTTCCCTGCACTTAGTCAGGTTGCTGAATTTCTTCTCACTGGAAATGACTGGAAGATTTTAACTGGGCTGGGCAAATAACTGGTTTTTGAGGTCTGTTTCAGGCTTCAAACAAAAATTTGTCTGTTTTTGAAGAGACAAATAAGTAAAATTGCTAGATGAACCTGAGATAAAGCATTTAATTTCACTTTGAATCAACTCCTTTTGAAAGACACATGTCAAAGTAAAAAAGCTTTTTTGAAAATAAAGAATCAACAATTTTAGACATAAAAATTTCTTTCTGATCTTTGTGAACAAACCTATGTTTCCCTACTTCCCATTCTGTAGCAAGTTTACCATTCACTGAGAACACTTTATTCCACCATTTTATCCAGCCAATAACAATCTTTGCAAAGACAAGGGGCAGCAAAACCATGGAGCTAGAAAAAAAAAGCTTGCTCTGCAATTAAATCTCTCACAAGTTATATAAAGTAAGTAAACTTTACAAGTTAAGTTACAGTAAGAAAAGTAAGCAGTTTCCATCTTCTAACAGTTCCCACTTTCTGGGCCTGTCAAATGCAAACCAGGACCAACAGCTTTGCTCTTGGGACCAAGGATAATTTTTTCAATCTCTTCTGATATCCAGGTTTCTTACTCTAGGCTTTCCAAAACAGTTTTCCCAGGCTATGTATTCTCAGAGAGGGGTTTTGGTTTTATTGTTCTCTTTAGAAGACAGAACAGAAAGTATGGCAAAATCCTCTTGAGATGAGCAAAGATGGCTGTCTTTGAGGTTCACACCTGCTCTAGTTCAGCTATGAGCCCTCCCGTTGGTTGCTTTTTCCTAGTCCTGGAGCATGTTCTCGCTTTTAAAAACTCTCCAATTATGGTTCAATTATGGTTGGCTGCAGATTGTGGAACTTCTGTGTGCCCTTGCTCTGGGGACGCCGACTTCCGAGAGGAGTGGGACAGAGTACAGAGCCAGAATTCCTGTAACCATTCCAGTTTAATCCGCTTCCCCACATGAATTTGCACCCATTTTTTCTTGTTTGTTCCAACACAATAAGGACTTTGAGATATGCTTGTGGCACTGATGGTGATATAGACATTGCTCAATGGCTAGAAATTGTAATAGTGTGTTCGTGGTTTGTGGAGGCCTCCATGTAAGGGACTGTTTCCTGTCTTCCAGTCTCCAGTCCATTTCCCACAGTCCCTGTACCTATGAAAAAGCGGATGTTTTGGATTGTTTTTATTTAGTCTAAACTTCCTTGCAACTTCTTTAAAAATAACATTATTTTGGCTCTATTTTCTACCATAGAAGAATTTTATGATTTTTTCTGAGAGTGCTGCAACTGTGAGCGTTTAATTGAAGCTTGCAAAATAGTCAAATAAAAAAAGTCTGCCTCTTTCCAGCTGTCACAGTTGTTTAAACCTACTTCATACTATATCAGGAGTACTAAAATTTTAACTATACTGAACAGTAAATGGAACTGTTTAGTAAACTATGTCTGAAAGATTGTAAGTAAATATATCTTCCCTAATTAGCCAGTAATACATTATTTGGATCAGCTAAAATAAATAGGCATTGCTGCTACTGCCATAAAGTGCATTTCTGAAACTCACAGGAAAAGAGGATAATGGCTAGGAGCTTGTTTGTCCACTTTGTTAATGACTGTTCATCCTGTAACATTGATGTGACGCCCACCTATAAGAAAGGTCATAAGGAAGATCTGGGGAACTGCAGGCCTGTTAGCCTGACCTTGGTGCCAGGGAAGATTAGGGAACAAGTCATCCTGAGGGTAATCACAGAGCAAATACGTGACCACCAGGGATCAGGCCCAGACAGCATGGGTTCAGGAAGGGCAAGTCCTGCCTGACCACCACATCTCCTAGTGGATGAGGGAAAGGCTGTGGATGCAGTCTACCTCGACTTCTGACACAGTCTCCCACAGTATTCTGGAGAAGCTGGCATCCCATGGCTTGCACATGTACACTTTTCACTGGGCTAAAAACTGGATGGATGGCTGGACCCAGAGTGGTGCTGAATGGAGTTAAATGCAACTGGTGACCAGTCACAAGTGGTGTTCCCCATGGGTCAGTATTGGGGCCTACTCTCTTTAATATCTTTATTGATGATTTGGATGAGGGAATTGAGTTCACCCTCAGCAAGTTTGCAGACACCAGGTTGAGGGGAAGTGTTGATCTGCTGAAGGGTAGGAAGGCCCTCCAGATGGACCTGGACAGGTTGAATCAATGGACAGAGGCCAGTGGGATGAAGCTCAACATGGTGAAGTGCACTTTGGTCATAACAACCCTAGGCAATGCTACAGGTTTGGGGCAGGGTGGCTGGAAGGCTGTACAGAGGAAAAGGATCTGGGGGTATTGGTTAACACTTGCCTGAACATGAGACAGCAGTGTGCCAAGGTGGACAAAAAGGCCAATGGCATCCTGGCTTGTATCAGGAATAGTATAGTCAGCAGGACTAGGGAGGTGATCATCACCCTGTACTCAGCTCTGGTGAGGCTGCACCTCAAATACTGTGTTCAGTTTTGGGCCCATCACTACATGAAAGACATCGAGGCCCTGGAACATGTCCAGAGAAGGGCAATGAAGCTGGTGAATGGTCTGGAACACAAGTCTTATGAGGAGTGGCTGAGGGAACTGGGACTGATTAGCCTGGAGAAGAGGAGGCTCGGGGAGACCTTATTGATCTCTTCAACTACCTGAAAGGAGTTTGTGGTGAACTGGGGGGTTAGCCTCTTCTCCCAGGTAAGTAGCAATAGGACAAGAGGGAATGGCTGCAAGTTGCACCAGGGGAGGTTCAGGTTAGAAATTAGAAGAAATTGCTGAGAAAGAGTGGTTGGGCATTGGAACAGGTTGCCCAGGGAGTTGGTGGAGTACTCATCCCTCTTGGTGTTCAGGGAAAGGATGGATGAGGTACTAAGGGACATGGTTTAGTTAGGAACATAAGTGGTAGGGAGATGGTTGGACTAGATATCTTGGAGGTCTTTTCCAACCTTAATGATTCTGTGATTCTGTGATCAGACTGCACCATGGCAAGGTGTTTACTGTACACCAAGCAGGTATGAAGCTATGTTTAATACAATTTATGCTCTCTACTTCCCGAGTGAAATACAACTGACTTTATTTGCCCAAATGAAGGGATAAGTATTAAATAGGTCACATGAAACTTTTGTAGCACTGCTTTGTGTACTATAGATGAATTCTTTTATCTAGGCTAGTTTCCAAGAAACTCTGTTTAATTGTCAGCTTCAAATCTTTGGAAGAAATGTTCTCAGAAAATTCTGAAAATATTAGGGTATTTTGCTAATACATGATTTTTACTAAGATGCAACTCTAGACAGTCATAACTTCGTTAAAATTAGATGATTACATTTAAAACACTACAAAAGCAAGCTTACATGGTGTGGCATGAGTAAAAATAGGATGTATGGTTTGAAATGTCTGAAGTTTAATATTTTAAAAGAAATAAACTTTGGTCCTTTTTCCTCAAGAAAAAGCTATGGATTTTTTTACTTTTACAGCCTTTGAACAAATAACAAGTACAGCTACACATAATGATCTATTAAATATAAAATCTTTTACTCAACATGTACCAAGCATAGAATGTGAATTTGAAGGAAAGCTGAAAATTGAAGCATGAAAAAATAGTTGATTTCAGAAAATGCTATATTTGTTTTCATTGAATTTGGGTGGCCCAGCCCAGGTTTTACTTACTTGATGAGAGATTATTTTCTGGAATAATTACATGGGAAAGAAGGACAGAAGCAGATTGTTGAAAGTGATTCAATTATAGGAATGGTGTGGGCCTGCTGGGTGAATGATTATGGTAAGTTATCAGTAACTCTGGCCAAGGAATAATAGTATCCTGAAGGCACCTGTAATTTTGAAAGAAAACTTAAGGCATGCACTTTTGAAAGAAATGTAAATGCAGGTCTGGTTTTGTGATGTGATATGGTCCCAAGGCACTCTGCTGCACCTGCCTCCCAGAAGGGCAGAAAACAGGATGGACTAGGTAGGGTGTCATTCTTCCGTGGTGCCAACTGTCCAGTCATCATCTGGAGGTGTCTGTCCCTTCTCTACCTGCTTGTGCACATCAATGCCTACATCAAGGAAGCAGTGAACTCAGGCTGTGACACTACTGCTGATTCCCTTGCAGACAGTGAAAGTCTGAGTATGCAGCTTATGCATTGAATACTTGCTGTCAGCTCCAGCTGAGGATCTACACTCAGATACCTGCATGTTTGTTACACCTGTATGAACTCTGAACATGTATGATACCCATTATATTGTCTTCAGCATGTAAAAGCCTCCAAGAACAGAGACTTTTTAAAAAGTGTATTCTCAACAAGGCAGCCTACTGTGAGCATGTCAGATCTGTCCTCAGATGCTTTCACCGGCTTCCCCTTAGATTTTAAATCAGGTTCCCCTCAGATTTTAAATCAGGTTCAGGGAGCTGTTGCTTATATTCAGCCTTATACTTCATTGCCTTGTATGCCAATGAAGGCATACTCCATTGCCTTGGCCAGGATATGTAAAAGATGTGGAAGGCATTTCTGTTAAGAGGAAATCTCACCCCTACAGAGAGGGTAACTTTCCTCAGGGCTGATCTCACACTGGAATGAACTCTGGAAATTTAAAAAATCCCCACAGACCTCACTGCCTTCTGCTCCAGTTGCAAGACACTGTTCTTTGACCCCATCCTCTCTAATGTAAACATTTAACAATATACATGTCAAAAGCAACCACGACTCTAAATCTCTACCAAGCAAAGCACAAGCTTTCCCTGTGAAGAGGGGTATTAGTGATGGGCTCCCTATACAACGGTAGGCATTTCTCCATACACAGCAAGACAGCACTGAGCATGCCATAGGGAATGTAGAATGATACAGCAGTCCTGGGTTGCCTTTGGGAGAGGGTCTAGCCCTGAAGTCAGTGCCAACCCAGACACCTTTGCATTTGAATGAGCAATGGAGATGGTACAGGGAGATCCGAGTTGCAGGCAGCCTGTGTCCATATTCCCTTGGATCTCATAGCAGTCTAACCATGCAGATATCATGTATTTACTTCAGCTTTATACTTGAGGTTGTGAGGCTTGTGTTTTAGCTAATATGCCATGCCTCTCCATGCTAGTGGCAGAATTTCAGGTATCTGAGTGCAGTACTCAGGGGATGTGACATTTTTTTTCTGTTGCTACCTCATTAAAGGCTAGTGGTCAAGTTGATAGCCTGACCCAGGCTTTTTCAAGCTGTATTTCAAGACTGAGATGAACAATTTTAGGGATTTGCTCAAATAAATACGCAAAAGTATTAAATCTTGGTAATAAGAATTTGACAACAAAAGCTTTTCATTTCTGCCTCGGAATACAACGCCATTACTTCTTTCTCTCCTTCCCACTCCTTCGATTTTCCAGGTACCACTCAAATTGCCCATAAATCTTGGACTCTTAATTTAGAAAACAATCTCTCAATCTCTACCACCTCCTAAAAAATACTCCTGAAAAATGGTGACTATTTTAAACATCACATTATGGGTTTTGTTCAGCTTTCAGTGCTTGTGCTCCTGAAAGAACATTGGAAAGAAGGGAAAATGAAAGTAATAAAAATAAAAAAAAATCTTAACCATGTTTAGGTTTCTCACAACACATTAAATAGAAAACACGTATCATGTTACACCATTAGATTAGCTGCAATCTGCCAGTTCCACTGAAGTGCTACCACCTACATACACACTTCTGTCCAGTGTTTGTGAAAGGTTATACCTGGCAATAAAACTCCTGGTATTTTTGAAATAGCACATATGCACATGCAATGCTTGAGATCTATGCCATAACCCTGTGATCATGCTATTACTTGTTTTTACAGGAACACAGAGGCCTGTAGTAGCGACATGACTTCTAATGGCCCCTGTTCTATTAAGTATACATACACATAACTGGGACAATCGTATTACCCAAGAGTTTATCTAGTTAATAGTTGGCTTGCATCCCACATTTGTGATAGCTATTTCAGGGAAAAAAAACCCAAACCAACAAAATGCCCCACTTGTCTTATCTCTTCTATACTCCACTTACAAAATACCTCCCTATCATTACAGGCAAGTTTTGGGGGCAAATAATCTTCTTTCACCCATGATTTGTGTCCCTACTTGAGAGGAAAAAAAAAATAGATAGGTCTTAGGCAGTTTGATGAGAAGCTAAACAGAAAAGCCTTATCCCAGCTGAAGCTGTTTGAAAACACCCCCCCAGCCCCAACCCCCCTCCTTCATCTGCCTGGCAGAACTCCTGAGGGGGCTGTGACAATCCTCCTCTCACCCATCGGATTGTGGGGGTGCAGAGGTACACATTGATAGCACTACTACAGAAACACAAAGCTATGTTTTTCTTGTGCCAGTTGTATTCTCATCATGGTCCAATTCTTTTAAGTGGCTGTCCTGCTTCTGGCCAGAGTTCCCCTCCCCAAGCAGCCAGCCCAGGCGGGCTGAGTTAGCCCAGGTGAGCTGAGTTAGCCCAGGCTGTTTCCACACCACCTGGCATCACTCCCCCATAATAGGGGCTGGTTGGGGAGGGGTGCTCCTGTGCTGCTCTGGGGCAGGCTGAGTGTGGCTGGGGCAACTGGTTGGTCCACAGGTTAGTAAAGTACTCTGTGTTATCACTGGGTGTGTGGGAGGTTTGTCGTGGGCTCTTATGGTTTCCTTTTCATGGTGCTTTTGTTGGTAAACTGTCCTTATCCCAACCCTTGGGGGCTCTGTTTCTCCTGAGGGAGGGAGTGGTGCGGGGTGCTCAGCCACTGCTTGGGGCTGAACCACCACAACGGCAATAGTTTATTTTAACATTGGGTAATTTCATTCCTTTTGCAAGTGTTTGAGGTAAAAATAGAAATTGAGTACGCTGTTAATGATTCAGTGGGTATGTTTTTAGGAATGGCCATTCTACCTGTACTCAATATGGCTGAAGAGAATAGCTGGGGCTCTGGTTAAGTTATCCTGCCTTAAAGCTTCAAAGGGAGACCCCGTCAGAAACACTACTCCTTATTCACTTGTGCTCCCTAATGGCAACTTGAAATTCTGTCTTTTCTATTGTCTTTGCTAAAGAGACGTAACTTTGTGCTTTTGCTGACAGTGGCGTGTGTTGTACCGGTGCAATACAGTCAGTGCTTAATGTGCGGTTACAGAACTTTCAAAGGCTGTTGTATACACTCTTTTTTTCCTTTTTTTGGTGGAGAATATGTGAAACACCAGGCCAGTGCAGCCAGATACTGGTTTTCTTCATGTTGTGTTAAGGGTGTGAACCTTCTTTGGTCTCAGTAAGGTTAAAAACACTTACAGATATAAAAATCAAGTCAGTACTCACTGACTAAGAAAGTAGTACTAAACTCCTTTGTTAGCCTTGCTTTTTACCCAATTTTTCTGTTTCCTCAAAAGAAAAAGCTTTAAGAAACTGAGACATACATCCTTTGTTTGTATAAATTCTTAGACAATATGTGGAAAAGATGACTGTACAGTTGCTCCAAACTTAGACCATCTTTTTGGTCACTTTATTGCACACAGAAAGGTGCCTTGCAGGGAAAATTGCTACAACTGGAATCCCTTTAATCTCTCCCACAGAACTCACAGCAAATCCAAAATGAAAATTAACTGAGATTGGGGAAGAAAAGCAGGTGTCTTCTGCCTTCTCAGTGGGCATTATTTTTACTTTGACAAGTATCTGCATTTTTTTTTTCTTTTAGTCTGAAGAGCACAAGGAGAATTCTTAGGAAAAAAGGGTGCTCACTGAACATTGCTACAAAGTCCAGCCTGTAAACTAGAAAAGAACTAATGGTGCAGTACCTTTGACTTTTTTACTCCTGTCCATTATCTTTTTCAAATATGCTCAAAGTCTGGTGACAAAACAGATCTTTGGCTGTTCAGTTTTAGCCATTACATAACAGAAATGCTGTGGCTTTTTTTGATTATAGGTAGGCTACAGGATAGTTTATTTCTGGGGTGTTTTTTTTTATTTTAGGACTAACTCCTAGAATAAATTGACACAGCATTTTGAAAGTTGGCTTTCACTGAGTATTTTCTTATGTTCTGTATCAATTTGAGTACTGATGATGATTGCTATTAGGGATCATGCAATTTATAATGCATCCAACGATGCATTGCTGCTTTACTTGCAGAGAATGAAAACAGAAGGGAACACAAATGCTTTGCTGCTGCAATGTATAATCCTGAGTAAATCGTGTTGCATTCTCTTTATCTATTTCCCAAACAGGGCATGATTCTAAAGTGGCCAAATACGCAACAAACAGTACTTAAAAAATCCTAGTTATACACTGAAGTATGTATAAATGTGTATTTGAAAGGTTCTTGAGTAATTAAAGACTCCTCCTTATGTTCTGAGCACACAAGCCTGAGCCTTGAGAGCCTGTTTGTTTCTTATCCGTGCTTTGCAAATGAGGGCTTTTGCTTACTTTCAGGTACAAGCTTTGAGCTTGAGCCAACTTCATAGTAACCACCGTGCCTTATGTTAGTCTATAGTATTGGAAGACAGCAATGTGTGTGCTCAAACTGGCCATGGGAATTTGTTGGAGTCTTTTGCTGCGATCTTTTGCCTGGCACCCTAAAGTCAGTACAGACCTAGCCTGAGGAAGTGTCAAAAAAAAGGCTGAGAAGAGACCTGTGACCTTATCTCACCTTTTGCATTCATAGTTGCTTATGAGTTTCAAGGATACCTGTAGCATGTGCCTTCACAGAATCTGCTGGGGTTTTTTAAAGTACAGCCCTGTTCATAACGGGACCATACCTGGTGGTTTCGTGCCTTAATTTCAGTATGGTGATTAACAAGGAGATAATAAATCAAAAGACTGAGATGTAACTGTGGGTGTAATAAAATACCCTAACTAACACCTTTCAGCTGACTGTCTCATGCTCATGCAAGTGGCTGAGGACTGAAATAAGGGGAGTAAGGTAAAACAGGTTTGTTCATAAGATGTACCAGTACAGCTAAGTGGGGGCTAAAATACCCTGTGCTTTTTATGTTCTATAATAGTGTCCTTCAAAAGTCAGCATTGCCATGTATTTCTCCATCTTTTATCCAGAGGGCAACATAACTCTCTGTAACTGGGAAATGCTAAGCTTTTTAAAACACCTAAGAATGAGGAGACATATTACCATGATATCATATGATGAATGGAAGATGTGATGCATCCCTCTTACTGCATCTTACCAGCAATATTATAGATTTACATGTATTAGCCAATTAGACAATAGCCTTAAAGGACAGTGTTCTGATGTTTCATTTGTACCCTGGACATTTATATGAAGCATGTCCAGTATATAGATACCTGTTTCCTCTGACATGTACAAATGTAAAACTGCTAAAGGAGGTGTAATTTACATGGCTATTTTGGCTAAGTATCTGAAGAACAGGCGAATTCGGATTAGTTTCCTTGCAACCTCTGTTTCAAGGTCTGTAAAAAGCCAGCTCTACTCATGTAAATGTCCCATGATCTGAATTGCATGCAGTTATCTTAAGGGAGAATAAGTATTTGGCACTATTTTCAATGATCAAGACACTTTACATGACATTCTTGTTTAAATGGCATGAAAATCAGAGTTAAGCGCTGTGCAAATGAGGGCAGAATAGAACCCTTTGTATCTCGTTTTCCAACTGCCCTGGGATCATCTGGAGGTATAACCACATAAATCCCCCAGGGATATGTCTCCAACTCTCTCCCTTAACATGCTGTTCCCTGATCACACTGGAAATCCACTCAATTTAGATTTAATCTCAGTAAAAACCAACCCAGGACTCTCTGAATTTGCAGTGCTACCTTTTTTTTGGCACTTTTTTTGCTTGGGCTGTTATGTTTAGCAGCGGTTCTGCTTAGACATTCTCAACCCTGCTTCTCTGTGGGGGCATCACCATGTGTCAGGAGGGTAGGGGGTCTCTCAAAATTAAGAGATGAAACTGTTGGCTCAGCCTCCAGTTTGGGAGCATATTGCTTCCTATATCACTGATGGCTGCATGATGTTAGGATCATACCTTCTCCCTGCCTTACTTTGGTTATCTCAAATCTGGCCATAATGTTTCCAAAACATATATATATATATATATATGTTTTACTTTCTAATCTTTCCAAGTTAAGGCTGTGCATTGCATGGAGCAAAAGAACAACCATTCTCCCCACCCGAAGAGGAAGCTCCAAGCTTGTAATGAATGAGTATAGCAAACTCACAAGTAAAAGAATAAATGGCAAGTTGCATGTGGAGAAAGAGACACAGAGACAGATGGGTTTATATAAATTCAGCTTTTAAAGTGTTGTGGGTTGTTTTTTAAAAAATTAAATAATTGTAAGCAGTAACCAGCTGTAGTATTATTCTTCACTGTGTAATCTGCACAGTGAAATGTAAACAGGGGGTCAGGCTCTCCTGTGGCCATATGACCCTCTCAGCAGGAAAAGGGGGCACGGAGAGAGGCTGTGCACAGAGAAGCGTACAAGGATATTCATGAGCTGGGAACTTTTGCAGCAAAAAATAGCTTTCCTGCATAGTCAATGGTGCATAGCGTTCGGTTTAAAAACCCTTATTAAATTAAGAGGAGCTTTCTGCAGCCACCAGCCCTTGCTGCTGCTGTGTGTACTTCCATAATGTTGTTGAGAATACTGGGGCTTAATATCAACTTGAAGGTTTAGAAAAATGCAATAACATTCAGATACAACTTGATTACTGACGGAACAGAGATACAAAACATGAAAACTGATATGTCTGGGGAATCTAGCTCTTCTGAATCTCTTTGTTCCTTAAAAAATTCCTTCTTAAAAAACAAATGTCTGTCTGTATGTATATATGCATTCCTTTGTCAACACAGGAAGATGGAGGGATTGGCAGCCAGGCATTTTTTAGTATGTTAATTATCTAATGTTTTCTGTTCTTGAAAATTCTCTTTTTTTTTTTTAGATTAAAAAGCTGAGCCCATCTTTTGCACTCTGATCATAGTTCTCACACTGTGCATTTAGTACAACACATTTTTTAATTCACAAGGATACTCTTGCTGTCATTGCTATAGTCACTACAGCTCCGACTACCTTGTTGTGGTTCAAACATCTTTTCCTTGCAGTGTTTTTATGACATAACAAACCTTTATTTATTTCTTTTAAAAACCAATACCGTTTTCCACCCAAAACACCCGTTTTTACATAACCTTGAGATGCCTATTCACTCCTTCTCAGGAGGAGTTCAGGGGAAAGGTGCTTCGCCCCTCTAAATCACAAATGAAATGAGTTTGTTGGCTTGAATAGTATTTCTCCTTTCAACCCTCCGCACATTTCAGTGCATTCCATTAGTCATTGTTCAAATGAGGCTGTTCTCCGACCCCAGAGGCAGGGGAGGAGGGAGTTTGGGGTTTAAATGAGTTTGCTGATCAGTACATAGAGGCACATTGTTTCTCATCTTATATTTTGCACGTTCTGTTTACAGACAATAACCCCAGCTCCCAGCACCGAAATGTTTCAGGTTTTGAGCGTACTGTATGTTTGATGCAGCTAATTTAAATAAGTGACTTTCACATTTAAGCAATTAAACCTATAATTAGCACTGTTTGAATGAACTAATCAGCTAATACCCTATGACACACGGTTCTTTTTTTCCTCTAAATATTTTTAAAGAGAAAGGATAGAAATTTGTGAAAAATTATAGGTGATGCAGTGAAAAAAATATGCTTTGATTCGTGGAAATTACAAAGCAACACCATGAACTAGTTAGACCGATGGTCTCCTTTTGCCTTCCAGGGAATGTGGAATTATGCACACTCATTTCCTCTGAATTCAGGGGGAAAGACTGCAATAAACAAAGTAGCAAAGCTGTTTTTTTTTTTTTTAAAACTGGGCAAACTTCTACACTGCTGTGTGTTTTCTTAAAAATGCCAAACACTTTCAGAGTTAGTCTGTACTCCCTGTATTTTAAAATCTGTGCATACATCTAACCCAGTGGTAGGAGGGCAGCATAAGCCATACATACCCTTGGGAGATTCCTTCTGACTGGCAGAACGCTCGCTATGCTGCTCTCAATAAGATGGAAATTTATTAGGAGGAAATTATCCTGGTGTTCTCCAAAAAACAACACTTCTGATAAAAATCTTGTTCTCTGACAGCAGTCTAACAAGATACATTTGTTAGCTGGTTTTGTTCCTTGGACTCATCTGTTAATTTTAATTCTTCTGTTGCACTGCTGTGTATTTACGCTCTGAGGCAGACATGATCTATGTGTGCTCAGTGGAGATTGAGATGTTGGGGGTGAGAGGGCACAGAAGTTTAGGAGAGATGGTATTTTTTTTCTTCCTGTAGTTAAAGTGGAAAAGATGTCTTTAGACTTTTACTAAAGCTTGAATTTGTTAAGAAGTATGGTGCATCTTTGAATCTGTTATAGAGTCCTACTACTACAGAAATATGTATAATTTATCATATAATTCTTCATCAGCTCTGTTGTCCCTAAATGCCACAGCACACACAGGCCATACGAGTCACACCACATACTTCACCACCACCCCATCCCCAGAACACCGTTAAATGGCTCAAAATGCTAAAACAAGCTTGAATGCCCCTGAGCTGTTCAGCTCTGCCTATCCTCACTGCAGCCCCACTGTGGATGGGATTCAGGACCCATCATCCAGCTGAATTTTGCCTTGAGTCTCTGCCTCATGTGGGGCTCAGGCTGGAAGGCTTTCAGAGAAGGAACGTGGACTTGCAGTGAACAAAACTGGTGTGGGGAACCCTCCCACCAGCATTATGACCCACCAAAGTTAGTAGGTATGTAGGGCTCTGTTCTTGCAGAGCAGAAAGGACATCAGGAAGGTGGCAGATGGTTTTTTGTGGTGTTATGGCTCACCAAAACTTAACTGAACTGTTTTCTATTCCTGTGTGATAACTAGTTTCTGAAAGTGCTTTTTCACCTGCCAAGCTTAAGATAAGAGCTAGTTTAGATTTAGATTCTTTGTCAAACATTTTGGGGAGAATAGACAAAAAGAAAGGGGTGACAGGACTGTGCTTCCTTATCAAAACTGTTAATAGGATTGGATTCACCCTTGATTTTGATGAAAGCCTCTTCAATAGTGTATTTCTTTTTTTATGTAAGGGAAAGAGATAGTTCCTTCTATAGCCAATACTGTGGTGTAAGGAGCCTTCAGAGAAAGTCTTGGTTTGAACCATCAGTTTCAGAGCAGAAACTTGCACCTCAGGCTTTTATATTCTGGCAAAGTACTTGTCTAGCTAGTCATTTCCCATGGTGATAGCCTTTCTGCCAAATGCTTCTAAATGTTTCCTTCCACCTGGACTGGGGAAAAAACATTGGGTTTTGTGAAGCTTTAACAGATAGGAAAATAATTTCTTCCTCAACTCTACTTCTGAAAATCAGGGTATAGGGGTCTGAAGCACTGATAGTTGTCACTGTAGATAAAATCAGAAAGAGTGGCAGATGATCAACAGCTCAGGGAAATCAAACCCTAGGTATTTGAAGTTGGGCATCTAATCATTGAGGCACCCCAAACTTGAGGAATTCACAAATTTTAGCCTTAATCTTGCTATGCTTCAGAGCCTCTAGACAAAATGGAAGCACTTATGCCCTGTTATCTAATAGGGGAGCTCATCAGCACTGCAAGATGTGCCTCTGTCTGAGACATACTATACCGATGAAATTTGTGGAAGAACTCATGTAAAAATAGGTAATTTCTTATTCAGTGCAGCTTTGGGATAAAGTGTAGTGAGTATTGGATGATGGGGCTGGCAGGTTCATGAGTGGGCTGAGATACCCAGTTAAGAATGTCCTTTCTTGAGACCTTTCCCCTATGGGTACTGATATTCAGCAGCAGTAGAAGGGAGGGGGTCCTGGAAGTCACCTCACAGGGATGTGGTCAGTCTGGCAGAGGTGCCCTGGAAATCTAAACTATGATCCCCCCGTGATTCTCTTGGGAGGGAGATCTTAGCACATGTCTGCCACATTAGCCATGATTTTACAGATTTGTTTTGAAACAAAGTGGGTTTGCTACCAGAAAGCTCATTATTTCTAGAGCGGAATGAAAATGGAAAGACTTCAGAACTATTTTATTGCATTTTTCCTATGTAATAATCTCTCTATGATATAAAATGATGGGTGTTCTGATTAAGTATTGAGACCCATTACCTCTGAATGCAATTCTTTAAATACCAGGAAATGCCCAGTTAAAGCAGCTTCTGTAACATACCTAACTCCTACACAGGATGCTAACCTATTGCTTTGGTGGGGTCTACGCCTCTCCAGCACTGTTAGCACAGTTGACCTCATGCAGCAAAAATTCTATCTGCAAAGAAGTGTTTTAAATACTATCCTGCTTCGTTCAAAGTTTAAAATCCTACTTTGAAAAGTAGAAGTGCTATTTTCAAAACTATTCTGCTTGTTGCTTCTATTCAGTGTTTCCATGGCAGAGCTGAAAAACTGTTACAGCTGTGTTTTGGGTGGTCTATTGTATACCACTGTTGGTTTTGATTATTACGTTCAACACTCTTTGTATGTGTTTCACTGTCCCACTGTCTCCACAGAAATAAGGAGTGGTGCTGCCTCCACCCGCTGTTTATACAATTGTACTGTGGTTACAAAGTGGGATATGTAACTTCTTTGCCCTCTTCTGCTTAAAGGGTTCACATGTCTGTATGCTGTTTCCTAGAAGCATGTCCTAGACACTAGGCTGTACCATAGTATTTAAGAGGACATCACCCTGCCCTTCCTTTGGGGCAGGAAAAGTCCTGGAGCCAAATGTAGAACTAAATGTAGGAGGAGCATGATTCAATGTCCAAGTGATAAGGAGAGTTGGCTGAGATGAGGATGCCAGGTTTTTGCTTGTTGGACAACGTGTTTTATCATCACATAAAAAAAAAAAAATCCCCAAAACCAAGGAGTACAGAAAGATAGATGTAGGCTAAAGTATTGCTGACTTGACTTTAAAACATTCTTTTATAAAGACCTTCTGGTAAAGTCAATCAGACAATACATAGTGCATTTGCCTGGAATACAGTGCTCAGTGTAATGGAGACTAACTTTCAGTAACATGTGTTTAGATGTCTGCATTGGGACATTGCTTCAGAAGATGTGATTTATTAGATGTTTGTAACCCTCAGAACTGAATTATGGGTAGTTAAAATACAGACTACTGTCTGTAGGGTGCACACATAATTTGCTGCAGAAGACAGGAAAATAAAAACACTTTCTTGGAATCAGAATTGTGAAAAAGAATGACTGTGGGCATAAAATTAGTGATTACCTGTGTAAAATAGTCATTGTAATACAGCGTGTCTAAGCTGACTAGCAAATCACATCCTGTCCTGTACAGCAGGAACAGAGTAAACAAACAAATGCATTGTGACCTATCTTCTCCTGCTTTGCAGAAGATCAAATGTTGTACAGCATTTGGCCTTCTGCAGCTGAAGTGGGACCTTCTAGCCTAGCCATAAAAAACATCCTTTAGAAAGCTGCACCTTGAAGTGGGCTTAGGAGCCCTGAGACACATGTACCTGGAATCAAACGTAACTGATGCCTTGGGACAGTCAACAGAAAACTTTGCTGGTCCACATATTTTTCTGAAGCTATGTGTTCTCATGTGGGTTTAATTACTAGATGTAAATGTTCCCATTTTATTTTGGTTTTCTTTGTCCAGTTTTCACCAACAATAGGAAATCTGGAAAGGCAGCATTTTTAACTCAAATCATTATTCAGAACTTCAGATGTGTCTGCAACTCATCTGCACTTTCTGCATGTGTTAGGTTAGTTACAGAAATATTGATAAATGATCTCTTCTTGTATGTAAGATCTTCAATCTTAAATCAAAGATGGACTTGTGGTAAATGTGAAAACAAACAAAAATGCAGGACATTATTTGAGCATTATTAAAGGGAACTAAAATCAAGATCTATTCTCAAGTAGGAAAAATGTATAAGATAGGGCACAAAAGCCTTCTATAGCCTGAAAAAAAAATAACTAAGCCTTTGTATTCATGAGAAACAGAAGTCTGTAAGATGCTTGGCTTGGCAGTAGAGCAGGAGTTGGTTGAGCACCAGATGGACATAACTCTGAGTTGAATGGGGATGACTACAAGCCACACAGATCATGTTGTGAACACCATTGTCTCCTCTCTTTCCTCGGACTATATCCCAGTCTTGAATACATATTTCAAGGAACCGTGACCTGAATTCAGATGATTGATCACAGTAGCAGTAAACTTCCAGTATATCTTCACATTGACAGTGAACCTGATATCAAACTTTAACCTGCAGCACTTTACTTTCCTATAAAATAAAAATATTCTGTCCTAAATCACTGCCTTTTCAAAACCTTAAACAAAACTTAAAAAAAAAAAGCCAACTCTTTTTGACTGGCTGCACAGATTTCCATATAATTCCAAGTTTCTTATCTCTCCCTGATTTCCCATGCACTCCCTCTTACCTTTCCTGATCTCCCATGAAACCCTGGCAGAATATCAGCAGATCTGATAGTTTCTTCTGGGCTGCCTGCCATTACCATATTTTATGTACTCAGGGTTTCTGTGGGATTGATGACGCACAATACATCATTGGACTTCTGTGACCAAACAAGGTTTGTGTGCTGCAGCTTCCCCTAGCATTTTGCCAGAAGTGCTGAGACCTATCAAGGGGCTGAAGAAAGATGAGTAAATGTTGGTGAGGGATGGAGGAACAGTGTTGAAACAGAGTAGATGTTGGGTAGGAGGAGAGTTCTAAAAACAGCGGCAGAGAAAAGAAGAGTTAGGAAGTGTTTTGGAAATATCTGAGATTGAAGAGAAGATAGAAATATGCTGGTTCAGGATAAGATGTAAGGAAGGGGCTGTTAGGGGGGCATGAAGATTTGTAATTGAATAGAATGGAAGGAAAAGCAAAATGTGAGTTTGGATTGGGAAAATAACTGCAAGGCAGGATGATGGTGGAGAGGAAGTTCCATTAGGATTTAGTAAAACTAATGTCTTTGTGTCTGTGCCTTTGAGTGAACTGAACTCTGCTTTGCGAAGCAGCCAGTCCCTGACTGCAGTCCATAAGAAATTAGTGTTAACCTGTGTATGGCTGGGATTCTGTCTACACTGCAGGACAGGTGCACTGCAAGATCCCAGGGGTGAGCCTTGCAGTGATGTGCTAACCCTGTGTTGGGAAGACAGTGGGGCATGATGTCTGTCTCTTGACCTCACTGCCAGCAGAAGACCTGGCTGCATGAACTGCCATGTATGGCTTCAGAGATACAATTCGGACATCTGGGCAATCAGTGCCATGAGACACTGGAGAGGGTATCTGCCTTGATATGCACCTCCAGATCTCCCTGATCTGATGCTCTTATAATGTGTGTAGGAATGGCAGAATATAATTTGAGCACAATATGCCGGTGGAAATGCCATTCTGAAATTAGCAATAAATGATGTCAAGTTGTATGCATGATATATGCTCCTGGTTTCTTACAGGAAACATCATTAACTTAAATTTTAGGTTGTTAAACTTCATTTAGCACCATCATATACTGTAAAAATGTGACAAATAGCTAGCACTGTCACTCAGCTCACTGAGTCTCCCACCTCACACTCTTGTCTCTTCATGTCAATGAGTATTCTCTTTGAAGAATGGTTGTGGGACATCCATGAAGAAACCAAATACCTGAATGCATCCAAATAAAACATTTGGAAGAGGAGCCAGAGGGCTCGGTCCTTTTCATATTATGGCCTCATTTTCACACTCTGAGGCTGTAAGGACACATGTAATCTATGTCTTGGTAAAAGCTTGTGCTTTCCCTAAAGTGACAAGTGCCTGCTTTTGCTTTAAACAAGAAATGTCATAAGATTTTTCTCTGTGACTCAATTTGATTATTTTGAATCAAGAAAATCAATGTGAATTTTAATGTTAGTTTCTAAAGTGGCAAAGACATAATGTGCGGTAGTGAATATATTTACAATAAAGACCTGGGAAGTGTGAAGCAGCTGTAAACTTACAGAAGTTAGTCTGGACAAGTTTTCAATGAGGGAACTGTATTACTTTAAAGTTTCCTCTGGATCAGTTAATGAACATAAAACTTAAGAATGGGATACTTAAAAAAAACCTTATTATTGCCTTTGACTTGTTTGCAATCAGATGTGCTCCCTGAAATGACTTAGAAAATCCTGAGCTACAAAATGGAGGTGTGACTGGAGATCACATACAAACTACCCAACATCTACCTTGCAGAGGGAATGGTATCAGCCAGGAGACAGCCCATGGATATATCCCTCCATAAACTTGACTACACCCATTGATCATGTACTCATCCTGACACCCCATCCCACGGTGCTTTTTATTACTCCACTCGAAAACCACAAGGGAGCCTAGAGGTGTCTGGCAACACTTTGGTCTGTCCAATAACAGAATGAAGTTCTTAGAATCTAAACTCACTTCATCAAAAATGTGAAATGATTGGATTTAAATGCTTTTTAAAATGGCAAATTTTGGTGTAAACTTAATTGGAGGCATGTGAACGCCTCCTTTGTTTTGATCTCTACGTAACACCTTCTACTAACTAGGGTGCAATTATAGTGTATGTATATACATGAAATACAAAGGTTTTATGAAGACTTAAGAAAACTTTCAGTGTTCAAGCTCTTAATGTAAAACTGCCCTGCTCATAATTCTTTAGCTGACTAAATGTCCCTTCTCACACGCTTTCATTTATCATTTCCCCCAAATATTAAGATTTTAAGTTTAAAAATAAAAAACCCTAGAAAGCTGTGAGTTAGCACTGTAATGCCTGGAATCAGTTCTAAATTCCATATGAGGTGGTTTTAAAATAACTGGCATTGTTGTGCTACCCTTTCTAGCTGAGGCACAGGAAAGTTTGAATGCAGTTCTTGCTTTTTTTGCTTTTGCAAATTAACACAAATGTCTTGCTGGTTAATTTAAAGCCTTTTATGTTCTCTCCAAAATTTCTATCTTTATTGGATTCACATCTGTAGTTTTATTTAATATGAACCAGATGTTGAAATCATGGCAATATTTATTGGGATGCTTGCACTGAAGAAGGCTTGCTGCAGACAACGTGTTGTGCCAGTTCTCTGGGTACAATGTCAGGCAGAAATAAAGTATGCTGGCAGATTTTCCTGTTTGTCTAATTGGAAACAAAGCTTTCTAACCAGTAACCTTCAAACTTTGTAAGCAATGAGATATGGACAAGTCTATGTAAAATTCCACAAGCTGTTGAACTTCAAGCACAACACACTCTGCTGCTTTTAAAACTGCAGTCTCTTAATAGACCAGTGTAAATGGGCATGCATGGCTGCAGAGTTTCTGTGATGGGATGATGCTGGGAAGACAACAGACAGCAGAGAGCAGAATGTGCTCTTAGAATCAAAAATCAAAGCTAGCAACAAGAGCAGAAGCTGGGAGATGCAGCTGCTGCCACTGAGCAGCTGGTTGGTGGTGTCCTGTCTCTGTGAGAGGCAGCAGCTCCTGATGTGGGCTGAGTTACAAGTCAGGGGGAGCTCAGATCTGCTGCTTCTCCAGAGATGTCAGCACCTTTCCATGCTGTCTGCAATATGTGTATGTTGGACATATTTAAGATGCATCTGGTGTGTTTTAAATACTGAATTAGATACGTGGTCACTTTTCTGGTCTCTTCTTTGTATATAGGTCACTGAGTATCATGCCTGGAAGGTATGAGATGTAGAAGAAACAGAATCTATGACATAGAAAGATTTATTCAGTATGTATTCTGCTTAGACTCTAGTTTTCTGTGCAAAATCATTATTCACTTAAAGGAGAGGCACAGCCAGTCTTTTGCCCTCATGAGCTGGAACATTTTGCTCTTGCAGCATAATCAGATTTTCCAAGCAAAACTCCTGGTTATTTCAGTCACATTTGTGCAGCCGTACAAGGCCTTGGCAAAACTCAAGCACTGCAGAGCATGGTAACATTTGAAAGTATGAAATTTAAATCAATAACATATACTTAAATTGTAAAGGCCACATTAAAAAAAATAATGTTGTGACCACAAAATATGCATACAGGT
This sequence comes from Gallinula chloropus, assembly GCF_964237585.1. Lineage (NCBI taxonomy): Eukaryota > Metazoa > Chordata > Aves > Gruiformes > Rallidae > Gallinula > Gallinula chloropus. The sequence goes on along the minus strand of NC_140092.1, from coordinate 6,384,204 downwards.
AACTGATTGCATTTTTTCATATATTGAGTGTACAGTCTACAACAGCATAGGAAGTACCTGCACCGGTGAGAACCAGAATCTTGGTGGATCATATTCAGCATGCTTTCATTTCCTGGCGAGTTCTGGCTTGTGTTTTGCAAGTGAAAGGTTTAAGCTTAAGATCAAACCTTTATGAAGCATGGAGAGTGAGTAAGAAACGTGACATAAAAGATTCTAGATGTAGGAAGTAATATTTTCCAACATACACTTTTTTTCAGCTATTGGTTGGGACTTGGTGTTAAAATAATTGAATATGTAAAACAAGAGTGCTGCATGTTTTGTAGCAAGACATCACTGTTGGTTCAAAGCATCAAGGTGAATGCAGTGTATGCTTTGGTGGGAGTTTGGGTCAGTTGTATGATAAAGGCCTAATTAAATGTTCTATATTGCAGTCAGATTAATCCCACCTTGGTACCAGGCACAGAATTTCTCCATGCATCTCCCTTTCACACCAGTTGCCCTGTCTGTCCATCACTTGTTCTGCTTAGTGTATGTATGTCTGTGCTGTGCAAGATCCAAATACAAAACTGTAAGCCATGCAAAGCCTGAGGCAAAGCTGCATTTCTGCAACTGCCTCCCTCAGTCATTCTTCTTTCCCTTACTTTCCCCACCTGTAAAATGGGGAGAGGCACCCACATGCAGGAAGTTGCAAGATTTTGTCATAGCACTAATCACCACAGTGTCTCTATGAATGTTTATAAAGTGCTTTGAAGATGAAAATTGCCAAAGAAGTGCTAGGGATGATTATTATAAGTTAATGAATAAATTTCAACATGTATTTGATTGCCAGGTAATTCAGAAGGGAATCACCAACCCTTCCCTCTCTTCGAAGAAGAAAAGTTGACAGTCAGCTAGTTGCTAATTAGCACTCAACTGAAATGCCTCCAAAGCCAAGTGCTCCCAGTTGAGTCCTTTAAAAAGTAAGCTTTCAACTAATTGAAATATGCAGAAAGTTGAGCAGTGGGTGAGGTGTGTAACAGGTAAACCAGTAGGGTGGAGCTGGAAATGTAGAAGGAATATTAAGCTTTTCCAGGTAGGGACTAGAACTTCTGGGAGAAGCGCTAGCCAAAATGGGTATCTCCTTTGCATGTGCATACAGCTGTTCCAGTTCCAGGCCCAGTTGGTTATGTGTCGCAGACAAGCTATGCTGCCATGTATTGGTGAGGGCAAGTTAGGGAGGAAAGGTTGCTTAAAGATTCTGTAGAAGGCTGGTGTTGCTTATTTCTCACTGTATTGAGGGGTGGTTATAGCGATTCTTGCTTTGGGCTGAGATGGACTTAGGGAATTTTGAATAACACACTGTGTAATACGTTAGAGCTGGGTGACTGTGCCACCTGCATCTAGTTCATATTTAGCTTGTCTGTAAGGGAAACTAGTGCATCAGAAAGGGGCTCAGACTCTTCAGATCCTTACCTTTCTGATTTTTTTACTGGAGGGTTGGTCTCCCAGACCAGAGGCTGCTCCTGTAGCCTCCCCCACCACTTGGTTGGATTTTATTTTTGGCTGTCTGCCAGTGCTATAAACCGCAGCACTGTCTTCTCTGCGGCTGGAGGCTGTTTTCTTCCTCAGCCGCTGGGAGATGGCTGCAAGAGGCAAATGACAGGAATTTCATCCCTTTTCTTTTCCCTGCTTGACTGCTCTGGATTCACCATCCTCAGCATCAGCTCCTCAAGTTTTCTTCCGGAAAAACACACTCAGCTAAACTTGTCGAGCACTTTGGGTGAAGAATCTCAGTTGCTTTAAATAGCACTTACCAGCATCAGCCTCCAGTGATAACCCACCCCAAACTTCAGCAGTGTATGTGAGGGCAGGGAGGAGAAAAAAGAAAAAAAGCATGTGAAGTACTGAGACAGATATTTAGGAATTATGCATGGAAAAGGAACTCTGGAAGGGGCTATGGATGGCAATGGGTGATATGAAGGAAAACGGGAGAAATGGGGTGAGCATGGAAATAAGATGGTGATGGAATGAAACAGGGCAGAAGTGTTCCTGAAGTTGCTGGATGATGTAAAGCAGCTTTCATGGTGTCCTCAGAGATGCAGCAAAACCAAGGTACACAAAATGTCTTTGGCATCTTACTAGTCTGCAAGACTATCTGATTCTGTCAATGGCCAGGCATTCTTTAATATCCTGAAGCTATTGCAGCCCAGGGAAGCTCCCCTGGATGTCAAGAGCTGAATATTTCACACTTAGGACCTCACCCTTTCCTCCCAGCACCTCAAGAGCGATTTCCCTGCACAAGAGCCCTCTCTGGCGTGGTCACAATGTACTTGGTAGTTACAACGCCTAAGTGTGATGTAGGGTGGGTGGTGGCCTCCCAAGCATACTGTCCCCTCAGGGTGCCACACTGACAGCTCAGTGAGGAGGAAAATGAATCCCCTGGTACTTAACTATTCAGCTTTGCCGCTGAGACCTCCTACAGACCCGTACCCCCTCTGCATTAGACTCAAAGGGAGAACACTTAAAACACACTGCACACTGGCTTATCATAGCTTAATTTGAAACATGATAAGTCAGCTTGCTAAATCTTAGGATGTTTAGAGGGCCTGTCGCTGTAACACCAGGATATGACTTGCACTGCTTCACCTTTGCCTTTCTTTCCCATCTCTGCCTGTGGCAGGTGCTGTATGGGCAAAGCAGGCAAACTGCTTGGTCAGAGATGGGCAGGCTCCTCAAAGGCTGCGTTCAACTGAGTGTTCATCAAGTTCCAAGACAAAAATTAATACCTCTTCTGATTGCAGACAAAAATGTGTACACTGCAGTACTGCAAAATATTTAAAATCCCTTTTGTGTTAGCATCTATTCAGAGGTACTTCTCGCATCACTGGTGAGTGCTGGAGCTGTAACTCTAATTTACTAGCATTAAATAGGGGAAGAGAATTCTTAGAATTGCCATATGTATCGAATTATCATTATATGTAATTTATGGGAGGGAGGTTTGAGTTTGCAAAAAGCCTGAAGCATTTAAAAGATGCTTCTTGCATCTTTTGAACCCTTCTTGCTGCACTGTAAACTCCGAAACACAGGAGTTTTGGTGGACCCCACTTAGGGATTTTTTTTAAAAGCCTTTCTGATGAAAATGATCATACCATTCATTAATGCTAGAAAAGGACAATTATCACAAACAAAAAGCAGTCTACGTGGAAAAGGCCTCAAAGTGTAAACTGAGCCCAGCAAATCTATTTAACAATAGATTAAACAGATCTATCCAGTTCCCTGTCCAAAAATTGCCTGTGAAAGGACAATGTTTTCTGGAATATGTTCTTTATTTCAATATATTAATATTTAATACAAACAAATTACAGCTTCTAGATTTCTTGTGAATTGCAAGCATCTGATACGCCCCTTTCTATAGCTGTAGAAATCAATGGCAGTATTCTGCTCTGAAACCTGTCAAAATCCCGTGTTCAAGCCCAGCAACTGAGGGTGTATTACAGATAATGGGGTACTGCTGGTGGTTCTTCACTGTGCATCCCAACTTTGGATAAGCAAATTTCAGTTAGCTGCTCATGAGTGTCATGGTTTGTTCTTTTACCTTGTGTCACTCCATCAGAAGTCTTCAGTGCTATCTGGCTCTAGGATAAACAAAGGACAGTTGGAAAAGGCAGTTTGTTTGTTTTTCAAGAAATTCATGTTTACTTCAGCATTCTTAAGAAATCTCACTTCAAGTACCTCTAGTCTGTAGCTCATTTGCTCTGTATCTTTAACTAAGATCAGTCTCTCCTGTCTCTTCAACAGCTACAAGCCACCTTAAATGTATCCTTACAAACCTGACTGCTGACAGAAACTGAGCAGTCGATGCATACCAGGGATAAATACCGCAATTACACCTATTTACAGGTGTATCTCCTCTCTGCATTATTATTATTACTAAGTGGTTATTAAAAATAGTGCAGCCTTCAGAGCTGCTTGGATTGTCAGCTTGGCAAAGCGAGCGGCTGTGTGTGTCACCTTCGGCAGCTTACGAGGCTCTCGGTGCTGCTTGGTGCTGTGAAGTGGTGTGGCAGTGGGCAGTGTGGGTGCCCTCATGGTGCAGGCTGCGTGGGACCACCAGTACCTGGTGCTGCCGGGGGGCATCTCTCCTGGGCTTCAGTTGTAGTCACAAGCAGAAGGCAGCACCTGACCACGGCTGAGAGCAAAACCAGAGGGGGCAGCTTAACAAACCACTCTGGTTTATCCCTTCTCTCTCTCCCCTTGTTTGTGTCCTGGAGGAAGTTTCTGCTGTTAGTTTTTGGTCCATCTATCTTAGCTCCTCATAGGCACTGTGGGTTTCACACTGATGGATGCAGAGGAAGGGGATTTGCAACCCTTCTGCTTCACCAAATCCACACTTCCCCCTGAAATGAAGGGAAATTGTCCACCAGAGCTGTCAGAGTGGAGTCCTTGATTTATGTAGGTCCTTCTATTTCTGCCCAGGAGAGGGCAATCCAGCACCCAGACATCAGCTACCTCAATGCACCATGTCTTGAGGAACCTTGGCATGTCCAAGACCTGTGTGGTTGGTTCCTGGACAGACGGACACAAAAGATGTCTCTGTCTCCTCTTGTGGGGTGTGGCAGCACCCTTTAACCCAGCTCCCCTTCCTTGATGGGGACTGCAAGCCTGTGTACTGTTCTCTCTCCTCTCTCCCATGCCACCTCTTTTTGTGCACGGACACAGCCCCAAGAGGGGTCTTGGCAAGCCTACTGCATGGTATGGGAGTTTGAGTAGAAGGTAACCCAGGGGGTGCCAGAGCTCTCCCTTTCTGGGCTCTGAGCAGTGGGGTAAGGATCTCCACTTTGAGATATGGTGAGGTTCACACGTGTGCTACACCTGTGTAAATGCAGCCCTTGCACACACTGTTTTCTCATCTCCTTGCAATACTGTGCACACAGGCATGTAAATACTCATTTTCAGATTTGGGAAGACTAACTAGTTGTTCCTTCTTAAGAACACCAGCTTAATAGTCACCAAGCCTACTGAGTTTTGATTCTAGCTTTTCAAGTCTTCACTTCCCTCCACCTCTTTTTTTTCCTCTGCTCACGTCAAATTCATTTTCCAGATTAAGGAATTTATTGATTGCCTTAAATCTTGGTGCAGATATCTGCCTTTGACCCCAAGGCTGCTCTGGGTAGCAGCTTGATGCCAGGGATGCAGGCATTTGAAGCAGCCCAGGCAGCTTGTCCCTAACCCACACTCCCAGAGAGCATGTGAAACTTTAAAGGTGACACATCCAAGTGGGAATCAAGATGATGCTGTCAGGGTCTCTGTAACTTTATTGTCCTTTGATTCTGCCTTCTGTTTTCCTGTTCTGCACATCATGCTGGTCTAGATGATAACAGGCAACTGGAAGTGCTGCTGGAGCCTGTAATTATCAGGTTCCTACCCTGGGACTCGGTTTTGCTGGTGGGCTGTAGGTGTGTGATAATTTGCCACTTAATCAATGGGAATTATTAAAATATCACTGCATGTTTTTGCTTTGCACTAGATGAGTGCACAGAAGCTCTCACACGGGGCGTGGGGGAAGTATCTGGGGTTCCCAATGATGGAACTAAGTCCTACTGTTTTCAGTACTGAGTTTGTTGTTGGGTTTTTTAGGTATATTTTAAACCATGCTCTTCCCTTTCCCTCACCCCAGCAAAAAAATGAAAAGTACAATTTCCATGTTTAACTTCTTGAAATGCTGAATTTACCCTAGTCAAAAAGTCCTTAAAACAGACACAGTTTTCCAGCTATGCAAAATTCCACCATTTTAATTACAACAGCAGCATGTCCCTTCTTGGGCAAACATGTTTTACTTTGGATTTGCTTTGCAAACAAAGTAAAAACCAGGGTTTGGCAGGTTGATTTTCTTTTTTTTTTTTTTGACATTTCTGTAGGTAGGTGGTACATCAGCCATAAAAATTGTGTAATGCTGTAATTCTGTATTTTTTCTGGTGCTTTTGGTTTGTTCTTTAAGGTAGCCTTACTGGGATCTGTTAAGAGCACCAGGTAGACACAGGGAAGTTTTGTCCTAAGTATGTGGCCATGTCAGGGGCTTCTTGCATGGCCAATGAACCCCAGCAGAGCAGTGTCACTGTCACTACAGCACTATTGAGCCAAAGGTTGCACATGGTATTTATTAAACTCGACACCTCCTGTGATGGTACTGGAGGGACAGTGTAGCGTTGCTCCATCACTGGGGAGCATTTAAAGAGAGAAGTGAAATACCCCATGTATTATCTGTTGGCTCTGTGTTTAGTGACAGAAGCTGTGGGAAGTCTATAAAACAGCTCAATACGTCACTTCTTATGGAAACTGTTATTCCACAAGAGCATACAGAAATAGTTGTGCTGAAGAGCGGCTGGTATGGCAGAGATGGATTGTGATGGAGAGCAGTGGTCGTTAGAATAAAACAATGAACTCTTGTCTCTTATCCTGAAAAGAGAGGTCAGATTTTCCCAATTTAGCCAAATACCAGTGAAAACTCTCTTAAAATATCCCTACATTTAGTCAGACTTGACTTAATTTTTTGGCAGTGGGTGAAACCAGCTCATGTTCAAATACTTTGTGGGATTATTAACATACATTTAGAACAAGTGATAGTCGTGCCTTCATTTCCCCATCTGTGAAATGGGCGACTCCCCAGCGTTCCTGCAAAGCACCTCGGCTGAAAAACACTGTGAATGCAGCCGATTGTTATTCTCTTAATCATATTAGTTAACTAAATCTGTTCCTAGAGTGGTTCCATTTGCTTGAATGAATTTACATGAGAGACTAATTCAGCGCTGTTTATTGTTGTTTTTACATTTATTTGGTACTGTAAATAATGCCTGACACTTTACAGCTGTGTATAGACACAGTCTGTGCTCTAAGGGCTGTTTTGTCCAGGTAATTTCAAGGCGCCCCTCTTAAACCTTGTGCTTCCCCATGCAGCGGATGAGCCCATTTTGTTTCCTCTTTATTTCGAGGACTTTCTGTTCACGTGGTGTCCACTCCCAGCACTTTTTCCTGCAAGTAGGATTCAACAAAGTTCATCCTTCACCCCCAAAAGGTGATTACCTCCCCTCTGCCTCCCTGCCCTCCCCCCCGCACTCACCCCCATCCCCCCCCTCCCCACCCCCCCGAGTTTTGGGTATCTTTCATTTGCAACGTACTCTTGTACTCTTAGCGGATTTGTGCGCAGGAATGATCCTGGAAATAGGGACCGGTCTCCCACCTAGCTGACGCCACCTTTAAGCCGGATAGCTGCTTTTAAGACGATCCGTTTGTTTATTTGTAACCCCCGCGGAACGGGCTTGCCAGCCAGTCATTCGGGGCTCTCCCCCACCCTCTCCAGCCCCCTCCCCTCCCCAAATCCTCCCGGCTCTTTGTGTGTGTGTGTGTGTGTGTACGGTTTTTTTCCGGGAGGTTTCTGTCAGGAGCGTTTCCCTGCTCTCCATTGTGTGAAGTGTGGTGGATGGAGGTTATTTCTTTGTGCAGGCTCCCCCCCGGCCATCCCGCCTCTGGTGCGGCAGCAAGGCCGCCCTCCCTCTCATTCCCCCCCCCCAAACTGTTGATGTGAGGTGCGACCCTCCCCTCCCTCCCCTCCGCCTCGTCCCCCTCCCCCAAAAAAGGCACCGCCGGGGCGGCGAGCGCTGCCGAAGCCTCGGCAGCCGGGCACCAGCCACTTCGGGCGGGCAGCGCTGCGCTGAAGGGAACCGTCTCGGAGCGGGTGAATCACCAGCTGCAAAGCGGCGGGGATCGCCGTGGCCTGTGTTTATGTATTTTGTAGTAATCACATTTCTGACATTACCCAAGCGTGCTGCTCGCAGAGGGTGATTGGCTCAGGCAGCTTTTAAACCACCTATATGCTAACAAGCCTTGCTGCCAGGTTCCTGAAGGGGTCCTGGCTGGGAAAAATTAAACCCAAACCTTAGACCTCTGTCAGGCGGGGAGGAAAATTATATTTTTGAACTAGTCTACAGCGTGGACAGGAAATGACCCCTCCAGAAACTGCTGCTTTAAAAACGAGCGGTGGTGCCTGAAGCTATCCAGTCTCTCCCTCTCTCCTCTCTCTCTCTCTCTCTCTCTCTCCGGAGCCTGTGCGCTCCCGCTCCCCCCCCCCCCCTCCCACCCCCCCCATCATCCCCCCCCTCGTCTCCTGCTATAGAGGGCTCCCACAGCAGTTCCCAGGCAGTGCGTGCAGCCTGGATGTGTGTGTGTGTGCGCGCTGCTACTTTGTACTGTGAAGAACACACAGCCCATGTGCTCTGTATGGATGTTGATGATACTCTGTGTAGCTTGAATCTCTGCAAGCAGGCAAGATGTCCAGCACACCACATGACCCTTTCTATTCTTCTCCTTTTGGCCCATTTTATAGGAGACACACACCATACATGGTGCAACCAGAGTACCGAATATATGAAATGAACAAGAGGCTGCAGTCGCGGACGGAGGTAAGTCCCTCAGCCTTGTTTTCCTGTGCATGGACCGTGGTAGGTTTCAGCCCGAATTCCAGCTGAAGCGTCCCACTAGACAGTACAGTATATGCAGGCACGGACCCTAATTAATTTACTAGTTTAATTGGGTAATCCCTCATTATGTTTCCACGCAGAGCAACTCTTTGAGGAGATACAAGCTTAGGCTGAAATCTTGAAATTACAGTACAGCACTTCAGGATTGATTGTAACGCTGGTCTCAGGAAATTTCTTTGCCTTAGTGCGTTGTTTGCTCAGGGTCTGTCCTGCTGGCATTTGCAGCTAGGATGTTGCAAGGTACCGCTTCAGCTTTTGCAAAAAAAAACACCCCAACTAATTCAGAAATGTTGCAGGTTCAGGGGGAGAGATGAACCTTTCTCTGGGTTTGCTTTGTAAAGTCGTTAAAATTAAAAATGAATGATAGCTGAAAGCAGGAGCAGAGTTTTAAAAACTTATTCCTCGGCTGCACTTAAAACACACATGTTCAGGAAGAGCGACAAGAGAAATTGATGTTTACGTTTGGAACGCAGTTGCTTTTGGCAACAGGGCTGATCGGTTCACGACTTTATCATATAGCTGTCAAAAGTACCCAATAATGCAAACTACCTTCGCTGTTGGCTGGGCTTTGTATAATGTGTTAGTGGTTTAATCACTCCGGCTCCTACACCCGGACCAGCCACCACAAAGACTATGCTGAATGGGAAGGGGAAATAGTTTTGTCACTTAAAGGCAAAAAACAACAGTGAAAGCTGCATCTTGTTGTTGCCGTGATTAGATAAAGCACACTTTTTAGGCTGCTGAAGTGAAAAGTGTGTGGAGTGAATCAGGCTGCGTTTCTGCCCATGTGTCTGTATTTGTGCTGCAAACATTCTTGGTGCTGCAATTTTTCGTAGTAGTTTACTACTGGTGCCCTGAAAACACTTTTTAAAAGTATTAATGTTTCCTAGCGAGTGGCTTCATATACAGGCAGATATCTGCCAAATTCGTGCCATGAAGCATGGTAAAGGATCTCTGATCTGTTCGTTGCACTGTAATTCTGTAAGAGAACGTGAGGTTATCCTAAAACAAAACACACATGCCTGAATTGTCAGCTAAGCCATGGAGAAGCTGTGACGTTTAATGTATATGATACAGCTAACGAGATGTGACCTGCTTTCTGATTGGGTAACCACTACGGGGTAACTGCTTTTCTAACACTGTTTTCGCTGCTAGTCTTAAAACATTGCTGTGGAGTAATTGGTAAATACACTTTGTGTATTGCTGGCTAAAAACTCCAAGCAGCTCATTGCTCCCAAAATCATGGCAACCGCTTGTCAGTTTTGCCCCAAGTTGCTGGTCCTGGAGGGTCAGGGCCATTTAGATGGAATGAAGGGGGCTTGGGAGGGTGTGTGGGGCGTTATTGGCTGCTGTTTACTTGTCAGTGTCTTGCGACTCTGTTCCTTACATTCCTGTACATACCACTGTTACCATTTCTAGACTTTTTCAAGTGAAAAGAAGAAATGTGTATCGTTAAGTGCTTCCTTCAGGGTTTTATAAACAAGCTGTTCTGAAAAGCTGTCAGTGCTATTTTAGCCTTTTTACGTATTATTTTGGTGGCACTTCTAATAAGTGACCAGTCTGTGATTGCAGCTCCTTTACACATGTCACACTAGAAAAGTTTTCGAGGGACTTCTGAACCAACTCCCCGCTCCTGCGTTGCTGAGGTGTCCTGGGTTAGACTTCAGCACATTTAATTCCAGGTTTTGCAATACATGTTCCCATGGACTGTTGGGGGCAAAAAGTAGCCTTGCTAGGACTGCCACGGGTTTCAGCAGCATTTTACTTTGACAGACAGTGCTTAGTTACTGGAGGCCTTATGCTCCAGCATTTCTTTTATTTGCTCAGAGTAAAAATACTTTTGCCTTGTGATTGTTCAGTGTTTACATTCTGGTTCTCTGCTTTTTAATTTCTGAGCTCTGTGCTGTGAATGTTGTTTGTTGAAATGGAAATGTATTTTCTAGCTAGCTTCAGCTCAGCTCAATCATCCCCCAATTAAAACACCTTCCTTAATTAAAAAAGCAAAAATATAAATTAGTTTCCTGGGACACTGAAGCAGTGACTAGGTGTTGCACAGCCTGTAAAGAATCATGCTGGCTTCTGGGACAGCTTGGTAGTGGAAGTTTCACATTAATTTTACACACTTTCAAGCATGTTTGGGGTTGGTAGCTGAAGGCTTCTGGAGCATGTATAACTAGCTCTGAATTTTTTGAATCCAGACCGATGGAGCCCTGTATGTCATGGAAGGAATGCGCTTGTGCAGTGGGTGATACAAGCTTAGTGCATGAAGGCTTGTTTCTCTTCAGGCAGTCTTTGGAATAATGTAGGCACTGGTCTCTGAAGGAGGCTGCTTGTACTCTGTGTGCCCCAGGGGGTAGGTGAGCACAAGCAAAGCAGCTTAAGGGGAAAGGAATTACAAAGAGACTCTCCAAAAGACCGGGGGTAGCAAGTTGGCAGATTCCACTGGGACCCGACTTCTGGAGTGACCGGTGGCAAGTGAGGGTGTGTTATAAAAATGGGAACCTAAAGCTTTCATGCCAAATGTATACTTGGAAAGCTTTTGGTATTTTCCTACAAAATAAAAGTGTTCTTAATGTTCTTTAGAGCCAGATTCTTTCCTGTCCCTTGCAGCAGTGGAAGTTCTGAGGCAGAGCAAAATGCACATAATTATATTAAGTTGTTTGGGGGTTGGATGGAGAGCCCGTGAAAAGAGTATCCGTAAGTCATGCCAATCTGTTTTGTCCTCTCTGTCTGTAGTGCCCACCTTGATAGTGAATTCCTGTAGCTGTTCTCCAGAGCTTGCAGGTAGGTGAGAGATGACTCAAGAAAAGCAATGGGCTGGTAGAGACATGGTTGGGGAATCCACCGGTAAATGCTATTGCTATTCCTGCTCTCCAGCAGCAGGGTCTACAGTATGTTGGGGGAGGTAGAAGTGTCCTCAGAGTGCCTCTGCAGTTGGGGACCCTCGCTCAGAAATCCACTGCTTCCACTCTGGTTTGTGTCAGCATTGGGTGGAAGGAAATAAGAGTCAGTGTGAAGGATGTGCTCAGTGTGTTAAGCAGACAAGTACAGAGCGATAAAGAAAGGTCCTTTAGATGCAGCACGGCTATCTTTGTTGTTCTTGTTTTCTTTAGGAAGAAATTGGAGTCATGAAAGTAAAGAATTAGCAACTCCAGCCTGCACTAGCTGTGCAAACTTGTGCTCTCCAAACTTCTTACGCTTTATGGGCTCCTCAGGCAGAACCTACAAGTGCCTTTTTAAATTCAGGGTCAGACTTAGGCGAAGAATTCCAATCACACCCAGGCAGGGGGTGGTTTTATGATGTAAGTACTGGCAGAAGTCCACCACCTAGCTAATTCTTATGTGATCTAAAGTAAATTAGGGAGTCTGAGTTACTAACTAGTGTACAGGAACACCTCAACTTCCGTAAAAGTTGTTCTAATCTGGTAATAGATTTTTCCAAATGGAAATTAATACGTGCTTTCTTCATAATACTTTGGGACTGTCTAGTACCATTTTGTAATGCATCAACAATCCTGATTTAAAGAAGTAAAATGAATATTTAAATGTTTAATAATCTCTGGCAGATATAAAGATAAATCTTATTTACTTCTACCATAGTTGATTAACTTTCTGGTTAACCAAAATGCAGCTGTTTCATTGCTCTGTGTGTGGTTTTAAGGATTTCATTACCATCCGCTCAAACTCAGTTTATCTTAATATTTTTCTATCTGTGTTAGTTGAACATTTCAAGAAAGCGGTCCTGTTGAGGCATATTCAGCAGTTTCCAAAGTTCTAGGTAGCATTACACAGCATAAGTAAATTAGCTGAAATATTTATTTTCTCTGTTTTCAGAAAACTCGATGTTTAAAAAAAAAAAAGCCTCTTTTCCTCTTTGATGTTGTAAATCCGTTTCTGTTCTAATTTTTAATCATTTGAAATTGCTGGTGCTTAAAACACAAGGTGACTACATCTTTGCTTGTGTAATTATTTTCCAGCAACGTTGCAGTGTGCTGTGGCTGGATCACTCAAAGTTGCTGACAGTTTCGAGTTTGAGGCGTTGCTTTGTTGCCAATAATCAAAGAAATGTATCAAGCCTCTCATTGGTTTGTTTAGGCCCCTAGATTTTTAGAACTCTTGCATCTCACAAGATATTAAATTCACCTGTATCTCTCTGTGTCACTACAAGAGGTTATGCTTTGCATCACCATTACACGCCAAATACAGCTTTCCTTCTGACTGAGGGAGAGGTGTTTTAAAGGTGACTAGAGAACTTTATTAGTAGCTTATTTGTTTTAAAGACAATCAGCTTAATCAAATCATATTAAACTCCTGTTAAACTGTGTAGTGAATTTAAGAAAAGTAGAAATTTGACAATGGAAGGAAATTAAAAGGAAAATAAAGGAGGATGTTATGGTTATTTCAAAGCTACTAAATGAATTGGAAGCTTACACAGACATTCATATTCAACCAAATATTTAAAGCAAAGCAAATCAATGCAAAACAAAAATTCTGCATTTTAATGGAAGTATCTTCTTTTGCTCTCTGACATTGTTATCTGATGAAATAATATTTTCTTCTTCTTCCTGATGCATTTTTAATACATTAGTCATAAAAATCTATGTTGTGACATCACATTTGTTCACATAGCAACTTAGTATCACAAACAGATCTCTCATATTGTGTATATAAGTCTGAGTTTGTCCAATGCGTTTGTTTTGTTGAGGGGAAAACACATAAACTTCTGTCTCAAAATATTTTTGAGGAAATACTCTCTCACCCACAAATATACTAATACTTAGCAATTCTAGGAACATGAGTAAAGTATTTTAAAAGAGAACTTGTAAACCATGCTTTGCTGAAACTGAAAGGTCAGTTTCAAAAGAAAACCCATGAAGTCCTTTAGGCAGACACTGCCTTCAGAATGGATTCAAGGGTCTTTTTACTGATTGTCTTTTATTTCATATAGTTTTTTCATCCCTGTAAAAAAATTCAGTTGCAGATGTTTTCAATTAAAATTTTTACAAACTAACAATTCTTATGAGGCTGGGGGAGAAAAAAAACCTACTTCCTCTCCATGTTGATCCTTAACTTACAATCAGAGATGTCTTGCTGCTTTTTCTTTTTCCCCCTAAAGTTATAATATAGAATGTAAACTGCACATGTAAGGAACAGAGCTTTTGGGGGCAGGGGGCTGGCAAGGGGGGAGAGAGTCAGTGTGGAAGTGTAAAAATGGATCTCCTCTACAAATCACTCTGATGCTTACTAGATATTTTTCTGTAAAAGAAACATTTTCAAGCCTCTCTTCTCATTTTTTCCTCTTTAAACCATAAATCCACCTAAAAAACCTAAAACTCGGTCTTTCCCTGATGTAAACAAGATTTACTATGCAGATCCAGTCTCAAAAATAGAAGCCTCTGGACAGTGAGGAAGAACAAAATAGAGATCATAACGAGGGCCCAGTTCTGTGCTCTTGTTTAAGCTGGAGTTTTGCCTGCAGTAGGATTGCAAGATCTGATAAAAAAAAAAAGAAATCATTTGGTTTTGGTATACGCAGTTCCTTTGTTTACAGAAAAAGGGTATGGGTAGATTGCTAAACTCACTGCAATATTTTTAGCTGGATTCCTCACTTCAAATGGTATTTTTTTTATATATCTTTTTGCCAGAAGTTGCATATCTGCTGTACACAGGCATTCCAACTGTGCCGATACTTTGTTCAGTTGCTTCCTCCCTAAGAAGAGCTTGCTTTCCTGCACTGTACTGTGTAAACAGGCCAGCATATACCCTCAGTTCTGCTGGGTGCTCATTTCCAAAACTCATGTCTGGGCTACTTGAAGCCTCAGAGACGGGGTCCTGGCTGGGACAGGGTTGCCCAAAGAGGCTGCTGATTAGTCTTCAAAAATGACTGTGGTAGGGCAGGGCTTGTTGGCCAGGTCTCAGTGGTCTTATTTATTAGGCAAAAACAGTAGTGAAAGAAACCTCCCTGAGCCCCTGGATGAAATTGTCTCCCTAGGCTTGTGTCTGTCTTTTCCCCAGTACGTTCTTCTGTGTTTAGTTACTGTTAGAATTACAGAGAGAAAGCACTTTATCTTCAGAATACTGTTTCTATTTCTCTTACATTGTGGTGGACAGCTGTGCCTGTAAGTTCCTGATCTAAGCTGAATAGTACATGTTGGTACTCTGGAGGTAACTGGGGATCAAGTAGAACCACCTGTGTTCCATAAACTCAGTACAGGAACAGGTGATGCTTCTGGAGGCAACTCTGGTGCTTTTGTGCCTTATGGGGCCAGTGAAAAATCACTGACCTGGAAAAATGAGACCTTTGCAGAACTAAATGTGAACTAGGACTGTTTTTTGAGTCCCCTTCAGGACTCAATAGAGTGTTGGTAATGCAAAGTCTTTGCAAAGGCCATAAATTTTACAGGAGCAGGCTGTCCTCTCCAGGAGACTTAGGTTGCCTTGGCACCACCTTGCTGTTTATATACCATTGTTGAGAAGGCATAATCCTGAAGAAGGTCTTGGCCAGGGTGATGTTCCCATCTGCATCATGCGGACTTGAAGCATGAGACTTGAGTGTAGCAGACTTCTTTATGAATCACTCTAACTACAGCCAAGTGTAAGTGTCAAATTAGAACATCTCCTTAAGGTCTTTCAGTTGTCAATGTCCACATCCAGGTACTTGGCAGGACAGAGTCACAAACTCACAACTGACACAGTAAAGCCATAACTATATGCAGGTTTCTAAATGTACTTAAAATCTATAGTTTGGTTACCTGCAAACTGAAGGGTTAGGTCTTACAGTCCTTCCAAGCAACTAATAAAAAGAGCAGTGCTGTTGTCTCTCTCACTTGTGACCTGCTGATAGCTATCTTTCCTGATCCTAAGGCACGGGGTCAGCTTGCCAAGCCTGGTTAGTTGTGCAGAAACATTCAGATCTCTCTCTGTCATTTGTACATGTGCTGCAAAAGGGAACGTGGGAATCTAATCTCTGGGTATAGTTTTTGCCATCAGATTACTCACCAGGTCCTGTTAATTTTACACAGCTGAAACTAGAGCATCCTTCATGAGCCAGAAGAATTGTATGGGCTAGTTGTATGACCTTACCTGTTGCATTCAGGCAACAAGCAAAACACTGTGTGTGTATAAAAGTGATCACACACTTTTATCAGGCAGACCCAAGAATAGACCTAATCATAGATCACGGTGCTCATTCTGCAAAAACTAAATACCTGGAAATAAACGACTGTCCCTGTGTGACTCTCAGTATGTGCAGTTTTACATAGCCTGTGCAGAGGACTATTTTTACTTTTCTTTTGGACTTTCAAACGTTTGGGTTTTTAACTACTTTTTTATTAGGTTATTTTCTAAAGTAGTAAATTGAGCAAATTATGACTTCCAGTACATTTCATGTTTAAAGTATTTAATGTGTTTTGATTCTTGTTCCAGTTGTGTAATTTTGCCTCAGCTATTAGCAGAAGACTGTGTCAGAGAAAGAGTTGCCATCTGTCCTAGAGTAGGTTACAAAGAGATTTCTGAAATATTAATGACCACGTTGTACAAAAAGAAATATTCTGAATCTTTAAATAGAATAGTCACACAGGGAGAGGAAAATGCTCAGAAAACAAAAAAGTAAATAGAGTACATTGGTTTATTGTTTAAGATGGATCATCCTCACCACACTCCATCCCTCAGGAAGACAGTCAGCAGCACCAGCATTCTTAGCCATCTTCTCTTCCGCAGGAAAAGGAAATGTGAACCGCTTTGCACCTGGAATGCTGTGTTTTCTTCCTGCTGTTTAGAGGTGTCTCATGCGTGGGTTATGCAGTGGTAGAGGAAGGTCTACAACTGTCTCTTACTCTGTCTCCCGTATTCTGATAGTAACTTGCCTTTTCAGATCAGTGTCATTGTCTTCTATAATGCTTATAACCACCTGAAGTACCAAAACTGTTTCCATGTTACTCCATTGTCATCTAATCACAGTAATGTTACTGTGACTTGAAAGGAAAACAACTGCTGTGAAATAGTTCCTTCTGAATAAATGACAATTCTTCTTGTTGAAGTTTTTTCAGCATCTTGAAGGAGGGACCCTCCTTCCTTCCATTTGGTACTCAGCCAGCTTTTCTCCACCTTTCCTCTTCACCATAGCATGATGTTAAACGCACTGAGAGCGTATAGATTCTATATGTGCATTTGCAACCATACCACTTGCTGCAGTGGATGAAGGCAGTACAACAGCTCCATCACTTCTACCTAGACTTAATCACTGGAGTATCAGTTAACCCTTAGGGTAATTAGGTAATAATGTTGTTGATGTGATTTGAAGTATCATTTTAAGCAATTAGAAGTTCAGATATAATGTGCTGCAATTATGCATTATATAGCACAGCTATCCATTTTACAGAGCAAAAATTACCATATGTTTTGTGGGAAGCTTGGCATTTTGCACTGACTGGAGTTCTGCTTGTATTTACGAACAGCGTGCCTGTAAACTGTGGTAATAACTCTTTGAAGGCCACACCTATGCACATTGCTGATTATGTTAAAAAGCATAGGCCCATTTTAATGAACGTGTTAGCATGAATAATGGGACATGAAAAGCCAACGCACTGGGTAAGGGTTCATTACCTGAGTGCAACAAATACTGCACGCAAAATTGCCATGACTATTCACTTGAGTTTAACAGTGAATTTACTCTGGCTGTGCTGGTGCACTCTATGCATTTCTGTGAATGTTTGATCAATGGAGTTTTATTCTTACTAATAACTGCAGAATATAAATTTTGATTTGTTAAGCATTCTGGAAAAGTTGCTCATTTTACATGGGCTAAACTGAGAGGTAGTATTTTCCAGTTTGAGTTTCCAAAATCCTCCCAGACAGAACCAGGAAATTTAAAGATAGACCAGAGAAGAATCTCTGATTGCTTTGCAGTGAGGACTGACTATGTATGAAAGTAAAACAAATTAATGGCAACGATTGGCAGCAATGGCAAAATTACAGGTCAGTAGATATGATGCACGTGCATATTTCTTTTTCACAGATCAGGATGCTGCTTACTGTGCAGCTAGTTTAGAAAAACGTAATAAGAAAGAATTGGTGAAAAAATTCAAAGCTTCCTGGCATTTCAAGCTCTAGCTCCATCTGTGCTCATCCAGTCAAGAATGTGAAACAGTAACACACAATGTATATGACCAATATATAAGCATATAGGCTTAGCAGAATATTACATGCTTACAGCACACTGCTTGTTATGAAAGACTAGTAAAAATATGCCTTAAATTTGAATAATTAATGCATTCAAGGAAATTGCTATTAATTCCTAGCATCTCTGGGTAGAACGAAGTGGAATTAATAAAATTTATTATTTGATGTGAATGATTAGCTCAGCTCCTTTCAGTACCTCTTAACACTCGGGTCAGGGTTAATAATGCAAAGTAAAAAGATCGGTCAAGACGCCAGCGCACCAAGTACATCTCTTATCCACCGTGCCGTAAGATTATTTAACACCTACATCAAGAGCATCCTGAAGCAACCGAGTTACACCTTGACTGATTGTTTCATCCAACGGGCTGCACTACTAAGTACGTGGCGTAGCACAGGCTCCCTAGTACCAAGCAGTGTTAGCACCAGTACGTAACCTGAAGCCACAACCTGCGTGTCTGGACTGACAAGAATCCCACCAGCTGAGCCACTGTGACACCTTGTGGCTCGTGAAGCAACACAAGCATCTTTTACTAAACTAACAGGTAAAAGCCAGAGGTTAATGGGTGTTGATAAATACCCTCTCATACAGCTACCAACAGAAATATCTGTCCTGGGTTACTTTACTGTGTTATCAAGATACAGTTAAGCAGTAGGGGGCACATTTCTGTTCGGGGTCCTTATTTTATGTATTTTACTGTGATATATTGTAAGACAGGACATCATTTTGCTAAGTCTGACCTGCCACTATTATCTGCAGCACTCTAGTGTTTGCTCATCATTCGGATTACATAAAGAAACACGGTTTTGGCTGCAGTACAGAGTAAATATTTCATTTGTTTGCAACCATTAATTTGGTTAACCAGAAGGATGCTTGAAGGGAGTAAAGTACTTTTTGGTGCTGAGTATGTTCAAACAGTAGCAGAGTTAAAAGTAACTAAGGTATAGTAAGCATTTGGCAATAGGCACACAGCTCTCAAAAACACTGAATTTAGGATTAAATAGATCAGTGTTTGCAGCTGTGGATAATTCATTAACTACAGTGAAGCTGTATTTCGCTGAGAAATTCCCAATACATCTCTTAAAATTGGGCCAATAATGTGTAGAGAAGGAAGGTGAGAAGGAACTCTGCATCTATAAAGCCTCAGGACTTCACAGGACCTGACACTACTCTCTTGGTTGTCACTTGTTACATTTTCAAACAAGCACATCCATGTTCCCTTCCATGGTGATCCTGAGCATTCAAGAGGAGCTTCTTGTAAATGTTGTCCTGTAACACATTTTGGCTCTGATGCTTTCAAACACTTGGCAACAACTGGGCTGAAACAGTTGCCTTCTGTTACCAAATATCAACCTACTGCTGTATATGCTCCCTTATGATTTGGGGGGTCTGCATCCCTCTGTGGTTCCTTTTATCTTCAGGTGCATCCACTGATGGACATGCCCAAACTTGAGTTTAACTTGCCTGGTGTGGGAAGAAGCAGTAGCAGCACAGGGCTCAGGGCATGCAATCTACCTTAATTCATGCATAGGTATTTGGAACCTTGGCTGAGCTTTATGCTCTTAGAGTTAGGTGGCTAGTGATGCTCATGTACAACCTTTGTCTTCATGATGTGTACCATTAGGTTCAGTATAAGATGCTTGGGTTTGGGAGCACCTTCTCTGTTCTTGTACAGTGCTAGCACAGTGGAGGTCTGGTCTTGTATCTGCAGCCCACTTTTAATACTGTGCTATGTATTGTAACAAACTGAAGGCTAAAAGTAGATAGTATTTAAAATTATTGCAAAACCAAATCTAAATATATCACATTCATTTTGTTTTCACAAATCGAAATGTTTTCCTTTATATCCTATGTATTTATGCACTGCAAAGAATTATCTGACTAGAAAATACCACAATACTGTAGGTACTTAGAAAAGGACTGTTTAACGTTATTAACACATTTTGTTACTTCTCAATTCAACACACCCGTGTAAACCTACAGGTTTTGCCAAGCAAGTGCAAATATATTATAGGGCAGGATTCTGCTGGCTGATCTGTACATCTGATATTGTTATTAAATCCAGTACTTTTTTAGTGTGATTCTTCAGTAGTTTCATGTCAATCAAAGCATTCCAAGTCCATTTTCTCTTGACAGTGGAAAGACGATCTTATCTTAAATTCCACAGGAAAAGCACATTCTTCTCGATGGGAACTGGTGCTGTGGAACATATATCTTATTTCCCAAGGATTCGGGGAGGGAATATTGTAAAGTCTTGTAATTAAGTTCTTGTAATAAATAAGTAGAGATGAACCAGAGAAGTTCTTCTAGGGAAGAAAGGCAACACTTATTTTTTTTCTTTTATTGTTTGCACTCTACTGATTTAATTAGCCAGTGAGAACAGACCCACTTTGAATATTAAAGAGACAAAATCAACTTCCCCCTCCCCCGTCCCCGCATCTGTTGCCTTTTGGAAACTACTTACAATACCAAAACTACTCAGAGTCTAATGGATTTGCTTTTTAACAGACATTACCTGTATTTGCTTGCAAATAGATGAGATACTTATGAATATTTTATTTTGGTTCTGAGGGGAAGGTGTGGTTTAAATTGTTATTTTGAAAGAAACTGGGCTACCTTAAGCAAAACTCAAATGTTATTTGGTGTTACACAAATGAAGGTAGCCACAGTCTCAGTACATTTCTGAATGGTGATCTAATAGCAATATCTTAATGGTTACCATATTATAGAAACTTAAATCATTCCTGAGACTGCTTGAAGTTGGAAAGTGGAGTCCTGTGCAGGGTTATACATTGGTCAGGAGCAGGAGAGCGCGGATGGGTAAAACTACTGAAATGATCTCTGCTCTGTTTCATTATGCTACTGCCTTCTGCAGTATCAATTAGATGGACTGAATTTCAATAAGGGAGCGAAGCAGTTCACTGCACCTCTGCCAGGTTAGCCCACCCCTGCACAGGAGCTGGAGCCTTCTTTCTAATCGCAATTGAGAATAGGAATATTAATGCCTCATCTGGACCACAGCATTGCAGGACTGAGGGATTCTTGTCCTTCTCACCGCTCATCCAATTTTGGGACCTTTTGTTATCTGTAGACCCCAGAATTCCCTTAGCTTTGTTTAATGATGCATCTAAAGACAGCATCAAAAAAAGGTGGATTCTTTTTCAAGAGTTGATTTCTCACCATTTTTTATAGGTGTATACTTGCTACTTTATTAAAATATTTTTCCTGGTGAGAGGAAAGAACTCGCCTAATTTTGCTGAAGGTGGCTTTTTAGAAACACAATTACCTATACAATTTTCATTATTATTAGGAGGCATATGAAACTATTAGGATCATGGGAACTTGGATAAACCCACCTGGTGTGCAAATTTTGTTACCAGAATAGCTGCTCTAAGCTTGAGAACACTGAGTGTGATTATAAGAGTCAACTGAGAAACATAAATTGAGAGCTCAGCCCAGCAGTCTTTCCCTTCCTTGGAGATTGATGGCACACAGATGCATGATTGCTAATAACATAGTTTGTGGGCCAATGGTGCTGTTGTGATTTAATAAAAAAAAAAAACAAAAAAAAAAACAAAAAAAAACACCACAACAAAAAAACCCAAACCCCTTTTTCTCTATCACAAGCTTCCTAGGTTTGTTTCAGCCTGATCCTGTAACTACAGCTCCTCATCCCATGGAAAGCTTTCCTGTTCTTGTCAATGAAATAAGCCTTTGGCTCTGTGTATGAGGGTGCTAGGAAAAGGTCCAGAAGCTGGTTTGGCAGAAGTTTGTTTTGTGGACCCTACCTATTCTAATGGGCTTAATGATTTTAGTTCTATAGAGATGAATTTGAGGTGCCTTAGAAGGACTAGAAGGGTGTATTCAGCTTTTAAGTGTTGTCTGTAGTTCACGATGCAATAGAACCACACATTCAGGGGCTTAGGTTATGTTTGCATTTAGCATTTCACAAATGCCAAAGGTATACTAGAAAGCATGGTTAAGAACAAGCAGCACTTGTTATTAAGGGATATTGTGAAGCCAAACAAATAACAGAAAGGGGGGGAGGGAAGGGAGCTTTTCTCAATGAGAAATTCAGCAGTGGAGAGATGTAGGACACACATATTAGCAGAATAGTAGGTAGATCTCGCAGACTGCACGATGTGCATGATTTAGCTGAGCTCATCCACACGCTGGTTGAAAGTGGACTCCAAAGTGGGCATTGTTAGCTGTACTAAAAAATAACACATTGTCCAAGACTTATTATTAGGTTTATTCTTCATTTGTTTTAATCCCACTCAAAACCAAATCCTGAACATTGATAGTTAATATTTTTCAACGTTTTTCTCCAGCAGCTGCTAGCTTCTACTGCTTTACTGAGAAGGGGAAAGGAGACGATTAAATGAAATTCATAGCTTTTTAGTGTCTGCTCAGCCTGTGACTGGCAGCATGTGGGGTTTGTGGCTGCTGACCTGGCAGACCTACAGTATTTTTATGACGTCAAATGCACGCATCATGAGGCTGTGCAAGTTAAATATGGGCTTCAAACCCCCTCCCTCCCTAGTTGCTTTCGTTTAGGAGACTAAGGACTCCTCCCAGTAAAAATCAGAGCGAAAGAATCGAGCTTCTCATTGCCATTTGAACTTGTGTGCTTGGCAGCATGGCCTCAGTCACTTCCCCAGCAACTTTTTTTTGTAGACCCACTTTCTGTGTAGTGCTTTAGTTGTTTGGAATAGAAAATAATAATTTGCTGCTTTAATAAGCGTAACATGGATCCAGCTAGCAGATCTGAGTTCTGCTGAAATAAATAGCAAATTCTTCATTAGCTTCAACATCAGCAGCACTATATTATCTACCTTAAAGTATGAATTCTTTCAGTTCTTTATTTGTATGAATTTGAGTTCTTTAGCTGAGGAAATGAGATTAAAAACTTGTACATGCAATTATTACATACATGTTGACAGAATGTTACTGTCTGTTTCACACTCAGTTGCATTTAAAACCTGTGGGCGCATTTTGTGCTATAAAGTAAGTTTAAGAAAGTAACAGCCACTTACATGCATAGCTGTCTCCCTTGCATCTACTTAATGACCTATTTATTTCTAGGAACTGCATTTGAAATTCCCAGACATCGAAACCTTTTTCAGCATCAAACTGACCACTGATGTTAAAAAAAAAAAAAATCATCTACATCAGCACCAGCTCAATCATTGACAAGGGCTGGAGGAAATGAAACATCTGGGATCTATTAAGATTTTTATTTATGCTTTTAAATATTGAAATGTGTATTGCTGCTTGGCTTTTATGCTTTGAGCATGAAACCATTAAAGAAAGCTCTTGCAGCACAAACAGTTGCATGGTAAAGTGATTTAGGCTAGAAAGCTGGGACCCCACCATGTCATTGTGTAGGAATCTCAAGGAAGGTGACAAGTGTGGTGAATGTCAGCTTATTTATTTATTGTGGTGGTAGAAAGACTTTACCAGGCTCTTCAATTCTCTCGTGACTTCTTGCAGAAAATATTTCACCACTACATTTATCGGATTTCTACACAATGTGCCTTTGAGGTGCAGCCTTGTTGGACTCTTCTATGAAAGCGATGGCCTGCAATTTTCACACAACACCCTTTCAAATAATCCCCTACTTACACCCTCATTGAAGGAGATGCCTTTTTATTATTAGTTTGCCCTTCTAATCATGTCATATTTTTGGAGGGGGAAGGAGGCTGTTAAAAAGCTGGCCAAGTTTCCATGAACTCTGCTAATTCTCTTCAGCTCCCCTGCGGTCCTCCAGAGGCCATGGAGAGAGTGGGGCACGGGATGGGGGATGAAAGCCTCTTCCATGCTTTCACCAAAGTACCAGGCAGATTGTAAAAGAAAGACATTTGGGCAACAGGCAGTGCTACTACTGGGCTTAATCAGAGGTCAGTTAAGGAAGGGTCTGAGCAGGAGTGCCATCAGGTTTTCCAAAAGGCAGCCCAGCACCTAGAGGGGAATGGCTGTGTCTGAATGAAGCAACTGTTGTGTTGGGGCCTAAATTTTCCAGGCTGCAGGCTCTTGTCACTTTATAAATACACTTGTGTGCCTTGCTCCTCTTTCAGCCACGACTTCTAATTTCTAGACTAAAAGAGTCATGTAGACTGGTTTTATTAATCAGGTACTTGCAGACGGCCCTTGGGGAAGAAGACCCTGGAGGGGTTCCAGCTGTAGGAGCACATGCAGTATGGTGGTGCTGCTGGTGCCCAGACATCTGGGTTGGTGGCATGCACGGCTCCTGGCATTCTCAGCTGAGAAAGCAAAAAACTGAAGGAATGGCTCTTGTTAACTCTCAGTAACTGTATCCTATTCTCACTGGGACCAGTCACTAGAGGGGGTGAGATTTCATGTATTAACCTGGAGTATTACAGGCATTTTGGAGGAAGGTTGTAAATCTTCTTCCTAGAGGCTGGCTGAAAAAGGAGCTCAGTACCAGGTAGATTCCTTCAGCAGAGACATTACCTTCCATCCCACAGAAACCCTCTTGAAAATGTATTTGGCATTTTGCTGGACACTGAACACGCTATCTGGAAGGAATGAATTGGAAGCCATGTCATTTTGGGGAAGGAAAAAAGGATGCACACACGCAGATATTTGCTACATTTAATGTGTGCTTTTTACCAGAATTTTCCATTCTTTACTCTTGGGTTCAGAGAAATAGGAGAATAATACAGTAAATGGTGAAAGTTAGCATTAGGAAGGGAAAGTTTTGCAGTAGTGACTTGCCAGCAAATACACCGTTCTGACTGACCGTGAACAGAACGATTGTTTAAATACCATTTTTATTGACAGTGCTAATCCAAAGGGAACAGTAAAAGCAGAAGGGTTTGCTGATGTAGCGTACAGTGTCTTTAAAAGGACATTTTGAAATTTGTTGTGATCTAACATGAAACTTCAAGATTAAATAATATCCTGTAGTGAAGATGATTTACTTAACTTCTATTACCTTGATGAGCTACATCTAAAATTTGCCTAGCATGTATCTGAAAACCTCTACTGAAGTAACAACTGAGTGCAAAGCTAATATATTATTTATCAACAAATGTTCACTAGATTACAAAGATTTTAATATCCTTCAGGTTTTCCCTTTGGGTGTTGTCACAACGTACACATGAAAATGTTAGTTATGTCAGCATAAAAACTTGCATAAATGTGAAATTAGTTGAATTTTCTTCTAGAATCTCCATTGCTGATACAGGGAATTGGAATGAATATAGATGATTCCACCACTGATTATCATCCAAAATACTGGTGCTGTGTTTTTTTCCTTTAAAGCAACATTTTAAGAAAGATTTTTCTTTTACAGATTTCAATTGGCACTTCTCATGCTTTTAGAGATGCACAATGTTGTAATAGCTGACAATCTCAACTCATGCTATGAATGAAAAAGCACACTTACAAAATCTGGGAGCTAGATCATAGCATGACAACCCTGTGAAAGACTCTTCACTCAATGGTTAGTCTCAGCACTCTTTCTAAATGTGTTTCAATTCATTTTTTGTCACTGAGAAATCGAGGAATAGGTAGCTTATTAAAAGCGACCACATCCTTTTATGCAAATTTAATGCACTTGGCAGGTTTATCATGATAAATGGTCAGGATGAGATAGTTCACGATGTATCTCTAATCTCTTCTGTGAAGATGTTCATGTCTTGCAGGAAGTAGCCCCTTGAGAGCTCAAATCTTTAGAAGTATGTGGCAGATGGTGATGTCTGCAGAGTCTCATAGATTGCTTTGAAGTTCCTCCAAAGGATCCCTTCAGTTAGTGCGTCTGAGTATTTGCAAATTCTCTTGCTTCACCTCTTCTTTGGTGCCCTCTTTCCTTCTCCATCATGTTGTGTCCCCAAGTTGTTTCTCATACTGGGAACGCTCATCATATCCTTACAGAGTACATCTCAGCTTGCTCCCCAGTCCTGTCATATCTTTGCCTGTAAAGTTGTTCTTCCATTAGGCATCTTGCATATTTTAAGTGCAGTGGTTCACAACAGGAAAACAATAAACCAGAACAAATGTCTTAGAAAAGCCTATCTATCATTCATGCTTTGTGTTTTTGAATAAATCTTTGGAGCCAATGTTAGCACTGATGTCATGTTAACTGATTCATCAATTATAATCAATTACCAGTATTAAATAGTCCAACTTCTCTTTAGAATGGTAGCAAGAAATGGTTGAATTTTTAATGCTGCTGCAGGGAGTCTGAAGGAACTCACAAAATCAAAAAACACTGCAAAGCTTTTGAAAATGGAAACTTAATTTTTCTGGAATACAGCTAATGAAATAGATACCATATAAAAGCACAAAATAGTACAGGTTACAGACTGCACCAATTGTGTATTTTCATAGCTGAATATTTTCACTGTTCATTAGTTGTCCTTGGCTTTTTTTCTGAAATCAAGTACTAAATGTTATGTAAATTTCTGTACCTGTCGTATTCCCTTAGTGAACACATTTCAGAATCCCTCTCCTTAAGTATTTCTCTTACTGTCTTCACAATACATAATCTTGTCTGTAATAATTTGCAATATTTAGTTAGGTATTTAGTGTCTAGGATTTCTTTTGCATTCTCTCTCAAATGCAATTCCTACAACTTAATTCCTTTTAAATATCTGTGTTTGTAGTGGTTTTTTCAATCATGGCTTACTGATTCCTGCTAAAACCATTTAAAAAAAAAGAATATTTCAAATAATAGTTTTATAATTATTAGGCTATTCCTCAGTCTGCTGTATGCTGTGTAACAAAGCATAGCATCTATTAAGTCTTGAAGATTTCTGTTTGCATCATGCTTCCTTTTACTGTTTGAAATCCTCAGAGGTTTTCTTCCTTCTCGTACACGTAGGAGCCACAGCTAACCAGGCTGTGGTACTCAGTAGCTTTTAAAAGGAAGAGAGCCTATAAGCTGTGTATTCTTGAGATATGATACAAGGAGAATTTGGGGAAGTCATTGACTTCTGGTTAAAAATTCTTGATTTGGGAGGTTGTACTTGCAACCCTCAATCTATGACATTAACTAACCTCTTCCTGGACTGTTAGTATTTGTTAATGATGTGCCAGTAATTAAATGTTGAAGGCACATTGGTACACCTCCATCAAAATATGTCTTAGGTCCCTGTTATTACAATTTGCAAAACACATTGTCATATCACAATGTAGTAGTTAAAGAAAAAAAAAGCCCTGAAAAACAGTACTGGGGACTCAGCTCTCCGTGATCTAGAAAGGGGTACTAAAGACTTGTAAAATCTCCTTTTTAAAATTCCACTCATGAGTTAAGGAAAAGACTGTGGTGACTTTTCTGTCTCTGTGACATTCCCTTTGTTTCTGGTTATTGCTATAGCTTGTCATCCCAAGGTGATTTATAGAATCCCTTGGAATGATTCTAGATTTGTAAGAATTCATTTACAGGGCAAAGTGGATTTTTTTTTTTTTTTTTTTGCTTTTGGAATGGAAACTAAAGTCTGAAATGATAGTCACAATCTTTGATTTAAATATATAGATATATTCTCCTACCTAATTTGTCCTTTACAGTCTAGATCTACAAGACCTATCAAAAGGCTTCTTTTCCCTCTACAAATAATTCTTGCAGTTCTAATCCAGACCCAATGAACACTTTAATAATGAAGTATCTTGTACTATATTTAATAAATGATGTGACTGAATGCAAAGTTAGATTAACCCTTACTTGGAGTAGCTGGCTGAAACTTCACCTTCATATTTCTTCCCCTGCACTGAAGTGCGTTTGCAGATGCAAATTAAATAACAAATATTTACCTGCTTACTGCCCTTCCTGTGAGTGCAGGATTTCTGGAGGAATGTGGGGCAGACCTGGCAGTTGATTCAGTCCATTCTTAAACCTTTGGCTTGAGTCTCTGTGACTTGCTGTGCTCCGCCACAGATCATATTAAAGCTTAATGGACCAGACCATTAGAGGCAATCTGGCGATGACCAGAAGATTCATTTGTTCAAATCTCACCTGTTTTCTGAACCAGCTGTTAAAAATAGATCTGGGCCATCTGTGTCCCCCTCTTGGTTGCTGTCCTTTTTGTAGCAGTCATGCCACTTGTCTTTTATTTGTTGGGCAGCACCCTTTCTTTCTCATTGTGCTTTCAGACCCAGACCTAGATCTCCTTAGTGTCATGCTCTGATCTGCCTTCTCTTGTCGTCTGGCCCTAGAAAGATTGTTAATAATATGATGCTGTGTTTTTGCTAGTGAAGTTCAGTGATGAATATTGTTCTTGTAATTTCTTAAGCTTTCTGTAGCAGCACCCAAAAGACCAGTGTATTCATGATTCTGGATTTTCCAACTTTGACGTTAATTTTGTTGTAGATTAAAAAAAGCAAAAGCAAAATCAGAAACGTCTTTTAGTATTATTCTGAAAACAATCATAATAATTATATAATCATTTTCCAAATGAATATGCAGTATGGTGATATCAGTCAATAATACATCCATGGAATAGTTGTACATCCATTGCACACATTGTGAATCATAACCCAAATATTTTATCTAGGGCATCTTTTGACTTTGCTTCTGAGTGGATTGCTATCTACTGATCTAGTGATCTTCAGAGGAGAAAAGCTGCTTAACTGGAAAAAAAATGTGAAAAAAGGAAAAAAAAAAAAAGGGATGATAATGCTGTCAAGACTAAATGCTTCACCCGTAGCTAATACCTGTGTCCACACAACTGATGCTACTTTTTAATCAATAATATGCACTGATAAAAAGGTTATGTGTTCTAATGTGGAAAACCCAAAATATTTCTTCAACTGTCTGTTTGCTTTTATAGTAACAAGAAATCTAGACTTTTATTTGCAAATCGTGAACAAAGATGAAACACTAGAATAGCTGTGAAGGTTCTTTTTTTTTTTCCTCCCCTTTTTCTTTTTTCTTTTTTTTTTCTTTTTTTGGAAATCCTTCCTATAACTGTTGGTTTAGTAAATGAACACATTTTTAAACTTTAGGCATCATACATGATAGCAGTACAAACTGGCCAGAGTCATTTCACTTACAGGAATGCCAGCACGGCTCTAAAAAGTAGACCCTAAAGCTAGCTTGAATTGTCCTGGCCTTACAGGCACAAACATGGAGATATGGTGCCACCTCTTCTGCATTGCTTGGCCAGCCTGCCTGGAAAGAGAGATCAGGAAAGAACACACTGGCATAAACCCTCCTTCTTGGTTCCTGGGAACACCGTGATAAAACAGATTCAAACTCAATAATCGTGTGGGCCAGCTAGCAGAGTAAGGAAAATATTGGCAGAGTAACAGCTTTGGTTTTAGAACAGCCCGGAGGCTTTTATTTTTGTTAGGCAGTAAGAGTGAAGACAGTTGATAGATGCTATTTAGATTAGTCAGCTTTGATGCTCTTTTTCTAATGCTAAGGATTGGTTCAAGTAAATATTTCTATTTTTCCATAGGGTGACCTTCCTCAGGACTTAACATATGGGCTCAGAAGTGTCACCTGGTGATGGTCAATAGAATAACTCTTGTATTTCAGTAACGTAGCACTGAGCATGTACAACTGGCCTGGGTGACCATCATGTTTATACAAAGGTCAAAACTGATACATGACTTGAAATATGTTATTTGGCCATTTTCCATAAACTCTAATGCAGACAGGAGAAGGTGAAGGAGAGACTCAAAAAATATAGATGCTGTTTATAGCTGTAAATAGGTGTAAAAGCTCTGCACACCCAGCATGTAAGAAAATAATATATGTCTGAAGGAAGCAAAATATTGTAAACTTCTAGGATGGGCTGCACCAAATAGTGACATTTCTACTTTACTGAAATAGAATAGGCAGTGTGTTCTCAACAGGAGAATATTGCCAGAAGGAGCAACTGAATACATATTCTATAAAAAGTATGGGTTTAGGTCCTGTGAATTCCTTGTTGTTGAATCCCATGTCGCTTAGGAGAGTGTAGAGCACTTGAAAATGTACAAAACCAAATCTGCAGAAAATTCTGTTGTTGCTTTTCCATCCATACTCCCTATCTGATTTTGTGAATCGTATTTGAAATTTTAGTTAAAAATAGTGCTATCAGCTATACAAAAATAAAGCAAGAAACCAGAATTCCTTGCCAGTAGTGCTATAAATTGAAGAAACATGTTATTGTTGGCTTTTTTTTTTTAAAGGTGTGATACACCTAGCACAGTTTATTATGTTGTCTTCAAATTTGCATACTGTTCTATACCTAGTAGTGAAAATATATTGACATCCCCCCTCCTTTTTTTTAAAAGTGTTTGTGATGGGCTTCTGGGTGGGATTTTCTGGGGCTGGTTGAGCTACAGGACTACTTCCACAAGCTTCATAAAATGTAACTAGGAAGAGAAAACTTGGTGTTGACAACCTTTTATTTGCCTTATAGGGGTTGTGTTTATAGCTTGTGTTTAAAATTTGTAGGTGTCTGCATATTGAAAAAATGGAAAATGGTGCATTGTTTGATTTCACACTGCACTAACTCCATTGTGCAGTGTCTGGGTTACAAATAAACAGACTCATTGTCTTTTACTTGTGTCCAGATGTACAGGCTCAGAGAAGTTGACAGACAGCCACTAAAGTGCAGTAGCTCTGACTGTAGCTTTCAAGTCTGTTTGCTAATTGATAAAAATACTAAACAAAGCCTTAAAAAGATCATCATCACCCCCACCAAAAAAAAAGAAGGGGGAGAGGGGAAGGCCTGGATGCCTGAGTTGAACTGCCAGACATTATCTGTTTAAATTCTCAAAGACAGTGAGTGAAATCTGCATAGAAGCTCAGAAAGAGCATCTATAGTCTGAACACTTTCTCACATGTCACTGCTCTTGCAGGCTGGCATGTCAGAAGAGGCTTTGCAGTTTTGTTTCTTAGGGTGTCACAAGCTAGCACAAACGTGCAGGCCTTCTCCATGGAATGAAGTGTTAAGAAAAACTGATCTCAGATCAGAGTATGAAGGAAATGGGGAAATTCTGCTGGTTTTCTTCCATCCATCCAATGTGGTTGTATTTAGATGGAAAATTTCAACCTCAAACACTCTCTCCTGTATAAGATTTCCTTGAAAGATCAAGTTGGGATGGGTTTGCATGTTATGTTCTCATAGACCTTCACCTATGAAGTGATCTACAACTGGGAAGCTCTGCACCAAGTCTCTTTTGGTGCCTGACTTCATTGTAAAGCGGAGCTTAAATAATGGGTGTTTTCAGCAGAGATGCTCTGCAGTGAAGATAACTTTTGTTGTAGTTTTTATTGTACTTGAGCTTTTTGAAGCCTTTCCCCTCTGTGTGCCTCTTTGTTCACACAATTCAGTTTCAGCTGGAATCAGGAAAAATAAGCATTAAGTTGGATGTCTGGATGAATGGAAGGAGTGAAGCTCTCAAATCTGGTGGTGAATCCTTAACAGACAAATCACATGCTTCTTCCTTCAGCCTGGCCAACAGTTTTGGTGCCCCTGACAGGAGTCCATTGGTGGGCTGGTATAACTCTTTCTTCCAGCAAAACAATTTTTGGAGAATGTCCTAATCTGCCTGTCTAGGATCTTGTATTAACACTCATTGCCATTGTATCAGAGCACTTCCCAAGTGTCAGAACAACAATGATATCTCTCTCTTCCTTCCCTACCAGGGATGGAAACAGTTAGTTTGTTCTTTCCTCATAAGGGAACTTACACGGGGTCAGAGAGCCAAGATGGTTAACAATATGGTTTTGTAACTTAGCTGGATGGGTGGATTTCATACCCATTGTTGCTTTCTTCCTGCTTTGTGGTGGTTGCACGCTCGCTTGCCAGCTTCCCTTCCTGGTCTTTGGCACAGCTCAAAAGAGGAAAGGAAGGTTCTAAGTGGCTGGCTGCAGAAGGGAGGCTGGGAAGAGGTGAGACGTTGCGTGAAGCAGACTGATAAGGAAGAGGTTTGATGACATGGTCAGATAGAGGAGCTTTAAAAGGCTACAGTCAGATCTGCTGAGAAGGATTTATTGCAGCACCAAGAGGTCATGTATTTTGTCCTATGAAGCCCCAAAGGAACAGGCTATAGTGCAGAGAACTATGTGAAAGGACTAGTAGCAAGAAGGGGAGTTGGTTCTCTCCCACAAATCAGTGGAGAGAGTCGTACAGTGAACTGTATAGGTAAATGTACCCAGTGGAGGTCATGTAGTTGGGGCAGGCCCCTGCTTTTGATACAGTTGGGTGGTGTCTAGTAACTTCTTCCCACAGGCAGTGACTTTAGCAGGGTCCTTATATTAGGCAGGTCATGAAGGGACTCTGAAAATACACATGGCAGGCATGCTGATCGCATGGTCACATCAGAGGAGCACCCCATTCTTGAGCATTAAGTTTGGTTAGGCTTTTCAGAGTGTGGGAAATGTTGGGGGTTGTATCCTTTGAGGAAATATTTCCACCCTGACCCACACAAACAGTGAGAGGGGCCTGACTGTGTAACAGCACTGCATCATGCATGTTTCCACTGCAGTCAGTAATTCAGCAGGATTCTTAGGGCAGTGAGTATTCACAGTATGAATTGCTCCTGGAACTGCAGGCACATTATTGCTAGAACAGCAAACAGCAGAGAGCTAAACATGCCAAGGGCCAAAATTTACTATTGGGTTAAATCTGAGGACAGTGTTATTTTTTGAGGGACCAATTTACCAGCACATGCTACATTATGTGTGGCCATACGAGCCCTTTGCTTTCTTAGGTTTTGTAGTAAAAAGGTTCCTCCTGATCTACCTGATTTCTTTTTGGAAGAAAAGTGCCTGGCCTTTGAGAACTCTCTCTTTCCCTCTTGTTTCTCTTTTTGCTTTTTTGTTTTTAATCCTTCCTTAGTTTCTCTCACCTTTGGTTCACAGAAGCTGATGTCTTTAGTAGCTGTCAATGCACAGGATGCCCCAGTGCTAGCTGGTGATTGATAGGTCCTTTACTGAACCAATGGTGTCCTTCTACATCCCCTTCCCTTTCCGTGTTTCATTTCCCTTTCCCTTTGACTGCACAGTTGTTTCCAAACTGGATGTCTTTGGCACTGCTTTGGCTTTAAAAATACTTTGAATTTACATGTTTTGGGAGGTCTGGAACGGAAAAGAGGGTAGTTTAGGGCTTGTGTGTTCCTCTTATTTTCTGCTAGAGTTTGAATTTCTTTGAATTCCCATGAGAAAGAGAACAGCTTTCACAATGAACAGCTTTGCCAGGCTGACCAGGAGTTAGATCCTAGAAACCTGTACAACTATTCACCTGTACTATGAATGCAGCAGTCAGAATATCTTCTGTAATCTCCTTCATCTTGCAATTCAGAGCTTTTTATTCAGACTGCAAAAAAATGTTTAGTTCTATATCAAAAAAAGATGAGAAAATATAGGTAACCACCTCTTACTGGCCTTCTAAAGCTGCCAGAGAATGAAAAGCCTTCCTTCTTGCAGCTGCCCATACAGTGGTGTCATCTCTTGCCTTTGCTGAGATTTGTACCATTTTTCGGAGCTCTGCACAGCCTATGTTAGAGATATTTTTTCTGTAGGTATCTTCTGTTTCAGTTTTTCTAGCTAGACTCAACTCCATTCTCCTGTTTTTCTTTTAACTTTGGATCTGGTTCATATATTTGTTCTTCCATACAGTGTAGCCAGAATATCAGAGACAATTCTTTTCACATCGCGCCCTGCGAGAGTCTCCCCTCAATGACCATAACAGGCTGGTTGGCTGGCAAATCTCCTCATCTGACAATCATGTGCAATTGTTTAATTTATGTTATTGCAACTCTCTAAACACGTTCCACACACCCAGGCTGTGGTTATATTTTCTATTGAAGTCTGCACTGTTCAAACTTGAAACTCCCCTGGTGCTGACGAGACACCCCTGGGCATGGAGAGTTTCTAAGCCAGCCTCTCTCTACCTCCACAACTTTAAGTGGTGGCATGAAAGAAGTGGAGAGCTGGCTTTTACAGCTTGAGAACGGTTTGTCTTTGTATAGAAGTCTGTGTGTGGCTGTGATAGCAGAGAATTCTTACAGGACTGTGAACTAACCTGTCCAGTATTTTGGGCAGAACTGCTGATGGCACTAAAAAGAAGTGTCTCCTGGCCACTCTATTTTCACATCATGAAAAAAATGTTGGCTGATACCTGTTGACTGAAGTGCAACGTTTGTCATTTTGGCCTCAGAGGCCAAGAATAGGAGTACCAAGAACTTAACATGTCTCAGTTACAGAGTTACTTGCCACACTGAGTAATGCTATCTAGACAGTCTTTTCTCCCTATCTACATATTAGCTTTGGCTTAATAGTTCAGGAGGATGATCCAGAATACAGCTCTCATGCTTTAGTAATTTCAGCAAACGTTTATTTGTGCTCACAGAATTGAGTCAGACTGAAGCTCAAATAATAAATATAATTCTCTTACATAGACACGTTTTCTGCAGTCTGTTGTATTTATTACCATGTTTTTTAAAATAACACTACACAGAAATCTTAGTCTGAGCTTTTTTTTCTTTGACATGATCCAGCTTAACCTTTCTCCCTGTGAGGGGCTGCTCCTGCACTCCATTCTCACAGGACATTCTTCTCTTGAGAGCTGTTGTAATCCCCATGAATATTAGGGTAAACTAGCCTGATGGCTGAACATCGCTCAGCACTTTACAGGTAGAACAGCACCTGTTCATTTGGATGTGGGGAATATGCAGCAAAACCATTCCTGCATCCTGTGACAATAAATAATGTTTCGTGAGGG
This sequence comes from Gallinula chloropus, assembly GCF_964237585.1. Lineage (NCBI taxonomy): Eukaryota > Metazoa > Chordata > Aves > Gruiformes > Rallidae > Gallinula > Gallinula chloropus. The sequence goes on along the minus strand of NC_140092.1, from coordinate 6,349,828 downwards.
TTAAAATTAGTCTCCTAAAAGATATAAAGAACTGAGGAAAATCCTGGGTGCATGGCTGTTAAATGCAATTGTCTTAGTCTGTGTTAACAGAGCTGATAAAAGCTGATGCTGGGCTTGTAGGGTTAAATGGGGAATACAGAGCTGCCAGATAGAAACAAGAAAAGGACCTGCCACATAGGAGCATTTTGAATTCAGCTTCCTCCTTTAGGACTGAATGGCAGTTGTAACAGCCGGAGAGCTTAGACAAGCTCATGACTGACCCTGCATACTCCTATCTCACTCAACATAGAATAAAATACATCAGCTTAAATGCTTTGTGTTAGCAGTTTCCATAATGTGCCTTACCTTGAATTTGTGGTAGGCTGACAGCGTGCACCCAGCCAGTTACTGTCTGATTGGCGCACACGCTAGATGGTGGTAACTCGTCATCTGAGCCTGAACACTGGGTAATGTAGCAAGAATGGCCTGTGTTTAGGGGACTGGGTTTGAAAACAGCGTTCCTTTAAGGTGTTTCTTTTGGGCCCTTCTGCTGTAAAAGCTCTCTAGGACAAAGGTTCCCAAGCACTGCGATGAACAGATGTTAGTTAACAAAAAATAAGGAAGCATCTTTATGAAGAGATAACAACCCATTAGATCAAAAGTACTGCTTTGGAACCTGGAGAAAGAATGAATACACTCCATAACCCTTGTTGCTGTCGTGGCCCTCTTTTTCACTCTTAAGTTTCATTCTGAGATTTCCAGACCATAATTTTCCCAACTCTAACTAATACCTCCCCAGAAACATAGGTTCTATCTAAATACGTGTAGTAAGAGTGTATTTATCCTAACTTTGTCTGATTTTGTTGGTCCCCTCCTTTCAAATGAGAGAATATGGGGAAGATGCTATAGCATCACCTATGAATCCTACCACAATCTGTCGTTAAGCAATCCAGAATGGCAAAGAAAAAGCAGGATGAAACTGTGTTTACAGGAATATTATCCTGACGATCATTCTCAGGCACTCCTACTTCAGTCTTGATCAGGGTTGGAGATCTGTTGCTCTACGTGTCTCTTAGCTTTACCTGTGGGTAAACATGTTAACTGGTTTTGTTAGTGTTCTGTTGTGCAGTTTGGTTTTGATTTATTTTTTGGGTTGGTTTTTTGTTTCTTTGGGTTGGTGGTTTGGGGGTTTTTTAAAAATTTTAAGTCAGGCTACTTTAAATGATCTGTCTAATTCAGATTTAGTAATGTAAGTATCGGCAGTCAGATTTAAATATCTTGGCCATAATGTTCATACCGCACTGAAATATTGAATCTGTTCTCACTAACAAGGCAGTTTTTCACACATTAAAGGAATATGTCGAATGTTGGATCTGTTATATTCTTGAAGTGTTGGATCTCTCCCCTACTTAGAGCAGCAGTCCTCGTCATATATTGCAATTCAACAGTAAAATATTGAAACACTATTGAATCACATGGCTTCTTCCCATGCTTCAGTCCTATAAAACAAGAATCAAAGCTTGATTGGCCCTTTGACCCTGAGATAATAATTCTTCAATGCTGTTAAAAGAGACTATGTTTTAAAGTGCCAAGATATTTTTTTTTAGCTTTGTATGTCCTCTTCAAATTATTTGGGGAGGGAGCATCACCACCCAAAATAAGTGTATATAACAGCATGCTCTGCCTGTCCCTTCCCTGTATCTTTTCAGGTTTAGTGTATGGCACTGTCTGTGTCTCTGATCAGAGCTTGTTTAAAACCAATATGCCTATTAGGTTTCCATACAGGCTCCCAGGCCTCTCCAGGAGGCATTTAATTCACTGATAAATACTTGGGCTTTTTTCTAGTTAAATGATAGAATTCTGTGCTTCAGTAAAACGGAGGTAATAACATACATCTTGAATAAAAAGTGCAATAGTTGGTACTTTAAGATACTATTTAGGAAAAAAATCTATATAAAATAGAATTTCTAGTGAAATAGTAGGCAATGCTGTACAAGAAGTATCTTTACAAAGCAACGTTACTGGGTAATTAGACTTTGTTTTTTAGACTTAAGACTATTGAGTTGCACGTGTGTATTGATGCAGTTTTCAAGTCAATAAAACAGTGCAACAGCTCCTGTATGGAAAGAGGATGTTGCAGAAATAATTATGACATGATGTGATAACCCCTTCTTTAAAAAAAAAAAAAAAATAAAAAAGAAAGGAAAAAAGCAAACCAAAACAATACTGGAGTGTTCTGGCCCTCAGGAAATCACGACAATGCTCCCACCTTTTTCCTGTGACTTACCCAGAGTTCCTTCCAGGCGACACAGATAACTGATAATGTTGTGGACTGGATCCTGTGCCAAATGAAAATAGAGTAATTTTTGTTAAATTTACATCAGATTAAAAATGGATCTTAACACCACCCTTTCCACTGAGTTTTGCAGCAGTTCTAGGTAAAACACTTTGATGTAACTTTAAACACTGCATCATTTCCTAGTGCCGCTGTTACTTCGGCAGCGCAAGCACAAATGCTTTGCTTTGTGAATTTGTATCTCATGCACTAACTGTGATTGAGCAAGGAAGTTGTTCATCTTTTGGAGTTAGGTTTTATGATTTTCTGGGACTTGAGTATTCCTGAAACAGGGGGATTTACTGATAATGCTTTTCAAAGTGTGACTTTTGGAAACCATCTCATGGCACAGTATTTCAAATGCAGATGCAAGTCCTCTACATGTGGACTTCTGGAGGGTTTCCCCTATTCTCTGTGCATTTACAGATGTGTATTTTACTGTCTCCTCCTGTGGTCTAGGCACAGATCAACTGCCAAGGCTGCAGCACACATGGGTATGAGGCTTTAGAGGTCCTTTGTGTCTCACTGAGAAGACAGCCACTATTTTTTCTGTTTAGGAATGGTGTTTAGGTTAAATCCCCCATCAGTGCAGGGCTCTGCAAGCATGTCTTCAGGGACCACAACATGGATTAGGAGTTGGCTGCAGCATCAAGGTGCAAACTCTTTGCCTCCTGCTTGCTTGGTGAGAAGGGGCCTCTCTGCTGCAGGTGAGTGATGCTGGGGTCCATGGAAACTCTCTGTGGCTCCCATCAGCACACACCCACAGTTCTCTCGTGCTCATCTTATGGGTAGTGAACTCTTTAAAGTTCCTTGGTTTTAGTTCTGCTCAGTCAGTCAATTTCCTCAGGCATTTTGGAGGGTTATTTATGCCTCAGCCTGCACTTAGCAGCCAAGTTATTTTTTTTCTGACTGGATACTAATGAAGAATAAATCAGTTTATTCTCATTGGTTAAATTATAAATACAGAGAAAAGAGAGTAAAAATGTCACTCCATGGAGATGGCTTTGCTTTTTTCCATTCCCTAAATCCTGGTTTACATGAATTGAGAGATATTTTTAAAAAATTCTGGGCACAGTAACCCTCTTTTTAAAACTATTTGGATTAGCTCATGAGATATAACTATTGATAACACAGTTTGATACCTTTGTAAATAGATTTACTCTGTACAACTACATCTTCTGCTAGGTTTTTAAGCAAATGTTTTGTTTGATTTGAGCTGTGTAAGAAAGGAACTCAGGAACCACTAAGAAAATAGATGTCAGAAGAAGGTTAATTTTCATGGTACGTGTTGTGATTTTAAAAACCAGAAGCACGTGACTAAAGGGGACAGACAGGAGGGACTCCCACAGACTGCGCAGAGATCTTCCACCAAAATGTTTGTGGGATGCAAATGGGTGTCAGTGCAGGTGTGCTGGTCTCCCCTGTCCTTGGCACTAGGGGGTGTGGTGAATGAGACATCTGATCAGCTCAGTCAAAGCCTTTTTCAGAGGGGCTGACCCTGCTACAGCCCAAATTCAAGCCAGAGCTTCCCCCTTTCAAAGCAAAGGTGTTAAACCCTCGATTACATGCCCTGCACTATGTCCTCTGGTGTGTCCACCCTGTGCCAACCCAACCTCACAATTACTACTTCTGCTGTAGTGGGTGCAGGCCAGAGGAGTTTGTATAATATTTTTTCCTAAATACTACAGTGAGGTATTTCAGCATTTTATGATGTTGTTAATAATTAATTGTCAAAACCACAACAAAAATAGATGGAGCATTAAAGCAAATTTGCAAGCCATTGAAGTAAAGAGCTGCAAATAAAAGCATTGCCTGTATTCTACCTTCAGCTATCAGTATAAAACTCATCAAAGTAAACCAGTTTTATTTAGACATCTGGAAAATGTACTTTGACAAACATCCACTTGATGACTGTCAGTGTCTTATAAAGAGACTTTGATATCAAAGATCCTCAGAAACTGTCAGAATAAATCGTAATTTTTTTTTTTTATGACAGAAGGATGTTTCTTAGCTGTGATTTGTATTGTCTGGCTCATATGTTTTTAGTATCTTAATACAAAGGATTATTTTTACAAATGTTTTTGTATCTACTTGTGCAAAATGACGTGACATTAAGAAGATATTTTCAGAATTTAAGCGAGCTAGAAAAGCAGAATCTGTATTCTTGCTCCTTTCAGCACTCTTAATTGTTCTGTCCCCAAGGTTAATGGATAACAACTTTAAGACTTTGTACTTTTGATAGACTTGCAAGAGTTTAGGTGATCTATCAAAAACCTTTTCCAAGCAGATGAAGAGAATATGCTAATCATGTACGTTGAATGGTATTGTTTTCTTGCATTTATGCTACTGAAATACACAGGAACAGGGCAAGATACAGTTGATTCTGTACATTAGCCTTTCTACAAATGGCTTTTCATCAGCCATATCCAGCATAGCTCACCTTCAATACAAAGATGGTAATTAGTTGCTGAACTGTTTGAGGCCGTAGGTATGACTGCAGATGCCCAACACTGCTTTTTCCTCTTAGTCTTATTTTTGTTGTTTTTTTTAAATCCAGAAAGGAGGGTGTTGCCTTGTAGTGTCACTGGAGATGCTGAATACATTAAAAAACGAAGATGAGAGGAATGCCTTGTGGGGACTTGTTGTAAACATGCAGCATGATTGCTTTTCATTGGAGAAGGCGTTTCTGTGATGTTCTGTGCAGCACTGTAGTGCCATAGCTGTGTTGAAAACTCTATAAAAGCCTTAACTATTTAATTCTCATAATCCATCTGTGAGCACTGAGTGATTAGTTGCAGTTCATTCTGGTGTGGAAGCTGGTCTTGGTACTTGCATAAGCCTGGCCTGCGAGGCCCAGCTGGAGATGGCAGTGCCCACGCTCAGTGTGGCTGGCAGAACTTCTCTACAAGATTAAAAGAGTTCTGCCAAGGTGGTCCAGGTAACCAGAAAACTGCAAGAGGTGAGCACAGGTTGGCGGAGTAACAGGGTAGGTGCTCTGATGGCTGTGAGGATGCTCACACTGCTTAATTTTAAGCACCGAATTGATGAGTTTACTTACCTGTTTTGTCAATAGTGAATGCAGAGTCCTCACCTAGGTAGATCAGAGCAAGAGACATACTAAGTTTAGGTTTATACAACTATCTATCTATCAATCTAGGCTCTCCTTCTCAGCTTCACTTGGATAGCCTGGTATCTGCTTAAATGTAGGTTTCTGCACATGTCTGGTACCAAAGAAATGCCATGATGTATCTCCCTGTCCCTTCTTGGGAGAGTACATTGTTTGCAGAAAGGCATTTTATAAGCAGATAAAAGAACTCCGAGAATCTTGAAACAGTTTGTTTTAGGAAAGCAGGCTGCCTTGGGGTGGATATCCTGTATGGAGTCAGGAAGGTATAGGAGGGGACAGGAGATGCTGTGCTTACAGTGGCTGTAGATCTAGAAATGGATAACAAAAGGGTGGGAGGGGAAGCTGGTAGCTCGCTTGCTCTTTCTTTCTCACACATAGGCTATTTTTGTCTAACAAATATCAATTCATGGGTATTATAAAGTGGTCCTGCTCAGGAAATACCCTAGTTTCAAGGTTTTGTTTGCTGCAGTTTCAGAAAGTTTGGCCAGTTTTATCTCAAAATTAAGTGACAGAATTATTTCATTGTTTACCTTCAGGATGGCTAAACAAGGTTTCAGTTCACTTCCAAAGCACTGCACTATTTCAGAGCAATTCTTGTGATACAAGTAATTACATATGCAGTTCCCTCATGCAAAGATAGCTGTTCAGGGAATCACAAGTATCAGTCCACTGGGACACAACTAGCATTGGCTGCAGCTGGAATGGTAGACTGAGTTAGGAAGCAGCTGTTTCTACCTTTCAAAATCTTTTTGTCTTTAGAGAGTTTTTTGAGTGTCCTTCCATGCTTTGGGCCAACTGCAGATGATGCTCCAGCAGAACCAACTTCAGCTCCCAGTCTGAACCAAAGGGCAGATGGAGCCTGTTTCTTCCTGGAGGCTAAAAGATCATAAGCTGTCTTCTCTGCTATTACTTAGAGTATATGGATTTTTACAGGTTGGCATGATGCTTAGTCTAGAATTACTTCAGGAAATGAAAAGGAATCATTGATAACTTAAATGTTAACTGGAATAAGGCAGAGCTCATTTAGGGCAGGGCTAGAGAGTGGCTGGAAATCAGTATATCCTGCTAAACTTTGTCCTGCACGATGAAACTAGGAGCTGTTCTGTACAAACTAGGTAGAAAAGTTTTTTAAACCGGTAGGTGAGGCTCTGCAAAATTAGCTTGTATCTTTGGGGTAGTTGTATCCTGGATTATGTTCCCCAGTTTCTTTCCATTGTCGTAAGTGCCTGAGCTCACTATCTTGATTTTCTTGTAAGCAGTTCCTTTCAACTGATTTGGGTAGGTTACTTTCCATGACCTAGGGATAGTGTTCTCCTCCTTACCTGCACATGTATGTCTTGAGGGAAGTGACCTCCTCTGCTGGTCATTTTATTTTTGTTTTGTGGAAGATGAAGCCCTAATACCCTCCTTTTTTATTTTTTTCTTCTTTTTTGTTGGTCCCCCCAGAAGTGATCTTCAGTTGCTTGTTTTGGCAAGTGATTTCTGAGAAAGGATCTGTGAGAGCTGTCACTACTATTATATTAGCTTCCTCTAACTTATTTCTAGCCCCATCCAAGTCTCTCCCTGCTTTTATTCTTGACTATTTCCCCCTCTGGTTTCATTTGGGTGGTTTTTTTTGTTGTGTCCTGTTGTAGCCTTTCTGTCCTCCTTTCAGTTATGATTTTTCATCCATCAACTGACTGCTTTTCTAAGCCAAGTCAAGAAACTGCAGTAGTTTGCACCTACACTTATTTAGCCACAGAGAGATTGAAATCTTGAAGCTTCCGACTGTAATTTGTCAGCCAGTTCTCACCTTCTTTCCCTCGGAATGAACAGCCTGTGTCTTTCCCAATTCTGATTTTGGGATACTCTTTTTTTCCCCCCCCCACCCCTCCTTATGTTAATTCCTAGGAGGTAGGCTGAATTAGGCAGGATGAAACGTTGGCTCCACTGCATGCTCTTTGCTACAGAGCAGTGCCCACACTTCTCATCCCAGTGACTCATAACGTACAAAATTAGTGCTGGCGGAGCAGGGAGAAGCTGCAGTTCCCAAGAAACACTGTTAGCAGGCTGTAAGCCACTGCTGTCACAGAAGATGGTGACTTTCTTCTTTGGGCTTATCCCTGTTGCCCGCCTTGTCTTTCTTTCCTTATGCCAGAATAAGCATTTGTGCAACTTTCCAGGGAAAGATTTCAGGTAAAGCAACTGGGGAAAACAGAAGGCTCTTCCGATTCTTCGTGTGTGTGAAATGCAAAGGGTTATTTACTTAGTTTAGTTTGGTTGTTCCTTCTCTTTAAGGAATTTCCATTCATTGTTTTCCATCTTTTGTTTAATGGATTTTGTGATGATAGAGAATGCTTAAATCCTGTGCTTGCTGCCAGAGAAAATGTGCAAAATTTTGCATTCTGAATCTGCCCAGGCTTTCCTGTGATAGCCAGAGACCTGCCAAAACATACAGATCCCTGGGAATTTCCTAGGCCTCTGATGAAATCTTATATCAGCTACAAACTTGCAAAAAAGAAAAAAATATGTATTTTCTTCTCTCACACCGTTTAAGAAGTAAAAGTAACTATCCCACTGAAGGATTCCCACTTGGAAACTATCTCAGTCTTAAGTGGAAGATGAGAAAGTTAACATGCTCAGGGCATTATGTCAGCAACTGTAGCTAACAATGTAGTTTAAAAAATATGTTAAAACAGAGAATAAAAGTTACCATAGTTGTTTACATCTAAATCTAAACCAGTGTCCTTATTTAAGTAAACTTTCAAAACTGTTATGCTTTCTAATAATTGTGTATGTGATGAGAGTTCATACATCAGTCTTCAGATTGGAGCTTTACAGTTTACAGCTAAAAATATTTAGGAGCTCAGAGAGCAATATGTAAAAATATGCATGTGTGTGTGTCTGTGTGTGTATATATATATATATATATAAATGTATACACACACCATGTCCTGGTCTAGTGGAGGATGCCCCTGCCTGTGGCAGGTGGGCTGGAACTAGATGATCTTTAAGATCCCTTCCAACCCTGTCCTAGAATCTATGATTTTAGGATTCTGTGATGTGAATATATATATGTATACACCCTTTAATAAATATAGCTAACTGGGTTTTTGCTAGGTAAAAAAATAACAGTAGAGCAGAGTGTAAGTAGTCTGTACTAATCTGCAATATAACATCGAAGAAAGCTGAGGTGTGACCATATTTCATTCAAAGCTGCATAATTCTACCCATTTCAGAATTATGATGTAACAAATTTATATTTATCAGCAAAGTTTTTTGAATTCAACCATATTTTTTCACATTTGAAACAGCACATAATATTCTCCTCTGTTTAGGAATGCGTTCCTGAAAATTTATGTCTGCTCCTAAATGCTAATGCAAGAGCTAGTTATAGTTCAGTTGAATTTTAACAAGTGTATGGATGGCACGTTCTGTGAAATAAAATTCAGTGTAACTTTCCAGGGTACTTGCTCTGCCAAGAAGTATGTAATTTCCCATGCTAACTGTATGTAATCGTTGGAGGATATCTTGTGGTTTCTAGTGGTAGAGGTGGAAAAATATGCCAAAATTGATCAAGCTAGGTGATGTTAATTTGAGCTGAAGCCTACATAGCACTGAGCATCTCCATCACTCCTCCTTCCTTGCAGGAGACTTTCAGGAAGGAGGCACAATGATCCCCAGTTTTCTTCTGTCCCAGTTGGGACTGCAGCTGCAGACCTGGAGCAAACTGATCACTCTTTAACCCTATCTGGTGGTTATGCCCACCCAAGTCTCTCTTCACTCTCTAGCCCTCCTCTGCGAAACCATTGCCTCTTACAAAACAGTGGCTTTCAGTTTTAACTGGAATCAGCTCACAGAACTGGGTTAGAAAGTGGCCAGACGGTTCAGCCAGCTGTAATGACTGTGCAGTGCCACTGTGGTGCACAGTGAGGAGAGGGGACTGGCAGAGGACAAGGAGGGGGGGATGTGTAGGAATAGAGGGGGGGAGGGTGGGCAGTGGAAGGATGGTGCTAACTCAGGTCTGCTGCCAGCTGGGTCATTTGGCCAATAACCTCTTAAGCTGCTGGTTCTTGTCAAGGTCATCTCTCTCCAGCCGTGCCCTCTCTTGTAGTTGCAATTGAATGTCTTGAACCCCTCCAAGAATTGATTTGGCTTGCTAAAGAAAAAGAGAGCTACCCCAGAGAAACCAACAGACAACTCTCCCCAGTGTTTTGCCAGGTGAATGACCTGACCTGGCTCACAGAGGAGTCAGACAAGCTCAGATGCAGGAGGTGGAGGGCTTGCAGAGCTAGGAGAGGATGGGAAGGAGCCTGAGAGGCTGCTCACTTTGACACAAGGAATGTTGGACAGGCTCAGCTGTGCTGCTTAACCACACTCTCAAAATAGGATTTGGAGCAGCCAGAACACTGTGTAGGGAACCTGCTGGCATAGCCACCAGGTAATGCAGGAGTAAAAACAGGGAAAGACTTACTTCAGTTTGGGACTGTCAGCTCAATTGCTTCCTAGAGCAGACACATATCCCTTTCCGACCCCAATTTACTCGCATCTCTTTGCATAAGATGCTGGTGATGAAGAGTTTCCTTGGCTGTCTTGCTTATGATGGGCAAATGGACCCAGAGAGCCACATCCATTCTTACCAGATGGGATGGAGAGGGGGAAGGAACTCAAGACCACAGGTTGGGGAACAGGGCACTCACATGGAAGCAAGGAAATCTGGGATCTAGCCCTGCTCCCAGCACACTGGCCACAGTTCTGATTATGTGCAGGAGAGGAGACATCTGCAAACATGAGGGATGGCATTCACCCGACCAAATGTGCATGGCTACCTCTGAGTCACATTTCTAGACTTCGTTTATAATCACTGGAGAGAAACATGTTTGCATAGGAAACAATTTATCTCTTTTCAATGTGGACATTTAAAATAGATCAGACGAATTGCAGCCTCAGAGCATTTCTTCTCTCCACCGACTACAGGGAATTTAGAGAAATGGTTCATGTGTAGATGGCTACGCTGAAATGAGCCTGGTGGAGATAAATCTTACCAAAGGTATCTGAGAAATTCAGGGGAATTTTGAGAGCAACACTTTACAATTCTATTGCCTGAATTTCCTTATCAGCATCTAAGTCATTTAGAGGATCTGGGTCATGTTACCTTACAGGATAGAACCTTTGTTTCCCAGTGTATGATTTTCTTGTCTAGAAGTGCACTTCATGTTGCACATTCCGATGGAATTCATAGGAAAAAGCCTAGCATTCAGGACACATAAAATGTAAGAGAATAATCGTCTACTGACTTAAAGCAGTGAGCAGTATTTGTTTTGTGCAACTCTTGTCAACCTGAGCCTTTTTCATATCATTAAGATGCATACATTATTTAGATTGGGGAAAAAACCCATATTGAACAACAGTCTGGTAGCCACAAAGCTGGGAAAATGTTTGCAATGTTTTTCAAGTAACTTCATTTGATATATTGTAGCCTGATCCTGCCAACTACAAACCTGATTTTGTTTCTAGACTGGAAGGATAATGGGTGACCTTTCTGCCATCAGAAGGGTGGCCATAGCACACTGGGAGCAGCAAGTTCTTCCTCTCCAGTCTGGTGTGTTACTGCATACTGGGGTTATATACATTTGTGTACAGAGTGGAAAAAAAGCCAAAACCCAGAAGGAAAGAGAGGAAGAATAACTCCCTGCTGTCCAAGGGGCTTGTCTGTATCTCTAAAGGTGGAGTAAAGAGAAAGTATTGTGACACTTTCTTAAATGGTATCTAAATTTACTTCTGGGTCTACTTGCTCAGTATAGACTTCTTATGGAAATTATAATAAAATGTCGTGGTTTCACCCCGGCTGAGGGTCAAGATCCACGCAGCTGCCTGCTCCTTTAAGGAAAAGAGCAGGTTAAAGGGAAGAGGGAAGGGGGGTGAGAAGTAAGGGAAGGGAAAAGGAAGAGAAAGGGGCAAATAACCCCAAAATCAAGAAATTAAGAGGCCCGTGGGTTGGGATAAGGATAGTTTACTAAGATAACAGAAAGATACAATGTAACAATGCTAACAGGACTTCAAAGCAAAATATATGAAGCTGTTGATACACAAGGCAGTTTCTCACCGAACCACACAACTCAGGCCGTGCCACCCAGAGCCGTCCCAGAACCCGACCGTCCCCCAAGCACCGCACGTCCCAGAGCCGCCCCAGGCCTTCCTCCCGTCAGCCCCTCGATATCCTGGGCAGGACGTAACTGGCGTGGAATACTCTCTTTGGTCAGTTGGGTCACCTGTCCTGGCTTCGCCCCTCCTTTCTCATGAAGAGCTGAGAAAGTCCTTAACTGTCTGACAGCAACTAGAAACATCAGGGTGTTATCAGCACTAGTCCCATTTTACTCTCAAACACAGCATTCATCCGCTGTTACAAATGAAATTAACTCCATCCTGACCAAAACCAGGACATAAAATTAGAATATTGAAAAAGTGAGCTTGGAAAACAAAAGTAACATTACAGATTGTAGCACAGGTCTGTTCCCCATATCTGGCTGTGCTGCTGCTCCCCTCCTGTATGGACGCCACCTAATTTCCAACTGTAAAATAAGTGTCAGGATACTTGTTTTTCTAAACTTTGTGAAATTACATGACTTTTGAATGTCTGTGAAAAAAATCTTTTCACTGAAATCTTTTCACTGAAACAGATCTAATAAATGCTAGTTCATTTGCAGAAAGACACCTTTGATGGATATAAAAACATATCCATATTAGAGGTGTGGTCATGAGCCAAAAGGGCTGGTGTCAGAGATTTTGGCGTATAAATAGGGCCAAATGTGACTGGCAAGTAGAGATCCCTCTCTCTTCCACAGATTTGTAGAATCATAGAGTAGTTTGGGTTGGAAGCAACCTTCAGGATCATTTAGTTCCAAACCCCCTGCCATGGACTGGAACACCTGCCACTAGACCAGGTTGCCAAAAGTTCTCTCCAACCTGGTCTTGAACACTGCCAAGAAGGGGGCAGCCACAGCATCTCTGGGCAACCTGTGCCAGTTTTTTCCTAATTAATCTAAATCTGCTTTCCTTCATCTTAAGGTCCCCCCATCCACCAACATCCCTAAGCCCTACTCGGGGCTACTTTCACTGCATTCTCTGACCAGCCTGCATTTGATACTGAGGGTTGCCCCAACCTTTCAGTATCAAATATAGATGCAGGACCTTTCACTTGGTCTTGTTGATCTTCATGAGGTTTGCACAGGCCCATCTCTCAAGCTTGTCAAGGTCCCTCTGGATGGCATCCCTTCCCTCCAGTGTGTCAACTGCACCACACAGCTTGGTGTCACTGGCAGACTTACTGAGGGTGCACTCAATCCCACTGTCCATGTCACTGACAAAGATAATAAAGAGTGCTGGTCCCAGTACTGACCCTTGAGGAACACCACTCATCTGGATTTGGACATTGAGCTGTGGAATGCAACTCTTTGAGTGTGACCATCACCATCCAGGCGATTCCTTATCCACTGAGTGGTACCTCCATCAAATCCATGTCTCTCCAATTTAGAGACAAGGATGTTATGCAGGACAAATGTCAAATGTTTTGCATAAGTCCAGGTAGATGACATCTGGCACTCTTTCCTTATCCACCAATGCTGTAACCCTGTTGCAGAATGGAACCAAATTTGTCAGGTTTACCCTTAATGAAACCATGTTGGCTGTCACCTGTCACCTCCTTTTTCCCACGTGCCTGAGCATAGTTACCATGAAGGTCTGCTCCATGATCTTGCCAGGCACAGAAGTGGGACTGACCAGTCTGTAGTTCCTTGGGTCTTCCTTTTTTCACTTTTTTAAAAAAAGTGGGAGTGACATTTCCCCTTTTCCAGTCAGTGGGAGCTTCATTGGACTGCTATGAATTCTCAGATACGATGGAGAATGGCTTAGCAGTTTTATTAGTTCATTAGATGTCATAGGCAGTAACGTCTACTGTGCCACACCACTGCATTGTTGTGATATATTTATATCAATGTCATTCTCGAGTTTAGATCGAAAATCAGCAGTTATATGTTTCACTGAAACAGTAATAGCTCAGTAAAAAATGGACTGGAAGTTTTAAGAAAGACAGGTATCCCTTCTCACAAGCATCTGAATAAAATTACTTCATGAACAATTAATCACATTTCAGTATTCTGTGTACATTTATCACAGTGTCTTGGACTGCAGTCCCATTCAAATGACAGTGGCTTTCTAGTGACTACAGTAGTAGTCATAATGAAGCAACAGGTAGAAATCACAGTAATGTAATTAATTAAACCTCAAGAGTTAATTTTCCCTGTATTTGAGGCATAGTTTTGGGAAAGTATAACAGAAAAGTTATGTTTGTTATCAGAAGTTGCTCCTTTGTAGTACATCAGCTTTGTTTTATCTATTTTTCATTTTATTTCCTAAGTTTCACAGAGTGGCTTGATTCTGATTTAGTTAATGTTCAGCCTATTCAGAAGGGTAAAATTACTGGGGTGAGCTTTATTGCTGTAATGGAGGTCTTGAGAAATTTAAATTGAGAAGTATTCTAATGCATCTCTGTAGAATATTATCTGCCTCACTTCTGAATGCTTTGCTGCCATGTGCAGAACATGGCACATAAGTGGCTTTTGGGGCTCAATGCATTTATGCAAGTGTTTTTCCTTCCTGCTGCCTAACACACAAAAAGACACTTGAAGCCTTTTCTTGGGCCTTGATTTTATTGCAAATTTAAATGCAAAGAGACTTAAGTCCACCACAAATGTGCCTGTAGGCTTTTTTTTTTTTTTGGTGTGTGTCAAATACAGACATTGTGATGATTTTCAATGAAAACTTCTGTTGCTGAGGAATTGTTGAAGTGAAGGTTTGTAAAAAATCTATTGTTGAAGATGGAGCCAAAATTAAACAAAATTATTTTTGCAACTTGTTGTAGAAGGAAATGGTTTCTAAGCTTGTATTAGCCAGTCAGGGAACATAAACTTTATCCTGTGCTTTAGCCAGCCTCTTCTACAGTGCAAATGTTGAACTGCAGCTGATGAATTGTCTAAGGAATATACCCTGTGTACAGTTGCAAATGTTATAGGCTGAGATGTGTTCGATACAATGTTCATTGAACAACTCTGAAGAGTGATAGTAATAATAATAATAATAGGAGCCTATTTGCAGACAGTTGCAGGCAGGAGAAATGGCTAAATGCTTCGGTTAAATTATTCCTTATTTGCCTTGTCATACTGTGTGGTAACAGTTAATAATATAATGCATTTTAGTAATGGGTTGGGTTGGGGTTTTTTTCTGTATTACTTCCTCTGGCCAGATTATTCTCTTCCATTAGCCCATTCTCAGTGGTTTATTTGTTTGTGAAGTCCATCCAATGATCATAGGCTGAATTCAAACTCGGCTTTCCTACTGCATCCAAGCGATGAAATAATGACTTTTTGTGGATAGTTTTCCACAGATCTACTAGTGGAGGGTTTTGTTGCTATTTTATTGAAATTCTTCCTGGAGGCTTGGTAATAGCTGAGCTCGGTATCAAAGCTGGAGATGGATACGGATCTCCTCTAAATATTTCTCTGAGAATTTCTAGCCCATTTTTCTGGCCTTTAATACTCTAAGATACTTTAACAAATACTATGATTGAGACTTTCAAACAATTGGACTTAGGATAGTATTAAGCCAGTTTAAAATTACATCAGTTTCATAGCTCAAATATGAGACTTTATACCTCACTAAGCTTCCCTATTTGTATTTAACTCATCTATTACTTTCTGCAGAGGAAAGCATTTAAGCTTGTAGAAAACCATGTCTCCTCTTAGCTGTTTGCAACAAGCTGATTAATGTAATATGCTAAAAATAACGTGGTGTTCAATTTTGGGGTTTTTGTAAACTAAATCAGTTCATGTCAGACTTTACAAAAATTCTAAAGACACGAGGTGTATTCAGATACATCCGTCTAAAAGCAGAGGCAGGTTGTGCATTAGAGTGAAGCAAGAGGAATTTTAGTGTATGCAATGGATATTGCTACTTGCATAACAATTCACCTCCCTCTGTTGCTAGTGAATATTCATATTCCCGGAGTAGGGCTCTTTGTATTTACTGTTCTGCCGAAGGAGTGTGAGATGGCATCCAAGCCCTCTAGCGTTTTATCGGAGTAGACATGTAATTTGCAATGTTATTCTAAGCCGTCCTAAATAGAACAAGCTGTGATGAACAATACTCTTTCATACCTCTCCTAAAACTCCTTAAAATCTAAATGTAACATGATATTGACTCCTAATTAACTTATCCTGCAAAGTCACTTATGCTGGATGGAGTTGGAATAGGAAGCAAAGGTGGGGAAAAGGGAGAGAGAGAGAGTGGTTCTCTGGACCCTGGGCAGAACATGTTTGTAGCACAGAAAGCAAACTCCAAGAAACACCTATATTAGAAGAAAGAGTTTCTAGTATAATAGCATGCAGGAGAAAAATTTTGCACAGAAAATAAACTATCTGTGTTATAGGTGATTCCATTTAATGGTTCTGCTTCCTATAGAACTGAGTTCAAACTTTCCAGCCTGTAGAAGCACAGCCTGTAACTATGAATTACAGATTTCTAATTAAATAAGTAATCAGCATGATTCCTGTCAGTCTTCCCTGCTCTGACTGCCCTTGCCTCCACGGCCCTTCCTTTGTGCCTATTACCATTCTTCCCACCCATGCCCCCCCTCAGGCCTTTTCTTCCCGCTCTTACCTCACTTTCCATGTGTTGCATTCTTCAGTCCTCAGTGCTGGAGCTGCTCCAACCATCCACTCTGGCAGCCCTCACCCCCTGATCCAACAGACCCCTTTCCCTGGGGAGGGGTATCGGTTGTTCTCCTCCTTTCCTCCCCTACCCTCTGCTGTCTTCCCACTCCAGCAGCTCCTCACCTCAGCAGGTAACGTAGCACCCAAGAGTTGCATGCAAATTTTAGCACACTTCATTTTCAGCTGCATTAGCTACGTTTTGCTAAGGGAGTCTTGCCAGAGCAATCTGGACCCAAACTGGGACAGCACTAGGTGCTCTTCTTGGCCTTGAGGGGGCCGTTCTCTCTTGGGGACAGAGGGGCTCCTCCCTGAGCAGTTTGTGGCACAGCTGAGTTTCATGCAAGGCCCGATATCTGGACTCTCCAGGTTAATCCTGGACATGAGGCATACCATGTTGCAAAACAGACATAAATAACTTCTGTCTTGAAAGGACACAAACCCACCTGCACAGCCACCCTTACCAGCCAGCTTGCTCTCATACAGTTAGCTTTTCCAGTGCTTGTGTGCAAACAGTGCTTTAAAGTGCTCAGGCAGCATAATTAAGCAAAACTAGATTTTGGAAGCACAGAGTGAGTTTCCTCTTCATCTTGGTGGGAGAAGAGGAAACTGCCGTCAGGCCTCACGCTTCAGCACGCCAGAGTCATACAACTCCTGTCACTGCTCTTCAGTGCCTCTCTAATCAAGGTGCTTCTTTCTAGATCACACTTAAAGATTTGGCAAACCCTCACCAGCCTCCAGTGCACTGCAAGGACTGGGAAAGCAAACATGGAAATAACAACATGTTGTTCTGATGGACTCTTGTGTGCTGTGCTGCCAGTGTGCCTGTAGAACCAGGGCTGGAGAATGTACAAAATCAGAGACAGGTGCTGGAAAGCTCGTTTTTAGCAGTGCTGGGAAGGGCTGAACCTTTTGGGGTGTTTGAGCAGGAGCCACTGGATGCCTGGCAGCAGCTCTGTGGCTGAGGCATGCCAGCCCAGCCTAAGGATGCAGCCCTGCAAACTGATGAGGGCTTCTCTAGGCACTCTGGGACCGGGATTCAGAGCCCAAAGACAGACCCCACCAGGTAGTGTAAGGAAACTACATGGCTGCTTTTGTCCACTGTCCCTATTATATATGAGTACATATAGGCAGAGACTTTGTTCTCAGATTATAAGGTGACTTTTGTGCACTGTGTTCTCTTGAAACGTGCCGTCAGCATACTCTGGCTGCAGCCTGCCATTGCAGGTAGGTCGTATTTATCCAGGTAGTTAGGTATCCACTGCCTGTTCCCTAATGAAAACCTCATTGCCACAGGTTGCTGTCAGGGCAGGGGACATTCAAAGCAGCAAATAGGAACCAGGTGTCTCATTCCCGTTGGATTTCTTTGGCTTTTGTGTGCTACCACAGTGGTTCTGCTGCATGTCCTTTTCCTCCTAGTGTACTTGTCATACAGGGTTTAAAGGACTGAATTTATTTAGCAAATGTTGTTATCAATAAAGATCATTTCAATCATTCTCTCCCTATAATCTTGGAGGTTTTCAGCATGACAGGGATATATCTGCTATTTGAGTTTATTGTAGTCTCTGTTAATTTGAATCTGATTTTGTTACTTTATTACGGTATGCAGCAGCCACTGTATTTTATAAACATAAATGACTTACAACTTGAAACACTTGAGTGGGACATTATACCTAGTCTTTTTGTAATTTGGAAAAAGAGGTTTTCATTATTTTGTCAGGCAAACTTTAAGCTACGATGCCCCTACCAGTAAAGGATCAGCATGACTTACCTTGGCTGGAAGATGTAAAACAACTTGAGTGAGCCAACTGCAGGGCTTAGTTTGTGCATCTTACACAGGCAGTACTTCCATCAAAAGTAATGATTCTTAGAACCACCTTTGCCTGGGCTTTTGTCTTTGCCCTCAACACATCAGCAGACACAAGAACTTGTTTTACAGACGAATCTGCGTGTGTAGATATGGTGTGGGGACGGGGTGTATTTCAGATGGCACCAGCTGCCTCTGATGCAAGAGGAGGGGAATGCAATTACTTCTGTGGAAGTCTGTACATACTTGCCAGAATTTATAAATGTTTACAAGTAACTGGTCTTCACATAAGCAGGGCCCTCAGGGAGTGCTAGGCCCCCATCTGCTGGAGAGTTTTATGTCAATTCTGGTGATTTTTTAGGTTATTTTCCCTGCATTTTTCTCTAAGAATTATCATCACTTGGCTTTCTTGCTTAAACGTTGATAGTGCCTGGAGAGGCAAAGGCCTGATTGTTCAGAGTACTCTACGTACATATGGTGAGAGACAGTTCCTCTCCCAGCAAGTTTCTATGTAAATAAACAAGGTTAACAGGGCTGGGAAGAAGCAGTAACTCCCCGTTTCATGGAGGAAGCACCAGAAAGTGAGAGGAGCTGAGCACTGAGCCCCAATCCTGACAGGCACCGAAACGCTTTCTCCTGGTGAGGGCAGAGGTTTTTGGAAAGTATTTTCAAGTTGAAAACAGTTGGAAGCATACTTCAAGAAAAATAAACATTGCAATCTGCTTGGTTAGCTAAGGAGGAATGGTACAGGACTTGGCATCCCAGAGGTTTTGGGGTTTAATTGTTTTCAGCTACTTTTATGCCCTTTTGAGGATATTCTGTGGCCTCCTGAGTAAGTTTGGTAGCCTAATTCGTAGCTTTTCCATGTTGTAACTCTGCTAGAGCTGTGCCTTTGACTGGAGTCTCTTGATGGTACCTCCACAGCAAAATCCTTCATGTCACCGACCTCTGACTGCAAAGTCATCCCTTCCTCAGTAGTCTTGAGGAGCCAGAGAAGGCAGCTGAGATGTGTGCCTTGGGGTTTGCAGGGAAGGCTTGATCAAGGAACTTCTCGCATGGCTGGCAGTGAAACAAATGGGAACTCTGTCTTGCATGCAGCTTGTCTTCCATGTGCTGTTAGTTGGGATGTAGGAGGATGACATAGGAAGATGTAGCCGAGACACTGTGAACAGTCAGGCTTGTATAGAAATGTCTTCCTTTGCCCCATCTTTTCCCTAGTGAGGCCACTGCAGACAGCAGCAGTGAGAGTGCTCCTGGGGGATGCCTTAGAGCTCCTGCCAGCCATGTCATGGCAGTGTGTTCTAGTGGCTGAAGTAAGATAATTGCACACTTGAATTCATCACACACCTTTAATGGTGCCTCTAATTATGAATCCAGCACAGGTTATAGTTAAAAGTTCTTAGAAACGTGTGAAGAAAAAAAAAAAGCCACTGAAAGTTGTAACTGGTAGTGTTCAAAAACAGGCATTTGTCATCAGCAGTGAAGTATTTAGTGACAATCTTGTATTATGATTTCCTCCTTCTCCCAGGTAAGAATAGGACAGGGTGGGGAAGGTAGGTCTCTGTTTCTCTAGCAGGGCCTGTTGTGACAGGACAAGGGGGAAAAGGAGGGTAGATTTAGACTAAGTATAAGGAAATAGTTTTTTACAATGAGGGTGGTGAAACTCTGGAACAGGTTGCCCAGAGAGTTGGTAGCTGCCCTATGCCTGGAGACATTCAAGGTCCAGTTGGATGGGGCTCTGAGGAGCGTGATATAGCTGAAGATGTCTCTGCTCATTGCAGGAAGGTTGGACTAGATGACCTTGAATGGTCCAACCCAAACCATTATATGTTACTCAGTGGCAAGAGCAGTTAGACTTCATCACATGGTGTCGTTTGCAGAGACCATACAGCTGCCTGGTTAAAACATTGGCTGGATTTGCAGGGGAAATGAATTGTGTTTAGGTAGAATCCCATTTATTGCTGTAAATTAAATTTGAAAGTAAATAGATTCACCTGATTCCTCTGAAGTCCTGCTTTCATTCTGTGACCTGATGTGGTGTAGAAAGGATCAAACAATCTCTATATAAAAAAGACCCCCAAAGAAAATTGAAAAAGCAAACAAAAAAACCCCTGAAAACCAAAACAAATAACACCACCCCCAACAACAAAAAAAAAAAACCCAACCAAAACCCAAAAATCCCAAAAAACCAACCCAGAAACTGTACTCAAACCATAAAAAGGTTTTTGGTTTCTTCAAACGAAAAGCAGTCTTGCCATAAGTTGGGTAAACTGCATTTATAGTGCTTATGCCCACAGATTTAGATTGTAACAGGGAAATGTGCTATGTTTAAATACCCAGAAGGAGTCTGGAAGACAGATTTGTCCTGATAGCTTGTCATTTACCAAAATGGGTAGTGATAATTGGACACAGGAGACGCTTGCAGATCAGCCTTTAGTGACAGTGCTGATAGTTACTGAAAACATAAAATATCTCATGGTGGAGCTTCAGTGCCTTTCCTCTGATCAGCCGGCAAACACCATATGCACCATTGCCAACTGCATTTTATCAAGATACTCTCTGTTCAATCTTGTTCCTGTTCTTTAAATTATTGTACAACTGTGCATATTAAAATTTACAGAATATTAATGAAATTAGAGTAGTATAAGATAGGGATAGATAAAACCATCCTTCTGAGGTTGACTTTGGCTCTGATGGTTCTGGCCTGGAGTGCAGCAGGCATATTAATTACCTACAAAGTTAAAACCTGTTTCCCAAACCTTACTACCCATAATTAGCATTATAGCACTACTCTTCACCTTTTAGCCACCCCTTTGGTATTATGTGCCATAGGGCTGAATGTTACTCTGGTGGAGTGAAACAAGATGAAGAAGAAAATACCTTCTTCAAAGAGTGAAAAATCACAATTAAGAGAGAATTCGGGTGTACTAAAGAGCCTCCCAATCTTTCATAATTATAACCTTTTTTTTTTTCATTGCTTTTAGGTATCACTTGCTGCAACTTCCTTTTAATTTACTTATGCTTTTTAAATAATGTGCTAGTTTTTGTAGAGCACTGTACACTGCTGTGGTGTAAAGATATAAATCTCAGGAAAAGTTGGTTTACCATTCTGACTGTCAGACTACACTTCTGCCCATCAAATAATTTACAAGAACTGGGGTTTTTTTCCTCTTTTTTTTTTTTTTACATTCTTGGGTGCCACATCTTAGGTGCAAGACACTTATCTCCTTGCTCTGTGCTGCACTTTTCTCAAGCCCTTTTCCTGCTTCTTGTATTGGATACACAACACTGCCTGCAACGGGTGCCTAGATTGCCTGGCTGTAACATTTGGCTGTCTAAGGAGCTGCTGAAAATTATATTCAGATGAAGCTAAATTGCCAGCTAAATATTGAATTGAGCAGTAGATGATGAAGTCCCATGTGGTATTTTATTATTAATCTCATCAGGAGGTTGTAAAGAACAATACCAATAATTAGTCAGCCTTCTAAACCCCTAAACCAGAACCTATTAGTTATATTACCCTTCATAGTGTATTTTATTAATGACTTCCTATTGTCCTCATCATATATTATGACGTGTGAAGGATTGTTGGATCTTAATGAAGGTATTATATGAATTAAATAATACAATTTGACTGAATAGGTTAAAAAATTATTTATTCAGATCTAAACCAGGGCTCATTAGGTTAGCACGTGTGATGTAACAGCTAACTCTGTTTCTGAAATGAAACACTGGATTAATAGATGCTGGAAAGATTTAAGTACGAACTTTGCTGCTCTTCTGCTTATGTTGTTACCCTAGATATAAGATAGTCAGGCAGTATGTTATATTCATATTCACTGCTTCAAGACAGATGACCTGAATGTAACAAAAAGAACATTTTATAATATAATGGTAAGAATTTATGAGGATAAGAAATGAGGCCAGTAGCTAGCTTATAATGAAGACTTTTTGAGGAAAGGATCCCTGTGCAGGAGGGCTGTTAAGATCTGCTAAAGTAAATGGAATTTAGCCATATACATGAAGTCAAACACATACCTCAGTGTTGTTATTAATCAGGATCAGAAAGCTTGTTCAAGTTTGTCATTGAGTCGAGAAAAAATGTTCTGAGTAAGTTTCCCTTGACTTGTCAGGGCTTCAGTAATCCGTGGGCTACCCAAACGTTATTGGGAGTAAAAGATCCAAGGGAGTTCAGTAACATGCACTGGCTCATGGTCTCAGGAGAGCACAACCACTAAACAGATTTATAGATTGAACTTTAAAGTTATTTTGCTAAAAGTTACTTCCTTTAAATTTTTTTGCTGTGTGCTAGATATGGTTTCTCTGCTGGTACACTGGGTGGAAGGATGGGTACTAGGTGGGCTCCGTGCTTTGACAATATTTGACAAATATTTATTCAGAAAAGTTGCTGGTTTATTCTCTAGTAACTAAGCTGATATCTGGCTAGTATAGGTCTGGTGCAAAAAGCAGTGCCATTTCAAGTAACCCTCCTTAAAGTAGGTTAGACACTGAGACCATCTATTTTACTGCTGTCCCCTCAAGCTCACCGCAAGCCACAAATTGCCCTTGTTGGAAAGCATAGCAAACTGAAGGCAGTGGTGATGAGCAGTGCCTAGGCAAAAGCACTTCTTAAAGGGGCTTGTAACCAATGCTGTACAAACACAGAAAATCAATTAAAGCTTAGAATCATAGAATCATTTAGGTTGGAAAAGACGTTTAAGATCATCAAGTCTGACCGTTACTCTAACACTGCCAAGTCCACCATTAACCTGTGCCCCTAAACACCACATCTACATGTATATTAAATACTTCCAGGGATGGTGACTCAACCATTTCCCTGGGCAGCCTGTTCCAGTGCTTGACAACCCTTTCCATGAAGAATTTTTTCCTAATAACCAGTGTAAACCTCCCTTGGCACAACTTGAGGCCATTTCCTCTTGTCTTATCACTTGTCACTTGGGAAGGCAGACTAACACCTGCCCAACTGCAACCTCCTTTCAGATAGTTGTAGAAAGAGATAAGGTCTCCCCTCAGCCTCCTTTACTCCAGGCTAAACCACCCCAGTTCCCTCAGCCACTCCTCACAAGACTTGTACTCCAGATCCTTCACCAGCTTTGTTGCTCTTCCCTGGACACATTCCAGCACCACAATGACTTTCCTGTAGTGAGAACACAGTACTTAAGGTGTGGTCTCACTAGTGGCAAATGTAAGGGGACATCACTTCTGTAGCCCTGCTGGCCACACCCTTTCTGATACAAATCAGGATGCTGTTGGCCTTCTTGGCTTCAAATAATAATAAAATTCCCCAAAGAAAGAAGGAAATAATGTTAAATGCCCAGTATGACTTGTCAGTATTTAAAATGAATGTTGAAACCCCATCCCTCGCTTCCAACCTACAAATCGGTTTGGATAAATATGTAAAACAGAAACCCCTGCTCTTGCTTTTAGGAATCTTCATGTTTTAATTTTGTCTTCTGTCTTTAGCTCAAGTTAATCCAGCTCAAATAACTTAATGTTATCTTTTTTTCAAACTTACAAGAAGAAAGGGTTTTACTGGAGACCAGTCCTATAGTTTATAGGACTTAATTTTCTTGTTTGTTTTGGGGTGTTGGCTTTTTAATGACAGTGTTTGCTTTCCATGTGTCTTAAGATGCTGAGAGCCAGGCTAGTGGGTCTCTGAGGTATCTGAGAGATATTCAAAAACACTGTAGAGTGTATTTATTAGTCTGTGTAAGATGCAAGGCTAATGGAATGAATCAATAATGCTCTGCATACACAAGCTGTGTTTACCTAGTTCTGCATTAGTATGAATGGAAATTTTACTTATTGTTTAACTAATAATTAATTAACCAGCTATATTAGTTATGGGTATTGATTCTGCACTAGTGGTAAATTTGATAAATCTTTTTACAACTACTTAATTGTTTGCCTTTATTTTTTAAGATAATATAATTAACAGTCATGTCTGAGATATTCAGCTGCCAGGAATGCACACCAATACAAACCAAATAATAATTATTTTCTCAGAAAATTCTGTGCAGGCATCAAATCGGAGTCTGATCTGTGTACTTACATCTATCTAAATGTTGAATGCTTTAAAAGTTGAAAATAATAAAACTCTAATAGTATAGGCAGGTGCTTGAGCAAGATGCCCACTTGGATGTCCTAATGAGGAAGAATCCAGGTGAAAGTTGCAGCTGCAAGTAATCCTGTGCCTATTTTAAATTGAGTTAAGGATGCTTAAAGGTGCATGGAGCCATTGATGAGGATGTGGATCAAAACATTAGGAGCCTATGCAGGTTCCACCTAAAGTTAGCAGGTCTGAGTCCTTACATATACTTCTGTGGCTAAGCATTGCGCCTGAGGGCAGGGGTAAATGTTGAAGAGATGTGTGTCTGGAGCAATGCTGGTTAGGAATGATGTCCTGCTGCTCATTTAGATCATGAACTGTTCATCAATACCAACAATTAGTGGGCTAAAGATTCCATTGACCACATGACAAGAATCAATATCCACAGTACTTGTTAGTTATTTACCACAGAGTGTATTAAAGCCTATAGATTCACCATAAATCCTTTAAAGCTATCCTGCTATGATCCTTGCCACAACATGCATTGACACATCAATAAATCTTTTGACAAGGGCGATATGTGAAAATCGATACCAGTTTATCAGCTATTTCCATGTAGTCTTTTCTACAAAGGTTTAAAGATCTTTTCCCAAAGCTGTGCAACTGACACAGCATAGGGACAGATCTTGTATCAAATAGTGACCTTGATTAATGCCGTTCACTCAAAGAATTTTGTAAATCCCGTACAAGGAACATAAAACCATTTCTGATGAGGTTCACTGTTTGGAGAGTGCTTTTCAAAGCTTTTACTGAAGCTGCTGTATTTTTTTTGTGAAAGTGAATGAACTTTCTGTATGCACATAGAATGAGATGGGTTTTTTTTTTCTCAAAGATAAAGTTTTTTCTGCTGATTAAAAAATTGACAGGTCTTTCCTTTTCACTGAACTATTTTCTACAATGTAAGGGCCATCACCAAAGTCTGTGATGTAGCTTATTCTGCTATATAAACTTTATTGCATTATAAAAATAGATTTAAAACATATATGTATAATGCAAAAGTATACAATCTAGAGAGAGTAGACCATTTTTTTGGAGCTGTTTCTTATTTAGTGCTTGAGGAACTTTGAAATGATCTCACCCGATTTCAAGTGTCAAGCAATGTTTTAAAAATCTAGGCTCCTGAGGCTTCCAAGGGTTGGTTATCTTTTGTGTCTCAGTAACATATTTTTTAGATTTTTTCAGCAATTCCTTCTAGGCACACTTTCCTCCAAACCTATGCAGTTTTATTCTAGATTTGTCAACAAGTCCTAGTTGTCCTGGAGGATGTAGTAACCTTGGGGACTAATGGAAAAAAAGAAACCTCCCTAAAATACAGAAACATATCTGAAGCAAAACTTACACAGAAAATAATACCAGTTGTAATATCATTAATTATTATTCTTTTTAGATTAAACTCTTTTCCCTCTTTCTTGCACAACAAGTGAACAGTTTGAATTCCGAAGTAGGCAAACTATTTAATTAGTTCTGTATCTTGCATTCAGGGGCATGTAAGTCACGCAGCAGCTTAAAAACCATCTCAAACCCCACAGAGAGGAAAGGATAAGGAAGCCTATTACATGGCTCTTTGGGAGTACCTCTGTCAAAGTCAGCTTTGATAGAAGCAAATCCAACTCCCACTTCAGTCAACGGGAGCTGGCGTTGCTAATGGTAGGGTTCAATTTTGCTCCTTTCATAATTTTATTCCCATGAAAGCTGAATATATTCTGTTTTACAACTCAGTGCAAATGTTTCCTGTAAAGTTTTCTACAGGTACTGACCCTAAAGGAAAAATTTAAGAAAACTTGGTGATACCTTGCAATGCTTTTAAATGAATGGATGTAAAAGATAACTGAAATACTCATGACGGGAGATTCTGGTCTCCCAGTCTCCCCCCCAGCTCATGCTATACAGCATTTTAGTATAAAAATCTTACCTGAAATCTCCACTTTAAAATCTCAATTATTCTCCTACTATGCATATGATATAATAATCTACATTGTGTATCTGCCTTTCTTTCTCCACTTTATTTTCCTCATTCATTCCTCCTTTACATTGTTCTCTCTGATGAATCTCTAAGTACTGATTAATGCATTAAATGGCTGTAAAATAGAGGGAAAACTGTATTGTTTAAGTACCTTGTTTATGATGATAAAGATAGTTAAATAGCATCCCCTCCTCGCATTAGATACATGAACTATCCTTAAATCTAATTAGTGAATTTCTCACTTTTCACAAAGGATTTGTTAAATACCTTCTCTCCATCTCTCTCCTTTAAAGAGGGAAACTGTTTTCACTCAGAGCTGCTCTTTCCCAACAGAGTAGTCTGGATTTCTTAGTGCACAACCAGGATAGGCTTCTGGTATGTGCTGTAGGGACTGCAAGCTGAAAAGGGAGGAAAGCATGAAGAAAAGAATGGAATAAAATCCACATAAACAACCGAAGAACAATGATCCCTGAATGAAAAACAAGGTAGAGTAGCCTCCGGCAACAGATAACCCAAGCTCCAGCTGACCTTGGCAGCGTGACAGGGTCTTTATATAAGGACAGAATCCTCCAGCAATTTCATCAGCTTTGCCCCAGTGTCAACCTTGCATCTATTGTTATTTTACATCTTCTTTTCTTTTTTTTTTTTCCCCTCTGCCTAAATGTATTTATTGCTCAAGTGTATTTATTATGGCTAATAGAAGGAAACTTTAAGTACCCTGGAGATCTCACAAGTCTCTCAGACTCCAGAGGACTGATGAAATTCAGGACTGTTGGGTTTTTTTTGTTTCAGAACTCTTGAGCCAGGGAAAATGAGATACTAGTTCTGTACCAGCAGGGTTGAATTTTGGGCATAAGGGCAGTCTTGGTTTTCATTTTGGCATAGGTGTAGAGTATATCTTTCACCCTTTCTGCTGTGAATGTGCAGTTAAACTAACAGCAGAGGATGGAAAGGCAGCCGTTTCAAGCACGTCACTTGGCAGCGACAAGACCTTAAGCATGAACAGATTTGTTGAGGCAGCTTTCCCAGCCTATTCAGTAAAGGCAACCAATTCTGAGCCTTGTGTACTATGAGCTGATGGGGTCTATTAAATATCCTCACATAAAACACGCCAGGGGCCAGCGTGAGGGAAAAGAAAGGCGTATTCATTTAGAGACCAAAGTTCAAAACTGTCAACAATTCTGTCTCACCAAGGCTACTTGTTGGACTATTCATTTGCAAAGGGTGCATGAACGCATCTTACTTTAAAATTGTAAAGTCTGCACAAACTTTTTATTGTATAATAATTTTGCCATTTCTTTGGCTAGAAGAAACAATCATGCTGGTGCAGCCACAGCTGGTATGGACAGATGAAACTCTGGCCAGCTGAGAGAGGAAAATTGCTTGGTGGCGTTCTTGCTACAGGCTACCATGTACCCTGCGCACCTGTGTTGTTGCATGAGAACTTTTAAAGTGATAATATATCAACAGGAGTCAAATGCTTGTGAGCTACGCTGTGCAGGATAAAAATGTGTTACTGCAGTGGAGTAGATTTTGACGTTTTAGCAGTTTTAAATATTAATATCACTTAAGAGAGTGAATTGAAAGTTTTAATTGATGGATCATTTCTGCTGTTTGGAGCGTTTTGTGTATCTCTATTCAAGATGGATCAGGTAATTTGTTGTTAAAAACAAGCTAATGTGTTCTTAAAAGAATGGGTCCTACAACTTCAAAAGGCACACTAGGAAGAATTGTGTTAATTTGTAATGCTGCTAAAATAAAGGGGTCTTCTGATTGCCTAGTTAAAAAAGAGACTGCTGGCATATGAATAGTCTGATAAGTTATTACATGAAGCTGTTGGCTGTTCTCAGAAGCAGAGAGAAATTTTTTCAGTCTTTTGCTGATTGCACCCATCTTACCAGATTTTGCTGCAGAGGAGGTGCAAACAAATAAATGGCAAGGACCAAGAGAGAAGATTTAGGAGTCAGGGATTTGTTTGGTAGTCAGGAAGATGGTTTTATTCTTGCCCTCCAACGTGACCTACTTTCTTTGCTTTAGTTGTTTCATTGTTTTACATGAACAGTGATGTAGCACGTGTGTTAAATAAGTAGCAGTGTTTTGGGAAGAAGGGGTTATATTTTAGTAGAATGACTGTATCAGTTGCTTTAGAGGGTTTGTAAATACACAAGTAGAGATACCTGAAGTCTGAAAATGCATGGATGTTTAACTGGATTAATGATAAGGCATAAAAGCATAGCAGAGTCTGTTACATGGGGAAACAACAAGCACATTTTGGTTTCACCTTCAGTTGTGTGACAAAACCAAACCACCCATTTTGCAATCTGTGCCTTGCACAGTGGAAGTGACGGTATATTTTACATCTTTCCAAGTACATGGTGCTAGTGTGCTAAAATACTCAAAGCTTTGTTCTTCTAGAAATAATATTTCATCAGCTTCTAGGATCCTAAAGAGAATAGACTTTTTAAAAAACCCAACACCAATAATCTTGTGGAAGTCAAGGCCACCCATGAGATGTGTTTATTCCTGGGAATTTCTCAACTCCTGGGTTTCGGGCATCCCTTCTGTACTCTGAGCTTGGGGGCTGTGCTGAAGACAGACTGGAAGGGGCTTGCTTTTAAAGGTGTCACAGCTGGCATTGTGTCTGAGGGCCTCTCAGGGCTCCTAAAGGAATTTGGCAGGTGAAATAAGGTGGTCCTTTGAAAATATGTTTCCTTGTGTTTGAACAGCTCTGATGGCCACTGCTGAGGAGGGACAACTGCCAATCACTCCTAAACTCTTCCCAGCCCTTTTTGGGAGAAACTGATGTCATGATTCATCTTTGCATGAGGCAGTGCTCATGTTTCCCTGCTGTTTTATGCCTTGGCACAGGAGGAGGTTCTTTGTTTTCTCTCCCCTCGCGCTCGCTCCTTGCAGTCCCATGCAGGGCTAAATACAATCTGGCCCATGGTAGAGATTTGGAATCCATTTGCTTGCTCTTCTACAGCTTTCAAGGCTTGCCAGCAATACTGTGGGAAGCCTGGAAAAAATTAAAGCGTTATTCTATCCTGAAACTTGTCTCTGCAAAAATGCTATTCTAGGCTCCCTTGTTTATTGTTTCTCCATGATTCTCTGTATGAAATTTGATCAGTTTGAAAAAGAGGACCAAAAAAAAAAAAGAAAAAGGCCAAAAAAAGGCAAAACAAAAAAAAAAGCCCTGATTACCTGCCCAGCAGACTCCTGTGAGCAGCCAACCTGAATTCTCTCTCCTCAATATGAGCAAAAAGAATCTTCAAATGGGATTTAGCACTGCTAGTTTGCTGGTGAAAGGAGTCAAACCCAGCTGAGAATGGCTCTGCTGTGTTTGAGCTTAAAATTCTTTTCAGCTAAAAAAATGAAGGTACTTGACAGCAAATTCAAAGTGCATGGCTATTTTTAAAGGTTAGTATATTGACTGGTTCATAGAGAAAACTGAGGACTGCACACTGGGGTGGGAGACAGGCTTCCCTCTGTACAGTTGTTTCGTCACCTGTATTCCAACGTCATTTATTCAGCCTGAAGAGTAACTTGTTATGTTTCAGATGCAAATCACAACCCAGTTCCCCACTGAGCTCTCCTATGGCAGCTGCTATCACCCCTGTGCTTAGTTCAACTGGAGGGAAGCCCCAGGAGACTTGAATATTTTATCTGTAGAATTCATTCAAGTTCATTGCAAACTTTCCTTTAGCTTTATACACACTTGGAGGAAAAGCACGTGACATGTAGTTTGACTTTACCTGTATATAGGCTAGTGGCAGAGAAATTTGGCTCTACTGTAAAGGTTCCCATGTCATAAACACAGTCCCTGACGTGAAGATCATCTACAAGAATTAAGAATGAAAACCAGCAGATTCATTAATGGTCGGATCCTGTAAACTGGGTGGCAGCTTTTCTCATCCCTGGAAACTGTTCTCTTTCTGTTTGCATATAGAAAGCAAACAAGTAAGCTCAGTCAAGTCAGTTTGATCTGTGAAAAATAAAGCTCTTCTGGCCGATAGAGCCATAACGAAGATACTTGAACTGCTCTCCAGGGAGCTAAGAGCGTGGCTATTATTGGGAACAAGCTTGGAAGTGTACTTATCTCCTTAAATATAACTAATAAAGAAGATCAAGGTTAATGGACCCCTACTTATTGAAGCATATAAATGTCAGGAAACTCAGAAGTTGCATATGCAAATCTATCTTATATTCTTTTGGATGTTTGTATACAGCATCTCTTGATAGTCATGTGTGATGGCCAGAGAAAAGGGAGGGACTTTGTAAATGGCCTTGCAGCTGGCATCCCCTCATGTCCTGGCTTTAGAGGAACCACCAAGTCCAAGTGCCTCGAGTGGTGTGTGCCCTGCTTTGCCTCCACAGTGCCAGCACTCCGCGACACAGGCAGCCTGGCACTCAAGGCTGAAACCTGGTGCTTAGTGCTCATTGCCAGGAAGGTGAAGCTGGGCTTTCCTGAGCTCAGTGGGGTAAATTACTGCCTCAAGCCTAAGCCTTAGCTGCAAATCCCTTCACTTACCTGCATTTAAAACTGTCTTTTACAGTCAGTAAGGCACACTTTAAACACAGCAGTTTTCCCCATTTTTGAAAATCAATCATAATATAGCCAATAAAAAAAATTTCTGGATGCTTGGAAACAAAGAGAATTGCAGGGCATTATTTGTTGCAGTCATTGCCAGGGCCAATGTTCTCATTACTTCTCATTTTAAAAGTCCTTTTGGCCCGTGACAAAAAGGATTTTTTCAATTCGATGACATCTTGCAAAATAAAATAATGCACTCTTAAAATAATGTGCAGTGAAATGATTGCCAAAATCTATCACAGAAGGCTATGCTTTCATTATATCAGAAGCACCAGGAATCACACATTTTATACTACATTTTGTGTTCTTTGGTGGTGCAATAGACGAAGTTTTACTAAGGCTGCCTAACATTGTCCATAACAACTCTGTTTGCAGATGCTGATAACTTTGCCAGACTTTAACCATTTGGCATCTCTGTGGGCAAAGCTTTCCATGCTGCGTTTCTTCCTAGTTGAATCTGTTTTGAGATTTTCAGCAAAAATGATTCAAACACTTCCAGGCATCAGGCAAGAGGAAAATATATATTTGGTTTGACCACACTGAAAGCGAGCCTTGCTCTGAGTAATTGTAGCTTCCCCTCCCTATTGTTCCCCTCTGTTCCCAGTCCTATTGTTTTGGTAGAAGGATCTGAAATTTAGCAGGAGGGTGATCTTTGTCTTACAAAATTTTATGAATGTCATTACGTTGGGTGAAGTTGTAAATCGTTGAGAGAGATTAACAAAGGCAGGTGGGAGAGTGGAATTAGGTAAGAAAAGAAATAGTGCTCTCTGTGGTTAGCGCTCTTAGGGAGTAATGGGGGAAAGCAAGGAGGGAAAGGATATGAACAGGGCTAAAGTGAATTGGGGATGAGCCACTGATATGAGATCAGGCCCTGGGATCACCCTTTGCAGGAGAAGAAGTCCTGCCACCAGCCCTTGGTAGTTTGGGATAGTAGATGTGAGTGAAACGGAAAGGACCAAACACTTTTCACTGTTCCATCAGCTCATCCCAAATGAGGGGTTGTGTCTGAAGCACCGTGTTCAGGAATTGCCAATGCATTGTGCCTCCATTAATACACCTAATAGGTCTTAAAAGTTGTTTATGCTTGGGACTGCTACGAAGCCTGGCAGCAGTGAGTTCTGCAGCTTGTGCATTGTATGAAAAATTACTTCCTTTTACTGGTTTCAAAACTGTGAGCTAATTTCATTAGGTGTCCCCAGATTTATTTTTTTTTGGTAATTTATTTATTACAATGATAATTATTGGACTGAATAATCATTCCCTAATCACATACAAGAAAGTCCAGGACTTCTATGACTTGCAAACCTCTGTTGTACCCATCCCCAGTTGCCTCTTTTCTGAGCTGAAAGCATGCGGTTGGCCTTTTTTATCACTACATATCATTAAACCAACATTTCCATGGAATTATCCATAATGGTTCTGAGATTTTTGTGCTGAGTGATAATAGCTAGGGCCCGTTGTGGTTTAGATCTAATTAGGATTGTTTTCCCTCATATGCATTACTTTGCATTCATCAATACCCTCTGCTGTTTTATTGTTGTTTAGCATTTTAGGCCTCCCACAACTCTTTGCATTCAGATCAGCTAGCCAGAGTGACTCCATGCCTGGCAAACATTTTTGTGTTGTTATCCACCTTCTTTCCAAGTCCTTCAAGACTAACATCTCAGATCCTTGGAAGGTAGACTGGTAGTTCTTCTCTTTTGTAAAATCTTGCTAGATATTTCTACCCTTTGTTTGCTAGCTTTAAATGATTTATTAGCCAAGGCTTTGGTTTTCCTTTATTGAAACATCAAATAAGATAAAAATTGTCTGACTTTCATAAAAAACTTCAATGTCACCACTTGAAGTTGTGGCAATTCAATTTGTCTATGCAACTTTAACAGGCATCTTTTAACTTATAATAAAATTCTTTAACAGCTGATTGCACAGTATCTGATCACATGATTCCTGCTTTCTTCAGTGCACAGCATGGCCCTGTAATGGGAACGAATCATGATACCATTGGGGAAGAGACTGTTGTCTGGAGAGTGTTTGTTGTAGAACTTGGCAACTGTACTGTGAATAAATCGGGGAAAAAATGTCCCCTGGTTAAGGTGGTTAAACATTGAACTGAAACACTGGTGGTATTTTCACATCTTGCTTCCAGTTACTCGAATGTGCAAATAACTTGCAGGTTCTCTCAGGGACCAAGGCCTTTGCTTGGCTGTTTACAACAGGCTGCAATAATTTTACAAGGAATTGGAGCAGTGAATGTTGTGGCATTCTCTAAGAAGAAATTCTGGATGAAAGAAGACACGAAGAGATATATGGACAGATAGGTCTATGCACATAGGATCCTTCTTCCAAGTGTAATTAATAATTTTATTAGTAGTATTATTAGGAAATATCTTTGACTCTTGGCACTAGAAGAACCACTGTCCACTATATATGGAACAATTGCTTGCAAATTATTAGGCTTAAATGTTGGCAAAATAATATCTAAACTCTCAAGACAATTCTGGTGTTTATAAATCAACACCAGCTGTTCCTGTTTATGCAATACTTTGTAAATATAAAAGAATAAAATAGAATGTGATATGACAGCTTATATACCAAGATACAGCTCTCTGCAAAAACAAAGCAGGTCATTAGAAAATGTGGGGTTTATTCCAGATACTCCAACAGAGCCAACTGGTCTCCTGATAATAAATGTGACCATGTTTCTCTTTGCCTTTAGGTGTATGGCAGGTACTTGGCAAAGAGAGTCCTAAAGCTAAGCTCCTCAGAGAGGTTTTCTTGCTCTCCTCTGGAAGGAATGAAGAAGAGGATGCTCTCCAAAGTCAGTGGGGTTTGCTTTAGCATGATTGCCCTCAGCACATAACCCCAGATCTCCTTCATGAGCTGTGTGTATAGTATTGTTGGAGAATTACCTCTTGCATAATTAAAGCTCTTGGGTTTCTTATTTTGGTGATTATTTCTCATGTGCAGAGAAGCCTAGCTGGCCTAATTGGTTAGCTAAAACCAGTTAAGTAGGAAAAAAGGTAAGATTTAGTCATCTCACAGCTAGGTGCTTGGTCTCCGGAACGGATTGAAACCACAGGACGATTCCACATAAAGCAAAGGGTAAAAGCCACGTACCTTGGAGTAGTTTTAAACAAGTCATTTGCTAAGCTCATGGTGGGGTGGTCTTTAGAAGGGTTTTTTTTTGTTTGTTCATTATGAAAGATCAGCACCTCTCCACATCTGGGATTCACCCAGGCACAACTGCCCACCCAAATGCCTGAGGATAGGAGCCCAGAAATTTTCTTCTCAAAAAATGGATGCAGAAATAAGTACTGTTTTTCCTCTTAAATGTGTCTGGAAAAGGTAATAGGGGCTGGATCTTCACTTTTGCTAGAGTTTTAGTTTGTACTTGGATTGCCGCTTTTGAAGCAAGTTATCTGCACATTGAATCATGTTGCAGAGTGGTCATGTTGCAGTCTTGGCACGTGTGAACTGGATCTTAAGGTCTTTGACTGCTCCCCAACATTCAGTCCATGAGATTAGTCTCAAGCTCATTGAAATTAAACCCTTCTCTCCTCTACTCTTGCCCCATAAATCCATATACTGTGGGCATTGGTTCATCAGCACCAGCTGTTCTGGTGTTATTGCAGCTTGCTAATACAGATGTGACAAGTTTCTATATGAAAAGCTATTGGTTAGTTTTCAGAAATTCAAGATCTGTATCTTCCAGAGGTGCTTGGGTCCCATTGCTCCAGAGGAAGAGTTCCTTTTGCTTAGTCCCTTCTTGGCCCTGAAAGTTTGTGTTCCTTTCTAAAAACACTAACAGCATCAGAGGAGTGTCTAAAAAGGGAAAAAAGGTGCCTCTTTTGGAAATTAGAGCATGTTGTAGCTGCTAGAGAAGGTGGTTCTGAATATTTGCAAGCTGCAGAAAGACTTGAATTTGGCCCTTCCTGGTAAATACTTTACTGACAAGGTGTCAGTCTGGATTTGGTGATAAAGGCATTCTTTGGTTCTGGTTTCCTGTTCTTTCCAGATGGCCTATCTCTAGGTTTCTCATTCATGAAATGTTCAAAAGCAGAACATAAATTTTTGTGACTGCTTTTGGAAATCATTCAGGTAAGTGTTATATCTCACTATTTATTGCTCATGAACTGTTTGTGACAAATTTCCTGTATCTGTTCAGATTTGCTACTCCTACTTTATGGTTGGTCACCTTTACTTGTCATTTCCTAGGGTTTTTTTTAAAGCCAACAGAAATCCCATCATGTTGCAGACTAACTGGTAGCAACAGTAGGTTTTCATGCTGGTTTCTATTCTCTAATTCTGCAGCTCATTTTTTGCAAACTACCTCTCTCTCCACTGGAAATGAATTTAATTTAATCACAAAATGATTTTTCTTTTGGTGATTACATTCATCTTGGCAACCTGCCCTTAAATTAATTTTCACTAACATTTGTATAGACTAAACTTTGGTTGCAGAAATCTACATTAAAAAAAAACCAATTTGAGATCAGATTTGTCATTTGGAAAATTCCTTACAAAAAGATTTTTACATTATTCAGCAACTTCTTCTATTGACTGTTACACTACAAACAACTGCCTGTAGATTACTCAGCAGTGCAGTGGTAGGACAAGGTATTAAACTGAATACTTGAGAAGTGGGATGTACTTTCTCTGGATGAATTTTATGGGCCTTGTCTTGGTAGAATTGTTCCCAGAATATTTACTGTTCAAAAGCCACTTTTATTTC
The DNA here is from genome assembly GCF_964237585.1 of Gallinula chloropus. Taxonomy (NCBI): domain Eukaryota; kingdom Metazoa; phylum Chordata; class Aves; order Gruiformes; family Rallidae; genus Gallinula; species Gallinula chloropus. The sequence goes on along the minus strand of NC_140092.1, from coordinate 6,314,422 downwards.
TAAATAGTATGTAGCAATAACTGTATATAAAATAGTGCTATAGGTTTTTGAGGGTGGGGTGGGGGTGATGCTTGTTACAGTGGTTTAAAGCTAATCAGAAGGGCTGGACAAAGTTAAAAAAAACAACACAGCCCTGTTAACAGAATTTTGGTGCCAGAGTGGAGCAGAAATTTCATCTGGGAAGGGAGTTGTTACATCTTTCTCAGCAACAAATACTTTGATAAGTGCTTACCACAAACCCACCACCCTCAGGGTGTCTATCATCAAATCATGGAATCATAGAATGGTTTGGGTTGGACCATTCAAGGTCGTCTAGTCCAACCTTCCTGCAATGAGCAGAGACATCTTCAGCTATATCACGCTCCTCAGAGCCCCATCCAACTGGACCTTGAATGTCTCCAGGCATGGGGCAGCTACCAACTCTCTGGGCAACCTGTTCCAGAGTTTCACCACCCTCATTGTAAAAAGCTATTTCCTTATACTAAATCTAGTCTAAATCTAGTCCTTATACTACTATCTAGTCTAAATCTACCCTCCTTTTCCCCCTTGTCCTGTCACAACAGGCCCTGCTAACAAGTCTGTCCCTAACTTTCTTATAAGCTCCCTTTAAGTACTGAAGGCTGCAGTAAGGTCTTCCAGAGCCCTCTCTTCTCCAGGCCAAACAACCCCAACTCTCTCAGCCTGCCTTCATAGGAGACGTGCTCCAGCCCCTGATCATTTTTGTGGCTCTCCTCTGGACTTGATCCAACAGCTCCATGTCTTTCTTGTATACTGGGCACCCCAGAGCTGGATGCAGCTGGGGTTTCATGAGAGTGGAGCAGAGAGGCAGAATCCCCTCCTTGGTCCTGCTGTCCACGCTTCTTTTGATGCAGCCCAGGATGTGGTTGACCTTCTGGTCTGCAAGTGCACACTGCCAGCTCACGTGCAGCTTTTCATCCACCAGTACCCCCAAGTACAGCTCTCAATCCCTTCATTCCCCAGCCTGTAATGATACTGGGAGTTACTCCAACCCATGTGCAGGACCTTGCACTTGACCTTGTTCAGCCTCTTGATGTTCACACAAGCCCATTTCTGAGCTTGTCCAGGTCCCTCTGGATGGCATCCCGTCCCTCAGGTGTGTCAACAGGACCACTCAGTGTGGTGTCATCAGCCAACCTGCTGCAGGTGCACTGGATCCTACTGTCTATGTCGTTATGAAGATGTTAAACGGTACTGGTTCCAATATGGACCTCTGAGGGACACCTCTGTCACTGAAGATATGTATTGATGACTTTACTACTTACCAGGTTTTTGCAGCATCTGTAATAGAAGGACATGAAACTGTGATATCTGAACTTTCCTGTTTGGAGATTTTCTGGGACATGACATTTTAGTGACAGAATCCACTAAATAGAACACATTATTTAGGAACTCTATTTTTAGCTTATTTATTTACGACTTGGCAGACTGGTAGTCAAGAGGGGATAACCCTGGCCCTAGTGATAAGTTTTAACAACTGCATGTTTATGCACCAGTAGGTATCAGGAGGTCAGTCATAAAAGCCTGTCAGTTTGTATTACTTCTCTGTTGACTTTCTATCAAAACATGAAGGAATGGGAGCTGCCATCTTCCTCTTCATACCAAGAGGTAGGATGTCATGAATTAGATAAAATAAGATGATTTTTTCCTATATTGCTGCAAAATGCTCTCCCTTTGAGAACGGGAGAGAAAAAAAAAATTCAATGTATTTATTCTGTCACTGAAGATACTCCTTTTGCAGGCAAAGGTAGTGGAAACAATATACAAGACGTGCTTCTTCTAGGGCTTTTTAAAAACACATTGGCAGTGCTCTCAGATGCTTGTGCTGTCTAGTGTTGAATTCTGATCAGGCCTTCCCAAAGCAGATCTGTTTGGATATTAATGAAACGTTAATTTTTAAGTCATATGCAACAGGGAATAGTGAAACTTGCATCGTCTTTAATATGTTCAGGTCACTTTCTTTTGATACCAACTCTCAAATCAAAGAAGCCGGATGAGAAAAAATGGTATCAAAGATGCTCACGGTTTCTTCTGCTCAAATGAGAAATTTGCACTCTGACAACCTGCCTCTAAGCAAGCTTCTAGTTATCAGATATTGATGGCCATAAGAATGAACGTATGTAATTAAAATAGTCAAGCCACTCAGTGCTTCTGCCCAAAGCTGAGCCAGGCTCTGAAGGACCATGCGATTGGCTTAAATGACATCCTATTGAGAAAGAAAAGGAGATTGGAATTCCTTTTATTCCCTTGCTCATGTTTAAATGCATTTTGTCACACTCAAGCTTTTCTCTGCAACCATGGCTACCATCAGGATAGGCTCCTGTTCTTAAGAAAAAGAACACAGTTTAATATCTATCTAGAGTACCTGAGAGCTTTGATTTCAAGTTAATTTTTTGATAGGACAAGCTACAGCATGCACAGTCTACAGCAGAAGAATAGAGGACCTAGTTATTCTAAGCTTGTAGCAAGAAAGTAGATATGATTTCAAATGTTAAGCTGCAAGTTCTGTTTGCTCCCAGCAGAACAGACATTGCTGCAGCTTACCTGGGGTACACCCTGTAGACCAGGACAATATCCAAAATTATTTTTATAATTATCTGGGTGAGAAATAATTTTATTAATATTGAAACTTGATTTACCGTGGATTCCTTGGAGGTTTTTATGGTAGCAGTAGTCAAAGTGAACAAACTGTGTACCCGTTTCTCTCTATTTCACCATAGGATAAGCTACTTCAGGGTTTTTTCTCTCTCAAAAGCAAACAGATGGCCACCTTGGAAGCACAGAGGTACTTGATTTAATCTAAGAAGTACTCCTGGCAAGTAGACATTTTCTAGGAATGAGAAAGGAGAGTAGTATTTCAAGTAGGAAAGATCAATTTTAGAGCTATGGTTCCTTCATACAGTACCACCTTTTCACCTTCTATTTCTTAGGAGACATTTATTATGTCTGACTGCTGTGCTTATTATCATAGGAATGTTGTGGAACCTTGTCTCCTTTTATGTTGGAAAGGCACTGCTGCTGGTGGTCCAATAGGTTAGATATTTCTATAAGACATCCTTTGTTGTGAGACATCCTGTACAATGTAGAGGACACTTCTGTTTTCCACATCCCATCCTGACTATAGGGTTCAGTTGGTATATATCTACTGACAGCCCATAGGATTTTGTGTGTCTGCAGAACACTTGTATAGTACAGGTGAAACTCTGCAGTTTCTGGGCCGTATTCCCTGGGCAGTTTGGTATTACCTCCCTGTTTGCTACTAACAAGTGTCTGGAATATTGGCAGAGGGACGAGGAGAATACTGACAATGTAATCCTGGTTGTGGTCCCTTCAGATCAAGTGAGTATTTTCAGGGAGAGAGAGGGAAGTTGCTTTGTACTTGGCAAGTCTGATGAGACTTTAGTATGCAAAGGCCTGCAATTGTCAGCTCTACTGGAGAGTGTTGAATGAAGTCAGAAGGAAGTCGATCCAGATCTGTCCCCTGCCAGATGCTGAGCCTTACTGAAGTAGAACATTCACAGGAGTCTGAACAAGGAGCTGCTTGCTTAATATAAAGCATATTTGATCCTCTGTACACTCCTTTGTAGTTGCTGATAGGCCATGAGATACATGGTGGGTTCTGTGTTGACCTGGCAGTTTTTGATGGGCATCTTGCAGCTTTCAGACCTCACATGTTGTGGAGGTTATATAAAAAGCTCAGATTCAATCTGGAGTACCTCAGACCAGGGATAACAATATATGCTTTTAAAAGGCAGATGACCTGATCCAGGAGACACTACTACTACTGAAGGTGACAATATCAACACACATCTGTATCAGTGCATCTACTTGTAGAAAAAACTCTCTTCCAAGTCAGAAGTGGAACTGAGAAGGCCTGAGGGAATAAAAAGAAGTAATTTGTTAGAGAACGGAGAGGTGACCTTTCAGTGCAGTGTACAGAAATTGGGTGTGAAAGTCAAGCTGATTGTGAAGGAACTCACTTGGAGAAGAATTAAGAATCCTGACGTGTTTGAACAGTCAGCACCTGAACCCAGATCTGTGAGATTTCAATGTATTCTTTATTGAGGACCTAGGGAGTGATTCAGCTATGATCAGTTTTGTAGGCTCTGTTAAACACAGTGCACAGAAATATGCTAACATCTCACAGTGATGTTGTCACTGTATTGGTAGGAACCAAGCTGCTTGGTGTGGATCCGTGTATTCTGGGCTGAGCTTTCCATAAGCTTCCTCTAGTCTGAGAAGACCTTAGCAATGAATCATTCCTGATCTTCTATCTCACTTTCATATGACAGCTCCTCTGGCAGTTTCACATTTGCAGAAACGGGACCGTGTACTTTCTTGGCTTTGTCAAGGCTACTGCTGCCTTCTCAGGCTCTTTAGTTGTCTGAATACAAATCTTCCCAGAAAAGCTCTGAAACTCCAGATGCTCTGGGTTTACAGCACTCTTGAGGAACACATAGTGCTTAAAAAAATGTAGAGTTCTGAACACAATTATTCCTTATTTTAGGTAGAAATACACAGCTACAGGAAAATAAACAACCCAAAACCCAGAACCTCACACTATATGCTTTTGTCAAGACTTGAGGATTTAGATCTTTGGAAATGGTCTGAGTTCACCAAGAAGTGCATTCCTATACCTGTCTTCTTTAAGTTATTTCACTCTACTCTGCCTCAGTTCTGTGCATGATTCACCATGTTATGCAAAAATGTTTTCTTCCTTAAAATAGGTTTCTGTGTGTTTGAGCTTTTTTCCTAGACATCATATTTTTTATGGTTTAAAAGGCTCTATCAACACCCATATCTTTCTTTAGGCGATGGATGTACCATGTGTCTTGATCCTGCTCTTTAGAGAAAATGGGGAGGAGGAGAATTGCTTTTCCCAGGGCTTTGCTTGCTTTTTGTCAGAAGATGCTTTCACGTGGAAGGCAACTAGGGTAAAAAACTGCATCAGCAGTCCTAGTTGTCACTCACTCAGCCTTTAGTCTAATGTGGAATTTAAAAATCAGAAAAAACATTATTCAGTTTTCACAATGGAGATTGTTGACTGGCATGATCACACCAAGATATTCCATAGTATCCAAGTGAATTTACAAGCTTTCTCTAAGCAAGTTTCCAATTGTCACATATATATGGTTCTTTTTTATACTGCTTTATGTCCTACAACTTTATACAAAGAAGTTTTGAAAGCCTTAGAAAAGGGATGGCCAAATACCAGCTATTGAATGCTAAAAAGTCTCCAGCCAAATCAGTTTTATTGATGATCTAAGAGGTCCACAGAGTCTGAACTGATAGGTAGTAGTTCATAGGAGGCTACTGCTGTTATGAAAAGATGTTTAAAATTTCATTAGATGTTTATGGACCCAGAGGTGAGGCCCCAGCAGATCATCATATACAACAAAGCTGTTTGTTTTTAAAAAAAAAACGATTAAATGCTGACCTGTTATGATCTTTTGACTAGATCGTATCAGGTCTCAGCTACAAAGATGACCTTAGTGGGTGATTTCCATGACATACATAGTTCACACTTGGCCTTGCTTACTTTTTTAAATTTAGATTTATACATTTTTCATGTTTAAGCAGTAGGGTAGCTAGTAACTAGACATTTTTAGTAAATAATTGCTCATGTTGCTACTAGTTGACTGACAGCAAATGGAATCCTACAAGGATTTTTTTATACGTTTTTGGTGGTAGTGATACAGCTAAGTGGCTACTTGGTAGGTGAGAGCTTTGTTTGTCTAGGGTTTTAGCATAATCATTAAATCACAGCTTTCTCTAATTGCTTCAGCTGCAGCCAAACTCAGTTGGATGGGATTCTGTAGCAAATGGAATTCTGTCACATTCAATATCGGTGTTTGCTTTATTAAATAGCATTTCTCTAGGGACCCGCGTAGACTTTTGGAGTTTTTAATTTGTTACAGTACGTAATAGCTGGCTTCTGCAAAGGAATTGTTCACCAAACTGCATTCTGATTATTACGACTGATGCCTTTTTACTTTAAATGAGGTTGACAAGATGAGATACACCATTTAGAAGAAAGCTGTACTTCCTCCGCTCGGTGCAGACCGAGTTTTTAAAGGGAGTGCTTGGTGGCATGCATAATCTCTCCTGTTTCTTTGAAGTGAAAATTTAAAGTTAATAATTAAAACAAACATACAAAACTACTCTGTTTTCACAACCTCTGTGTTTCCCAATGTGTGCTTCACTCTCTCTCTGTCTGTTTTGGTGCCTTTCAAGACAGGAACTAACTATCCTTTGATTTAACTACCTTAACACTCTTGTCAGTGATCTGCCTCACTGTTACACAATACAACAACAGCAACAACAACGGTAAAAGTTTTGGGCTTAAGTAGTTTTTTTCATTGTAATCAGGTGATTCAGACAACTCCATTTGAATCAGAATTTTCATTTGTTAAATGCAAATGTCAGTTTAAAAAGTTCACTACCCTGTGCTTTAATGCTGCTTCTCACCATCAAAACTTGCAAACTGTGGTGTATGCTGAGAATCTGGGACTGTCTTAAGCACAACCCATCCTTATTTTTTCAGAACAATCTGGACTCCTGATTAATGTTTCTTCGTTAATCAGACTTGGCTGTCACATGCCTGTTAGTGGGTGTTATGTGCTTGAGAAGGATAGTGCTACACAACGGAAACAGGGAGAGGAGGGGTCTGATGATAGCAGAATAATACATGAGAGATGGCAATATTTGACACATGTTGCCTTGATTTAGGATTTCCTTATATTTCAGATTTCTGAGAACTTTGCCTCTATTTTAATGTGCTTTGTACAGGAATTTTATATCCAAACATGAGGCGAGATACCATACAGGACCTGAGGGCCATTATTGGCAAGTATGGCTAGCCAGGGAGTGCAGTTAGGAAGCCAGGCAAATAATCACATCTTCTTCATTTAAAACATTTCATACTGGCAGAAATCTTTAACCAGTGCTCCAACTTCTGTCTGCCACTCAGAGCTTTTTATATGAAACAGCAGGAACCTGGCAGCCTGGAGAGCTTTGAGCGTTGCAAGCAAAAAACTTGAACATCATTTATAGGTTTTCCTGCCAAGATTGTAAAAATCTAGACAAAGTAGATATGGTTGTTTCACCCAGCTTTTCACTTATGTTTGTCCTTCACTATGTAAGCTCCCAAAACTTCCACCAGTTTTTTCCCTGAATTTTAAATTCTTGGTGGGTAGGTAGATTTATCTTGCCTACCTTTATCCCTGTAGAAGTTACATGGCTAGATGAACTCCTATTCTCTAGGCTCTCTCCACAGTCAGTGAAGAGACAGATATCTCCAGGAGGCTTTTTATCTCATATGAATTTAGACAACTGTCTTGGGGTAAAATGAATCCCAGCCCTGTTGTCACCCTCCAGCTTTGATTCAAGAAATATAACAAGTTCCATTTCCATGCTGGGATTTGGAGCCTTGCACAGAATATTCCAACGTCTGATTTCCCCTGAATTTAATGGAAAAAGGATGCATAACTCTTTTAATTAGCTTTGAAAATCTCAGCCTTAATGTTTGAATAATTTGAATGCACACATGTTTGTATAGAAAAAATGAAAAGCAATAAATGTACTTGTATTATTTTGAAAAACCTGAGCATCTGGCAACTTCAGCTAAGCGGCGGCCCAAATGGCTGCTATGGATGATACTAATTATGATTCAGTTTTGAAAACAGGATCAAGTAAGTGGAGTCTAAAATACAGAGCCTAAAATAAGAACTTAATACTCCAGCCCTACTTTTTTTCTTCTTTCTTTCCTAAGTAGAGTTTAGATTCTGAAACGCATTTTAGGAAGGATAATATTTGTGGATAGAGTGACATTGCCACTTGGTAAAAATGGCTGTGATTACTAATCCTAGTAAGTATAAAATGTACATAGGAATTAACTTGAAAGGTATTTTTGCTATACTAAAGAAGTAATCCTTCAAAAAAATCGTAAGAATAGGGCTTCTGAGATGAGTCAAATAAAAAATGTGAATGAACCTTTAAGGGACATAATTTTAGGTGAATAAATATATATATATCTTAGGAAATTATTTGTTAATTCCTCCAGATTCCCACAATGGTTTTTTGCTTAAAGAATATGCATTGTTTACACAGCCAAGATAGAGTACATTGTTAACATATAACAAAGAACTTGATTTTGTGATTTACCATTGCTTCTTGGCAGAATTTCTGTAAAGTGCCATAAGATTTGCTTCTCTGCACTCTCTGGAATTGTATAGCGCCTTCACAATTTCTTTGGGTGATGCCTGAACACTGTTGTATTATTATGCATTTAAATGCAGATAACAATATATAATTTATAGTGCAGATATGCTTGTAAACAGTAACAAAAGGGAGGGATTTCTTAAACAATCACAGAATCCTAGAATGTGTAAGGTTGGAAGGGATCTTTAGAGGTCATCTAATTTAACCACCCTGCAGTAAGCAAGGGACATCTTCACTCAGAGCTGCCCGGAGCCCCATCAAGCCTGACTTTGAATATCTCTAGGGATGGGGCCTCCACTACTTCTTTGGGCAACCTGTTCCAGTGATCTACCACTCTCAGACTGAAGAACTTTTTCCTAATATCCAACCAAAATCTCTTTGAGTTTAAAACTGTTATCCCTTGTCCTACTGCTACATGCCCTTGTGAACATTTCTTCCATAGCTTTCATAGGCGCCTTTCAGGTATTGGAAGCCTTCTCTTCTCCAAGCTGCACGAGTCCAAATCTCTTAGCCTGTCTTTATAGGAGAGGTCCTCCAGCCCTTTGATGGTTTTTGTGGCACTCCTCTGGACATACTCCAACTGCTCCATGTCCTTCTTGTGTTGGGAGCTCAAAAGCTGGACAAAGTGTTCCTCTCTTGATCTGCTGGTTGTACTTCTTTTTATGCAGCCCAGGATGCTGTTGGCCTTCTGGGCTGCAGATGCACATTGGTGGCTCATGTGTAGCTTCTCATCCACGAGTACCCCCAAGTCCTTTTCTTCGGGGCTGCTTTCAAGCACACCATCTCCTAAGGTCTATGGATAGCAGGGATTGTTCCAATCCAGGTGCAGGACCCTGCACTTGGCTTTGTTGAACCTCATGAGGTTCACCTGGGTTCACTTCTCCAGCCTGTCCAGGTCTCTGTAGATGGCATCCCATCCCTCTGGCACATTAACTTCACCACTCAACTTGGTGTCATCAGAAAACTTGCTGAGGGTGCACTCAATACCACTGTCAATATCATTAATAAATATATTAAACAGCACCAGTCCTGGCACAGACCCTCGAGGAACTCTGCTTGTCACCATCTTCCATCTGGACTTGGAGCAATGGCTCCACCAACCTCTGGATGCGACCACTTCTCTCTTAAATGTTTTCTCCTTTTCTAACTAGTTATTGCTAAATTAAGCTTTGTGCATGAGATTACCTGTCCGTTAAAGGAGATAGGAGGTACGATATATCAATCCTTTCCAGTTCATGTGTTTTCCCAAGATATAACAGCTCTTTGGTTAGACAGAGCTGTCTAACTTTGTGATATGTTCTTACCTGGTTTGTAAAACTTAATGCAAAGTCATAATCTTTAATTAATTTGACTTGCTAACTAATGCATACTTGCATCCCAGTCCAGCAAAGCATTTAAGCATATCCTTAATTTTAAAAGTCTTTTGCCGAGTCTTGGAAAAGTTTTGTCAGAGTCCTGTAGGGTAGAGAGTGTGTGTCAGGTGGAGATGCATCTCCTCACCTGTAAGTCTTTTCAACCCGTATAATCTTCATTTATGATAAAATCAACTCTTCATTGCTGCATTGCTTATCCTTATCACCCTCTGATACTTCTCCAATCGACTGGAACGTAGCATAGAAGGACTGTTTGTCTGGCTTTCCCTTCCCTACCTGAAGCACTAGATTTGCACAAGAAGACAGAAGAGATAGAAGCAGTATGTTTCCTTAACGCAGCCAAAGAACTGTTTCTTACCTCTCAAAATACAGTCTGTTATATTGCAGCTTAGACTGTAGCTTTTCAGAGGCAGGGACCTTGTAAGGTCCCAGCTTTGTATTTGTCTCCACTTTGCATGGTGCGTTCCTAAGGCTTAAGTAAACAAAGGGATGGTGAGAGTCCAGTATGAAATGGAGCTGTCAAGGACTGTCTTCATCCTGTTCCCATTGTAGTATTTGAATGTTGTCAGTAATAATTTTACTTTCACTGTAATAGCTGATAAAGGCATTTGTGTTCGCTAAGTTTTAGAGCTTTGGGAGTTAGTGCATTTGGGTATCTAGACCCGAAGAGACTCTTTTACTAATGTTACTGGGAATATGACTTTTTTTCTGTGCCCTAGTGACATATGATGTTTGATGCTCTATATTCACTGATAGCAATACTAGTTATTGCCTTTTCATTGGGATAGATGGCATAGTAGCTTCCATTTACTCATACAGATGGAAGTAAACAAGGTAAAAAAGAAACCAGGTCAAAATGTCAGAATAAAATAAGAACATTCATGTGAATGACAGTAGTACAATAGATAATAGGCACACTTAATATTCCATCTCTATAAACCATTCTCAAAGGCTGAGGCTGTGGGGTATTCTGTGGCAGAATAGAGAAGTATAACCATAGTTCATTTTTGATAAACACAGAACTCAAGTCTGTGATTTGTCTGTGATGATCATGGATGGAGAATACTACTAAGGTAATCCATTACTGTTCAGCCAGCTAGAGAAATCCCCATGCCTATTGAGAAGTGGGCTCAAATTTAAATCAACTTTGAATGTGGACTTTACACTATATTTATACCAAGTCCAAATGGACACTATGCTGAGTGGAAGTGTCTATTTCTGTTAATAACTGTGCATGGTTTAGCTATTAATGCCTGGGGGGTTTTTTGTTCACACAGCCACTATATAGGTTTCATTCATAGAGACCAAGTGCAGTCTTAATCCCATATACTTAAAAAGAACATAAGAGCATCTTCTGCTAGTTATTGATAATATTGCTATGAAATATTGTGGATGATACTGTGATGACTATAAGGAATAGGCAGTGGAATGTGTCTTGTTCCCAGGTTCATTGCTCTTTTCCGCCCTTTTGTTTCTCCTATCCCTTCTCGTGCACAAGTTCCAGGATTGGAAATAATGAATTCAAACTAAAGAAGCAGGTGAAATGACATGTTTCATAAATTTAACCCTTTCTGGTCTTTACTGCTTACAATGCTGGAGTTGAATAGTGAAGCATACACAGAGTGATTATTTAAAGATTCATTTCTCTTTTGTCCAGAAGCTGCAGTAAAATTTAAACAATGACAAATAGTAGGTTTGAGACCATGCATTCTTCTTTGATTCTGTTATTAGACTGAACCAGATTGTTCTCTGTCTTATCCTTTTCTGATGACTTAAGTTAGAAAATCTCTGTAATTTTAAGCACTCCAATTTTAAAAGGATATCTAACTTGATATACACATAGCATCTGTGTAGATGGAAAAAAAATGAGTGGCTTTGATGTAATGGAGTAACTATACTTTTATAGCTGTGTGTAGACTACTCTTGCTATTTGCCAGCCTAGCGAGCAGTTGCCACAACTACTCTAACAAAGTCTCTTATTTGCATATGTTAGTGGCCAAAGGACAAGGAAGAGGTCAACCATCCTTCTAAATATAAGAAAAATACTTCTCTTCATATCAGTGGCAGCATGTTTCATGTAATCTGAACCCATGGTGTAGATGCCCAGTATGTACTTGCTATTTGAGGATCTACGTGTCACTGTCTGAAAGCAGTGCATCTGCAAAGCTGGGCTGTAAGGCCAGTACAGCGCAATATTGCTGTAGTGATGCTGATTCCCACATCCCTGGGTTCAGAGTATGACAAGAAAATGGCATGAGTCAATTTGCATATTCTGCAAAGCCTCTCTCTTTCCTTCTTTTGTTTCTCCCATTTTTATCTGAAATAAAATTATTGATTTTCATAGTTCCCCATTCAGAAAATGAGTCATTACTGCTTCCTCCCTTCCCCATAATTCTGCTGCCTTATAGTGTTGTGGTTTATAGGTAATAAAAATAGGATCCTTGATATATTAAGACTTTTCAGTGAATCTGTAAGAGTAGCTTTTGTTACGATCTTGTCCCTCTAATTCCACTGGATTCTGAAAGTTACTCCAGATTTACATGAGGACGAGAGACGTTGCCCCCGTTTTGCACCCGAGCCAGTCTCTCTGAGGCAGTATGGCTGTGGGGATTTGTTGCAGGGCTATATCCTGCCTTTTCAATAAAACAGAAACTTGGAGTTGTTTCTTCACTGAAGATAAGTTCCAAAGTGGAATGTAAACAATAATTTAATTAATTATTAAGTAAGCTGAAGAAACTGATACGTTTTGGGCATTGAGCAGAGTTTTGGAAAGACGTTGCAAGTATATAATGGAACAGAAAACTACTTTGCGCCCAAAGCCAAGTCTTAAAATCTTTCTGCCAGTTTTACTACACATTGTTTGAGAGATGGCATCCAGCCACGCTAGTAAGTGAAATAAAAGCAAGCAACACCATTAGAGCTGTGAATATATGTGAAATAACAAATGGAAGGAATAGAGCCGGGCATTCTTGGCAGGGGGAGGGGAGCTGGAGGTTCTGCAAGGTACCACTAGTTGCAAGGCTAAAGGTACGTTTAATTCTTTGTAAAACAGGCTTTATGGGTAAGGTAAAAGAAATGAGCTAGAATAACAAATGCAAAGGCAGTGGGAATGGTCTGTACAAACCAGCCCCGGACAACCAGATTGGTCCTCTTTTTCAGGTGCTGTTAATAACTGTGCAGGGTACTGCATATTGCTAGCAAAGACACTCTGGATGTAAGATAGGTGTGCATCTTCTTGTATGTGTAGGATAATAGACAGCTATTTGACTATATGGGTTTCTCACCTACATACTGTATATGAGTATTCCACGCTTTCATGCTGTTCATACTGTTCCCATGAAAATCAATTTAAGACTCAGAATATCAATATTCCATATAGAATTTATATAAATAGCAAAAAAACCCCTCTGCCAGATCATAAAAAGTGTGCACTGCAGGGCTAGACCTACAGATCAGTCTTCAAATGTTTAAAATTAAGATATATGGATCCTTTTTAATTTGTTGCTTCTGTGAAATTTATATCAGAACTTTAAATATGTTGGGTAGACTCGAGACCCGTCTAATTTAAAGCTAATGGGGAAAGTTATTGCTTTCTGGTATTCAGGCATTTTATTTTTAATGGTCTGTCAATGCGCTCTGAGTATAAACATTAGTGTCAGAGTTTTTTTATGATACTTATCTTGTGAGTTTCATAATTTGTAAGGGCTGTGCAGTTTTTACAGGTGTGTTTAATGGCAAAATCTTATCTTGAACTGCGTTTTAAAAGCTCAAGTGCAGTTTGATTTGCTGGGAAGGGGCGGAAGGGAGGAATACCATTCTCTCCTTGGGGAGACAGCAGTTTCCTTGCACAGCATTAACTTGAAAGAATATGAGAAGCGCGTATGTTGCCAACAGGAGTGTGGACGTATAGAGTTCTGAAAATAGTAAGTGTCAATAGGGAAGGGTTGCAAGTGCCAGAAGAAAAATGTAAGCTCCCAAGGGCACTATCTCTTTTTATTTTTGCCTTGTCCAATGCCAAGCCACATAGGTTGATGTTTAAAAATCATTTCTTCCCTGAAAAGTGATTATATAAAAAAAAAAGTCCTGTTTCAGAGCAGATGTGTTTCCTGTGTGTATTCGGAATCACGTTTATTTGTTTCCATGACTCTCTTTTTAATATACTATGTACACCTGCTAGATGTGTGCAGCCAAAAGCAATGCCAGGGAGGAAAGGAAAGCCTGTTTCTTGCTGGGTACGAGCTGTGGAGCTGCCACGGTGGGTGCAGGACCTCTGCAGCCGCGCAGCATCCACCTCTGCAGCCATGCTCTGGGGCTCCTTCCCTTCTGCAAAACCCTAGACTAGAAATCTGCAAAAGGGAATTAAACCACTTAACCCATGATGGCAGTGAACTGAGCTGATTATTACTTATCCTATCCTTGTTAGCCACCAAGGACAAGTGATCGCTCTTTATAGCAATCTTTTCATATGGTCGAAAGCTCTTATCATGTTCCCTGTGAGCTGCTTCTGTCTTACACTGAACACAGCTAGGTCCTTCTGTCTTGCTTCCTATGAGTCTTTTGGGATCGGTGTGTTTGTCTAGTTGTGTCTTTAGACTCACTCCTGTCCTCAGCTAATTTCTTTAAGAGTGGTTGGCCCAGACCTGGCCACAGTACTCCAGAAGTGGATGGACTATTCCACTTGAAGTCTTTCCATAGATGTGCTTGTTGGAGTGGAAGGGAATTATATCCAAGACATTTCCATGTTTTGCAAGAGCAACAGATTGCTGACATATTTGCTTTATGATCTGGACCACTTTCTACAGTACTGCTTAGCCAGTTGTTCCCCATTTTGTGTTTGTGCTTTTGTCACTTTATTGAATTTCATCTTCACTTCAGATCATTTCTGCAATCTATCAAAATCGTTTTGAATTCCAGTTCTGTCCTGCAAGGTATCTGCATCCTCTCTTGAGCACTGTTTCATGTACTGACTTTTTACATGAAATCCATTCTGCCTTCCAAGTCATTAAACAAAAATAAAGGAATTTGGAGAAAATGCCATAGGCTCAGTTGGCCTTATATTCCAGTTGCAAGATCTATTTTGGTTCAGCAATCACCATCACAGGCAAGTAGAAAAGCCTCATTTGGCTTGCAGACTCTTAATCATGTAAGTGTGTAAGGTGTAAAGAAGAACCCAGCTTGACTCTCAGATCACACAGTGAACATGTGGGACTATTAGATGGAAGGGGAAAAAGAACATCATTGTACTTAAAATCTGATTACATTTGCCAAAGAAATCAGAGTCAGGAAAAAATATAGAAACCCTAGGATTCCATTTACTTGGAGACCCTATTCAGGCTTGAGCCATGCTTCAAATTACAAATAATACCAGGGGTGGAAGGAATCGGAGGGAACAATGACAGTTGTGGCAAGAAGACGTTTTGCTGCTTGAGTAGCTGGCTACAGCAGCACGGCATCTTCACTTCTGACCCACCTCGTCGGCTGTCTCTGCCCTCTTCTCCCCTTTGACCCATCCCTTAAGTTTATTTTAATATAAAATATTTTTAAAGTATTAAATTTTTTTTTTGTTATGTTTAGGCCATTATTTCAATGTTTGAGCGTGTGAGTGCACTACGTGAAAGGGGGGTTGCCATGGTAATTTCTCATTATTGTTGAATAGAAAAATAATTACTCTGGCAAAATCCCCCGTAACCTGTCAGAGCATAAGTTAAAGATGCCTGGGGGCAGCCTTGCCTTCACCATCCCCTCTTTGCAAGAAAAAGGGGGTGATTTTATTATTCTTTTTTTTCCATAATAACTGGATCCTTTCTCAGCTTGGCTAGGGGACACCTCATTTGGTTTTGTTCACCGTTTGGCTGAGAGTAGTTGGGCCCACCTGTGACAAGGGTGGAGCAGGGAATTGATCAGCAGAGCATATCCAATCTTAACAGAGGATTTATATGTTCTATGAAGGTTTGGGGATTTTTGGTGGGTGTTTTATTTTTTTTTTTTGTGGGGGGGTGGTAGTGGGGTGGTGCATTTTCTGTTTTTCTTTCTCCCTGACATAAAATATGCAAAACATAAGATAAAGACCTTGGACAGTATTCAAACTGTGACAGAGTCTGGATATTACATCTGTCCGTGAGGGAATCCACAGTAATTCCGTCTCCACATTTTCCTTGCCTTCAGACTTCTTGGAAGCAAGACTGAGTGCAAATATGTGTGGTTTTGAGGTGAGGCCCTGCACTTTCCCTGGTCTTCCCTGTCATACTCATTTGCATTTGCATCCCAACTATATGACGTTCCCCTTTTGCCTCCTGTGTCCTTTTATGCTGCATGAGTAGCTCCAGTTATACACAACTACTGAGTTAACAAGACCTGCAAACATGGTGTGTGACATTGCTTCAATCCTTTCCTCCTCTTTTCCTTCCCCATGAGAAGTGTGGCTGAAAGATCCCAGTTAAGTGATGCTGCAGCCTCTCTTTTGGCAAATGGCAGAGCTTGGTAGCTTGTAATTACTTATTGCAGAATAGACTCTGATATGGGCTTGTAATGTCACCCACCAGGTTGTTCTGGGTGAAGAGTATGTGCTGGGTTTCTTTTGAGCACCTACCTATGTATATATTCTGTACTTAACACTGCGGCTACTCCAGCAGTCAGTGCAGTGATGTTTGTACATGGAAACCCTCATCAGGTTCACACCAGCAAAGAGGAAAGAGCAGTTGTCAGTGACAACAGATTTCTGAGATGTGGAGATGGTATTGATACTTCTTTGTGTGACTGAATTTTGAGCGAGTACCACAGCGCTGTGCTGCTCATTGTCCTGCTGCTGCCAAGTGGGATGAGCCCTAGCAAGGAAGAGGCTCTGACCCAGCCAGGAAGTTTCCTGGGGGTCTCTGGTAGGAGCTGGGATGCTAATACCTGTCCTTCCCGTTTCTTCGTTGGATGCTTGGTAAAAAGCAAAGTGAAGTTGTGAGGCAGGAAAGATACCCTGGTCAGCAGTTTGGAGCAAAATCCAATAGTGATGCCTTCAGGAAAAACAGGAGCAGAACTAAAAAACCCAGAGAGTTATTTCTCTGCATGTGTACATGTAGCGAGTATGATAGATGCGTGTTTTGCCTTACATCAGCATTTATCTCTGGGGTTTTTTTTCCTGTGAAGGTAACAAATGTTTCCTGGCTTCGTTACATATTGCACAGTCATTAAGAGGTACTCGGCACTCACCACGCTGGATGAACCCAGCCTCGTACGCTGGGAGGCAGCTGCCGTGAATGGGATAGAGCGGCCCTGAGGGGTGCGACTGGGGGTGGGGGGGGCAGCTTCAGCAGGGTATTTCCAGCTCTGTTGCTCATCCTGTGTGCTGCAAGTGATTCAAACCTCAGGGCCTGAAAGGAGCAAAGAGAACGCAACAAACGTTTAAAATCCAGCTATTAAATACATCCATAGCTTTTGCACGAACCAGTGGGTGGATTCTGCTGTTGCCTGACTTCTGTGAAAGCCCTTGTGAGCTGGACCGTTTGCACAGGCACTAGACATGGGAGCTTGGGTGCCTGTGCTTGGCCACCCAGGTCTGAAAATGCCTGGTTTTGTGATCAAAGCCAGCAGACCACCTGCAGTAGCGTGTTGGTATATGCTTTACGTTATATAGGCTGTTAATAATTGCCATGTTCCAGCCATGTGTATTACTGTAAGGTCATCTTAAAACATTGTTTTAACTTCACATATCGCACTGAAAAGTAAAGATTTCTCACAACAATTACATTGAAGTAACTAGCTGGTATTTAATTAACCTGCAGTAGCATTGTATTTATAATAAATGCATCGGAGTGGAATGGCTATTATATATAGTTTCTAAATAACTTTCTTGTCAACTCATGCTGATAATTGGGTTATGTAGCATTATAGAATTAAGCACTGAGGGGTTTTTTTTTCATTATTACGATAAAGCATTTAAGATACACAGCCCAGAAAAGGGGGGAAAAAGTAGTAATAACTTTATTTACATCCAATTTATAAACCCATTTTTAACATTTAAAGAAAGGTGTGTTTAAGAGAACAAAAGTTTTTATATATTTATTGTGCTTGATAGAATGAAGGGTTTTTTGTATAATGAACTAAACATTTTAGCTTTTTTCTTAAATTAGAACTAGAACCCTAGCTAGGAAAATTAGTTTGAAATAACATATAGACATTTACCCCCCAAAATCACAGATGAAGCAGCACAAACTATGTGTGATTCTGTTGAATTTCTTTTACAAGGGATGAACATATTTTCATTTTGTCTCCTGTTAAGTGAATGATCTGTTGCTTCCTAGGATAGTGACAACCTCTGGTGGGATGCCTTTGCAACTGAATTTTTTGAAGATGATGCAACCTTAACCCTTTCATTTTGTTTGGAAGATGGACCAAAGCGATACAGTAAGAGATATATTTTTTTTGTTCTAATTTCAAACCTCAGTTTCTTAACATGGTTTATCTGTAAGAGACACGTGCAACCCTGTCAGTGACAAAGTCACTTGTTTGTATGCAGTGACCATCAAGTTCCACTCAAGAATCACATGAGTTGGGAATCTTTTTCTTATTTTTTTTTCCCTGTGAATTTTATTACTTGAAAATAAATTATTTCCTAGTGGAGCAGGGCAAATAATACAATATACTCTTTGGAATTTTTTAATTAATTTGCTTTGGCTGTGCTTGCACTCTTTGTTAACTTGGTTTCCACAAATATTCAAGTGTTGAGTCTTGTGGGCAAAACTGGTAACAGAAAGGGAACTTTATAGGAATTTTCAGTACAAACTTCTGGATTCAGAGATCAGGGGAAAAAAACCAAACAATAAAACCAACCAAAAACTATATTCTTGCTGGTGTAGATAATCATTATCCCATCTGCTGTGTGGATCTGTGCTGTTTGCACACATTAAGGACCTGCCCTGGATATTGTCAGAACAGCAGTGGAAGTCTACAATACGCTCAATCAAATGCTAAATGCAAGCTTGAATAAAAGTGAAGCAGTGAATAAATCTGATGGCATTGGTATCCATTGCCCACATACACTGAGCAGGAAAAAGGGGCAAAATTCATAGAACAAATTGTTTGAAGTGAATAATTCACTCAGCTTTAGCACTAAGCAACAGAGAGATAAGTAAACACTGAAAAACTGCATTGCCAATTGTTTCACTCCATTCAGAGTGACCCCTGCTTCACGGTGACAGCTTGTGCTCTCTGCTTAATGTTCTGAATCTTGCAAGGTTCTTTCTTGTGAGAGTGACTGATTGTCAGCATATCACTCACATACTTCTAATTCCTTTTATCAATTATCTCAGGTATTTATTTGACAAGTGTTACCTTCTCCTGGAGAAAAAAAAATAACAGCCACTTTGAACGCACATTCTGGGATTAGTGTTGACAGAATTACAGTTTCTTGCCTTTCAAGGCAAGTGATAACTCTGTAAAGGTCCTCAAATTACAGCCTATAGCAACGTCGGTAACAGCTGATCTGTCCTGATTAGGTTGAGTCAACTTGTCAGATATCAGATTTGCTAGTTGTGTTATCAGTCCAGAAGGCACAGATACATCAGCAAAAAAGCAATTAATGTCCAGTTAGATCAGAGGGAGTTGTGTTTCTGGAAAACAGTGCTGCATATGAAAGAATTTGTCAAAGAGTAAAATATTCCTGTTGTCGCAAAACCTTGATAATGGTTGTGCTCTCTGTAACTGGGACAGTTTGGTACAGGGCAAGACTGTGATTCTTAGCATTGATAAGTGCAATTGAAAGATCAAATTACAATGGACATGTTTCTAAAAGCCACTAGTATACAGGATTTCCCCACTGGATTTAATTTCTGACCTCTCTCTAAACTGTTGTTGTTTTTGGGGTTGTCATTCTCAGCATCTGGAATTAAAGCTCGACATATAGGGCTCCTGTTAATTCACACTTCCTTTCCTTTGTTAGTAAATATTTATGAAATTCTGAAGCACAGTATTAGTGATTCTTTCTGACACGAGCAGTATTCCTGTTTAGCAATACTCTAAACGGCATGCTTGAGCTGTTTCAGTCCTGGACTTCCATTGCCATCTGAGTAGGCTCTGAGAGCAGCCTTGGGGGTGCCAAGTTGTCAAAGTCCCTGCTCAGGGACACCTTCTACCTTGGGGAAGGGTGCAAAGTGGACATTGTGTGCTAAGAGAGAGAGAACCTCTCTCCCTACCAGGGAAGTTTGTGTCCAAAAACGTGTCCAGGAGGTGAGAACAGTCTGCTCTCCTTTGGGTGTGACCATTAGCAGAAAATCACTTCTACCTGTAGCAGGCTGTAGCTGAGCACAGAGACCTGATCGAGGTCTCCTCTTTGTCCATCCAAGTCATGCACATGCACTGTAATGCTTCTAGAGGGTCCTTGGTATCTCCCAAAGACTATAATACCACCCAGTTCTTTTATTCCAAATAGTCAGTGAAATTGTTGGCCATTGTGCCCTGGGGCTCCTCTTAGGTGAGCCACATTATGCTGGGCAGTGGCAGCACCAGGCATGCAGTTTTGGAAGAGATGAGATGGAAGTGCCTGGTCTTCATCCATGCTGTCTCCAGCAAGATACCTGCCTCCTCGCCCAGCGTGCACACTCTTTGGTAGCGAGTAGGCATTAAAGCAATGGAGCTCCCTGAGAAGGAAGAGAAAAGACAAATCGTTCTTATTGTTGCAGGCAGAAGCTGAAATGGAGGGAACCAAGATTAGGCCCTAGAAAAGAGAAATAAGGATCCTTTAGGAAGTCATTTATAGAGTTGAAAGTGATGAAAGACGCCAACCTCTTGCCTTTGCTCCGGGATTCAGCTCAAAATTGCCTGTCTCTGTCTTGCTTCAGCCCGTGAGAGATTTGCTTATGTCTGACATTGGCTGTGGCTGCACCTCATTTTCTTTCCATTGGGCACTGGTTTCCCTCTTTTGGGAACAAAAATATTCTCTTCTAGAGCAAATTCCAGAAGAAATTGTGGGGGGCTGTGTGGGAGAAGGACGAATAGTTTTTTATTGTCCATGGCCACATTTTTTTCTCTGGATTATGGCAATTCCCAGTCCTTTTCCCTCCTTGTTCTCAGTGACTATCCGGATCTTGCCTTAAGCCACTGGAGACAAGGAGGAACACTGTGTTTGGCTCCAGGTCCCTTCTTCAGAGCCTCCCGAGAGCATTATGGGATGCTGTTGGGAACCTGCATATTCTCTTCTGTTTTCCAATCTTGCCTGCAGTCCCCAAACCTCTCTGGGGGCTTCTTTTCCGTGCTTGCTTTTAACTTTTCCTTTCCATGGGTTTCCTATCACAGCTTTTTTCCCATCAGGTGCTCTCTGCCCTCTGCTCTTACGTGGAGACCCCAATCCCACACCCAATGCAAATGTTCAGAGTGGGTAAATCAGGCCTGTAAATCATTGTCTGTGTATGTGTTACAAGATTTGAAAAATTACTACTTTTGCTTGCCTCACATTTCTTTTAATACACAGTTCTGTCCAAGAAGCTGTAAGGGTTGTAAACTCACTTTCTTTCCTTTTCTTTTTTCTTTTTCTTTTTTTTTTTTTTTTTGTTTCAGAAAGTGAGGCTGTTTATTTAATTTCACAACCCCAAAAATTTCCAAAAATTACCAGAAATTTTTAGGCCTGCCTTTCACATTATCATGTTTTACAGCACTCACTATACTGAGAAAAGCGGTTTTCTTCCCTTCGCTACTCTCACTGTTGATCCTGCAGGGTTTCTCCTCAGCTATCAGCTCTGAGATTCTTTAATTTGTAGGGAAACATAGATATGGGTCAAAGTGGGGATTTTAAGTCACTGGGTTATGTTTACTTTACTTGGCACAAGACAGCACTGTGTGCTGATACTCAAACTAGCTTTAAACGTGTCTGTGTATCTGTATGGCACAGCATGTACAGATACTTACTTCTGCCCTGGGAAGAGTAGAGGTGTTAGTTCAGTGATCCACCAGTGCTAATTAATTTGATTGCCAGGTTTGTTAGACCTAGACCAGTTACCTTTGCAGAAGGCTATTCTGCCTTGGATAAACGTGTACTTGAAAGCCCAGCTCAACTTCTCACGGAGAGATTCTGTGTCAGACCTGAAATCACTGCCCTGCCCATCTTTGCAGCTCTTTTTGTCTTTCTTTGGTATTTTGTTTCTGTAGATGTGAGAACTTTACATTCTGCAGTTCTTCCTCCCCAGTACAGCATTCCAGAAAGGAGATACTGTCTTCTTTCAAACATCCACTGAAAACATACGTTTTTCTCCTGCTTGCTTATACCCCTCAGCTATTCTTTTGGTCTGTTATTATCTATGAACCCTACTCATGTTATTAAATTCTATGTTGAAATTGAGTTTTAATGAGAAACACTAAGAAAATAAAGGTATATTTTAATGTAACAAAGGTGTAAATTATGTCTGTTCTCTGTAGTCTGGCTTTTTGGCTACACTGAGTTGGAGAGAAGGCTTACACATTCCAGTGCCTGAAGCCAGGGAAAGATTCCTAAAACCAGTGAGATACTACCTCTTTTACACTGCACTGAATTATATTCAGCAGAAACCGAGAAGCAAAAAGAAATTTGCTTCAATTTATTATGCCCTGATTTATTGGGTCAAGAAGTAAATACGATTTAAACAAAACCAAGAAAGAAAATATGCCTAATGGAGTAGATTTTTTTTCCTGGTTGTGGATAAAACATATTCGTTTCCTGTTAAGAGCCTTCTATCCCTGTAAAAGAGTAAATACTAGACTCTGATCCATTGTTGCCCAGGTTCTTTGTTTCTTAGAGACAAAATATTTCCTGAACAGATAAGAGAAACAAGTTTGATTGACAGCTCTTAGCAGAGTCTCATCAGCTGCTGTGCTGACAGCCTGGTGATGCGCACTGTGCTGATGTGGTAGGGACTGACAGGTGATTGACAGCCCAAGACTGTAGAGACAGGAAAGATGAAGCATGCTCAGTAAGAATAATGTGCAGTGTTTATGCAGCACTGCAGAGAATAGGAGCTAGAAAGTTAACTCTTTCCGAGCTAAGTGACACTCTAACACATAATGGATGCAGCTGCCACTGTACAGAAAATTAGAGCTTGTCTGCATTTCTGTTCACTAAATGCTTTCTGTTCATGAAGGAGCTGTATACTGTGAGGAAGCAAAAGTATGAGCTATCACATTTGTAGCTGTAAAAAAATTTCATGTGTGGTAGGTATGATGGAGTCCTCAAAGTGGATTTATTTAAGCCTATGGATGTAGAATGTATTGAGACTTTCAGGCACTTTTTACGGTCTTCCATCACCCAGTTTTTTATGGCATTGCATAATGTTGCACAGCAGAAATTTCAGAAGGAACCACTTGAGCTCTTTTGCTCTGCATACGCCTAGAAAAATACAGTGATTTCAGTTTTATTGTTGCTCTGAATCTGTAGCTGATAATTGAATATGCATTTTGCGTTATAATTGCTATTGCAGTTTGTGTTTGGAATGTACAATGCAACTTACTGTTCGTTTTCTCTGTTTGGTGCATGAACCCTGCTTGATTTTTCTTATTTGCTTGATTTTTTTTTTTTGGTAACTATGAAGTTAGGAGTAGACTTTTCTGGGAAATAGTTTCAGAGTACAGTGAACTTTGTGCCAAACAGTGAAATCAACAGCTTTAAAGTGTTTATCTATGATTCTCCATGTGCCTTTACCATGTATTACATATGTTACCTGAATATCTTATACTTTTCTACAAATTCTACTAATTCACACAGTGAATTAGTGGCACCAAATACATTCTACCTTTGTCCCCATTTATAACCTTGGCAATAGAAGTAACTTTGTTGGATTACTTCTGCAGGGGTTAATGGTGGGAAGCTGTGTCTGGTGGGCATTTCTTGCAAGCAGGGAGCATGGTTTGGGAATAAGCAGGAAAGGTTCCCCACACATTACCCGCTTGCTTAACTATTGTCAGAAAGATGGTTTTGAGAGGCTAGCACGCTGCGTTATCACCC
Organism: Gallinula chloropus; assembly: GCF_964237585.1. Classification (NCBI taxonomy): domain Eukaryota; kingdom Metazoa; phylum Chordata; class Aves; order Gruiformes; family Rallidae; genus Gallinula; species Gallinula chloropus. Next base: position 6,290,857 of record NC_140092.1, on the reverse strand, counting down.
CAGGTTTCTACAAAGCCGCCGTCTGGCTTCTCTCACATAACTCTTAAAGAGAAAATTAAATTTGCCAAGAGAAACAGATTGTAGTATTTCCAGGAACATGCTCGCTCTTTTTCCTTCTATTCTTCTTTTTTTTTTTTCCCAGAGAAATCCCAGTCATTAAACACGGTTTGAGCATTCAGGTACAACACAGTAAATTGGCCTAGCTTAGTAAGTGAGACAGATTATTCTGTGTGACTGCCTGGTCTTCGTCTTTATATACCACTCTTCTAGTTTTGGGTTGTTTAGGGTTTTTTTTCCAAAGTTTCTTGGTAACACTTTCAAATTTAAGTGCAGAACATCGATTAAAAAAAAAATGCTAAAATCAGCTCTAGCAGTTCCACAAGTGCCTGTGGATCACCAGTAGCACCTCCACCCCCCAGTTAATGATTTCTAATTGATAATTATTTCTTAAAATTGGTGGTTTAAGGAGTTCTAAGTCCATTTTACATATGCTCTATTAAAACTGTCTATTAATAATTTTTAATAAGAATATAAGCAAGGCACTAGTAAGTCAAATGCGTTGCAGGTACAGAAGTGTATTACACCTATGCACTTATCTTTATCACCCAAACTTCTGTAAGCTTATCAATGAGTAAAATGAGATTTGTTTGACAAGACCTATTTTACATAAACCCATGTTGACTGGCATTAATTACATCCCTCTCACTTCAATCTTTGTCAGTTAAATCCTGTATCATTTTTTTCACTATTTTGTCTGGATTGATATGAAACAAGTGTATTATGTTATACGGGTATCTGACTGTATAGTGTCCCTTCTTAAGTATCAGCACAACAGTAGTAATTTTTTTTTATTACTATTTTATAACACCAGATAGAAATGTGAAAAAGAAACTCTTAGAACTGCTAATTTTAAAACATTCACTCCTAATATGTAAGAGCTTTCATAGATGCTGACAGACTAGGAAGAACTTTTCATCTCATGATCAACATTCTTTCCAAAAGTACAATAAAAAAGCTTCTTATATATTGATGTTAACAATTTATCTGTTTCTAAATTAAATTAAGTTTTGAATAAAATTCAAGATCTGTCTTTTTTTCTCTAGCCCATGGATATTTCACTGACACCTTCAGCATCTCACTCAAATATTTTCTGTTTCATGATGTGTTTTTACAAAATGTTTTCATATTTTTTTTCTCTTTCCTTTTTTTCTTTTCACTTTTACATTCTATATTTATCATAATGATCAGGGTGGCTTTTTTCCCCCTTCTAATTATTGCCTTCATTTTTTTATTAACTTTTTTGTGGTTTTTTTTTCTTTATCACAGTATAGTTGTAGCTTTTAGATATCTTATCAAGTCTGTTTAACAGATTCTTCATTTTCATGCATAATGTGTGTTTTGTCCCAATCTTTGGTGAATCCAGCATTTTGAAGAACCAGCTGTATCCCTCCTACTGATTGGGATTGCCATTTCTTTGTCTGTATTGAATGTGTGTTGTGGATAGCGTTTGTACAGAAATATGTGGTCTGACTGGAGAGAGTTGAGAGGAAAGCAGGAGTCTTGAAAATAAGACTTACTAAGAAAAATGGAAAAAAATGAAAAGAGTTGGTCAGTGTACAGAAGAGAAGACATGGGAAAAGGAGTGGGGGTGTGGGAATTGGGACATAATAACAAGACCTATGGAAGGAAAGGCACGTGGTTTGTTTCAATATCCAGGATGAGCAGATGATGTATGTGCAGGCCATAAATTGCATTAACAAAGTACATTGAGGGATTAATTGCTATCAATAAAAAAATGAGGTGCTGGAGCAGGTTCCCTGGAGAGGCTGAGGAGCCTCCACCAGCCAAGGGTCTCTGTTTGACCTGCATCCCTGATTCCCTGGAGTTGCTGGTCCTAAAGCAAGTGCCAGCTGTTCAGCTCAGTCTCAGCTATTTTTAAAAAGTCCCAGAATGATTTTCTCATCTTGGGTGCTAAACTTTTTGTGATTAAAACCACTCTACTATTTCTCATTTTTAACAGTATGAGTAATGTTGTTCTAATACTGCTGGCTATGCAAGACTCCAACCATGAATCTTCTGCTTTCCTTCAGAACATGCATTTTTCTTTTTTTCCATATTACTGGCAGGTGCTGAAGGAATAACTCCTCCTAGTTCCTGATTTGTGATTAGCAGATATGAATTAGACCTTCACCTCTGCCCTCTGTAGGCTTGTTAGTTAGCATAACTCTGCACCTCTGAGTTATCGATACCTTTAAAATGCAACAGGACTTCTTTACTGTAAAGTGTCAGCCACGTGCAATGTGTGTGTGCATGCACATATGTACATGCACAACCTCAGTTAGGTACTTCACAGAAAGGTTTATCTCTTCTATCAACCTCTTTTCCAAATATCTTGCAAATAAACACAAGATTTCAGGTATTGCAAGAGGGCATCTCAGATCTCTTCTGCTTGTTACTAACCATGTTACAGAAATCGATGTTGGAGACCGTATATCTATGAAGTGGCACCTAGAAAAGGGCTACTAAACTCCTAATGTGACTATTGCACAATTATATATAGTCTCTAATTACAATGGCACACCAAAATCCCAGTCAATCAGATTGAGTGAACAGATTAAGCAATAAACCCTCTTTGGGAGAAATCATAATATAATAGGAGATGATACACTATAGGAGCCTAGGGTCCATTCAGAGAGCAGGAAGAATAAAGGCAAAATTAACATGAGAGAATCACAGTGATTTGTGGGGTTTTTCCCTGCCCAATACAAATAATGCCTTTGTTGTGGTTGGCTTTTGTTCATCCATTTGGTCCAAATTATGTAGCGTTCAGTTCTTTCTCTCTGCTGGAGACAACGTTAATAAAATGCTGGAAATCCATGCGAAGTAATGGGAATGAACAGCTTTATACACCAAAATATTAAACAACTTTTCCCTGTTACAAACTTGGAACAAATTATATGTACCTTTCCCTTAGGAGTCAGGAAATATTTTTCCACATTTTTCAGTTTTTTTTTTTTTCTAAATTATATTTAGGTTCTTTTTCAGAAGTGAAATACCTCACTCTACCAACGACCTAAGCAATAACATGGAAAATGGGAAACTTTGTGGCAGAGCATGTTTTTGTATTGTCATCTCATTTCTAGAGCAAAGAGAGGCATTTAACTAATATAGTAGGTTTTCCCCCAACTAATGTAAACTGTGATACTTTGGAGCATACAGATTGCCTGAAGATATTAGAAATTAATTGCCTTTTATAGAGCACTGAATAACCAGACAGTGGACCATCAGACTTTCCTTCTCCCCTTTTTGAATCCTCGGGTGTAGATGAATCAGACTATCAATCCTAATGGTTTTGGGAGCTTTATGTATCATCAATATGATAACTTCATAATAATTTGAAAAATCTGGATTGTGCATTTACACTTACCACTGCAGGTAGTGGTGTCGCAGCCCTCACAGCCCTGGGACACTAGCAGGACAAGGCTTGTGGGTGCAGATGATCCTTTGCAAGTTCAGATAAGAAAAAAATTGCTGTAAAATATGACCTCTACCCACAGATTTACTCTCACAGACATGTGTACACGGGTAGAACACAGACAAATACGCAAACGTGCATCCCAATACAGCGTTGGGTTTATTACACAAATGTGCATGTTTACATTTACTGTACAAATAAAACTTTAATACAATTTTTACATTGTATTTCAGCGATGCAGTAGTGCTGTTCCACATCATGCACCTTATTTTTAGGCACTAGGCATTTACTGTAGTGCAGTATTTTTAAATGGCTTAGGAGAATACAATATGCAACATCACCAAAAATTATGGAATCCTTATAGAAATACATTTAAACTGGGTCAGCTGCAGCACCATGATTAGTAGAAATAGAGCCAAAAGCTGACTCTGGACACTGAGATACTGTTCCCAATTCCACATTGGAACTTTCCTTGAATTAATGTAGTCATGAATTTTTTTTTTAAAGTCTGCTGTGTATGAGAAGGCTGAGATATTACACAGTGGCTATCATTCTTTATCATATTGAATTCTGCACTCCAAATTATATTACCTTTAAAATGTTGCTGACATTTTGCTGTTCCACTATTCTGATCCATACAGGTTTTATACCATAGTATTTTAAGTTCATTCTGGTGCATATAGCAGTGTAAGCAGGACACCACATTTCTTGTGTCTTTTCTCCTTGTTTTCTTAGACAAGTGGAGTATTTGTTTAGGGTTTTTCAAGACAAATGCAGGCAATGTATAGATACTATTAACAGTTGCCATCAGAGAGGACAAGTTATAGATATATGAATTTGGTTTGAAACAGAACGATTGAGAATTGTGATATTCCTTTGGTTTTGTGGAGTTAAAAATACACTGACCTACTGGGAATGTCCTGTCTCCTGTTTTGGAGAAGGATACTGTTTCACTGCCCAGCTCTTCTTGCACAGGCAGAAGTGCTAATCCAGGTCCAGTATCACAGAAATGCTCTTTTCTGAAGGATATTGGCTCCAAGTCATAGAAAGTGAGTGTTGGTACCTTGGTTTTACATTGTGTGGGAAAGCCAAGAGGCAAAGTACAGGCTAGCAGTGGCCTGGGCTGCTGAGGAGATAATGCAACACATGGAGTTACCTGCAACCATATGGTTTCACTGTGTAGGTCTGTTTCATTGCTGTCACCCAGTCAAGACATGTAGATCATCATTCTCTGGTTGTGAAAAGCTGATTGCTCGTGGGTGCTATCCCATGCAGCTTAGCATTGGACAAGATGTGTCTCCCATTCCAGAATGAACTGCCCATTTGTAAGAGCATTCCTTCACCAAAGGGGCTTGTGCCTTGGCTACAGTGCCTTGAAAAGACACTTCATTGTAAGTGTTGCCTTTTTCATACTGTTCAGTTTGAAACAGCTCACTTTCACCTGTGACCAGGGCTAATCTTAGAAGTTTACAGGTTTGGATTTAGTGGAAGATGGGTGCAGAGAAGCCCCAGTGGACAGCTGCCTGTTCAGCAGCAGCTTTTAAGTCAACATCATCCGTGCAGTTCACTGGGTGCCTGAAAGAAGATGTTGACCATTTTGTTGTATCTTTTAAAAATCCATTACTGTTCCCATCTCCATTTGGCTTTGAAAAAGGCTTTTATATACATTGTATCTAGTCCAGAAATATTAGAATACTGTGTAATTAAATTTTATTTTTGTCTTTAATGTCTGGACCTGAATTAATAGGGCATTACTTTTCATCCTGATACCAATCTTGTTCCTTTCATTCAAATACAAATTCCTTTGTAGTACATGATTTAATTCACTAAAATGAGGTAAAATGAAACCCTGGACCAAGGAACATTAAACTAACATGGTTTTGGTGGCACATGTGATAGCAGCAGCCTGCTGTATCCTGTTCGTGCTTCCCTCCCCTCTTTAGCTGTTCAGAGACTTTAAAGCTTTTTTCACTCTCAAGGACCAATATTATCTGTATTTGTTCCTCCCAACCTGACACCCACACCCCCACCTTTCAGTCTTAAGGAAAATCAGTTCAGCTGTTATTAAATGAGATTAGAGAGATTAAAAATACACTTTTCTTTTATAAAGCCAAGTCCCTATAATTTTTTTAAAGCAATCCTGAACTCCAAACTAGTTTGGTATTCCCTAACTGAGGATCAGTGCTTTCTTTTGTGGCAAATTAGCTTTGATTTGACAGCTAGTTTTGTTTCAAGATTGTGTGCACACCAGCTTTTCTGCTGAGGCTTGGCTCTTAGGGACAGTTGCACATGCATGGCTGGCTATGCATCAAATTCTATAATCCAAAGGGATGCTCTAGGTCATGGTTATTTAAAAAAAAAAAGGAAAAAAAAAAAAGGAAAAATGTCCAGGCAAAGAGATGCTGAACCATAATGTGGCCTTGCACCAAGAAGATGTTTATCAAGTTGGAAAACAAAGGAGTATCTGCCCTTTGTACTCTGTTTCTATTCAATATTCTGCTTTTCTTCATCATGCATGCACACACAACTAAATTGATTGAAGTGGTTGGTAGTTTTAGAATGAAAATTAAAGTAGAGGATGTCTTATAGAGAAGTGTTTAAATTCATTTACTAAAATGTGCATGACCTGAAATGTAACTTTGTTTGCAACTTAAAAACTTACGGTGGGGAGAAGGTGCTCAAGTAAATAGAAAGGCAAAGCCTGGATAATGCATTCCAGCTTGGTGATCCAGCATCTCCAACCACCTTCAGAAAGGTAGAGTTTGTACTGCTAGCACTCTCAGGGGCAGCTTGTTGGTTTAAGGTTATAATCTGTTGTGCTAGTAGCTGGAGGCTACGTTGACATTAGTAAGCACTGCAGTGCAGCAGGGGAGGATCTGAAGAGCAAAACAGCCGATGTTGAGGACATGATGTCAACACAGCACATGTTTTGCAGAGATTTTCTCTGGACTAGGTCCAGTCCAGCTTGTTAATGGCTGGCATGTGTTAGGTGCATTCCTGGAGTCCATCTGATTCTCTCTTGAGAAGGGAATCCAGTTTGTGAGCTTGGAGGCCTCTTCACAACTCAGGCCGAAGTGAGATGATTCAACTACTGACTTGAGAAAAGTGGTCCTTAACTGACCTGAAAAGCAAGTATGAATTCAGCTCTGGAGAAGGAATCCCTTTGTGATAGTGCCATCGTTAGGCATCCTGCCATTTCTGGCATCCTGGGTAAAGAAGTTGGTTTGATTTTACTTTTGATGTCAGTTATAGCATAGATGGAATAAACCTCTGCTCTTCTTTGCTTCCAAAGAAAGTATGTTAGTCCTGGAGGAATATATTCTACATATCTGATCATGTTCCTATGATAATGCAATGTGATGGCAATTTCTCTCCCCCAAACACATGCTTGATTTTTCTCTTCTAGCAATGCAGAGAAGGTAGATTATTCCGAAAGATGTTTTCCACTCTTTTCACTTATTTTAGTCTTTCTGAGCTCTAGAACCCTGCTCTTCAGCTAGGTTTCTGCCTGGGCTGGTGCTGCTCATCTCCCTTGGGGTAACCCAGAAGCCAGGTTTGGCAGTAGTTGTTTTTTTCTGCTCTGGCCACATTGGGTCAATCAGTTTGTCCCAGCTGACAGTGCTAGGGTGCTGTATGGAAACTCCATTGCTCAGGGAATGGGGTCATGCTGTTCTTGGCATAGTCTGAAAGTCAGTCTTACAACCCAAGAATGCCGCCTTCTGAAGCTTCTTTCTCCCCATCAATTCTCTTTAATAATAACAAAGATAAAAGACCTATTTAGAATCTGATGGTGTGATTCCATGGTGTAGAGCTCAGATATAATAAATGTAACTTCAGCTGCCCCTAGCAATAACTTTTTCAAAAGAATGTAACCAATATGCCAGTAGAAATATTGTGGACTGCTATGACTTCAAATCAGTATTAATGTACCTTGATGTGGCTCCTGATTGTGGAAAGGTGCACACATACATCTAGATTGTAGCAAATTTGTATACTATCAAATTCATTTGTGCAAATATATGTGTTCATGTAATTATAGTCTGCATTACTACAATACAGATGCACAGGGAAGCAGGATTAAGATTGTGCTGTCAACTTCAATTTGAACATCCCCTGGCATCTGAGAAGGCTGCAATGCAACATTAGCTTGTGGTGAAGCTATTGCTGCAGCTGCTAGAATTAGGCTCAACACCTCCTTCTCTTTGCAAGTCGCTGCTGTCCTAAACCCAGGTCATTCTGATCAGCAGCACACAAAAAAAGTGTATTAGGAATGGAAGTAACACCCATGGGGAATGGTAGGTAGTACAGAAATGGCAGTGTAGCTTCTCAGCAGAAATGGCCAGTGAGAGCTGTGACACAAGCACACAGTGTCCCTTGGACCTGGCCACCACTAGTGCATCTTGCTGCAAGAAAAAAATGAAGTGTCCCATGAGGCAGCTAGCAAGGAGCAGCTCTCTCGTTGCTTCATCATTACAGAACTGCCACTTCTGGAGAAAAAGGACTGACCCAGCATTTAGAGCTGCTTCTCGAAAAGAGGACAGTGTCAGTATTTGACTTGTTTGTACAGCATATCATGAGGTAGTCATTCAATTCTCCTTAAGTTGAATTGTTGTTTAAAGACATTTTATGTCTATGGAAAGTGGTAGTTAACATGCAAAGGCAATAAAAAATATTATTTACAGAGAGCACATTAAAGCCATTTTTAAAGTAAGGCTTTAATGAGATAATATCGACATGTGAGAATTTTCTGGCTTGTATGTCTTTCTGATTGAGTATCCCACTTCTGTCTCTTGGTGTTTTAAAGTAAGGCTTCTTGCAATTGTACAGAATTTATAATTTGTCCTTAGGAAGCTGATACATCTCACCAGACTGTGACACGTTGCTCTGGACCTGTCGATAGATCTAAACTAAACTTCCACCCTGTACTTGGGATTTGCAAAAAAAAAAAAAAAAAAAAAAGAAGTCAGCAGGATTGAAAGGGACAACCATGAGTCCTTGACCATGAAAATTTTAAACAGGTCTAATATTAGAGAAAAAGAGCTGGGCTCAGAGAGTGGTGTTACGATAGCACGCACAGCTTTTCATGTACACGTTACTGTCCGATTTTCATTCTCACCAAAGAACATTACAGACTTTTTTGCAAGCTTCTCAAATGCTTGTGTCTTTCTCTTTTTCTTCTGTATATAATTGTGTCAATACTCTGATTTTCATCCCTGTTTTACTTTATGAGAGATGCTATTTGACATGCTTAGCTAGTTTAGCCGTAAAGGAAGGAAACACTGGGAAAACAGCATCCTAATATACTCATTATATTCAAGTCAACTGTGCTTGGGAAAAACAGTGATTTGGTTTATACATATAGGCCTTACCTATGCAATGGTTAGGCAAAGGAGCAAAGGCCAAAATTTTCAGAGACAGAAAATGCTTACAGTTCTTTTTACAAGTGTTCCTGTAAACTTGTTAATGTATCCACGACTGCCACTATATACAGCTGTTGGAGGAAAAGAAAAATTGGTATTAAAAACATCATGCTATCCACTTAGAGCCTCACTATCATCTAGGAAACTTATTCATAAAAACTTAAACCTTTGCTTTTTCATAAAATAATCATTACTGTTCCCAGGTTTCTGGCACAACTGACTTGGTAAAATGTCATGCATACATAGCTTTCCTATTTGAAAAGCAGTCTAGGAAAAGATAATATTTGCCTGATTACATACGAGTAAATTACTATTTCAGACAACACAGCTGAATGTATTTTATGCAAAAATATTACAATGCATGGCTCTTCTAAAACAAAGATAGGCCAAAGCATCAGTAATTATAACAGTCCTTATGCAGGTTCACAGCAGTACAGTGATTTTCTTTCATTTGATAATTACCTTGTTAAGCTAGTGTCCAGCTAGCTCTGTATCTTTTAAAGAAAAATAATCTGCTCATTAATTCATGGCAGAGCTCCAGCACTCTTCATCAAAATATTGGTCTGGAAATTTAACTTAGTTTTAGAATTTCTGGACTCAAGTAAGCAGCTCCTTCTCAGATTCCCTCTGGATCATTTGCCATACTCTTTTTCCATTTCTTATCTCTATTATTATACTTCAAATTATGCCATACTTAGTTGCCTGTGTTTGGATGAGCTCTGCCCAGTGCTATGTAAATGGCATGAACGCCCTCTCTCAGTACAAACCAGAGTATGCAATTTTATTTTGCCTGTCCCATTTCCCCTCTAGCTTTGTTTTAAATGGGGAAGAAAAAAAAAAGAAGAAAAGAACAATATATATCTCCTTTTTAACTCATATATTTTTCAGACTAGACAGAGACATGGTTCATGTTGCAAGGATGGCAGATAGCACAAGAATCTTTTAGCAAAACATGTAAAAGTTTCCTTGGATGATGTGAGAATGGCTACAGATCCTCAAAAGGAAGTTTCTTCCATTCTTTGATATTTCAAACATAGCTCAGACTTCTTTGGTGGGATTGCAGAGTGCTGTTGACAGACTTAGATCAGTGGAAACCTTTCTTAAAAGTTACATTTTCTTCTTTTTCTTCCTCCAGAAGAAATCTAGCTTCCTGTTTCACATCTTCGATGCCTTGTGCTCACTGAGAATAGCAACAATCAGGTTTATCCTGTTGCTGAACTAGCTTAAATATAGACATCTATAAAGACAGCAATAATGAATCTCAGCTAATATCCTGTTTATTCTTACAGAGCTTTTGTATAGATTCCTTTGCTGTCACTGAAGATGCTTTTATGATTTCTGTAATGTATTTCTCTTTCAAAACAGCAGAGAAGCTTTCATCTGTCTGCCATCATTACTATTTACAATTGCAGTGGCACTAAAGATGATCTTCCTCAAGTTTCCAATCCACAGTATTTTCTCAGGCGCTTCAAAACTGCCAGAAGTTATTTCAGGGATAATACATTTAATATAGACTATTAAATCTGATGCCTTGAATTCCTCAAGACATGTCAGGAGTGACTCAAGCTCTTATTTGTTTTCCCACGGACCATATGAGAGCATCCTTTTATTGGAAATCAACCCAATTTTATCCATTGCCAAAAGTGCAATGAAAATTAGTTCAGTATGGCTGAAAGGTCATAAGATGCTTTGCTAAAGGTATATCTCATCAGAGTCCTCCACCGAGTGCTCTAGACATGCTGCAGAGTAGGAAAGTCCAATTTTCTACTTAAAGGAAAAAAAAAAGGCATGGGGGGGTTGAGTAGTGGTGTTTCAAAGTCCTCCTTTGCTTTTACTTATCATGACATCTTAAGTAGCCTGTTCTCTTTTGACTTTGTATGGCAATCGAGTGCCCAGTTCCCTCATACGCTCTCACATCCTGACCTCGTGCATAATCGGAGAACATGAAAGTGGGAGAGGGCAGGAAGGAGCTCTGGCCTGTTGGATTCCCCCTGTGAAGGAGTCGTTACCCTTACCAGCTCCTAAGCTGTCAGTGCATAGGATGTGACATCCAGAAGTGCCTCTCTGCAGCCTCCGGGCTGACCGTAATTCCCATGTGGATGGAAACTGAATTGCCTTTAGCAACTGCTCCCTGTTCCCTGGTAGGAAGAACCAGCCCCCCTATTCAGGGACATTGGCAGGCATGCACTGAGCCTGCCTTCCCTTCACCACAGACTTCTACACCTGTAGTTCCAAGGATCCCTGGAATGCTTTGGAAGTGCCACTTTACTGGTTCATCCCACCCAACTGAGCCAGCTGGTAGAAGACATCTGGATTTGTACAGTTTGGGAATTTTTTTTAATGATTTTTGGTCAAAGTAAGAAATCCCCAACAAGATTCAGTCCAGACCTTCCTTCCCTGTTCAGATAGCAACACGTCACTAGGCAGAATTTTACTGAAGCCCACACGCCTTTCTTTTGAGGTTTGGTCAGGCTGTGCTGACTCTTTTAAGTTTGGTGGGATGCAGGCATTCATCAGTGCTATGTCTCTGTAGGCAGAAAAGTGTCTTTTGAAATTAGAAGGGTGCCACACTGTAGAATCTCAGCAAGCATCACGGCCTATGCATTTGACACAGTAGGGAACAGTTTCCCTTTCTTGTTTCTGCAGTATTTGGACATCAGAACTCCCCCAAGCTCCATATTACCTGCCACTTCATTTCCCCTCTCCTGTGCATGAGTAAGTGCAGACCCTACCACAGGAACAAATCCTTCTCCTAGCTGGAGATAGAGAGTCACTGCTGGAGCTGGCCAGGGAAACTGGACCTGAGACCCTGAGGGGCAGCTGGTATTGGTAAAAAGGGTTTGTAAGAGTTCCCAGTGTCTGCCAGTGGGATAAATACAGGAAAAGGAGGTAAGAGAACAACAGATCCCAATTATTTATTTTGGGGTGTTCATTTCTAAGGCTCAGTGCTTGGCTTGTAGGAGACATTCAGGGAAACCTAGCACCCAAAAGGCACTGTGATCCTCACCAGACTGTTGTGGGGTTTTTTTAAAGTAAATATCAAGGTGCATAGTTATCTTAGAATAACCTTTGAGCATTCTGAGCTCTTATATCTCTTGTGAAAGGCAACACAGTGAGCTGGAGAAGTAGCATTCAAAAAACTCAGAAAATAATGAGTCCAGGATGAATTCTCTTGCTCTATATGTAGATGCTAGGAAAAACAGACATCCTCTGTGTTATAATTCCTGAACTTTTACTACAAAATAATTTATTAATTTTTTTAGACCACCCTTCATAAAGCTTTGGAAAAGATACTGCCTGGATAGAAAATTATTTCTGTAGTTAGCCTCTTCTTTTACTGTTATTTATTTCACTTATTTTTCTGCCTTTGCCACATTTTGCCTCATTTCAGAGAGAAGGCACTGAAATAGCATGGGAACTGCTGTTTTCTCCGGGTCCGGAAAATTGCCAAATCCCATGCTAAGTTACTTATCATTGTAAGAGAGCCCATCTGATTTTAAGATCAGAGTCAATAAGGTCTAGCTATGTAACCAAAGTTCTGAAAGCTTGCATGATCTAAACTGGACCTCCTGTGAGTTGTACATCACCATAAAATGCAAAGCAGATATTTTTCTCTTGCTGTATGTGTTGCTTGAGGTCTGAGAAGAACTCACAGAACTTGTAGAGGGAAAAAATCTCTCCTCCACATTGGCATCATTAATCCTGCATTTTCTACAGCCAAATATAAATTAACTTTATGTAGCACAGAGCTAAAAATCAAAGGCAATAAAACCTTGTGGGTTACTTCTAATATTCTACGGCATGTCTGACTGCATCACATTATCAATGGAGAAAAGACAGTTTCCATTTCAGCACAGAGTCTTTTCCAGCTTTTTATCGTATAACCTCTTGTTTTCATGAGGGAAATTACCGTGCTCTCATTAATTTTGTCTCTGCCACTTTTATCATCCCAAAGGTGAAAAATTCTGTACCCAGTGATTCCTGTCCAGGGGCAGTTCTGAGAATTTCTGCTTTTGCATACTTTTTTTTTTAGTGAGGTTTTTTTCTTCTTTAATTCATAACTAAAAGCTGCTGTAGATAATACTGTGCAAGCAATGTATTGTATGTGCTAAGTAAAGCTGCTGCCTTCTGCTATGATTTGTGACTGGAGTTACACCTCAACAAGGGGAAAAGGTCTAAGGGATGCAGCTAGCAAAGGATCAAAGTCTTGTCTATTCAGGTTGTGACAGTTAATTCAGGTAAGGTTTGTTCTGTTGGACAAGTTCAGATGCCTTCTTTGATTGCCTATCCTAAATACTGCAGCACGTGGGAGATGGGTATCCGACAGCTCAAAATGTCTTTCCACGTGCACAGGTACCTCAAGCTTCCAGGCTCATCAGCGAGTTATCTTCTGCACAGATCAATTGTGAAGACTTTCTAGTTGACCCTTTTGCAAAGGGAAGTCCATCTGCTGCTTAGAACTAGATGGTGTGAATTTTGGTCATCACATTTGCAATGGTGTTTGCCTTCACTTGCAACACAGTTTCCCCTGTTAAATTTTTAGCATCCAGGATGCCTTTGGTCTATATGTCTAAGTTTCTTGTAAGTAAGAAGTGCTGATGTCTCTGTCCATTATTAAATGTCTGATAGAAAAGGGCAATACTTGGTCAATCACATGGCAGTTGTGATGGATTTGTGAAGCTAAACTGTTAGTGATTCATAGCTGTCTCATTTTGGGTAGGAGAGGTAACCTGTTAGGCCCTCAAGAAAGACTGAGCCTTCTGTACCACTTCTTCATTCATATTTTTTTGACTGTAGTGGCAGCCTGTGTAGATTGCATCATCTTGTCTATCATTTGCCTTGTAACTGTTAGGTATCCATATAAATATATGGCTAAGGAAATGTAATTGAATGAATTATACAATAATTTTATTAGCTGACACAAAAATCGTCTTCTACACTTTTTTCCCCTAGAGAAATACCATGACATTTGTGTAGATGTGAATTAAAAATGCCATATAGATAGAGCCTGGGCTTCTGAACTCTGTTGAAAATGGAATATATATAGCTGTCAAAAACAGTAACAAAAAACTAGGCAGTGAGGAGGCAGATCTGTCATTCAGACTGATTGGGCTTACATACGTTCACCACTTGCTGTATCTTGCACTATGCAGCATTTGATCGTCCAGACGGCTTTTATCAACTGTTCAACTGACAGAAGTCCATTGAAAATTGGCCTAACGCTGTGTGAATTACCTTGCTATGATTCCTCAGGCACCCCAGGGCGGCTGTTAAAGGCTGAATCCGATTCACCTCTGTGCTCGTGTCAGACTAAGCAGGTGCTACTTCTGTTTTTATTTGTTTTATCTGATTATTCATTTAACGGAAATTGCCAAATAAAGAGCCCTGACAACTTCTTGGAGCTAAAGAGAGGAGAATTTCCTGGGATGTAGTGTTTACCCCTTCCCTAATGTCAGTTTTGTTTTCATTCCTTTAAAATACATATCCATGTTCAATTAAGTTTAGTTTTCTCAAACAGCTAAGTTGTGTATGCTGCTTCCAAAGCAAGGCAGGCATGAGTCTTTGCTGTGCATTTTCTAGTGGCCAAAAAAGATGCAAAGGATCAGAGAAGATTTATTTACAGGATAAAGTTTTACAGACATAAATGGTTTCAATGAATTGGGTAGATTTTATTTTGGTGTTTCATAATTCCCAAACTTCTGTGGCTACTTCTGAAGTGCTATTCCTGCTGTTTACCAGCACTTAAAAATATACAAAGGGCCAGGACTCTTTGCATTAGTAGATTCATCTTCATTTCTTTGTCCTTTCCTGCTTTGGAGATCAGGCGCTGCCTGGCAGGGAGCGTGCTGTTCTCTCACCCTGCTCCCAACGCTTCATGTAAAATGTGAGGCTCTTCATACTCGGTTACATTGATAGGAACGAAGTGGCACAGTGCATGTGGTGTGTTACCCAAGTTAAAAATCACACACGATGCGAAATGCACATGGTGTTTGACACAGGAACCACAGCTATGAGTGTAAGACTGCGCTCAAGCCCACGTTGAGGTGCCACCTTTTTCCCTCCTGCAGCAGGCAGAAATCTGTGCGTTAAACGTCAAGTGCTGTATGAATTTCTGCTCCCTGTTCTTTGCGTGTGCTTATGTGTATATTTGCAAAATCACAACTCATACCTGTGGTTTTATTTATAAAGCAAAGTCTTTGAATGGACAAAGTTTTAATGGGCACAGTGTGAGCAGGGACATTTAAACCTTTCTGTACTAAGTTGAGAAGTCGAACTTTTTAAACTTTGGCTCGTGTCTGAAACAAATCAGGCTGAAATCAGGGAATGCAATGGCTGATAACTTAATCTTTTGAGAGGAATTTCATCCTATGGGGAAACATTCCCATTTAGAAGACTGAATTCTCACCTGAATCTGATCTCAAGTTGGCTTCCCAGTGCTGTCACCCTTGTGAAATGGCTATTAGTCCTTTCATGGATTAATCTAAGCTTGATCGTCTAGAGTGGGTATCATTTGGATACGTCTGAATTAGATAATAAAAAATTGCTTTGTTTTCCTGGCACAATTGGCGAGGAATTGGAACTAGAGAGCATCTCAGTTGATACCCCGAATCCCAAACAAATCCCAGTGCCAGCTAGGAAAGCTCAGGCATAAGTTTAGCATCTGTGACCACTTCTCTTGTTCTGAGTTAGTTACGCATGAAGTTTTGGATTATCTGCAAAGTGGTGGCAAAATCATCCCTGTGGTATCAAACAAGGTACCCTAGTTCATTTTGTGAGGTCTCTGAAATAGACTCTGGGAGTGCAAATATTTGTCCGAACTGGCCGTGGCAATTCACTGGTTTTAAACAATTGAACGACTGTCATACTGCCTCCCTAGGTGCTAAAAATCAATGATAATGCCAGAGTACTTCGTTCATTGTTATTTTAGAAAATCCCTAATCAAAACAAGTATAAGTGCTGATGTGTGCTCAGTGGTGGAGTTTTGTGTGTTCCTTGGAAAGATGATATTCCCTGGAGAGAGAGGAAAGGATTAGAAATGATAACCACTTTTTAAATACATCAGCTTGCTCATGTGTGTGGTGTTTTTTATCAGCTTTACAGCAAAAGCTTCATTTGATTTGTGCAGGGATGTGGATAATAAGGAGAGAGGCCAGCGAGCTGATTTTTATAGTCTGTTTGTAGCTTAAACAAAGATCTGGGATTTTGCGGATAAAGACCAACTGAAATACAGCAGATTATGCAGATTTGGGTTTTTTCAAAGATTTGTTAATTTTCCCCCTACACAGCCTGAATTTCATGTGTCCACTCCACATATAGATGGAGTTTTGATTCAGTTCTGCCACAAACCCTGTTTTAAATCCTGTTCCTTGACCTGGGCCAGTTCTTCATATTCAGGAACGTGCCACGCTTGGGCACTATTGTGTTTGTGATAAACAGGGTTTGAACTTAGACCACCAGGATACTAGCAGGCATGGTTCTCACTGCTAAAACGCCACTGTTCTGGATAAAATCCTTGCAGTCAAACAAGAGGTGGAGCAAGCTGCCATCTTCAATGGAGGGTGAATATAAGTCGGTGGCATGGCTCCAGATTTCCTGTGACACAGTTAAAAAGCTTGATGAAAACTCAACTGCCTTGTCTCCTGTACAGGAATGGAATGCACAGCCCTGCCAACCGATTTCTCAGTGCAGGCAGAACCAGTATTTTTCCCTTTTTTTTGCATTTAATTTTGTGCTAGCTTTATGCTTAAGTTAGGATCACTTGAATGTAAAGTGGCTTCTGGATGCTGAGAGCCAAGTGACAATTGCTGCTAAAGTCCAGCACTGCAGCTCCTGCACAGACTCTGCAGTTCACAGCTTGCCTTCTTGCTAAGCAGAACAAGATGCCTCCACAACAGAGCTGGGACCTCCTGCGTTGGATGTTAGCTGGTAGCGCAAAGAACCAGATAAATAAAAAGCATCACAGAGATGCTCCGTGTGAAAGTATCCCTGTTATTTTTAAATCCATGGCAGAAAGATAGGCAAGTGCAAGGCAGAGTGGCAGGACAACACATTTTATTAATACTGCTAGTTTTCTTATTCTGATGAAGTTTTTTAGTCCAATGTTGGAAAAAAAGTGATGGTTTTGAAATGAATTTTTAAGTTGGTCTAGAATTTAACTATCTCTTCAGAAACTGAGATAGGGATGTTGGTCACATTTATTTTTAAATTCCAAAGAAAACAAATATAGGAATAAAACTGTTTCCCTACAGCACTTGGAAAGCAAGTACTATTTCATCCACCAGGTACATGACCACCTGGAAATTCGATTGACTAAAAATTGGCTAAACAAAGCTGAATCTGTAAGGAATATTTACATTGCAGAGAAAGCTGCAAGGAGTAACTCAGCAGTGTTCTTGCAGGCAATGCGATGTAGTGGGCAGAGCTCTGGCACAGCTCTGGGGGGCATGAGGACACATGGGTCTCAACTTGTAATTTGTGAAACAAGTAAAGCAATGCTTCTAACTTCTGGGTTTTAATTTTTCTGACACATTATTTATACACTTTGTATTTTCAATGAGCCATCCTTTCACCTTTAAGCAGGAAACAGAAAATCAAAATATGTGGTACAGGCAAAATGAAACATTCTTGAATAAACTGGTTACTGGTAGGAAGACTGAACCAGCTGTCAGTGACTTAGAACAGCTAAGGGATGGGAGCTGTTTTTGCTCATAACAACCAGACTGTCCCTCGTTTTAGAAGACTCTTAGATATTTTCAGCTTGTGTTTGCAAATTTGCCATCTTTGCTGTAGTCTTATCATACCTCATGTACACTGACACTCGGATGAGAGATTTCTGATGACGGCTCAGCCTGAGTGATCAATTACTGCATATTCAATCTGTAAAGCATGTTGGGTTCTTAGTGAGGTTAAGATGCTGAGTTTTCCAGTACTAAGGGTCAAACTCTGATACTAGTCCTCGTGTTAGGTAGTACCTAATGCTGGATCGACTTCAGTGGGCATGTGTGTTGAATGCAGTGTTGTTAAACATGCGTTAAGGTAGCTGATGTAACCTGCAAAAGAATAAACATCCTTATATAATACATGTGGTTAAAAAATATTGCCTTTTATAAAACCATTTGCTATACATGAAGAGGAAGATGTCAGAAAACAACATTCAGAGCTTTCAGAAAAACAAGTAATGAGACCTTCACTTTCAAGTCATCAGTAAGTGTGTTGTATTTTGTGGTGTGGTTTTGTATGGCACCAGGCTGTGAGTTTCCATGATGTTCAGTTCTCTTGCAAGTATCTGTCCACAAGCAGTTCTGAACGACCTGCTTTTTATTTTGCTGTTTTGAAAGGACTGAATTAGTGGGGCTGCTGTTGAGGGACTGCCAGCCAACTGCCATCCTCAATTATATCTGGCCTTCTTCAGCTTCAGTAAGGTGAAGTCACAAAGTCCCTTTAAGAGCCTTTTTGCTCTACAGGAAATGCCATGTTTAAGGTATAGTAGTGCATCTATCATGAAGTGTTCAGTTAGGAGGCAAATCATTGCTAAGGGAGGTAAGTTTGGTCTCTGGGAAGCAGATGAAATAGAAACCAAGCTAAGACTCTCCAATATAAATGAAAGAATTAGTATCAAAAGGATAATTGTGATTGTGTGAGAGAAACCCTGTGTTGCTCTGACTTTCATACAGCTGGCCATTGAAATTCAGGGCCAGGTTGTGCTGGATACATAAAGGCTTATTTTGAGGAGCTGGTCCAAGGGGAAGAGCTCCCAGTGGGGGACTGATGTCACCAGGACAGGCTGCAACCATACTGGTTGGTATGGCTGCATTCATACCAGCATTGCACAGCTCAGTGTTTCCAGTTTGTCATGAGCACTGGCCAGTGTGGGCTTTTAAAACTGGCCCTGCCTTGTGGGGTGAGGAACCCCCTGCTCAGGGAAAGGACATCCTCCCCGTGACACAACGTCTTTAGGTCAGCGCTGGGGGGAATTAATTACTGGAGATTTAGCCTTGCTGCTAGCCAGAAGGCTCCTGCATAACTCTGTCCTGGATTTCAAGAAG
This sequence comes from Gallinula chloropus, assembly GCF_964237585.1. Lineage (NCBI taxonomy): Eukaryota > Metazoa > Chordata > Aves > Gruiformes > Rallidae > Gallinula > Gallinula chloropus. The sequence continues at coordinate 6,271,916 of NC_140092.1, read as the reverse complement.
TGGGTTATCGCAGCTTAGCTCAGCATGTTGACTCATTAGGGGCCTTGGAAGGTACCTGCATGCTTGGTCCTGCCAGTGGAGGTAGGCACTCTGCTTTGTCGCAGGCTGAATGCAGACAGCGCCCCAAAGCTGGGTACCAGTGGCAACCTTCAGTCCTCTGCATTTCCCAGGTGCTGCTTCCAAGAGTGCCCGTCAACAGGAAATAATTTCTGTGTCTTACTGCCTTGTTCCATGCGTTCCATTGATCCGCTCAGCACTTCAGAAATGGTAGAAACATGACCTTCCCCATGAATTTTTAACATAAGGGCCCTTAACTTGCAAACCCGTCTGCCCCTGCACACCCCAGAGGACTAAAGCCAGAGCAGCCTGGTAGGGGAGCAACGTGTTGGTTAGCAGAGATCATCCTGAAACTGGCAGAACTGAAGCCTAAACACTTCCTGATTCTTTTAGAAATCTCCACCAATTTTAGGGTTTTTCTGTTTTAAATCTATTAAGCAGAATCAAATTTTTAACCCGTGCTTTAAATTAACTTTCTGAGCATAGCAGTTATTTCAACCTGTCGTTCTTAATCTATAAAGTTAATTTTTAATGCTTCAGTTTACAATTTGGAATAAGATTTTATAACATTCCATTACTGTACATCAATTTGACAAGATTCTGCTATTAAAGTTAAATGTTTTAACACATTTATAGTTGCAAACAATCTCTGTTATTGTGAGATTTTTTAGCAATAGATATAAGCTGAAATAAGTAAATTTTATCTGTTGTGAAAATAGTCTGTCATTGTTAAACAGAATTTCTATTATACACATATTATTTACTATTATTTGAATTAAAAGGAACAATTTATTTACATTACAAATTGTAAATTTAATTTACTGTTAAACAGTTAAATTACAGCATTTGGAAGCTAAGCTGCCAGTAATTTGACCATAAATGTATGTGATTTTTTTTTCCCCTGAATGCTGCACAAAACATTATGAAAATGCATAAATTACCAGAGAGGGAGTGCTATTCAGCCTCTCCTAATTTTTATCTGAAAATCTATCCATTTTTAGCATTAGAAAGTAAGATGCAATAATGTATTCAGAGTGACAGAACAAGGGATTCTGATGTCTTTCAGCGCCTAACACCCTTCTTAATGCTTCTAGGTTTTGATCCTTTAAGATATCATCTTTAAAATCATTGTGAAGGAAAACTACTATAATGTATGTGATACAATGCATCTGGTATTGGCTTTCATGCTTTTTTTTTTTTAAACTGCCCTTTTTTCAAGTGCTTTAAACTCATATGTATTTTTAACTGGTTTCTATAATCAACAATTACAACTGACAACAGTTCTCCTATAATTCACCAGGGTCTGGGTCCTACAAAGTGTTGAGTGCTGTGGTGCTGATCTCACAAGGGTTACCTCAGCTTTAACCTGAGCACGCACCTCTGTTCCCTCCTGGTTTAGTGCAGTGATAGCAGAAGGGCTCACATCTGGCTGATGGATCTTGGGGGTGGGGGCAGCAAAATAAGAAACCTGCCCAGGTCTTGGCATCAAGCAGCGTTTGAGCCCTGAAAATGAAGAAGGGCTGAGTAGAGGCTTGAACCCTTCCTTGCTGCCCATTCTGGCTTCCAAACTGGAGCCCTTCAGTTCAAATTCTTACTGGCATATGCTACCAGATGGCTGAAGGTGCTGCCATGTATGTTTTCTGCCACATTGCATTCACTCTGGTGGGATACAGAAAGGAAGCATGGTAAGACCAGGTAGTGCGCTGACAGAACTAATAAGGTGGCAACCTCAGGTTTTGAAGGGCCAGTAAGAATTTGTAAGTTATTAGTGGCACATGGCTGTTGCTGGATGTGATCATCTGTTTTTTGCTACTGTGGAATGTACAGAACATGCACAGATCATCCGCTACTAAGCAGAGACTTTAAAAGATGCCTATGGCTATCAGTTAATTTTCCAGAGACTATACAGACCTACTTTAAGTGATCAGCTTGTCCCTTCTCAAGCTTGGGCACTTAAAATTTACATTTTCTTGTCGTTGTTCTGAATTCTGGATCTGGCTTTTAATTTTTCTGCTGCTGGTTGGACCTCAAATACCGTCCCTACCTACGCAGGGGCTGTGTTTCCTGTATCTACTCTCATGTTCATTCTTCATTTTCTTTGGACCAGAAGTCAGAGTCACAATTTGGTTTATATACCAAACAAGAAAATATTTTAAAATTTGTTACTAGACAACAATGAGAATGTTAACATCATCAAGAAATGAAAAGCTGAATTGCTTGTGCAAGCACAGTTGGAATGATTACAATTTACCATCTTTTCTCTACTCCAGCTCCTCTACTCACCCTCTTACTACATCAAAACTCTGAGATGAAATATCGCATCCTGACTTTCCGTTTCCTTTAAGGTCTGCTTCTGTACCCATCACCTCTTACATTGCTGCACACTTGACAAATCAGAACAGCATATGTCTTTACTGTGCTGTCATGTGCAAGAAGCAAATTAAAGTGTTTTGTGAATCTCACTGCTAGTTTTATTTCTACATGATGTGGTACAGTGTGTTTGCACAAGCTGTGCTGACAGATAGGATGGAGAACATATACCTACCTTGAAAAATTATTGTCTTATCAAACATTAGTTGGCTATGGTTTTGAGTTAGATCTTGTCCTGAAAAGAGAGATTCAGGCAGTGATGAACATACCCCATGGGTTCTTCACACCCTATTTGAGAATATTTCCATTGAGAGCAGAGCAGAACGGTACTAGAGAGGCACCGAGTGGAATGGCTGTCAGTATGGCACTGTCTGTGTGTCCCTTGTGCACCACTGCCCCATCCTCTAGCTGCCTTTGGTTTATTTGTAGTTGGCAGATTCACAGGGATGCTCTTTGTGGAGTGCTGGCATGGGCAGCTGGCATGAACCAGTTGTTCGAGATGAGCAAACTCCTTTCTAAAGTCTGAAAACAACATTATTCAGAGCAGGAAGAGGTCAGGATGTATCTTTTTAACGTAAGGAAAGCCTCTGATTTGAGTCATGCAAGCAAATTTCCTTGGTGCTTCTTGTTCTCATGCTCTGTGTTATTGAGTTGCACATATTGAGTTCCCTGCCTCAGAGTAGCGTGCCATGGGTACATCTGTAAAAGGTCAGTATATAATGATATAGCAGTTTGTACTTGACATCATTTTTCACACTGGATTTTTTTTTTTTCCCTCCTAAACATTTCTGAAAAACATCTCACAGTTTTTAAGCACTTCTGGGCTGCATCTGAACCAGCTGCCGTTAGGAATTCGCCATCGCACTGCTCACCCATCCCTAACCTTGAAATGTTCAGAAATAAATAAATAAACGGATTAGCATAAAATAATATAGTAACCCACCGAATTTATTTAGTTTAATTTATGCTAATCATGGTATATTGGTGCTCTGGCAGATAAAATAAAGCTGGTGGAGAAGATTGCGTTGAGGAAGCTATGACAATTAACCCTCGAAATTATCACTCTGAAAGTGGGTTCAGCTTTGCCATTGAAAAGAACCAGTCCAACAAATTCTGTTGGCTGTCAGTAATAAGGTGGATTTGTTAATATTAGGGGTGTGTAAATTTAATTTTTTCTTTACATATATATGCACACACATGTGTACACATGTATTTTCCTAGGGATGTGTCTATTTCTGTTAGGTGTTAGAAACTAAAATATTTCAAAAGATGAAAATATAATTTAATCCAGGAGTGAATTCACCTTATTTTCTGTAGCCTTTTAATGATTTCTATCTTATAATTCTAATTTGGTGGAGGAGGGGGCTATATATTGTACCATTTTAGGAATCACTGTACATAGTACAAAATTGAATACTAGTAACACCAGAATTAATAAAAATGACCAAGCAGAAAAGGTTGTGTTTGATCAGAGGATAGGTGGTTGATATTAAGTTGCATCTGTTATAATTCTACCTTGGCTTTGGCTACCAGAGGAAACATACAGCCTCCAAAAATAAATAAAATTATTATCATAAACAAACAACTGTCTCAGGGCTTCTCATGTGCTCTAGTTCCTGTGTGTGCTGATTTGCTTTTAGATGTAAGTTAACTCCTTTGGTTTCTGACTGACAAATTTGAATAGCGCTCTCTGGAAACAGAATATTAGTTGTAACTTTTTTCACACAAAATGAAGATTGAAATTGGGGGTAAGGCTGGGGGAAGAAAAAAAAAAATTCCCTTCTTCACCTTGGACCACATTGCATAAGATAAATGTCAGATAGGATTTAAGTGCAGGCAGTCTTTGAAAAGGTAAGATAATTTTACTCTTTGCTGGGTTGGGGGTAGGATTTTTATTGGTTTACTTTGCTTTTTAAGGAGTAGAGCCACAGGCTTAAAGGTGATGGCAAGGATTTTCCACAAAAGATGCCTCAATTAGATTTAAATTGTATTTAGGACATATGTAGGTGGACTAATTTTCAATATTACGGCGCAAGCAATGGCAATCCAAGTCCCATGAGGACTGCAGGGTGTCCACCTTTTTTAGAATCCATCCACTTGTTTTGCTGCTGCTTCTTGTAGTTTTAAATCATACTATGGTCAGCCTTAAAACAGTTGTCTCCTGGTTACTGCCTGCAACGTCTGATCAAATGGTGGGAGCTGAGCAAGTAGACGGCTCTGCACAGGGAAGAGTAAAACTGGTGATGTGAAACTTCTGCCACGCACGCAAAACAAACATGAAAACAAAGCTCATTTTCTGAAATGCCTTTTGTTTGCTGTTATTATTTGAAGCAAAGGTCACTAGCAAATTTTCAGACACAATTACAATCTCTTATGGATCGCGTTATCTGTTGAACTTGCATAATAGTTTTCATTTGAAGTCTTGTTTTCGGTCACAAGTTGCCAGAGTGTCCACTTGGGGGTTAAAAATGCTCCTGCTGCACACCTGCCTGGAAATCCCATTTGTCAGCCTGAACAGGGCTTGAGCCATTTTCTAATATGGACCAAGATAAAATATACTTTTCCACTTCTAGGGAGAATATTCGTGGACTCCGACAGCTTGTTCGGCTATAGGTAGAAACTTGAAATCTGGCATGGAAATAGCTCTCATGAAGAAGTGCTGTTGCTTTTTCGAGAGAAAATTGCTTTTGATTTGACTGAGCTGTAAGCCTTTGAGCAAGTGGGAACAAATTTTATTCTCTGTGTTTGCAGGGTGTGCAGCAGAGGAAAGTCTCTGTGCATATGGTTCATTTAGTGGAAGTGCAGAGGAGAGTGCAATCTGCTTCTGGAAATGGGTGGAGGCACCTGAGGCTTCTGCCTCTCCTCAGCTCCTAGAGATGTCCTAACTGATAAAAAACAAGCAAGCAGGTTCTCCTATACACACTCAGTCATGTCGCCCCACCCCAGAGTAACAAACGAAGCAAGAGACTGTTTTTAACCTCTGGAGTTGAAGTAACATCATGGTTGCAGTGCAGGGGTAGCAGGGTGTGTCTAATCTATTCCTTGCCACATCTGCTGCCTCAGTTTCTTCACTTCTAGCTAGTATCCATCCTACATTTGAATCTTTGAACAGACATCTCACATACTTTTCAGATACTCAGTTTCCCTCAAATTATTTTTTTCCCAGCCATCTTTCCAAGACCAACATATTCCATCCAGTCCCTTACCAGAGCTTAATTTTTTATTTGGTCTGCACAGTCTACCCTTCCCTAAAGTTCAGACTGCTCCTCTGGATTTGACAGCACAGCACAGAAGAAGGGATCTGTGGCATGTTCCTTCCAAACAGCTGGTGTTGCCTGTGCAGGCAGCAGCCCTCCTGAGCTCTCAGCTCCCCTGCACCTCCTTGCCTTTCTCACTCACCGAGCCCTGAGCTTTCCTTCACGGGCAGCTGTGCCACCTGACTCTCACTTCATGTGTAGATCTTCAATTCCATCACCCTGAAGGAGACAAAACTGTTGAATCTAATATATATTTAAAAGGCTAGCTCTGTGATAGGTCTGAGTGCTTTGCACTGTGCAATTTTACTATCTAAAGCAGTACCCAATTACAATTCCTCTGACAGGTACTGATTGACACCCCCATTCCAACAGGGTCAGCTCCAGTCTTCCCAAAACACCCCTCCATGAACCCTGGCTTGACTTCCTGCCTGCAGACAGAGGTGCTGAAACCAGGCTCAGGAGGCACAGCAGCTTCTCCCTTGGGTGCAGCGAGGTGAGCAAAACCTCCCTGCAGCACCTTCATTCAGCAGAGCTGCTTCACCACAGGCAGTGGGTCGAGATCGGAGCGCCAGGCCAAGGACGGATCTACCTATTGTAGAAAGATATGATTTTCATATTTTTCTTGTCTTTATTACAAACCTGTTTTGTCCAGAAAAGCTGCCAAATAGACACATCATTCACGCTCGCTCAGGCCTGCCTGTTGGCCCGTCCCGCTCCATCAGAGCCAGTAACGCTCCTGACCCCATTGGACTTGGTCCCCGCAGAGATTTCGTAGGAGGGATGCTTTTCTTCCTTAGGCCTCTAGCTGCCAGGCTTCCCTGGTACAGACCAACACAGTAATAAAGCTAACTTAGTCACTGCTAAATTAATTATGTTGTTAATTGGTTAACCTAGGGCAGGCTGTATGGAAAAAAGTCTTAATATGGGCTTGTTGGCAAGAGTGGATGGAGCTGGGCAATGCACAGATATGACAGTGGGACATTTTCATTGTAAAACAGTGGAAGATGATGTAGGGTTGAATGTTGCAAAATGTTGCTAATATTGTTTGAAAAGCCACAAAGTCCTGTGGAATTAAATCACAGGCACACGAGGACCAGGTGTAGGGAATTTTGGTATCTCTTTTTCATGCTTAATTGGTACAGCCTTACCATTCTCCTGGCTGTCTGGTCTACAGAAGGCACTGTGTCACAAAAGGTTAATGAGGTGGTGCCAGTTGAAATGCCAAGTGGAAACTCCTGGTTCCTGGGCCTTGAATCTGGTTCTTAGAACGGGACAGGATGCCACCATGAGCATTAAAAATAAAAGAAAACTAGAAAAATTTCTGAAGGTAAAACTTCTCCAGCAATGTGCTGCAAGGAAAAAAAATCCTAATTAAATTGCCCAAATCATTTTAGCCCCAGAGCTTGAAAATGTCAGTAAATAAATAATTGGTTATGCAAAGATTACTCTTTCCTGCTAATAGAGCATGGGAGAGAAGAAGCAAAGCCACTGGGGGTTCCTTCTTTGATCCATTGCAGGTAATAAAACTGCAGACAATGCCACTGAAATGAAGGAGAGGGGAAAAAAAAGGGAAAAAAAAAGACATTTCCTTTCATAGCTGTCAGTCCTTTCCTTGCTTTGGAAGGGAGGAAGGCAGGTTATCACTCGTGCATGTGTGAAATTCAGCCCTGTTTGCAGTATGATTGTGTAAATGACACTTTATTAAAAGCTAACTGTTATTTGCAGACTTTAAACTTAAACACAGACAAGTTCAAGGATAGATATAAAATCAATATAAATCTTCAAGTATTGCAGACAACATTTTGAAAGGTGACTATTTAGACTGTAGCAAGTGATTTACTGATAAGGTTGTTCTGCTGATCCGTTTGTTGCTGATTTGCTGTGCCTTGTCCATTAACATGACTGCAAAATGGGACTGAGAGCTCACATTGATTCTGCTGTAGCACTTTTATTTCATCCTCTGAGAAAATTGAGTACAGCACATCTGAAAGTTTGTACAAGAGAATTCCTAACACCTGATGCCAAGACACGATGTGTTTTTACCCAGAATGCACCGTGCATTTCAGATGATTCTTTTAATTGTGAACTGTGCTAAAAATCTTCATTTATTTTGGACCATTTAGGTGCATACAGAACCCTAGTAGTGTGCAAGCAGAGGTAATGAAGTGTTGGGTTACTGACTATGCCTTTAACGAGTTCTTATTTTCTTTATATGGATTCTGATTAAATTATATATGAATTCTGCAGTATTAATAGTATTTTCCTTGTATTACATGGACTGAAGCGAGCACAGTAGCCATGAAAGAGTGCCAAAAATTTCCTCCATGGCCCCATCTTCCCACATTAGCTCTCTGGCTTACCTGGTTCTGAGTACCATCTAATAGGTGAATGTCATTCATCTCAGCGACATTAGTTTGATGTCAAATGTGACTTAGTCTTTGAGGTTGATGGGATGATAAGTAGTCCACCTTTTCCCCCTCTGGGAGATAATGTCTGCACAAACCTGCCTTTTTACATTCAAAGGTCATGTCCAGTTGAGAGCGCAACATGTACAAATGGGATTTTAGGTACAAATTACCTTTTGTCCCTGAAAGTACAGGGGTTGTGCCACAATAAATATGCAGGTTTTTCTTCAATCTTACCTGTTCTATGACTCTTCAAGCAATTTTATAAAAAATGTACATAGCTTTATCTGGTCTCTTCAATTAGATCCTTGCCCCCAAAAGTCAGCTTTTCAAAGCACAAGTCACTCAAAAGAAAAAACCCCATATGCATAGACTGGACAAGCGTCTTTATATATATATAGAGTCACTGTGATGAACACAGTAGAAGAACTCCTATATGGTTTGAGGACAACAGATGGAAGTGCTCTAGAAAAATTTTTTTCTGAAGAGCTTTTTAAGTTAATTCAGCGATGATACATTTTTTTCTCATAATTTATATTTAGTATTTTAGGTCCCTTATTTTACTACCTACTGTAGAGCTTTGAAAAAAAATAACCTAAGATATGAAAAGAGGACATATAAATACTGGCTGATACAGTGCTGCATTGTGAAAGCATTATTTTTAATGGTGGTATTTGATGCACAGGGGCCATATTTTCGAACAACATGAGTTTTAACAGGTGAGGTGTAATTTTGCTCATGGAAATACAGAATTTATGGTGGTATCACTGCCAGACCTCTAACTGCTGTTACCATGACACTTTGTAGTGACACTAGTGACCACCACTGTTAACGGATGTAAATTCTAATGAACTGAGCTTCCGTACCCAAGTTGAAGGGTGAGGGAAGGAGGAAGAGGAGACGAGGCTGTAGGATGCTTCACGACTGGCTTAAAGGGATATTAAATCGACCTTAAATCCTTGCCAACTGGTTAGATGGATAGCGCACTGTCTCTAAAATTTGCAAGTCAAAGGGAGACAGGCCTAAATTCTTTCCGCTATGAAACCCCCACAGTCCTCTGCCTTTCAGGCAGAAGCAAAAAGGAATGGAAAATTCCAAACTAACGAGCGCTTCATTTTTTCTTTCTGCAGTGCTCTGCTTAGAAAAATTGCACTCTTTTTTTTTTTTCTTTTTTTTTTTCTAAGGCAAAGAAGTAAAATTAAAGTTGTATGACTGTTATAAATATTACATGTTCAGGGTATCAAGAGTACCTGTAGTTCTCTGGTTTCTGAGGGTGTTTTTGAATTAACCCTTTTATAGATGCCGCATGTTGGGGGGAAAGGATAACGTTCACGTTTAGTCAAGTCTCACACTGTTTATTAAGGAGAAAGTATCCTATATTAAAGGTACACTCATTGGAGTAATAATTTCTGGTATTTATATGTACACTTGTTTGCACATCTGTTTGTAGAAGCGGGCTGTAGAGCATTGAGAGAAATAACAGCTTGCCCATGTTTGCCTGGCAAGTCAGAGATGGAGCAGGAAATGGAACCCAGTGTCTTCAGTCCATATTCTGTCATGCTTTGTAATTCCTTCAGTTTTACCAAATATTAGAGATTCATTAATGTAGACATTGGTTCCATATTAAATACGCAGTTATTCAGCAGCAGAAGGTGTTAGGATTCAGGAAATGCTGAACTTCTACTGCGTTTCTCAAAAGCTGAGACAAATACGCTGTCCTGTTTCATTGATATGGTTCAGAAGAATTTCTGACTGGTCCTTTGGGATGAGTAATTTAAGACAGCAGAAAGTCAGAGCTGCCAAATTCCTTGGCTGAGACATCCTAAATCTGAAGGACCCAAACAAGCAGGAATGGAGCATGCAGGAAAGCAGGCTTTCCTTCTGATCCAGACAAGAAATGTGCACTGTGCAACGTGCTGACATTCAGGCTGTACATGTTGCCTGGAATTCACTTTGTCATGAACTTCGCTTTAGCTGAGCGCTGCTCTTGCAGGGGATTGAGATGCTCCCAGAAAGGCTTCTTCCTTCATGGGTAACGCTCGCTTGTAGCTTTCTGCTGGGTCTTGTATAAGCAGTAGAGCGACTCTATGTCACGTATTTGCAACATCTTCCTGCACAAATAAAATCTATCTGTAATTTAACTCATACTGTCCGGATTACGATGCCTAAGAAGCACTTGTATCCTAAACCAGAGTCAACAAGAATGCTGTCCAATTTGTTGTATTTCTTCTTGTGATAGTGTGGTTAATTTTTTTAAGTTGCTTCACTTCTGCTTCTCCATTGAATCCAGTGAATTTATTCACTGGAGCAAACTTTGCTTTTCCCTTTCATTCTAATAGCCCAACCACACACTAGCACTCTCTGCCTGCCTCCAGCCTTCATTTCACAAGGGGCTCACAGCCAGTGGTAATGATGTCTTTTTATTTCCTTCAGCGTCTTCAGCTGTCTTCGGTCTGGTTGATGTTCCCATAATTTAGGTAAATGCTCTCCTATTTAAATAAACACATTAAGTAGATTGTCAGGTGTTACCATAGACAAGAGATCCCTAAAATAATTATTGTTTTGTGCATTTATGTTTAAGGAATGGGTGTTTGCTGTGTAGGCACTATGAGACTGGTTTGGGGGAAATGATACCAACCCTTGAATTCACTACTCTCTCCTTGCTGCAGAAGGAATCGGTGAACTTTGAGAAAATGTAACATTTTGGATAAGCATAAATAGCTTTACTAATTGTGTCACAGGCAAGAACAACAATTTGACAATATGTTAAATTTTCTCTTTAATTTATGTGGCAGTCCTTAAACATTCCCCAGCATGTCTGTCTCTTTAAAGTATTCACTTGCTTTAAAGCTATTTTTGCCTCTGACCACTATCTGATGAGAAATTCACATGTGCTAAATATACCCATGATAATAATCTTATTTTCAGTCCTCCACTAAATATGCTGATGGCCTGAAAGGGATTTGAGTCCTCAGTATAGCTTTCCTGCCATTATTTTTCCAGTGGATTTCAGGAGAAAGAAATTGTGAGAATGCTAAGCAATAAATATTGCTGTAATGTTGTTTACCAATGATTTTGTTGATATAACAATAATATGGCAATAACTATATATCAATATAGCAATAAAAGAATACATAACAATAACAACGACGTTTGTCTCACAACGGACTCAGTGCATAAGTGATGACAGAAAGGGGCTGGGAGAAATTAATTGCTCACACATACAATCCAGTGTCAAGTGTGAGTAGTCCCAAATTTATCACAAAGGAGTGTTACAAAATTGTTGAGTTGTTCAGCCAAACTTCATTTTGATTTTCAGGTCTCTGGGCTACTGCTTGAAACACAGACCATGGCAGACCTTTCTGATCAGTATGCATGCATCGTTCTTAGCTTGAAGTCAGTGAGACTTATTGCAAAGCCACCTCAGAAAGAGTGGGTGCTGGAATCCCGATTTCTTCTGGAACAGATCTAAATACCACTTCCCACTGATTATTTTGGCATGCTTAGGGCAAATGGGGTATGTCTATATGACTGTGTGGCATGTGTTGGTAGGTAGACCACAGCTTCATTAGAACACTTCTGTCATTTCTGTATTAGTCCTTTATCTAAAGAAGTAAAACTTTCAGTTCTTGCATTCCGATTTAGCTCGGGTAGATGATTGATAGGGCTTAGGTATAACTACACTGTGAGTAAGTGCTGAGCCTCTCTGCTGTAATGCCCTGCAGAAAGAAGAGGGCACCCTGCTACACCTTGCTGTGTTGCCTTAGAAGTATTTATGTAGCCTACAGGGTGCAACGTCTGTATTTTTATCTGTCTCTGGCTGAGCCGGTCAACACAGGAGGCAGCAGCATCCACCAGACATTTCTGTGGGCTGTAATGAGATTCGGAAGGCTACTGATGCAAACCTTTCAGATTACCAAGGGAAGATTAAAACAGACAAACAAACAAATCCCTCAAACAACGACAACAACAAAATGACTAAACACAAACCCCAAAGATTTAGGAATCGGGGCATAATTGTTTGAAAAAGGTGGAGGGGAATAAATGTGGGTGTTGTACCACCAGTGGTAGTTTTCCTGCATTGTTTTTCTGGTTGAGGCAGTCTGGCAGAGAGTGGGATTATTTTTGTGAGTGAGAGCAATGGGGAAGATCTTGGCTGGTGCCTAGGGAATACAAAACATTGGTTTTGTGTGCTCCAAAAAAGTTAGGAATTGATTTAATTAACTTACTTTTGCAGAAAAGGGGGACATTCTTGAATGTTTAACTAATGCAGTTAAAACTAAGTGCTTTTAAGTGATAGATCACCTCAAAATAGCATGAGGTTTGAAGAACATAATATTTTTAAATGTTGCCACTTGTTTTCAAATATTTTGGTTGTGTGCCACTTCAGTTTTGATTTTCTTCTGCAAATAAGTCTATAAGGATTTTCTTTTTATCCCATGAAGGCTGACTTCAGGATCTGCTATTTCAGAAAGTCATCAACCATCATTAGAATTTCAGTAAAATTAGCAGCTACTTCTTTATGGTCTGCTACATTCTTCAGACCTCTAGCAAGGAACCACGGAGATGCTCTCACTTCCAGACCATCGTTCCTGACTCCCATGAGATGAAGGCTGATAGAGTCATGCAGAGCAGGAATTCTATTAGAAATCTGAAATAGCAAAACTGTACTTGGTGCATGCAGACCAGAATTAGGAGGACAAAATTAATCAAAGCACCAATCAAGACTAAAAATTTCAATTATTTAATTTATTTTTATTTTACATTTTAATTCAGTCCTAAGGATTTGTAACTTTGATCCTTAATAAATATAAAGCCTGTAGGACCTTTTTCAACCATGATTAATTTTGAGGTCTGTGAGTAGTTTCTACACTTAATCTGGGAGGGTCTCCACTTCTGCATGCTTGTTCATGGTGGTAGTTCTCTTTGAAGATTTGGATGAAGTTAGGGTGGTATTTGCAAATTCCTGTCCATCAAAATGGTTCCAACAGTAGTAGAAGTTACATAATGAAGAGCTTTATCTGAATACTTAGTGCTGAAATTAAATAATAATGCAAATTATAAATTATAATTTTTCTACATAGTTACTTATGTCAGAAGATACAGATGGATAAATGAGTCTTTCTGGTAGCATTCTGAATAATTTTAGAAAGCAGGTGAACATTTTCTTCATTTTGCTATCAAACTGACAGAAAACTATAATGCAAATGCATTCTCATAATTTGAAAACACATTCCTTCAACAAATATTTGACTTGGGTAAAGAAGTGAGGAAGATTATAGCTGTCTCTTGGTGCTTTATACTCCATATATAAGAATATATATATTTAGGAATGTGGCAAAGAACTGCTTGAAATTCAGTGTTAGAGAAATACATTTTATTTAGTAAACCTTATTCTCTTTTGTATATGTTAGGTGAAAAAAAGATTACATTTATCTTTGGTTTATTTATGGCACACTCCACTACCTCACATGAAGGTTTATCACAATTTAGCAGTACCAATAAATGTTTGAGCACATATTATTTTAAGAAATTAATCTATAGCCTAAACTAATGCTGGGCATTCTTAATCTTGAAGGTGATTTCATGTTTACATGGAATTTGGCTATTTATAGAAATAAAGTCTGATTATTCATCTGATTAATGGACATGCAAAAATCACTTCGTGTCAATTCTAGGGTGCTAATTTAGCCTCCTAGTATGGTGTGAACCTTCAGATAGGATGGTGGTGTAATACTCCTGCTTCATCTACTAGCTCATTTTACAAACTCTGAGGATTGTCATCCTTACGTAGGGGAAAATGGACATAAGCTTACTGCTCTTTTAAACCAAAAATTAGTCAAGTGAATCATAGAAATATTTAGGTTGCTATGGTTGTCTACAGGCCATCTGGTCCAAACTTTGTCTCCAAGCAGAGCTGACATCAAAGCTTGAAGGTATTCTGAGAGATGTAAGTCTAGGATCTGGTCAGTGACAAAATAACCTATTCATTTGTAATTTTAGTTTTAAAATTTATTTACTTTAATTTTCCTTTAGAAAGGAAAATATGTGACCGTGCTTTCAGAAATGAAATAGTCTTTAAAGCACAGGTTTCTGTATTGTGTAACAGTCTGGATTATCTCAGTCTTAGGTCAGTGAAATCCCATCATTAATACTTTAGCTCACTACACATGCTGAAAGATCTAGAAGGAAAACAAACCACTCCTTTTCGTTTTACAGATAAATAATCTGAAAGGCTGCAGGAGATCTCTCTGTGCAGAGACAGGGCTCGAGCTTTTTATCCACTTGTTTGGAAAAGCCATGTTCTTTCTGCTGGGCTGTCCTGCCCATATACACTTCTCCCATAGCTAGAAATAAAATCTTTAAATATTTTTTCCTTCACTACTGTCTAATAACTGTAATAGCAGGTAACTGGTCATTTTTCCATCTATCTTTTAGTTCATACAGAAGCCACGTAACTTGTTTGGGCATTAGAAGTCCACAGGGAGAAAAACTGAGGGTGTGTGTAAGAAACAAGACGACCAAGATTTTGACTGGACAAGACAGGATGAAAAAGGAATAAAATTAAGTTTATTGAACAAATCTTCTGCAATAAACACCAATGTTTTGCAGTAGAGTTATTTTAATCTTTCAAGTGAAATCATCCAATTGACTAAGAGTGTTTTACATTTCAACCACTTCTCAGACTTGGATTTGTGTGTGTTTCTCCTCAGTGGCACTATAGATGGGAAGCTGTGAAAGCAGATATGAATATTTTTGGCCTCCGTGGCCACTTTGCATTGTTTTGTGCTGGTTAACTTTTGCAAAGCTATCAGAAAAAAGCAAGGGGGATAGAGAGCCCATGGTGATGGTCTATGAACACAAAAATTACAGATCAGGGTCTTTTGGCCCTGGAGATAGACTGGGTTAACTCTACACTGACTGCTTCTCCTCCTTCTCCTGATGGTGCCTCACATTTCTGTAGAATTGAGGACCAGATCAGATCTTCAAAATCACTGGAGTGGCTTCCCCTTCCCTGAATATTGAAAGCAAATGGGAACATAATGTGGACATTGGGCTTTGGCAGCTGAGGCCTTTCCCAAACGCATGCAAAAAGTCACAAAACATTTATATCAATCATGTGGAATGTTTTAGTACTATTGATAGATACGCCTCCCCCCACCCCCTTTTCCAAACCACAGGAAAAGAACTTCAGGCTTCACTGAACCCCTAGAGCATTCACCATCTGAAAAAGGAGGAAAGCAGAGATAACAGAAAAAGAACTCAAACAGGGGAGAGGAAAAAACAAACTGGAGATCTTCCCAAAGCAGTGTATAAGCCCTTCCAAAATGTCACTAAGTTATTCTCCTAAAGCAGCTTAGCTCTAGGTTTTGGCACTTTATCCAATGTTTTTGTGAGAAAGGACAGGAAAGAGACTCTGTTGAGACTGGTCATTTTTTTGTTCTTTGATCTTTCCCTATCTAACGTTTGGAATATTCATCTGCCTCTTTCCACACTTAAGAAACTTGGTGATGCCTTTTCATCTACCTCACCAGAGACCTGGGAAGGAAGGAGTGTTTCATTCCCTCAATGAACCCAATCTCAGCTGGGAACACCTCTCCTCCTCTATTTGTGTCACTTTGTTCAACTTCGTGTCTAGGTATCTTCAAGCATGTTTTTGAGGCCAGGAAGCTCAGCAAGGAGAGAATCACGTCTGCACTTGTGCCCATGATTTAAAGGAATTATAGCACAGAATGATTTACTGATATTTTCTGGAAGGCAGGATTTTGAGGCATGCACAGTCCCTTTATTTTTTTTAAGAACAAGCAAAGAGCTGTAGTAATTACCTTCAGTCAGCATAACCCTCAGCGTTCATTGCTGTCACAGAATAGAAAAATATTTCTTCTTTGTATTTCTGGATGCAATGTTTTCCACTTTTAACTGCAGTATAAAAAGGACAATGATTTTCTTCTCCACCCCCAGAAGAGTGAGAGATGAATGTTTAATTAGAGCCAGAATTTGTAATGTTCACAGAACAATTTTTTCCCCATAAGTGTCTCTGCTGATATGGATACCGTTTGTAGCTCATCTCCATACGTCCTTACTATCTGCTAACAACAGAGCCTGGCTGCAGTTGCTGCATAAGCAGTTTTTGCTTTTTTAATAAGGAGAAGGGAAGTCTTGTGGTTCATCCCAGTGGTGCAGTTTAAGATAGAAACAAGAAATGAGGCAAACAAGGGCAAAGACAAGATTCTTTTAACCCTCTGGTTGCTTTTGCCACATTGCTTACTTTACACTGGTGACAGAAATTTCGGCAGAGTTTGCCTGGTGCGTCTCATTCCCCTTCACTGCCCAGAAATATCAACTGGATGCTGTCAAATGATTTCTACCTGGCCATTTTTTCTTGCACTATTTGTCATCGCTCGTTATCTTCTTGGACTATTGGGTCCCTCAGATTGCTTTGGCATGTCGAAAAGGAGGAGGGGAAATAGTAAACTGTCCAAATGGGATCTGCTCAGCAGGGCCCTGGTGAGAGAAAACCTGCTGAAGCAAAAAAGAAAAGTTGGGCTGGAAGCAGGGGAGAATGAAGACCAGGACATCAACCCCCTCCCATTTTAAACCTTCTGTTGAAATGAGCAATTGTTTTCCATAGCTTTGGCCCACATGATGCAATTACAATGGAAATAGTCTCATTGTTTGTAAAGGAGCTCTTTGCTGCAGCTTGTGAATGAAGTGCTTTTCCATAGTCTCCTGAATCCTTTAAGAATAGGGTGGGACTCTCAGGGCTGTGTTTTCAAGGCGGGTTTGCCTGGCACTGACCTGCACACTTTGCATCCTAAAAGCCAATTTAATTGCTCTTCTCCTATTCCAGTGAAATGACTTACAGGTAGGCAGTGCAACGTTGCCCTGCATAAAATCCAATCCCCACAGAGGGGTGGGATATAGGGAAAGGTGTGATGTTCATGTTAATCACTAATTCCAGTAAAAATGAAATACTGGGGAGGGGAGGGTTGTGTGATGGCAAACATATTGCTGGAGTGGAGCTGCTGTAGTATCTCATTTATGGAGCAGTGAAATGTAGGAATGATAATAGCCTGACTTTATACAGCACCTTTCATCACAAAGGATCCAGAGGTGATTTACAAACTTAAACTGTTGTATAGATGACACTTATAAAACAAAACACAATTGCTATTTTCCGAGTAATGGTCTGAAACACTACAGATTGCATTAGTGCTACTGAAATTATTTGGGCCATTATTGGAGAATAGGTAGGATTTTTTTATTTTTGTAGAATAAAAAGTGGATCACGGTGGGCAGCTTGTGAGCAAGCTGTGACAGCTGGTTAAACGTGCCCAGAAAAGCAGCACAAGGCAGGAACCTGCACCATCTGGGGAAAGAAGGTCTCTCTTGACACAGAAACTTTAGGAGTGGTTCAGTGAAAGCAGTAGCATCACCATCCCATGAGAAATCTGTGTGTAAGGGCTCCTGACCTCTACAGAGCAGCACAGGCCTTTTAAGATGCCTTGACTTTCACATTTCCTGCAGCAGTATGTCCAGCAGCACGATGGCCCGGAGCACTGCAGGAGGAAAACACACCTGCAGCCCAGGCTCCTGGGGAGCAGCAGCCTCTGCTGAATTCGCAATCTCACTTGTGCCTAGGTTCCCTTACAGGTTTCCAGCCCAAATGTTGGTGCTGCTTGTGATGTTTGAACATGACTTTTGGGCAAATACGCTGAGGGTATGCTATATGATAAGTTAATATAGGTGGTTGTGACACCTGTGGAAGCTATCATGTTTTTTGTCACTCATTACCTCAGATTGCGATTGCTGAACTGGCCTGTGCTGGCCCAGCTAGAAGGCAGCAGGTAGGAGCAACTGCTGTACTAACTGCAGCTCTTTTGTCTGACTCCCATGATGGGAAATGTTATCCTGAGTGCCCATTACTGCCTGTTATGGGTGAAGTTACAGCCCAACTCATTCTGGCACAAATGTATGTAGTGACTCATCTGACTGTAAACTGAACTGAAGCACTCTTTAACATTTTTCTCTGCAGAAAGAAGTCGGTGTCATGGGTAAAGCTGAAAATCAGACATCTACATTTGGTACCGACTGAAAGCAGATGTAGGTGAAAAGGGGTTCAAATGACTACTATTCTTTGGCTACTAAATTCCATACTAATCATGAGGAGGTGGTGCTGACACCTCATGCAAACCGTGCTTCTGCCCTGTGCCTGCATTCCTGCACAATTATCACCACACAGTATTAAAAGGAGGCTGCTTTCATCAGTGCTCCCAACAACACTTGCATTTCACAGTCTGTAGAAACTGTATAAAATACCCTCTGTAAACTGTTAGCGTGAAGTGTTTGGAAGTATTTAAGAGATGGGTAGAGGAGCTGTGTGCTTTCTTTTCCAGCAACAGATTTTGTCCAACAGGCTTTGTGGGGCTGTTACCATTTTTATTTTTGTTTTCCTGTTACCCTGACCCATCTACTCCATGCAGTTTATTTTGACCTTAAAAAAAAGAGTAATTCCAAATGTAACGTATTCTAAGCACTTAAAATTGAGGGAATGTGTCTTGTTGGCTGTACAGAGTACTAACAAAGTAGGTATTAAAAAAATAGATCAAAAAAATTTCAACTGAAAGATGTCAGATCAGCTTGATGCTAAGCAGAGCATTGGCAAATCTCTGTGTGGTTTTGTAGCTATGTGACTCCTGTGCAGTTTACTCTGGAAAATGGAAGCCTTAAAACTTCGTGTAGCAATCTGAAAATATTTGTGTCTGTCCTGTGCTTATTCCAGTACAATGTGAAGGGTAAGTCTAAATGCAACTATAGTAAAACAAACTGATCTACATAATGGGATTTGTAGATTAAAGCCTAATTAGGGCAAGTAGCTCATGAAAGCCTCCTCCAAAGTGCAGCTGCTCTCCCAAAAAAATGCACCACATAGCAACTTGTAAGCCTTTTGCAAAACAGTTCTGTATTTGCAGCTAAGGAGACAAAATATCAAAAAGAGCCCCCATCCTGAATTTATATCTTGGTCCCATTAAAACTGGAGTCAAGAACCACCAAAGGAAGTGAAGTGCTGTGGGCTTGGGTTTTGGTGGGAAATGGGGAATTTGCTCAGGAATATAAAAAGTTAAAATAATCAACTATATATATGTATTTCTTTACAAATGCCCGTACAAAACTCAAAACTATTCTTAATTCTTCCCCAGGAGGTGGAATACTCTGCCCTGCACAGATTGCTTTTTGAGCTAGCAAGAATATCAGGGGACCATGCTTCTATTCTATTTTACTTCAGTTTATAGTCATATGTATAGTAGTAGTAATAATAATAATACCACCAACAGCAATGTTTTAATGATTATATCTTATAGAAGCTGATGCGACAAAATAGGACAATAATATACTTTCATGTATTCATATTTTATCAATTCTGGATCATTACACTAGTTCAACAGAGAAATGCCTGATTTAAGCCTGTGGATGATTTCTTTGCTAAAATGTGGTCTTACTGTGCATGTTCAGTTTTTGTTCACTACTTTGGTTACCCTCTTGTTGATGTCAATGGACATTCTGCCTAGAACAAATGAGATTTGAAGATACTACCCATTCTGTAAAGGTCTGGACTTGCTTGTAGCAGAAACGCTGGCGCAAGGAGTAGCTTCTACACCAAGGGTGTAATAGCATCCAGCTCTATCCAGCTGAAATGGCAAGGATGCAAAGACATAATGTGACAACCCAAATTAGATTTTTGGCAAACTGGGCAAAACTAGCATCTTAACTTCATTTTTTTTTTAAATGAGATTTCCAATGTTGGCAGTGGACCATAGGTTTATTTCTTGTAAAAAGACTGGCATGTCCAGGAGCTACACATGTGAATTAGAAGAGAACAGGAAGAAAAGGAGTCAAATAGAAAAAAAAAAAAAACCCAACCCGCTACCCAAAGTAAAAAAACCCAACCTGGAATCGCTTTTATTTATATGAGGAGACAATAAAGTTGTGTGCCTAGAAAACTGGATGAAATTGTGTGGGCAGATCTGAGAAATGTTCTGCTGTGCATGAAAATTTGGTGTTGATCTAAGAAAGAGAACCAAGCAGTTAGCTTCTTTGAATGAATGCTAAAATGTGTGGTTTATGAGGGTTTCTGGTACTTTGCAGATCTGTGAATGCCAGGCTTGCTAGGACTCCTGGGAGGAAAGGTCCCACGCTGGACCCTGTGGGGACCTGGGTGAGCTCTGGCTGCTGTAGCGCTTCTGCCTGAGCATTTCCTTCCAGCACACGTCTGGGCAGAGACTGCTGATTTAGAGCAAAAATATTTGTTGCTGTCTGTTTCGCTGATGGCCGGGTTTTGTGAGTAGGCAGAGCCCCTCGGAGACTGCACGCCGAGCTGTGCTGCTACCTGCCTGTGCTTAGTGGGCAAGCAGGCTGAGGCAGAGCTGGGGGAAAGCTCAGCCTTCGCCGGGAGTGGTTCTGGGGGGAAAGAGTCTGTTCACTGACGCAGAAAGTCTTTTCTTGCGCGAAGTCCCCCGGCTCGTTCAGTCATGTTTCCCCCAGCTGACTGTAGCTCTCGTGCGTCAGTTCGGGCACTTGTCGGGGGGAGCGCCACGTGTGTCTGCACTGCCTGGCTGCGAGCTCCCGGTGGTAGTGTGCCCATGGCGGGCACGGCCCAGGGGACACAGCCTCCCTCCATGTGGCTTCACTGGAGCTCACTACTCCCCTTGGCCGCTGGCATTGCTGGCACCGCTGCCTGATGCAACACCCACCCCGGCAGTGCCGCGCAGGGCGACCCTGTCGCTTTCCAGCCACGCCACGCTCCTGTGTCTCCACAAAAGCCCATCCACTGATGTGGGTGCCCCTGTTCCTTCACTAGGGCGATGCAGGGATTAGAGTTTAAGTGTGTTTCTTCTTCCTTTCTCTCTGCCTGGTTGTACAACCCGCTGCTGGGGACAGACAGCGGCTGCCAAATTGCATCCTACATCTGTTCATTTCCAAATGCGCCTTTGTTAGGTGCAAACGAAGGCCTCATTATTGGCTGTAAGTATGTAGTCACTTAGGAAAATAAGCCGATAAGTAAACATCTGAGTGAACAAATTGGTGATTTGCATCTACTTGTTCCCTGAATGCATTCACAAGTGGTAAGAAAAAGAGCCAGTGTCTCCAAATACATCCACGTGGCATTTCCCCACAATATACTTTTTCAAATGGTCTGTCTGGCTTTTGCAGCCAGGCAATATGCAGCAAAGCCCAGAGAGAAGGGAGACAAATGTATTGGATTTAGTAATAGGGAGGGCCGTGGTAAAGGTACAAACATTACTTTCCTTATGGAATACTTCTGATTTACTTCTAAAATGCAAAATTGACCATATGGAGAACTTTTTATGTCTGAAGGAAAACAGCTCACTAATTCAGGTCTGCAAGGAGAACTTCTGCTTCTTATGACAGTAAATCTCTGGGCTCTCCATTCCTACAACTTTCCATTTATTCTGTTCAGTAGACTGAAGTTTAGATTCAGGCACAGTATAGAATTAGAGACGAATAAACTGTTAGAGAAGCTCTTAAGTCATATTGACTTAAGTGATGAGATCATGCCAAGAAAGTTAATACTTGCAGCTCTAGGGGAATGCTGATCAACTGATTTATTCACCTGTTTGTTCTAAGCAAAAACATATGTCTAAGAAGGCTTTCAAAGCAGAACAAAACGCTAGAAAAACAAGGTCCCTTTAAACCTTTGTTGTCTTCACATCTTTCACTATATATTTTTCATGTAGAGATAAAACAGTATGAAAACATGAACACACAGCATAAATGGCTTTCAAAGTATCTTTTCAACTCTGCATTGACATTTATTAAAAAAAACCCTTGGATTCCAGGTTGTGTGGTCCCACCTCAGTGAGGCAGAATGTGGCCCTACGTTTCTACTTGCCTTGGTCACTGCTGATCTCCCTCACCCACTTTGGTTATGCTAGAGGCCACTGCCTGTGGTTTTATGCTAAATGATTTTCTGCAATTTGTGCTTACCTGTAAGGCTGTTCAAAAATCTAAAGTGAGTTTAGGCCTTTTTTAACTGTAGATGCACATTTCCCACACAGGAACAAGGTCCCATGTTAAAAGGATGGATTTTTTTTTGTTAGTCCTCTCCTATATGGAATCCAGTCTCACCCTGACATGCAGATTTGCTGACAGTCTGTCAGTGTTACAAAGAAAATACATCCAATTTGCATTCTTCTAAAATCTCTCAGAAATGGAATGAAACCAGAATTCCAGACAAATGTGCACAACACAAAATCATACTAGGAACACTTAGAAATATCTTCTATTCCTAGACTATAAGACTATAACCTTTCCTAAAAGTTAATAAATATACAATATCTACAACAGATTTGCGCTCTGGACTGATTCAGTGTGGACTTTAGTATAGTCATCCATCTGCATGAACTATAAAGCATTTACACCAAGGCACTGAAGAAGCTTTTAAATATTGCATTTTTAATATATTTAATAGGGTCTTAGAAGTTTAGTTGTGATTGACTATCAAGCAAATAATGCGCATCTCACATGCAAACGTACAACACTGAGGATTGGCTGTGTAAATTAAACTCATTTGTGTAACTGTGCTTTTGCATGCATCTGCCTATTTCTGTGATAGATGGAGATATTACCACATCACCAGTGAAAACCCCTAGCCATGAGACAATTCACATCTCTGTTCATTCAGCTATCTATCACCAGGGGTGTGAGGATTCTCATAAGAACCCTTTGCATGTGTCTGGCTTTATTCATGCCTTTGCTTACATGAGAGTTTAAAGGTTAGCAACTCTTCTGTGTACATGCATTAGTGTAAGGAAACACATTTAGCCATGTGCACCAGGAAGTGGGCATGCTGTTGTCTCTGAGATCGTATTTTCTTCTAAGACTCTGAGATCATTAGATGCTAGAGCATCATAGTGTCAAGAGACATTGTGTTTTTTCCCCCAAATTCTTTACCCTAATTCTTTGCCACAGCAGACCCATGAAAGAAGCGGGTATGGACTGACCACCACTTGCTTGAAAGGGCAAGTGCAGGACTCTGAAATGGAGAGGAGTGATGGGCATGGGCTGGATGAGAACTGCAGCCTACAGTGAAAAAGAGAAGGTTTAGACTAATTGTTATGGGAGGACATCACATGGGCCCTACAGTGCTCCCCACTGAGAAGCAGTTAAATAAAACAGTTGCGCTAGATTAAAAAATAAGTAAATAAAGGGTTGGGAAAAGTCACAGAAGTGTACCTTGGGGAATGGCTTGACATGCTTTCAGGAAATGACCAAATAATACATTCATTCTTATCTCAGTAATTCATCTTAGTATGAGCCAAAAGCTCTTCAAGTCTCTGAAGAGGCACATGACTCATCATTTTTCAGTGTATATAGATGACCAAAATGAAATCCCATATTCTTTCTTTCTCTCCAACTAAGGCACTCGCTGTTAAACCTGATACACTCTGAAGAAAAGGCTTTCCCCGTTCAGCACATAAATTCTAGTGAACAGAAAGATTGCCTAGTTGGAATCCAGGATGGAGGACTTGGACGAAACCATAATCAAAGTTACCTTTGAATTCCTAAAGCAAAGATGCTGTTTCATTAGAGCAGGAAATACAGCTCAGTGCAGGGGGTTCAGGTGAACCAGGAGTTAACTTATTATCTAAAAAGCGTTTGTTTCACCCATCATGACTCCCGGTTATTTCTGTGAATAGAAATTATGGCACCAGCCAATAATGTCTACATTTAATACTTTAAAAAACCCTATATTTTTACCAAAGTTGAAATATCTCCTGGCATAAATGATGGCACTATTATATTCAAAACTGTAATTGTAAATCTTTGCAGCTGTTGAAAGAGATGGTACTGGTTGATCCAAAACCCACGACTCTAAAAACGTGAAAGGATTTCTGAAAAGCCCTTGTTAGAAGACATGTAGAATTATCTTAAAAAGGTAAATAGAAGTAAATATAGAAATAATGGGAAAATGGGAAAGTAGAAGCAGTGAATATAAATTACAGGTTAAAAATGCATGCAGTGGATAAGAGAAGCTAAAGAAATCAATGAGATACAAGAAGAAATAGAATTAAAAGAGTAAGAAATATTTTAAAGGATTTTAGGAATAAAAATCACCGTAATCCAAGAATAGGTCCATTGCCATATACAGAATATAAACTAAAGTAATATGGAAAAGTCAGGAATATTCAGTGTTTGAATAGAAGCAGGAGATGATATGGTGGATGGAATGAGAAGTTTACCGTCTGCAGTGAAAGAGAATGTGAAACAGTATCTGCTATAATTAAATGTTACAGAAACAAAAAGGCCCAGGGAAGGTACAATTAGAAGTCCTAAAGGAATTATCAAAGGAGCAGAAAGAGCTGAATCATTTGATGATTGAGACATAACTTTAGGGCTGGACATGGATAATTAACTGTGGAAGACAGGCTTGATGGAAGCTTAGATGTCACAAACAAAAGCACATAAGGGTTCAGTGGGTAAAAGTTGAACTTAGACGAATTCAGCCTTGAAGGAGACACATTTTCCTTGTATTAAGGTAATTTAGCTTGGGAACAGCTCGCAAGGGAAGGTGGCAGACTCATCAGTTGGAGACTCTAAAATGAAATGAGATAACTCTTAAAAGAGTAGCATCTCAGAAAAATTCTGTCCTGTATATAGACGAGGTCAGACTAGATGAGCAGAGCAGTCCCTTTTGGCCACAGAGTGTATAAATTATAAATTAAACTCAAACTAGTTTAGAAAATGATGTTTCAACCCAAACTAGAAACTAATTTACTGTCTCCTGCATTAGACTCTTCCTTCATACAATGACTCCAGCATAACTGCCATTGATTTTTATTAATTAGTGGCACATGTTTCTAATGTGGTCTGTTCTGTAGCCAGTTAGTACTTAGGTTCCTTTTGTGTTGCTGCTGTGTGTGCACATGTAATGAATGATATGTAAAAAGGGGCTGTAAAAGGACTTACACTCGAAAGGTAACCTAAGAGACAACAGGAGGGCACCACAGCCACGCTGAAGGGTGTGAGAGATGGCACAATATCAGGTAGAATTGATGTGTTCCTGTTGAATCCAATAAGGATGCCATCTGTCTAGACGTGCCTGAATGTACTGTGGGGGCTTTTCATCGAGACTGGCTGCTCTAGCAAAAGGCTCAGAAGTGCTATTAAAAATGACAAGGAGAACATTTTATTTAATTGCCAAAGAAACAGACTCAACAGAGGAAGGTACCACAATTCTGTGAATACGGAGAGCATGTGCACAGAATCCAGGCCTACACATACATACAAACATTTCCAGTGTCCTTATTTTAGAGGAGGTTGAATGTAAGGATGTTGGGATCCATAGAGAAGCTGAACTGAGTCATTACAGTTACTCCTTGAAAACCCCATCTAGAGATAGTATACTTTAATCTGAAACAAATACTTCCAAAGATATCTGAGTAGTAATGGATGTATTGTCATCAGCTCCATGAAAAGATGGGCAGTACCTCTTCTACCATTCAAAATAAGTTGAGAAAGACTTAGAATTGCTGCTTGTACCGAGTGAGTTTTCAGATTGGGAAGAGTCATACTGCTTCCTTCCTGATCACTTGGAAAGGCAGAGCCCTGAGAAAGATGCCCTGCAAGATGCCCTGCTTGCAAATTCTCAGTGGCATCCTGTGCTTTACAAGGTAGTTTTCACATGGTCAGCCACTGTTCTACAGGAGTCTGGTTAATTATTTTTAAAGGATAAAGACAGCAAAAGACAAAATGTCCTTATGGCATTTGTGGGTTACATATACGTAAAATGATACAGAATGTGTATTAAATAGTAATTGTTTAGTTATTTGTTTATTTCTTTAGCTAGCTCAACTGGCTGTGCTACATAACCTACAATGATTCCAGTATTTCTGGGAAAGCATCTTTGATGGATTGGGGAAAATAATCTTAGGCTGTGTGCAGTAGTATGCATGTTGATATGTTTGTCTATAGCTACATGTGGGACAAGTGTATGAAAGGTGATAGAGAGCTTCAAACCTTTATGTATCATCTCTATCTCAGATGGCATTTAACGTGCACTGTATACAGAACTCTTATCTGCAGCTCTTCCTAGAGCTTAAGAAGCAGAGGCTGTGGTTTGCAAATATGCTCACATATATAAATACTGTGTAGAACTGCACCATGCAAACTGAAATATGGATCATTTGAAAAGCGTAATTTGTCCAGTGATTTCAGTGAGCAAGAGATCAGGCCTGTGCCGTTCATCATCTTTCCTATTTAAAGTCCTCCAGTCGCTTAAGAAGAGTTTTACAAACAGCAGCAGCAGCAAATCTGAATTTCCCAGCGACTCGTTCAAGTCATTCACTGAAGTATTGCGGCTGTCTGAGGGAGAGCAAAGGTCCTCGTGGTGCCCCAAAACGCTCAGTCTGGGCCAACAGAATGTTTTTTTCAGAGGCTGCATCAGTCATTTTGTATTAGCAGCGTGGGTCAGGGTTCTTAGTACAGGGAGAAGGATTAAAAAAAAAGATTGTTAATACATTTCTCAGGGCCCGTTGGTTTTTGCATTATCATCTGTATAACTGCCTGTCTCGCTGGGTGTTTAGTTATCAGTCGTAGTGTGGCCTTCTTAGAAAGCAGTGTATATTTATCATTTGAGCTGTTCTTTCAGTCTGCTTTTTTTCCTGTAGAAATGAAATGAATCTATAGTGCAAGCTGAGGTGTTGGTAATATACCCACAATTTGAAATGTGTGTGTGTTAACAGGAATTAGTGATGCTATTCCTTGCCCAGTCACCTACTTACCTGGGGTAATTTTGTTTTTCCTAAAAATTGAGCAGTTGCATTCCCAGTATAAATGTTACAGAGTTTTAATGTATTGATATTACAAAAGCAGAACTGCTGATTGCAAAACATAAGTGACTGCAGAGAGCTTCTTTCATTTCTTACTGTGTTTGGCCTCACCATCTCAATTCTTAGACAACAACTCTTTTTATTCCTCTATACAAGGCACATTTCATGTTGTATTACTGAAATGTACAGCTGTGTTTAGTAGCTCCATCCTCACACATTTAAGAATAGCCATGCATGATTTTTTTGAGGTGGTGCCAATATTCCAAATGGCTTCTCTTTTGTTTTTGAGAAGTTAAAGCTTAATTTTGGCATTTATCAGTTCTGAAGTTATGTTTGGTTTCAACAGCTTTTTTTTTTTTTTTCCCTAAGATTCATCATCTGAAATAACCCACAGTAATTACAAGAATATTGCTGATCACCTCCTGCACATGTGTTTTTTGAGAGAGGTGTGGGGCAGGATGCGAGGATGCTTGCACATGTGAACAAGCCCTGCCTGGGGATCGCTCCCCGGCTGCTGCCCCACGCCGTGTGGTGTCAGCAGCAATCCACCTCAACGGCTTCCTGATCTTCAATCAGTCTTTATGGCCCCTAGTTGCTTGTTGTTCAAGCTGTGTGTCACAGCCAGTCACAACAGTTACTTCAAGCAAATTTTCACACTCTTTGGCTCAAACTGCTGGCAGCATTCCTAAAGACTCTGAGGAAATAATTCCACAAAGTGGCATAAATTAATGTGACTAATTAACATGATGTTAATTATTTGTAAATTGTATGTTTGGATACACATTACTTGAGAGGCATATGTTACATTCAATGTTTACTGAAACAAGTGACTGCTAATCGCATCTCCTGAGTGTTCCTTTCACAACAGTCAGCAAATAGAGGCTTCTCTAAAAATAAAAATTGTGTCCTAAGGGAATGCATGAACTATAGCACGCAGCGAAATGAGGAACTGGAGTAGAGAGTTACCTTCCTGTCGCCAGAGAAACGCATCAGAATGAGTTTCATAGGTAGCAACTACTTTCACCTCACATGTAAGTCAGGATATATGTAGTATATTAGCAGAAGGTTTTTAAATGACCCTTTTACAAGGATGTGGAAAAAATAAACGGAGCTGATGTGATGAAAGTTGCACACAAGGACAATGCTTCAACTTGGGTTGAAAAAACAACAGTAGCATTCTTTTCCAAGTTTTGAGTTTCTGACTTGATGCTGGAAGGGTCCTCCTGCATCATTTGCAGTAGACACATGGCACTTTGAGTGGTAAGTGCAAGGAAGGCATACATATGACATGCTTAGTAACTGGCAACTTTCTCATCATGAGAGCGCCTCATACCGTGGGTTACAAGCTGTCTGCAGACCACTGCTGCAAGCACACTGGTAGCAGACTGAGGTACACAGTATACAGAGCCCACACGGATTCTTGCGTGCTCTATAGAGGGCATCAGCAGATCGTGCCAGTGCCCATTGTAGCACGCTGCTTTTGTGGGCAGGGAGTTTGGTTTTGAATGACAGCACCAAAGGGGTATAACAGAGAAATGCAGTAAGTCCACTGATGTGGTACCGCAGGCCACCATGTCATATAATCCCTTTATTAAATTGGTCAAGCTCCATTATTTAGGCTTTTTTTTTCTCATTACTGCTGCTGGAAAGTTATTTTAGAACACAAGGCAGTAATGCTTAGAAACTCTATTGTAATTTCTAGATTACATTTCTCCGTGATTGCTTAGAGCTGTTTTTCTGTCACATCAACATTCTCCATTAGATTAAATAGTTCTTTTACCTCTCCCATGTTTCCCCCCAATTTCATTTACATCACATCTTTCAGAGTGCACATCCATGGAAGCTTAATTACTTTAAATGCTGGGTTATTTTCCTGCCACGGCAGCTCCTTAAACTCACTTGCCACCTGACTGCACATGTGCTAGTGGTGGTGCAAAGAAGAGGGGAGGGACCATGTGGCTGGAACAGAAAGACAGAAAAGGAAATATAATTTTATCAGTTTAAGCTGCCTTGGTGTACACCAACTTCAGGCTTCAATTCTCCATAGTGAAAGCATTAGCTCTTGTGTAATCTATCCTCATGAAAGGAGCTCTGAACCCTTCAGATTGAACTCTTCATCTGTTCTAGTAGAAGCTCGTGTGTAGTGAAGAGCTGTGATGCTGTGGGTTGCTTTCAGTTGTGGAGCGTGGATGGCCAGTGCCATTCAGGCACCTTCACGCTGCCCTCTTTGGCCTCTGGCTAACACTGGCAGTGTGCAGGTCCTCCCAAGGTCTGTGGCATTTGTGCCAGCCCCATGGGGATGCCTCGCTTACCCTCCAATGTCTCGGATGGCACCAGGCACTTAACATTAGCCATTGCAATCAAGCCCTGCACAGCTGATGGGTTTGGATGTAAAGTTTCATCTCCTACTGTGACATTTATGTTATTCCTGTGTTGACAACCTGAATATTATTGAAATAGTCTTGGATTTTAAAAAATAATCTCATTTTCTACAAGTGAAAGCCAACCAAACACCATCTTGAGAACTGTTGGAATATTTTGCTGCACAGAATAAGTCTCCATTTCTTGAACTATGCAATTGGCAGCTGCACAAAACTCTGTCTTTAAGAGCTGTACTTTAGCAGCCAGATCCGAAGGGGAGAACATGGTCAGTGGTGGCTGAGGTGACTGATCTAACGGCCTGTGATGTATTTTATTGTGTGAAAAGTACAGATTTTTGAGAAGTGGCTTTTCAATCGCGGTAACAACCATATCCTGGATACTAGGAAACCTTGCATTTTACCCTTTCTCTTCATCTTACCAGACTTCCTATTCTTGCTTCAATGCATCAAGGCGTTTGAGTTTCCCAATAAAGAAAAAGGTTTTGACTTTTTTTTTTTTTTTAACACAGGCAAATAACATGTTTCCTTAACCTTCTTTTTCTTTTGGAAAGGCAGAACCTGCTTTTGTTGCAAGTTAAAAAATAAAATTTCATATAAGGCAAATATCTAGCCTGGAAAATTTCAGCTAAATTATTACAGCTTGGCAAAGACATAAGCAACTGAAACCAACGTATTATATTAAAAAATACTAAGCAAACTTAACCAGAGCTCTTGTCTATAATAAAAATGTATGCAGGCATACATATGTATATACTGTGCTATTTTCTTATATATGTAATGAATAATGCAGTTCATTATTTTTGGAACTGTGTCATTTGCAGTACTCTTTCAAGCCAGCTCCTGAATTCAATGGGGCTCATTGTATATGTAAAGTTTAATACATGCGTAACTCTTTTGCAGGATCATATTCTACAATATTAATGTGGTATTCACATTATGAATTTACCTGCCTGAAAATCCAGAATATTTTAAAATATGACTGCACACATACTGGCAATTAAATTACAAACCCTAGCATTCTACATTTTCATGCTTTCTTTGTGTAAAACAGTTGTATTATACTGAAAAAAGACAACATGTAGCTCCAACTCCCCTTTTTCTTCCCCCCCAAAAATAAGTTATTGTGGTTTACAGTTTGGGGTTTTTTACCTTCTGGAGAAGGAAGAGAAGTTACATTCAAACAAATATTTTACATTTGCATTGTTTAGGGGGTATTTAAACAGCTGAATGCATGAATCTCTACTGGCAAAGGTGGGGTGGAAGCCCCAGTTGCTGTTGTGCTGAGGTGAAGATGTTCAGCAATTGGTTTGGGGCCATTGTTGACTTAGGTCTGCTTGGATAAAGAACCTCCCACAAGCAGATACTCTGAAAGTCTGTTTTGTGACCAGGAGTATGATGTTTTTGAACTCTCTGGACTGTGAAGTTAAAGGGAAAACTCCACTCCATGGCATGGATGGGCAACAGGTGCTGAAGTTTTAGGGAATACAATAGCGAAGTTATTTTCAGAAAGTTCCAACTTCCAGTCCCATGTCAAAGGAAACTTAGAAAAGCTTTATCACTCCATCATTCGAAGTGACTCAGAAGTCTTTGTACAGTGTGTTTTCAGATAAATGGAAATAGGTGAGCACTGGGAAAATTTTTCTTCTATAGAAACAAAAATGCAATTTTTGAAGCTTTGCAGTCATGCTGAAATCGAGGGTCTTTGAAAGAGAAGCAAGACAGTTAAGAATTACATAAAAATAATGACTAACAGCAGGTCTTAAGTCTATTTAAAAGTTTATATATCTCTTTCTCAGTTCAAATATTTTGCTTAGCATTTAAGTGTTTCCAATATTGGTCAGACAACAACAAAGAAACCCTAGGATAACTCAAAATATATTTTACAAAAAAAAAAAATCACTGATTTTTGGAAAATTAAAAATTATGATCTCTCCTTCATACATCCCTTTCAGACAGGCAATTGCTAGCTGACTCAGGTAGCAATTGAATCAATTACACTGACTAGGCCACCCTTAAAAAGGTGAGAAAATGTGCTGGCAGGTCCTATCTCGTGGTTGTGCTCAACCATGTGAAACAGAGCCACTGCTCTCAATGAAAAAACCCAGACAAGACAAAGTTAGAACAGGACAGGAGGTAAATAACAGAAATTGCAGAGACAGAATTGCAACCTGGAGGTAGAATTAAGGACATTGAGGTGCTAGAGAGGGTATAGAGAAGGGCAACTAGGCTGATGAGAGGTCTGGAGAACAGGTCTTATGAGGAGAGGCTGAGGGAACTGGGGCTGTTCATCCTGGAGAAAAGGAGGCTGAGGGGAGACCTTATCACACTCTACAACTACCTTAAAAGGAGGGTGTAGTGAGGTTGGTGTTGGCCTCTTCTCCTTAATGACTAGTGACAGGACAAGATTAAATGGTCTCAAGTTACTCCAGGGGAGGTTCAGACACTTCACCACGAGTGGTGAAGCACTGGAACAGGCTGCCCAGGGATGTGGTGGAGTCACCATCCCTGGAAGTGTTTAAAAAACAAATAGAGGAAGTGCTTCAGAAGATGGTTTAGTAGTTCTGTGGTGTCAGGCTAACAGCTGGACTTGATGATCTTGAAGGTCTTGTCCAATCTGTATGATTCTATGATCGGAGCTGGTGTTGGGAGATACCACAGAAGTATGTCTGGGGAAGGAAGTACCGTTTCACTGAGCACAGGTGTTAAGGACTGTTGGCTTGGGGACCTGCTTTGCTCAAGGGCGTAGTCCTTCAGGGCTGACACCATGCCCTGGCAGTAGCTCAGCTGAAAGGGAAGCATTGTTTTGTTCCATGGCCTCCCCATCTTGCTGGTCCAACACAGCTGTTGCTAGTGTGATGAGAGAACAGGCTGAGACCTTGCAGAGCTAGCTGTATGACATGAATGTAATTTTAAGGACCTGACATAGACCCTAAAGACTTGGCAGGTTGAATTTCCATTCAACCACTTGCCAATTGGTTGCTTTTTCCCTGTGCTGAAAAGTCCATATGAACTGTTGTGAAGTGCCTGTTGTGAAGACCTCTTTGTGAAGATCTGTGATGTAAGGCTGAAAGCTGGTACTTGCTGCTCCCATGGATTTCACTGGGAGTTTGTCCAGACACCAAACACCAAGGCAGCACAGGAAATCAGTTTTCTTTCTGAATTCCTCCAATCTCTAAGTGATATTATGAAATATCCCTGAAGAAAATAATTTGAGAACTGCAAGAATCCTACATATTGTCATGAAAATTGTAATCAAAGCTATTGCAATCCCAGACTGCACTATGGAGAGTTGGTATCAAGTGTCTGAATTGTTTTGCAGTGTTGAAATAATTTCAGACACATAATTTCTGCAGCTTTTTCTAGGGAGTAATTTAAGTTTCAAAAATGGTGCTTTCTGATTTTGTTTTACTTTCCCTCATATTTTATATTTTTTAAACTTTTTGTTGTATATTGTTTTAAACCTTTTATGTTCTTTTTAGAAATTTTCAGCCTCATAGCAACTGCAGCTATAAGTGAATCATATATGAACTGTCGTATTCTATCTGTAAAGTTATCACACCCAAGATTCAAGAACTGGATTTCTAGAAAAAATGGATTACAACTATATACCAAGGAAAGCCATCAACACTTAACAGTAGTGACTTTCAACGTATATTTCAATGCATTCCAAAGATCTGCCTTCTGGAATTACTGCTACCATCTCAAGCCCAAAAGCTGTTTTCTGACATGAAAAATGGTAGTATTAGATTTTCAAGAGTCTCCTTAGGGTGTTGGCAAAAACATGTCTGCTGGTAAAGCCACTGGGAATAGACCTCATGATAACAAGACATAATGGGGCAAGGAGAAACTTCAGGAGGGCTGGTTGCTTTCTTTATCTTAGAGGAAAATTTTGTTTGTGGGGCCGGAATGGAAGAATCTTCAATAGAATTTGGGGAATGAAAGGGTCATATTAGTTCCCCTCAAATTGCCAGTACCTCTCTGGCTGAGCCAAATGAGCAACTGCTGCCCCTTACAGAGTTTAAAATTCAAGTCAGCATCCTGGGTTACATGTTCACATCCTACTGTAAAGTTAAGGCAAGTTATTTTAGAATGTGTTGCACCTATTGGCAAAAATTGAGCCAATATATTTGATGTTTTTAACTTGAGTATATATTCATTCACAAAAACAACCAGTGAAGGTAAAGTTAAACTTCAAGCATATAACTCTTTTGTCTATGCATCACCTTTCTTTTAGGAGTGTTCCCATTGTAGGCTGTATCCTTGGGAATATGCATGTTCCTTCACACAAAACTAGAAAAGCTTCTCTTGCTATATTCATGAAGGACATATTCTTGTCCCTCCCTTCTCTGGCTGGTGTGTGACACGTGGAACAGAATATACCCACAGGCCTCCCTGGTTTTGTGTGACAAGACACAAGCCCAGCAGTTGTTAGGATGCCTATCAGCACTGTGCATCTCAAAGATGATGAGTTTCAGGTATGTAACCTTTCCAGAATGAAAAACCACCCCATCAGCTTCACATTCAGAAGAGATTAATTTAAGAAGTTGCATGAATGTGAAGTTCAGATCATAGCTGTATTCTTAAAAATCACAGTAACTTTCACTGATCCATTTGAAGAATTTTGCTGTAATGTTGTCACAATTTGCCCAGCCATTGCTTAGGCATTTCTAATGGAGAGATGTAGCTTAAAAGTACAACAGCAATGTTACTTGCTTGATTTCTAGTCCATTCTTCTCCCTAGCTTTCTGGCCTGCAATGGGATTTCCATTGTTGTCTATTGTTAAATCCCAGCATAATGGATACCACAGCTGCAGTGGGCAGCTGTCATTTTTATTGACTTCTGCCTTGATGTCTGACTCAGTTATGCAGTTCAATACCCAGCCCATGTGTTTTGAAAATGGGTTGAAATACCATAAATGTATATATTGTTTAATTAACAATAGGCAGTGTTTATTCTTTTGAACTTCACTCTGTTGAAAGAGAAAGAGAAGATGTCTGGTTCGAATTAAATACTGGCATTCCCTATGTGCTTAATGAGGGAATGTATAGGACAGCTGTTTTGGATGTATACAGAATGTAAACCCTCAGTGGAGTGTTTAACTTTTTGAAACTACATTTAATTTTAAAGTCTCATGAAAGGTAAAATAGGCACAAAACACTGAAGGAGTCATATGATCTTACTACAAAGACAGCAGGAATATGGGATCTATTAGCCAGGATCCTTAGTACCTAACACCATGTTTTGGTGTTTGAAGAAGAGATTCTTGCCATCTTTACTAACTCCTTTCTTTCCCTGCACAAAAGCCTTCAAAAGTACCTTCATCATCCCTGAGCTGAAATTGAATTGATATACCAGCTTTTCACTAGAATAGCCCAACACATTCAACTTGTCATGTTGTATGTAGGATCTTGTCCATTGAATGATACCTGATACCTCATATAATTGAACAAGAAATATGTGTTGCTATTGTTGGCATTTGTACTTGAGAACAGGTAACACACGCTTGCTTACATGTAACTCACTCAAAAAGCTGAATATGTTCCTCCAAACAACTTTTACTGTGAGAATATCTGTAACCACACACTGGTCACATGTTACTGCTCCATGGGACAAAAGAATAGGGAAGTAGATATATTTGCCCACACTGAAATGGTGTACCCAAAAAGCATTCTGGATTTAGCTATGTGCACAAAACCCCCTGAAATATAAGAACCATCCCTGAGAAATTAAAGACATCACCCAACAATTTGGCCTCATTGTTTTCTATCTGATATATCACTGAACATTCCCTAATCTCAAAGCAAATCTAGATTACTGAATGTTTTACAGGGGTAAGGCCCAGTGCTGACTACAGTTTAAATATTTAAACAAGTCCTCCATTGCATTAGGTACAATCTGTTTGCTGTCAACATTTAGGCACTCTGACCTAGGATTTTAAAAAGAAGTATCAGTTAATTGTGAATCTGTCTTCAGGCTGTAGGAGCCTCTTCTCCAACCTGTAATTTCAGGAAAAATTTCACAGGACTAATGTATATCCAGCACTGAAGGATGTAGGAGTCTCCATGAGATTTGGTGTGATAGAAAAGTGGAAATAAAGCCTTCAGTCTCTCCAGGAGGGACATACATTAGTATACCAGTTGGCCATTTTAAATATCACTTGATATCTTGCAAATTCATGAGTATTGAGAATTACTAGTCTCATATCCTTGTGTTGCAACAGGAGGGCAGTGGTTTTCTAGCTCTTCGCCCGATAAGAGCCAGTTTTGTGGCAGCAGTAGTATTTTAGGAGAGGAATTTGTGTAGGTATTTCCAAATTTTTGTCTGATTACAGTAGTTATTTAATGAGATACTTTACCCTCACACTGATAATAATTAAGTGAGGAAGGGTAATAGCTACAATCTGTAAACTAAAACTGGAGAATTTTGGTTTTCATTGGAAGATTTTTGGTCAGCTGTCATGTGAGTGGACAGTAGGGACTCTGGATCCTTATGACAATATTCAGCTTCTAAATACCAGGGTCAAATTACATACTGGACTGATAAAATTAAGAATTTAAGGCTGTAGGATCCAGTGTGTTAATAACATTCATAACCTTTTATATCTGAAAAATTATGACAGCTGAGAGCATTTTGAATATATACATTTAAAATTTTATGGTTTTAGAAAACAAGATCTATTGCTATGGATCAGCCTATGATTTACTGTTCCATTTGAAGGAGTTTGAATTTTAGCTGGTTCAGTTCAGAGACTATCACTATGTTTTAAAAAAACCCCACCTAATACTTAAAAAACCCTTTTGGCCTAACATAATTAATGGAACAACACATGTAATGCTATTATCCATTTATTTATTTTTTGATATTTACTCTTTGCACCTGTCTGCTGTTGATTT
This sequence comes from Gallinula chloropus, assembly GCF_964237585.1. Classification (NCBI taxonomy): domain Eukaryota; kingdom Metazoa; phylum Chordata; class Aves; order Gruiformes; family Rallidae; genus Gallinula; species Gallinula chloropus. Next base: position 6,235,701 of record NC_140092.1, on the reverse strand, counting down.
TTCCTGTTAACAGGGTTTTTTTTAATTTTGTACTCTCTTGTAGAATAATTTTCCATTGCAAGAAATACCTTGCATACAAGATCAAACACCGTGCTATGTATTCCATTCATTAAAGTATCAGTAAGCTGTTTTCTGTATTGTAAGTAGCTTGTTCAAAGTAGGACCTTGCAAGTAAGACATTGCCAGTCTCTTTTTTTTTTCTCTGGATATAAAAGGAGCAGCTGGATAGAATCTGTCTGCTATATTAAATAACATATCAGTAGGAACCGCTTCTCTCTCAGAGAAAAGTCTAACACTGAAAGACTCACCAAAATGTGTGCACTCTAGACTATATTTTAGCTGTTACTTTAATTAATCTTACAGATTATTTCCAGGTATATGTTGCTAGTTTTCTACTTATGATTTTTAATTAATGGATTTTTGAGTGTTTAAATTCAAACCTAATACATTGAAGGGAACATTAGATTTTTCAAAGGAAGACTGTAAAACTCAAGTCCTGAATTCTGAGTTTTAAACTTCTCTGGGAGGGATGAAAACCTTGTAAAATATTTTTAGGGATGGTTACAATGTGCACGTTTCCATATTATGTGTGAAGGTGAAAGCAATGCATAAGAATTTTACAAAGAGCTCTGCTTGTGGTGACTCTACAAATTAGATGCAAATTGTGTATTTTGTTTACATTTGGATAGCCATTTGTCACATATGTTGGAAAAAAGCTTTATAGTTAGTAAGGGTATGTGGAATTTTATACAGCTTCTAATCATCTGAAGAGCATTCCATATAGGTGTCATCTTCAACTATTAAGTACAGGACCTTAAAGGTTGCCTAGTTCCATGGGCAGGGACACCCTCCACTAAACCAGGTTACCCAAAGCCCCATCCAACCTGCCCTTGAACACTGCCAGGGAATTTCTTTGGGCAACTTGTGCCAGTGCCTCACCACCCTCACTGTAAAAAATTTCTTCCTTATATCTAATCTAAATCTCCCCTCTTTCAAATTAAATCCATTACTGCTTGTCCTATCACTCCATGCCTTTGTAAACAGTCCCTCTCCAGCTTTCCTATAGCCCCCTTTAGGTACTGGAAGGCTGCAGTGTCCCTGGAGCCTTCTCTTCTCCAGTCTGAACAACCCCAGCTGTCTCAGCCTGTCCTCATAGGAGAGGTGCTCCAGCCCTCTGATCATCTTTGTGGCCCTCCTTTTAACTTGTTCCAACAGCTCCATGTCTGTCTTGTACTGGGGACCCCAGAGCTGGACACAGTACACCAGGTTGAGTCTCACAAGTACAGAGTAGAGGGGCAGATCCACCTCCCTTGACATGCTGGTCATGCTTCTTTTTCTGCAGCCCAGAATATGGTTGACGTTCTGGGTTGCAAGTGTACATTGCAGGCTCAAGCTCAGCTTCTCATCTACCAGCACCCCCAAGTCCTCCTCAGGGCTGCTCTCAATCCATTCTCTATCCAGCTTGTATTTAATACCAGGGTTTGCCCTGACCCACGTGCAGGACCCTGTACTTGGTCTTGTTGACCTTCATGAGTTTCATGCGGGCCCACCTCTCAAGCCTATCAAGGTCTCTCTTGATGGCATCCCTTCCCTCCAGGGTGTTGACCACACCACAAAGCTTGGTGCCACCAGTAAAGATTGTAAAAAGTGCTGGTCCCATACCCACCCCTGAGGAACAAACCTTATCACTGATCTCAACTTGTACATTGAGCCATTGACCTCAACTATTTGAGTTCAACCATCCAGCCAATTCCTTATCCACTGCGTGGGCCATCCAACAAATCCATGTGTCTCCAGTTTAGAGGCAAAAATGTCATGCAGTACAATGTCATATGCTTTGCACAAGTCCACGGCATGTTTGTGTACATTTAGACAGACACACACACCTTAGACATACTTATAAAATAACGAGGTAACACTTTATACAATAGTAACCTATATATTAAGGCTTATTAGGGTTCATTATGCTGTTTGGCATCTTTCTAGGTGTATGCTGAACCAGGAATAATAATTCTTCCACAGCAAACTAAGACTAAATTATTAGAAGAATCAAACAGTGGAAAAATAGAACTAGTAGTTGCCTGTAAGTTCAGCTTGGTGAGGTAATCTCTCCTATTTAGTTTACATCTACTCCACTGTGAGGAATGTGACCTGACCACGCAAACTGTTCCTGCACTATACCTGCAGGAAAGCTTTTGTTGTTATATTATGGGTTTCAGCTAATTTAAGGGTAGTATTTTTGCCCAGTAGATTATATTGCAGCTCTGTGTGTAATTGCCATAACAGGGACTACTCCTAGAAGCTGCCTCAGAAGACATCAACGAGAGGACTCCTTGCAAATTAATTGAGGTGCAGAATCTGGCCTGGCAGATGTGAGCCATGTATGCTGATGCCAGCTAAGATGCAGCATTGGGAAGTAGGTCAACAATACCCTGTGCTGCATTGCCTGCCTCTGGCATTGGAACATGTAGGTGGCATGAAGAGAAACCTGTGTGGTCCAGCCCTTTCTATTATGGAGGAAAGGCCAGGAAGACCACTTCTTGTATGAAATGATGTAAACAAAAGGAATGAGTTACAGAAGTGACTCCCCTTTCATCCTGGGCCTTTCTTGAGATAATGGTGTAGCATTATATTCCCCTGCTTGCTTTATTTTTCTTTTGGAAAAAATATTTTAAAAAGTAGTGAGAAAACACCCACGGGATGCAGGTTACAAAGACTACTGTGGTGTTAGAGATCATGCAGGTCCCAGTGATACTGCCTGCCCAGCAAATGAGGAATCATTCTGGCACCTGCCCTTCCTGTAGCAATAGAAGGAGCTCATGCAGTAATGAACTGTGTTATTTTACTTCTTTTTGTTGTTATCATCTGTAAGGAGAAATACTAGGGCTTATACATCTCATTTGCTTTCCTGCTCAGAGTACTATCATTCAGTGCAAGAGTGCTCCTCAAAAGCATGTGGAGAAGAGGTTTAATCCCACAGTCTTACAATGTAGTGCTCTAGAAAATTATGTGTACTCTACTTCTTCCTATAGGAAAAACATTAGTCTTATATTCAGCTGTATCTGTGAAGAACACTGTGCAATGCTATTGATTTATAGCATTTTAACAGAAAACAAGAGAAGCTGATGTGGTACTCTAGGAAACATAATTTTTTCACCTTTTTTTCAGCTGTTCCTTATCAATGTACTTGGCATTGGACCTTAAAACTTTGACTTCTGTTACAAAAAGTGTAGAGGCAAATGGAATCCGCTTGATAATGTGGCTGACATCTTCATTCAAAAAACAATAGTTCTCATCTTTTAATTAATATCATCTGATGCATTCTCCAGGCCATGTATTTTTAATTTTGCTGCTCTTTTTGTTTGCTATCAACTTCTAGATTTTTTTCTTCTTGAAAACAATGTGTGGTTAGATTATTTTTTTCCACTATTCATCCTGTTAACTCTTAACTTTGCCTTCGTGCATGTTACAGTTTATTCCAGAAAGTATTGAATAATTTCAAGAACTAAATAATCTCTAAATTAGCACCAGTATTTCACAGTGTTCTGTAATGAATCGGAGAAACAAGATTAAATTTAGTGCTGTGATGATGTAAGAACCCTGTCATGAATAGATCATATTTAAATTATAGAAATATTTTACATTATGGGTTTATACTTACAAAGTCCAGGGTGAAGGAAATAAATTCAAAACCTTCTCTTCAAGCCTGGAAGTGTGTGTCTTAGGCTTACTTAGGAGCGAAGGAAGCTGCTGCAGAAGCTAGCTTTATTCATGTGACAGAGATTGACATTGCACCAGAGGAAAAAGGTCATCACTCCTGAGAATTAAACAGTCTTTTAAACATCCTGCACCCAGATCTCGGAAGTGATTTGGAGCTCAGGGTGCAGAACTGGCCTTAATGTTGCATTCTGGGGGGAATTGGTGTAGCTAGTGGTGATGGATTTGACATATTCTTGGCAGTATTTCCAGCCTTTTTGCTTGAATAGCCTATAGAGACCCTTTGGAAAGTGTTTGGTGGCCACCTGTCCTGTTGTCTGTGCTGGACCTGTGTTCCAGGTCAGGAAAGAATCAACCATGTGGCAGCCACAGGCCTGTCATATGTGCCTCCTGAGTCATGGTGGGCAGCCTCCACCATGCCATGAAGGGCGTGAGCACTCCTGATGTGATGGACGGAGGCTGTTGAGCTCCAGAAAGCAGGACAAGGCAGTGAGGCAAGATCAGCAGGCACAGCTGGCTTCTGTGCTGGGCCTAGGCAGTCTTTCATTCAGAGGATCCCTTCAGATCAGACAGGGTATTGCTATACGTGCTACATGCGGCTTCTTACAAGGTGATGTTTAAAGCTCAGGCAGACTTCAGTGTCACAGTCTGGTCAGATGATTCTCTCAGCTGCAGATGGGTGCATTGATTTAGTTACAGGTTCTCAGAAACATCCTTGTTATCAGTTCATAGTGGTTGCCTCCTGCATGAATGTGGTTCCCCAGTAAAGATCTAAAAAGCTCCAGGAAAAACTGGGTCTAGTGGCACAGAACATCTTCGAAACTCTTTCCACAGCCATATATTAACTACTGAATTTAGGCTGGCAAGCAGCTACAGATCTTCCAACAATGTTGACTGACTTTCTACAATAGCAAACTCAATAACCCTGCTAGAGCACACTGCTAATCACTCTTTAATCAAGTCCTAACCAGCCTGGAAAACACGTTATCTGTTTGAAGAGCAGAAATGCATATATTTGTCATTTTTATTTTTCTGCCAAGCACTTATAATAGCTTTTTCTTGCTGTGCTCCATCCTCTATGAGAAGCCTGATATATTCTTATAGGTCTGTGTTTTTCCACTTCTTTTCTTGTACTGTGAAGATGCATGAACGCTTAGTTTGTTAATAGATAGAAGAAGATGTTTATGTTAAAACACAAGTTCATATAAGAATGTTTATTTCTTGCAACATATTGTATTCTAAGGCTCCATACCAAATCTCTATTATAAGTTATCCTTTTTCTTAAAGCCACGTCAGATCACTGCTGGATAACAGCTGATTTTTTTTATTATTTTAATTTTTTTTAGTGCTTTTGTTAATTTCTTGCATATAAGTAGCCTTTATTTCACAGGTTTCCCTGAAATAAAATTACTTTAATGACAATTTTCTTAAGAGGTAATTTACTACGATCTCATTTTGTTTGACCTCTAAATTAGTTTTAAGCAATATTAGAACACTCAAAGATTTATCAAAGTTATTATCCCAAATTACATTGATACCTAGATTCAGGAAATGTGGTTAGATTGATATTATTTGGAGTTCAGCATTTGATACAGGATCACACATGGGAAATACCAGTCCAGTTCAACAAGGTGTATGTTAGTTGTGGTATTGCAGAATGGAATGGAGCTGACTGAAATAGAGATGATAACAGGTTATGTTAAATGGAGAATTGTCACAGTGGAAGGAAGATATCAGCAGAATTTTTCAAGGATCAGTCTTGGACTTGACTTACTTAACATTTTAATTTATGATGTTGGCACAAAGCGTAGAAGTAGAGGAATGGAATTTGGTGGTGGCAAAATATTGTGAGGCATCATTAATATAAAGGATGATCAGAATATTATACAGGAAAAATGTTCTGACCTTGAGGACTCAAGTAATAGAAATGAGATGAAATTTAAGAGTACAGATGGCACTTAAGGGCTGCTAAAAAGAATTTCTGCTAGGGACTTATCAGTTGAAAATGACAGAGGAGGCAAAAGACCTGTGTGTAACAATCAGTCACAGAATAACTATGAGTCACCAGTGTGATACAGCTGTGAAGAAAGCGATGTGATCCTAGAAAGTATCAAATGAGATATTTCCTGCAGAGACAGGGAAATGTTAATGTTGTAGCAGCACTGGAGCACTTGCTTTTGAAAAACTGGCCACCTATTTTTAAGAAAGATGAAATACAACTGGAGCAAGCATTAGGAAGGGCCATAGGGATGATTAGACTGATACAGAAGTTTATGCTGTGCAAAGAAAGTAAAAGGTTGTAGCTTGTTTAGCCCAGTAACGTAAAGGCTGAGAGGAGACTGAATTGCTGTCCTCATGCTCTTCAGAGAAGGTAAAAAAGAGGCACTTGACACTAAAACAAATGGATATGAGTGAATAGAGGCTGAAAATTAGAAGAATATTTCTAGTCATCAGATCAATGTGGTCTGAATCAGTAGTAGCAGCGGAGGAAGAAATGGGCTGGTTTTAAGACAGAGTTCAGCAAGTTTGTGGAAAAGATTATATGATGTGATTTGCTGAATCAGCAGGGGACTAAATCTGCAGATTTATGAGGGTCTTACGTTCTTTGTTGCTGTTAATCACTGATGTATGCATCATATGTGGCACAACTTGCTTAGACCATGTAGCTTATTTATCCCCAAATTGATATCGAACATCAAAATGCAACCTTTCCTTGAGAGGTACCCTCATTCATATGTAAAACATTTGCTCAAAAGTACTCAGGCTCAGGAGATTTATGTATTTACTAGAGGTACTTTGGATTGTACAAAAGATGGATCGTATTCTAAAAAAAATTATGGAATTATTCTCATTTATGTTAAGGCTACATTACATAATTTTGGCAAAGGAAATACAAAATGGGTGTAAATAAAACTGTCGGGCTGCAAAGAGGATATAAACCACCTTTAATACCAGTAAAACTCAGGTCTTTGCTGACACAAGTGCAAACCTTAAAAAATATGAAAAACAGCGTCTGCTCTATCCATTGTTTCTTTACTTCCACAACTAATTCACTGGAACAGTGTGGGAGTAAGTTTTACTGAAGTAAGAGGTTGAATCTGGCTGAATGTAAAAGGAACTTCTTGGAGGTTACAATCCTTGCAATGTAAATTCCACTAGTAGAAATTCAAATGTACATGGATAATAAACATGAAGGTTCTGGGCAGCTAAAAATGTTGATCTTTAGTTGCATGTCAGTACCAATTACCTATACAGGAAAGTTTTCCTATTAAAATATTTGTAATGGGCTGAATTATTATTTTCTGACTTTGGGAAATAAAAAATATTTAAAAATATGTGCAAGAAGCAACAGGGTCTCTGGCAAACAAAGCCAGTCCAGGTTATCTAATTTCAACTGGAAGTGGTTCTTTACATTACTCCCCTACAGTAATGGATATAGGGGTGGGTATGTCTGAATAGAGCACTTTAAATGACGAGAGTTGTTACTAAAAGAAAGTAGAAGAAAATTCTTAGGGGGGAAGCATCTTGGCTTTGCCTGGCTCACACTACTGGAGAATACTTGTATTGTTTGAAAAATATTGTATTATTGCAATTACAGAACCCTCTGGGCTCTCTTCAGCACGAAGTATCTGCTGCTTTACCATTGCAGACTCCACAGAAGGCTGTGCATAGGGAACGGTTATTCCAGCATAAACATCCTTTTTGCAGAAAGTTGAAACAAAAAGAGAATGTAGTACACTGTGATGTTGCTAAGCAGCAAAAAGGACATATGTCAAGAACCTCTATGTCTTTTGTATTACTACACTTCCTCTCCTCACACCTTCATCACACACGCAGCTAGGATTCTTATGTACCCATAATATGGAGAGAAAATGGTACAGAACTTAGTTTTTCCTCCATTTCTTCACCATTTCCTTTTTTAAAGATTTAATATTAAAGACAGATCCCTGGGGAGTCTATGCTGGTTGAGACACTACTAGTTTCAGGTCAGTCCAGAGCTTTAGGTGGGTTTGGTGTAGCCAATTAATTCATTAGTTGATGGGCATCATGTTGAAGTTTTTTGGACCTGGGATGCTCTCAGAAATGATAGGAAAATTTTGCCAGAAGGGAGAATATTAACCTTGGAAATAAAATCGGCCTCTCTAGAGCCCAAGGCTTTGGCTGGGGTAGTTAAGACCTGCAAAATGGTGACTGGCAGAAAAAAAAAGAGGTCATTTGGAAACATTGCCAAGTAGGAGTTTTGGGATGGCTTTCACTGACCGTTAATTTGTGTTGCTGACCGTGTCTCATTCACTGAAGTAGGTGTAGTTGCTTCCTAGCAAGTTTTCGCTGAAAAAGCATTAAGGTCTCTCTCCTGCTCTCTCCTGCAAACATTTATTTGTGTGAGCAGTTTCAGTGCCATGTATTTGTAAAGTGTTTCATATTAAAGACCTTTGCTAATTGATTAGATTTTTTTTTTGCAGGCATGTATTTTCTGGTAATCACATCCCATGGTTTTAAAAGCATTTATTTACAGGGAAACAATCAGAGAGCACTTTCAGATACACTGTCTACCTGCTAACAAATGTCTCATTTCAAGAAAAAGAGCTTTTCCTAATATACAATTTCAGTGATGGGATTATTCTTTTATTGTTACAGCTATTTAATAATCTCTTCCAAATAGTTTCAATTTTCAAGGTCAAGATTTTTTAAAGGGGCTAATGGGACCCAAATTTCTTTTCACTTCTATCAGGCCAACTGCAATGAAGTAATGGTGTTCTGCAAGTTGGCATTGGAACAACAAATTATACGTCGGCCAGGATTCATCAGCCAGGGCATATGCCTTTTTCCCTATGTGCCCTATGACTATCTGACTAATAAAATGCCTATTTTTATTGTGTGTGGTCCAGCTTCAGAATAATAATCATCCTTGAAGATTAAATTAATGAAAAATCAATTTAGCAATCAAGTATTTCAGCCATAGTGGGTGGCTTAGTTAAGAAAGTATTATAAGCTGAATATAATTTGTTCAGCCATATAGGCAGCTGTTGGATTTCTTATTCAGCCATCAATTACTATAAAATGGTTAGCTGAAATTACAATTAAATCATAGTTGCAAGCCACACTGCTAGAGCACAATCACATGTGGGAACAGCTGTAGTTATTTTATAAGTGACCATTCTCGCTGCTTGCTACTGCTTTTCCTCCTGACATGAGTGACCTCAGAGGGGGACTTTCATCATGCATTGCCTTGCCAAGTCAGCTTCAGCCGCCCCCAAGCCCTCATTTGGAGTTGAAGCCATCATGGGATGTTGTGAAGTCTCCCTGTGGGCTCCTAAGTCCCAGTGGGATGACAGCAAGCAGCTCAGGCTTTGTCACATCCTGTGTTCCACCCGCTCTGCCTGCTGCCTGGGTTTGCCTGTGAGCACAGGGCTTTGCTCACATGAGGAAGGTGTCCTTAACCCCATCCCAGTGACTCGTTTATAGCAGCACGCTCTATGCCTGTATGCAAAGAGGGCTAAGCTTTCCCTGAATAATATCTGCTTACCTGCTACTACTGTGACCACTCTTGGAACGTCACTGCTAGAAGTACTTTAATAATATTTACTGTCCTACAATTATACTTCTAAAAACTGCATGGAAACGAAGAACTAGGCTTTAAGAGCAGTATTTTCAGAGAAACTATTTGCTGTAAGCTTTCTGTTTCAGTTTCCCACGTTCTTTACGACATGAGAGAAAATAATTAGTTGCTTCTTGATTAAATGATTGCCCCCAGTTTGCTGTGTGCCATAGGACATAACAGAAGTCATGGGAGTGGCTTTGAAATTTGCTCTCAAGATTTTCAAGAAAAGATGAAGGTAAATTGAGGAAGACTTTTTGGGGGTCATCATGAGCTTGTGATTCCATTTTAGGACTCAACTTTTCAAAGAAAAGCAGTGTCATAATAATGCAGGCCAAGTCTTTCCTTTTTATTTGTGGTACATGAGTTTTTAGCACTTAACCATCTCACTCAGAATACTGCATGCTTACTTACATATTCCAAGGGAAAGGTTCTCTGCAAGCTTATCTGCTGCAGTATTTCCAGCTATCCTGTTTTAAAGCATTCACTAGTGTGTATACATATGAAATACAACATGAATAAATGCCAAAAAAACTCCATAAAAACTTATTTTGTGTCTTGAAAGAGGATGTGGTTTCAGATGTGCTCCCAACACTGCATCACTACTGCGTCTTTTTAGTAGTTTTACATGTAGGCGTTTGCTATTAGGTGTTTGCTATTGTTAAAAGTGACAGCTACATCCCACTCTTTAGGCAAGCCTTTTAAAAATAAGTGTGATTTACATATGCTTTGCATTTCTTATTCGAAATTTACATATGCTAATTGATAGTGCATTGCCGCAACAAATGGTATTGTATGTAGTCAGCCTAAATTGTAAGGAGTTACAGGAAAGTTTGTCTGCTCAAAGGCAGGGTCTCAGCTCTGTCTCAGCAGACTGAAGTGCTGTTGACTCTCCCCGGTGATGCTGAGGAGATCTGTATTGCACTCTTCAAAAGCCTAGAGTAAATAAACTCAATGGTGTGTTCCTTATTTTCAAAACACATCTTGCAGCTCTGGTAAAGAATCATCCCTTGCTATCAGTGTCTTTCATGACAGTAACTTTGTGCCAGATCATACAGAGATTTTCTCTAAAAATGAACCTACATTCCTATAACTTTTGCAGGTAATATATTTTCTAGACCATTGTGCTTCAAGCAAGATTCACAGAATCGTAGGGGTTGGAAGGGACCTCAAGAAATCGTTGTGTCCAACCCCCCTGCCAAAGCAGGGTCCCCAGCTCGTATTGCACAGATGGGCATCCAAACGGGTCTTGAATATCTCCATAGAAGGAGACTCCACCACCTCTCTGGGCAGCCTGTCCCAGGGCTCTGTCACCCTCACTGTGAAAAAGTTCTTCCTCATATTGGTGTGGAATTTCCTGTGCTCCAACTTGAGGCCATTGCCTCTTGTCCTGTCTCCACAGGCAACTGAAAAGAGGCTGTACTACTGTCAGTGATGCACTGAGAAAAAATTGTGAAAAAGACAAAAAGACACCTTGTATAATTTTCCATTATAGTGACACCAATGTGGTATCAGTAATATGGATCATCCATCTTGCAGTAGTGTATTCCTGCAGCTAGCAGATATGCAAGTTGCCCGTGACTCCTTCAACATCTCTAATGTTGCCAGTGGTACAGTTTTTATCCAATGTTTCAGCAAGATTCTTGCTTAGTATCACAATTAGTAAAGACAAATAGTAATTCCTGGTAATTGTAGGAGAATAACTCACAGATGGATACCTAATTGGAAGCATCCCTCATAATTGTCATCTGAGTGTGCCCATTAAGAAGCATCCATTGGCAGTCACCTGCTTGGGACTGGTTTGCAGGCTTGGCAGGGAGCACACTTGCCTAAGATGAGTCAACCCAACACTCCACAGTCAGTGCATAGTGAGTACAGCGTATAGGAAGGAGTTGATTATTCCACATCAGTTGGCTTGTTATGTGAAGGCTTTGTATTTCAAATAAATCACTATAGAATATACCAAAATATTCTTGATTTCTGGATGTGCTGGAGAGATAAAAAAGTCATCCACAACATCAATTTTTTTGCTTTCCTCCTTCGTGATACTGGAGTGTAAACATAGAAGTTTCTCTGAAAAAAAGTAAGAATTTTTCCTGTTTTCTGATCACATTTGGGTTAAAATTTACTCCTTATAAAGTAAACACCACTTTTTCTTGACACTGTTAAGAATGTCATTCCTCAAGTGTAACTTGTGGCTCTGATGCAGTAAACAAAAATGTTGTTTTGTTAGTACTGCCATTTGCTCTTGAATCTTCTCACAGTTGCATGAAAACCTGTGTTCTGAAATTCAACCATTCCCATCACCTTTCTTGAGATTCTGCAGTTTTGGGTGCATTTGTCACTACTCAGAACATACGGAGCACCGATAAATTAACAAACAAGTGGCAAACACAAATTCTTCAATGGGAAGGCTTTGGGCGACCTTCTCGTGAGTGACTTCTCCATGAGAAGCCCCCTTTGAAGGACATTGAATGGAGCAGATGGCTTACGACATGGGAGAGAGTAAGATGTGAATGGGATGACATACAAGTGATGAGACTTGGGGGGAAAAAAAGCAGGTGGAAAAAACAGAGGAGGAGCAAAAGTTCAGCTCCCCTACTCAGCATCCCCACGCACAGCGTGTGAAGTTGCCTCTTTGCGGGTGTAACTTGCCATCTGCCTCGGAAGTGCTGGGTTTTTAGGAGAAATTAAAGGTGAGAAATGTCACTCAGAGCCACTGCTTGTGACGAGGCTGCACACCACCTCATGGGAATAGCTCTGGGAAATCAAACTCGGGCTGCTTCACCAGCACAATGTGCGTATGGTTGGAAGCTCCTGTTCCCACTCCAGTAGGATATTGCGTGAGTGTGTAGGCACAGAGGATTAGCCTGAAGAAATTTAGAATCACTTTGCTAAATGTTTATTGCTCCTGGAGTGGGCATGTTATGTAGACGCAGAGAACATATTGCAAGAAGGTTGACAGTTCCTTCTTTCAGAAATATAGATAGGAGCTTTGTCTGCAATAATGGGTGAGTGAGACTCAGCTGCAAACCCAAACCATTCCAGGAATCTTTTCTGCAGGCATGTGGCATGTATGCTGTGGGGTTTTGTGCAGTCAGTGTGGGCACCCGCTGGGTACGAAGCCCAGGAGAGAAGAGTCTTTTGTATCATACTGGCTCCTGTGAATTGTTTTCTATGTAAACCCGTGTACATTCATATACTTAATGATTTATTTATAAGTTCCAAGCTATAGCTCAGACCACCAAAGTAATTTCACTCTTTTCCAATGGCAAGCAAAATAGCCATCCCTTTTTAAACACCATTTGTCTCTGAGGTTCTTGCAAAGGCAGAAAACCAAGAAGAATTTCAGGCGCAAGAGCCTGTGAGAATAAACTCCCTCGTATGATTTTTAGCACTTCCTAACTCTAACCAGATGTGAGGTATGCAAGAATAACCTTTTAATTTACATTTCTTGCTGTGCTGATTCTAGGAACGGGAGGATAGGAGCCTTGTGGAGAAAGTACTGTATAAAATACAAGAGTGCTGATCCAAAAAAATTTTAAATGTCATGTTCAGTCCAAGGTTTGTGCAGAGGTCTAGGAACAGCTTTTATTTGTCTAAATTGCTTTCCTTATGCCTCACTGTGGGCAATTTTTTGTCCTTTTCTGTTTTTTGTAGCAAAATGACATTTTAGTTTTGAATTAATCCATAATTTTCCTGGGAAAAAAAGTGTGCAGAATTCAGTATTTATTAGCAAGCAGTTGCAGAGCAAAGCCCATTTTTTTCTGAGGGTTTTCAAGCTGCACACACTGCGCTTTATTGACATAATCCAGACACACAGGGAGGAGAAACAGTGCAGCTACCTGTCCTGCATCAGTGCAGCACTCCTCCCCTGCGTTTTCCTCTTAGATGACTAACTTCTCAAGAATGAAGATAATTTTCTTCAATTCTTCATAGCATTATACAAGAAAAATTCCTGTTGTTTAAGTGGAGATCCACAAGGGACCAGGATTTGTCCTTGAGTAATGTCTGAAGTAAGATCAGGATTAACTTGAAAAAAAAACAATTTCAAAATATTAATGTACGAGCGTAGTGAAGGAAGACTGAGTTTAAGCAGAGATATTTTTCTATTGTTGTGGTGAAAAAAATGATTTTGTAGGAGTGTTACTTTCTATTGCTCTATTCTGTAATGGGTGCCCACGACATAACAATTTTGGACTGGCATCTTGTGCATTTTATTCCAGGACCTGTTTTATTTGTATTATAGGAAAAGTATAAATTGGTTCCTACCAAACTGGGTTCCCACCAAAATATGGTGGAGGCTTTTAAAATAAATAAGTCAGCTAACAGTTCACTGCAGTAATCGGCACAGAAATTAGTTTCCAGGTCCTCAGCTGAGTTTGCATTGCTGCTGTTAAAAAATACATGTGTGTATTATTTGAAAGCCAGGGAATATTTCAGACATGTATGTATACAGCCCCATGTTTGCCTGTTTACATTGCAAGGTGGAGCATTTTACTTTTTTTTATTGAGTCCTATTTGATCATAATGAACATGCAAGATACACAATTAAATTGGTTTTGCAACATTAGAATATTTCTGTATATTTTTCAAATGTCGTAGATTTAAAAAAAATTATATATTTAATTTGTGAAAGAAGTGTTTTGAATTAGATAGTTGTATTCATGTTAATTTATCAGAACATTGAGTTATCAATCTGGGTCATTCTCCCTGATGTCAGCAGGGATGCTTATTGACAGCACTGTAACTCTATCAACACTGCTGTTAAACCTTTTGATAAGAACTTCTCACCTTGAGTTTCTTCAATTCCACAAGAAAATATGTTCCAAGAGAATTTTTTTTACATGTTTTCAATCAGGAATCATAAAGTTCCTGTAATTAAAATTGAGAGTTGTGAGGTTGATATTTGGAGGACAGGGCTCCCTGTGATCTCATTGTAGTTAGATGTTAACAGCTAGTTAACACCATGACTTCCCTGTGTAACTGAGTGCAACCATCCCCTTTGTACCATTCCGCCTGTTCATTTTTGGAAGCAGATATGATGGACCAGGGAAAGGATCACCTCACACTTGTACTTTTTTCTCCCATTTTTTCCTTAAGTTTTTGGTTTGGCTGTTGTCAGGCACAGGTGTTGGTCTGGGTGGGCATTTGAGTTGCTCAGTGTGGTGGTGGTTACGTTTTATGTTCAGGGGGTCCCTGCAGCTGTCCTGGCAGTGGCAGTTCAGCATTGTCACGGGAACTGCATCTTACCCGTAGTGGTTCCAGAAATCACCCTGAGTCACTAGAGCAAAAATATATCAAGAAGATGATATAATGACTCTCTGAAATGTGGAAAAAATGTAACACGTGGCTGAAAGGCGGAAAACCTAGGAAGAGGCTATTTCAGCTTCAGCTCAGATTTGTTACAGCACTTACTACTGATGTTACCTTTTGCAAGTTAAGAGCATTCTGCATTACTTTCTTATAAAATTTTATTAAAAACTACATATAACGTGTTCTGACTGAAGCTTATAAACCTGTTGCGTTGCCTGCCCTTTTCTGGAAGTGGTTCTTTATTATTTGATGTTATTTTGTCAGACATCTGATTTGTATAGCTGAACACAGGGCGCTTGCTTTCATGGTAAGGGTAATAAACAAGCTGCACTTTTAAAACCAACAAAACATTTTTAAATGGTAGAATATTTTCCTAATTATTTTGTCTAGTGTGTTGAATACCTTTTTACTTTCCCTGCAGTTAGCTTCCATGAGCTTGAAAGAGAAAGAGAGTGGGATAGCAAGCTTTGCTGCAGAAAAAAAGAAATCAAAGCCAACCACCAACGGCTTTTTGGAAAAGAGTGTTCTGGTTGTTATAAAACATGTATATAACCGACAACTGATATTATCCACTGGTGAGATATTGTTCATAAGTCTACAGCATAAAATTACCCGAAAAATCATGCTGGTTATCAATCCACATGTGCTCAATGCAGTTTGAGGATTTTGAGAATGCCGCGTGTATCTTTTATCATATCACCGTAACCCCTCACCTCCCACCAGTTCTCCAGACACACTCCCCACTATGTTATGTCCCCTTTGATGCACGTATCAACACATTTCACCTCTGATATTTTTCACCTGAATGTGGAGCATGCTGTGATGCTTGATTGACAGTGCTTGAGCATGAAGTCCTGTGTTCAGGGAAGGGACTATCTTTCTCCTTCATATTCCCTACCCATGAGCTTTGGTCTTGCCATGAACGGAAGTCTTCCAGCACTGAGGAGGGCAACTATGCCTGTATGGAAAATGCCTATATGAGCCTGTTCTGCCCACATGCTGAGCTGACCAGATGCTGAGTGGCCATTCTCATCTGGCTCAGAGCTCAGACAAATATTTCCTGCCTCTTCACGGGGATCACTTGCTCAGACGTGATGCCACACTATGCAAACATGTAGCTTGGTTACTTGGAATCTTAGCAGAGCAAGTTCATAGCTATGTTTACAATGTACTAACCACAACAAAGGAGTAGCTTTAACTACCTTAAACTAGCTGAGATAAGTAAGCAAGGTTACTAGCTTTCTCTTGGTAGAGGGGAGCTTGTGGAGAACTGAGAAAAACGTCCAAGAAGAAAGGTAAATTCTGCCTGAGCTGAGCCCTGTGAAGTCCTGGTAGTCTGTGGTTGTCCTCAGGCTTCTCATCAAGAATGGTGTCCTCTGCCTTCTCAACAGTCTTCTCATCAGGCGTGGTGGTGGTGGTGTGAGGTGCTATTCTGGATGATGCAAGCTGGACTGAAACAAAAAATAGAGTTTTTTGTTTCAGAGTTGCAGCCAGTGAAATGTGTACATTGCTGCTGATTTTGCCTCAATGTAAATCAGGAACTTTAGAAGTAAAAAAGCTATTCACTACACCTGGTACTGTCTCAGTCACTCAGGGCTTCTCTTTTAGTGTTTCTAAGGGTGAAAGGGACCTAAGATCAGTACTTTCTCATATATGATGTAAATGTTTCATAGTATTTCTAGAATACATGTAAGAGATTTTTTTCTGCCTCAGCTTCCCACCTCATCATGATTCAGGGGAGAACATGGAGATGAGAAATTGGTAGAATTACATTTATAGACCTCTTCAGACCAACTTTGCACCAGCAAATAGAGCACAATAGATCTTCCTACATGCTTTTTGTAGCAATGGCTTGAATATTTATACAATCTGGGGGAGGGGGGAAGATCCCCAGCATAATGGCAAATTCTTTGCAGGTAGTGATTGGTGTGGTGCCAGTGACTCATTTAATTTTTTGGGGACTGTTTGGATTCAGATCAACAAGAGATTAATCAAATTGATTGCTGTGAAATGTGTAGGTTGGTCAGTTAATGCACCCCCAGCACGAAAACACCACAGAAAAGCAAACACCCATTCTCTGCAGCAACTGCGCTTTGGCTTTGAGCTCTCTGTCTACGTTCCACCCCTGACCAGCTTGGGTATCTGCATAAAAGGATTGTGGCAGCGTGTGAGGGTATGGTCAATATCATTTTATCTTAATATCATTTTGCCTGTGCTTTTACATATTTTTTGTTTCATGCTGTGCTTAGTATTCTGCTAGGTCAGATGAAGTCAGGGGTCAGGAGCGTGCTTGATTTAATACAACTGGATGGTTTGCCTGGTTTTTGTCTGTTCCTTTTGGTGTCCTGTCATTTGAATTTTATGTTTTTGTCTTTATTTCTTGAGATGACTTTTCTGGGTATCATTTTCTGTGCTGTGTGGGTCCTTTATGCTGGTACAGATTGCATTTGTTCATCTAAAATGCCTGTCCTGCACAATTTCCATCATTTTCCAGTCTCACATTTTGTCATTTTCTGCTTGAGTTTGGTTGTGGTTTGTTATGTTTTGACAGTGGTTTGTCATACAGCTGTGAATAACTTCTTTGGCTCCTCTTTAAAACTTTCTTCTTTGCAGTTGTTGAAAAAAGTTAGCAGAAATACTCTTTCTTCAAACAGAATGATTAGCACAGCCTGAAGTGTCAGTGGCTATATGCTGCAACCAGACAAAACATTTGTTCTGGCTTTTCCCACACTCAGAATGCAGATTTTTTTTATGCAAATATAAGATGAAAGTCTCTTCACTGAAACATTCATGTACAGAACTTTGCTGGGGAGTGATGGTCTTGATTTACAAGACATGGAAGTTTTACAGTTAAGGTATCTTTTGTCTGTGGAAAAAGAATATGGATAACCCCTTCAAACTCTTCTCCCTGCCAGCCTAACAAAAATCAGTTTAGACTGTAGGCTTCCTCAGAAATGTGCCTGCCAGGAGAAATTCTGGATTTTTCAATGTGGGGGAAAAGGGCCGTCCTGCTCTGTGCTGCTAGAAACCTACATCAGTTGTTTAAACAACAAATGGTATGGGCTCTGAGATTCCATTTTATGATCAGTCGAGTTCCTAGAGTGTTGTCACTGGATACAGCGTGAAAACTTGAAGGTGGTACAGAACTGTGCAGCTGGTGCTCTGCTGTTTGTGCTTGAATTTGAGCTACTGGTTATGAGACCAAGGAGCTGTGAGAGTTCAGGCTGACTGTGAGCCAGCAATGTGCCACTGCAGCAAAGCAGCCAACAGCCTCCTGGGCTGCGCTGGGGAGAGCTTGAGAGAGGTGATCCTTCCCTCCGTGCTGGTGAGACACACCTGGAGTAGGATTTGCACTTTGGGCTCACCATTTAGAAGGGAAACATGGATGTACTGGGGTGAGTCCAGAGTAGAGCCATAAATATGGCTCAGGGCTTGGAGGATCTGCCATACGAGGAAAGGCTGAGGGTGCTGGCGCTGTGCAGCCTGCAGAAGGGGTGTCTTATCAATGCATGGAAATATACAAAGGGGAGAAAATTCCATTTAAACAGAAGAAAAAGCATTTTCCTTGAAGGATAGTAAGACACTGCATAGGTTACCCAAAGAGGTCATGAAGGCTCCATTCAAAACCCAAATGGATACAGTCCTAGGATACCCACTTCAGGTGACCCTGCTCTATGGGAGAGGGGTTGAACTAGATGAACCCCAGAGATGCTGTCCATCCCAGCTGCCATGCTGTCAAAGGGATCTTGGACTCTGCCACTTGCTCTCCACATCCCCATGTCCACACTGTCTTAGCTTGAGGCTGAAATACTCGAGAACTGAAGACTGAATTTAGTAGTGAGCAATTTTTTAAAGATTGGTTGTGTATGATACTGCTGGTTTAATAAGGAAAGGGTTGGGAGGATATTTTATTGCAATAGACTGGCTGAGCCTGAATGAAAAACTGTGCTGGTGCAGTTTAGCTTTGTACTGAGACATATAGAGCTTTTTATAATTGTTTTCTGGCTGTTTTTACCAAAGTAAATTATAGTAAAATATTGTATCTCTTCAGAGAGATGATGGATTTAAGACCGAGTTGCAGATTATGTGTCTATGAGAATAAGGGTCATAAGGGCTGAGGAGTTAAGCTGAGGTCTCATTGTCATGAAGTTTCTGTTACTTGTTCTTGACTCAAGTGTGTTTTAGAGGATTGAAGTGCTGGTTACAGACTTTTGAGAAAAGGAAATACACTGTCAATGGAATCAAAATTATACAGGCAAATCCTCACCAGGGTAAAACACTGTTAGAGAATACTTACTGCAGGAAAGGCAAAGTCAATGATTGAATTACACAGGATAGAAGAAACCAGAGAGGGAAACCTAGCCATTTACAATTTTATAAATAAATGGCTAGGTTTATTTTGGGTTGAAGCTTTTGACTGTAGGCAATAATATTGGCGTAAAATAAGACAGATATTGCAGATACCATGAAAACATTGTGGATCAAAAAACCACCCAAAATCATTGGGTTCTTGATGTGGGAAGGACTCAAGTCACTCAGTCACTGTGCTGAATCTACATTATCCCACTCCATGGTGGTGGTAGAAAATTGAGAACGAAGGCAAAATGGTTGGAAGCTAGATCATGCCTGGAGGTTGGTGTCCTTGCCTGTGGCAGAGGGGTTGGAGCTCTATGATCCTTGGGGTCCCTTCCAACCCAGACCAGTCTATGATTCTGTGATTATGATACAGAAGCCTTAGATTTCCCCAGTTTTCATTAAGTGCTAAGTAGATCATTAAAAATAAAAACAAAATTGTAAAGGGCACAGGAAGAATGTATGTATGGCTAGTTCTACTCTTCAGAAAGCTGTGTTTTATTAGCAATATGGAAATCTGAACTTCATGGAGTTTAAAATCCATGATGTCTGTAGATTATGGAGATGTTTTCTGAATGTTTAAATACAATGTAGTGTATTACTAGTATACAACTATTAATGCTGTAGTATTATTACTGCTGCTGTTGTAATAGACTTAAAATCACACATTTAATTAAAATTTAATTTGTATAAATAACTAGAAATATGATTTTAGTGGAATCTAATCATACATTTTAATTTTTATTCTATAAGTACTCTAATGTTAGGAACCCAATCTTACCCACTAGATAGGAAGAGAAAAAAAAGGACAGGTCTGTGTGTGCCAGATTCTGCCTTGGATACATGTGGGTGGTTTAATCAACATGGCCCACGCGTCTCTAAGGCAGAGTTTGGACTTATTAGACTGTCTTTTCACTGCCTTTCATGCCATATTATCAAATCTGACAGTAGTTTTTTTCTGGGAATCAACAGATTCATGTTGTTTGGGTTTGAATCCACTCACCAGATAAGGTCTTATGCAGGTGGAAGAGCATTCCCATGCGCAGTGTGCCTTGCAGCTCTTCCAGAGAGCAGGTTGCAGTACTGGAAACTGGAACTTTATGTTGTCCAGCTTAAGGAGGGATTCCTCTCTCCATGTCTCAGCCAGAAAAGCTGAGTCTGGGAGGGAACACGCCTGAAATGCTATTCCACAGGGACAAATTTGGGCACCCAGAAGTACAGGCAGAATAATGGCAGTGACATCACTGTGTAACTCCATGAAGTTTTACTTTGTGTGTACTGATTAGTGTATTTCTGTTACAAAAACATACGTAAATGAACATGACAAGTTCTGGCCCACACAGATGACTGGCCATACCCAGAGATGTTAATTAACAATTAACAGAAAGCTCAGGCTTTCTTCTGCAGTGCTCAGGAAAGCTCATTTGCAAGCAATGGGAAGTTGTCTCCTGGCTTCCCTAGCTCTTACATATGGCTGAGGGAGAGTTAGTCGTAGCATCTCCATTTAATTACTGAGATCCAACTGTGATAATCTCTCAAGCAAGAGATTTTCATGGTCTGCCTAGAGCTTTCCAGGAGAGCTCAACGTTTTGTGTTGAGAGCCAAAAAACCCACAGCCCCAACCAGTGGAGTTCCTCAAGCCCAACTATAGCACATTGGTGAAATAATCAGCTGCAGGCTGCACCAGAGCTTCCAGACCGAACTCCTTTAAGCTGTAGGCAGAGGGTGGTTTTTCATTCTGTTGCTGATGCTGTGGAACCTTTAAAGGCTTTTTATATTTTATGTTTTTATTTGTGTCTGGTTTATTACTCATTTTATATCCTAGCTCTAATTGAAGACATAGGACTTGACAGGATTCAGAGCTGCAAAAACCAGCCTGGAAGCAATAAACCAAATATTTTTATTCTGCTGATTAACACTTCCATTGTTTCACTTCTCTACCAGCTTGACAGTTATCTTACATGGGGTATACGTATATGCTAAATCCAAGTCTTGGCCCCTGAGAGCTTCTACTGTAAAAGCAACACATGAGCAGTTCAGTGTGCAAGTAGGGGTTTGCTATCAAGCCCTGCTTCTGCAAAGAGGCTATGAACCTTCATTCCGTAGAGAGGGCATTGAGATTTTGACAGCCTGTCTGTGGGACACAAAGGGAGGAGGTATCCTTTTATTCCTAGCCCACAAATACCAGTTTCCTTTGAACTAGAAAAACATGTTTACTCTCTATTTGATTCAAATCTTCCTTGGGGGAGGGAGAGGGGGAAACAAACGCCCCAAAACAACTGTACCATAATAACCACGTGGTGTGTGTGGTACCATAATTGTATTATGAACTAGTTTTTTTTAACTGGCTTTTTGCCCATAGCCAGTCTGAGGCTTGCAAAACCCCTGAACTTCACAAGTTATAACTGTTCCCACCTAGAGCTCATTGGACTTTTTGGCTCAGTTTGGGATGGAGAAATAATTTTAGCCGTGAACATATTCCTGAAAGGATATAAAGTATTTTACACTCAGGCAAACATAAGTAAAAGGGGAAATAAATGAAAGGACAGCATGGAAATAATGACTGGTAGGATCAGGCTGACAGGCGAGCACCCTAATCATTACTGTTACATGCTCAGGCCAAGAAGCACAAGCATGACCTAAGTGCATCCCTCCCCACGAGGCAGGCTGTGGGCCATTTAATATGTCAGATGGTTTCATTTTTTTTTCTTTAGAATTCCCCAGGAATGATACTTAAAGAGTATTATGTATAATATAACTGTTTCTGACCTATAGAGCTTCTTCCCTATGTTCATAGATTGAATTAATTGATTTCTGGCCTGTTCATATTTGGGGGAGTGTCACAACAGCTGGTCTTACTTCAGCTCTAAAATTGAATGGAGATCTCTGATCCACTGGAAAGGTGTGCAGAAATCCTGTGTAGCCAAGATGTTACACCACCAAATAGGCTAAAAGTGCATCATTCCAGCAGGTGACAGCATTATATTCCCTGCAAAACAGTCACTTCAGAAATGCTTTTTCTTACTGACACTTTCATATAAATAACTATTTCCTGTTGCTAAATCCAGCTGATCTTTGTCAGTTTGCTTTGCTACCCGGGGATTTGCTGGCACAAATGAAGCGAACGTTACGGGGCAAGGCCTGCTTCTCATGGGAAACTGCATCCTTGGGTACTCAGCTGGGGATGAAGGGTGCTGCCCAGGACAAAACGATAGTTTAAACCAGCATTCCGGTGATCTGGAATTAATGTTTGAATGCTGAGGGATAGGTGAATTTTCCTTCTAGTATATCTGTTATTTTACAGTGCAGGGTGTCACTTTCTGCACTAGAAAAAGGTCTTTTCTGGGTAACCTGACTGTAACACCCTGTTAATATTGTATAATACAGGTATGAACCTATGTCTGCTTTCCTACAGCTGAGCATTGGGCTCAGAGCAGATGATATAGCACCTATTATTAATATTGTTTGATAAGTCCGATTAAAAGGCCTTCTCTCTACTTATTTACA
The DNA here is from genome assembly GCF_964237585.1 of Gallinula chloropus. Taxonomy (NCBI): domain Eukaryota; kingdom Metazoa; phylum Chordata; class Aves; order Gruiformes; family Rallidae; genus Gallinula; species Gallinula chloropus. Next base: position 6,213,209 of record NC_140092.1, on the reverse strand, counting down.
GTTTTGCCAAACCTGACTTAATAAAGCTGAAATTGGTTTTGCTTTTATCTAGTTATTTTCTTTTTAAACAAAAAAAAAGATTTCTCCTTTCCCCCAAAATGGAAAAATATTGTTTTGTCCATGTTACAGGTCTTGTAACTTTGTTTTTTAAATGCCCACAAATCTGTGTGATCCAGAGTAGGGTTGCTCACCTTTGTGACAGGGGTTTCCCTTTTGTCCTCTTTGAGGAAATCTGACTACCTTTGGCAAATTTATAAATCTTTTGGGAAAAACAGCACCCATTCTCAAGAATTCAGTGGAGGCTTCACTGGGGCTTGACAGCTAAAATTTTCAAGGACTTCCTTTCCCAGGAACGTGGTTAAGCACCTCGTAGGAGCCCAATGTGCCAACTGCAAAGAGTAACCAGACATGGTACAGCTCAGGGCTATGTGCAGTTATGGACATTTCCACTGTAAAGCCCATAGGGAAGGCTCAGCCAGTGCTGCACATGAGAGGAAGAAGCCCTTCCTTCTCCTGCACTGCTGGCAGATCCAGCAAAGGAAGCAACTTGATATGATTGGGGAGGAAAGAAACAGAAGAGGAGGAGAAAAAGAGAGGGGGAAAAATTAGGGCAAGTTGACATTGATGTGAGAGATGGGGGAGGAATAGTAACTGGGAGGTGAAAGGGGATGGTTAAGGAAGGGAAGCCAATGAGGAAAACACTGGGAATGGGGAGATGCTAGGCTGGGTGGGGGTCACAGAGGGAAGGGGTCCTCTTGCCTGATGTCTGGCTGGATATGAAGCGGAGGGAAGGAAGATGTGGTTTGTCTGGAGAAAGAATCTGCTGTTAGGAGATGGCAGAGTGAGGAAAAGGGCAAAGGGAGAATCTTGAGGGGGAAAACAGATCCAGAAGGAGGGCTTAGATTGCTGAGGCAAGAAGCCTGGGACAAGATGTTAAGACAGCCTGTCTGAGTAGAAAGGACACCAAGAACGTATTTAAAGTTGGCGTTTGGGTAGAGTGAAGGAGAACAAGGAGAATGAGACTAGATAGCTGGACCTGCTAAAGTAAGGAGAATAAGGAAGTTTTGTGGACTTGGAAAGTTATTGAACCTGCTTGAACAAGAGGATAAGGGGCAGCATAGAAGGAGGGTGAGAGAAGAGAAAGCAGAGGGAAGCTGTCAAGTAATGAATGTGGAAGATAACCAATGGGAAGGTTTGAAAGGTGAAAAAACAGAGGTTTGGACTGTAGGGGTATGTGAGCAAAGAGACTGGAGAAAGAATAAAGAGCAACCGTTGAATAGGAGACAGGAGATCTGGTTGCAGAGGCCTCCATGAGGATATAGGTAGAAAGCCTTGCAGTAGCTGGGCAAGGATTCCCCTGAGAAACTGGAAAGAAAACCCTCCTGGCAGCCAACTGCCAAAGCAAGGGTGTTTACAGGTTGTTCTCAAGGCCCTGACACCAGGAAAGGAAATTACAAGCATCTCCCCATGCTCAAATTCCTGCTGGAAACGCTCAGTCTCAGAGCTCCTGTGGAAAGATCTGTGTGGTGGCTCTGAGGGTGTTTGTATGATGCTCCTTCAGGGAAGTGTGATGTGGGAGGCAGAAGCCTTACAAAATCATGCACGGAGACACATTCTTCAACACGTATTCTGTGGACTAAAAGCCAAGGTCTAAACCATGGAGGAATTCCCATGGTGAAGCATGTGAAGCTTCATTCATCCCTGTTGGTGGGATTAGGTATTACACCATATGCTATTTAGACTACTTCCCATTCCTGTCGGTGACTGCCTCTGAGAGGCTGCAAACCTGAGACCACAGCAGTGTACAGGGCATCATACAGCTTGCTCTGTGCTCTGCAAGGTGTGAGTTCACTTTTCTAGTGCAAGGATGGCTAAACTGCATCCTGAAGTGGCCACAGGATGTCACATAATCCTGCCTTTACATTACTTGGAGTCCTCCTAGGAAGTAGCTTTCAACTGACTGGCAGAAGATTCAGTTGCTAAAATTTTGTTGAGATACACAGGTGGAGGCTTTACATCCACACCTGAGCATGGCTGTACATCCACACCTGAGCGTGTCTGTCTACTGCAAGAAAGGAAGGAAAAGCACATTAGCCCCATTCATATTCCTATACCTATGAAAGGACTGTATGTATGCACGCAGCAGAGCTGGGGGTGCACACCTGTGTGCTTGAATATTCCTACACAGGGAGGAGAAAAAAATCAAGGAAAAAATCCTTTTCACTTAAAATGCACTAATTTGTGATAATCCCTAGAGTCTGTAAGAGCTGTTCCACAGCCTTTTTCTGGTCTTGCAAATGCCACCTCCTGTACAAATAAGCTTTGTTACCACTGTAGAGAGTTTCATGGTTATCTTAGGAATGATCTATTTAAGCCATGGAGTGCTTCAGGAAAAGAACCAAAACCTTGAACTTGCCTTTGTTTCCTGTCGCAAGGCAACATGGTGAGTTTTTTTTTTTTACAGTTTTCCATTCATTTTTTCTTCTAGAGTTGAATATTAACTATATTTGTTTATGCTGGACATTTGCATTAGCTGTTTTCAGTTTTAAAGACAGACAGGGTCTTTGTATGCATCTGTCATTGAAAATCAGGTTCCATGGTGCATACCCTTGTGTGCACCTCTACTCCTCTTCATCCTTTTGGGTCCCACACTTTGTTGTTCACACTGGCATATCCCTTGGCAAACACAGATAATGCTTACTAAGAAAAGTAATAAGATATTTCATGTCATTCTAGCCTCCTTTAATGTGTTGTAGCTGTGAATACAAGGCAAAAAGCCACACCGTGTGACCGCGCTACTTTGGGAATGGTCTATAAACTGCAGTTAAAATAGTTTTGAGATATTTATGCAGTGCATAAGTCACGTGAAGAGAGGTTTATCACAAGCAGTAGGAATACTGGATTTTCATATCACACATTCACTGCTTAGGATGATTAGCAGGAAATTTAATTTGCAGTAATTAGCCTTAGGGGAGCAAGAAATTAACTTGATGGGTAAATTTTACGTTTTACTATATACCATGCTAACATGGAGAAATTTGAGTTAAAGCCTGGGTTGAGTCCTATGTTGATACACTGGACTTCAGTTTTTCTAAATTAAATTAAAAGCCTGTAGAAAATTAATATATGCACGGTGAGTGGGTGGGATTTTTTAGGAGCTGGAGTCAGAGAATAGTCGTTCAACATATTCATTGACTTGTCAGCCACTTCCAGAGAGTGTGGTGTATTTTTGTACATAAAATTACCTTAATATATAGTATTACAGCAAGAGCTTTAACAAGTTCTAATAGTCTATATTTGTGTATTTTCATTATATAACGTGCGTTGTGACTGCACATGCAATATTCCACATTGCAATGCACAGAGCAGAAACAGTTTTCACAAAAGTACTGTGAAAAATGCCATGCTTTTTTAATTTACAACACCCACTTGCAAATACATTTTTTTGGGTCAGGAGCTTTTGTTCATATGCTGACAAAATTCCTATGAAAATAATTTTTTAAGAAATTACTCTCAAAAGTAGACAGCGAATGAGAGAGGCATGAGTCACCACATAGCCCTAATAGACAAGAATTAGGAACTAATAAACTCTAATCTTGCCTGTTGATGGTGACTTTTCCATCTTGTTCTTTCAAAACACAGTTTAGATGGCTTGGTTTTTCCCTGTGTAAAATGGAAGCAATTTTTATGTATCCACCACTCAGAATTACTGTGGATTGATTAATGCATGCAAAGCAATGAGTCATTTGATGTAGAAGTATCGGTCTATTATAAACTGTTCTGTCATACCAGGCTTGTGGTTGCATCCAAATTTATCTGTAAAAAAGGAGATGGAAAACATCAGTTGCATACAAGATAATTGCCTTTGATGTCAGTGCTTCTCCTACTTTGTGTATCTGAAGTACACTTGGAAGATCACTATTACTATTACGCATTTGGAATTAGATCTTATAGTACTCACCTGAAACTGCTATTGAAGTGAGGGGTGTGACTTCAAGTGAGGGTTTTGCCAGAGTAAGTATTGCAGAATTGGGTACCTTGAGCCCAGAGTTTGGGGTTTAAGTAGTGCATATATAAGCTAGTTCAGACATCTGCTCAGACTTTCTAGCCTACGACATAAACGCTTCTTGTCTAGAGCTCTCAGGTGGACCTGTGGGTAGTAGGATTGTGTAGCTTCAATTGTATTGCGTTCTCAGGTCCTTCTCCAATCCCCAGGTCTTGGATTTCTCAGCAGTAACCTTTCTATTCAGTCAAGAGTGTGTGTGTATGTGTGGGTGGGTGTATATATAAATACACACATGCCCACACACAGACAGACATGTATGTGTTCACAACCCCCCTATATAAATTTGCTTTGCATTTCTGGGTGTACGAGTATATTTCTGTAAACGCTCACCACTTGTATTTACACATTTATGAGTGTTATCCAACTTTTAGTCATAATTGACACCATGTGGTTTTCTGAATAATAATTATTTTGGGACAAAAACCCTTGCAGATGGTTTCAAGAGTGACTCTAACTCGCCATCAGTGTACAACGATTAAACAAGATGAGCCCACTCCCTCTGAATAGAGCGAGTCATTTTCATTGATTTCAATGGGAGCAGGCACAACTCTGTTTCTACAGCAGAGAACATGTATTATATTCATTAAATGAAAGTTTGATTTCATTGCACTTAAAATTATTCATGTTCTGTTAGCAAATGGTTTGAGATTTTATGACCTAGAGCATTTGCTGAATTTTGCTTTGTATTTTCCTCACAGCAATTGGAAGGACCCTCATTCCTCGTTATTTTAGCACTGTCTTTGAAGGAGGTGTAACAGACCTGTATTACATTCTCAAGCACTCAAAAGAGTCATACCACAACTCATCCATCACAGTGGACTGTGATCAATGCACCATGGTCACTCAGCATGGAAAACCCATGTTTACCAAGGTAACAGGGAAGACTCAATAAAGCATGTTGGTGGTTTTTGTTTTTCTTTTTCAGTGTGTATAAGGGTGAAAAATATTGGCTGTTGCATTTTTCTGGTAGACTGAGATGATTTCTAATATTGAAAACCCTTGAAGCCATTTAATTACTATTTTATACATTCATTACACAACTGGAAAATTCTGTGGGCATCCTCTGCAGTTCTCCTGGAAAGATTGCAAGAGAAGCATATAATGCCAGGTTACCAGAACCATCAGTTGCATGTGAATTAAATTCAACCTGCCCATCTCTTTTTCTCTGGGCTTGATTTTAAAGCAACAATAAGATTTCACATTGCTGGTACCTGCCATTTGAGATAGTATGTGTTATATTTGATACTTTCCTAGTCCAAGGACTACAAATCTCTAGAAAAATATTGATTTAATACACTAGGATGCCTGTCTAAGCAGCAGTGAAATCAGCAGGAGGAGTCAGTTGATTTAAACATGCTCTGAATCAGTTAGTGAATATTCAATTTGTAATTGATAGTGAATTATCTGCATGTGTTGGCCATTTCTATAATTAAAGAATGCCATATATTACAGTATTGATAAAAAGCCAGCACCAAAAATGTGGAAAATACAAATTAAAACAAAATTTTACATATATTAAAAAAAATCAGTAAACTGATTTTCAAAATGGAAATGTGTCCTTTCATAAATGAACAGGAAATGATGATTTCCCATCTTGTACCTGTTCATCTGTGTGCATTTTAATCTTTGCTTGGAGAAAAGCACAAAAGGAGAAGGCACGACTAGAGGAGATAACCCATCCACGTTGCCCTTGGCCTGCAGGACTGAGGGGATTTTAGAGTCAAAAAAGGCAGAGGCAGCATCATGGCAAGGGCCTACATGGCTTATACTGTTTTAGTGTGTGTGTGAGTCCCATCCCTTCATAGTATCTTCCTTGCCATCATTGTGGGCCTTAGAGTGGTGCTCAGAGAAGAGGGAGAGGAAGACAGTGGTGTGTGGAACACTGATGAGCTGGGAAGTGTGTGTTTAATGGCATTGTCCTTCCAGCTCTCCCACTCCAGCCCCCTGTGACTTAGGTAGATGCAAACACAGAGAGAGATGTGTGAAGAGACCAGTTATTTCTGGGTAGCAGCACCTCTTTCCCTCCTCACTGCTTAGGAGCTGGGTGTGCTGGCCATGTACAGAGGACGTGATGGGGGTAAATTGTAGCTGCTTCTCTGCAGAGCTCCCTAAAGCAATTGCTGTCATTTCCCTCTGTGCTACCTTTAATGCAAGAGCAAATAAAAGTGGTTGGTTGGTTGAGGGGTTTATTTTTGAATCAGTAACTATAACACACTTTTCTCCATTCAATTAGTCTATTGTACTTCTCATGATAGCACATCACAGTGGTGTTACTTTGGAGAGGAAGCTAATACCCAGCAAGTCAAAGGTAGACTAGGAGCAGGGACCAAGCTGGGTGCACACCTCGTGTGAGGGGACCACAGTCATATTCTGTAGCAGCATCCCTTTGTGTGCAGTGAGTCTGTCCATCTGCTGTGGTCTCAGCAGCACATGGCCTGCTTCAGCCCTGACATTTCTGTTGTGGGTTCCTATACAAACCTCTCTATCCTGCTAGAAGAGTTCAAGTGGGGATGTGATTTGGATTGTAGGAGAAAAAACTAGGGGGGGAGGATTATTTGTTGTATGTTTAAAATGTGACTGTGTTAGAGCAAATTTGAAATAAAACACAGTAGTTGGTGGAATAAAGGAGAAAAGTATATATTGGTCTCTCAGAAATGAGCTGAGTGTTCCCTCAGCCGTGTGTGTGTAACTTCTAGCAGAGATACCACGGGGACAGATCTTGTACCCAAAGGTAAACTCCTACTCTCACAGCATTGGTGGTGGAACAAAGGAGACCTCCCATATCAGCAAAACTCCAGTGGACTTTGTAGCTCCTTAGGTTATGTCTGAATCTGACCCAATGAAAGTACCACGAAGGGTTTTTTTCATGCAAAAATACAAAGTATATTTGTTATTAGCTGTTTCAGTTTCACAAACAACTTCTAGGTCATAAATTCACTAGGTTCTAATATAATAGACTGAAACAGTTCTCATCATGTATTGAATCAGGAATCCACAGCTGCATTTTATTCGTTTCAACATTTTCCTAGTGAGAGTGACTTCACTACACACTGCAGTATTGGACAAATATATAAAATGGCAATTCCATTTTTTTTCAAACAGATATGGCTAGAACATGCCTAACAGTAAGAATGTGAATAGTCCTGCTTGTCTCCAGAGGGCAGGAGGTCCTTGTAAAGTGTCACACAATTACAACTTGCTTTTATCAAGGTATAAATAAACACTGTAAAGAATTTAATATGGTTCAGTGGCATGAATTAAATTCAGTAAAAGGGGAGACCGAAGCCCTGACTATCATGTTTGTTTACCTGGCAGATGCTTCAGTTTTTTCTCCAGGTAAAGGAAAGCTTTGGGAGTCCTCCTAAGCCTCTTGTTTTCACCATGTTTGCCTCCAACTTTAGGTGTAGGCAAACCATTTTTTCTGCAGTTAGTGGTGCTTATGTTTCCCCATAGACTGGCAGAAGCAAGCTTTGCCTTCAGCACTAGAGCAGTGAGCGCCCCATGTTCGAACTGTTCTCTTCCTGCACCCAGCAGTGGGGCCATCAGCTGGATTTTACTGGTGAAGCCCTTGAAACTCAGTGATTTTAATTCTTAATAATAATCTCAGGCATTTCCAGGATTCATATAAGCTTTAGGTCTCCTTTCAAGCAAGGACTCAGGTTTGAGAAATTGTAGTTAATAGAGGGGGAAGATTTCCAAAAGGTGCCCGGTGTTAGGAGAGCAGGACTCTGAGCAGTAAGACACAGGACCAAACTTGGCTTTCATAGGTATGAGCAGTTGAAATCCCTACAATTAATAAGTGCAGTGAAGGGGTTAAAAAGCTATTGGTTAGTTTGAGAAATGTTCTTTTTTAGTTTTTTCCTGGCCTAGTCTAGAGCAACCACGTGATATACTGAATGCCTGCCAGCCTCTTTCTTGTTGATCCTCCGGAGACCATCTGTGCTGGGGGCATTGATTAGAGTGTGTCTGCTGGGATTACATCTTTTCTGTTGCCATGCCAACTAATCAGCTGATTTTGGTTACCACAGAAACAAAATGTCAGAGCTCACAGTACGGTAACATGAATTCAGCACAACAGAAAATGTTTTCTTAATTGGAGACCCTTTTGATTTTTTGGATTCTATGTAAAAGGCAGCTTTAAAAAAAAAAAAAAAAGAGGCCCATTTAAAATAAGAACTGCTCCAATTTTATTGATTAAAAGGAATGTGTAAAATTCTGCTCTACACAAGGAAATTAAATTCCTTTATAAGATGTATAAATTTTTACCACTGCGATATGAGGAATGTGTTTCAGTTGTTCTATTAAAATTTGTTAATGCCAGTGCATAAAATAAATCTGTTAAGAGCTGTGGGGTTTTGAGCTGAAGAGAAGAAACATTTGAGATGTTACAGGTATTATGAGTAAAAAATATTTTAAACCCAAAATATTTTGATGTTCACTGGTCTGTCATCGGGATCTTTGGTCACAACACAGTAACATCGATATAAAATGCTTTTCTTCTTGTATTAATCCTTATGTGTGTGCATGTGCACCCCTGTGTAATTTCTCATCATAGTGCAACTGATGTGAAAAGCAAAATCGGGGTCAAATGACAAAATAAGCCACCTTAAAAATTTTGAAGACATCACTAAGGTGTGTTGAAAAGGGCAGATGAGAACCTGTTGCAACATTCTCCTTCATAGGTCTACCATAATTTATCTCTGTAGCATGCCTGTTAAAACTACCTATGGGTTTTTGCAGAAACAACCAGAGGGGGAAACTATGATGACATTAGGTGAATTGTTAACCAGAATAGCCACACGTTGCCTAAGTGGGATCTGGAAATTCTGAGTTAGGGCTTGTAAGATGGCTCAACAGGTTCAACAGAATCTGGGATGGCTAATTATTAATCAAGCATTAGTCCTATTAACATTGAAGTTGCAGAAAGATCTTCTGAGAGACTTTACACCATGTTCCCACACTATCTCTGTACCCTGCACTTGCAAGTTTAATTTGAACAGGAGTTCTAAGTCTAAACATCCAAATGAACACACCCCCCCCCCCCAAATGACAGATAGTTAATTTTCAAATCATTTACAGTGTTCCCCAGTACCCCTAGTCGAGATACCATGTCGGGCATATATTTTGTACTTTAAGGAAGACCATAGCCACAGCAGTTTTTTCCACACTAAGTTGTGGACTGCTGTTGAAAAGTCTCCAGAAATTTATTTTGTTATTTATTTCTAGATAGCACCCACTTGCTGCATTTATTCCTCCCATATATTCTTTCCTTTCTTAGACAAGACCCCTCCCAAAGCTGTGGGAGCCACTTTTCTGTGGAAGCAGCTCTACTGCCCGTGACTTCAACCTCTTCTCTGCTCCCCTGGCTCTCAAACCTGCTGTGGCAGTGCAGCTCATACAGCCTGATGGCATACACCCCATCTGGCTTTCCTTGGAAGGGAGGATTCCTAAAAGTAGATAAGGAATGAAAGAAAAAATAAAAATGGGATGAAATGCATGGAAAAGACAAGAAGGGAAAAAATAAACCACCTGGGTTTGGCCACAGGCATTCAGGGCACTGCATGCTCCAACTGGAGGTGAAAGGAAGGTTTCTATGCCAGGCTGTTGTAAGGAAAGGGCAATGTAAAACAGGTTGGGGATGACTGGTTCAGCAACTTGACATCAAATGCATGCAGTTGCACCACAGTCACCTCCACTGCCAGGTTCAGTCATTAATTAGCAGTAGTGAACTGTGAGGGAAAGAGAATTGATGCAATAAAAAAGATTTAGCGCAAACAATATTCTATGTTTGTAAAATGCTATAAAATCCATAGTATTATAAGTTACTGTCTCTGCAGTAAGGCCTAGGAAGTCATTTTCCCACATTTGTTTTTTTCTCCCCAAGAGAATGAAAAACAATTAATCTATCAGAGATGAACAATAGAATACTGCTCTGATATTTTTGAGTGTTGTTTAATCGATGATACAATGCCATTGAAAACTAAATTCCTGGGAATTTATTTCATGCATTTTGTGTATTCTAGGTGTGCACAGAAGGACGTCTTATCTTGGAGTTTACTTTTGATGATCTTATGAGAATAAAAACGTGGCACTTTACTATTAGACAGTACAGAGAATTAGTCCCACGCAGCATTCTAGCCATGCATGTAAGTAATCCTTTTTTCACTTGACCTAACGCAGAGATGAGATTAGGTTTCTGAAGAACTCCAGCAAATTTCACACCCAATGCAATTAAGTATAAATATTTTGTTTTGCCTGCAACTACGTCCATTTACAAGTTCTTTCATCACTCCCTTGTTTCTCAGTGCTCTATTGTTGCCACTGTTGCTATGTTTTCATTTTGCTTTAGCACATAGTTTTCCTTTTAATCCCATTTGCTGGCTTGTGTGATTTGGGCCCAAAATCTGTTGTTATTGTATGAACTACACTAAAGCCAGTGAATTTTCATCATTGTAGGTATGAGTTATATTTAGTCTTTAAATTAAACAAACTAATGTTACCCTTGCATGAGACAGAAAATAGGTAGTTACCATATATTTACTTAGAAACCTTTAGAATTTTAATCCAGATCTCTTTTATTTTTCCACATTTAAAGACTTTTATAATTAAATGGAAACACACACACAATAGAGCATTAGAATCTTAAATATTGTACAAATTGAAGTCAGATTATTATAAGGTAAATCATTGTGGACAAAGGACAGAGTCTTACTGCCAGTTTCAGTTCCACACTGTAGAAGCATTCTGACATACAGTGCTCCATGTACAAAGCTAATTGCAGGACTGTGGTTTTATGGAGGGTAAGAACACAGGCCAAATATGTACCTGTATTTTGACATCAAGTTACTTAGATATCCATAGATAAAGATATATTCTTAGCCCAGAATTTTACATAACTTAAGTCTGGAGGCTTTTGAAAATGCTATTACAGGTGTCAAGAAAAATACCTTGGAAAACAAAAACAAAACCCAAACCAAACCCACCCCACCATTTCTTTGCCAAGGTTATCCTTTATTTTGAAGGGCTGGTCTTCTGAACTCTTCAGCAGTATCCCATTAAGGGACAACGAGGATGGCCATGAGCAACATTATGTATTTAGGAGGCTGCTACAATTCAAGGAGAGTGGAAGCAGGTTAGTCAGAAACCAGCAGGTGTTAATTTCAGTAATGAGATTGATCTTACTTTAAAGAGGATGCTGGTCTCACAGGTAAAGCTTCTGGCTAGGGTCAGAGAGGGACTGTACTTGCATTTTTCCTGTTTGATTCTGGGAAAATATCTTGGACCAGAAGGGTTCTCTAGCCTGTGCTTAATGCCACTTACATGATCAGCTCTGCTGTTGGTGTCTTGGTGAGTTCTCTCTGCTTCAGTTTCTCATCCCCAAAAAGAAAGTGATACCTTCTTTATTCCTGGTTATATCTGTTCAGTCTCCTGGGACTCCCAGCCAACAAATGGAAAGCTCAAAGTTTACTGTGGTCCCTCAGAGGAAGCTCTTTGGTGGGGCCCTGCTTGTTTGCGTCCCTGTGCATGACCAGACCTCCTAGGTCTATCTTTTGAATGGGCAGGGACAGAAAGAAGGTATTGGAAAACAGTCTCTATTCTGTTCCAGTTTCATAATCTTCTACATTTTCCTATGCAAACAGAAAGCTGTGGCTTACTGCACAAATTTAGCATCAATGTGTAATTTTTCCATAGGAGTGGCACCTCTTTTCAGAGAGCCCTCCCTGCACTCCACTGAGCACATAGAGGAAAAACAAATAGACAAAAAGCAAAGTGAAAATTCTTTTTTCCTCTGTTGTTTAGGCACAAGACCCTCAGGTGCTGGAGCAGCTGTCCAAAAACATCACTCGAATGGGTCTGACAAACTTCACCCTCAACTACCTCAGGGTAAGCATACTATAGCTGATGATTATTGTGAGCATTTTTTAAAAGTTGCTGTTAGCTTTGAGTCAAAGTAATGGGAGCAGAGCCTGTGTTGGTCAGGTAAGAAATGGACCTAAACCTTAATGAGGGTGAAGGCGAAACACGGAGACTGTAATAAAGATGTAGCTGCGAACAATACGCCACTAGAAAGGATAAGAATTTTATCATGGGATTGAAGCAATGTGTGTGTAGCCCCTGTTTTTAACAGTCTTTCTTCTCAGTTTTGAATAATGGCTTTATTTTTTTGTAAGCAAGGAGTTCCCTACCGGTTTTCTTCTCTGCTTCACTGTTCCTGAGAAAATGGCAGCTCATTCTTTATTAAGTGCTGCCTGTCTTCTCCAGCTTTTCGACCTCCCCACCTCTCCCAGGCAGAGGCAGGGCTGAGGGAAAGCTCAGCTCCAGCCCTTTTTGCAGCAGTCCCTCAAAGCAGTCCTCCCTTCACGTGCCTCTGGGAGCCTGAGCTCCCTCCTCAGCCTCGCGCTGAATCGAGTGTGTTTTTTATGATTAAATAATGCATTTGTTCCCATTGCTTTTTGACCCTTAAAGTGCATTCAAAGTTTGGAAGTTTATTTTTATTTTTGAAAGTATTCCCTGGTGTGGGCTTACAATGCATATACACTGAAACACAGGTTTGTAGAGTTCATATTTCAAGGTTAAAATTCAGGTTTTTCTTATTTCTAGACATGCCATTAGTAGATAAAATGAGGCAAATCCCTTTATGATACACCAAGCTAACTTGGCCAAGAATATCTGATTTTATTCTTTTTAATTGTGTGAGCAATTATTCCAGATGCTTTTTTAAGATAACAAGAACACTAGAAAAGGCAGTTATTTTCAGCCTGGCATAGAGCTGTACCTGACAGTCTGTATTTTAGCTGCACTTCATTCAGGTCTACTTACCTTGTATTACAGTACCTATGGATGGAGTCCTACTCCCAGAGTGTTCTAAACTCCAGGCAGGACACTGCAGGACTGGGATGCGTGGTGAGATATCTCTCACTGTATCCCTATGGTTTCAAGGCAGCCTGTAACTGCACTTACTCTCCCAGTATCATAAGTCATTGTGGATTGTTGCTTATGTTGTGTTAGCATAAAAGTTACTGTTGAAATTATAGTCCTGTTGCACAGGGTGGGTCTGTTGTAGCATAACTGCAGGAAGAATATGGCATTAGAAGTTTTGCAGGTATAAATTCAAGAATAATATGTCATGCTTGTGTATTGTATTCTCATGGTTAGGTTGGTCTGGGGTTTGGTACAGAGAGCAACCGTTGTGCTTAGATCACATACCCATGGCCATGCTGTCATTATCTCATGGTGAAGCATCCTAGAGCATGTTCTCCAGACAGCCCCACTGGGAATTCCTCCTGTCATGCCAAATCTTGCATTTTACCCTTGTGGGAAACTGGACAAACACATTGTTGGCTTAGGTAGGCTGTTTCCATGTTTTCTTTCCAAATTGTCTTCTGGCACAAGGCATTACCCTGATTTTGAGGGCTTTAATCCCCTTGGCATGACTGCATGCACCAGCAAGCACTTGGGCTGGCCCACACTGGCTGCTGTACTCAGTACCTGTCCTCAGTGAGGCTCAGAGGGCCCTGCTGAATTTGCAGCAGTCAATTGCCCACCCATTCTGGGTCCTTTGTGGCATATTCTGTGATTGCTGAATGTGACGATGCAAATGCAGAAGGCAGGGTCCCTGTTAGGAGGCAGCTGGCATGAGGCACCCATGCTGCTCCCCCCTCAGCATCAAAAAAAGAAAGGAAGGAGGGGGGAGAGGGAGAAAAAAATCCTCTGAAAAAGAAAACTGGGATCAAGATAAGCACTAGGGAGATGAGCAGTGAAGTGGAAGGGGATGAAAAGATGAAGTCTTACTTTTTTTCTTATTCCAGACTAGTTTTGTTAGCTTAACAGACAACATTAGGTCTCTGGGTGCAAAGCTTCCTCTGGCTCCCGCTGTGGTGATTCCAAAAGGAAATCTCTTCCTCCTTTTTTTTTTTTTCCCAAGCCAATCTTTGTGTCTCTCTTTCTTCTGGTGAGGAATTGATCATTCTGCTCCTCTTTTCAGATGTTCAGCTCATCATGGGAGCTCATATTAGATGATACATTTCTATTTTGATGTATTTCTTTCCCAATTACTTTCTTCTGGCAGTTTTGACATGAAAATATTTTCTGAACTCAGGATTGTAAAACCACGAGCTAAAAAGATGTGGTAAATGCAGTTAGGTTTAAGGTGCTTTGTTTTCTGGTTGTTTAGGGTTTGTTTCAAGTCAGCAGTTTATGATATTTTATTCCAGTTTCCTAGTGTTCTCAGTAATTAACAGTGTTACATGGTTTTAAATAAAGATTTGAAACTAAGCATAAAAATTATTTTCTTTTTTCTTCTGCTGCACACAGCAAAGGCTTGTGGTACTCATAAGTGAAAACTTCACTGATGGGCAGAATTAATAATTCTTATTCTCTAGCATGCACACAGCAGCAGGCTGTGCTGCAGTCTCTTTTAAAGGCAGAATTTAAACCTGGAGTTCAGGTGGTGGCGATATAAAGGTATAGCCTGGATTTCTTACACTCTAGACATCACAGAATACTAAATCATTGCTAGTTGGGATAATTGCAGTTGCTGGCACATAAACCTCCGTTCCAGAGTGCCGCATGCCTGTAGAGGCACAGCTTTGGATGCGTGCCCTGGTTTGTCTTCATTCACGCCGAGTAAAGCTGTCCAGCATAGAAGAACATTGATTTTGTAAATCATATTTAATGCAAATTTAAAATATATATTCTTGGAAACTGGAAATGAAATGTTTTGTCCTGTGTCATTTGCCAAATGCTCTTTCTCCCTGTTTTCTCTGGCACTATATAAAACCATAGGCTTCCTTTCTCTCTAGTTACTAGTTTGTTTTGTTCCAGCATAATTGATTACCTCATCAATGGGGTCAGCATCCTTTGCTGTAGCTGCTGACTAGGAGTTGAATAGGCTGTCTCAAAAATAATGAGCGAAACCTTGTAGGTTTTAAATTAATATCAAGCTTTTTAAAAAGTAATTTCTCATCAAGTCATCAAGTAGTAGATATTACGAACTATCAGATAATAAGGTCAAGACCTATATCCTAGTCTCAGTCGTTACGAGTCCAGGAACAAACAGGAATCCTGTACAGAGTTTGAAGATGGAGATTACAGAAGAAACAGCTTCCACCAAGCTTACAATAATTTAGTCCCCACACATTATGTTATTTTTCCATGTAATTTTCTAGTTGCTCAGCTATTTTATTTAGATCTTCAATGTGAAATGGATTTGAATGCACTCTAGAAACAGTGGCTTTATACCAGCAGCACTCTTCACAACTTGGAGCTCAAATGTTTCTTGCTGCCTCCTATAAAATTGTTTATTCTCTCAACATTTCTGACAGTATAAAAAAGCCAGTGCCTATGGTCAATTGGGCAGGACTACCTGGCCTGAGCCTTGAAATATAGTTGTATCTTGCCAGATGGTTGCCAAAATTTCTCTGCTTTCTTCCACTGGCTGGGTTGGAGTGATTTCTTAGAGTTCTTCCTCACTTGTAGCAATCGCATCCTCACCACGCTGAGGTCTGCTCTGGCAGCCAGTTTATTGGTGCTAATAGAGCCAAATCTGCATCTGCCCTTTGCAATGTGAGATTAGCATGGCAGAGCCCTCCCGCTCTGCGTCAGGAGAGGTATCTAGGCAGGGGAATGCACACTCCCATTTCCCCTTACATCCTGTATGGAGATATTAAGCAAGGCTCATCTGAGCTACAAATTATCCAAATTGTTTGTTTTCTGTATAAAACAGCAAGGAAGTGTTACTATTGCAACACAGAGGACAATATTCTCTGAATCCCCACTTCCAATAATTTAATTCCTCACTAGACTCTTTCGGATTTCTTCTGCTAGGAGGATGGCATGAATTCTTTAATGGGAAACAATTTTCCAAAGGCAATACTTCCACTGCAATCAAAAGCCATTTGTATGTATGGTGCATGCAAAGTTTTCTTTTGCACATGCAAAATAGACATGCGTGGAACAGCTCCCTTGAAATTTGCTTTCCTAAATAGGGCTTCAAGCATGGGAAGGATATGAGCTCAAGTCGTTCAGCAGCCAGTTTGCCCCTAATATGTAACAGTTTGTGGCAGCTGTATGGTCAGTATTTTACAGCTGTTTGCTTATCTTCAATGGAGAAGGATTATATATAAATGTGTTAAGGGTGCAAAGTCAGGTTCTTGGGGAAAATAAATTCTGTATTTCTAGTCACCCACGCAGGGTGAGTTTGTTTCCCTTTGTGAGCTACATTGTGTCATCATCTTCTATTTACATCATCACCATGGATTGCGTTTCCCACAGTATCACTGCCATGTGCAGCACATGGGATCACCGGCCCTCAATGAGTAACAAGTGCTCTGCTGCTACTCATTTCCTTGTAGGCTTTTCTGCAGCATCATTCTAGCATCTCAACTGCAAATGTCAGTGGTTGCACAGCACCTACGAGCTGAAGAATCGTTGCCATTCCCAGCACGCACGTGGGGTCCTGTGGCACACGGATGAGCACTGGGCCATGCAGCGGGGTCACTGTATGGGAGGTGGCCATTCTGGTTTTGCAGAGCTCTTGGAATTTGGCTGCAGCCTGTTGTCTCAGGCTAGCTCTATAGTTGAAAGAGGAGCAGGTGTTTCTGCTTGTTCCTGACTTAGTACCACAGCAGAGCTCGGGGGCTTGGGCGGCTCGTTAAAGCAGCATTGGGCTGCTCTAAGCTCATCCTTTCTTCTTCAGCAGTTCCCTCTTTTCTTGTCTTCAGTGGATACAAATGAATTCCTACACACAGCAACTTCGTTTATGTTGTGCTGTGCACAGAGTGGGGGGTGCTAGGGAAACAGAGTATGTGATTATGTAGCTGTATCCTAATGGATTAAAACAAGAAGTGCTGCTCAGGTTTCACAAGCATTCAATGTAGGGTGTTTGGATCATTTAATCATTCTGGAGCTTTTCCTATGAAAGCTGACAAATTTTTAGAGAATCCTTGGAGATGCTGAAGGGAAGCACAGCATTTTGTAGACTTTATTCCTATAAATTTAAGATTTTTTTTTTTTAATGTAAATCAATTCAGCTTGGGGCAGGTCTCCCCAAGAAAAAGCAATCAAAATCAGAGGGTTCTCATGGAAGGGGTCAGATGACTGGAGCTGGCTATCTGTAATCTGTCTGTGCCAACTATAATTAGCTGCTTCTGCCAAGGTTTGCTGGTAATGTAATTTCTTAGCATTTATTTTAGTAATGATCACAGTGGTTTCTGTTCCTCTCTTTTATGTGTTTAATGCTTTATAGACGGTATTCTGTTACTTTCAGAATAATAAATGAGAAAAAATGTATTCTTTGCAACAGCTCATGCAGTCAAATGTTAGCTTTTCACTCTTTTAATAAAGACACGGCATCACAGAATGGTTATATGAGGAGTTACTCCATCATTAGCAGAAGAGATCAGAGAAAATGATACAGCAAATTTATTTTTTTTTTAAAAGAAGTGGTCAGGATGGAGTGGGTGGGACAAGGTAGCAGGAATGGGAGAGCTGCAGAAGGCACAACAGGTAGAGAATGAAGGACCAGCTCGGAAATGTTCTGATGAGAAGATGGAATGTGAAATGGAAGAGACAAGACAGGGATTGGAAAAATAACATTTACATAGGTAACAATAATAGCTGTGTGCTTTTCATCCATTGATCTCGAAGCATTTCATTAAAACAAAAATGTTTTGTAGGAAAACTGTGACACATTGGAAGCAAAAAGAAAAAGATTTTAAAAAATGGCACAAACCCAATAGTGGGTTCTTAAAAAAAAAAAAAACCCAGATGGTAATTTTAAACCAGACTGTGAAGAGTACAGTGAACTGGTGTAATAGTGACCACTACTGCTTCTCATGGCTCAGAAACAGATTTTAGTGTCTGTGGATAGCAGGAATTTCAGAAGTCTGTGTAAAATGGGGACTGAAAATAGAGAGGAAGTGATTAGAGAACAATTTGTGATTTTTAGCAGAAATGGCACACTTTACTGGCATTTTGGATATGATAATGGCTAGTCTTCGCACGGAGGGCAACACCAGGCTCATGAGTATTGGTTAAGGAGAAAGATATATTGTGTATGAACACAAGCCAGCTACTGTGCCCACTGGACATACAGACCATATGACCTTTGAAATAAAATTAAGGTCTGGGCTAATGAGAATGGAAGGATGATAATCAGCAATGTGAGACCTTGAAGCATCCATGAGTAAGAAATCAGAATGAAGTTAGGTTGGAGCAATTTAAAAATAAAAAAGTCAAAAGGGTAAAAGGGAGAAAAAGAGAGACAAAGACAAAGCACTGGCCATAGAAAAACAAGCTACAGGATTCGAACTAATAATGTTATTTCAGAAAAGAAAAAAGATGAGGGAAAAAAAAGTCCAGGAACACAGCCACAGGCTCTGTTTTTAGAAGACCAAATTAAAACTTGGACTAGTATGCAGTGCAGTCATAAATAATAATAACTATTAATTAAGTTTAGGAATGAGAGCTGCAGAGGTATGATTTGTATGAAGACCTGAAAACGCCAAAACCAGCTTCTTGTTCAAAGCAATGAAAACAGCAGAAATTTTAATTAGTTGTTTAATATTGAATATCCATGGGTGTTAGGTGCAAATTGTTATGCAGGGAAGGGTGGGTGCTCAGAAGAGGTCAAGAAATAGGCTTTAATGCAGAGCTGGTGGTTCAATCTTTGTTCTTGGAAGCAGTTATTTTAGAACCTGAAGTATTCATTGTGGAAAGCTTATGGCAGCCCTATGGGCTGCTCTTGATTTGGGAAGGGAATCCTATACGTTCCCACTTCGTGTTTCTAATCTTCAGAAAGATTATTTCATGACTCTTGTTTATTGTGTTATCACAAGGAACTAAATCCTGTTATCTTTTTGAATAGTTTTCTGTACATAGTTAACATCACTGGTTAGCCTGCCTTGTCCATTCCCCTCCTTCTGCTGTTCTTTTTATGCTTGCTGCTTCCCCAGCTGTGCCAGGAGAGATCATCTTTGCTGTGTCTTAAGATGGAATTTGGCTTTTCCATGTCTACATATGTTGGAGGCTTGTTTTGGGCTCTTGAGTTTGAGTTTGTTCGACTAGAATGTTCCTGAGGAGCTCTCATCTTTCTTGTGTGATGCCCTGATCCTTGTCTGTATGGAAGCTGCCTCCCCACTTTGTGTTATTCAGTCTGTCTGCATCTTCCCACTTTTTCTTCTTGAATCTCACCATTTTATATTCACAATAGAAACCCAAAACCTGACTCTACACAGTAAAATAGAATGAACATTTCAAAAGGGAATAGTAGTCTTGGGTTTTGGTGGCTTTTAGAGACTGGAACACACAAAGCTAAATTTATTTTCCAGCCACCTCCCTTGTCCTGGTGCAACCACTGTCAAAGCTGGGTCAGGAGACTGATCTGATGACACAAACTCATCTAGTCCTTTCCACCCAACTGATAACCATCTTTAATAGCTCCCCAAGTGTTCTACTTGTGCTGGCCTGGGAGGAGAGCACTGGTACAGGTTCATATCAACTGGCATCTGGCTTGAAGTCGGACCTCATCTCCAAATTTGCCAATGATGAAAGGACAAGACAAGAAACTGCTGGGGAATACTACAGACCCTAAGCTGTAAATTTCCCTTTCCTACTTCTGGTCTGAGAACATTGTAGCGGTTTTGTCTTACCTATAAGTGCTATAAAATTTATTCACTTCAGTAGAGTGACAACTGACTTTCAGTGGTCCAATTTGGAGCAGACTTTTGTCTATACTAGATTAGCATAATTTATAAAATAGCTTGAAAACAAAATAAGCAAAGAGAAAAGGTTGATTTATTGGTGAAAACCAAAATTAATCTTTCCCTTCTTTCCTTCCTTCCTTGCACAAATTTGTAGGTACCCTATGAACCATACTGTTTAGTAATTTTCTATTAATTGCAGGTAGTCTCCATTTTTTGCTAACCTATTAGAAAAAATTGTTAAACTGTTTCACTGCTGCATGTACACATATATGAATATCAGTCTTTATCTGGTGGTCATTAATGTGCAAGTCTGTGCATTGATTTTGATTTGCAAGCATACCTTCCAGTCATGATAAAGGAAATGTCAACAGATGTTTGTTTACACCTTACTTAAAGTAGACCCATAGCATCTTAGGTGGAGAATCTACAGCCAATGTTGAGCAGAGGTGCTGAACCAGACCTGCACTGATGCATACACCAGAGCAGGGTGTGAGGCAGAAAGACTGATAGGATAACACATGTTTCCATCTGAACTGTGTCATTTCTAGTCGTGTTCTGCACAGCTGGCAAAAAGCTATATTGAATATTCATCCCTACCCTAAGTGGCTTCCTTAATCCTGTGCCTTGTTACCTCTTCCTGTCGGTGGTGTTGCCTCACTTCATAATCAGGCAGTTTGTTAATCAAAGACCCGGTTCGACATCCATTAAAGTCAATGGGTGTATCTCCTTTGATCCAAATGTCATCTCATAGTTTTTCATTTATTCAGAGGTCTTTTATACCCATAAAATCCAATTTATTGCAATTAATTTCTCCATTCCCTTGGGCAATTTTAGCCATGAAAATGCCATGCTTCATGAACAACAACAACAACTGGTTATTTTTTTTTTTTGCTTGTATTTTGGGGGATTTTTGTTTTGGAGTTTTGTGACAAAAGAAAATTAACTTGATTTAGCCACAGATTATAGTTCTTAGGTGAGCCCAAAGGAACAAATATCAACTTGGGGATCTGATTTGAAGAAAGGGTTTAGGAGTAGAACTGAATGAAGGAATACAAAAGAATAGTGCTTTCATAGCAATACAGAGAATTTTCTCATTTTATTAATCATTCAGGCAAAACTTAGAGCTGATTTAATTAAAGGACTGTGCATCATTTCAACCCAAGATAAGATGATTTTACTAAAGGAGTATGAAGCACGTGAAAAAAAGCCCACAGCCGTATTCCCTAGCCTAGATCTCATAGCATCTCATTTATAAAGCAGGATTGGACCCAGCCATGCTGGATCAAAACCTCCAATGAAAACATAAGCACTGTCTAAACAAAATGGTGTTGGTGATTAGGTAAAAATCACAGTACTCTCCAGAGCAGGCCTGGTCTCAGTCTGCTGCTTCACTGCACCAGCTTCAACAGGAATATTACCTCTCTGTGCAGCACAATGTAGTGTAGATCCCAAGTCTACAAGAAGTCAGAGGTTTCTCTCTAGAGACTTTCCAATCAACGTCATGAAATATAAAAGGGAATATTCTTCTGATAGTGATATGCCAAGGAAGGAAATAAAGTTTCAATCTTCTAAACACTACAGCGGACCTTTCCACTGATTAGCTTTTGACAAGATGTATTAGCACTGTGGTGTCATTTGAAATATTATAGTCTATTTTAATAGCAAGTCTCTGTCTTTTCTAACTCTCCCAATATCGTGATGGTATTCCAGGGTATCCTTGGATTCCTTACTGATTTCCTTTTCCAGTGTATGATACTGAACGTTCAGCCGTACAAAGGAGAGAATATCATATATTCTATTGCTGAGTGGCCTTGAACAATGTAATTTTTAAAATGAATTAATTTTATGAAAATAATTGCAATAAGAAACAGAACATGAAATACAGCTTTCTCATTATGATAGCTGACAGTGTAAGGAGAACGAAAAACGATTCAGAACAAAATGCATATTCTTGGAGTCTTTCAATGTTATCACCAGAATTGGATTCATGATACTTTTTGTTTCTTTTGTGCATTTTCTTGGTGTTAATAGTGTTATAGAAACATAGAACCATAGAATGGTTTGGGTTAGGAGGGACCTTAAAGACCATCTAGTTGCAACCCCCCTGCCATGGGCAGGGAAACCCTCTGTTAGACAGAGCTCTAACTTGGCCTTCAATACTTCCATGGATGGGACAGCCACAACTTCTCTGACAACTGGTTTCAGTGTGTCTCACCACCCTCATTGTAAAAAAAGTTCTTCCTTATATCAAATCTAAATCTACACTCTTTTAGTTAAAACCCATTGCCCCTTTTCCTATCATTACACTCCCTGATAAAAAAATCCCTCTCCAGGTTTCCTGTAGCCCCTTCAGGTACTGGAAGGCTGTAATAACATCTCCTTGGAGCCTTCTCTGCTACAGGCTGAAGAAGCCAAACTCTCTCTCTGTCCTCGTAGGAGAGGTGCTCCAGCCCTCTGATCACCTTTCTGGTCCTTCTCTGGACTTGCTCCAACAGATCCATGTCTTTCTTGTACTGGGGACCCCAGAGCTGGATGGGCTGAGAGGGGTCTTATAGGCCACAGGTTGAGTTTCTGTTATTTCTATGCCTGTTATTTCCATGGATGACTTACCCAAAGTGAATAAAACATCCCATGGCTTGCAAGCAGTATACTGTCACCAGAACCTGCTGATGTTAATCACATCTGCAGAAAATTATAAAGTTCAAGCTGAAGCCAGCTATATCCTGGGCTGCACCAAAACCAGCGTGACCAGCAGGTGAAGAGAGGTGGTTTCTCATTCTCTTCCAATTCTCTCCGTTATAGTATAAGGATAGGTTGGTTCCAATGGTTTTTTATTTTAATATTTTGATTCCTACTGTGGGCCACTTTAGTACCTAAAGTAAGCATCCAGTTCCTGTAATAAGTGTTAAGGCAAAATTCTGCTTTCAATTACACAAGTGTACAAACTGGGATAACACCTCAGAAACCAGTGGCAAAGGTGGGTGCAAAGCTTCTCCTGTGGTATTTATGTATTTCATTACCTTTAGAAATACATGGTACAAACACTATCAGATTAATCTGTGAACTTCAACAGCAAAGGCCATGTGGCCACTGTCATATTCTGACCTCCAAGGTTCACTCCTAAGCATCTGCCAGTCAGCCTGGGTCTGCTGAGCCCACAGGGAGCAGCCATGTGCTGCTCAGCACCTGAGTAAGAACCCAGGATAGAGAGAAAAGGCTGCCTCCCTTCCAAACCAAAGAAATAAAAAAGGACCACCAAAAAAAAAAAGAAAAAATAACAAAAAAAAAAGGCTGCTAAACCTTCAAGTGCTTTCTTTTTCACTGGTTACTGCAGCAGGGATTACAAATATATTCAGCAAGAGGAAAAGCAGCAGAAACAAAATCTACCCACATAAGCCAAAGCACTGTAGTCCCCCAGGGGGCTTGAGGAGGATGCTGTCTATGAAGATGCTCTCAATTCTCTGTTTACACTGTCCTCCCACATTTATTGCACCAAGTTCTGCTAAAGACCATTTTCTTAAAGAGGATAGAAAACCAGAGAAATCATAGGGAGGGTCAGAATATAAAACAAAATACATTTTAACACTGATTGGTTTGGAGTGATATTTTAGGCTTTTCTTCTCCCCATTTCCTTTAAGTGAAATTAAAGAGGAAAGCAGCTTTTTTTGACACCTGCTATGAAGCCAGTTATTGGTTCTTGATAATGCCTTTATTTAAATGGATGTTGTGGCTGCTTAGTACTTCTTGAGATGGATGTATCCTGCCAGCTTTTACCCCTAATTTATATTCTCACACAAACCTAAAGGGAGTTTGCATTTTTAACTTATAGTGTTTGATTTCATTGTTTAAAGATTTGTTCTTTTGTAGTTTTTTCCAGGACAAGAATTAGATTAGAAAGAATTTCAGACGATATCAACTGCAAGAGAGTTGTTGGTTTCAGTGGAATTATACTGAACTATAAAAAAAAAAAACCAGGCCAAAACAGAGGGAAAAAAAAACCATGCAGAGGAAAAGCATGTGCATTTAGTATTCTTTGAGCTTGCTTTGACAAAGCTTTTAAAAGGTGAGCTGCTTAAATTTCGCTCACACTCATTTCTTGTAGGCACATAAACATATGATTTCCCAAACAATTAGTACAATTCATCCTTGCTGTGCTTCCTACTGGTAAGGCTGGAGTCAGATTCTTGAGACAGTGTCTGAGACTAGTTATGGATACAGTCCCAAAAGCTATTCATCTATATGTGTAATCATGGAAGGTGATGTATATAAAGGTGAAAACAACCATTTGTCGTCACAATCCAGCTTAAAGATGATCTGTGCCTTGGGAATAAGACAATATGGGCCGTTTTTCTTCTCATTAGCCACTTTATTTGTATCTTCAGGGGCTGTCAGAAACATGCATTTAATAACACTCAACTCTCCGTGTTTTAATAAATAAGGCTGTATGAATCTATAGAATATCATAGAAACTGTGATTGTGCAGAAAACGCCTTTGGTGATGAACAATTCAACCTCCCGCTTGGGAGCGCTCAAAAAAATTAAACCAAACCCAGAAGGGATTAATCTGTGATGACTTTTTTGTTTTTTGCTTATCACGTAGATATTTTATATGAATAGAAAATTCTGTGTTTTTCCCAAGTTTTAGCTGGGAAAAAAATCCCTGTATTAGTTGGACATTTTAGGCAGTGTGTTAACTGAGGCAATGGGAAAGTCCAGGGAGTGCATCAGTGGTTGGTTATCAGTATTAAACACCTTGAATGAATTGCATAGCATCAGGAAAACCAGATTACTTCAGCCATCCAAAAAGTACAAGAAAATACATTGCCTGCAGGTTCTTGCGGCTATTATAAAATAGAAATAATTATGAAGAGGGGAAAAAAGTTCATCCATGTACATTTACCAAAGTGTATGTCCATGACATCATGGAAAACATGCCTGAAAGTTCTAGCATAGTAAAGCCATTTTCTATAATGAATGTTGTTATTCCTTCACATATTTTCTGTGGACTCTGGAAATCTAGATCTTCCTGCTTTCCCATCATCATAATATCTGGTCTTTTTGCAATTTGACATTTTTATGCTAGTAATATTGTTATAAAAGCCATTATACCCGTTGCACAGGTGAGGAGCTTTAGGATGCTCAGAAGGATGGGTTTGTTCAACGTGGAGAAGGTTCTGGAGAGACCTTGTAGCAGCCTTCCAGTACCTAAAGGGGACTAAGGAAAGCTGCAGGGGGACTCTCTATCAGGGAGTGTAGCAATAGGAGAAGGGAAAAATGGGTTTCAACTCAAAGAGAGTAGATTTAGATTAGATATTAGGAAAAAATCTTTACTCTGAGGGTGGTGAGGCCCTGGCACAGGCTGCCCAGAGCAGGTTCAGGGCTAGGTTTGATGGGGCTTTGGGCAACCTGGTCTAGTGGAGGCTGTCCCTGCCCATGGCAGGGAGTTGGGACTATGTGATCTTTGAGGTCTCTTCCAACCTAAACCATTCAGTGGATATATGACTTTAAGCCACAGTCACACTTAGGGGCTTCACCGCAGCCTTTGGCTTATCATTGACTCAATTCATTTGTTTGGACACCGCAGGCTTCTGTGTCATGCTGGTTTCAGCCAGCCATTCTTTTGTTTTTATAGCACACCATTGCAGGTGGTGAGTGATGTCTGTCTTGATCTGGTATTCCAAAACCCTTGCCCAGAAATCTTGAGGTATGGGTCAATGTCCTCCTGAACCTGAGGGAATTCAAAGCTTCATGTGCTGGGGCACCATAACCACGCTGAGAAAAGTTTAGGTGTTTGTGAGCAACTTACTGAAGCTGGGCCACGATCTAACCAGGAGGGCATGGCTCCCTTGTTGGAGAGTGCAAAAAGGAGCCGGGTTGTCTCAGCTGATAGGGAGCGTGGCTGACTAAGAATGAGGACTTTTATACTTTTATGCTCCAGTCTCTGCTCTCAAGATTGTTTTTTTTTAATTTATTTAAGAGCCACTGAATAACAGGTTGAAGTGAAGGTGTCAGTGGTTGCTATTCTGTGTGCTCAACCTCCACTTCTATGTACTTCAGCCGTCCAGGTCTGTCAGACTCAGAGCTCATTTGTCTCTTCAAGACCCTCAGGTTATGTCCATCCTTGTATATTAAACAGCATCTAGTGATGTTCTTAGGTCCTTGAATGCAATGTCTCTACTCTTTTAGAGCTGTTTGTCCCTGGCCTGCTTCACTTACTCTCAGATAATTCCCGGGCACAGTTCAGAAGCTGGTGTGATACAGAATCTGCTGCTGGAAGGCAATTTGTATGTGGTCTCCTGTCTCTGTACATAAGAAGGCTTAACAATGTGAAGGTGGGACACTCACTGCTAGAGAACAGCACTGGCACATTTATTTTACTAGGGTTGCTATGGCTTCAGGGGCCTTAACCACACTATTTTGTGAATTCTGGATTTTTTGAGTATGTGCCAGGCTTACCTGAACCAAGGCAGGTGAAACACAGGTGCCTCAGCAGACTTTTATGGCTCATACACTTGGAGTCGAATGCTTAAGTGTCAGATCCTTTTTTTTTCTAATGCTGAACTTACTGGTACGACTGAGGTCAGAGTCCAAGAATGAGCTTGAAGACCAGCTCTCCTAATTTTTTTGCCTGGTATCATTACCATCATTTCATTGCTTTTTTCTGTATTAACAGAAATACATGCTTGTGTGTGCCTATTCCTTCTGTCACAGGAAAATGCTGCTATTGTTCTGCGTACTGGGATCACAGTTGGTAATAACAATTTGCTCTGTCAGCTAGCAGCAGAAATGACAGTCTCTTTTTACTCCCCTCCCATATACACTTCTAGTAGTGACAGAAATACCTTTAGTTGCCTCTCTGGAAGAGGCCAGCTGCCTAGACTGGAGGCATGTGTGTAACAGTCAGGCATCAAAGCACCCAACTGGTACATAACACGACATGTTCCAGGATGTGAGAACAGCTCCTATATACTGTGGAGAACCTGTAATACTTGGAAGTGTGTATCTGGGTCCACAAAATGGCACTAAGATCTGAAAAAAATGCCAGCTCCTTGTTTAATACCTCTGGTCCATGTGTGCCTGTCAGAGCAAAGTAAGAATTTACTCTTTGATTTCTTCTGTTAGTGCCACAAAGTCATGTGGCTTGCAAAGATTAGAGGGGTTCCTCCTTTCTGAGTCACCCTTTAAAACAGAAATGTTAAGCGCCAAGTGCAGTGTTTTATTGTGGTGATATACGAGACAGAGGGAACACAGCTTGACTTTCAAACTCCACGCAAGAGTTTGCAGTGCTAGCAATTAGGAAGAAGATATTTGTATGTGTAAACCGCATGTCTTTGGGAATCACTCTGAGAGAATAATCTTGGGACATTATGATGTTTTTTTACCAAGACACAAATGAAGTATAACAGCAGTTTAAGGAGCTGCTTGTGCAAAACTTTTCAGAAATTTAGTAATAGATCAGCTGGTCTGTTTTTAAAAGGAGGGAAGGAAGACTATTTATTTCCCCCACAAAGGAACTGCTACAAAGCTATTTTCCTTATCAGAAGAACACCTTTTTCCTGAACGTTATCTCTTTGACATTTGTTCTGTGTAGCCAAATGAGGGCAGGTGGAACACCATGGGAATGAGTTATTGTTGATTTGATATAATTTTAACTTTTGTTTCAGACCTGCATGTGGAGTTCAGTATTTTGAGCCTTCATTTTGCTTATTGGTGACCTTGGGCTATTTTACAGTCAGTAAGAAGGGGGGGGTGGGGAAGTTATTCTGTTTGCTGTAAGGCTTTTAGATGGCTCAAAGTCTTGTCTAGAGACCGTGACAAGAGTTTCTGTATATTTTCTCTTCTGTGAGTAGCAGAGAGTGTTGCTTAATCTCCCTGTATAAAATGGTAGGGAGCATTTGCCATTTAGACTCTTTCCTGAGTGTTTGATTTAGGCCACTTACACATCTCCTGGTCTTCCTGGCTGAGGGACCTGCTGTCAGCCATGCAAGCAGCACATGGTAGCCTTGCCTGCTGACAGTCTGATGGGTGCTGCCCACCCTGGCAGCCAGACACGAGCTGATCTTTCTGCAGAAGAGAAGGTTCCATGAACCCCTCTTCAAAGCCTTGAAGATGGGCTTTCTTCTGCCAGATGTAAGGGGCTATGCAAACCTGTTACTCCACTGGTGTCAGGGGTACTGACATAAGGTTTTGAACCTCCTCAGA
Source organism: Gallinula chloropus (assembly GCF_964237585.1). Classification (NCBI taxonomy): domain Eukaryota; kingdom Metazoa; phylum Chordata; class Aves; order Gruiformes; family Rallidae; genus Gallinula; species Gallinula chloropus. The sequence continues at coordinate 6,185,237 of NC_140092.1, read as the reverse complement.
GCGGATGCAGCATTGTGCACCCAGGGATCGGGAGAGATGCTCATGCATCCTTAGCTATGCCTGTGCTCCTCCTGTGGCCAACCTGTTTTAATTGTCCTTTTTGGCACTAAACAAATAGCTGTGGGGGAGACCTGAGGATTAGAAATTGCATCCATGGAAAGTAATGCCATAGAAAGTAAAGATTTAACCTTATCTGTGATGAGGTGCAGCCTCTTCCCATCCTGGCATGAACCCAGAAGTGTGTTAAACTCAGACAGTATACAAGGTTGTACAGTATCAAGGCTCAGGGAATACTTTGACACAGTCTCTTGAATCTTAAATGGCTGAACATCCATGGTCTGTTTACATTTCCCTAATATTTAAACGGTGCTATAACACCAAACCCTGGATGAAGATGAATTCCCAGTGCAGCTGCTCTGCCAGGATCAGAGACAGCTTCTATCACAGTAAGAAGAAAAATAGCCTGCCAGATAAATGACCATTCCTTGGAATTCCATCAGGAAAATGTTTTTTCTAAAAATCCACTTTTTCCACCATATGTGGCTACTGGGAAAACTAGAAGAGTTGTACACAGATAAGAAGAAATTTAAATGCAATGTAGAGCTAAATGTAGGGGGAGTTTCATCATCTATCCTGACTTCTGGCCAAAAGGATTTGGTCCCCAGCTGTTACGTCATCTTTCTTACACAGCTCAGCTATAGTGGACTAAGCATGATCCTCGGAGCTCTTCTGAGTCTGGACCTGAGAGCCATAAGCCTCCACAGTACCATCAGTCTCTGCTCCAGAATGACCCTTTCTGGGGAGCTGAGATAATCATCAGTAATTAGAGCTGAAGTAGATAGCTTTCCTCAAACAAGCCAGCAAGGATCTGGCTCAGAATGCAGTCCTAAAAATTCCTTTGTCTATCACCAAGCAAAAAACCTTCTCCAATTACTTTCTGAAACCCACACATACATTGGCTGTCTGTACCAGTTTCTTAAGCAGCATTTGTCCCACATCACCAGTTTCAGCCACACATTTCTTCCCACATGCTGCCTATTCCCTTGGTTATTTTTTGGACAGATCTGTTCCCCCAGCTGGTTTGCTCTACAGCCACACAAATAACTGGGCTCGCATAGCGGTGGGGACAGCGTGGTGCTGCTTAAGCTGGCATTGCCACCTAAGAAACAGCAGCCTTAGCGTAGTGTCCTTTGGATCCTGTCCCTTTCTAACTCTTCCACGTGATTTCTTCTGGCCTTGCTTTCTGGGAGAAGGGAGAGAAGGCAGACAATTAGTACTAATGTCTCCAAAACAAGCTTTTTCCCAAGTAGCAGCTTGTTCAATATTTGAGGGGTCATTCAATCACAGGTTGTACAGTCGGATACAAATACTTGCAGTCCTCTTGCTTCTCAACAAGAGAAGAGTTTAACTCATCTCTCCACTTAGCCACAGATTACTGAAGGGTTGGGGAAACTGGGGTGTACTTAGCGAACATAAAAATATTCCCATCGTTTTCCATGTTCCCTGCACACTAAACGTTCCCTTTGTGGTGCACATACCATATTGCTTCCCAGAGCGCTGAGACTAGGGATTTTCTTAAGTCTGCAAACTAGCTAAAAACTTGAAAAAAGGGGTCTGAAAGAGCATATTCCATCTAAAGCTTTGCTGGTCACTGCTGTCTGCAGACTAATCTATCCTCATGTCTTGATCAATGGACTCGTGGCGTAATGATCTCATACTTTTCCCATTCAATCTCAGAATATTTTTAATGATTGGAAATCTCTGGCTCTGGCTGTGCTTTATACCTTGAGTCATCTCTTCGACTTCAGGAAATTTCTTAGCAAGAGTTTCTACCTTTCAGTGGAGCTAACTAAAGAGTTCTCCAAGCTGTACAATTCTTCATCATCAGCTCCCAGGATGAACCCACTCGGGAAGAGCAAGATAAATCAAACGACATAGGCAAGGACATAATGCAGACAATTCACAATAATAAAGTAGCTGCATTAGTCTCAAAACAGCAATTCAAAGGAGCACAGGATTAAGCAAATACTGAATATGCCAGTTCATTTGCACCATCTGCAGAACCAAGTATCAGAAGGGGAGAGGATAGTAGACGCATGGGACTGTGTGTTGAAATACATTCTGGAAAAAGCAAATTGTTTCAGAAAGCTAAGAAAACAAAAATCTGGGTGCTTACAAGTCTGCAGCCAGGGGAAGGGAGGAGGAATGTCATTTCATATACCACGGAGATTTGATTTTTTTCATTTACCTTTTTTTAAGAGTGGGGAGGATGGTGGAGCTTAATTTTACCTACTCTGGAGTCTAGTTCAGACTGAGATAGGAATTGCTCTTTAACTGTAGGAAATACAAGTGTGGACATTGTTATGAAGAGAATAAGAAGCACAGGTTTTTCAAACATTGTTTGGATGCTCTGAGAGAGTAGGTGCAAAGTTTGGGCTTGGGCACAGTCACCAGGATATGGGCACAGACTGACTCTGGTTTAGATGGTTCAGCCAGTGCAGCTATTTACTAAGAACACCTTGGGCTGATCAGAGCAGGTGATAGGCATTTGGAACCTTACAGCTTATCTTTGGATCAACAGCATTCCTGAAGATGCTTTCCTGTAAAATGTGATCAAAAGCTAAGAAACTCAGGTGTTCAGATACTATTGTGAAGTACATGTATTAGTCAAAAGACAATATTGGACTTATGCATTGCCAAATGTAGGAACACTAATATAGGCAAAAAAGATCCTGGTGTTCCAATAGTCTGGGAAGTGCTGGTGCATCTCTGAAGTGTCATTTGGTAATATTAGCATATACCAAACCATTTCAACCACTGAATATATGTGTTTATTCCTCTTCACCAAGACTGCTTAAATATTGGAAGTTTCAGCTTTTCCCTTGTAAAATAAATTGCTATAAGAAATGTAATTGAATTGTTACTTATTTAATTGGTAATAATTATACTTAACAATCTGTGCCACAAAAGATAATGGCTGTGGAAGTCAAAAGGCATTTGCACAGAAGTTTAACTTGGTGATAAATGGCTTCCTCTGTGAGATGACACACAAGAGCTGCAAACACTGTCCCATCTTTACAGACCTGAAAAATTCTGGTTTATCTGAAGGGGAAAAAAATGAGGAAAGAATTTTCTATGTCCTTTCCTTTGGTGTTGAATTGGACAATATTTTGAAATGAGACTGTAAAAATTCAAAGGGTCACTTAAATGGAGTAAAAAGTAGTAACTGTTTAGACAGCTTAATTTTCAGTTGCTCAGAATTACTCATAGGATGATCATTGATTCATAGATAAAGGTGTTATGGGGCATAAGGCATCAGCAGAGAATCCAGTCTGACTTTGTATATATCATAGGCTGTTACATTTTGCTGAATTACTGCCAAACTGTGCCCAGTGGCTTCCATTTCACTGAGATGTAACTGGTGTTTGGCAAGAGCAGAAAGTATCCTCACAGTACCCATTCTGAATTATGGAATTATTAGTTTCCTTATTATATGGATGAGACAGAGAGTAGTTTAGGGAACCATTGGAAGGTCTTTCTGGATGCCACATGCTCTACCAGGAGGCTATTTTCTCAAGAAAAAAAAAGAAAAAGAAAACCACCACAAGAATCTTAAGGTCTCAGTAACTCCTTCCCCATAAACCAGCTTCTCCTGACACTAGTGGTGATAATGAGAATTTGACGATTGTTCTGTGACTTGTGTGATATTTTCAGTCCTGGCTGGAACACGTTAAAAAGCTGTTTTGAAGATAGAGGGTACATTACTGTGATCACACTAGCAGGAAAGTTCAAGATCTGTCCTTGCTCTCTAAAAGCACTGAGCTGCCTGAAGAGAATTGATATGTTAGCATAGGTAGAATTACCCAAACATGGTGCCAGAAATAAAATTCACATTGCCTTGCTCATGTAAGATGATGTAATTTGTAAATATTTTTTAATAAATATAGAAAGCCAAATGATAATTGTTGTGGTCGGAGTTTCCAGAGACAGATAATGTGCCTTGAGGGCTTCTGAGGACATTGTGGCCACTCTAGAAATACCAGCTGTGCTGTCCCCAGCAGCACCAGGACCACGACATACTGTCTGCCTGCTTCAGTCATCTGCAAGCAAATGCAGGTTTTGGCTTCCCAATCCAGAAATGTAGATCTGTCCAATCAGTCCAGTTGCTCTTCCCCATGGAAAACAAATAGGACATCCCAGTCACCAGACTTGTAGCTGTCATTAGGTAGAGATGATGTTCTCTGCCTACACCTCTCTGGCTTCATTTCCCCAAACAGAGCTACGGCACTGAGTTGAGAGCTGGCACATAAATACCCACCCAGGCAAGCTGTTGGCATGTTTCCTCAGACATTTGTCCCCTGCCACCTCGCTCTCTCCAGCCTGCATCTTGGTACCATTCTCAGAGCAGCCTGGGTGAGGGAAGGTTTCCGATCAGAAGAGCAGTTGGGGCCACCCTCCACTGGCAGCAGGCAGTTTAGCTGTGATGTAGACTGGAGAATGGGCCTCACCCATTTTATTTGGGAGCATATATGTCTGTGGTTCCGTACCCAGTAGTACTGGATCACCCTAGCCATATAAACTTAGCCTGGATCAAATGAGAGCAAACTACAGTTCAATTACCAGAGTACCCACAGTGGAATTTAGATTTGACTTTGTTCTTGTGCTGGGCGATACCTGTTCTGATGCTGGAATGGAACTGGCAGGTGATTCCTTGTATGGCATGAAGCATGCTGATGCAAAAGTAATCCATCAAATATTTTGGAAAAGATTTGAACTGGTCAAATTAATTTCTCCAAGTGTGGCTGGCTGCATCGCTGGCACCCAGGAGCTTTAACACCAAGGTTTCTGTGCTGCTGAAGCACAACCTCAGTCACAGTTAACAGCATAGAGAGCAGTGCTGCAGTGCAGTTGGTAGCACCGATACACACACAGAAGACCTTTTTCAATATTGCTATTATTGAGAACTTCAAATGAATGGATGCATTTGAAAGACTTCCCAGAAAATACATTTCCTTTTCAGCTGGCAGCTCAGTTATTCATCTAAGTAGTCTGCGGATTAAGTAATTTGACAACCATTGAAAGGTTTCTTTTTGTGAAACAATTGTGTGTTATTGCTCTCTCCTTTTTCCATTTCACCTGTACAACTAACCCAGAAATTCAACAGAGGCATATCAAGACACACACCGAGACCAGACAGCAGCCACACCAACAAGTAGTGTGTGATGATGCTGGTGTGTGTCAGGAACTACCACAGAATGGACTTGTAGAAGAATGGGAGGGAAAAAGAGAAGGAGGGAGGAATGGGTTAAGATGGTTTATTTCCTATTTGCTTTTTAGCTCACTGCTTTACATACATGGGAAAAGAGGGAGCACAGACCTTAGTTGCTTCACATTACAGAAGATTAGTGCAGAGGAGGTCAAGTTGAGGTACAGCATCATGTGTTATAAGGCAGTTGAATGATCTGGTACCTAGTCTCTTAAGATACTGGGCAGATGGGGCAATCTGATCTTCTGAAGTGTGTAGCACTGGTGGTTTGGTGCTTCTCCATTTTTCTGTCTTAAACTATGCTGCAGTGGCAGGGGGGCAGTGGGGAGAGGCTGGGCTGTCCCTCTCTGGCTGTGGCTGCCGTGTCGTTGCACTCTCCCCTCTCAGGGGAGACATTGTATGTGTTTCTGCTGGGACTACCCCCACAGCACTGACAGACCACGGAGCACTTGTGTGAGGGGGTGGTGCAAGGCAGTGCCATCGCTGCAGACGGTGCCCTCACAGCACTGTGAGATGCAGTCGTTCTGGGAAGCAGGGCCATGGGGGCTGGTGTGTTCTACCTCCACCTGGCTGTCAGATCCACCCACCTTAAATCCCATCTCTGGTTTTTGTATAGATCCTGGCAGAACAGCTTGAGTACACTGTGTACAGTCAGAGGAAAAGTATTGATTTAGCTGTACCTGAATAGAATTCTTAACAGAAAAACAAACCTAATGTTGATGTTTTGGGTTTTTTCTCTTTTGACTTTTGTGCATGGGTTTCTGTACTCACCATATAGTATTTGATCCACGTGAAGTACAGTTAGAGTTTGATTTTTAAGATGAGCATGACCCTGGCTCTGATCTGTACAGTCACAATTTCAGAACCAGTAAATAATTTTGCCAGTGTTTTATTGCCTGTATTTAATTGAAGTGCAAAGCAATAATTTCCTTCCTACCTACAAATCAGAGAATCAGATGGGCAGTTATTACATTCTTCTGAGGTAATTATCAGGAGCTGTACTACATCAGCATTACTAAAAAGATTCAAAATGTAGCTTATCCCCAGTTCACCAGGCCAAGGGATGGCTAGCCTGATCCGAAGTGTATCCTTACTGATTTTGAGGATTTTGCTGTGAATTAAGTTTATTTAAAACTGATTTTAATACTAGGTGTAGTATACATTAGTTGTGTTATTAATGACATTGGTATGGAAACGGTTTAAGCATTATTAATGCACAGGCTATTGATACTTAAAAGCGTCGTTGCCTGATGGTGATAATACAGCTTCACTAGTGGATGATCTATGACTGCAAGCATTAAATACTCTCTACTTTAAAGTCATTAATCCCTACTTTCTTCGAATACGTTTAATTAAAAAGTTCCATTTTCCAGTAATTGCTGTTTTTATATAACCCCGAAATGGAATTTTATTGAGGCACAAGGTCTTTTATATAAACATCCATCTGTCCACAGCATAGCAGGGCTGGGAGAAGTTTTGTGGATTGGGTGCGAAGTGGAGAGATTACAGAAGACTGTGTCCCTGTAAGAACTGTGAACTTTTGTCCTCTGTGTAAGGGCTCTGAAGTATTTTTGCTTTCATAATTTTGGTACAAACAAGGGAATTGCAGAGTCAATAGGAGAGAAAATCATGAAACAACGGGTTTAGGGTTGAGTGGAGTTGCTTTATTAGTTTATAAAGAAAAGCTCCTTCCTTATTCCTTTTTTTCCCCCTATATCAAGTTCTGCACTGTGAAGTATCATCTGGTTATATTGCTCCTTACTATTTGAACACAGAATTAAGCAAACCTCAAATGCTTATATAAAAATACATATACTTTTATAGGTATCTATATCTATGCTTCAGGCTGAGAGATATCGTTAATAAAATAGGATATGTTGGTATTAATAAGGTCGGCATTCAAAAAGTATGAAATAAATGCATGGAAGTTTGTCAGCTTATTAATCATTCCATTATAAGTGGTGTTTTTACTTTCATTGCTCTAACATCTAACCACAGTTCATTGGCTAAAGGCCAAGCTAGCTTTTGCATTGGCACATTACCATGCGGTGTAGTTCTGTACTTCTCTTCCATTTATTAATGCTGCAGACTTCCTACAATTCAGGCTAAAAATAGAACTGGTTATGTGAAAAACACTGCATTTGTGCTTGAGCTGCAGTACAGAAACAAGAGGATTTTATATGGACGGGGGAAGAGATTCATGACACAGAAGAGCTAGCTGCTTACACTCTGGAAAAAGCTTTCTTTTTGCATGGTTGTAAATAAGATTAGACTTGCTATGTACACGTTAGTCTGAAGGATGAATCACAGTTGTGGTGTTGCCTGAGTATGTATGAATCTTCATGTGTATCTAGTGTGTGAGGGAAAGCTGATTTCTTGAAGAAGGGAACCTGAAAATAGCACAGTGTGCAGAAGTGAACCTGTAAAACCAAAGGTGAAGTGATGTTTTCAGTCTAGTGTCTTCATCTGTGGCACATATTTTTGAAGTCTCCTCAAAAATGATGCACTAAACCAAAACTTCCACTTGCATTTTGGCCAGGCATAGCCTGTCCTATTGTTCTGATTTCAGTATCTTTAATAAGGCAGCATTTGCTGTCTCCAGACCACCTTACCATGAAAACATTCCCAAACTTATTGCCAAGCTGTAATACAGCTGTGCACTAAAAACTGTCAGCATTCAAATGCAGCTCCTCCACTCTTGATCTTTTTTTACAATGCTGTGATTTGTTTTGGATCAGCAGTGGTTTGAACAAGACAAACAACATACCGGATTCCATCTGAACCTAAGGGAGCTGCCAGGGACACAGGTGAAGAGTGATAGTGGATGCATTTCATAGTCAAAATGAGAAGCGGCAGAACTGATAAGGTCTCATTGTTGCACAAATAGAAAAAGCTAACAGTTTGCATATCAGAAATATCAGGTGTTAGGATTTGAGTCAGAACTGCTGAATAGTAGCTTGTTTGCCTTTGGAGGAATAGAGAGGAAGGAAATGTCATGCAGCAACATCACATGTGGTAGTGATGGGAGACGGCAAAGAGGGAAATAGACCTTTCCGATGCTGTTTCCTAAAGATACTGTTTGGACTGGCTGTGATGGTGGATTATTAAGGAGTTCTGATTATTAAATATCTGCACTTGGCAAAGAGTAAGAGAGGAATGAACCTCTTTTGAAGTGCACAACAGTCTCCTGCAGCACCCTTGTTTCATTCTGAACTCAGTACTGGGTAAGGAATAAAATTGCAGTTGCGTGAGGAGCAGAGGCAATAATAATGAAATGAGAAGGAATTGTAAGCTGTGTGAGTTTTGAACTACCTGGAGAAAATGAAATTAAGAAAGCTTTCAAATGTCATGTGCTTTGCACGAGGCCACCGAGATACAGTGAGGTAAAACAGCAGCTACTGGGTTTGTGTGTTGATTCATAACCTATAATTGGATGTGAAAAAGGAGAAATTAGTTCACAGAACAAGGCTCGAGTAAAAAATATTTGGTCCAAAGTGCTTAGTTCCTCCTCTTAATTCCTACAGACCAGCCTTATCCCCCACAATGGTGGAATGCCATCCAAATCCAGCATATGCTGAAATCAATGAATCTGTTCCGATTTACATTAAAATTTAATTTTGTCCTGACAAGATCTCTGAAATTGATACTCAGTGCAATACCAACTGCAGTATAAAGGATCATATCATGCAGTCAACATGATGCACTTTGCAATATAATTTAACACTAATGTTAAATTAAATTACAAAGATAAATTTTATGGCCTCTCTCAAAATCATTTAAGAGCTTAATTCTGGTCTAAGATATGTAAGGCACAAATCTTGCCTACTGATCATTGAATATACAGATAGTTGTGAGAGATGAATCACACCATATGAGACTTTTTGTTATGATACAGGCTTGTGATTTGATGTATTGATCCTTGTCTACAGTTAGGACCTCTGCTCAAAGAGAAGGCTCAAGTGGGTCGACCTCATTGCAGAAACACTAGACAATCTATATCCTTTGGGAAAGAACAGATTGGACCAGATGGTCCATAAAGAGGACTTAAATGGTGAAATATTCAGAGTCTGAGTTTTTACAGCCTTCAGAACTAAGCCCATCAGGAGGAAGATAAGACTTCTCCTGCAAGACCTTTTGTTTGCATTAGCTGAAAATACATACAGCCACTGGGTGCAGTTTCCCTCTGCCATTGGGATTCCCTTACTTTGCCTGGTTTGTCATCAGGGGAAAAGGAAAGGAACTAGATAACCCTCACTGTTCACTTTGGTATAGGAAGTAGGAAGAGGCAGGAGCACAGCTGGTGCAAACAATATTAAAAGCTCATAAGACTTGTGTGATGCTGTTGAAGGAAGGGGTTTTCAAAACATCTCCCCATTGTAAAGAGGGTGAATAGGAAAAAGAGTTTACTGCAAGGACATTCTTTAATGGCTGGGTAATGAGAGGAAGGGTGAATAATTCAAAGTTGCAAAGTTCTTGCAAAGAGTCAAAAAAATATAATTCTATTAAAAAACAGTATGAAAACTTCAAAGGGAAAAGCAGGAATACAAACAATAAAACTCAATTGTAAACCCATAAACTGTAGATCTAAATAGAAAGATTAAGCAAAATGAAAAGGAAACTAAAAACAGCTCCTTTTTCCACAGGTCTGAGGAGAGAGGGTTAGCAAACAATGACTGGGGGACCCTGAAATGTGGAGGGTTTTTAATGTTTATAAGTATTGTGAAACAGAATTCACTCCAGCACGAGCTGTAATGATGAGCATACTGCCAAAGCGATACCTAAATAAAGCAGATGTCAAATTCATCTCTACAAATGCAACTCCAGCATGAGGGCTTCTCTTCAGATGTGGAAAAGAGAGCACATCTGTCCAGTTTAGCATCCATTACAGGGCATCTCAAAGTTGCTTCATACCATTCATTACATATAAACTGAAGATGTCGCTAAGACTCCTCATGCCCAGCATACAAAATGCTTTGTTTGGTACAGTATGAATGCTGAGAAAGCCCTCAGAGGAGATTCTCCTCAGGGAAGAGTGTGCTCAACTGTCTGCAGAGCATTTCAGGAGCAGTTCTGCAAGAACAAGGATGTTCACAGCAATGCTTTCCCAGTTACAGAAGTGTTGAATCTGGAGCCCTTTGGCTAGTGTGGGCACACTGCAGGGAGTGAGGAACCTGAAGTCCCAGCTGGGATGCAGGAAAGGAAGGAGAAACTCTTTGAATTGTAAAGGAGGTTGGGTTCCTTGCTAGCCAGGCATACAGTTTGGAGGTTGACACTGATGCCACCATATGAAAGGGCAGAATTAATGGCCACGAGAGGTAGCAGAGTTTCTATAATCCCCTGCATTGCTCCAGAGGGCACTGGTGGAAGCTGTTAGCTGGCTGATATGTTGGGGTTTTTTTTAAAAAAAAGGAAGGGGAGAGAGAGAAATTAAATTGGGAGTCCAACACACTAACGAGAATTAGCTGCAGTGCTGGTGCTGGCTGTGGTGTGTTAAGAACTGTTTCTGTTTCCTACTCACAGTATTTGTCTGGAAAACACTTTTTTTTTTTTTTAAGCTTAGCCTTACCTGAAATGAATGCTGCTTCTTTCCATTCCCACCGTTGCTGGGAATTGAAATGGCTGCAGATACAGAGCAGTGTAAAAACATGATGAGCTATGTAGCTTGGGAGCAATTGAGCAGCTGAATACTGCATTATTGAGAAATCATTCGCTACCTCTGGGTGTTAGTGAGAAACTGGAGAGTCCTAGACTGGCATTCAGGGCAGAGCATAGGATGAATAAACATTATGGAGAGCTGAGTATTTACTAGTGAATCCAGCATGGAGTTGTTGCATGTCAACCCACTGCATCTTGAAGGGTTGGCAACACATAGGAAAAAAATCATGAATTCCAGGAGCCTTGTGGCAGAATTGATCTTACATTGTTTCCTAAATAACCAACTTATCAATGAAATGAATGGCATTTTGCTTAATGTGCAGCAGGCAATCTGCATAGCAAAACAGCCCTATTTTCAAGTGACAACACGTGAGAACCGTTTAAACATATATCAGTAGTCCTCAAGGGACTAGCAGATATCTACATGAAATTGTTGTTTTCATGTGCAGACCTTACTGTTGCCAAATTACTCCTGGCTTAGTGCTTTTTCCTCTTATCTAGTTGAGATAGGAATCTCTTCTGAACAAGGGCCTCAGTAGTTTGTAAAATATCCCTCTATATCTCTGGCATTGTATAAATAATAAATAATAAGCTGTAGATGCTAATGATCATTAATATTGCAAGTGTTAAGCTGGAAATTCTAATTCCCAGCTTCTTAGGTGATTGAAAATTTAAATATTACTTGACTCAGCATGGTGGGTACTCACAAAACATGGGGCCTTCTCCAGTGCACAGTGATGGCTGTTAAGGATATCCCAGACCCAGTAAATCTCAGGTTATGGAATTTGTCCCAGAATCTGCTCTGGCTGTGGTATTGTACTGCAGAACTAGTTTCTGCATTTTTTTTAAAGCTAACACAAAATACCCACCCTGGATGCTTTTGGAGACATACTTAAAGCAGGAGCCAAGTTCAAGTGGATGGGGCGCTGTCTTGCTGAGCCCTGAACTAGCCTAAAACAATTTCTTTGAGAGGTGTGATCACATTCATCTCAATGAGATTTTAAGTCAGATCTTAAAGAAAGACATTTCAGTGACAGTTTTCAAAGCTTTTCATTGCTATCTGTTTAAAGCAAATGTATTTAATTTGGGAGTAAATACAGTAAATCTGTGTATACCATATTTCCAAGTGATTTCCCACCTCCTTCTGGATACCAAGAGCTCATATTGCTCCCTACCTATGTAGGACTGCAATCTGCTTTTACACTGTCAATTTAAAAATCTTTGGCACAGAAGGAATTGGAAACAGAAAGAGAACAGTGGTTCTGGTAAACAAGTCAGGGATTACTAGGTGGTATTGGACTACTTAAGCTATTGGGGTTGACCATCTAAGACCATCTAAGGTTTCATGAAAATAAATGAGCAGACTGGATTTTGAATAGTCAGGTTAAAATAATTTTAAAATTGAAATCAAAGTGGTTACTGAATTGGATGCTTGCTACATGAAGCACTGCAAAATTTCAAAATTGATGATTTTATTTATTCCTGGTATTTCATTACATAGGATATACAGTGAACATTTCCTGTTAGTGTCCCCCTCTCAGCAGGTGTGTACAGTGGTTCTTCAAAACGTTCCAGCAGACTAGTATGTCAAGTGATGGGAATCTCAGAACCACTTATTTTGGCTTAAAATTTATCATGCAGGAAAGGAGCATGCATATAGTTGATCCATTGATATACACTGATGGAAGAGACTTATATTTGACTTGACATACTGGGCAAGAGCTTAGAACAAAGCAAAAGCAATCCCCTCCAGAAAAACAAGTATGTAAAAAAAAAACAAAACCCAAACCTCTTATTTCTTTTGGTTCATAAAAAACCCAAAACATTTCTCATTTATATCTCCATGTTTTTAATGGAAAACAAAGATGGTTTTTAAGAGGAAAATGTTCCATATTCACATGTGATTCTTAAAAAACACAAGCTATTTTGAGCAGAGAATTGCAAGCCGGTCAGTGAAAGAAGCAGCAATATGTTCTTAGGAAATTTTCATTCCTCCCTCTGTTCTGCAGGAGAATGCTACTTACATTAATTCTGAAAAACAAGCATGAGCAAAGAAATTTGAATTCAGCTATAAGGCTTCCCTGTTTCTAACACCAAAGAATGAACCGTGCTGAGGACTGCAGCAAAGCATTTCTGTTTCAGTGCCACGCTGCTGGGAGCGCAGAGCACTTGTTCAGGGCTTTGACATTGGTCCTGGAAGTCAGACTTTCAGGTGTAGTTCTTTCACATGGGCTTAAAAAATATCCATATTGTGTCCCCTTTCTCATTGCACGTGTATCAGTAACGTATCACAGACCTCTGGAACAGACATCTTTGGATGTCTGCACAAGGGTATGCAGAGAGATTTCAGTCCTTTTCAGAAATTCTGCCCCACTGAAGTCAATGGGACCTTTCCCAGGGAGCTGCATTGGAGCCAGAATTTCATGAGCATCGTTAGCTGGAGCCATTCCCTCTAGAGCACAGATAGGGTATGCAGAGGGAAGAATGCATTTCAGCATAGAAATAAAATGTCGTTGTGTTCAGATTTGTTAGTTAGTAACTCATACTCTTTATGGAGGATAAAAAATGAGCTCGAAAAGAAAGCCCTGAACCCCTTCAAGGCTGCAGAGTGTATGTCAGGTACACCTTCACAGCCAACATCCTACCTGAACACTAGACAGTGACTAATACTCCCATTCACGTGGGTTTTGTCACATTTAGGAAGGGCTGTAAATCTCTGAGCTCTCACTATGCAACCGTTCTCAAGTGATTAATACAGGCACTCAACCAGGAGCAGTTTCAAGCATCAAGGAGTTAAAGCTAAATTCCAGGGAAACTTCAGGGAACGCTCTGCTCCCTGTCAGGTTCCTTGCTGGTTTCATTCAGAAAAAAAACCCTAACGTTACATTAGGCAGTAACCTTTTAAAGTGTCATCTACATGAGGAATTTAGCTCCTTCCCTCCTCTCCCCCCCCATTTTTTTTAGCTGTGAACAGTGAAACTTTTGCTTACACAGAACTGGGGGAAGATCCAGGTCTCAAAACTCGCCTCTCCTGGTGAGGAGACTCTGGGGCTCGGCGCCTGCCCAGCACTTGGCGACCAGAGATGCTCCCTCCTTTGAAAGAAACCGCCAGGTGTCTACGGCAGCCCCACCGCCCCTGTAGCGCAGGACTCGTAGTCCCGCTGCGCGCTCTGTGCGGTGCAAGGCGGCGCGGGGAAGCCGAAGGCTGCGGCTCTTTGTGCGGCTCGCAGCGCGCCGCGGAAGCCGATAGCTGGGCCGGCTCTGCCACCTGCAGCCCAGCCCGCGGGACCGCAGCGGCGACCCCGCCAGCAAGGCGCGTTTCGCGCGGAGGCGAGAGGCTTCGGCCGAGGAGGAGGGGAATCGATAATGAAATTAGCGATAGGATGCGTGAGACCCGCGGCGTGCAGAAGTGAAGTAACAGAGGGTGTTGCTCCGCGCCGCTGCCGGAACGCGCACCGTTTCTCGGAGCAGAACCCCGGTGTGAGAACAGAAATCGTAAGGCTAAAACCGTGCTTGGTGCGACTGGAGTGATCTCAGAGCTGAGCATGACCCCTTACCTGTGAGAGCTGAGCTTGGCTCGGCTGAGAAATGCGGTATGACAGGAAGTTACGTGTGGATCCATATTCTCAGACCCCTCTAACTCCTTTCTGCAGCGCTTCCAGTATCTCCTCCTATAACGAGCTCCCTGCTTAAAACACGCTGTTTTCTGAAGCCCATAAATGCCAGTCTTCTCCTCTAAAAAAGTCATTACAAAAATGAAATCAATCAAAGCCTTCCAGATGTGTTTTACTAATGCAAAAAAAAAAAAAAGTGTGCTTTATTGTGTTCCCTACGTTCACTTCCCTGTGCCCCAAGGGTATATATATCATTACCCTTTTCTCAAGTTGGATTTGAGCCCTGTGATTGATAAATCGTCCATAGGATCCATATGGAACTGTAGCAAAATCACCAACACTCTGTAAGCACCGGAGTGCCTGTATGTGTCCCAGTGTGTGCTGGGCACCTGCAGATAGACACTTCTCATGCCAGTGACTTCCCTGGCTGTGAAGTGCTGTGCTGGTCTCGAGCCATGGGCTGTGCCACAGTGGAACAGCAATGGTGCTGCAGTAGTGGTCAGGCATCTTTGTGATGAGTTCAAATAGGAAAACTTGGCTGGAAACTGATTCTAGTAATAGTGGGTTACTAAGCATTGTGCAGAGTTCTTTGAGCGTGTTTTAGTGCTGGAGAGGGAAAGTATATAATGTGTTATGGGATACAGAGTTTTTAACTTTGGGCTTCGTTCGGGTGCTAACGCAAGACATCCTCTAGTGCCCAAAGCACCCACATGGAGCCTTGTGTCCTTCTGGGACAGCAAGAGCTGTCAGATGTATCAGATCCAGCACAACCTAGGGCAGTTCAGCTGGCATTAGACACCTATGTGTGGGTGAATGAGTCCCACCTTTTGTGTTGCCTAAGCATGGAGCATGGAAATGTCGAACTGTGTCTTGTCAGGCATTGCCATTATAGGTTCTGGGTCCCTGGAAATGCAGAAATTATTTCTGTGATCATACATTGTCACTGCACTAAAGTCTTTAAGTCTTTAGGGTATTTCCATGGGTGACTGATTCTGAGCTGTGTAGAAAATTCTTGTAGAAGAGATCGGTTCTGTTGGTGTTCTAAACATTATTATTATAGTACTACAGTAAAGACTTGTACATTTTTATATTATCCAATGCTTGAAAAAAAATATGTTAAACTAGATGTTTTGAAAAGGAATCTCACAGAGTGAGATTAGGTGATCTGTGGGGAATAGGCAGTCTAAGCCTCAGGCTTCTTCTATATGCCAATGAATGTAGGAGTATGTAAAACATTTCGTTCGCTTTGTTCTAAGAAGTCACTTTGTAAAATGATGCAGTAAAACTAGCCTGCCAGTTACCCTGCTCACTACCAGCTAAAGGCAGTAGGTGGTTTTGGACAACCTAGCTCTTAAATGGATGTTGTCCCCACATTTTTAATCTAGCTTTTTGCAAAAACCAAGCTACTTATTGTCAGTGGCAGGTTCCTCAGACTTAAGATAATTGGACCACGATCTTTTCCTCTTTCAGGGATTTGGTGTGGAGTCACTTTAGGTTTCAAGTAGGTCTCAAAGGTCACTGAAAAAGACAGTGAGATTTAATATCATCATCGTTAATCCAGTTCCTTTTTACATTTGTGCCCAATTCACATAAGCTAGATGCATTTAAAATGAGCTTGTCACTACAGAGTGCAATGCTCTGCTGTTGCTGAGGCATCCAAAGCTGACCTTACAATTTGTTGAGTTTAGAGGGAGCAAATGTTTGAGAATTCCTCAATCCCAGAATCAGAAGAGGAATTCACGCAGGTCCATACAGCTCCTAAATATCCAGGAGATGAGACTGTCCCATGCCCTAGTGTAGAGGTTCTGGTGCTTGTTGTTTGAGTCCATGCGTGTGAGATCGGTCAGGAATTGCAACATTCTGGGTCCATACCCCATTTTAATCTTGCACGTGGAGTGAAAGAGATTACAGACAGAATTAGCAGTCAGGATATCTACAGACAGCAGGGCCTGCAGAGGCCTCCTCAGCGTGCATTATGGTTGGTGCACAACAGGAAACATCTTTGCCAGATGATAAAGAAGAAACATTTTCTTTGTTGCCAACAATAAATATATATGATGGAATGTGTCATGAATAGAGTGTCCCTAAGGAAATCTTGGAAGACCCTTCATGTATATTTACATATGTTAGTGCCAGCAGGAGTGGAGCTATCTGAGTGTAGTGCTCTGCCCAGGCTAACTAGTTTGTTAAGAAATATCACAGCTATCTTTTTTCATGCTAGTTAATATCTGCTCATAATGAGACAATTTAGGCAGAGCCCTGCCAGAAACCCAGGCTTTTGAGAACCAAAGGAATGGTGTCGATTATGATCACAAATCCCTCTCTTCCTCTCACACACACACACAGAAAACCTGAGCAAGTGCCTGCAGGTTTCAGAATAAATTGAATAAGAACTCAAAATACACCACCTCTTTCACAGCACAAACTGGACCTTCACATGCTTCAGGACCTGGTGCTCTTCATTTTTGGCAGAATATTGAACCAGAGGAAAATCTGAGCCCAAAGTGCAAAATCTGATAGCAGCTCTCCATCTATTAGATTACCTTGTAGATACTTATCCACAAAAATATGTGTAAAAAGTGTATGTATGAAAATAGTCGATAAACCAACTGCAGATTCAATTTCTGCAGTTGGAAAAAAATAATTCTTCATACTGATGCTCTCAGTTCTCCCTGCTGCTTTATGTTATCTCTGTTTTAACTGCTGTTAATGAAAGGCTCATCAAAAAGCAGTGGCAATACACAATAATATTTAAATGCTGAATTAATCTCTTCATGCTCATGGCAGCTCCCTTTCAACTGTTTTCCCTGCATATTTGGAATCTCCACTTATATGAATGAGAGTGGGGTGCACATGGGCAGAGTGGAGCAAACATTGATTGGCTCTGCAGCCCAAAGACAAGAATTTGCCCATGTCTCATATTTGTGAAAACATGGAAGGAAGACATCATAAACTGAAGTAAATCCAAAATGCTCCTTCAGCAAGACTTTCTAAAATCAAGTAAATAACTCAAAACAAGGCTCAGCTCAAGTTATGCCATTCTAACTTCTAATATTTTGACCAACTTATTGCCTTGCTTCTGCTGGTTACAGACAGTGAAACCTTTCCCTGCTTCTAAATGCAGTCTTGCTTTGAAAAGCAACTCTAAAAACGGCATGTGGGCTCCATCTTTATTCTGTGTCAGCTCTTCCCTTATCAAATGTGCTCATTTAGCAAGTAAGGAACCTTTTCCTTCTATATGCCAGCCCTGAAACTTTCAGCTGGAACCTACTGGTCAACCTGGATTTTTTTTTTGTTTATGTAGTATGACCAAAAAAAAACAGGGATCCTGCAAGAGAGAGTATTACATGTGTGTAATTCTGGAGTCTTCTGTGGCTTTGCTTAAGATTAAACTGACTGGAAATGATTCTGTGGTGATAAACAGGAGGGAATAGAGACGAGCTCACTGTGTTCTTTATGCTAGGTCTGCTGTGCTAACAGGAGCAAAAAAGCAGTGAACAGGGATTTTAATTACTAAGTGAACAGATAGAAAATGTAGAAGACTCTATTTAGAGAAGAGCTTTGCTTGAAATTCAGCATAATAGAGAATTCAAGCTGATGAAGAAAATAAAATGCTTTGCTTTTTTCTTGGACGTGTGATGGGAAGAGAATGTGTAGTCCTCATAACAAGAAAGGAACAAAATTATTTGAATTATTTTGCATGCAATAGCAAGATAAAATATCATGTTTACAACCTTCTTTTATGAGAGGTCGTCATTGTGGAGTGCAGCAGGTCAGAAGATCACCGTGTGTACATTTTGCTATACGGGAATGATAACCCGCTACGGGCATTTTATTATTTATTAATTCATCTTTGCAGCTTTGGCGATCAAGCATGAAAATTTTCTGCTCTTCTGAAATCTCTGTAGCCTGGGAAAAAAAGAGTTGAGGTTTCTCAGAAATTTTTTTCTGTTGTTAAATACTTAAGATAGCAAATGAGGAGCAAAACTTTTCTCAATTCGGAGTTTTGATCCTGCAATCCCAGTGCAGATTAAACTGAGCTCTACAAGGCATGCTTTGTTAGCAAGGGTAAAAAAAAAAAAAAAGCCAAGAATATACTTTCCAGCTATGTAAATACTGATCAGCCTGGCCTTTGCTTGGATGAAATAATTCTGTTCTGAATTTTTCTTCCAGTTGTGTGTAATACTGGAGCCAATGCAGGAACTGATGTCAAGACATAAAACTTACAATCTAAGTCCTCGAGACTGCTTGAAGACTTGCTTGTTTCAAAAATGGCAGAGAATGGTGGCCCCACCAGGTATGTTTCCTTACCAGTATTTTACTCACTTTATAGTTAAACTAATACAATGAACAATGGGAAAATTTACTGCAAATTTACTTACAAAGGAAAGTCATAAGAATCCGCACTGTTCCAAAAGTAAGCCTGAAAATGATCCTGATGTTTTATGATTTCAGCCTGACCCAACTGATTTATAGATGTGCACATTCAGATGGTTTCCCTATGACTGGGATATAATTTAGTACAAAAATATGTGTAGATGGAATGCAAAATGCCTACTGGCTCCATTAGAATTCATCGTTTGTGTAATTCAGCTTCCTGCTGTGACTCTGAAATTACAGCTACAATTCATAATTAATTGTCTTTGAGACTAATATAATGTTATTTACAGGCCTGGACCTAATAATCTCCCACCTCTTACACCTCAAAATAATAATTCTCACTTTTTTCAGATTATTGGAGATTTGTGTATTTAAGACTATTTACACTGATACCCAGGCCAAATTTGGAAACGTGCAATTGCCCCCCCCCCCCCCTTTTTTTTTTCTTCCTAGTTTAAAACAAAGTTGTGTGATTGTCCTGAGTTTGGAAGACTCTCAGAGAAATGGCATTTGGTATGCCATTCCTGGCTTGTTCCCTTGGTAGTGATGGTTTGACGATGAAGCTCACGTCAGAGGCAGAAGGACCTGAAAGGGCAGCTGCTCGTATGCTGTATGGATAGCAGCAGAAGGGTAGAAAACTACCTATGCTTCTGGCTGGATCAGTTCAGGCTCTACTCTACATAAGAACAAGGCTTGGATTTCTGTTCAGCATTGTTGCTTGCTGTGTGATCTTCAGCAAGTTACATGGTCAACTCGAGTGTCATGATAGTTAGCATGACACTTCCACTGGTGAAACGCTTTTGAGTACCTTTGTAGATAATGCTGGGAGGATAAGCTTCATTAGTCCATTATTCAAAATTGAAAGCAGGTTCCATTGGTTTGGGTCCAAATATTATTCTGTAGTTTGTATGTTAAATCTACTACTACTGGTACTATTACTAGTAAACATAGACATTTAAAACTAGATGAAGAAAGCATTTCAGCACTTCTACTTACGGATCCTTTTAGTACATGCTTTACAATATCTGCCATTTGCTTTCCTCCTTACTATTCTATTGCAGCAGAACCCACAAGACAACCGACAACCAAACGGAGAAAAAGGAAAAACTCTACCAGCAGCACTTCCAACAGCAGTGCTGGGAACAATGCAAACAGCACCAACAGCAAGAAAAAGTCAGCTGCTGCAAACCTGAGTCTATCAAGTCAGGTACCTGTAAGTCTCCCTTTCCTTTTAGGCCTGAATCGCTAAACGTGCTGTAATTCTTCCCTCACGTTGTAAAGAAGGTGCATTCTTGAGCCTAAACTATCCCAAGCAAAAGGCAATGTTGCCCAGTGTGCGATCAGTGGAGAGATGTGAAGAAGCCCTTCTGAAGTGCAGCTTTAATGACCCTGGAGCAGGGGTGTCCTGAGGACCAGATATGATTTTTTTTTTAAGGCCTAGGCCAAGTCTCCTTCTCATCAGTGGTAGTCTTTCCACTGGTGGTGGGACTCAGACTGGGCCTCGTGGTTTTAGATACAGCATGAGTCTTGCAGACCTTCATCTGACAGGTGCTGAGTGAGGATGAGTCCCTGTGGAGCAGGACAGCCGTGCCTGAGCAGACCGACGGTCTCTCTCTGTTAGTACCTTACCTCTAATCGGTGCCGGGTTCAGATACTTCAGTGGAACAGTGAAACTTCCCAGCAGAGGTTCCCTCTTTTTCTAACCACTCCACTTGCAGAGGGTAGAGCCCCTGGAATATGGGTCTTGGCTTGTCCATTCTGCTAACTGTAATTGCCGACATCCTAATTATACAGGGAAACACCAAGTCATTTCCAGAACTGAACCAGCACTTTGATAATGTCACGTTTATTGTCTTAGTCACAATACAGGGGTAATCAGACCCCAAATTGTGACAAAGTGTGCCTTAGTCAGTAAGGAGATAGCTTATGCATTTTAAGGCTAGGGAAATTAATTTGATATTATGGGAGCTATAAAATGCTACCTTGGGAATAACATGCAGGGATTTTTATTGGATTTCTGATCAGCGGATAGGAAAGCGCTAGGTCTCCTCTGAAGCCTGACAAAGAATATAGGCCTTTTGTTAGAACAAAGCAGGCACTTCCTAGGAAGCTTGAACACCCAGACAAAAAAAAAGAGTAGACTAACACCAGTGAAATGAAATGAAGATTTTTGTTTAGGAACTGATTCAGCAATCCACTAGCTTACAGAGGCTTTGGGCTTCAGTACATTAAACTCATATTTTCTCCTTGTCATATGAAAATTTTCACGTGGCTCGGATCCCTGGAGTCAGATTCTTTCCCTAATATAGGCATCTCTGTGTTTTTCTGGCAGCACAACACAGTCAGAAGGCCAGCTACCTGATCCCCTGGTTGCAGGGACCACTCTGCCTCCCTGACTGTGTCAGCCAGAAAAACCCTTGGATTAGTAATCAACCATATTTAAGAAAAAACCCCAGCAATTAGGTGCAAAACTGAACAATGAGTTAGTTCCCTGGTGCCTCAAATTTTAATATCACTTTATCTTGGCTGCTGACTTCTCCGGGTTTAGTTTGGTAGGACCAGAATCTGACCCCCTGTTTCTCTCCAGCCTGCTCCTCCCTGGAGAGATGACTTTGGTTGGCTTCAGTGTTAGTCAAGCGTACTCATACATCGAAGTGTAATTGAGCCCTCTGATAGTTACCTGTCACTCCCATTGATATTCAAGCTAAGTTCAGGTACTGAAAGGCTACTCCTGACAGATGTAGTAGTAGTCAAGGCTGCTCTTCCCGATGGAGATGGCAGCTAAGCATCTGAGACATAACAATGAAGTTTATCATTGTGTGAGGGATGGATTTTTATTCTTCATTGACTTTCAGGATGCTGCACAGTCAATATTTCTCAATATCACTTGCTTTCTGTACCAGAGTAGCAAGATGGTCCAAAAACTTATGTATGGAGGATCGAGTTCTGTTTTTAGGACCCTACTCCTTTCCCTCTGCTCAGTGGAAGATGCTTAGCTGTTTGGTTTGACATACTAACAGTTCTTCCCCACAGCAGAGATAGCAAACCAGATGGAATTGATGGTTGGGCCACCCTGTAGAGTAGATAGAACTCAAAATAATTTTCACAGCAGGATATTTTGGTGTAAAACTATTCAACACTTTTCAGTTAGAGAGAAGTTACCATGTTTCTTCAGAATTATGCATTCTTTGAAGTGGGCTTTATTACAGGCATGCCACTGCTTTCCAACGTTAGCTGCAGGTAGCAGTAACTTGCTTTCTGTTTCTTTCTCCTAACTTTAACTTAAAGCAAATCAGCCTGTAGTTAATGTTTGCTTTCCCTTATATATGACAGAAGATAAGATATCCCCAAACATAATTTGGCAGTTTTGAACTAAAAGCTTCATTTGGCAATAGAGCCTTCTGTGAAGGGGACTTTCCCTGCTCAATCATTCATTTGCAGTGTTAAAATCATTTCTTCCCTCACTATTAGAGAAGAGGAATGAAATCACTGAGTCTTACATGCAGATGACTCACATAAGCAGAGCTACTTTCCGTTCCATTTCTCCTATCATGCTCTCTGGAGAACCCCAACAATGAGGGCATATCCATACCAAACTTGGATTAATATGAAGTCATACTCCAGCTTTCTCTTTTTCTCCAGTGGTTTCTTCTCAGCCAGCAAAGACAGTCTCTCCACCGTAACAGAATCTAATTCCTAATTTCCTAACACTTTTCTGCACTTATGTTGGCTTCTCATTGATAGTAAATTAATCCTGGTTAGAGAATGTTTCCTTATTCTCTAGTCTATGCAATGTTTCTTGGTTTAGGACATTAATAATGACTCAGTTTTGCTCCTCCAGTAAAGCTGTGTACACTGGCAAATGTGTGAATGTACCATAGCCCTCATCTACATTTCTTACACACACTTGTGTTTCTTTAATGAGGTCTTCATGTCTGGAGAGGCAAATTTTCCATGTTCAGGACAGTGACTGGAAAGCAGCTAGAGTGCCATCAGCTATGACAAAGCTTGAAGCTTCAGAGAGAATTGTCATATTCCCATAGCCCCTTCCAGATCTTCAGCTAAATACCTGGGGCTAAGCAAACCTTGATCAATGACATGGAGCAATAGGAGGTTGTGCCATTTCCTCTACCTGTGTATTTTCCAATCCGTTCTTCAGGCAAGGACAGTGATGAAAATAGAGCCAAACCCAGAACCTGAAAAGATGTGGCTGTATTTCCATGCATGGGTCAGGTTGGCACTGCACCCTGAAGTTCAGTTGCTGAAGCCTAATCAATCAGTATCATTTGTGCCCTTCGTGTTGCCTTAAATTTATTAGCTCTTTGTGCTGACACATTCTGATACATCTTTAACAACACAGTCTTCAAAAGCATCTTAAGGGTCTCTGCCAGTGGGTGGGTATGCATCTTCCCTTTCATCAGTAATTTGAAAAGGGTCAGTCTCAGTCTGTCCCCAAATCTCTGAGTATTTTTTACACTTTCTCAACCCTGCTAAATAAAACACAAAATCTTTCCCTTTTGAGAGTTACTTGCACTCTGTTACACTCATTTTCCTTTATAATGTGGTTTCTGTGATTCTGTTAGTTCTCATGCTACTGGTTGCAGACCTTCAGCATCTCCTCTTGTCAATATGACTTTTCCTGCCCAGGTCCCTTGTTTAACACTTTTCCTCAATACTATATTTCCTACACCCTTACAGCAAATGTAGTGAGGCAGGGTGCTACCTGGTGGCACTGCACAACTCATGCCTGGGTTGGTCTGCTACTTGTCCAGTGATTCTTTTTACCAGAACCCATAAGTGCTGAGGCAACACACTGTAGCATGTTGGAAGTAGAGCAAAGTGCCACTGAAGTGTCTTGAATAACACAAATGCAAAACCATTTTTCTCACCAGATGATTTCTTTCACGCTGCCATTGGTGCAGGCTCAGTATTTCCAGTGGTTTCCACAGATGCACTGGCCTTTTTTAGTTCAGAAACAGAACAGGGACTGTTGACAGAACAGGTACCCAGAAATTGTGATCCACTCACAAAATTGCAGGGGTTGGAAGGGACCTCCAGAGATCATTGAGTCCAATCTCAGTCACATGAACTGTTCTCAGATTTGTTGGTGATCTCTGTCACAGCTGATCTTTGGAAGAGACCTTAACCCATTGTGCTGAAACTGGAACTACCAGTTTCCCCTTTCCTTCAAACAAAAAGCAGATGGACAAGACTCCTTCTGCAAGGTTCATAGAAAACCTGCCTTGCTAATGTTAGCTTTAATTTTAAAGAAATTAGTTCTCACATCTGGGTGTGCTACAGCCTTATCACTTACACAGCATTAATGTCCTCTAATATTTGAAGATACCTGCAGTGTTTTCCCAAGTCTTTGCTCAGTTTTTAAGCCTCTTTACTGGCTGATTCCTTTGCATTTTCCATATTCTTCTGTTTCAAGCAAAACTTTCTTGCAAGCCCATGGAGCAGTGACATATGACATAGACACTGTGACCAGTGGATTACAGGCATATGCAAGATCATCAGGAGAGGCCTGTCCAGCCCTATCACTTACACATCACTTTCTGGTAACCTCAATAAAAAAACGTGCACATCCATCCATTTTTTATTTGAATTTGGAAATTTTACAACAATGCACAGCCCTCTCAAACTCTAAGAACCATTGCTCTAGGCTGCTCCCAGTCATAACCATAGAAATTAAGAGGTAGATTTTGCTTTCATTTACTAATGAAGATCCTGTTGAGTGTAATACTGTAACCATGAACCCAGTGAAATACCATTTGTGTTGGAAAGAATAAAGCAACACTACATGCCACTAAGTAAATCAAACGTTCTTTGTTACATCCAGAGTCTTAATTAGAGCCTCCTTGCACTCCTTAAGTGAGTTACATACCTCAGTAATCTCTCTTTCTCTTTGTAGTTCTCTGTAAGCTCCTCAAAAGCCAAATCCATAAATAAACCTGCTAATGTGGAAGGGAGCAATAAAATCTCTTACGTGTTTCAGAAACAGGGTGTAGGTTTAGGTGGTTTGCAATGGATGTTGTAGTACCAGAGCCAGGAGATTAGTGTCAGAAATTATCCCGTGTCTCATAACGGTGCAATTCAGAATCTCAGATTTAGCCGTGAGGAGATGAGAGTGAACAAATTGCTTTCCAGTTGTTGTGCTTTAGGAAGAATATTCCAAACAAGAACAGAATGTCAAGTGAACAGAGGCTGTTATGATGAGATGTGAAAGATAACCATTTTCCTGTAGAAAGTGTTTACTCTGAAACCTAATTAAAGTGTCAGTTCTGTTTCTATAGATCATTTCAACACCAATGTCAATCCGATGGGTTTGTCTTGGAAGCAGTGACCATTATGGGTGTGGGCAGCAGTGGGGCTCTCAGTCATTAATAATTTTTGTGGCAAGGATCTAAGAAGTCAGTTATTAAAATAATCACCACTAGCACAGTTCCATAAAAAGGAAGGAAGGAAGGCAGGCAGGCAGACGTACCCTTCTTCTTTTGACTTGGTACCTAGAGGTGTGCTGGCTGCTACAACTAGTGCAACTCCCAGTCTTTGGGAGTATGAAACTTGCTTGAACAATATACTAGATAGCCTCAGGCATTTATAATTATCTCAGGCTTGTGAAGCACTGTTCATCTACTTCTGGGGCCTGTGACACCTGAGCTACGACCTAATTGCTATAAGACACTGAGTGGGGCTAAGTATTAACAGCAGCAGAGATGGCAGGCATAGGGCTGAGGAATTTAACATGGCCCACCACACTTTTTTTAACCTCCACACACCGGTAACGCATGTTTTAGCCAGGGAATGATCTTTGAAATCCCAAGTTAAGAAGTTCAGTTACATAACTGGGCATAGCAGAGCTAAACTTGGAGGCTAGGTGTAAAAAAGATGAAGCCTGAGGAATGACCAGTCTGTCGAACAGAAGTGCTTGCATTTGAGTTGTGTATGAAGTGATCTCTGTATATAGTTTATATGCATCAATTTAAGTTTGGGTGGCAATTAGGGTTATCTCAGGATGAAAGGTATGATATACATGAAAGCTGCTTTTGTGGTTATATTATTAAATAATACATTTCTATCACATAATGTAAAACATCCACTGCTTTATTTACAGTGCTTCACTGCAACCATATTTTACTATCATGAGACATTCCTTGTCCAAAAATGTTGTTTCTAATCAGAGTGAATTAATAAGATTGAGTGACTACAGTCTAAATCCTTTTTAAACTAATCTAGTCAAATATGTGCTACCATAACTAGGCCATAGCAGTGTGTGCTGCCGTGCAAGAGACTAGGGTTTAATTCTTGGATTCTGCTTCTCACTCCATGAGCAGGAGCTAGGAGCACTCCAGAGCTGCAGCCTCAACCCTGGGAGGGATGGAGCCTTGTGTCATTCAACAGCAGTGACCCCCACTGGCCAATTTAAGGAGAAGCATTGAGGGGCTCTAAAAGGAGTCACTTCCAGTCCTCCTCAGAGGTTGGTGGTCATTGCACGGGATCTAGTGAGTGGAGGTTCAATGGGGTGCACTCGGTGGGGTCTTCAGCTTTCAGTCTGAGGAGCAGAATCCTCTCCGGGGAGGAACCAGCATGTGCGCTTCCTGAGTCACTATTTTTGCCTGACATAACTATTAGAGGCAGGATTGTCGAGAATATATATATATATTATTTTTCCAAATGTCCTGTACCTAATGCTGTGATACCTATCTTTTAAACAGAATGAGGGAAAACTCTGCTAACCTCAGTATAATTGCAGTTTAATTCCCAGAGAGAGAGAGAGAGGGATACTCAATAGCATGGAGAGAAATACAAGTGCAAACTGTCTTCTCAGTGGGTGTCATTATACTAAAGGAATAATATTTGCAAAGAATCTGAGAAATTAGAGATGGAAACACTTACAAGGTCATTGAGCATCTCCCCGCTGATGCACTGAATGTTTCCTACCACAGATTGAGATTTTTCCCAGCCCAGTGTTAGGTGACCTGAGCAGCAAAGCTAGCACTGTTCCAGTGGGGTCATTAGTCCTCAGTCTGTGCTTCTCAGTAACGGGGATATTGTCTTAGCAGTGGGAGTTACTTTTTCATTTACTTACTGTCCTCTTAGTACCCTAGTTTACATCTCATCGGATTGCCCTAAAGCCATCCTCTTCCTTTCAGCACTTGCAGCTGTTAAGCGTATTTACCCCTCCCAATCATTTGGTGGATGTAATACATATTTAATTCTTTCATTTGGCCTCCCCAGCCAGCTGTTCGAGCCCCATAGTTATTTTTGATGCGTTTCTCTAAGTCTCATCCAAGTTGCCGACCTTTTACTGGTTTGGCAACAGGGAGAACTTGAGGCCCATACTCAAGAGTGGTGAAGTAAGAGGAACTGTTGCCACCTCGGTCTGTGATTCTGTGTTTCAGCCACTGTTGTCCTTTTTTTGCCTGCTGTATCACACTGCACGCTCAAACCCAACTTGCTGTCCTCTGCCAGGTCTCTCTTGTCATTAATGCTCTTGCAACACAACGGGCTCAGGTCTGGTTCAGCAGTGCACATGATAAGTGTCTGTTGTGTTGAGGGACGAAATAAATTAGGGCAAACTTTTGGTTAGAAACACCTTTATCTTTTAAACTTCTATGTCGTAAAGCTGTGTGTGAGTTTTATTTAAGTAACTATTTTATGGCTATATGGAGTAACTAAATATAAACAATGTAAAGAAGTCACATAACAGTTTCCATCCGCTCACAAATTTTTCACATAGCACAGGCTGAAAACGTGATAGGAACATTCTTCTGTAGCATGTCAGCCTATGCTGAGGGATATGGAGAAACAGCGTAATAAGTTACAGGCAATAAGTTGTATTAGTTCATGGTGAAGGAAGTACATACCTGATTAAAAGAAGCCTTATTGAATGCAAACATTTGTCTTCTGTTTGCTTTTTACCAATGCTTTTACACTCAAGGAACAGATCCTTTAAAATCCGAATCTGTTGTTTGCTAGGATTCTTGGAAAGGGGCGCATTAAATCAGCAGGTACAAAGCTAGACACCTGGAGTCACTGCACTTTTACCAAGCGCTGGCTGAAGCCCTGCCACCTGAGCTGCATGGAAAGATGCATCCCACCTATTTCCTTAGCAGTTAGCACAGCAGCCTGGTTCTCAGTTGAACAGAGAGAACAAGAGAGCTCTCTGGCTTTGCACCTTTGCTTTCCAATCTCAAGTTTGCACCTTTCTATCCCATGCTGGTTAGGTTTTTTGCAGCGTATCTGTGATGCACTGGAGTACAGTAGGCGGTTTACTTGTTTTCATGGAAGGACAATTTGTACTTAAAGCAGTGATTAGATGAATTCTTTCTCTCTTGCATGCTTCAGTTTTTTGATGACTACTAGCTTCATCAGTGTAATTATAATTAGCACTCTTCATCTTCCTTTTACGGTACCAGCTGGACAGATTGGTCCTCTTACTGCACAGATTGGCGGCAGGGTTGCCTACATGGAGTTAGGTGACAGGCACCATGAAATAACAGATGGTAAATTCAGGGCTTGTTGGCAATCAGCAGGTTTTTGCTAATGACTTAATTAGCTATGCAAATTGTCAAATCAGTGTGAACATTGTTTTTATCGAAAACTTTACCTAAATTAATTACCATAATTAAGTAGCAGAATGTCAAGTATATTGGATGCGTAAAAGGGCTTGGCTGGTTTTGGGT
Organism: Gallinula chloropus; assembly: GCF_964237585.1. Classification (NCBI taxonomy): domain Eukaryota; kingdom Metazoa; phylum Chordata; class Aves; order Gruiformes; family Rallidae; genus Gallinula; species Gallinula chloropus. Next base: position 6,156,633 of record NC_140092.1, on the reverse strand, counting down.
AAGAGAGTTACCATCTTTCTGGGAGTGCTGTGCTCTGCATTTGCAGAGTCTGAGGATGAGAAACACGGTCTCTTTTAAGCTACTTTTAAAATACGCCTATCGCCAAGTTGCAACTGAGATGCACCCTGGTGCCTGTCCAAATAAAATGGCTCGGGAAAGAATTACTGGGTAAAGGCTGAATATTTCCAAGCAGGAGTTGAAGGCCGTTTCATAGCCTGCTGTTTGCTTAAAATCATGCACATTTTGCAGTCTACCTGCTTTTCAGTTCTGGGGTTTCTCAGATCAAGAGCCATGAGCATGCGGCTAGAGATGTATTGCAGTGTTTCGGTTAAAATAGAAATAAAGTCTAAGCCTGTCTCCTGGTTCCGACTATGCAGGAACTTTTAACTCTGTTGTTCAAATATCACAAAGTTAAGAGATGCAAATTCTCTAACATAATTTTTTTAAGTTGATTTTTTCTCTCTCAAGGTTTCCATATAACAAATATTGGGTGCTGTTCACAGGATGTGATGGTGGTAGGAGAACCAACTCTGATGGGAGGCGAATTTGGGGATGAAGACGAAAGGCTTATCACTAGATTAGAGAATACACAGTATGATGCAGCAAATGGCATGGATGATGAAGAAGATTTCAACAATTCACCTGCACTGGGAAATAACAGCCCGTGGAACAGCAAACCTCCTGCTAATCAGGAGACTAAATCTGAAAACCCCACACCACAAGCTTCCCAATAGGTTATTCTGCAGCAGTACCCACTGCAATGTATGGCAGGGGGCTACTAATTACTGTTTCACAGCATTCTTCAAAAAAAAAGTAAAAAAAAAAAACAAACTCACTTTTCAAGGGATACAGTATCGATTTCTAAAATGAAGCAATCTGATTTTTTTTTAATTAGGGAAAACTCTTGTATAAGCTTCCATATACATTTCTTGGAAGCATTCACATACAAGATGATACTGGCACTGACCTCAATTAAAATAATTGAAAATTAAATAACATTCAAGATAGATAAATTTCTGACAATGCATTTTATTGGAAGGGGTTGGTTTTTTTCCTCATCGAACAATGGCCATATTTTAACAAGTCATCAGTGCTCAGGATCTCATTAATGTTGACTATGTAAAACTTTTTACAATTGTAATATATTTTCTGCTTTTCAACTTGCACCTGAAATTTCTTGTTTCAGAAAAAAAAATCAGCTTTTAAGGAAAAGTAATTTAAAGTAACTTTTGTTCTTTCTTTAACTTTTCTTCCATCGGTTAATCATTTAAAGGATCCAGCATTTTTAATTTACGTTTAGCTGATGCCAGTAGATACTCTTTCCATCATTTAATAAAAATGCTGAAACAAGAAATGTCTTTTTTTCATCAAAGACATGAGAAATATTTTTATGTGGAAAAAGACACCCAGTCCTATGAGAGTTTATGCTTTGTAAAATTGCTGTCGATCCAGATATTTTAAAGCCATGTAATCCATTAACTTTGTGGGCAGCTTAATAAATCTAAAACTTTTGTGTTTTTATTATTGTATCTGAGTTGGCTTTGTTGTTATTTCTTTTCATAGTATATTTCTTGTATAATATTTTTGTAAAGCCCTCAAACCATTTTTTTTTGTTTTACTTTTTTTTAAAAAAAAAAATTCCAGTGTATTTATGTGAAACTTTATAAAAGAAACTAATTTTTTTTTCATTTGCATATTAATATGTTCAACTCATCATGTAAAGACACAGTGAGTCAGTGTGTTATATAATACAACTGTATTTTATGTATGCTTTGCCAATAAGTGTGCCAATAAACTGTGTTAACAAATGTGCTCTTACATGGTGCTTTGACAGTCCCTTGCATGCAAAAGACGTGTTGCCCGGGTGTGGGATCACGCACCAGGAATTTCTGGGATTAACATTTCTCTGGATGACAATCTTTTTCCAGCACGAAGGGATGGCTGTAGTTTAGGCATGAATCGCTTATAGCTCAATTTGGTTAGATGCTCTTTTTTTTAACATTAATGATGTGTAACACGGCAGGTCAGAACCTGCAGCATGAGCCAAGCGCCAGGGACTGCGGGGCAGCCAGCAAGCGTAGCTCCATCCTGAACTTTGCATCCCTCAGCCTTTCAGGGCTGGGGCTTATCAGAGCAGGGATTTCCACTCTGCTGAATTCTGTCTGATAGTTTTATGATGAGTCCCTCAAGTGGGGCTGAGAGGATTTGAAAAAATTCTCCTTTTTTTCTTCCTTTTACTATCAAACCAAGTGTTCACAGGAGGAGGCAAAACCTCTGGACTGGCACAGCCTCTCTGAACACAGCCCAGTGTGCAGAGCCCCTCAGCTGTGCTGAGAGGCACAGAGGCTCACACCTGCACCCCCCAGGCAGCTGAGAAGCCCTGCGAGGTGCACCCTGCAGGCAGCTAATACTTCCAGGGAAAACTGCCAACACTGAGACACTGTATCTCCATGGTCCTGCCTTTTGTGCAGGGAAGCAATGTTTTGCTCTGACTTAAAACTGTACTTTTAATATTACCAACATCATAAAAGCATCTGAAGAACTCCTGATTTTCTTCTCAATCGCTGTACATGTGCCCAGAAGCCACTCGAGGGCAATGTGTCTCCCAAGTGTATAAGCATATTTTTAAGCCTGCTTTTGCTGGCTGTGATTCTGTCAATTGCAGAAGAAATACAGAGCGAAGCACCCTGCGTGGCCACACTGCTCTTCAGCTGGAGGTGGCTCCCTCCCTGCCCAAAGAAGACACCTCAGCCAGTGACATGGGCCCCGTTCTCCTCCTGCAAGCAAAAAAAATCTTGATTCGATGGATTTCTGGCACCTTTGGGTTTAGGCCTTGCAGGATGAAAAACTAAATGACACAAAAGTATATCATCTACTCTAGCACAGAATTTAAAACTACCTTAACAACAATCATTGACAGAGAGTATCTATATACACAGCAACACTGCTCCTTCACAGCACTCTCAGGATGTGAATACACGTGGGTCTCAGGCAGCGTCTGTATCAGTGGCATGGTTTAGCCCTAGCAGGCAGCTGAGCACCACACAGACACTCTCTCTCTCCCTCCCAAGGTGGGATGAGGAGGAGCACTGGAAGGAAAAGGTAGAAGTAGTCATGGATTAGGGGGCCATCTTACTGGGACAGGAAAGAGAGAGGAAAATAACAACAATACTTTGAAAACACAAAGCAGGTGCTAGGCAGTGTTATTTGCTCACTGTCCGGAACCCAATGCCCAGCCTGGCCCAGAGCAGCGACTCCTTCCTGGCCAGGCCTCTCCCCTCACTGACCATGTCAGGGGATGGAATACCCCTTTGGCTCATTTGAGTCACCTGTCCTGGCTGAGTCCCCTCCCACCTCCTTGTGAATATTAACTCTACCCTAGCCAAAAACTTGGAGAATCAGCCCTGATTTTTCCATGTAAATAATTAAATTCACAGTGTGTTCCATTAAGGGATCACTGGCTCCTATATAGCTGCTATAACATTACAATTACACACTGTAATTCTAATGTTCAAAACCACTAATCATTCATATTACATTTCCATGAGCACACTCTAAAAGGCGTTCCCTATTATTAATCTTTCAAGACTGGCACTACTATTTCAATTTTTAAAAGATTTATGATGTCATATTACTCCTGTTGTTTCAGTAAATAAACACAGGAATGCCTGAAAAACAAGTAACAGACTCCTTAGAGTGCTGTCCTTGAATTAATCTGGAAGGACACTTTCTCCATATCTCCTTAAAAACCCTGTCTGCAAGCTATCAATCCACCCTATTGTGGTTAGGGGGAATAACAGATGGAGCTAGCTGATTTCATGTATTCGCTTATTTATTCATAAAACAAAACATCCAAAGCAGTGGTTTGAGCTGTACAGCAGCAGAGCATGCTGCCTGGTCATTGCTGCTGCCTTCAGCCCCATGAGGAGTGGGGTTTTCTTACCGTGTTGCACATGACATGGTAAATGGGTAAGACAGAGCCGGTGATCCCGTGTGCTTGTCCCCTGTCCTCAGGAGCACTCCCTATGGGTAGAGAATTAGGGTTCAGCCATGACATTAACTGCAGGACTTTATGCCATACGGTTGTGGGTTGCAGTTATACAAGAGAGCAGCATTTTGGGGATGCTCTGTGACTGATGCAGAAGAGTGGGGAAGGGGAATAAAGCCCACAGGTGAGTTGAAGTAACAGGCTCACAAGAGCTGAGGTTGCAGCCTGAAGAATGAAGGCTTGAAGCAGCAATTAATTTTGCCCTAATCTAATCTCGCCACCTACAAGAACATTGTATCTCTTTTAGAATTGGGAAGGAAATAATGTTGTTGACACTTTTCTCTGGGGAGCCCTGCAATTATTAAAAAGAGGAAGGAAACTTATCTCATGATGCTGAAATACTTTCAAAGAGAAAGCCCTTGTTTGTTTTAGCTAAATGGAGGGAAATGCTGGCCCTGAGAAGTGCCTTTGCAAATCAGAGGGAGGAAATTCCAGGAGTTTATTTAGAAAAGCAGAATCGTATAATAAGGAAAGCAACGGAGTTAGAACACTGACAACTGAGCTGGTTGCTGTTACAAAGCACTTGGATCATGCAGGAATCATAAGTGCTGGAGTTTTGGTTATTCTTTGAATTGCTTTCTTTGGGGAATTTTTTTTTTTTGGTCTTGGGTCAGCAAAGTCCACTTCTCAGGGAGCTTCCAACTCACAGGAGTGACCAGCTGGTCTCACCAGCTGCCCCGTTTTCAGCACTTAAAGCTGTCTTTCTCCCTTTTCACAACAAGCAAAAAGAATCAACATCTGCAGCTTTATAGTCTTTTCAGAAGGCAGGTGTCCTCAGGTTTCATCATCTATGCATTGGTGTGTATGAACATAGTAACATCATAGGATAATTCAGTTTGGAGGCCACCTTGAGAGGTGTAACTAGTGTTTCTATACTTGCAGCATCACAGGGCTCTGTGAAAGTCATAAACAAGGAATTTTTAACCTTGGTCCTGGAGAAGGTACTGCTTTCCCACGTTTGGGAAGTGTAACCAGCCCGGATCCTTAGGGAACAGAGCAGAAGTACCAGAGACCTGCCATGGATAATCAGTCCTGCAGTGGGCAGAAAGAGGGGAAAGGAACTGCACAGGAAGGGAAAAGACTGAGCATTACTGGGTGTTCTCTAACACCAGGGTGGAGAGAGGTTCCTTAACCCAGCCTTTGCTGCAAAACACCATTAAGGGAGCCTAAATGATAGAACCAGCCAGAAGAACAGACTAAATTTTGCAATTTCATGGCCTCCATGAAAATCCCATTTTAGCAAAGACAGGATGAAAGAGAAAACATGAATGATTGATATTGAAGGAAACCCAGTTTGTGCCTAATATATCCTGGAGAAACTGCTAATGGAAATTGAATAGTCCTGAAAATATTTCCTGAGACTGCAACTCTGATCAAGTAGCCCTATGGTGATATATTGCACGTCCAAATTAAAGCTGCCCTGGGGCACAAGTAACCCCAGCAGCTGGTTTTACTGTGTAGGACTGGATGATTTGTATGTTTTTTCTAGCTTTTTGACAGCATATTTTTATACAAGGCTGAGGCCTGAATCTTCTACTAGGTAAGAGGAGCTCCTGCATATTTAACATCCCATAGAGCTGATGTTACTCTGGCATATCATTATGCTTCTACTAGGAAGACTGGTGGTACCTCAGTATTGCAGAATGGGAGATAAAGAGTCACTTATAGAAGTCTCTAAATTTATGAGCCATGCCGCTATGTTTCATGAGCAGATAGGAATTTCCACTGAATATTCACAGAATTAAAATCTGTTCTAATTTAGCCTGTTATTTTGACAGCAGTTAGTACCAGTTCTTTCAAAGAGAGAGGCTTTATTAGGAACAGCGATGGAGCAATCAAACTGTAGGAGCATTTCTTCCATGACCCTGTGAGTCACTTCTGAAATAAAAGAACTATATCCCTTGCATCAAGAAATAATTTTAATGGGTCTATGGGCAGTCTTAATCCATAAGAACATTTCAAAACACCATTATGCACTAAAGATGACATCAGAGAATAATAACACTTGTGTGTACCAGAATCAAAAACTCTATTAAAAACATCCAGCCCCAACAAAGAACACACACTCTGGTTCCCCAAGAAACTCCTGATGATGTTTCCATCAACTTTACTGAGAGCAGGATGAGAGTGATAAGCTTCAATTTGGATAACTTACTAAATGCATCCCTGATAACTCAGGAGCTGAATGCCATTACTGCACATTAGTAGGGGAATGTGCTTCAGCTGAACACAGATAAATGCCCACCCAGTGTGCCTCCCTTCCTGAGGGACACCCTAATTTAGCTGCTGTGGGTCTGTGCTCATAGCTAGAGTCCCAAGTTCTATGGGTTGGGGATTTTTTTGGGGGGTGTGATTATGATGGGGGGGGGAGGGTTGGTTTTGGGTGTTTTTTTTAAATCTGTGCAGTTCTCTACAAAACTAATAACATCTCAGGTGGCCAAGATCTTACCAATTGGAAGGTGACATGCAGAACAGTTATTACAGCAGGTGTTTATGTGTGAACAGTATTTCATATTATGCTAAAAGGAATTCTGTCTGATCTCTAGGGACCTTCAAGTTGTGTATTGCCCCAGTTTAATTAATAGCTCTGTCTCAATGACTCCGAATTCATCTGAGATAGTATGTACAATTTTGTGCTGAACAGCTATAATGTATAATGCTAGTGTCTCCTTTGTAAGTGCATTAGGAGATGTTTTAGCCAATACTTGATATGAAGCAGGCATTTAACACTCCTTATCACATTTGACTGCAACTCTCATTTCATCACATAAAGTTTCATCCTCCCTGACTGATCTCTTGGGGGGTCTGAGTACTGGAAAAGCTTTTAAGAACTGTGTTTGGTGCTTTCAGATGTTGGGTTGAGGGTTTTTCCAATTCAATTTTCTTTTATCTCTCTTTGAAAGCTTATGAAAATTTGTTTGCCATTTTGCCCAAAGTTTTTACCCTTCCATCTTCTTCTGGCTAGGTGTAAAACAATATGCAGGACTTGCTTGTACTCCACACAGACAAACCCATAAAAACCAAGGTGGGTTGCTCCTGGGTTGCCAAGAGAGCTCAAATTCAGCAGACAGAAGGTGTGAAATTTAGGAACTGTGATGGATACTGAGGCTTGTGTCAGTCTTTGACTAGGAATTTTCAGTTTTTTCATTGAAATCTCCTCTCCATGTTAAACTCATGTTCCAAAGGGTGATAACTGAGGTGAACAACTGAGAGCACTGTTTTCACCCAGGTTTTCCAGCAGCTCTACAACTGTCTCTGTACTTAACCCACCAGGTCCTCCAGCATGGCTCAGCTGTGACGTGCTACAGGACCTCAGTTTATAGGAGCTGAGCTCAGAGCTAAGGTGTCCCTGGACAGTGATGAAGAACCTTTCTTGTGGTTCTTGAGCTTTGTAGGCACAATACTGTTTCATTTTTGCATATTGCAGTGATCTCCTGTGGCAACAGGACCAGGGAGTTTCAAGTTGGCTTTGTTTAGCAAATTTCCAATTTTTGCTGTTATTTCAGCCTAAGGGCTCAGAAAAAAATAACCTCAATCAGCCTTCTTTCTCCCAGAAAAATGTATGATTTTTAAATATTTCCTCCTGCCCCCTTTTTTTTTTAATTTTTTATTTTTGAAGCCAGAACCCCCCTGAGCATGGTCTAACTCACAAATTTCACGCAGCAGGATTTGGCTTTACTGTAGATGCCAGCTGCATTCCTGTGAGGAGAGGAGGAAAAAAAAATATATACTACTAATGACCCGTTTATAATGAGTGATTGAACAGTGGCACTCCACAGGGAGGCAACATTTTGAAGCTCGAGACTGTGTAATAGTGGGATGTGGGCTTTTTAAAATGGAAAGAGAGCTGTCAAGACCTATGATTTTATTGTGAGACCTGCGACATAGCCAGTTCTCAAGTAGGGAGGGGAAGTGTTGGGGAAGGAAGGAGTGGTCTGTATAGTAATTGCCTTCGAACAGTCTGACACTTCAGCAAGTGGCAATCTACAAGGCGGCGGTTTCTAAGAAAAGCCCGTGTACCAGGGAAGAAAATTGCAATCAGTAACGAAGGAAACCTGCCAGAGATGGGCCTCATGCAGGCACTGCCAGGTAGCGGGGTGGGCACGTAGCTGCAAGGTCAAGACTCGAAAGGCAAATGGAAGATTGATTTGGTTTGCTTTGTTTTGCTTTATCACGTTATTATTTCATTTTTTACTCATCTATGACAAAGCAAAGCAGCTTCAAAACTGTCCTGCTTTAACAGGTGGATTAATTTGAAATAAGCGTTGAAGGAAAATAATCAAACCACATGGACAGTCCTACCTTGAAACCAGCAGTCACTTTGTCAGAGTAAAGGCCTGGCTGCAGTCATGGCTTTGCCTGTCCACCTCACCCTCTGTCCGAGGACCTCGTGATCTCCTCCGGGCTGGTGTCTCCCCTGATGGAAAGGTTTGTGGCAATTCGGTTTCCATTGCACATCATCTCCCACCGTGACTGCAGGCTGCTGTGGAGCACCTAGGGTAGATGCACAGAAACAATCATCCTCAAAATCAGTCTTTTAATTTTTATTTTTTTTTTAAACAAGAACTTTGGTTCTTGTTTAGAACAAGAATTACTGGTTTGAAAGCACTTTGTCTTTTGGCTCCTTCTACATTTTGAAATTTTAACTTATGCTTTGATTTTATTTTTTCCCCCCACATTTGTTTTCCATGCAGCTACAAGCACTACAAATTGTGTTTTGATTAAAAACAAACAGTTAAAAAATGCCCGAGCTAAAAGTCAAACATCAAATACAAGCACCTCTGATCTAGCTGGGGGTGGGCTGATGAATTTCCTTCTCAAGGCTCCTGACTTGCTGCAGTGAATTACACAGATCATGTCCTGCCCAGCTCTCTACAGAAATACGCTTGTAAACGTTGCAGAGAGGTAGCTTGAAGGACATACAGATGATATAGATCACCCAAAGCATCAGCTATTCTATCTATCTCCTCTCCTCCCTTCCCCAATTCCCTTCAATACTTGAAAACAGACTAATCTAAGAGAGTTGCAATAGAAAAAAAGAGAAAGAAAATAGTCAACTCTGGCTTTGTAGCTACAAGTGTACCTCTCAGGACGTTCTTCTGTCAGCTAGTGCTTTAAATGTGAGCAGAAGTGAACAACCCTGACAGTGACACGGCTGCTGCGGCCCCGGGTGGCTTTATCGTGTTCTTCCTGTATACCATGCAACAAGCAGCACTAAGTCCTTCTCCCTTTCTGCTATTCCTAAAAAAAAAAAAGTTTCCCAAAATTCCTGTGAAGGGACTATGTTGAGGACCCCACTTTCTGTACAAAGATGAAAGGCTTCGGAGGAAGCTCAGGTGGCACATTCCTCATGGGAAGCACCTTACCCTGGGAAGGAGGAGCATGGTGCACACAGTTCCTGCTCAGTGGGGCTGCCTCTTGTGAGCTGCCCCATGCCATCCTTTGCCAGCTGGGACCATCCCTCCACCTGAGCTTCCACCGTTCTGCGCTGAAGCCACTCAGCCTTTTTACATGACCCAAGACACTCGTGTGTCTTAACATCAGTGAGTCTTGAGTGGAGCTGTGCCAATTTGGATCCCTTTATTAGCAGTATTAAATTCCATTGTGCAGGTATTTCCACAGCTGTGAGTTATTCAACATAAACTCCTACTGAAGTAGAGAATAGGCTGCAAATAACCCACCAGGGAACAATTTCTTAAGTGCTAGTCATCCAGCAAATTCCTTTATTCTCAGTTTTTATAGCAGGATTATTCGATGTAGAGGATATGTCCAGGTTATAATGTATTAGATTATTTATAGCAGATATCTTGTGGCGTGAGCTCCATTTTAAAATGGACAAGGATTATTGGAACTAGACAGATGTGATGTTAATTTCCAAAACTAACCTCATTTTCAGTGGAGCCTGTGCTTATTGCTTGCACTCTTGAGAATATCACTTTTCTGGTAATTTTTCAACCCCCTGGTTGTTTTCCTACTAAGCCTACTTCAGCATGTGATTCCTCTGGTTCCCACATCTTGCCTTGACAATTATTCCTATTTTGTAGTGAAATGTTTTGCTCCCTGTTACACAAATGGATACCCCCCATATGGTTAAAAAAAAAAGCCCTTTTTCTGTTCCACTCTTCATCACCCCTTGAGATCTGAGCTCAGTCCTAGGGAAGCCCCAAGAGCAGGTGTCGCCTGATTTAAATCCCTGGTTAAAACACCCCATACCCCACTGAACTGCCCCTTCTGCCCACCTGACTGAGCCTCAGCCTTCCCTTTGCACTGGGAAATGTCTTCAGGGGAAATACACCCTTCCTCCAGCGCTACAACATCAGCCTGAGGACAGGCAGCCCCTTAGACAACGCCTCTTGCTGCTGTGTGTGAACCAGGCTGTTGACACAGCAGAGGCCAGTCCCTTCTTGCTGCCATCATTACCCTGCCTCCTCACCCTGCTCACGATTTAAATCACCTTGAACTGACCCAGCAGCTTCACCAAGAGCCCCTACATCTTGTACTGGGTGGGGGGCTGTTGAACAACCATTCCATGTTCAGCTTCTCTGCCACAGAAGTGCGCCCGTTACTCGGCCTTGAGTCTGTGGATCTCAGAGAAGGACAGTGCCAGCGTGTAATGGGCTCAGCAGGGGTGGTACCTGTGCAACAGCAGTAGCCAGGCAGTGAAGTCTTAGCAGATGCTGTGCCTCGGTATCTCCAGCTCTGTCTGGTCCTTTCCTCCACCTGATGGAGAGACCAGGTCTGGGATGTATATTCATGAGGTCATTCCATACTGAGCTGAGCCATTAAAGTGCATCGCCTACAACGTGGTCCTATTTTCATGTATTTATTTATTTAAATCCCGTGCATTTATGGAGGAGCACTGGTGTGGGATCACAGTGCTGAGCATGGGTTTTATTTGTGTGACTTCCACTGATTTTTTTTTTAATAGAAACTTTGTAGCAAAAATCTTCCAAGTGCCTTAACAGCACTAGGATTTCATTCCTATCATCCCTATCCTTTTTCTGCAGACTATTCAGCCAGCAATATTCAGGGCTTTTCTTAATGCCTTCCATCTCCTCTACACTGCTGGGAAGGGGCCGGCCATCAGCCAAACAGCAAGTAAATAGGCTGTATGCATTTAGTGTAGTGACGGGCACATATGTTTTTAGTGAAGAGTTTATTTGCCAGAAGAAAAGTAGTTTGAGAATTCAGGTCAACTTTTGGTGAATCACTTTGAACTAATAAATATAAGAGGTGAGGACAGAAAGATTTCAGAAGTGCAGAAAAAGTTCATATCAATTTCTCTGAAACAAATCAGCTCTGTTTAGTTGGGCTGGGCTACTCCTGTTGCCAACAGGAAAGGGGAAAAAAAAAAAAAGAGGGAATGAGGAGAAGGGGCAGGAGAGTCTCTCACCCAAATCCAATAGCTGAGTCAGAGGTGTTTAATAAATCTGTTTCTTTTGGTACCCATCACTTTCCCAGCATGGACCTAGTGCTCAGCCTCTCCTGTGCCAAAGCTCCTATTTCCACACCCAATCACCACAACCTCCCACATCCCTCTGTCCTTCTCACAGACAGGAGACCAGCAGGAGAACCCCTAGCCTCTTCCACCTCACATCTCTTTCTAAAGCTCTTGTCCAACAGTGCCCACCCAGAGCTCTCCACCCTCAAGCACCTCCACAAAACTTTCACCAGCCCCCTTCTCGCTACAGACATCTCAGTAAGTAATTGGCTCTTCCCTGCAGGATCCTGCAGCCCACCATGCCTGTCTTCACCTCCTGAAAACACCTCTGACAGCGGTCCAGGAGCAAGCAGAAGACCTCAGAGACATGTTGTGCTCATCAGTAGCACAGAGTCCTGTCCTAACAGGTCTCCAAAGGCAGGATATGAGAATTATGGCGGGGGAAAGTCTGACATACAGAACCTCTTTCTCAGACTGTATTCATGAGACTGAAACTCATTCCTATCTTACCAAAAATGTTGCACTTAGCACTCACTTAAGATGTAAAAGAGCTTAATTCATTCCTCTACCTCCCATGTTTCATGAGGGTTGTGCTGGAAGTTATTTTATCTCCTGTTGAAGAGCAAAGATGATCTCAGTAGTACCCTGGCCACAGGACAGCAAACAGCTCCAGAGGACACTGACAAACCTTCCCAGAAACTCAGGCTGTGCCTTTCCTCCAAACCAGTCACTGGGGTGATGTGAGCTTGGGTTTTGTACCATACAGAAAACACTATCCTGTTGGCTACTCAGGTGCCCCGGGATCCCATTTTCCCCCATCTACTGTACCCTGTCAATCTCAGGTTTGGGTTTTGTTAGAGTGAATAAAGCAGCAAGTCCTGGTGAACTGAGCATGATGCTTTCAAGTGTACTAAGTTGAAAGCTGACTCAAAAGCAGCACTGCTGGGAAAGATCCAGCCAACTGTCCCTGTCATAGGAGGACAAGGTCATTTTGGTGCCATAAGGGCTGTCCCAGCCAGAGTGAGAGGAGAGAGCCCAAGATACCCTGTCACCAGGCAGCAGCTTCCCTCTCAGGTGGGCAATTCCTCTGATTACAGTGAAATGAAAAACTGTGAGGCTCAAAGACACTAACAGGACCACCACTGTGAACCCTGATTCTGGCTGTTTGAGTTTGCTGAGTTCAGCCTGTGCAGCCCCTGGCAGGAACCACTGGTGCAGATGTTCCAGCACACCCCTCCTCCTGCACAGGCGCTGCCAACAGACCTCGAAGGAGACTTACGGGCGAGCGTATTGAATAGCACCACATACTTGAGAACTAATGCCAGTGTAAGGGACCACAGCCTGACTGTGCAGCCTTGCTTGGGATATCAACCATACCTCTGCAGAAGGAGGTATCTGCCCTGCCTCCCATCCCAGCCTCCAGTCCCCACACACTGCCCCATCAGGGGGTCCCCAACCCAAGCATACCCCAATGTTCAAATCTCCTCTCCAACTCAAACCAACACACCTGTAGTCCAACTGCTGGTCACTAGGCAAACGACCTCATTTAGAAACTAACCCCCTCAGTCCAATTATCCCTCTTCCTCAGCCACATGTCCTTACGTAGCAGCACTGCTCATTTATATGCTAATTTTGCTAAGTCTACTTCAAAGGGGAGAATTGTTTGTTAAAAATCTTACACTCCAGCCTCAGTTCAGACCATCTCATTATTTACCTGCAAATTTAGGGAGATATGGTAAAAGCTCTGTTCTTTTATGATCTATTGTCTAGGTGATCAAAGGAAACCATTCAATATGAAGATCAAAAAGAGTCTGGCTCCCAGCAGCCCAGCAGCTGGCTCTGCCAACTCCCAAAGTCCACAACCTCTGTTATAAGTAAAGACTGATTTTACTATTAAATAACTTTTGATTACAAATTGGAGGGGAAACATACCCTTCACAATCACAGTCTCTTTACTAAGGTGTTAATGAAACTAGGCTTCATATCGATATTATCTCAATTATTAGTCAAGGAATAATCACTATGTATATAGTGTCTCTATTAATAATCCTCAGATAATGAAAAATATCCCACAGACATAACTAATACCGCTTGATAAATTGCTGGTGGCCTACAGCTAACCCAGATTTTCTTTTTTATATAGATATACTGCTCAAAGGATTTTTAAAACAGAGACTGAGACACAAAAGTGTTTACTATTTAGAGAAGGAGAAAGCAGTGACTGTAGTTTGAAGTATCAAACTGGGACACCTCACGTCCCAGACTGTTAGGGAATTATGTCAACAGCGTAACACGATGTGAATAATGAACCCATGCTTTTCAGGGCTGACATAATTCCTCAGCCTAAGGAATTTCAAGCCCCATGATTTGTGGATATCCTACTCTTCTAGAAAAGATAACCCACAGAATTCTTCAGCTTCACCACAAATGAAAGTTAAATATTTTTCTTTAGGAAAATAATGTGAGAGGGGTGAAAAAGTACCCACTTTCAGGCTTTACTCATCCCCTTAAAGTCAACACACTGTTGTGCACTATAGCATGTCTCTTTTCTGTGCTACAAATGGCAATAAACTAGAGGCTGAGCACTGGAGTCTATCTGGGGGCTCTGCAAGGGGAACATGGGGATATTTTTGACTTCCAAGATAATGAAATGTGTTGGGTTTTTTGTTGTTTTACAAAGTCACTTGATGCATTTCTGAAAACACACCAAATTCTCCTAAAAAATATTAAGCTACATCTAGAGAAGAAAAGCCTCCAGTGCTGCTAGGAATGGCAGTTTCCTAGTTGCGTTATGGCTGGTTTAGGTGGTTAGGTATGTTGTACCCTCTCCTGTCAGTCAGTAGTAAATTAATACCTCAGCAGGTCCTGGATGACTTTTAGTGCCGTTCTTGTTCAGATCTACAGCTGATGTTTTGACCAGTTGTTAGTATTAAAGGTCTGATAGCACTTTACAGGAGGGTTGGGGTGTAAGTTTTGGTGTCCTGGCCAACTTCCAACATGGGTAATTAAATTCTGTCCATCTAAACTTCCCCCTGTGGTTTCAGTTGGCTCAGGTATTCTTAATTTCCTGTCTTAAAATGTTCCATAGTGTTGCAGCAGTGCTGTTAAATAGTTGCCAGGTTTCACCTCGGCAATGTGTGAGATGATTCATGCCTCACAGATTTGCAGATAGCTGCACGTCAACGCAGTCTATGAGAGCTGGAGGAAAGGCAGGGGAGAAATGACAAGATGTCATAATGACCGTTTCCTCCACTAATTTCCTAATTTTGTGACACTTCAGAAAAAAAAAGGCAAAAAAAAAACTTTAAACCTCTCCATTCGTTAACAAAACAAATTCCTCTCCCCCTCAACCCTTCCATTTCTTGCATGCCCAGGAGAGAAGAGAGCAGCTGAACAGATGTGTGCTGGGCTAAGGGAAATCTCAGATCCCCAACTATGCCAGGCTGTGAAGAAAACTGAGGTCCAGATTTGAACTGCTCTCCTTCCTCACCTCCACAACAGGCAGGAACACATTTTCCCTTTAAATACTCCAAAGCTTAGAGAAATTTCACTTCCAAATCTAGGCTTCATGCCCTAAAATCATTCTGATGGTAATTTTTAATCTCAAAATTGGTAATTTTTAATCACAAAATGTAGCAAGAAAGCACCAAACCAGTGCTGAACATGAGATGATCTCAAGTGACCATGTACTTTAAGTTGCTCCGAGCTTTGTCCTTTCACTGGTAGTTTAAAAGTTAAACAAAGTCAAAGCTACACACACACCATAAAAATAAAATACAGCCTTCACAAAGTCCTCATCTGGGATAGTAAACACAAGTCTCTGTTATTTGACACTCCTTCAGTCTTATCTGCCCTGTTTCCTCCCTTGGTTTGCTTCAGCATTGCAAAATTTGTGAACCTAGCCTGGACATGGAAGAACTTAAAGTATTCAGTCTTTCATCAAAACAAAGGTAGGAGGTGAAGTCGTCTTCATTAGGTAAGAGAGAGAGAGGCTTTTCTATTAGCTGATTCAGCCCACCCAAAAATCCAGGAGCCTCCCCTGAGGTGTCTACTTGAATCCATTGCTCAGGTAAGAGGTGGAAAACAAGGCTTTTAAGCTCCTCTGTTGCCTAAAGTGGAAGGAATGCATCCCTGCCATTTTAACACAACCACGTAACGTGTCTGCCTTGTGCTATGCCTCCTGCATTTATCAGGAGGCAGCAAAACCAGGTTAGTAATCAATTGGTGAGATTTCGTTCTCACACAACTTTCTGCAAACTCTCAGTGGAAGTATAAAAGCCACTGGGAGCCCAGCAGAAGCCCACTTTGTTTTCTGCAGTGGCCAGTACAGGAACAATCTCTTCTGCAAGAGTAGGGGAAGCAGCTGAAACGCCTAACAGCTCCATCCTCCTGTTTTGATGGCTTTCTCCCTCCAGCCTTGCTTGAGAAATGGATACCGGCGTAGCTCACAGTGAGAGCTTTGTCTGAGGTTGTCTGCTCAGGAGCTCGCTGAGTTCCTGGCTGGATTACAATTGCTTGGCTGCAGTTCTGTACTAGTGAGGGGTAACAGGCAGACTTCTAAACTTTTTTTTAAATAAGGAAAAAGGCTCTCTTAGAAAGGGAAAGCAAATATATGCCAGGTTTTGTTAATGACAAATGCAGAGTCGTAAAAAGGGGGAAACATTAATGCTGCTTTGGGATAAAAGTGTCTTGAAGACTCACATCTTTAACTGATCAGGAAGCTTTGGAGGGTCGGTCTAATCTTTTTGGTCTATGTAACTAAATCTATGTGTCTCATTTCCTGGCAGAAAGCCACTTTTTCTAGTCTCAAGATTTCCTGAAACGAGATCAATTAGGGCCTGATCCTGAAAGCCTGGAAGGAGTTGAGTTCCCGGGAACAACCATGCAGTACGCTGTGGGGGGAGAAAAAACAACCCCAAAAGAAAAAGGGGGTTTCTGCCACTGTGAATGAAAACAAAGTCAAGCACTTTCTTAATTAGGATAAATACTGGCCACATAAAAATAAGAAGTGATGCAAAATGCAGGGTAGGAAGTCTCAGTAAGTGAAGCTATGTTTGAAAGTGAAGAGTTTTCACTTTACCTTCTGTGAACACAGGCAGGGATCATTGTCTTGAACTGTTCTGATCCTGCTACCCTTAAACATATAAAATTCCCACTTCAATCAATGGAAGCTGTGCATACTTAAGAGCTACCAGGTCAGGCTCATAAATGTCTGTCACCGACCGTACAAGGCATCAGCACTCTTACAGCTGATTAAAGGAACAGGGATGTCAACAGCAGATGCCACCTTTGCACAAATAGGATAACGACCCCGTGTCAATATTTTCCTAATGCATGAATGAGTGCTGAGGGGCAGGGCACATGATATGCAAGAAACTGAAGTGTGGGAGGCGATTGAGAAAGCTTGCTGAATTCTTATCTAAACACCAAATAAAGAAAGTATTAAATATGAAATCAAATTATTAATATCAGAATATAATATGTTAACATGACCCTTCACCTTCTCTAAGGCAGCCCGTTACCCCTTGCCCTTGATACATAATCCCACACTAAACAAATTATTTTCTCATACTACTTTTCAACATGGAATAAGAAGGGTGGGAAAGCTTTCTTTTCACCAGAGGGAAGATTGAAGGATGTGGTTACCAAAGGTAGCAGTAGCAGGGGTACACAGAGAGGGCTTGGCTTTGCAGCGTGTAAGAATGAAATGGTGTTAAGGCACCCCAAAGCCCTCCAGTCCTTGGGCTCTCCAGCTCCAGGACAAGTCCTGTGAGAGACACAAAGTACTGTGGGGTTTTTGTTCCATCTTCTGCTTTTTTAAATTATGTCTCAGAAGCAGCTAACCATAATTCTGAATTTTGAAGATTGCAATTGATAGAAGCTTAATTGACTTAGAAGATTTATTGTACTACAGGGGGAAAGATGGAGAGGGGCTCTTTATCAGGGAATGTAGTGATAGGACAAGGGGGAAGAAATTCTTCACTGTGAGAGTAGCGAGGCACTGGAACAGGTTGCCCAGAGAAGTTGTGGATATCCCCTTCCTTGCACCATTCAGGGAGGACACATGAGGTGTGGAGTTTAAATGCATAAACCTGTCTTTGCAGTGGACAGGCCCAGCTCAGATCTTGGCTAGTCAGAAGGAAAAGGAAGGAGGAGCTTCATGATTCAAAAAGGGACCCTGAAGCTCCCAGAATCCTGGGTACTGCTTGGCAGGCTTGGATGAGCTGCATTAATCTCAGGACATCAGCATATAGGTTCAACCATTAATTGAAAACACAGAAGACCTTCAAAGTGCTTGAAATGAGCATCTGACATCTTAAACTCAGGGCCAGGAAGCTCTGGGAAATCTGGACATCCCCAGCGATCATGCAGGGGGAGATCAATCATTCCCAGGCCAAATTAGTGATGATTTCTGGGTCCTACTAGAAAACCAGTCATGTGTCAGCAGTGCCTACAACAATGGGGCTTTCACATCTGTGTTTTTAGAGTAGAATTTGTAATTCTGTATAGTACTCCAGTGCTTGAGAAAAGCATTGCATGAATTAATAAATAATAATAGCTTGGAAACTGCAGGACATTCTGCTTCAAATCTAAGAGGACTCTAATCCTTTCATGCTACGAGGACATCTTTTCTATATTCCCTTTCTTGGGATGTCAAAGATATATTTTTCCAAAGCATTTGAACAATTTGACTGGGACCCAAGGGGAAATTCTGGATGCTTTGTGGTGGAGTAATGAGTCAGAAAGTTTTCTTGCCAGGGATTGAGAAATGCCTGACCTCATTTCTGAGAACACTGCATGCAAAGGAAAGATTTTGCCTTTAGTGGAATTCTAAATGTTTAGTGTGGACCTCTGAGGATAAGGCAACAGTATCCCTGTTCAAAATAAAACATAATAAAGAATTTGTGATTCTATTTACTTCTAGGGAAATAAATATTTCAAGTCAAATTTAAAACCTGAACAGTTCAATTAAAATCTTTATTTTGGACTAATTTTAGATGCCAAAAGTATATAATAGTGAAGACTTTCTGATTATGGTTTACTGAATATATAGCTTTGACCTAAGCTGTAGCTTTGTATAGTTGTCTAAATCATAAATCTGGAAAAGTGGCTGTGGGTCCAGCCATTTACACCAAGGCAGAATTAGCCATATCTATTGCCTTTCTGACAAATATTTAGTTAATTCCTTCTTACAGACCTCCAGCATTGAAGACGCCCCAGGCAATCTATTCCCTATGACTAATCTGTGTAGTCCTTGCTCCAAAACGTAAGCCCAGTGTCTCTGAGCTGCTGTGCTACAGCTGTAGAGAACAACAAGCACATATTAGCCCTGTGGCTATGTGGAACAAGTTTTACTGAACTGCTGGCAATTAAAATCTGAGGTATTTCTGGTTGGTTTTAACAGTCCCTGGATCTGTAATCAACACATATTTCATAAGAAGAATTACTACAGAACCTAGGTAAAATTTCCTATCATTTTCTTCTGCAAAAGATGCTAAGTGCACAGCAAAGCCCCCACAGCTGGCAGCTACTTTCTGGGTGGATGAAACCCCCATCTCTCTGTGTGGCTTTGGGGTTTTTTTGTTTTGCTTTGCTTCAAAGTTTACCTCAGTAAGTCTATAAACAATATTATTCACTGAATTCCATTTATTTGCCACAAAACTGTTTGAATTGAGTACATCAGGGCTTGCTGCCACCTTATCTCGGTATGTGATCATCAGTCAAACACACAGAAGTGTGTACAAAAT
The DNA here is from genome assembly GCF_964237585.1 of Gallinula chloropus. Classification (NCBI taxonomy): domain Eukaryota; kingdom Metazoa; phylum Chordata; class Aves; order Gruiformes; family Rallidae; genus Gallinula; species Gallinula chloropus. The sequence goes on along the minus strand of NC_140092.1, from coordinate 6,137,396 downwards.
TCTATGGAAAAGTTATCACAGCCAATAGAAAACTGTTGGTTGGCTGCTGGGGTGGGGGGCTTTGCTGGTTGTTGGGGTTTATTTAATGGTAATTGTTCCAACTTATGACATTCTACAAAAGAAGCTCCTAAATCGACAACTTTAAGGCAGTGGGTACCACTGTTTTTAACGAAAATCAGTCTTTTTATCTTGGAGACTAATATAACTCCTAGCCCTGGAGTTTGAGCCCCCTCCCTAGACTGCCTGAGCATTCTCATTTTTCATCCTCACTGAGAACACAGCTACAGCACATTCCCTAATTTCTATCATATGTTAGTGTGCTTCATAAAATGCAATCCCCTTCTTTTAAAATAAAATAATCAAATAAGCCACATTGCAATGAATAGATATTTTCCACTTATTTACCTTACTTGATCAACTCATTTGAGAAGCCAGGAGCTATTTTCACTAGAGCTAGAATTTGTAAGACTTCAGTCAAAAATGTGACTTTTTTATATCTTATTAAATTTCATGTGGGTTATGCAGAAAATAAATTGCATGCAACTGTACTACATAAGTACCATTGCTTCCCCCCCTCCCCCCCCACTGAGCAATTTCTGAAAGCAGTATAAATCATAGGCTAAATTCTGCTGCCCTTCCTCCAACATCGCTGAGCCAAAATCCCATTAAAGTTAACTCTGAGATTTGGCCCCATGACTGGATGAGTATGGGAAAGCCTGTAATTTATAAGGCCATATCCAGTCTATTATACTTCTGGAAAATGTGCAGAAATATATTTTTAAGAGACTTTTCTCTCCAAGTTCCTAAAAAAGCCTGAGTAATTTCAGGGAGGCAATCTGATAGACAGATTTGTATGAATATTTATATAACTAATAACAGAGCCAATACTTCTAAATATTTTCTAAGAATATTCACTGAAGTAAAACAGTGAATGTGTCTTGGCTGTTTGTCTTCTTTCTATTTACTTTCTTTGAATATTCCTGCAGATGAGTTCACAGGCAGGAGTGTTGAAGAATAATGTCACTATTCACAAAGTGGATTTAAACTTGTAGCTCGGAGCAGTTTCATCAGAAATCTCTCCTAATTTGTGAATAGAAATAATGATACATGGCAAGGGGTGCTCAGAAAGATCTTACACTTTAAATTCTGAATAACGAGTCTTTCAAACGTAAACAATCTACAGGTGATCTTCAGAGAATCTATTGAAAGCCTAATTTCAACTAATGTAAGAAAATTATGGAGTATCTTCAGAAGATATGCAAACAGAGAAAGGTTAGATCAATTAAGTAGGTTATTTACTACAAAATACTCATTCAGCTGTGGAAACGAACCCTGAACAGATGTACACTGCTCTGATGTACACTTGTGGTCTATTTGAAGATAAATTAAAATGCTTCTCTTAATATCAAATAAATACTCTTCAAAATGCTTATTCAGATTTTCAGTCATTAACAGGAACATGTGAAGTGCAGAATTAAACACTGCAAATATACCCATCTTAAAGGTCAGGACCTGAACAGAGAAGTCTGCATTCCCACCATAGGAATTAAAAATATTCCCACAAATCCTACACGCCTGAGATCAAGTTCTTCATTAAATACCTTGAATTTTGATGAATCCAATGAAAATAGCCCAATGCAGATTTGAGAACTGCCCTGGAAGCTGTTTCAGTTGTAGCCAGGTCCCCACTCTGAAGTCCTGACAGTCCCCACTGGTGGGCAGACACAAATGGGTGAGGGTCTTTAGTTTACCTCCTCCTTACTGTTTGCAGTAAGTAACAAAAGAAAATCCAGGAAAATGTACCAGTTAGGTGCCTTTTTCTCCCTTCTTGCTGCTCACCACCAAGGGGGAAGAGACTAAAGCTTTTCTGTCTGAACAGGCAGTGGGGAGACATTTATAGGACATGTAGAAAAGCTGGCATTCATTATAAGAGTCTCTTGGATCTATTAACAATAGAAAACAGTCTAGATTTTAGAAACCATAGGAGACTGTTCCAGCAATGGACATTTACTACAGGGCTACCTACTTTCTTCATATACATTTAAACTGCTTGCACATGTATGTGTAAACCATATACTTCAATGTGTACACGGTCTGCAATCGCTTCAATAGCCATAACTTGTCAGACATAGCTGATTATTATAGTTTATAAGCACTAATACATTTGATTGATGTTGATAAGTTCTGATTAAATATACTGCTGATTAGTTGATCATCACTTAGAACAACAAGAAATTATATTTCACTCTTTTTATTACACTGATTGGCATTCAGTTTATCAACCATGGCACCAATGGGAATTAACAGGGCTAATTGATTTCTAATGAGGGTATATTAATTACATAGATGTAAGGAAACTCAACCATTTTCAGTCTGTCTTAAAATAAGACAAGCAAACATGAAACTATGAAAAGGAAACATCCAGATCCTAGAGTGATCCTTAAATCCTACACAAGCACATTGTCTTTATACTTGAGATTGATCTGCCCATATAAAGGGTCTTTACTTATGAAGGCTCTTCTGATTCTGACTGAAGATTTGAAGAACTATCTTTTTCTTTTTAACATACTGCTTTTTTCATCAAAAAAGTAATTCCTAATGGGAGAGATGATTGTTTTGGGTTTATGTTGTACAACTTCATATCTTCTGGCATAAGAAAAAATGATTTTAAATAACACTGTTACTAGTTTTAAATACATGAGTAAAAAGGAATAAAGGACATAAAAGTAAAAAAAAATTAAAGCAATTAAAAACCTCTTCAGAGACCTTACTTAAAATCTCATATCTGCCTTCCTCTGCCTGTGGGTGCCAAGATGAAACGTTCAACTAATTTTTCAGTTTTTAATACCAACTTTCTGTGTTTTGGTTCTTAAATCCATTACACCCCTCCTATCTGGTTCTCACATACTGATATCATCAGTGCCACTGGCCCTAATTCAACAAAGCACTTACATATGTGTGTAAATCCCATTGACATCCATAGAGGGTTGCACGTTGTTGAATTGGGGGCTGCTGTCATCACAAAATTAAACATGGGAAAAAACCTCTAGCCAAGACATTCATACACAACCTGAAAACTAGCAGCCATACACAAAGACTTTTCCACAACAGGCTCCCAGCTAGCCTTCAGGTCTCTGCTGCCTGCTTAAGCTGATCTGAAGAACAGGGATGCAGCCTCCTCGCACCAATGAGCTTTCCTGCTTTGCTTCACACATTCATTCTCCCTCTTGCTTTCTCTTTGTCAGATGGATTTGGTGTTTTGCAAGCTATAGTCTCAATCCTGCTTTAATGCTTTCTGAAAGCTACTCCTTGCAAGATCACATCTAACTTGTGTGCCAATATTTTCTTTAATGGTCTTGCTCGCTTTGGGTCTGCTAATGAAGGCTGAAGCATTTCTACTTCATATACTCAAAATGATCTGGTGAATGCATTCTACCTTGAGGATAAGTTGAAGGTTTCTTATGAGCACATGCTCCAGGAAGAAAGCACACACAGTCCATCTTTAGGGAATCGCTGGCTGTCTTAACACCTCTCCAGCATGATTCATGCTAAAGCACTTAGGAGTATCAGCCTGTCCATGTGTTGTTCACCAACTTCCCCAGCCTCCACAGGAGTGGCCTATTGGTATGAATAATTTATGGTTGGGGGTAAAGCATTTTTACATCTTCATATGTTCACCCATTGAGCGCAATTCAAAACCCACAGGAATGCACAGAATGTGGGGACTTCACCCAGCTCTGAGAGCCTTAAAGGAAAAGAAACTTATCCTCATGTGCCAATGCTGCAAGTGAAAATAGCAGGAAAACCCTGTTTCAAACGGGGGAATATTAAGACACTCAGTACTTCTTAGTTTTCCTAGCACCATAGTGCTGACCATAAGACAGATGCCAAACTGACAGCACAATTACCTGAATGTTAAAGCTCAGCTTTACAGATGGGTGTGCTTGCAGCTTGCACTTACTAAAACATACATTCCCAAACATTTTTATTTCACTCTCCTCTTTGTAGTGTTACAAGTCTCATTATGAATAAAAATTATTATACATCAGTAAGATGCTTAATAAGCACAGGGTAAGGCTTACTTTTATGATCCTTACCTCAACTCATAAAGGATTGTTTATCTTTACAGTGAAGTAGGAATCTGGCTGCTCTATTTTCAAGTGTGTGCAGTTTATTAACACACTTAAATTCCATATTTAAACATGTTATTGGTTTTTTAATGGTTGAAATTCAAGTAATTGTATTTAGCTATCAACAAATACTATATAAGTGATGGGAAAAGGTAAAATTACCACTCCCCCAGTATGCTGACAAGTCCTGTGACACATCTCCAGATGGGCTGTGTTGTTCCATGGTATGGGGAAGGTAGGTACTCTCATGAATAGCTTCAATATTTTAAAACTGTCTAACCAGAGCTTAATTATCAGGTGGATGAAAACAAAACTAACTGTAAATTCAAGAGGAATTGTTAGTCCATATCAAAACTGCTGCTGTTCTCACTGGACAAGTGTTTTCAACAGAGCTGAAGCATTGCAGGGAAGTCTGAGCAGCCTGTACCTAGTATATTTTGGTTATCAGGCTGAGGGATGGCTCAGGCACAGAACAGTCTAGCTAGCAGAAAGGAAGCTCTTACTATTTCAATAGTCACAGAAAATACAGTTACATCTAAAACCAACATTTTGTAAACACTTTCTGTATAACAAAGTGGGAAAAAATCATAAAACAAAGCATGTTAGACAATGGCAGCAATTTTTCAGACAACATGTTGGTTTTAAAATGAAAGGGAATTGGTTGAGAATTTTTCAAGAGCTTCTTGAGACCCATTAGCCTTGGCTGCCATTCTTAAAGGAAGTGTACAAGACAATTCATGGATTTAGAGAGGTATAGATCAGTAGTCAAACCTGGTACTTTGCTGAGTTAATGACCATACACCAAATGCCAATAGAAAGGCTGCTACCATGTTATGTTCTGACTTTATTGAAAGAAACAGACTGGAGAATGTGTTTGAAGGTAGGCAGCCCTTACTACTGAAAGGGGAGTATACATCTCAGAAGGTGCGCTTTGCCTCGAAACAGCTTTATGAACAAAAGCTGTTTCCCTACAGAGGTATTTCTGACTCCAGACCTTTCATTGTGAAGGTCTTTGTTCCTCTACCGTGACACTGAAATGGTTAACAGCAAACTTTGGAAATCAGATTTGAAAAGCTTGATGAAAGACCCTGATGTTGTGCCTGATTTTTCTTTTCTTTTCCTCTGTGGACAAAGGCCTTGAATGCTGAAGGCTGAAAAGCCTATTATCACCAGAAAGAAACGTAAGTAAACAAGGCATTACAATAATGAATTCTTCAGTACATGACACGAAGACAAGAACCAGCTCTGTGCAGCAAGCAGTGAAAGATTTGGCTGTATCTTGGCAATTTTTTTGCAGAAATGATAACAATAAGAGGTTTTGTCGCTTCCACCATGTAAATCAAAAGGATATTTCAGCACTAAAAATGATACTGAGTTTCTAACCATTGACCCTAAACCAGCATTCAAAAATAGACATTAAAACTAAGAAGCTATAATCCTGCAAACCATGCACAATCAAACTTAAAGACCTAAAAAGATTGAATTTTTAAAGTCCATTTGAAATTAGGTTGGCAATAACTACCCTTATCCATAGGAGAAGGGTTTCTGATATTCAAAGTTAAGATGTGATAAAAAGGAATAATCCAAAAATTATACCAAAAGTATATTTCAAAACCAGCATTTGAAATGGTCTGAAATTCCCCAATCTTGTTCCTAAATAAACAGCAAATACAGAGGCCATGCACGTGGGTAGTTTGGACTGTAAGCACACTGAGAATTTTATTCTTAGAGGAGGTAAAAGGATGTTTAAGTGAAATGTGAAGATGGGGAATTTTTATATTTAGGTTTTTTATAGTGCATTAACAAACTGTGCAAACGGGCCTAAAAGCAAGTAAGACCAACAGCTTGGCCAATCCAGTGCAATAGAGAGGGAGCAGATCAGAAGGGATCCCTTCAAAACCTCACCTTCTGATAAAGCTGCATGTTAAAAACTCCTGAGGCAGGAGACAGTGCCTATGTATGAGAGCCATACCTCACAAACCCTAAATGAACACGGAAATGGGGGCACAGAAAAGTAATCTGTTAATGACTGTGTCTTCCACTGTCCACCTCATCCATGAGGGAAGACACAAGCCCTTGCTGTGTCAGCAAGATGCAGCTCGTAATGCCATCAACAGCAGAGTACTGCTGACTTATCTGGGGCATCCTATGGGAATAAGCAGTGTCATTTCAAGAGACATATCCAAACAGCAGGCAGGATTGAACTGGGCACTTGCTCCTTTCCTTACCTAAGCCCTAGCTACACACTCACACAAAAAAAAATAGGCAAACAAAGGAGCAAAGAGGGCTGTAAACAGGACACGTGCTCAGGTGAAGTGAAATTTCACCACAGATGGGGTAGAGGTTGAATTCACTCGTTGTCACCAATCTAACAGGTCAGCACCGTGCCTGGCAATCCCCACCGCTGCTACACTGCGGCTCCTTTTCTCCCACATTAAACTGAACAAGCATGACAGGTTCTCAGCCACTGAGCAACCTTCCCTTTGGGATTCACCCCTTGAGAAGTTTGTCAGAGGCAGGCTTGCAGAGCAGGAGCACAGGAAATTCAGGCAGCAAAACCACCACACATCTCAGTTCCTGACTTTCTGTTCTTCTGCATCAAACTTCCCCACAAAGACGAGCCCAAAAGACTCTTCTTGACAAGCCTGAAGTCTGAAAGGGTGATACAGAAAAGACAGAACTGCCTCTGAGATGTTTTTAGGGTATGACCTAGACTGGGAAGAGTAGCTAAGATGATTTCATTTGGGTGAAGATGACCTTTGGGTAGAATGCAGTACAGGATGTGATGGGAATTCGTAACTCTTTTCTAATGAGTGGAAAGCAGTACTACCCTGTGTGGAGGCAATAAAAACCTCTGTTGCATAGACTGTCACCAAAGGGTCAGCACCCAGGCTGTAATGTGAGGTAGGAAATGATAAAGGAAGGATTTGGGGCATGGGAAAAGCTTCCCTTCTTGTCAGGAACAGATCGGGCTTCGATCCAGGCTTGGATTGATCCCAGGCTAGACGCATTTCTGCACAGCTCAGCTAAGTCCATCGCAAATAACCCCCAAAGCAGTGACAGTCCAAGCCTCCTCCAGGACCAGAAGCAGTAATAACATATTACAAACACAATAATAAGTCCCACCATAAGCTCATAAATTTCTGTATAGCATTGCATGACAAACCACAGCATGCTCTACACCTATGGGTAGCTATGAATAGAGCAGAACAGTCTGAACGTGTTCTAGGTTAGTGCTTACTCCCTAAAGAGCCAAGACATTTCAGTAACAGGAGCACCTACAGAGCAAAAAAGAAACCCAAAGCCTTCCTTGACCTCTTTAAGATCTACAGTAATCTCATAAATTTCTACAAAATGTGATGTTAGTAAACTGTGAGACCTTTGTTAAGGCTTCTAAAAATGGGCCAGAGCGGAGCTGAAACCTGGACTCTCCAGGGAAATCTCCACTTTCCTTAAGGTCTGCCCTGGCTTTGCACTGTGGAGCTGAACAACTGAAAAAGCAGCTCTCAGTTTCAGCTAGCACCAAAATTGGAACCAAGTTCAAAGATTTCCTTCATGATCTGTCCCCACTAACCCAGCCCCACTGATGGCAACAGAAGTTTAGTTTCAGTTAAAGCTTTGGCTCAGGGTCTATAAATGAGCTAAATAAAATGTCAGAAACGACAATCTTTTTCAGTGATAAACAGTCCAGTTTGGGATATATATATATATTTTTTTTTACAGATTCCATTTTATAAATCATTTTAATGTGCATGTGAGGTAATACTTTCATGCCAATTTGTGTTGCTTGGTGCTGACTGTCTACTGTGTATATATACACACACACACAGAAATAAGGAAGAACTATGAAGCCAAACCAAGTGGTATAAAAATTTGCACTGTGAAACAAAACATGATCATTTGATAAAGCATGTAATTAGGTGTTAATGCTTCATAACATGTAAATATTTATCTAAAAATCAGCAAATAATAGCGCTCTCATTATTATTAGAGAGACCTCATCATATAGCTGTTTCACAGGCAGAAATTACTGCCAGGAATACAAATATTCCTGTTTAAATATATGTGCCAGGGATAAACCCCATAGTTTTCCACATAGACTTGTTTATTCCAAAGCATTCAGGACCCAGTACCCTTACTGGAATTGGTGGGATTACAGGTGATCGAGCAACTTTCAGCAGTCTAAGTCACTAAACTTTCTGCTTTATCAGCACCTCTCATGCTTACAGAAAATTTATTGCTCTTATATTACAAAATTTGTTGCATTAGCCATTGGGCTGGTATATTTTTTTCTTGGCATTAAATAGTTCCTCTAGAGATTGCTACTTTCCACATACATAATTAATTCCCAATGGATTTAAGTGATTTCAGCAACACATTGACTGCATCAAAATGCTTCATGTATCTAGAAGCTAAGCCAAACATTTTTTATGAAAATACTGCATTTGGATTAAAAAATAGGTAACAAATTACAGCTCCCAGACACATTCCACAATGTTCACACTTAGTGGGTTAAGAAACCATTAGCATTACTGTAAAACCCAGGAAGGCCAGGCTGTGGGAAGGGTGGCAGGGAACGGGACAGCCCAGAGTGAGAACAACCAGACCAAGCTAGACAAATCGCACTGAATTCCATGAGCCACACAGAAGTGCTGCACATTATTTATCCAGAGAAGACAGTGCTGTACAGGAATAAGGAACAGCACTGTGTGATAGGAAGAGGAATTGCATGGGGAAAATTCTTAGGGTTTTTTTGTGAAGTGGAAGGAAGCCATAAGAACTTGTTGTTGGATAATTTAGTCCTAATAGGAGAATGTATTTTTTGGGCTCAGTATTACACATGCTAGGATTTTTACCTGTAGAAGCTATCAAATGCATGGCAGAGGAAAGCAAATAATACCTGTAACTTTTGTGTTTTGGTGGTTATAATTGTACCCTTTAATTTAGAGCTTGGAAACAGGAAACACAGGAGCTCTGTTGAACATTATGCCCAAGTTAACAAATTACGATTTTTTTCTTCACTATAAACCTGTTCCTAAAAATTACTTCCCCTTGTGGGAAGCCCACGTGGCTCACAGTGAACAACCTCCCTTCTGAGAGAAGCTTCAGCTCATGCCTGTTTAGGTACTACCCAGGTCTAAGCTTCTTGGCACTGTCAGGATATATTTCACACCAGCTATGAACACATCTGATGGGTACACTCCCTCTTGACCACACGCCCAGTGCTAGTTCTAACTACCTCAGAGAGCAGCAGTGTTTTTTCTACTTTTGCTCAGCTTCCCTTTTCATGTCAGGGTCTACATCTGTCTACTTCACATATCCTACAGGCTCGCTGCTCCACACAGTTGCACCTGTGAGACCAAAGCTCTGTTAGACTAGGTGCTGCACAAAGATCCATTTAAAAACCCCAAACTGATCCTGACATAAAGAATAAGGCAGAAATAGAGGAAGAATATGCCTGAGGAGATGCAGTAATGCCAGTAGGTATTTGCACATTTTATAAGATCTCCTGTGTTTCAGAAAGCAAGTCTGTCTGCCAAAGTCACGTAAGAAGAGATGACAATAAAACCCAAAATCCCAACCAAAAAAAGAAGGAAAAAAGATCTGGTGCAGCTGGGACTGACCCAGGTTGAGGTGAGGTTGGCTTACCTTGCTGTGGTCTAGCTCCAGGCAGCAGCTGAACACCCTGGGTGCTGGCTCACCCTCCCCCGGAGGAGAGACAGACAGAGCCCCGCAGGTTGGGATAAGGACAGTTACTGACACACACCACAAAAGGAGAACCACAAACAACAGAGCCCAGGGCAGGACTCACACACACACCCAGTGATACACTGAGCACTTTACCAGCAAGGCAATAACATGGAGCACTGCACCATGCAGGACCAGGACCAAGCCACACTGGAACCACTAAGCCAGTCTCCATCCACCCCGACCAGCCCCTCTTATTGGGGTGTGATGTCACAGGGTGTGGAAAGAGCCCAGGCTAACTCAGCTCACCTGGGCTAACTCAGCTCACCCGGGCTAACTCAGCTCACCCGGGCTAACTCAGCTCACCTGGGCTAATTCAGCTCACCTGGGCTGGCTGCTTGGGGAGGGTAGCTCTGTCCTGGTGGGAACCAGGGCAAGCTAAACCCAGAATACACCCCAATGTTCTTACATCTAGTGCACCTGGGAATGCATCCCCGTGGCGTAATTGTAACAGTGCAGCCTGTATTAATGCTTAGATAACAAGGTATTAATGATTCGGCAATAAAGATCTACATGCCCTACAGCAGCATCCGTGAGCATCCGTGATTGCCAAGGGCCTCACCTGCCCAGCAGAATGCTCCTCAGTTTCCCATGCCTTAACAGCAAGGGCTTGGACAAAATTTAGTGCCAATTGGATAGCAATATATTAATGTTTCTTATGTTCTTTCAGAAGAATTGTGGTGCTAGAGTTCTTTCTATTAAATTTATAAAGTTCTGATGCTCTTTTACCTCTTTTATTCAGTATTTTTGTTACACAAATTGATGTACAGCAGTCCATTACCAGTATTTTAAGTTGACTTCTTTTCTAAAATCATTGCCTTGCAATACTTTATTTTTTCTGGCTGTGGTTCCCAGAAAACCACCTGTGATTCCCAGCCCATACTTGGAAGTCTTCTGTCCCATCTGGGAGCATAGTTTTAGTGCCAGACTCTTCCAGTTCATAATCCATCAGGGCTCTGAAATGGCAGGGCGGCATGATTAGGTCCTGCAGCCTTCAGCCCTAGACTACTGAAGGTCTTGCCATGTAAACACTGAATAACCACAGCAAAGGCCCTTGAACGAATCCTACAGCCCTGGCAAACCAGGATAGCTGAGCCTCTCCCTAAAGCCTGGGTAACTCAAACATCAAGGGACTTTGGGTTGTATATTCCAATGGTGTAACAAATATTGTTGCACCCCACCCCTTCCACCCCCCACCCCCAAATCCTTTAGCTTACTGAAAATTTCTCTGCTGACATTTTTACTTATATAATCAATTTATGGGTCAAACTCATCAAGGAATAAAGAATAGGTATCGTATCAACAATTCACTATTACAGTAAATTACATTTGTTAAAATTAGAAACTTGTTGAATAAGGCCTTGATGATAATTGCTAAAGTTGAGTATTTATGGTAAAGTGACACAGACTTAGTCATTAGAAAAGTAAAATTCAGCATTTTCAAAGTGCTGGCTTTCACTGACTATTGAAATTCAATATGCTATCACTGGAATTATTTATTGATCTATTTAACAGTTTTACAGACCATCACCATATACTTGTTAACACTTGAAAAGCAAAACCAAAACAGCTATTTTTTATGTTCAGTCCATCTTGTACTACAACACATTTCCTGGATGAGCTATGAGCAATAAATTCCATGTTTGCTGCATGTTTTTGCAAAACTATAAAATCTATGGAGGCATCAGAAATAAAATTTAATAACACAGATGATTCCCAGACATTCCTATCACACTGAAACTCTGAAGGCCTGACTTGCATTTCCCACTGATTTCAGTAAAAGCTATGAATAAACCCTCCAAGTAACTTAGTCAGTGAAATATCTTACTCATAGATGATTGCCATCCAATACCATTTCCATTCCTGATTTAGGAGCTCGTAGGAACAGAGAGCACTTCTGGAAGGAGAGACAGATGCTTTGGCAGATACAACTGCAGATCAGGGGGGAGGACAAGCCCCAGGAGCCAAAGCAGCTGACCTGCCTGGATTTGGGCACTGATCAGGAATGCTCCTCCAGAAGGATCCTGAGGAGTGAAACACATGCTGTGACCATGCTCTGCTCTCATTTACAGCAAGAACTTTAGCCAACATTTTCCATCCCCTTGGTCAGATCAGGAGGAAGCTTTCCATCTGCCCCGCTGGTGCTGTTCCACTTCATATATCTACTGCAGGAACATAAAGAGGCAGAACATACAGAAAACCAGCTAATTAACATGAAGAGAACATTTCTGCTCCAAGGGATATCTTTTATTTATTGGCAATAGAATATCTCTAATAAGAGACACTTGGAAAAGACAGAGTAACCGAATAACTTGGCCACTGGGGATCTGGTAGAGCTGAGTTTAAGCAAATTTGTCCTATCATACAGAAAAAGAATATGAGTATTGGTCCTTCATCTCCCTAATGGATGCTCTAACTACTTAGCTCCTCTGGACGTATGCACACAGTCTGTCACACACTCACTCTCCCTCCCTCCCTCCTTCTATTCCACACTTCCAGCCCACCTCGAAGCAGGCTGTCCTCCTGTTGGCACAGATCGATATGCTGGCTTTGGTGCTGGGCAGCAGCAATAGCAAACCATAGGTAAGCTTCTCTGTGCTGAAGAATAGAAACATTGTCTTCTTAGTGTACCTGGTTCAAGAAGGAATGAAATCAGAACGCACTGAATGCAAATAAATACTCAGCAACACAGCTGCACCCTAAAACTACCTAAGAGTTGACTCTTGTCCTAATAAATAAATAAATAAATAAATAAATAAATAAATAAATAAATAAATGAAAAGTTGGAAGATGTAGACACAACAGAAAAGAAAGTGTTCAGAGAACAAAAATGAGGTTTTCCAATCCAGAACCTAAATTCAGCTGAGACAGACTTGGATGGGGACGGTTAAGTTGCCACACTTTGTCTGACTTCAAAAAAGTCATTTTTCAGGACAAAAGCTAGGATAAGTGGAAAAGGAAAGCTTTATGTTTGGAACTATACATTTTGGAACAGAAGATCACAACTTCATTTGCTTAGTTTTTAATACTCAAACAGAGACTTTATCAAAGCTGGGATACCATGTAAAATTAACTGTTCATATACACTATCTACATGTAATATTGAATGACCAAATTAATAAAAAAAGTTTGTGTGTAAAAAATGTCCTTTTACCCACACTGGCTAATGGTGTATAACACACAATCGGTATTAGACTTGCTTGGAGTTGAAGAACAAGATCTTCAGCCATGAATAAAAGAGATTAAGTATTTCACCTTTAAATCTGGCACTAAAAGCTAAAGAGAAAAATGTTGCAGAAGAAAATGAGTTGGGCAAGTGCTCAGCAGCTGTGCTGCCAAACCAGTGAGCTAGGCTATGGTCAGGGTAGCTTACCCTGAAACCTGAAGCAAGAACAGCCAGGTACGTGCCAAGCTGTCCTCCAGACCTGAAAACACATGGCCATTTGTCACAGCCTCCAGAGAAGCAGGGGTATGAGCAGCTATATAATCTTTACTCACAACACTAGGTAATCTTTTGGTAACCTTCTAAGTGCTCCAGCACCTCACTGCTTTTCTGTCAGTATGTCTAGCTCCAAACTGACCAGAATTTAGTCCTCAGTGTTTTAAAGTATCACACTTGACATCAAATATATTCCAATAGCAAGAAAAAAACATTTCCACCCTTCAGTCAATACAAATTTTCAAGTGCTGCAAAACTAAACAAAAGAGCTCCAAAGGTTTGGGAATACTAAGCCCCAATTGATTAGAATTAATCATTTATAATGAAGGAAGCAATTGCTTCATTCATGCCTCGGAATCTTGCAGGATTTCATGAGGTATTTGAGGGACAGATTTTAAACAAAAATATAGCATTCTAAAATGTAAAATTCAACATACTAGTTGCAGCAAGGAAAGTCTGAATTAGCCAAGTAGGCATTCTCCCTTTGTGCCATTTTATTTTTAAAGCTCTATTCCCTTTGGAGGGTCAGGTTTTGTGTTAAGGTATTTGAATATCGTAGCACATCACAAATATTGTAAGACTGGGCTTAACTGCTAGAATGGAAGTGTTGATTTTATGCCATGCCTTGCGATAGATGTGCCTTTGTGTAAAGCAGTAAAAATTGGTAGAGATGGGATACAAGTAGCAGTAAAAAGAAAAATGTTGAGAGTCTTTCTTTTAAAATACATCCTGCAGTTTAGCTATAAAGCTCCTTATTTTTAGAAAACCAGTAGAATTGTTCAGGCTCTGCCCCTGCAGTTTCAATAGCAGTCTAGTGCTTTAAAACCCTGACCTTGAAAAGAAAGCGTTTACATTGTAAATGTACTGGCAGTATGTAGACTATTCTGTGACTGAGTATCCAACTGCGGCGAAAAGTTCAGAAGCAGGTTTTCTTTATTCTGAAAGGCCTAATCCATGGGGCTTTTTTAGTGGTGAAAGCACTTGGCACTAATTGTGACTTAGTTCTAGCAGTGAACCTGTATAATTCTCAAATTTCATGCAGCCAATTAATTCCCGGGAATACCGGGAATCGCGGGCTCTGATAGGTGTTGATGTGCAGCACTTTGATGCTTAGATTTTCGGCAGGCAGAGAGGGCCTCTCAAAGCTGGTTCTTGTGCTTAAAATGCAGTATGGTTTCATAGCTTGGGATCATTCATGAGTATACGATGACCAGAGTGCTCAAAGGATAAACAGAAAACAATCCGTGGAGGTAACACAGGGATGAAGCGTGGTGCTGGAGGGATGGGATGGGCAGCCGCTCCTGCTTTTGGGGCTGCCTGTCGGAGGAAGAGTGAAGGAGAAGAGGGAAAGAACAATTGCAGGGACACACTGCATCGGGTCCAATTCACAGCAAATCTTTTGTAAAATATCTCACTTTATAGAAGCTCTTTGAAAAAGTCTCACTTTCCCCACCCTGACACAAAATTATTGGGCTCTCTGTCCTGGTACGGAGGCCCCGGTCACAGCCCTACAGTTTATGGAGACGTCTCTATTTAAGAGAGACTTCAGCCCTACAGTTTATGGAGACTTCTCTATTCAAGGGAGAGACTTACCATTTTTATTATGTATGAAAAATGAGCACACCTTCCTCAAACTTACAGTCCTCATCCTTTAAAAACAGGATGAGTATTCTGAGCATTAATAAACAAATCTGTTAATTTGTGCTAAAATTAAACTGGT
Organism: Gallinula chloropus; assembly: GCF_964237585.1. Taxonomy (NCBI): domain Eukaryota; kingdom Metazoa; phylum Chordata; class Aves; order Gruiformes; family Rallidae; genus Gallinula; species Gallinula chloropus. The sequence goes on along the minus strand of NC_140092.1, from coordinate 6,122,359 downwards.
CATTTAAAGAAATTTAGCATCTGTTCTTTGTCCTGAATAATCTTTAAAAACACAGACTCTCTCAACTATCCGTGTCGTTAAAATTAATTGAAACCTTGTGCACAAGCTGTGCTTGACAAAAATAGGTTGTAATTAAGATAAGTTACTAATTATTGTTTTATATAATTGTTGCAATTATACAGGATCCAAAGAGGGTCGAGTCAATAGTTCAGTTATCTCCGATGTGAAGCTACATCAGAGATGTGGCTGGTCACCATCCTTCACTGCAGCTGGTCTTCAACAAACCAGTCTCCTCGATCTGGCAGTGATCTGCTGGTAGGAGGTAGACTGGGCACAGCAAGAGTCCTCAGTATTAGTATAGGTTTTGGCACAAGTATCGCTGGCTGAAGATGGCATAAATGACTGAAAGATCTCCTCACATCATTGTTGCCTCAACTCAACAGCGTATTGAAACAGCCCCTATCAGGGAAACTGAGGCACCAGGGGAAGGAGGTCCCTTCAGCTGCAGTCGCAGCACAACTGGCTTAAGAAGCCTAATGAAGGCTGTTGGTGGACAAGATCTAGAAACTTCATTAGCTGATCATACCCTGCTACATTAAATGAAGTAGCTGATGAAAACATTAAGAATAAAACCCCTCCAGTGGTGGGCACGTTCCATTAATTTGCACCAAAGCTATTATAAACATGACATTTTAGAGCAGTCTTGTGAAAACTGAGGTTGGGAAACCTTCAGAAAGGCTACTGAGGCAGCAGCTATATGGGCTCTCACATCTTTCAAACATCCTCAGCACTGTGTGTTATGCTTCTTAAGTAAATAATTGCTGCAGTCTCCACATCACAGCTGGACAGTTTAATACAGAGCTGGTTATACTCCTGTGTCAATGGCAGCTTCATAGTTATGTCCGGACACTTCATTTGACAAGATAAATAATCAAGTCACAGCACACTGCTTGGTGCACATTGGATTGAATTCTTCCTGCAAGAATTCATCAAATGGAGCCAAGAAGACAATGTCTTTCTAGCATTGGATATCCTGAAGTAAAAATGGTGCCAACTCAAAGGTCCTGGTTCTTATGCAGCATATCCATCAATCAGTCAATGAAAACATCGAACAAATGACCACAGAAGGTTGTGGCCTTGCCAAATACAACCCCCTTGTTAACAGGGAAAGCACAAAATAGCTATACATTTTTAGGATTTTATAAATAAACCGGGATAGTCAGTTTGGGAGCTAATTTTAATTAAAAGGGGTAGCTTGAAAAACAGTAGTACTCTGTTCCTCTGGTTATGTGACTTTAGTAAAATACATGACACTTCACATTCTTCAAGTAGTTAAAACTATGGAAGTCTTTATGTCCTGCAATTGAAGACAGTGGTGTAGGATTAACAACCATTTCCCCCTTAAATTGTTATTTATTTAAAACTCTTTTGCAGAAAATCTCCTGGAAAATGTGGGAAACGTGTCTTTCAAAACTTTTGCTTTCTCGTAAGAGGAAGTGTGGTCCCAATATGATGCTGCATCTATACACCACCTGAATAAATGGTCAAATGAACAGAATATAGCTCACTATTCTTGTCAACTATCTCTGTTTATGGAGACAAGATGATTACAGCTGAGCTCCCAGTGTCCACAGTACGCAAAATTCAGGCTACACATCAGTCCTGGTTACCTTTGTAGGTATGAGAGATGGAATGAGTGCCTTTCTAGAAAGGATGCCAAGGAATCTGGTCCACAGGCTGCTGGCCAGACTATGGCACCAGAGTACCAAAAGCAGTGCAGAACGACAGCAGAGTCACCCTGCAGCTCAACCTGTGGACACCACGAGTGCTCACCCAGCCAGCGCCAAGTGATGGAGGTTCCCAGAAATCCAGCCTGACCCAGCTCTTCCCTGGCTACTTTGAGACTCACAGCGCTGGTGTGAAGGGAGTTTATGATGAAAAAGAAGAGCAGAAGAAGCCTATATCCACAGGGGCATTTTGAGAAGAACAGCATGTTTCCATTGTTCTTCCTGCAACTGAGATCACAGGCTTCTCTTAACGAAAGTAGCTGCTGGCTATATTCTTAATGGGAACACTGTGATGACACAAAGAGGGGGGAAAAAAGAATAGATAATTTCTATTTTTAGGCAAACATTTGAATCTGGGACCAGAAACACAAAAATGCCCCACACTGGAATTTTATTTAGTAATGTTGTTATAGAGCAGAGCTGAGGTTCCTTGTACACCATTTCCTGAGCACTTCTCATGCTATCTTCTATGTATTTTAATAGAATTTCACCTTCTTTTGAACTTTTAGATTTTTTTTTTTATATTTGATTTTGGATAGTTATATGATTCCTACAGATTTAGTGTTTAGCTTCAGATTAAGTTGAACTTTATTTCATCCCCATTGGCCTTTTTCTCTATTTTGACAGAGAGTATTTTCTGCATTTAATCACCTATACCTAGTCTCAGACAAGTCCTAGAAAACAGAGTAAATAGGTCATCTCATCTATTCCTCTGCCTCAAGGGAGAATCAACTACACCTATGTCATCCCTGACATATATATGTCCAACTTGTTCTAAACAGCTCTAATGATCGAATTTCCACATTCTCTTTATCTATCCCAATGCTTAAATATCTTCTCAAAATTGAAATCATTATGGGATTATTAAAAATGAAACTAGGCTGCCACATTTTGCAGTGGAGTCCTTTAAATTAATGTGAAATGACATCCTAATGTAAAAATGAACAATTGTGTCTAGCGGTTTGTTCAAGATGGGTGCCCTCCCACTCACACAATAAGAGATAAAGAATGATCACTAACCTTCCAGCTCTACAAGCAATTGCAAATCCTAATTCTAGAAGCAGACATTGCATATCTGAACTACCTGCACGTCTTTTGAGGTACTTCAGAAGGTCTTTACTGGAGAGATGTTAGGTGTTTATGCGGGAGACAAGCTGGTGCTATGATTATAATTATACTGTAACCATCTAGATAGTGTATCAAGAACGCAGATCTTCCAATTTTAAGTACTTGCTCTTTCAATCATGTTCTCTAACAGAGCTATATTTGAGATTTGAGACCTTGGCAGTAATCTTTTGAATGCACTCTGCTATTGCATGCAGTATATCTCTTGTAAGAGAGGTTCACGTAAGACAGCTTTACATAGCCTGCCTTTCTCTGCTTTTGCCATCTCCCAGTTGCTTACCCCATCCTGTTTTCCTGCATGGCTGTGAGCTCCTGGAGAAAAAAACTGCCTTCTTGCCATGCGTTGATACGCCTTGTAGAGCAACGTCTCGATCCTTAAACAGTGCTGGGAATAAACACCAATACAGCATAACTAAATCCAAACTAATGACAGCACACCATCAACATGTCTCAGTAATAATAGTACCAAACATTGGTGGGTATTTCATTTAAATAGGAAAGCTCTTAAATTAAACCAGAAAATACACTGCATTTCTTCAGAGATTCGCAAAACAGTGTTTCCAGTTCAGAAATCTCTGGACCATAATACACAGGTTTCTGAGGAAATTTTAAGGTAGACATATCAAAGTTTCACCATTGTTGATTTTGCCCCCCACAATAAGAGTAACAGCTGGCACAGTCCCTTCATTCATCCTCCTGCCAGCTACTTTATCATTGTTGCAGCGCAGGACAAACAAGCCACCAGAGAGACTGGTTGAAAGGTAGGTTAAGCAGCTGAATGGAACGGGGGTAGAGGAACAGGGGAGCATAAAGGAAATATGTAAAAAAGCTTTTTAAAAATCTTACTCTGCCTTTCTTAAAGTAAAAAAACACTGTGAGAATTACTGGGGCACTTGTCCTGAGGTGCAGATTTTCTGAAAGGCTGGAGACCGATGAAATCACCTGCACTTGCAGCCTGAGCAAAGACTGCCCCTGTCCCAAAACTTCCTTAGGCTTGTTATTGTGCAGGCACAAAGTAACTGAAAGGAGGGGGAAAATAAGAGATCTTTTTCCTGCTTCCACTAGTGCTGGCTGCTGGGTCACCTTCTCCAGCTCCCCACAACACAGTGGCAGGTTTGCAGCACTCTCCCCGCTCCAGGCAGGGATGCCTGAGGTTCTGCATCAGGTTTCCCTCTGGCACCCCTAGAACCACTGCAACTCCACACTGCTAAAATCCCCAGAGTCTTTCCTTGCAGAGAGCACAGCGAGAAGTCCAAAGGGACTCCTGCTGCTTCAATAAAAGCACCCAGTCCTTTATGCGGTACATCAAGCCACGCATCGTAACTGGTAGTGATACCCACTTTATAAAGACAGGCTTTAGAAAAGCAGATTCAGGTCTCTAAAGGACAAGCCATGTTAGACTTCTGAATCTCCAAGGCAGTAAGGCACCTCCTCAGCCCAGCAGAGCAGCTCAGAGGCAGATTATCCTGCTCCTGCACTCACAGAGCCGAGCACGACTCCAACATATGGTCTTTGCTATTTTGGCTGGAGTTATGGTTGTCTTTCCTTTCCTCTCTTTCTCCCCCCCACCCCACCTCACCCTCACTCTGACTCTCACAGGAGCACTAAATGCCAGCAGTAAATATTCTCAGCCTTACAAGGATTTCAGTAAATTAAGGTTCACATCCAAGCTTTGGGCAACTTCCTGTATTCTAAATGGTATCCAAATGAAGGTTTTTCAAAGCCTATACAGTATAATAATAATAAAAACCATATCTAAATCATTAAAGTGAGTGACAGCATTCCCTATACCATTTCTGGGCTCTATAAATAATGTATAAAACTAATCTGCATTATATTAGCAAAAGAGAAATTATAAATGGGTGAGAGTAAAAATGTTGCTGGTTTTGGTTACACAAAGGAAATCCTGCCTGCTCCTGAGCTGAGAGCTCCATCTTGTGGGAGATGGTGGATGCGGAGGTGCTTTCTGCTTACCATTTTATTTATGCTTTTAATTTTCGCTCATTTTTAAAAAAAAAATAATTATGATAATACAAGCTTCTTATTGAAAAATAACAGCAAACCCAGAGAGATAAAGCAAACCAGTGCCACCCCCCTCTGCAGCCCCACCACCGGACTTCACTCTGCTTCATCTTGTGTTTCCTCTCAAACTCTCTCATTAGAAACGGGCCAGTAATTTGTTCTCACCACTTATGGTGGGTATAGTCCAAATAAGTAACGTACACCAGCATCCCTGACCTGCTTTGCATGCTGCCTCCTGAGCCGAGCATTGCCCGCCGTGCACGCCCACCCCTGCCCTCCCTGCCACCGGCACCATGCCCATGGAAGCAGTGACAGGCTCACACAGCACCAGCTGGGCCTTGGACCAAGTGCTTCGTGGAGACATCTGGGCCAAACCCTGTTTCTGATCCTACCCAAGGTTTTTTTACAGCGTGAGGTGGAGCCTCGTACTAGCTCTTCAGTTCAGCTCAGCTTTGCAGGGGTCAGAGCCCCGGGGAGTGACACCCCACTCCCCCAAACACCTCACTGCCCAACCCACTCCAGGGTGGCAGGGGCTATGAGGGAGCCAGTGCTGTGCTGGCTGGGTCAAGGGTACTGCTCAGCCTCCCCATCCTCCTTCCTGCCCCTCCTAGCCTGGCATAGGTCTTGCTGGTAGGAACCCTCCCCCAAAAATGTTTGGAAAGCTGTTACATTTAAGAACATTTGGAATGTACTGTCAGGATGAAAGACTGCTTATCTGGATAGCATTATTGCTGAACTTCATCCCATTGTGCTGTGTTATGTGCCCTTTGATGCCAGGAGCTCCTACAGGGCAGTGCTATCTCTTCTATCCGTCCTTGAAAATACTTGTGAGTACATCCCTCATTCTTTTACCACAAAGGTGAGATAAAGCACCCAACCCCCCCAGCTTTTCCAGCTGTTGGCTTTTTCTTTTTCTTAACACACTCTTCGAAACTTGAGATGCTTTAAATTTAACCATTATTTTCTGGACACCATTAACCAGCAAAGAGTGCTTTGTGAGAGGCAATGGTGAGCAGCCTGGTATGGTTTACAAAGCAAACATCCTCCTAAACACTACTGACTGCAGCAACATGCTGCACTGTCATAGCCTTGTGATTAGCAGAAATTTGGACATAACCTTGGCCTTTAAAAATAGCAGAGGAGGCCTAGGGAACAAGACAATTTTGAGAAAGGGAAGACACGGATATTTCTTCAAAAATATGAAGAATTTCCCCAGAGAAAGATCACAACAGAATCTCACAGCAGAAACCCACAGAGTGCCTTCATGGAACATGCAGGTTTCCACAGATACCATGTCACCTTTCCATAGGCACCGTGTCACGTACCAGTAGAGAGCCACTGCCCTCTGCACACTGGTGAGACTGGAGCTTGTGGGCTCAAGACTCGTGCTTTGTTTGTAAGGGAGGAGGCTGTGGACAAGCATCTCTCTGCCCCTCCAACTGTTTCTCAATGGTAGCTCAAGCCAAGTACCTCACCTCTTAGTCATCTGCAAAGGAATGGAGTGGAAATCCCCTTCATTTTCCTTCCAAAGAAACTATGTGAAGTAGTTTGGCCATACTGGGGACTCATGACCAAAAGGATGTGTATCATACCTCAAAACTCCAAATTTCATGTGAAATTCATGGGATCAGAGGAAAACTAGTGAGAGAAGGCGTCAAACAGGCTCAGATTGTGCTGTTTCTTGCTCAGTTGGGATAGGAGCTCACCTTGATAAATGCTAGAGGGCAGAAGTGTGCTGATCTTCCTCCTGAACATGGCAAAGCCCAGACTTTTAAGCAAGGTCTTGGGATTCTGGGATAAGCAATACATTTTGTGGTGGAGGAGGAAAGAGCAAGATATGAAAACCAGAGAGGCAAAAATGAAGGACCTTACAAAATGAACTTTGTGTATACTAGATGGAATATAATGTTGGTGTTCTGTACCATTTATACTCAAAGCAGAAAGAAGTACAAAATACTGTTTGGTGGATTGCTGCAGTTCAATGGCCATCAGCTGTTCATAAATCAAGTACCCAGACAGACTGCAAACTGCTTTGCTGCCATGACAAAGACACAGTGATTAATGCTTCTGTTATGGATTAGGGAGGCACTGAGGTAATATTATATGTAACTCTAAGATGCTACTTTTTTTTTTTACTTCTCAGCTGAAGGCCAAGCAAAGCTTAGTCAATATTACTCAGAATTAAACTGCTAAGAGAGTGCCCTATGTTTTAATTTTTAACATAAACAAGTGTGTCCTTGCAAGTGGCTTTTTGAATTATTTTGTAAATTCAGTAACAATTATGCAGAACTTTGTCAGCATTGTCTTACCCTTATTTCCCTGTTTTGTGCTATGTAAGTTTCTGTGCAGGCTGTACTTTAGCATATGTAATTCCCTTTCCTTTGCTGAGATGGTTTTTCAGCCTCTGCAGTGTGGCATCAATCCAGTATCTACAAATCATCTAGTTTCCTCAGCCTGGAGAAGAAAGGAATGGCTGGAAATTCCCCACATTCCTCAGGAAGAACAAGAAAAAGAGAGTCCAAAGACTCTCAGCAGGAAGAATTGAGGTGGCCCAGTATGCACCCTATCCTCCACTGCCAGGAGAATCTGGAGGTGTCTGGGATGTGGCAGGGATTGCACACACACCTGTCCTGCATCATCTGTCCCATCCAGACCAAAAGCCTATCTTCTTTCATGTTCCCCTCATATATAAACTCCTGCTAGTAAACTCAGATTATCTCAGCTCTCAGACAGAGAATATATAGGAGTAGCTGGACTGTTTTTTCCACAATGTATGTTCTGAAAAACTTCAAGGAACTGCAAGGTCTCTAAGAACCCTCCAACACCCACCTAAACTCCCTGCTGTTTTCTCTGCCTATGTGCCTATGTGACTCAGAGGATTTATTAATGGCATTTCCCAACCCTGTTAATTGTCCAAGTATGGGGAAAAAAAGAAGTCACAGACACTGACAAAAGTTAATATGTGACTGGATTCCCACCTTTGAAATCAGACCTATGTTTCTGGTTTTCTTTCACAACTGATCATCACCACTGCTGTCCTGGTTCCAGCCAGGCCAGAGTTACTCTCCCCAAGCAGCCAGCCCAGGTGAGCTGAGTTAGCCTGGGCTGTTTCCACACCACCTGACATCACTCCCCATAAAAGGGGCTGGATGTGCTAGTCTGAGTATGGTGGAGGCACAGGATGTTTTTCACTTGTTGGTAATGTACTCTGTGTTGTCATGGGGTGGGGGGAATTGTTCGTCTCTCACGGGCTCTAGCTTGGGAGAGAGTGATGTGTGGTGCTGAGCTGCTGCCTGGGGCTGAACCACTGCAACTGCCTGTTCTTTTGTGACTCCTGGCATCTGTGTAGCACCCATGCTTCTGTGTTTTGTGATTCTCTTTTTAGCCAAGTGCCCTGTCTGATTGATGGCAGTATTTGCCCCTGTACTGAAATGTGTTTGTTGGAATCACTGTTAGGGAAAATATCTAACTCTAAATTAAATAATGTACTTGTCTGTGATTTCATTTGCTGATGGAAGAGAAAAATGAAATGAGCCAAAATGCAGAATGTATCCTCACACTCATAGAAAAAGTAATTTGCTGCTGTTTTAGCAAAATACTCATGAACAGAACTCCTACAACACAGTTCCTCGGTTTCGTGTTATTACAGGGCAATTGTTCCATGTTAGAGGAACATAATGTTCTTGTTTGAGAAAAGCGTAATGTTAAGGGAAAAACTACCCACTTGATTTTATTTGCCTTCATGAACAAGGTAGATTTTGTATTTCGATTAACCAGAGATACCCACCATGTTTCAAATATATTGCTGGATGAGCATCTCACTACTTGCTTGCTTCATTCTGTCAGTAGATACTTTATGAAGGGTACAGACAGGTGCAAAGGACATATCATTAAATACTTTGAAATCTATTCATCTCTTATTTTATGTCATTATTCAATAAGGATGCATGGACACTTGTCTCCCAAGTTATTTTCTAGACTTTCATAGTTCAGATTTTATAAAGCACACAGGGGATTCCATAAGAAGGGCTCAAAAAAAAAAAAGTAATTCATATTCTATATTTATTTGTATTGATCTATCATCAGGTAGCCTTTTAAATGTATTTATGTGTTTTTGTGTTCCTCTATTGCCCTTCTCCATTACACAACTGATTAGTCCTTTTGCTTAACCTTCCAAGGCAAACCCAAGATTGTTCATAGTCTTACAGAGGCTCTAAAATAAAAGTAACATTAATGATTATTGTTCCCCCCTCCTCAAAAATATTAAGAGAAATATTTCATTCACATTGATCTTCCTTTGCATATACTTTCTGGTCCAGTAGTTTTCAGCTATTTCCCTTTTTATTCTAAATAATGCTTTTCAGCACAAATATTTCTTTCAGGCTATTCAGATCTTTTAGCATGATAAACAGGCATTGCAATTTGACTGAATCATTATATAGGTAAACAATTCTTTATTCCACAAAAAATTACAGCAAGTGTTGTGACAAGAATTTTCATTCTTCATATACAGTTCTAGCTCTTTCAGATACTCAGAAAGAAGTATTTATACTAAATGCCTTGCAGTTAAGTCATAGCAAAGGCTTTTTACTAGGCATGAGTCTCATTTCAGAGTGTTTCTCCTTTGGGAATAACTCTATCATCTTACATTAGTTAATGAGATGGGTCTGATTTTAAGTAACTTCAAAGTCTGGAAAGACAAACATTCAGGTTTTGCACTGAAATCCACCTCAGACTTCTTATATGACCATGAAGTACCTGTTCAGGGCCTGCAGGGTGCATGGAGCTTCCTTAAATCTTGCTTTTCTGGGTCTGAGCGTTGTTCTTGGGATCCTTAAATTCTTAATTCTTTCTTTAGAAGTCTTGGTAATCAGTTATTCCATCCTACTTTCAATGTGTAGGAAGTGTTGCTACACATCTGCAGCGCATGGATACAGCTGGCTGTTACCCACTGGTTTGGCTGCATGGCATGGCTTTAAGAGGACACAGCTTTTCAAGGATATGAGTCTCTGCTTCACAGTAAGTCAGTTCACCAAAGCAGATGTAGCAAACACTCAACACAGGGAGGAAGGATATTCAGTAAACTTCTGTTGCTCTTCTCAGCAAGTTTGCTAGTGTTTTACTCCAAGCAGAATGCACAGTGAGTGTTTCCTAAAACAGTGATGGATACAAAGTATGGGTATGAGTGCAAAAAAATTAACACAAACATTTCCTCCTTGTATTTTTGTGGGGAAAGAGGGATTTCTCCTTGGAAGTTTATTTTCCTGAATTAAAAACAGTCTTCTTCTCTCTGGAGTCTTGTTGGCCTTTGCCTTTTTAAATTTTCCTTTGGCAGAGATGTGCCCTTGGCCCTATTGGTACCTAAGGGGTGTGGACTATGGATCCTCTTTCTTCAGGATGAGAAATTTCAGATGTGGTTTAAGACTGCAAGTTTCAAAAATCCAATGAGCAAATTTTAGCAGCTAAACACTTTGACTATTGTGATTCAGTCTGGTATATCTTGCATTAAGGGATAGAGATATTTACGAAGCCCCAGGTCTTTACAGTAATGGTCAATGAATGATCAATAAATACAGAAACCAGTTCCCTGTGATGTAAAACAATGGCCCAGAGAAGACTGATAGTTCAGTGACATTATCTGCAGCTTTCCTCATTAGAGCTCTTGGTAAGGTGTGCCCTCTGATTAATGACAGATCATTTATACAGCATTGCCAGCAGGCAAATAATTCTAATTACCAATAACATTAAATCATAATCACTATGCAAATAATTTACATAATGTAATGGAATACCTGGTCATTACAGGGCAAATAATTCATAATGTTAACTGAGGTTAGTCAGTTATTGCAGAGTAAATAACATCAGAAGTTAAACAAAGCCAAGCTAATGTCAGGTTTTATCCAGTTAATAACCAGTGAGCATATCCCTAGCAAAACACATCAAACATGTAAAGATGTCAAGTACTAACTTTAGTGTCTAATGGGAGACAAATTGGAGATAACATGTTAACATTCAGCTTATGGAGCAAGATGTTACTGGCTATCTGGAGGGGTGTGAATGAGGAGCTGGGGGTGGGTGGTCTCATGGTGAAGCTTACTGATTTTTATTGCTTCACAGATTATGTTTTCCTGTCTTTGAAGGGTTAAGTCTTTAGATGCTGGCCACAGGATCCTGCTTACAATGTGGAGGATCAAGCACTGTGGCAGTCAAAACCAGCCCAGAAGGCCAGTCTGGGTTTGCGGACTTGAAAGATAGTTGTAGAAGTAGCATTACACTAAATCTGGCATTAATTTAAATCTATTAAAAGAGTTATTTACAACCCTGGGATCATATAATGTTCTCATCTAGCACATGGGGCATGTGATGTGCCAGAAATATGGGGGAAGGAAGTCAGCATCATATACAGGAGGTAGTAATATATCTTGGGAAAAAGCAAAAGGCAGCCCAGAGAACGCTGCGTTGCCACAACTGTGAAAATATGGGTGCAAGGGCTGAGTTATGTGCTTGACTAAGGAGGTGAAGATACTAGATGTTGGAAAGAGGTAATGGGAACAGTTTTGCAGCTTTTCATTTTCCTATTGAGAGGAAAGATTGAGGCAGACATTGTTGCTGCAAATACATCTGTTAGCTTTCAGGCATTATTTGCAGGCTTTAATACACACAATTTTTTTTACTGGAGAGATTACATTTTATTTGCTTGTTATAATTTTCTTTTGTCTTCTGAAATCCCAAAGCAGAAGGTGGTACTTGGGTTGCAAAGCTGGACACCATCAGTAGTCAGAGAGGCATTAAAGACTTTTTCTTGGGAGCCAATCTCCTTGTCAGGATGAAAAACATTTTGATGCCAGCAGTGAGTACTAGGTGAAATCTCCATTCATGGTAAACAAATCAGCAACAAACACTTATTTTGGACTCTGTCCTTATTCACTGCTCTGCTTGTGACCCATTTTTGGTTCCCCAGTGTTTCAGGTAACTCCATCCTAGGCCATGGGCAGATGTCTTCCTCAAGATCCCAAGTGCCTGTTTAGCCATTCTACACCCAGCTGTTTGCACAGGCAGCAGCTGGAAGCTGTCCCCATGGTTCTGCTCCTGGAAGGGATCTTGGGTGGATTTGCTAGAAGGCTTCAGGCAATCTTAGCTCTGCTAGCACAAACCACTTGCATCAGCTGTTTAAATTAACCCAATTGTGGCTGTCTGAAGCAGATCAGCAAATGCTGACAAGATTCCTCCTGAGGACAGTGATCACTAGCATAAGCAAGTAGCATATGGCTGGGGGAGAGGGTACTTCCAGTGGGCATGGGTGTGGGAGTGCCCATCCCAAACCTTGGGTGGCTATAACAAACAGTAGCTGAGGGTGTGGAAAGCAGGTTAGTCAAAGGGATGGGAAGTGTGGGGCACACTCTTGGGTTTTGGCATGTTCAAGTAGCTATATTATGAGCTTAGTTTTCATATGTACTGGTTGCTGCTCTTATGGAAGTTAACAGTAGTGGCAGATGCTCTGCACCTGTGGGACCACCAGCTTATTCAGCCCCCTCACTCTTTAATGAAGTGCCAACTTTAATCTTAGCTTTGGATTTTTTTCTGTTGTTACATTTTTCTCTTATTAAAACCTTCTCCGAGGTTTTGGTAAATTCTCTTTAAAGGAATCCTAATCTCTGTTCCTTCAGTTCTTCTATTACTAGGAACAATATTCCAGGTGGCTTGAAGAGAGACAGGCCAGTCCTGTAGCAGGAAACCAATGTGTTTTTTATGTAGTTCTCTAGGAAAGCATCAAATAATCTATAGGACTATGCAGAACAGATGTGTGTTGGCCAGTCAGCCCTTTTGCCTGTGTACAGACAAAAAGACTGAGTGACAGAATGAATTGTTTAAGCCTTTGTAAATCCAGGCATTTGAAAAGTGAACTATTTTGGTATTAAGACTGTAGAACACTACAGTGTGATAGGGCTTAGGTTGGGACAAGAGCAATGAATTAGTATTACCCTACTTGAAATGCTAAAATTTGATACAATAATGGATAATACAGAGGCTTAAAATGTTATACAGTAATGAATTCTGCCCATGTTTAGTTTATTGGAAGTTAGTTATAATGTCTTGCTAAAGAGTGGGTTGTAAGTCACCTTCAATTTGTTAGTACTAATTGGGTGTGCAGGTGTGGCCCTTCCAGCTTAGAAAAAACAGGAATAGCCTTCTGTCAAGGCAGAGGCATGAGATCCGGGCAAGTAATGCTGTAGTTACCATCCTCCTGTGCCCCCTGCCCCCCGTCCTCCCCCCACCTTACTCTATGAACCAGCAAAACGGGATCAGGAAATCAAACTATCCTTGCCTGCCAGGGGACTGCTGGCTCCTGCAAGGAGACTGCTTACTGCTGCAGTTGTGGTCAATTCAAAGTCCTTAGCTTCTGCTTTTTTACTTCTAATACTCGCTTCTGCCCTCCTCTTCACCACATGACTTGCTCTCTTCCAACTATGTACCTGTATCAGTTGCTACCTCTGTAGTGAGATACTGCAGTGAAACAACTGGAGCATCAGGAGGTAGTCCTTGATCACCATGGTTATTAAAACAAATTCATCCATTCATCATGAATAATGTTATTCAAGGCTCCTTAACTTCTTGAAATATTTTTCCTTGGTAGTGAAGTATCTCTTGATCCACACTGATTTAACCTCTAATTCCCTGCATGTTCTATCGCTTCACGTGAGGAGCTCAGATCCTATAGCCTAGATCAGCCTGGATGGGATACAGCAGCATGCCCCTGCCTCAAGCTGCTGTGAAAACAGCCAGCTGAGAGAAAGCTGCCTCAGGCCTTGCCTGGGATATACTCTATGTATCCTCTGCCCGTGATCCAGCACCTATGTTTAAGCTTTGAGGTGGTGGGTCTGGGCTGCCTGGATGGTGCCCAGAGCTCTGGAGCTCAAAGGCTTCCTGCTCCCTGATGTCTAATGTAGCAGAACTGACAGTAACCTACTAACTGCTCCAGGGTCAGATCAAGCAACTGGTACTGGGTGTATTTTCAAAACATTTAAGTTATATCTAACTGTATTTGAAATAATCTCTTCCTATTTCACTCAAAAGGGGTTTTTAAGCTTGCATGCAGATTTATGTCCCTTCAGAGGAATAAATACAATGGGACTTGAGAGATGAGGTCTTTGTGTCAAGTACATGAGAAAATGAGAGTAAATCCTTTTCCTCTACCTGAGGGGAACTAATGAAATAGGGCTACTCAAGTTTGACACTCGTGCTTCCCACATTGATACAGCAGAATTTATTGTTTTGGATCACCAGCATAGTAAAACTGTGCTCTGAGTCTACATGGTCCTTCCTTAATTTGGGTTGCTAACAAAGCTAAAAGCATGGCAATTATGGATTTACCTGAATTTCCTGAATACTCTAAGTCACTAGCTAACTGCATTTAAACTCAACATCCTTTGCTAGTTCAGACTGTAACAGTGATAGACACAATTCATACCTATTCCCAGGAAGTAACATGCTGTTGCATCCAACTATATTTCTCCATCTTTAGCCCATGTTCCAGCATCATCTAAAATGACACGTGTATGGTACTTGTAGGCTTAAAGAATTTACCAAGCAGCTGACTGGTCCAAAACCCTCCTGGTGACTTTCCCTCCTCTCCGTACAGAAAGTACCTTGATGTAGGGATGAATTAACCTCACTGTAGCTTACTTCCACAAGGTATATTGCCCTTTAAACTTTTGCATTGTGTTTAATACTCTACCTGCTTGTATCTTTCATACAGAATAGGTTCATTACCTTCATCCTTTCCTCTTAATTGAAATGTGAAGTTTTCTACAAATTGCACTTCAGGCACACAGTCAATGGGGGAGAGAGATGTCTCATCTTTCCCACCTTCTTAGAGAAGACATGTTCAAGGCTCTCTTCCCTACCTGTCACTAGAGCATGGCCACTCCAACTATACCTTGCTTTCTGTTTGCCATGTTTGCAGCCTATGGGCACTTTCATTCATTTCCACTTTTTTATCCTTGAAAGTTTCTCTCCTCCTGTGTGGAGGAGCTCCCTCTCCTCTAGTTTCTTCACATAGTTCCTACTGGAAACAGAAAAAGTGCTTCTCACTAGTGACCCCAAGGAAAGATTACTTACAGCAAGTGATGTAAAACTTCAAGATGCCTGTCTTTTCTTTTTACAGACACTGCAGGATGGCAAACACCTCCTGGAAAAGATTTATGGGAACATTGCTGCATTTCCCCAATCTACATATGTTGTATTCGGGCAGCTTATTTAAACTGGGGAAGAACACTAATTCTGGATGGGTAAAAATGTGTTCATATATTATTACTGTATGAGCATACTTACTTGGTCACTTTCTCATCAGAGAAAAGTCCTTGGACTTCATTCATATTCACATATTATTCTTCTTAACCCTAATGTTGAGGGCATTACCTCTTTTGTTTTAATGAAAGTTGAGCAGAAGATGGAAATCTTGCAAAAAGTACTTATTTGCTGACATCCCTGAATCTGGGCAGAGGAGATAGTGTGTGATGGATTGTGTGGAGCAAAAAAAAATAATGATATTTGCCTCTTGCAAACTGATACGGCAAAGAGAACATAAATGAAGCAGCATTAAGGCATCAAAGGAGAAAGGAAAGTGATAACTGACTTCAGAAGATTACTTTAGAAAGGGAAAGAAATGCATAGACTGCCTATATGTATAAAATTGGATGAAAACTCTGGGCAATGGAGAAGGGAGCTGAAGTAGGGAGTAATAGAAGACTTTAGGTAAACTTCAGGTAATGGAAGTAAGCTTTATGGAAAGCCAAACTCAAAGAGAAATGAATGCTCTTATCAAGCTTTTAACTTGCTAGAGGTGTATAAAGCAGAGCATCCTCCTCTGATAAATGAGCTCCTGGCGAGTATTGCAAGCATTGCAAAATTTCAGAAAACCTGAGAGAAAAGATAGGGTTTTTTTTAAAAAAAGACACTTATTTTGCAAGGTCAAGAGTTTGGAAACAGTGGGACAGAAAAGATTGCATGATCAATCAAATAATTCTGATTGAATTCTCAGGTCTTATACCAAAATGTTGTCAGTCATAACAATGAATTTTAAACAGCTATTAAGCAATATTACTGTCTTTAAAACCTGGAAAAAGTTTATCCACTCCACACTAACTGTAGACTGTGATATGTTAGAAAACCCTCAGTTTATTTGCGACCTCACAGCTCATAAAGGGTGTATTGCTTTGCCATGGACGTCCTGTTCTGGTAACTGAATTAGTCACCAAGTCCCACAGTCAAAAATAATGATTTACTTTTGTGAAGTCAGCAGCTGCAATGAGTAAGGCAAACATGGGCCAGGTTTTTTATACTGTGAGTTCAGGCTTCTATGGAAACATCAGAGGCAGAAGCTTTCCAGTTCTTCCAAGGTGTAGGACATCCAGCAGCAACAGAGTCTTGTTTTGCCAAAGATGTAGGCAACTCCAGGAGCTGATGTAGGATGCTAGAGATGGCTGCAACTTGCATGTTGACCCTTCAGCACATCTGGATTTTTGAGGTACCTGTAAGTTGGAGAAGGAAGAAGGCATGAGCAGCTCCCTGGGGAACAGTACATGGTTTTCGGGCCATGAGGCCCTACTGAAAGGCAGACAACCAGATTTCTGAACGTGTGGTTCCAGGTTCTAACCATGAAGTAGGTTTAGAAAAGAGATATAGGACATAGATGGTGTATAAGCCATGTATTTCACCACTAGCTTGCAGCTCTTCAGAGAAAGCAGGTTATGCAGGCACCATGTCGAATCAAACCTTGAGAAGCAGGAGCAGTGTGGCACATGGAGGTTCAGGTTCATTTACTGCAACCCCTCTTCAATTTCCACCCTGTTGTTTTCTTTCTGAGCACTTGTAAATGACAGTGTATTTTTACTTTGCTACATCCAGTGGAATATTCAAAAGATCTTCTAAATGCCACACCTCTCCTATGTTAATCTCATATTTTGTGCTACAATTCAATAATTTCAAAATATCTGTAGCTGCATCACCTGTATCCTTTTAAGTCTTCCTAACCAGTCAATCTCCAGTGCCGTCTCTATCTCTGCCACTTACTTAACCTGTTGCCACTGCCTTCTTCAAGCTATCTGAAAACATCTAACCTAAGAACTGCTGTGCTGTAAACGTACACTGTGCACACAGTATGTCAGCTTTCAGATCCATCAAATGCATTATTGTATCCCCTGAACTCTATCAAACGTATGTATCATGAAATATGGGTGATACATGCATCATCTATGTATGTAAACCATGCACTTTATTCTGCAGAGTGCAACATGTCAGATTTTGCTAAGTAAATAGCTCCACCTAGTCTCTAAATAATGTTATTTCATAATTCACAGTAATCATATACTGTTTGAACAAACCTTAATGTGAACATCAAATTAAAATATAAGCTACTTAAGCAATTCAATGATGATTTCTCTGCTGGACTTCTCACCCTTCTCCATGCAAAATTCCAAATTGGACCTACACACTACAATCTTTTTACTAGCAGTTTCTCTTCCTCCTCACTACAGGTGCGCCTCCCAAAGAAAGAGTGAATCTGCCAAGCTTCATCAGTGTTGGGCCAACGTGTGCTTAAATTTAGGTACAATGGTCTTGAACTAACCCTTAAATCTTCCAGTTTCACCTCAGCATGGATAAAACAGAGGCTTCTGTTTTCAGGTCTTCCATGTCCTTTACATTTCCTGATAGGAAGTGGTATCCTTTCTGTGCACATAACCCTATGTCCTTGAAGCTCTTCCCTATTCCAATTCAGGCTACCTCTAAACCTCTCAAGTTTAGGGTTCTTTTTGCCTTTTTTGGTTGTTGGTTGGTTTTCTAACATTACTTTGATAAGATAAAGATCTTTCCATTTGTTCATATAACTGAAATTATTACCCAAACATTGAGAATGTGGAATTCTGTTAACTACAGAAACCACTGTACTGCAGTGAATCATTCTTCTGAATTCTGGCCAGCAACCTGTCTTAAACATTTTCATCAGCTTTAACAAGATCCACCCTATTACTAGCCCCGTTTCCTTTGCTCTCCTAAATGGCCATTTCAAAACCATACAGATTTAGTGGTTAGAAACCTCTCTGAATTCCAGGCTAAATTCATTCTTGGAGCATTTGTCCTTTATTCAGTGATATTTGCATAACCCTGTGTGGCAGAGTGTCAGAACTCTCTGATCCTTGGGGTCCCTTCCAACTCTATAACACCTACTTATTCAACCTTGAATTTCATCCCAACCTAAATGCCTATTCCTCTATGTTACCAGGAGGAGAGGGACCTCACAGGCTGGCTGCTACTTCATGTTGCTTTCCCACAATGATAGAAAAGCTAACGCAGTATTTTCCTCTAAGGAGATCTGAAGAAGGGCTACCTGGTGGACCTGTTTACCCACAGGTGGGAATTGATGTTATCAGGTGCTTGTAGAAGTCTCCTCAGAAATGTTCATGGGCAGTAATTTCACTGTGTAACCATCCAACCCACAGCAGCCAAGCTTGGCAGTCATCACTGGTGACAACATTAGCAGAAATACAGCCAAAGTATTTTCTTCGTTGTTTTCATTCTATTGGTTCAGTATGTACCGACTAGGTGAGGATAAAGCATCCCAACACTGGTCCTCACCCAGCTGCAGGGATGGTATTTAGAGGGCCTGGTTTTCTAGAGATCCTATGCCAGCAGACCATGCTTCGTCACAAGATGGCAGCATAGAATAAAAGATCACTGAAATGCTGTGCTTATGTGTATTAATTGAATTCCAGTTTGATTCTCTACTACAAATGCTGAGTTTAACGACACCAAAACCATTTTCTCTTTGGTGCTAAATTTATTAAATATTTTCCAGAAGCATAGTCTCCTTTTTATTTTACATTTGTCTACAGAATTCCAGGCCTTTCTCTAAAAAAAATCTGCTTATCTACCTATTTTCTTCATAGTGAATCTTTCAAAAAGAAATTGTACTTAGAAGTAGACAAGCAGAAACAATTTATGGCTGTATCAGAAT
This sequence comes from Gallinula chloropus, assembly GCF_964237585.1. Lineage (NCBI taxonomy): Eukaryota > Metazoa > Chordata > Aves > Gruiformes > Rallidae > Gallinula > Gallinula chloropus. Next base: position 6,103,411 of record NC_140092.1, on the reverse strand, counting down.
TATAGCACAGCGTGTGATAATTCAACTGCTGGCAAGAACTCTTCACTGATAGATGTCTGCATTAAAAATAAAAATTACAGTGAAGTGAAAGATGCATTTTTAAAAATCAAGGAGTTGCTCATAAATACTAGCCTGGGCACATCAGTAAGACAGAGTAGTGAACAGAGTTCTGATCTGAAGGTCCCTGAGGTCAACAGAGAGCTAAGAAATGTGGTAATTAAAAGGATATATGCTACCAGAGGTGCATGCAGCCCCTGCAGTGCACTGGCCCAGTCTAAATGTCTCCCATAACTTGTCCTGTCTGCTCATTTTCACCCCAGAACATACAGGAGCCAAGCCATAGGTGGGGTGACAGACTACCCAGAGCATATTTTTCTACTCCAGAATGCTTTTACACATCTTGCAGTGACCTCTGCAAGCAGTGGGCTGACTTGGTCTGTCAACATGACTAGCTGCACCCAGGTATTTTGGGGAGCCTTTTGGTTTTGCCTTGCAGGTGTTCTTTGTTAACCTAGCTGGGGGGAGTCTCAAGAATACAAACTAATTGCTGATTGTTTCCACAGTTCACAATGCTTTGCATCATTGCTAAAGATGTTAATTGCTTAAGGACAACAGAGGTTGCTGGCTCGTTATCATTATTATGGATAAGAAGAGTCAATAGTTTGTTGCTAATTCTTCTGAAATACCAATGTAGAGAAGATAAATGGAATTTCTTCATCAAAGTAGTGATATGACTGCCCTTTTTTCTCCCTTAAAATGGCATAAATTAAAAAATGTTTGGGTGAGACCCTGATTTCTGATGGCTGATCAAAGGCAGCCATCGAGACCAGTGGAAGCAGAAGCCCAGGTGAAGTCAGACGGTACTGTCCTGGTACTGCTTGCAGTTTGGTCCAGGTTACAACAGCAGTTTGAGGTAGAGACTGGTATCTGCCAATCAGCACGACAGGAATGATCTCCATCAGCTTGAAATCCTTTTATGCCACTTTTGTCAGAGCTGCAAAAGGAGGTGAAGGCAAAATATAGCAGAGGAATGAAGGTCCTCTGCTTGACCAAGCTCATTCATGGGAGTACAAGCCTGGAAATGCAGCACAGCCACTTTGGAGCCCCTTTTGTGTTTAAGCAGAGAACTCTTCTCAATTACTGGCAACTGCTTATTGTGTCATATTGGAATTCATAAAGTCTCTGCATATTTTGGATAAACAAATAAGCACAGCCACAGCTGATGAGAACTCTACTTACTGAGAGGGAGTATCATGTCTCCAGCATCTTATCTTTAACCCTATTTTTTAAGAGGAAAGAGTAAGAAATTCTGGATCATACCAGGCTGCAATAAACTGTTCCTATAGGCAGATTCTTCTAACTTGCATCTGTTAAAATTTGGTTCAAGTCCAAAAGAACAAAGATTAATGCGTACAACAGACCTAAATCTCTACCAATGCAATTCAGAATATTGTATCTTAATTTTCTATTTGAAGCTGTTGTGTAGCAAAGCTATTGTTTAAAGGACTTCTCTTTATCCCTGTTTTGACTCAGTTGCAGTTGTAGAGAAAGCCCCTATGCTTTTCAGCAGATTTTTTTAATATAGTTATTTCTGGCAGGTGTGAATACACAATCTGTGGAGGACAAAGTGAACCCTTACTAGTTTCTTTCTGAATGTTTATCCAGTGCTGATATGAATTATCTTAGATATTGCCATTCTCTTTAATGAGAATAGGAATTAATGGTTCTTGTCAATTTACTATAGTTATTTATGTAATTCTAGGAAAAACACAAAAAGTGTTCATGTGGGGCTTATATAGTTTAAATCCAAACTTGTAATGATAAAAATATTAAACTGCTACGGTTTTCAAGAATAGCTGAAAGTTACTGTGCTATGGACAATAATAAATCATCTTGCATTTAGCTATTGCATCAACAATCTTCACATCCTGAGAAAGAAAACTTCCTTGCTTGCAAAAGGTTGCTTGTCCTTTCCCATTGTCACTTAGATGAACTAATTAAATATGTATATAATAGTGTTTTGTTACCTTTCACAGCTATGTTCTTCATTCCCTAGTAGCTCACTCATTTTTCATTGTTATCAATGGATTTGTTATTAGTACCACCCTCAGTTTAGACAGGAAAGTTGTTGGAATTAAATTTTGCTGTGCTTTTTTTGTAGGGGAGATGCTATGAATTTATATGCCAATATATAAACTGCAACCACTAAGCAAAAGAAATCCAGATGTAAATCAGAGTTATGCTATGTGACTTTCTGTTTTATTTCCTGCCTGAGGATTTCAAAGCGATCAGATGTTGCTGAATCATACACTACAGTTCTGTGAAAAGGTGGAATATGTAGTAGTATTCTCATTATATATCTAGGAAAAAAGTGCTATAGAAATAATGATTCTACTTCTCAAATAAGCAGATTTCCCATGCTTTAATCACAGGATCATAGAATGGTTTGGCTCGAGCCTTTGAAGGTCATTTAGTCCAACCCCCTGCAATGAACAGAGACATCTTCAACTGGAACAGGCTGCTCAGAGTCCTGTTCAACTTGATCTTGAATGTTGCCAGAGATGTGGCATCTACCACCTCTCTGGGCAACCTGTTCCAGTGTTTCACCAAGCTCACTGTAAAATGTTTCTTCCTTAGATCTAGTCCGAATCTATGCCCTTCTAGTTTAAAACCGTTACACTTACTGCAACACGCCCTACTAAAAATTCTGGGGCTCAACCATCACACTTTCTTACACGACCCATTTCAGTACTGAAAGGCCACGCTAAGGTTTCCTCAGTCTTGTCTTCTCCATGCTGAACAGCCCCAACTCTCTCAGCCTGTCCTCATAGGATAGCTGCTCCAGCCCTCTAATCTTTTTTTTTTGTTGACCTCCTCTGGACCTATTCCAATAGCTCCATGTCTGTCTTGTACTGGGGAGCTCAGAGCTGGACACAGTGTTCCAGGTGGGGTCTTACAAGAGCAGAGTAGTGGGGCAGAATCACTTCCCTTGATGGGCACAGCCCAGGTTATGGTTGGCTTTCTGTACTATGAGTACACATTGTCATCTCATGTCCAGCTTTTCATCCACCAGTATTCCCAAGTCTTTCTCCTCAGAGCTACTCTCAATCTCTTCATCCCCCAACCTGTGCTTATACCAGGGGTTGCCCCAACTCATGTGCAGGACCTTGCACTTGGCCTTGCTGAACCTCATGCCATTCTCATAGGCCCACTTCTACGTCACTGATGCAGACACTAAACAGTACTGGTCCCAATATTGACTCCTGAGGGACACCACTTGTCACTGATCTCCAGCTGGGCATTGAGATGTTGACCACCTCCTTATCTGTTGAGCAGACCACCTATCACTCTATAAACTCCAGTCATAAACCTTTCTATTCCCATGCTTTATGTGGTCATTTTTAAGTTTTTGGAGGCAGAGAAATCCTTTATTAGCCCCTCTGACTGAGAAGCAGGCTTCCTTTTCATTTGTTCCAAACTGATGAGATGGCTTTTTACTAAAATAGTCTACTTTTTGTTCTGTGCATTTCATTTCTAGTTGGATTCAAATGTCAACAAATTGATCCTTGGCAAACCAAGCTTTCCACTATGTAATGTTATTTCCTCATTGAACTAATTACTTTACTGTATCAGTTGAAATATTGCTTTTAAAGTAATTGGGGACTTACATATCCATGTTCTTTATGCAAATTAAAATGAATAGCTATACTTAGTAAATGGGAAAACTGCCTAAGTGTTAGAGCTGTTCTCAACCTGGAAATCCTTTTCCCACAAGAGAAATTCAGTTGTTAGTCCATTGCTGAATCTAATTTACAGTTTTTTAAGCCTGTGTGTCTAAAATGATACTTCTCAACCCAGAACTAACATTCTAAACACAAGTGGCTACCTTGCAAAACTGCTTGCCACCTCCTCTAACCCAGTAAGTCTTGTCAGTGATCTCACTCTCTTAGTGCTAAATTATCTGCTCAATTACTTCCTTGAAAGCTCACAGAAATCAGGCTTTGTTACACAGAAAAGGATGTCTCGGGATCTGTCTATTCCTTAACTTCCTAAAACAAGCAGCTTCTAGCATCTCAGGGTTTGAGCCATCACTGCAAACAAATGGGAGGGTGTTCCCCTCTCCCAAGATACCAGTTATTTCTCAGAGTTAAATGCTCACCTCATGGCTGTGTCCTCGGGGCATGGTGATGCTGATCATGCAGCTGATTCAGCCAGGCATTACACCTGCTCACTCGAGTTGGACTAGAGGTCTGAAAGGCCAACAATAATGCTGAGGCAAAGTTTTAAAATTTGGCTGCTGAGGATATGAGCCAAACACGGCTAAGGAGGTGACAAGAAGATCTGCCATGGAGACATCATGTAGGAAAAAAAGGGTGAATTGGCACCATGAGTAATCTTAACTCACAGCATCAGAAGCCAAGAACATGCTGTGAGTAGGAAAGAGTAAATCAGAAGACACAGTATTTCTGTGTACATTACTATCTCTTTTTTCTCATAATTATCAGCTATTACTTTATTAGTCTTGCTTTCTATATCATGGAATCCAATTTAAATGTATGCTTGTGCTCTGCAGAATCACCAGGACATACAATTTAACCATCTTACTGGGAGTGTGAAAAACATCTATCAAGCAAGTTGTGCTTTGTATATTTCCACAAAGCATGCTGCTCCCAGCTAGGATAGCTCTGCGTTCATCCAAGTGGCAACACTCAGACACTCAACTGTTCTTACTTTAATTGATAAGTCTCCTGATTTCATTTCAATCTCACTTAAAGAAACGGGAGAATGATTGTTATGGATTGTGAAATATAGGAGTACTGGGAGGGAACTGAATGTGCCAGCTGGGAATATACAAAGGAGGGAGTGAGTCATATAACTTCCAGTCATTCAGAAAGGGGTCGTCCTGACCGGCCAGGGCTGCAATTATTAAAATTTATGTATCAAGCATTTATTCCCGGGTTGAAGGAATAAACGATCTGCTAGCAGATCATAATGATCGCAAATGATCTGCTAGCAATGCTGTGCTAAAGGTTCTGTCAGCAATTATGTTATAGGGATTTATAATAGAGAACTAAAATAGCCCATCCTGGTCACTAAAATAACTCCAGAGTCAGACTTTGGATCAAGTTATCATAACTAAGCATCTGACTAATGCCCACAAAAATATCTGTATGCATGGCAGTCATCTTTGTGCAAGCTTGTATGGTAATCGCTTGTCCAGGGTTCCTTTTGCTCACAAACATCTCTCTAGAGATGGATAGATTGGGTAAATGCAGGCATTGCTGCGTGCAGGTGCTCTAAACAAGCATGTGAACATCAATGTGTACCTGTGCCAGTTTTTTAGGCCCAAACAATCCATTAGCTTGTAAAACAGCATATATTCTTAAGGCTGAGTTAGAAGTTAGTCTAGTATTCCCCAGTAAATCCAAGTAATGGGAATGCTGATAGTGCTTTAAAGGTAATAGTGTTACAAGACATAATTTACAGGATTTTCTCATAGTCAGTCCTGTTTGAAAATGTGCTTTCATAACAATTTCAAAAATCATTTCAGTTAAACTGCTGGATTCTTTAGCCAGTGGATGGTTTCCCCAATACGTATGTTCTGCTGTTCCAATTGGGAACTCTGTGCCTGGCAGGTGGCATCTCACCTTTTAACCTCAACGTCCCTCCGTGAGTTCGGTCAACTCTTAATGTGCCTATGGTGGATTTAACTTGTAAACTACATGATCTCACAGCAATAATAATTTGAAAATGGAAAGGGAAACCATGTTTAGTTAACACTTTGCTAGTTGATGCAAATGTAGGGCAGGTAGGGCTACTTTGCAGGAATATCAAGCGTTTTCAGTGTAAGTGCTTTTCTTTATGATCTGCCAGGGCTGAAAGAGCAATCCCAAACACATTCCAGTGCATCTTGTTACTCATCAAATTAGAGCAATCCTCCTGGAGTTCCAAATGGTAATTGGATTTGTATGGAGCCTGCCAAATTAAAATTGCCTGCTTCAAAATACAAACCTCAAACCGAAAAAAAAAGGATGGGAATTTTTGAGTTCCAATTGACAATGTATTCTTATCTCATCGTGCTACTATAGAGGGTCTTCGCTGTGTGACTTAAGAAATTACTTGATGCTGTAACTGTGCTATTGATAGACACAATTTGATACACTGATAGACACCATTTGGACATCCATCAAAAATTTATGTCTGCATGTTAATATATGCAAGATCATACAGAGTCTATGTTGGTGTTACTGGAATTAAATCAGAACTAATTTTGCTTTTTGCCACGTTTGACAATGGGATTGTAAGAGTTAATAACACAAACAATGACTAAAGCAAGAACCAATTTCAAGGGATTACAATTGTTAGAAAATGTACCCTTGTCTGAGGTTCTAAAATCAGTCATTCTAATGTTAAAACAATGCCTAACTCCTAAAGTTGCCTTTAATTTCAGTATTCTGTTGTCATATATATGTAAATAAACATTTTTTTGTGTTTATATATATAAAACAACATCTGTATTCATAAAGAGCAGTCCTGCATATGTTTTTTTCACCTTCGTTATAAAGGTGATCTCTATCTATCACAACATTGTTTAAATAGTAAATGACAAGTAGAATAAAACCCAAAACATTTCTTCTTTCAAACTTCAAATCATTCAAAACGGGTCCCAACATCAGGAAAACTGCATCTCTTCACTGAAGGTCATGACTTGATTTTGACTGAAGGTTTGGTCTCAGAGCCATTAGTTTTACATTATAAGCTGTAAATTTCCTTTTTTGTGCACGCTACGGTTCATGTTTTTCATGTGCAACTGGAATAACAAAAGCCATAATTTTCATAAAGAGGAATTTCATGTAGGAGTCAAAAACCTCTTAACTGATTCATTCAATCCTAGAGGAGGTTCAACAGCCTTGAACACATTTTTCCTGCCTAAAATCAGGAAAGCATTTATCCTTATGTTTAAACTTAACACATTTGAATTCTCTCCTGAGTGGAGATGCTTTCCAGAAGTGAGAGACTTAAAATCTTATCTAGAGATGTCACAATCTAATTTTAGGCACAAATCTTGTATTTATGTACATATCTGCATACTTTATCATAGTAGAAATGCTCTTGCTGAGCTGAGATTTTTAACTTATTAAAATCAATACAACTGTTTACAACAACACTGATTGCTAATGATTCCTCTAACAGAGATTTCCATCTCTACTTGGGTTTGGCATGACTGAAAACTCATATTGTAAATTCAGGCACAAAATCCAGGCCACTCTACATTTGGGATTTTACCTCTGTTCCCTAGATCCGAGAAATATGAATAAGTGGTAGATTGAATTAGGAAACACATGGTAGACACATTAGGAAACACATTTTTACAGGTAACACTCTCTGATAACTAAACAAAACACCAACCACTTTGATAGAACCACAGAATCTCCTGAGTTGGAAGGGACCCATGAGGACCATCAAGTCCAACTCCTGGCTCCACACAGGGCCAGACAGGTCAGAGCAGGTGACTGAGGGCACTGTCCAGATGCTTCTTTAACTCAGACAGGCTCGGTGCTGTGACTCTGGGGAGCCTGTTCCAGTGCCTGACCACCCTCCCAGTAAAGAACCTCTTCCTAACATCCAACCTAAACCTCCCCTGTCTCAGCTTTATGCCATCCTATAGCTGGCTGTCAAAGAGAGGAGATCAGCACCTGCCCCTTCGCTCCCTCTCATCAGGAAGCCACAGCCCACAATGAGGTCTCCCCTCAGTCTCCTTTTCTCCAGGCTGCACAAACCAATGGTCTGCAGCCTCTCCTCATAAGACTTCCCCAATACTGGGAATTGCATTCTCAGGCACAGGAAACTCATGGCGCTGATGCCCTGTTCCCCAGCTACTTTCCTCTTAATGAATTTCAGAGTTTTCATCTACTTTTCCATCTTTTTTTTTCTCCACCAATTTCCTTGCACCTATTTTCCTCACACCTTGTGTATGGCTTAACTCTGCTGAGGAAGTAGCTGAGGATGGAGTCAAAGGCAGCTGTACTCTTATTTTGTTACATTATAACCCTATTGTCCTGTATAGAGCCATCTTTAAATGCTATGTGGTATAGCCACAGGTTTGCAACAAGAAAAAAGAGAGAGGAAAGCAGAGATTATGAAACCTTCTTCCAGCACTTCAGGATTAAGATTGTGATAAAGTAACTTGGAATTGAAGCTATTTAGGAATCTCCTTGCTACTTTACTTTCAAATATTTGAACGTTATGGGGGAACGCCCTATATATCACTTGTTTCAGTTATATTGATGTTGAGAAGCCCATTTGCTGCTTTTCTTACATAATGGGTGTCAGAGGTTCAGCATCTGTGCTCCAAGTGAGGCAGCAGTTTAAATGTGAGTTGTGGCATTTTACTTAAAATATAAAACCTGAAGAAATTTTGACACCAAGAAATGGAGACCAGACCATGGGCAGGAAAAAACTGTCGCTAATAGTCACAGAAAAAGTACTGATCTGATGAAAACATTCAAGATACCTGACAAGGGAAGAGATGTAAAACTCTTACACCAGGAAACTCCTAGAAATCTTAACAAAAATAAAAAAAAATTATGAAATTTATTTTCCAGAAAACATGAGGATGCTTTTAAAAAAACTGTAATAGTGAACTAACTTCCAGTACCTCTGCATTCAGTCCTCCTTGAACTCTATACCCAGGATAAAATGCCCCATAAAAGTATCTCAAAAGAATTATTTCTTCCAAAATTTTCAAAGATGGCAGGTGTGGAAAATCATGCTGTCACTGGAAAGCACCATTGATTTAAACTGTGCAGCAGCTCTTGTGCTGTGTAATACAGTATCCAAAGCAAACAAATAATGGAAATGTACCAGGGAGAAGTCAAACCCGACTTTCAGGTACTGTAGTATTGCATAACATAATCTGTACATTCATTATTCAAGGACATGCTGATGTTGAGTAATGCCCTTAGCTTACCTAGGAGTCAACCTAATCATTGGTGAGCCTGCACCTCAGGAAAAAGATATGCTAAACTCTAGCACTGTGGATTTTATATTGAGATAAGGAAAAAAAATAAAGAAACATATAGGGTACCAGTCTCCGTACAACAATCCCTTATACTGATTATTTTTCCTATGTGAAGATTATCCCATGCAGTAATTCATGTGCTGCTTAGATGTTGAACATAAAATGGAGGAAAGAATCTTTACATGATTTTTCTCCTGTGGGCGTAAACAGATATTTTTAACTTCAGCTACCAAACAGAACTGAGACAGAATTAGATTATACTTCCAACCAATACTTTTGTACCTTGCAAATATATGACAGCTGCGATTCTGAAAGATTTAGAACTAAGTTTGTTAATATCAGTTGTTGCTAAGAGATGCATTGCCTTTAGTAGAAGAATGAATATTCACCCACATACTAAGCGGATCGATGAACTAAGTCACAAACCCAATACAAAATAACTTGTTTATATTACAAATGGGCCAGAAAATATTTTATTGTGGAAAGAAAATCAGCATTACTGCACTTGGGATCCATCAGGCGTTTTGTTGACTTGCCTTCTCACAGAAGGTGTACTCAGTGATGACATTTTTAAAAACAAAGAATGACTGCAAATCATACTGAAATCTATAACTCAGTATAATTCTTGCAGGAGACTCAAGAAATTAAACCATTAAAACACACATTTTTAGTATCTGGTCTTTCTCAAATGATATTGCAAAGTCTGAAGAAGTTTGAGCCTGACAAAAAGCTTACAATGAAAGGTAGATACCAGATGTTTTCCCATAGTTATGAGCATTGTGGTTAGTCATAACTGTTTCACACAGCTATGAGCATTGCATTGTTATTATGATTTTAACACCTGCCTCTTCTTTACTGCTAGTTAATACATTCTCCAGTTTCTGCTTGGTACAGGACATTGAGTTTCCATGCCTTTTTAAAAGATTTTTTCATATTTCCTAAGCTATGTCCTAATTTGCTTCTCATATCAGATATAATCTTGCTGACAGATTTTTTTTTCCATGTCTCTATTGGTCTCTAAAAAGATCTTAACTTGAGCTCTTTTTAGCACACTTCACTGATAGACCATCTATTTAAGAGGGGATATCTGTTTGGTGAGCATGAATGACATTGACACAAGGACTGAAAAGACAATGAAATTCTGCCAGCAATAAGCACTACAAGAAATGACTATCTGTTTCCTGAGTCTTCCTCTTAATGACCTTTTGTTGGGTCTTGTGAGGAAAAAAACCATCCATTACAAAAAGGTGGTGTTTTAGACCTTGTACCAATGTTCTTCAGAAAAAGACTGTGCTCACTAGCACACAAGAGTAGCTGCAGCAATGAGTATGAAAGCACAACTGAGCTGGACATACATAAGTTTTTATACTCAACAGTGCCTGAATAAACTTTCCTGATACAAAATTAGCAAAAACCCCTCTGTGATGACTGTGTATAAGATACATTAGTATATGCATGGAAAAATGTAAGGCAACAAATGAAGTAGCTTGTGCAAAACCCCAAAAATCAACAGTGCTGACATTTCTAATAAAATCCAAATAACTCTTAATTCCCAGTCTGTATTCACTGCATGACTATCCTAATAGGTTTTTGCTGTTGTATGAATGAAGCTGCCGTTTCTCCTTGGAGACAATCATTATTGTGAAACAATCCTCCCCTACCCCGCCACCTGCTAATTCTCTCTGGGTGGAAAAAGTGAAACCCCAGCTGTGGGAACACAGGCAGAGCTTTGTCTTGTTCTAAGAAAATCGTTTCAGGAAAAGATTGGTGATTGGTTATGAAACTGCAAAGTGGATTCTGACCTGCTGCAGAGTCGCTCTGTAGCATGTCTCACAGCAGATAAGCTATGGAAAGCAACAAAATACAGCCTCTTGTGCCCAAACAGCAGATGGTCCCAGATAACTCCTAACAGAAGATATCGCAATGAAACACTACTTCCTATATCAATACTGCTAACATTTTCCACTAAATAGCTTTTCCCCTCAGAATTCTCTAGTTCAAGGACTCAAATATCTAAAGACTGGATTTTGCCACAGTTGGGTTTACCTTCTGGAAATAGCCACTGTAAGAAAATACCACATGTAATAGCTGAAATATATCCTTGCACGTGGAAAAGAACACAGTAAAATTCTGGCCAACGATGGGTTGCAAACTGGATGCAAAGTACAGAAAAAAACATGGGTAGAAACTTCAGGATACCTTTTGAAGCATCAAAAATAGGAGCAAATTCTTAACTGAACTGTGTTGCAGTCTTACTATTATTTTGCCTTCAGTTGAACTACTTCAAGCAGAAAACTGTGTATCTTGTAAACTAAGGAAGGGGTCTTTTGGTCAGGCCCTGAGTAGAAAATGCATGTGCTGTTGCAACTAGTGCTGGCAATTCATTAGAGCGCTTCTCAGTGGGCCTGAAGGAAGAAGTACAAAGCTGGTCGGTAAATGATGCTTGATGCTGCAAAAGCCTTCATTTGGGTAAGACATAACAAGGTTGTAACAATTTGTTATCCTTAAATATCACACAATGCACCTTATGAGTGGATATAGCTTTTATGTACAGCTGGGAAGAGAGAAGCAGAGTATCTGTGTATGACGTAACTTTGCACAGACTGCAACAGCACTGCTGCTGAAGGAAGTTTTCAGCTCTTTTTGGAGCTCTCTGTTCTGCTTCCTATTTTGCCAACTGTATTTTTACAGTCACAAAGATGGAAGAAGAAAGCCCCAACTGATGATGTATAGTAGCTATTGCTGTTATCCACCTGTATCACACATTTTAAGTGCCTGTAAAAAGTGCTCCACTGCCTGAAAATATCAAGATTTGGATAAATCCTACTGGATTTCAGATATTTAGAACCAGTAATGGCAATGGGCACCTCAAGTCTATCCAAAGCCTGAAATGCTCTTTGAGACAACCGCACAATTAACCTAGAGGTAGAGGTGTAGAGGAAGACTGCTGTGGCCTTCCAAATAAAAAATAAAGCACTCTTTGTTTTCCCAGGACGAGTGGCTAAATATTAAGCTGACTGAATCTGGCCTCGGAATGCACGATAAGAAAATGAGAACTGAATGTGAAGGAGGTCTTGCACTTGAAATTCAAGCCAGGTATTCTGACCTTGCGCCCATGTGAATTCCCTCTGCAAACAAGTCTCGTTACCTTGAGTTGCCTCCTTCTCATATTCATGTTTACTCATGCAAATTCTACACACTTGGGACAGGAACAACTATTTTTCATTAATATGGCTTCTGACAAGCCTTATCGCCAGCGGGAATTAACAGCTTTTCCAGCCTCAGTATTTCATGAATGACACAATTTCAGCCCCTGGCTCGGGGGCTGGTGGGGCTTGCTGACCTTTGTGGGCTCCTCCAGCACCAGCGTTGCGAGCCTCACACGAGCCATCCTTGGCAAGGTGAGCCCAGCTGCAGTGGCTCCTTCCAGGGGCCTCACACGGGAAGAGCCACAGAAATAGGGCACGAGAACCTGTGACCGCCCGTGCCCTGTCTAGTCCAACACGTGTTGAGGCAGTTCATCGAACTCCTGTTGGGTTTAGGGTTAATCATTCACCTCTCCCTATTTTCAAACGTCTTTATTTGCATGGCGCTGGGGTAGATCAACGACCTTGTTTGCAACAGATCCCAACTCCTGCCCCCCAGCCTGCGTGAAGCCGTCACCATTCCACCCTTGTTTTTTTCCCCAACGCCAAAGCGCCCGCTAGATCTCTCCCCTAACACGGATATCTTTATTTCCGCACTGCAGCATCTGTAAATCGAGAGTAAGCGCCAGGCCCGGGCAAGGAGGTGTCGTGCCCAGCCAGGCACAGAAGTGCCGGCACCGCAGCGGTTAACACCGGCGGCAAGATGGCGCCGCGTCACCTTCGGCCCCCGCCCCTCGCGCTGGGCACTCGCGCGGCGGTCGGGCCGCGCCGCTGTCGCGCGGTGATGAGTCACCGCCAGGGGCGCGGCGCGGCGCGCGGCTCGGGGGCGGCAGGCGCGGAGCGGGCGGCGAACATGGCCGGCGTTGCTGACGCCGCCGCTGCCGCCGCGCCGGGCAGCGGCGGGGACGGGCGGCGCGGCGGCGTCCCGGAGCAGCAGGAGAGCGCCCGAGGGGAGCCGAAAACTCTGTGGGGGAGCAGCGAGCTGCGGCCGCCTACCGCCGGCCCGGGGCAGCCGTCTCCGCAGCAGCGAACGGAGACATTAGGCTTCTACGAGAGCGACCGGGGCAGGAAGAAGAAGCGGAGCCTCTCGGGTGAGGGGCGGCGGCGGCGGCGGGGCGGGAGGCCTCCTCCCGCAGATCCGGGACGGATGGAGGGGAGCGAGGGCCCTGGCGTTGGGTCGGCCCCCAGGGGGGAGAGCGGGGTGGCCGTGTTACCCGGGCCGGGCGGCGCCTCCGGGGCAGGTCGCCAGCGGCGGCTCTTCGCAGCGCCTCCCGGCCCGGCTGTAGCGGCCGGGATGGGTGCCTGAGGCGCGACTGAGGGCGCCGGCGCCGCCCGCCTGTGCAAACTTCGGCGACAGACTTCAAAAAGTGCGCCGGGAGCTTCGCCGGGCCTGGGGAGCGGCGTCGCTGAACCGCTCCGGCAGCGCGGGCGGGGGAGCTTGCCCGCCGGCTGCAACGCCTCTTCTCCCCCCTGCCCTTGAGTGCGGTCCGCCAGCTCGGCCGTGTCGGTGCAGTAGCCTGACTGGCCGCCTCCCCGGCTTCCCCACAGCCTGTTGCGGCGGGGGGGACGGGAGCGGCGGGGTCCCCGTGCCCTGTCGCGCAGCACGTTGGTCGTCGGGAGGTTTTTAAAGCGACGCGGGCATCGGCCGCCCAAGTGCTGCACGCTGGAGTATGAAACTCGGGCTGTTGGATCGGATACCTGCCCAGGGGTGACCGCAGCGAGCGCTTCTCCCCGGCGGGAGCACTTCGGGACGGCGTCCGGTGTTGGCTGAGCCCCGCCGCGCTCGCTCGGCCCTGGCCGAAGCACCAGAAGTGCTTCGTGGTCTTAACGGGTCTTGTTGCATGCACATAGCTAACGGGGCTGTCACGGCCTTGAAGGTGTAGGCAGTTATTGGAAGGCTCTTAAAATAAATGCAGTTTGCAGAGGATTTTATAGGGGAAAATAGGGGAGAATGTCATGGCCTTTGTTACCAGTCTGCACCTGTATTTACTGCCACACTTGAACTGGATATTGCAGGTACCTGCTGAGTAATTTGTGAAAACAGCTCTGCCTTTGTTTTTTGTAAAAAAAAAAAGTATGTCACTCGGTGTGGCAGGGTTGATTGAGTGTTGGGAAGTTTATAAATAACTTTATTAGCACCATACTCTTAATTGAGCAGCTTGCCAGATATCTGGAGAGGGCTCAAAGTGGTGTGCAAATTGCCAGGCTTTCTGCCTGGGGTAATGCTGGGTTCTGCTGGCTTGAATGGGGTACTGCGGGTCTTACCAAATCCAAAAAGGAAAGCATAGGGATTAGAATTTATATAATCTGCCAACAGTTGAATGCTCTCTTTCTGAGTTTGACAGGTGCTGTGTCTGTTCCTGACACGTTACATCTTAGGGAGTGCAGTTCTGTGGTGTTGATGGAAGCTGTGTAATTGCTGTAGTTGTACGGAATTGCCGTGATTGTAGTGGTATGAATTACTGTGTGGTGGAAAAAAAGGAATGGTCAGGATACATACCGAGGTACCTGAAAGACAGCTGAACAAAAAACTTTAACAAAAGGTAAAGAAATTGTTGTTTTTGTCTGTGTAAAATTCCTATGTGCCAACAGTTGATTGTAAATTTAAAAAATGGTTTAAAGTCATTGGCCTGCTCTGACACTTCAGGACAAGAAAACATTAGGAAAGGTTTCTTGATGGAGCAGCTAAAAATCCCAACCTTATCTAACGGTAGCAATACATGAAATAGTATATTCTGTGATTCTATCTACTGAGTTGAAAGGGACCCATAAGGATTATTGAGTCAGACTCCTGGTAGAAGTAGGGTTTTTTCATGGTGACGAAGCAGGACCAGTACTGTCCAGAGAAGTTGTTTAGAGGGATGTTTGGGTTTTTTTTTTAAACAAATGTGTTGGCTTTGGCTTGACTGATTGATCTGAGTGTCTGTGGAAGAAGTGTGTATTTAGGATGGGTGAGAAAGAAGTGAGTGCCTGGAATTGTTGCATTTAGGATTAAAATTGCAGTTATGTAACAGTAGAAACTTATTGAGGCGCAGTGCGCTTTGCGCTTGCACAAATTCACCTCCCCATTTCTGGTTAATGGTTATCCTTTGCATAGCTCTGCATTGAAGTACAGCTTTGGGAAATCATTATCTTTTTTCCCTTGAAAGAATTAGTGGCCTTTTATGTTTCGAATATGCTTGTGTTTTTCTGTCCTGAGATGATGCGATAAATGAGAATACTTTGAAGCATTAAGAGTGTTATCTGAACAGTTTAAACTGTTAGGTCACAGTCTAAAACTTTCTGACTGCAAAGGAGGGAAATTTCAAGTAGGGGAGGAATTTGAAGTAGGAATTAGAGTGTTTACTTAATTTTAAAAGAAAATGATACTTTGATAGCAGAATTAAGCTCTTTTCTGGGTGATTAACAGATCTGTCTCCTGCCTTGGTGTCTCACCCTGTTCTTTTGCTTAGTGTGTTTTTCCTGCAGGGTCAGCCACTGATCTGTTTGACAGCTGGCACAGAACTAGGGCCGATGCTGGGTGGCAGTAAGTGCTCCGAAAGGAGGTGGCTGAGTGACTGTGTGCTTCAGTGCATCATCCCCTGTCACTGCAGAGATTGTTTTGCAGTCACAGTCTGGTGCTCGTGTATTGATCAGCCTCAGTCATGCGGAGTGATTCTCTCTTTAATATCTAGGGCATGAAAGTCTAGCCAGGTGGAGGAAACTTAAAAATCTTGTTTTTCAGCAATAGGCTTTTGAAACAGATTGTGTGAGGTAAGGAGGAATGGGAACAAATAGCTCATGGGTTAGAATCATAGATTATCTCAAGTTGGAACAGACCCATAAATTTCTCCATGGTGGTTTTCCACGTGCATATATATACTTTGCAGGAGGTATTGGATCTTTGTGTTAGATAAGGTCACTTATCTGAGGTGGAAGAAAATACACCTGGGCAGTTAACAGAGTAGTTAATTTTGGTGTTTATACCTAAAGATTATCTCTCTTTACCTCTGACTTTTTAAGAAGTAAGAATTGGGGAAACCCAAGAAAGTTGAAGACTCGGAAGGAAGTTTGCAAGAGATCTGAACAATGATTTAGTGATATGAACTTCTGCCTTGTTTCACTGGAATGAACTTTGATTGAAACTTTACATGTAAATATTAGGTTTTTTACTACTCATTAAACTACATGTTGGCTTTGTTTGTTTGGTTTTTAAATAAATACCTCTAAGGTTTACAGTGGTTTGGGCCTGCTTACCGGAAGTGGACCAGTAGTCTATAAATCAAAATTGTTATCCAAACAAGCTCATACAGGGAAGAACTTAGTTCACATAGTTTAAAGCAAATTGTGATTTATTAACAATACATAGTTAACCAGCAGTCAGTGAATTATATAGCTGTGATCAGTATCAGCAACATCATAAGTTGCAATTCTAGCCGTACAGAGAATGTTAATGCATCACCTCAAACTTCAGAACTCTCGTTTGTAACCCCCACAAGTTCTAATTGCACTCGATATGTGTCCCCAACTCAAGGCATTTTAGGTTATAGCACACTCTGCCTCTTCTGCTTCTTTATACTTCTGTTTAAGCTTATTCCATCTTTGATTTAAAACTCCTGCTACTCTTCAGCTAATGGTCTTTGTTATTTTCAGTGTCATGAATAGTGGGAAGCCACTATCTCAGACAGTTTTGGGTGAACACTTAACACGTAGCATCTATACTTGCATTACTCATCTTAACAGCTGTTATCTAGGCTGCTTTACTAAGGGAGTGTTTTGCAGCCCGCTACCAAATTGTGGAGCAGTGTCCCATGCAAGGTCCACCCCCCTCAGTAGGCACTAAGACTTTGGCTAAAATCTGAATTTACTATTTGTGAGCACGTTCTTGTGTCATGATAAATGCTCTGTAGGTTTTCACCCATCTGTCTAGATAAGCGATTTTCACCTTTTGGATGTTGTCTGAACACTGAGACTTCTTAAATGCAAATAAAACCCAGAAATGTTGAACTTTATTGTAGTGTTCTGTCACGTCTGAAGTGTTACCAGGAAGTGGTAATGTCAGACCTTGTCAGTGAGTGTCAAAGCTTAAGCTCAACCCCCACCTCCTTGTGTTGACAGACTGATTTTTCATAATTATAATTTAATGTTTTGTTTTGCAAGGCTGTGCTGCACAAAGTTTTTTAGAAGCCACGTGAGTTGACCAAACATAGGTCAGTCAGCCTTCAGTTTATTTGCCTACAGTCATTAAAATGCAGAAGAGTTGTATGTGCTA
Organism: Gallinula chloropus; assembly: GCF_964237585.1. Classification (NCBI taxonomy): domain Eukaryota; kingdom Metazoa; phylum Chordata; class Aves; order Gruiformes; family Rallidae; genus Gallinula; species Gallinula chloropus. Next base: position 6,085,992 of record NC_140092.1, on the reverse strand, counting down.
GTTGGCTTTTTGGTCTTGGAAGACTTTGGTCTGATCATGAAACGATCAGGATGCTTCTCCTGTTTGTGCACTGAATCGCTTGGGATCATGTATCCGTGATAGTTTTGATCTTGGAGGAAGTTGTTTAAAATAACAAGTTGCTAGTGCTGCTGAGAGTGAAAATACTTTTCAAGAACAGTAAAACAGTTTAGTAAATTTAGGACTGTCAGTATATTAAGGATTATATCAATTTTGCCTTCAGTGTTGTTGCTTTGAGTAACATTCTGGAGAAGTGGGATGTCTGATGAAAAGTAGCTTGCTTATTTGTTGGGAGGCAACAGGAATGGGAGAGCCCATGTCTGGTTTCCCAAATAGCTCCTTCCATACCAAGTTATTTGATGTTCCAGTTGCAATCAGCAGAAACCTCCTGGGTTAGATGTGGTGTAAATGAAACGTGCAGCAAGTAACGGAAGCATAGCAGTCTCTTCACTCTTTGGAGGTCATGTCTGAAGTGTCTTCTCCTTATGTGTGTTCCTGAATGTAGATCTTTCGTTGCTGAGATTCATCAGTGCTGAGCTAACAAGAGGTTACTTCCTTGAACATAATGAAGCAAAATACACAGAGTGGAGAGAGAGAGTATACACATGCATGCGGATACCAAAAGAACTGGAAAAGGTGAAGTATATTTTAAAATTTGTTTTAATTTAGAGATGAAATCTATTGCATTACATTCTTTAAAGAAATGTTTATCAAACACTTTCGCTACTAAAAATGTTTAAACATCTATAATGATTAATTTTTAATGTTAGTAGCTGAAAAGCTTGTGTTTCCATTCTTTGCCTGTTTGCTTGCTGCAGCTGGCAACTTACATTATTAACAGAGGTGGACATAACTAACTTCCAAGTCCAGATGATGACACCAATTCAGATAGAAAGCTGCCTCTGCTCCTTAAAGGAGTAGCCAAGCAAAAGAAAACTTTTTACAGCAGAATGTAATTTTACATCTAATAAAAAAGTTTTGAAGATTTTTCCAGACTAAAATGTTTTTGAGCGTGGGAAGATTTCAGTCCTTTAAAGATACAGTGGTGGATGAGTTTCTCTGTAAGGGTTTTTTAACTTTTCATAGCCTTCTATTTTACTACTTGCCACATTTTCCTGCACCTTCTCTCTCTATCCCAGTGCCATGGCCCTTTCTGAGGCCACCTCCTTTATGTCAACTTAGATATAATTCTGGCCCTGTGGTGAGTGCTGTAGTGTAGAAGAGGGCTCTATTATGGCTTAGCTGTGTGAATTTGTCAGTGGTATGCTCAAGGATGATGAATAAGGCAACACTGGTAGTAAGGTTTGGCTGGGGTGCAGTGTAATGATAGCATTAAAAGTAGTATTGCTAAAGTTCCCAAAACTTCTAGGGATGAAGTTACATGGTAGGACTGAATCAATTTAACTCTGTATTAAAGGAAAAGTCTTGTTTCACTGTTCCTCTCACTCCAGTCTCCTGCCTTATGCATGCTGCTTGTGTTGCATGTGCTGTGGTGCTTGTTGGACCATTCTGAGACTTAAATCAGCTCATAATTTAGCTGTGAATGTTTTGCTTTCCTTGCTCTGGTGGTTTTTTGCTAGGGTAGTTACCTGATTTGCTAGGATAGTTAGCTGAACCGCTCAGCAAGTATTCTTGAAAATTCAGAGTCTACACAAGGGCAGAAGGGGAGCCAGGTAGCTTTGAGTAGGGGTAGAATGATAAAAAACCAGTGAAGGAGGGAGAGAGTAGGATTTCCTTTGTCAGCAGTACCCAGGTTCCCCCTTCAGTAATGTTAAATTCACCCTTGGATCATGATGAGATCTGGTTTTACAAACTTAAATTCACAGTTACTGCAGATTACAGAATGCATGAGTGTGAGATGGACCTCTGGACAGGATATAGTCCAAGCCCTTGCTAAAATTCCATCACCTACAGCAGGTTGCTTAGTTCAGCTGTGAACATTTCCCGGGATGATGCCTTCACATCCTCATAACCATTCCAGTTCATGGAATACTCCAGTTATGTGTAGTCACAGTTGAATAATACAGCAGCTCTACATCACCTACACGCTGATGATGTGGACTGTTATGTGCTGTCTCCAAGCCAGTGAAATTATCCTGAAGGATCATTTCCACAGATTTCCAATAAAACCTTAAGTGTGTAAGAACAAGTCAGGGCCAGCAGTCTTGTATAAGGTTGATGTTATAAGTGGTGAAATTGATGGTTTTAGCATTGTAAATGAAACTTCAGCCTGTACTTTGAATATGGAAGAGTAATGAGTACCGAGTAATAAGGTGGTATATTTAAATTAGCATTAGAGATTATGAAATAAATTTCTTAGTCCTTTTCATAGGCTGAGTCCAGGTTAGTATACCTACTGGCTATATCAAATTTAATCATACTTGTTGAAAAACTTGAAGAAGTATGATGAGCATCTAAAAAGCAAAGTAAATAGTATAGACATCATCACTTATTGAAGGAGTCACTTGACTCTGTGATTCAAATAATTGAAATAAAGCATGTGAGACAGTAGGAAAGACAGAGAATAATTTTCTTAATGGCTTGTATTGTTTATTACCTAATAGTGTAGTTACAGACTAGGAATAAAAATCATAATCAGGTGGAGTGAGAATAAGTGGAGTAATTTTATCAAAGCCTAATCAGAAGATACTCTTCAGCATGTATCTACTACATGTGCATAATTTTATAGTGGGGTGTGACATTAAAAGGGTAGTAGTTTTTGTTGCTGTTCTGAATACCCTTTTTATTTATAGAAGCTAAATAATTTCTAATATAAATTCTACTTCCACTTGAGCTTTTTGTGTAGTTTCAATAGAAGCTTTTCATCGTAATAGATTATTTGTACTAAGTGAAAAGATCATCCATTTTAAGGCAACACTTGTCAGTTGATCTCAGTTGATCTCAAAATTAAACTTTGTGCTCTCTTGCTAAAATATAGTTATGATGATGGAAAAGCTCTCTAGTCTTTTCTGTTAGCTCCTCAGTACCTGGAGTGTAGCTGCAAAAATAGCGTTAACAGAAATGAGTGGAAGGTTCAGTGCTGGTTATGTTTCAGCATGTGCATGTAAGTGTGCGAGTGCAATGTAGTAAAAAATTAGGAGAACAATAATTGCAAATATTAACATGAGCTTATAGAATGTGAAAAAGTGTGATTACATTCGGGCAGAGAAGAAGCCTATCTAAATCAAAGAGAAAATGCAGAGGTGTTTTCTAGATTATGAAGATCCCCTCAAAGTATGGGGCAAAATGACTGGCCATCTTTCTGTTTTACTTGGGTTAAGTAGTTAAAGAAACCCAAACAGATACATGTTCAGCTTCAGTCAGTGCTTGGATATCCAGTTAGCAAATAGTTAACTTAAAGGCATATTAAAATACCACACATCAAGTCATCCATTATTTGTAACTGCTGCTGTTAATTTTGAATAACCTTGCTGAAATTTTAGAAAATGTTACTAGAGATGGGTGGCTGAATGTCAGGGTGGAGACCTTAATGTCATGATGGTATTGAAGTACAGACTGCAGAGTTGGTAGAAATAGTATTACAGGGGAAGGCAACAGCTCGGAGATCATAGCAGCGCTCTTATGTCTGAGTGAGCATCTTACATGGCCTGTAGACAGATACACTGGGGTGTACACTGAAGGGCTGCATGAAGAGCAAGAGCAAAACAAAGGTGCATTTCAGTGCTGTTAGTTACTGAACGTTGAACTAACTGCCTGTTGTGCAAACTGACAAAGAAGGTGTTTTGAAAGGCAGAGAGATTGTGGAAGGTAAAAGTAATTTGTGCTTTGGTTTACTTCCACCCTCATACCAGTGTCTTCCTTTCCTGTCATCAGTATATAGAATTTTCACACATAAATACATAGCTGTCATGGATATCTAGGCTTGTTTAGGGAGTGTTGTTAGTCTTAATTGTATAGCCAGTTAAGCTTGCGTTTTTATGTCCTTTTCCTTGCAGGAAAAATACAGTAGCTTCTGGTTTGACAGAAGCATAAAAATCAGGTAAATCTTAGATACATTGAAAGAACAGATGAAGAAGCGATGGCATGTGGGGAGAGTCTAGTACATCAGAGCTTTCTAATTGCTGAGTGCAGGTGCAGTTTAATTATCATAGAGTTGCTTAGCTTGTGCCTTTAATGAAATGGCTTTAACTGTCACTGTAAATAAAGGATAAACCATTTAAACTGAGGGCAAATGGAAGTTTACCTTTTCATATTTTATATTCTTTGTATGAAAAAGATGGATATTCTCTGAAGGAGTAGTACCACAGCTGTACTTAGCTGTGAAATAGAAAATTAGCAAGGTAAAAGAATATTTTTTCTTTGGACAAGGACGGGTTGGGGGAAGCATATTAAAAAGGAGTTGGGAGGAAAGTCATCATTGGAGACTGAGCTAGTTATATCCCAGTGCAGCTGATCTGTTCATTAAAGACTGAGCTTGGTGAGCTATGCAGGTCTGAGCAAAAGCCTTTGCTTCTTGGACCTTGTGGTGCAGAATTTTGCTGAATAGTCTTCCAAGTGGATAGCATGTTATTTTTCTTACAGTCGAACTGATTGAACAAGTGGGAGTATTGTACTTGGTTAATTAGTCTTATGTAAATGTATTGTTCATAAAACAATATAAAATTCTTTATAAAATTTTTATAACTCTTTATAAACTACTAACATACTTCTGTTTTATTTTTGTAATTTAGTTGATGTTTTTTGGAATCTTTTTGTGCCTGGATGCTTTTCTGTATGTATTCACCCTGCTTCCTTTGAGAGTTTTTCTGGCAATGTTCCGGTTCATCACGTTGCCTTGCTATGGCTTACGGTAAGTTGATTCAAGAGAAAGGTGTAGATACCCTTAAATAACGTTTCTCTGTTATGTGTGTTCTTAAATTTATGGCCTTTCAGTGCCAGTTGAACAAACGATGACTTCCTCCACTGTAAAACAGAACTTTTGGTCTAAACTAGCTAAAGCAAAGGAAGGAGTGCATGAGACCTTCAATCTTTGGCACCAGCAAGTAACTGTTATCATGGTTTCCTTCAGACATACGTTTCATAACAGTGCCACTTAGGCATATTCAGGTTAGTAAGGGACAGAGAGGTAACCTTACCATGTGGTTTTGTTCTTTTAACTAGCATTTATTTCAGCCCTGTTTTAAGATTCCTTAGACCCGAGTTGCTGACTTGGGTCGTATCTTTTGATCGACTCTCTGATCCTGAAACACGAGCTTGATTTTTTTGCAATAAAAGTTTTCCTTATTTCCACAGTAAATTTCGTCCAAAGGATCCATGTATAAAATATACTTATTTTCATTCCTTCAAAAAACTGTATGGGACTGACAAAATGAAATAATACTAAGAAATTTTGGATCTTAACTTGCTTTTTTGTTCAGATCAGTACTAAGAAAAAGTTGGTAATACATAATAATTTTGGTTTGCCTTTCTGGCATAGGCATAGCAAATTGGATAGAATTAATTTCCTTCATGGTAAAGCTTATTATGTAAGCCTTATGTAGCCTGGAAGAAAAGGAGGGTTTATATTGACGTTGTAATTTTTTCTTGAATAAATGAAGACTTCAAGGTTGCATTCTGGATTTCCCCAAACTTACAGTTGATTTACAGTAGCTTTTTTGAGTTGTTTGCATTTGCATTATTAATACTATTTTATATATTAAGTGCTTTTAGGTGCATAGCTTAGAATGTATGTTCTCATTAGAGCAAATGCTAGTGCAGTTGCACAAGAAATAATATTTCCAAGTAGTCTTGAAGTCAAAATGTTTGTACTTGGTGATGCTTAACGTAGGCACTAGGTGGCAGTCTCTAATAGTTTATTGTGCTGTTAATTTTCAGCTGAATCTCAGATTTCATTATGCTAAGAGAGTTTTCCTAGCTGTGTGAAAAATGACAGCTATTTAGTTTTAGCTTGATGACAAAACAAATGATGTGTCTATTTGTACATATCTGTACAGATGTTATTGCTAAACTATTAAAATTCAGGTAAATAGAATGAATTTTAACCAATCATTTGGATCGTACTACTTTTTTTTTTCCTGTTCAGAGTGTTCTTCCTTGTTTCTAAAGTCGGCTTTGCTTTTTCACAAACAAGTTCCCTGCTTTTCTGAAATTACTGTTAACAATTTGAAAGACCAGCTGCTGCAACATTGAAAATACCGTATGCACTCACACACGTGTGTGTGTGTATACCTTTACCCATACCTTCAGTGTTAAGACATTTTTTTAGTGTGTGAGGCAGGAGAGAATCCAGTTTAAATCTATTCAACTAAAGTGTTATCAGGTAAGATGCAGTGAAAGTCAAACTATCTGGACTGAAGGCAGCTTTGTTTTGGTAACAACTCCTGAAACAATTTCTTTTGTCACAGTTTCCTCAAATGTTTATGGAATTTATTTCCCTAGAATTTCTTGTTTGCTGCTTGAGTTCATTAATGTTTTGAAGTTGGTGGCTTTTTGCTGAAAGGTTGACAGTCAGTTCATGCTTATAGTACGTAATGCAACTTTTCAAGATGTGGTGATTCTTACTTGCAAATATTCAGACCCTGCACGTTGATTTCAAGGGCTTTTTTTTTTTGTTTCCTTCTTAGGATTTGATGTGTATGGCAAAAGATTTTGGATTTTATTCTAGTTCAGGAAATAGATGATGTGTTTGTAACAAGATAGAGTTCCATAGGTAAAACGTGTGTAATTAAAAAAGGTACTTACAAAGCAGGTGGCTGTTTAGCTTGCTTTTCCTCACATACATCAAGTGTTGAGAGACATGACTAGTTGTTCTTTGAACCTGCCACATCATATTCCATTCTGTGTAGTAAATAAAAGTGCTCCTCCCTTCATCCTGACTTTTTTCTGAACATCTCAGTGAAGTGATTGAGCAGTGAGTGTTCTGTCTCCCTTCTAGTTTACTCTTCATTTATTTCCTCATAACTCTTCTCTTTTCAGTGTAGACGAAGATTATATTACCCATTGTTTCTTTAAAACAATAAAACCACATTCTATGTAAGATGGGCTGATTCTATGGTATTGTGTGTAGTGCTTAAATGTAGGGGAGTGCTTTATAGCCTCTTCCACATGTTTAATATTCTGGTATACAGAGATCTGAAAGGGAGCAAAGAGTAATGTATCTTAAATACCTTTGTTTCCTTTTTCTGCCGAGGCAGCATAAATGCTTCAGTTTGGCTGCTAAGTTATCATTCCTCATCACTTGATCTTTTGAGTAAATTTATTTCTGTTTATTTGTCAGAGCTATAGTGGTGTTAATACAGTTATTTTAGAGAGACACTAAAACCTCAGAAACTGCAGTCAAAAGAATCTAAGATGGTCAATACCTAAACTGCTGGTTAGACTGCTGTGGTCAAACTGGTAGAGGCGATTCATCAGATTGTAGTGGTTTTGGCAGGTGCAACTTCATTACTGCTATGGTGTGGAAATAGCAGGGCACTCTTAAAAAAAAAAAACCCAAAAACAAAACACACACTTCACAAAATTAAATTACATCTTTTGAAATTACACGGAAAAAAAAGCAGCTCTGCTGTATTTTCTTCTAAGTCATGGAAAGAAGTTTCCTAAATTACTCTATTTCAATCTTGTAAATGGCTCTTGTTTTATTAAAATATTCTTTAACAGCATAAAAGCACATACTTTGCTGGAACAACAGATCTAAGGTAGAGACAGAAGTGGACCTAGAGGAGTTCTCTTCAGAACTATAGTCGTTGATGATAGGTTCTTAAAACCAACTCTACCTGTGGTTGAAAGTTATGGTTTCCTCTTACAGGGAAGGAACATTTTTTTTATTAATACCCCAGACCTACAGATTCTGGGCAGATTAATATCTGTGCTTGTTTTGAAATGCTTTTATAGAGCCAAGATGGGTATTTTCCTTGAAAATATGTTGCACACCAATAAAAGATCTTGTGGGAACATAATAAAACTCTTCTGTATTATTTGAAAAACACCATGGTATGAAACTAAAGATGAATTTTAGTGAAACTCTGATGGGACTCCCAATTTAATTACACTTTGAGGCATTTTACATCTTGTCCACAAAGCAAGAAAGGACTTGTTATGGAAAGTGAGACCTTTATTTTTTTCTTTCTCCAAATTCTAGTTTTCTCAGAAAAATACAGAAATAGATTATGAATTTTCTTACATGTGAAGATTGATTGACAAGATCTTTACATTTCTTCCATGTGGAAATAGATATAGATTATAAAGGTGTTTTGTGTTTTGTTGTTGTTTTTTTTCTCTTTTGTTCTGCTACTTGAAATAAGTGCATTTAGGTGCTGTCAGCAGCATCATTAACTTCAATTGCATTATACATACTTTTTCAAATTGCCATTGCCTTCCTGTGAAATCACAGATGTGCACTTTTCATTAGGAAAGAGAGCAGTATTACTTTGAGAAAGATGCTTTCTTTCTACAGTTTCTTGGGGTGAATAAAAACCAAACCCCCCAAATATACTGGCATTCTTATTATGGGCATTTTTACTTTGTTCATCTTACTGGGTTATTAAATAAATTTGAACCTCTGTTGCACACTTATTCCCAAGCCTTTTCTTTTTTTTTCTTTTTTTGTTTTGTTTTGCTAAGGGTTATAGCTGTTAAATACATAGACTTCCTATTGTCTGGTTAAGTTCACTGAGAAAGTAGTGTACCTGTCCACCAAAATGAGTGGCTTTCTTCCAACCAGAAAAAGGAAGGTGCATTCAGTATTTTTTGTAGTGACCTATCAGATCAAATACTCCTTTCTCCTTTCCATAACAGTGCATAGTGTAGCAACATTACAACCTTCTCTTTCTTTCTTTCTTGTAAATCAGACCGAAGGGAAGAGCACTTTCACTTCCTTTATAGGATGGAATGTGGTGTCACAGGGATTCCTCCTTGGTGAGTAAATCCTGATTTTCTTTTTCCTTTTATGCTGTCAGCCAAATTCACACATCTACATGTAATCAGAAAAAACCACTGATTACAATTGAGTAGTACATCTACAGTAACCAACTTCAAAGGAGTCGGCAACACTTAGTTTTAATAACCACCACATGAAATTGATTCAGTGCTGTTTAGGTATATTTTTGTATGTAACTTCCCATCACTGTGGAAGTAGCTTGTGAACCTGATAGATTAAAAACATTATTTATGTAGTGTGCCTGTGGACCTGCTCAGCCCCATTTAAAATATGATACCTTGGGAAAACTATAGCCCCTGCTGTACTTAGTTTATAGTGCCTTTAGCTTTTCCACATTTATTCCAAGTAATGCCTCAGGTACATAGCTGTGTTTTTGTGTGCTCTTCAAGCAGCTTGTGGGTTTTTTGTAGTGCTCAACATTAGTTTTGCTGAGTTTTGAAAGTTGATTGCCAGTTACATTAGTATTATCCATAGTATCTTAGTATTATCCAGTACCTTAGTGTTAGGCTTAAAGTGTGTTGATTCTCTGCATAATAAAATACAACACTTTAGTGTGTGTTCATTTACTGACTTCAGTTATACTTTGTTTTACTATTAAAAATGAAAGGTTAATGAAAGGTAACTCTAGTTGTCACTTACTTGAAACCTCAATTTTTTTTGTTTATTTTGAGACAGCTCTCATCGGGGCCTAACAGCAAGGTTGGTTTTATTTCATTCTTAGCATGGTCTTGTGCTTTGTTGTGTGCATGTAGAGGCTTCCTGTTGTTTGAGAAATGACATGCCATCTAATCTTGGCAAACTCAGCTCTCCCTATCTTAGAATTCTTAATCTGGGACGTACTTTCATCAGCACATAGTCTGTGTATCTCACAGTTTTGCAACAGTAAAATCCCTCATACTCTAAGGTGCATCTCTTTTTAAAGTCTCAAACTGGATATTGATTTGATCAAAATAGCTTTTCTTCCTGAAGCCAAACTGAATTCCAAGCTTGACCATAACAGTAGAAAAATATTTCCAGTAGAATACTTTGTACATTTTGAAAATTCTTAGTTTGTAGCTTTATAGGCAAGTATACCCTCCAGACAAGCTTTTTTGATTTTTGTTTTCCCTGACATCTGTACTTAGTGTACTAACAGGAAAATACTCCCCTATATGTTAGTCTGATCATTCTTGTTCATGCTTTGTGTAAGATTAGAAACTTGTCATGATAGCATGTTCGTATCTTTAGATTATCTGTGAAACTGATGTTAGATTTTTTTCTGTGCACAGTCTAAAGGAGTAATTGTTTAGTCATCTGAATTATTTGGGTGAGACTGTTAAAATAACCAGTTAAAATGCAGCAAACTGTAAAATGTATGGAATTCTTGTTAGTTTAAAAAAAAACCCCAAACACCACCAAACCAACAGTCAAAACCCAAACAACTCTGCAAGGTGACTTTAAAGACTAGTGAAGAATTGAGGGGCACTAGAAAGCCTGACAAAGTAAAGAAATTGTTTGATAGCGTATGACAGTCTGTGCAGAGTTAAGTTTAAAATAATATATGCAGAGTGCTTATGTATTGAATGCTAAAGTAATTAAGTATTTTGACAAATACACTTGTCTTCTTATTATTTTGTATGCAGTGTAGTGAAAATGTTGCTCATTTTGCAGTGACAGTAATAGATAATTGAAGTGGGATTTTATTTTAGACTTTTTTATACAGTAAGAACAAATTCCTGTTTTTCCTAGGGTGCATTTTATGTTCCAAAAGGTTCAACTACTTTTAAGTTCAATAAGCAAAGCTTATTAAAACGCTTAACTGATCTGGGGGTTTTTGGAAGTCACTCACTTAGTGCATTATCTACTTGTGATTTGTAGCACATTAAAGCTACGTATCAGTGTACTGACATTTATCTTTAATAATGCTCCACTTGGTGTTAGGTGACTGTATTGTACAGCTCTTGGGACAAAAAAAAATAAAGGACTGGTGGGTAGATGCCCAATTAAAGCACTGAAAGGCTTGAGCTGGTTTTGTGCTTTAATATCTTAAAGGAAATATAGTGTGAAATCCAACGTTCTGTACAGCTGGAACAGTGACAAACATTACATACCGTCAGTATGACCATTTCTATGGTCGTAGCCCTTATGAGTGATTGAACCTAATGTCTTTCAACCAGCAGATGGAGGCAGAACTCTTTTTACTGTATGAAAAGTGGGATGTGGCATTTTGAGTATGGGATCAAATAGATACCTTGAAAATGACAGTCAAGTTCCTTAAACTCATTTGTTTAAGGAGGTTGGCAAACTTCTGGTGAACACCATTTTTCACACCAAATGTTTTCTTCCGGGTGGCTGCTTTATGTGTAACTTGAAGTAAGTTTGACTCAATTTTATAACACTAAAGAGTGGATTTTCTTACAAATGTCACAAGACATAATGAAAAAAAAAAATAAAGCATATTTTGGTTTTGTTCCTAAACTGTATAGAACAAATTTGTGGGTAGCCAAAATATTAAGTAGTACTCTAATTTGATAGTATTTTAATTTATTTTATAGAGTAACCAAGTAATTATTACTAACTATTCATAAGGGAATTTGCTTTCTAAAGTGGGGAGGACATCCACAGTTTTCTAAACGGATGAAAGATTTGGATTCATGCTTTCTAAATGTCTCAAACTGGACAAGCCCTAGACTGGAAAGTTGGAAGAATGAATATTAAGCCTTATGAATTGTGTTGAAAAAAGCATATTTTTTTTTTCTGTAACAGAGTGTTTTTCTGAATCCCTGGCTCTCAGTTGACACCAGTCAGTGCATAGTACAACTTTTGCCATACTTTCACTTTGCCTCAAAAGGTGCACGGTGAACAATGAGCTTGCTTGGCATCTCCTTTTGTTAATTGGTTGGTCTGAAACAGAAGCATGCTGTGGTGGAATAGGGAGGTATAGTGGTAAGGGTTGCACATCACTTTCTTATATTAAAATGAATAATAAGCTTTTATCTCCCCTTAAGCAAACATTTGTATAATTATCTTATTTGGAGACATAAGAGTTTGTTTTAGAGGAGATTTTCTGTAAATTAGTAGACATAATGGTGAATGTACCCAAAGGCTGAGGAGTTTGAACATCTTGTTAAGTTCGTGCTGTAGAATATTGAAGTCCCTCTGTATGTTTTTTCTGTATTTTCTTAATTTACTAATTAGCATTACAGTGTGAGAGAGTGTCTGTAGAGGAATATGTGGATTTTCACTCGGAGTTCATGCAGATTGAAGGATTGCCTTGTGTTCACACAGCTCTGTGTACTCAGTGGTAGTAATAGTAAAGTAATACAAGATACTGCATAGTAGATAATCTAAAGAATGGATAAGCCTTATTCTTTACTATGAAAGTACTTTGACATTTGAAGAAGTTTTAGAGGAAAAGTTTGATTACTTGCTAGACCAGTCTGTATAACTAAATGTGGCAACTGGAGGCTTAGCATAATGAAACCACATGTAAAATTTGGTAAGGAGCATCTTGGAGAGCATAACTTGTAGGGCATTTGGATGGCCTTTGAAAGCACCTCAAGCCAAAAGAATCCTTTCTTTTCACTTTAATTATTTTTTGCCATTATTCCCTATGTTCAGTGGTTTCTAGAGTACTAGAGTAGCTCAGCATTGTCTGGTTCTTACTTCTTGGCACCCTCCTTTCAAATGAGATACCAAAAGTGTTATCACCACTATGCTATGTATTTATCATTCATTTCTTATGTTTGTATTGCTGTCACAGCATGGCTGATACCAGCTGATTTCTTTGCTGTTTTGAGATTCTGTAGTACTGGTAGTGTGGATGAATACAGTGTTATGAGATTGTATGTGATACTAATTGTGACATCTGATCACTTAGTGTTCGAAATTGTTGTGAAAGTACTTTCCAGTGTTGGCACCGTTACTGGAGACAATAAGTAGAAACATACATTGAGAAAAATGGATGCAGAAAGTGTAATGGGTAGGCTGAGACTTTTTATGACAGGCATAAAATCACATCAGCCTCTCTGTTTTTATGTGTATTAAACAATTTGGAACAAAGTATAGGAATTGTCACAAATACAGATTGAACCAGTGTGAGCCTGATCATATACTAAAACTGCAGTGTTCAGTTCTCACTTTATTTCCATGTCTTTGTAGGAAATAATTATCCTTATCCATACTATATTCAGAGCCACACCTCAGAAGCCTTTTGTAAATGTTATCAGCCAGTGTAGAAAAGGACCCTGCTGCAATAAAAGTACTTTTGTGGGTATATGCAGTAGTCATGGATAATCTCTTTTGATCAGAAACTTGTTAGTTGTTGACTGTAGATTACTTGCCTAGTCAATATGAGGGGGTCTTTCTTAGTGTGCCTTAGAAGAACACTGGCTTATATTTAAATGCCAGGATATACTTTTCACTTTCTAAGTAACAGTTTATGTAGTCAGCCTTTGCAGTGATCCCTTGTACTGGCTAAGGGTTAGAGGTGCTGAGAGCTTTTCTGTCATCAAACTGAGTAAATTGAAACTGTGAGGATATTTGTACAACTTTTAAAGATGTGTTTTGAAGAAGTTGTCAGAGCATTACTGTTGATTCTGCTTCACGTGAGAAGAGTGGGTATTGCACAACTTTGAATAGAACATTAATAAAGTGTTTTTAATTAAACTTCAAGAGGAAAAAAAGGTTGCAGTCTTCTTGAGGTAGACTACTAAGAAACTAAATCCAAGTGACTTAGAGAGATAAAATTCTTATTGCTTGAATATATTCTACAAAGGCTTAATTCCTGTAAGGTGCAGCAGTCCAGGTTAGCTGATCTGTCCCTTTTGGGCAGCATTTCAGTCAAGCTGTAGTGACACTCTGTTTGTTCTATACACGGTGTATTCCTAAAATACCTTCACCTTTCCAAAGTATAGGAATTAGTATATGCAAGTTGGGATGCAACTTCATATGGCACTATCCTCTTGAGTAGTTTTTGGAGTTGAGATCACCTTTAGAAGAGCAGTTGTGCTCTTGATTGTATGTACTGTCAGAGTTTGTATTCCCATGTGAAGGTTTCTATCTGCCTTTATGTTGGCTTCTACTGAGTTGGTTTTACTTGACTGTAGTCACACTGATGGAAGTTAACACGAGCAGAAGATAGGTTTAACAAAAATCTGGCATGGTTCCTGTTACTGGATGACTTCTGAAAACAAGAAAATGTCTCTTGGGGTCAAAAAGCTACTCTACGCACTTCTCATGTGCTGGATCAGGTTGGATTCCATTATTCACAAAATAGTTCATTTTAATACAGTTTATACAGTTAAAAATATATAATGAAAGGAGCAGTTGCTCTCTGTTGACAATCTATTTGTAATTCTGAGAGTTCTGGAAACTTTTCTCCCTCATTGAACGAGCATGATCTGTTGGCCCATTGTAGACTGACATTGAGTGGTTGTGTGCATGTTACAGTGCATGAGTGCTGTCTTCAGGGCTTTTTTCTTTTGAATGGAAGACAGCTAAAAAACTCAACATATAACACTTTTGTTTAATTTAAATAGAATGAGTCGGGTAGCTGACATTTTTGACTTTATCTGCAGGGGCTGTAGAATACTGTGACTCCCAGGGGTTATAAGTATCTGTTAGGATTTATTTTTTTTTTTAAAGCAGCATGAATTTTTATCAACTTACTGTAAATTTTTTTCCAAACGTTATGAGGTTATGGGAGCCATGTCTAATCCCTGGATAACCTACTGATTTACAGATACAGAGAATGAAAATATATAAGTTGCTTTCTGCTAATTAGTTCTGACTTTTGTGAAACATTATCTTATGTGAAGGCCTTTCAGTGTATATTAAATATACATAAATGTAATAGAAATTATTCTTCTATTTTAAAATATTTTATTCTCAACATTTTGATTTAATTTGAAGACTTTTTAAATGTTTTGCATCTTATTAATAATAAATAAGTAAATAGACAAGTAAACACTGCCTTGCAATGTAATTGTGCTTATGGCTACTGTTGTGGTAATTGAGGCAAAGCTATTTTCTTTCTGTGGTTTTTAGTTTACAGGCTGAAATTTGTAATGATTCATGTAGTCTTCTGGGTTACTTGTGGGACTGTAGATAGAATCAGGATCAACCTCAGGCTCTGATGTAAAATTATTTTCGTTTGCTGCTGCAGACCTGAGAGCTGAAAGAGGATACAGAATTGCATTTAGAACCTGTTCCTCAGCATCTGGTTCCTTACACTGAAATTGAAGATGGCTACTTCATTTCTCTTTCTTTTGGTTGTCGCAAATACAACCTCTGTAACAGAGGAAGTCAAAATGATAAGTAGAATTGGCTGGAAGAGGGAAGGTAAAAAACCAAAGGGCATGCATGTGGAAGATTCTTACCCAACAAATACAGTATTTTAACTGAATGGATGTTTCAGATAAGAGAATATGGTCCTGTTCAGGAGTGTGATCTATAGCAGTGTGTCACAGTCATGGTGTTCCTTATGTGTTGGAGTGAGGGGCAGGGGAAGGGGCAGTAATGAACTGCATTAAAATATATACTTGATTAACAACATCTGTAAATTCTTGTTGACTTGATAACATTTGTATTCTGTGGGTATATGACATTTAGTGGAACTTTTTGCCCTTTGTATTTCAGTGATAGACGTTTGCTACAACCTGCTCAGGTATGTGACATTCTCAAAGGAGTTATATTGGTCATCTGCTACTTCATGATGCACTATGTTGACTACTCTATGATGTATCATCTGATAAGGGGACAGTCTGTCATAAAGCTCTACATCATCTATAACATGCTTGAGGTAAGAATGTTGCCATCGGAATACCAAGCATGCCTTTTTTCACATTATCTAAAATATTGTTGTGCTACAGTATTTGTGATTAGAATATGGCACATCTTATATTCTCTTAAACCTGTGATAATAAGTCTAGATGTAGTGAAACATCAACTTGTGAAAAATCACATCAACTTGTGAAAAATCACATCTATTTGTGAAAAATAAACTATTATGTGGATACTATTTCTTATTGCCTAGTTCCTGAAGCTTATTAATCAGCTTAGCTGAATGAAATTTGAGAACTGGAGATGGAAGAAGAAATGTGGAATGAATGAGGCTTTGAACTCATTGAGTAAAGTAGAAACTATTTATCTGAAGTAGTGATGATCCTGAGATAGAACAGAGAAGGAAGGAAGACATGGAATTTGGTTTATCGTTCTTCATTATGGAAGTATGGCTCTCATTGTATGCAAGGATACACGTTACTGCTTAACCTGTCTCAGTCCTGGCTAGCAGACAAAAGCCTGAGTACATAAACAGTAACTTGAGTGAATATAGTGAAGCAAGAAAAGGCATTCTGGTTTGGGAGGTAAGATATATAGAAATCTGGGGGAAAAAAAACATTTCTGTTAGTGTAAAGCATGAGGTTTTTTTAATTCCACTTCCATCATCAATGATTCACAAAGTAAGTAATGTAGCTACAGTCTTATCTCCATCCTGTAAATACAGGACATATTAACAATGTGACCTCTTAAAAGGACTCAATCAGAGCTTTGTACACAAGAGTTACTTTACTAGGATTCTGGGATCTCTGGGTAATGTTAATGTTTGTTTGAACATCTGTTGTACCTTTGTTTGAAGACTGTTATAACAGAGCTACACTTTGTCCAGAGGCTATTTTGTCTAAAGACATTTTTAGTGTCCTCAAAATATGAAAATATTGCACAAGGAACACAGCTCTAAGTTAAATAGATACCATATAAGCCACCTCAGTTGTTTCTTCATAGTTTTGTTTCCTTTGATTTTAGGTTTGCTGAAAAACATGTACAAATATGAAGCTGTCACTGAGTTACTATGTGGATTTTAGTTGCATTGGGAAATAATCATCTATATATAGTTCCATAATCTGAGAGAGATGTATTACTAAAGAAATCCATGTTCTCAAAATAGTATTTTCTCTCTATTTGAAGAGTGCTTTGTGTCACTACTCTTAAAGCTGAGAAAGTACAGCACTATGTGCTTACCCATAATTTGAAAGAGACTGGAGTGTTAGCTGTGAATTGGAAGCCATGTGCTGTTCCATTTTGAGGGAAGAGAAGCAGCACTGAGTTTCATTGCTGCCTGGCAGAACCAAAAACGTGTGTCTCAGCTAAAAAGTGCTGCCTGAATTGTTTTGGTGTTTGGTTGGGGTTTGTTTTTTTAAGGAAAGGGGAAAGTCTGATACCACTCGTGAAAAATTACATTATACTTTCATATTGGAAATGGTATTTAATTTCCATGGTGCACCATTAAACCCAAGGTGCCAGACAGAGGACATGTGTTGTAAGAGTTGGGGTTTTTTTACCATGGTAGGTTGCAGCCAAAGTATCAGCAGAAAATGTCACGGGATCCCACTGAAAGATCTGGTCAGTAGCCAGCTTTCAGCAGCATTGGCTTGCTTAGACTACTGTGGTGAATATTTTTATGTGTCTTTGCTATTAATGCAAGCAAAGCAACTGTTCTTAAGGAATTGTTAAATACACTTCTTTTAAGTAATAAAGTGCATTTTCACAAGGTTTCAATACAGGAAGGGTTTTTAAATTTGAAATAGCCACAGAGATGTTTACAATGTCCTAATGTTTTCGGCTGTTGGCAAGTCCAGGGAATATTGTCCTGGACAGGTAGGAGGAATGCAAAATCTTCAAATTACGTGCTGAATGCTCCACATAGCCTGAGGGGAGCGTTCAGCACATTTAGCTTAAATGACACTTTTCTTTTTTAGATTCAGACCCACCGGCTCCTGCTCCTTGTGAAGCCCCAGTGTGCGTTACGTTGGTGACAGCACTCACCATGGAAACCTGCTGGAGCCTGGAGCCGGCATGTAGGGTTTAGGTAAGTCCTGTTTGGAAAAGCAACCAACAATATTGTGTGGTGGGTTTTAATACATTCTATCCTGTCAGCTAAGAAGCAAGGACTGTTTAAATAAAAAAGAAAGCAAAGCCACCGTTTTATCTATTAAAACCCTCACAATATTGTGAACAAAAACTTACCAAACTCTAAGCATTCTGTAGTTGGTGTTGCCACACCAGGTGCAGTGACTCAGTGGGTCATCACAATGAGCAGGAACCGAATAACTCAGACACCTTAATTCACAAAATTTAAAAGCCGAAAACAGTATCACTGTAAATATCTCTCCAACTGTGAAGGGGATTTGAGCTTCAGATTTATAATAATCCATCAGTTTATGGTTATTTTATTTCATCGATGATGCTTAAAAGGTAGTTTGAGGCATCTAGTATCATCTGTTTTAATTCAGCCTGCACATTTAAGAAAACTTCAATAAATGCTGGCTTGAATCAGTTTAAGTAAATGCATTCCCTCCCTTCAGAATCTTTACTTTTAGAACGTTTAATCAGCAAAGTCAGGAAATGATCTCAAATCTAGGTTTACTTACGTTGCCCCAAGATTTTCTAGTTAATAGGTATGGATCAACATTTGCAGGCACATCATGTACCTATTTCTGTGTTGCTACATTTAGTTTTAACATGTCCAAAATTGTTTTACAGAATGATAGGAAGAGGAAGTATCAGTTGCCTTTGTTAAGTATAGATAACCAGTTTGTCATACGTAACTATTTCAGTTTGGTTGCATTTGTAAGCAATGAAAGATAACTTTTTTTTCAGCCATTTGCCTTTGTGACACTGAATTTAATTTTTGAAGTGCTCTCTCTGTAGCCCCATGCAACTTAGTTTTAAAGTTACTAAGCTGTAGTACATAGACAGAAAACAATACCTTCCTTGTAATAATCTTCAGTTTTACATGCCTGCTAATGATGAAATACTGAGAGCTAGTGGGACTCCATGTAGCCTTTCTTGTTGTGGCATTGAATTACAAGCCTAGATCGCTGTCTACATTTTTCTTCTCTTTCAAATTACTGCAAGATATTTTTTCCTACTTGTTCATATATTCTTTGGGTTACACTTCAGATGTTCATAGGTTTTTTGTTGTTTTTTTTTAAACTGATTTTCCCTTTTGGGCAGAATTTTCAGTCCCTCCTGATCGTTTGCTGTTGCGCTGTAATACTTCTAATATTGAGTTCTGCTTTAAGCAGAGATTCGTATTGAGAATGTACTCTACTCCAAGATGTAAGGAAACAGTAAAACCAAATTGAATTTCAGTCCTTTTTGTACCTATAAATGTTTGCTCCCCATCAAACATTTGAAATTCACTTTTCGTTATTATTTTCCACCTATTAAACCCAGAGGGATGGTAAAAACACATTTAGGATAGTTGATGCAATATGTATTGCTTTATCAAAGGCTGAAGTTTGAACTATACTTGGATGTCTTCCAAGGAAGCATCTAAGATGACACTTCATGGTTATATGTTGAAAATGCTGTTGAAAAGGGGATTGTAAATTTGAGAAGGAAAGGTGGCTGCAGAGTATAGAAAAGGAAAAACATCCCTGTGAAACCCAGAGTGGGAATGGAATGAGCAAGAAATGGAAAGCAATATATCATGTGAAATGATATTTTTGGATTGAGCTGTACTTACAGGGGCACAGTCACGTTTTGGAGAGAAAAATTCTGCTTTAAGGCAGTAAAAAGTTGTTCTTGTTTAGGTGGCTGATCGTCTGTTTTCTTCATTTGGACAAGATATTTTGGATGCTCTTTATTGGACAGCTACAGAACCTAAGGAAAGAAAAAGAGCTCACATAGGTGTGATTCCTCACTTCTTCATGGCAGTGCTGTATGTGTGTATCCTTTTTATTCAATAAATTGTAAAATTTTGTAAATGAAATTGCACAATAATTCTTCACATTACTTCAATATATTTGAAAAACTGATAGCATTCCTAAATCAGCATTCATTACTACAGGTTTTCAAAATTCATTGAAAAAACCTTTTAATCTGCTTTAAAAAACGTTGGTATTCCACTGCAGCTTTTTTAAAAAAACCTAATGTTTAGTAAAATGAAAACCAATTATCAGATAGTTCATGAAAACTTTGATTTCTGATTTGTATTTGAGTATTTTATGTCACGGGGTCTTGAAGACAGTCAGGTTTTGTTATCTAGTACAATGCTACAAGTACCTAGCTTGAAAATGTTTTCTTGAAATGAAAGAATAAACTCATACATATTCAGGATGCAAATGAGTTTATTGTGAAGTAACCTCATATCAAAGGGATATGGGTGATCTGGAAAGTTTAAGTACTGTCTTCTTGCAAATCTCTTTGACAGGAGATAGACAACTTTTTTGTTGTTAAAACTTTGGAAACAAAATAGGAAATTTGACTTTTGGTGCTATTCAGTACTGTTGTGCAGAAAAACTATTTCCAAATATGCTTCCTTAACCCTGCTATCTACAGTCCTGCATGCTATTCTTATAATGGTTCAAGCAACAACCCTTAACGTGGCCTTCAACTCCCACAATAAATCACTGCTTACCATCATGATGTCCAACAATGTAAGTATGTAGCCTTGTTATATAGCTACCCTAAATTTTTTTCCAGGATGTTTTGTCTTTGTTCATCACATGTCTATTTGCATCTTGAATGTCTGGTTTGTTTTTTTTTTAATATCACTTTTTAATCAATAAGAACTAACTAAATGTTTCTCGAAAATTGCAGTTTGTTGAAATAAAAGGAAGTGTTTTCAAGAAGTTTGAGAAGAACAATCTTTTTCAAATGTCCAACAGTGGTAAGTGTAGCTGTCCTAATCAGAGCAAAATATGAAATGAGAGGTGACTTTTTAATGTATTTGTTAATATAATATTCATGCTAAAACAACTTTACTGCGGGGAATTGCAGCATTGTGAATTGAATTCATCATCTTACCTGTTACTCTTTGGTTCAGTAGGATGCAATTTAGATTCTGCTTTCTTGAAGACTGTTTTTCCTTAAGTGGCTAGTTTTCATTTGAAGTGCTAAAACAACCTCTTGACTGTGCACTAAACTTGTCATTAAGTACAAATTCCCAGTTTAAGTTATGATGCTTAAAACATCCATGCTTTCAAGCCTCTAGTGTCATCTGTGTTTTAAAGAACTTAACTTTCTAGTGTGCTACACTGACAGTGACCTTAGAATTCGTGGTGTTTGGCAGTTCTGAGGATGGATTCTAAAATACTTCCTCTCCCTAAAAAGAATGTAATGGTGAAGTAGCTGGCTTTTGAACAAAATACCAGAGATTACTGTAATTTTTGAGAAGCTAGCAAGATAACAGTAGAGGATCCTTGGAAACACATTATGCTTCTGGTACTTTTTAACTGTAGTGCTGCTTAATAGGAAATTTGTGAGCTGTACTCAGTGTGTCTCACGAGGCAAAGCTGTTACAGGTATCCTTTGGAGCTTTTTCTAATACTGATACCAGCCACCTGAAATATTTGTTGAATTCTTGGTTTCAAAACTAATAGAGATTACACTTTTGTGGTTGTTCTAGAGTTTCTTTGCTGTATTATTTTCTGATCTTTAAACACAGTTGTTTGTGTTACGTTGTGCATCTGACTGTTTTTGGTCAAAGCTATACAGATAAACTAAAAGAATATGTTTTTTTATTCCAGCTCCTAATTTTTAAGCCAGATAATTCAAATGTTAACAAACCCTTGAGATTAAAAAGTTGCTGCTTATTTAAAAATGGAGGATTTGTATTTTTTTTATCAAGAGCTAAACTGTCAGTGGGCTTGTTTCAGGTTTTGAATTGGCTACTGGTGTGATTTTTGTCTAATTCACCTGCAAACCGCAGTGATACTACGTGCGGATGGTAATTGTTCTGTGATGCTTTGGGTGAAAGACTATTTAAATAAACATGTAACAGAAAAAATGCCATCGTAGAAGTTCTTAAACCACCCCCCAAAAATAGTCTTCCCAGCCAGGTTGATAAGGTGTTTATTTTCTGTATTTTTGATTCCAAGTTTTAAATACTTAAATACTTTTCATTTAAAAAACTTAACTTTACAGTGACAACATGTAAAAGTGATGGTTACTAAAATATTGACAGAAAACATAGATGAGTTACAAATTTTCTCTCATTAATCACAATACTTGTAGCAAATAGCTACAAATATGCACCCAGCTCCTACTGAAAGGTCAGGCCTCTTTCTTGATTTAAACACTGAAATAAATGATGGACTGCTATTAGAAATGGTTACTAATTGCCTCCATAAAGAGCACCTGCAATAGTATGCTAGAAGAAATGTATATCAATAGTTTATTGCTAGACATTTTTATTGAAGACCCATAATGGCAATATCAGGTCTTCCTTTATCACTTGGTGGAAAAAGTGATAGCATTCCCTACACAATACGGGGATGGAAGCAGGTGAGCACACACACAGGAGAGTGCACAAGCAAGCTAATGTATTCCCTTCAAACAGATAACTTTTCCTGGAACCCTTCTCAGCAGGATTATGGACAGCAGTGTTTTTCATCTCATAGATAAATAACGTAGACAGACGGGTTCTTAGGAGGGATTTTCACCTCTTTTGAACTTGAACAGATTTACTGCATCACAGCTCAGTGAGGATCAGCATTGCTTCAGTTCATGTATCCTGATAACGTTGTTATCTCTGAAATGTTTTACTTCCCGTAGCTTAAACGGTAGCGCATTTGGTGTTGACATCCTGTGCCACTGCTACATCCTGCCCTTTGAACTGAGGCTACTGTGGTCCTGTGGACAGAGCTTCTGGTTAGCCTGTGGAGTGCCTTGTGCATCCTAGAACACAGTATGCTTAAACTGTATGCCAGGACTGACACTAAACAAGGCTAAAATAAAGCACTACATATAGGTTCCTCCATATGTTTCCCACCTTTGTCTGTGGGAAACTTCTTCCAGCTGTTTTCTCAGGTCTGCAATCTGTGCTGCAGGACCACAATGGCAACAGTAGCTGATGAGGCTTTGACAGGCTGTATGCATGCCCTTGTGCCCCAGCTTTTCTGTTGCTCTGCTCAGAATATTATGGGTTAAATGAAAAACGGTGAAAACCAAAAAGGTGCTGCTTAGGACACAGAAGCTACATATACTAATTCTTGGGGGGTGAGAAATAAGGTCAATCTCAGAAGTATCTGAGGAACTCATGAATAGGTGAAACTTCCTCTTTATTTAACATGTTAATCAAAAGAAAAATATGAACTAGTGGAGAAGTAAGATATTAATGGCCTCAAGGACAGACATTGTGGTCAGGAGAAGTTGCTACAAATAGAATTCAAAGGCAAGTAATGTTGTGAACAGAAGCATGAAAATAGAAAAGACCTTTTGGTTGTACTTGAAGACACGTCATTTATCATGCATTGAAATACCTTGCTGAGCTCTGCATGATATTGAAGGCACTACACAGCAAGACACACTGGGATATGAAGTGCCACCAAACTACCAGTTTAAATCTGGAAACTGTGAAATAATCTTCTCCTGGCATTGGGCTCAGCACTGGCTTGTGGGTAACACACTGATGTGTTGCTGTAGTGTTTTTCCCCAGTAATTCCTGTTTTGGACTTAGTGTCAGTGGAGTCAGTGATCCTTCTCACCTTTGTATGGTCACTTAATATTCTGCTGTGACAGTTAATTCATTAAATCTTCAGGACTGAAAAACTGTGAATCATCTATATTAGAAGTAATTGACCAGACCGTGACATATGCATTGGTCACCCAGTTATCTAATAAAGCCAGACCTGTTGTCTTTGAAGTGTAGGCCATCAGCAAAGATCTTAGATTTTGAACAGCTGCTAGAAATTCCAGCTAAAGTGTACATGGGAAGTATATAGTATGATCTGCAGCCAGACTTCCCTATTAAGGCTAGAGTTTAAGCACTGTATTATAATGCAGTCTGTATGTGCTGATGAGAGACCAGTCAGGGAATCAGTGTGTCGGAGTTACTGATAGATGCCAGCTTCTCAATGCTTAGGAGCATAAACAGTGAGAATTTTAATTGCTTGTGGAGGGAGCTGAAGACCTTTTCAAATGTCCTCAGCCTGTGGTTTTGGCTGTTATTTAACCCTGTCTTACAATGGCAAGGGTTATTTAAGCTATACCATTTTCTAACTGAAAAGGCTCGTGATTTGCTCATCACCAATGCTCTGTGAGATAACATTTGGGACTGAGTTGAAATGGCTTATAACAGTATTATTAAGGATTCTCACGAGGGGAATGAAGAAAAGATGCAGTTTTCTTCACACTGCACTCATCATGCTAAAGCAGAAGAGAGATTTCCTTTTGCCAGTACCTGTGCTTTTCCTAACTGAACACTAGGGCTGCAGGCTTGTGTCCCCAGATACACCAATACAGTAATTTATTTTCCTTTTGTTGTTGTTCTTTAAGAGCATGAAGTGTGTCAGTGTGAATCTAGTGATCTAGTCTCAGTTGTAGCAATACACAGTACAGCAGATTCCCCCCACCTGTTAAAAGTGGTGTGCATATACATCAAATGAGTTGTTAATAAATAATGAAAGGTTATCAGTGCACATTTTGTATTCTGAGATTTTAATAGGGATTTAGGAGTGATTACTGTTGGTTGTTTTGTATATCCTGAAGCCTTTTTTGCTCTTGGCTTGAGGGTGAGGAAATGACTTCTGAATCATTTGGGTTTGCTGTTGAAGCTGCTGTAAAATGCCCTTTCTCCCTTGCTTGCATCACTGAGAATCAGTTGATGAGAGGGCGAGGATGAAGAGAGAAGCAGACACACGCTTCTCGCTCAGTGGCCTTGAACAGCTGTGGCTGCAGAGATTAGAAGGGAGCCCAGTGAGCACAGGAAAAATAGATATCAACTTGTCATCCAGTTTCAGAAATTTCTGGGGGGAAGAACGTTTATTGTTACAGCATAGAAGGAAATTTAAAGCCAAAGATGTCCCTTAATTTAATCCTGTCAAGTGGCAGTCTTAACAGGTACTGAGCAGTTAATAAATGTCTGAAGGGTTGACTTGAGACATGCTTTAATGTTCAGGCCTTTAATTAAGGTTCTTCCTTCCAACTTGAGAATGTCTTTGTGTACACACCTCCCTAGAATCAGAAGTGACAGAGATGGGGATCTGTGAATTGCCTTACACGTTGCTGATCAATGATGTATCATGGCAGTGCAGAATTATGATATAAGATTTTTTGGGGCAGAAGTCTGAAAAACTCAGTGATTTACTTTCAAGTCACTAATAGGTGTGATAAAGAATGTAGATCAAGGAGCACTAGACTGCCTATTAATCCATTGGAGTTAGCACTAAATGAAATTTCATAACCAGATTTACCAGAAAATACTGTGTTCTGATAATTTAGGTGGTACTTGGTGAATTCAGAGGCATAGATCAACATACTTGACTTGTTGGAATGGTATCGGCAGGAAACCAAGCAAACATGATTAGGTCTTTGTCCTCTTTTTTTTCCTGGGTTTTAAATTTATCTTACTGAAGGATTTCATGGTTTCTTTCCCCACACATACACAGCTGCTTCTGTTTTAGAAACTTGTGCTTTCTCAAGCCTGTCCCCAGCCTGTACTGAGATGAGTTTATGTACCCTGAAATGTGCCTTTTTACACGTGTGCATGCAGTCTCATGCTGCTTGACTTCTGTGTGCTTTTCATTTCCTCTCCTGGAAGAGTTTCCTTTCTACTCCTTTCCTTCAAGCTTGCCAGTATTTTTTAACTCTTTTTTTTAAATGAGGGATATCATAGACCATGGCAACTGCAGCCATAAACGTTGGTGTGGGTCTGTAGTCTGAGATGATGGAAGCTGCTGACACAAAATCAATAGCAAATACATTTTTGGCCAGCTCAATCATTGTGTGTTCCGATGAACGTTTCTACTTCTTCTGTCCTTGTTTTCTTTCAAACTTGACTAAAATCAGTAGGTAGAAGCCTATGGAATATTTGAAGTACTTAAGGAGATGAACCCTTTGGATTTGGGGATGACTTGCCCATAAAGTTACTGCTAAGGTTACTAAAACAGGTGTAGCAAGCAATAACGATGTCTTCACTGATTTTCACAATATTTCTGTCACTTAAAAGGACTTTTTCAGACTTGCTAATTTGTGTTGACTTTAGGTTTTATCCCATTTGACAATCATACAGTTTCAGCCTGCTGTGCCTTTTAAAGGTGGCATTGGGAAAGGCTAGTAGGAACTTAGTGTTGATAGTTGTCTTCCCCTCCCCTTTACAACTGGACCCAGTATATTGCAATTTGAATATCTGTGATCTGTAGAAAACTGACAGATAGCTGTATTGTCTCCATTTTTGCACCAGGAGGTGCTGGTTCTTTTTGAATCCCATAAGAAAACTACAGACTCTGTCAAGAAAGATGACTCTTTTATTAATGTATTAGAAAAGGTGATAGCAAGTTACAGCTGAAACACCACCTGATGCTGGGAACCCAATTGATGCAGCATCAGGCAGACGTCTAGTCAGGCATATGACAGAGATCCTGCCCATGGTGAGGTTCCCAGCATCCCCTCCCCTCAAATCCAATCAAATAGTTTGTGGAAAAGATTGTCTAATCCAAGACTTAATAAAAGATGGAGCCTTAGAATGAATAGATATATATGTTTGCAAATAAATGTTTCTTTGAAGTTGACAGCTTTTCTTTTTAATTTTTTTTTTTACTAGATATAAAGGAGAGGTTCACTAATTATGTGCTGCTACTAATTGTGTGTCTAAGAAATATGGAACAGTTCTCATGGAATCCAGGTGAGTGAGTTAGAAGAAGAAATACAGAATGACAAACTCCTGTGCTGTCAGCTATATCCCTTGCTCAATCTGAAAGGTAAAGGTAACCAAGACATTTAATTTAGGAATCTTAATTTGTCAGACACCTTAGATTCTCATTTTTCTATTCCTGGCTTTTTTGTAAGAGTGCTTATGTTCTTTCTGCTAGAAGTAACATGCTGTTATGTTACAAATATGCATAGTAATGTTTCAAGTACTATCTTGAATAGATTTTTTTCCCAGCTCTTCCTTTTCCTTGGAGTACATTGAGGATGAAGGATCCCCTAGAGAACTTTTTATGAGGCTAAGAGATTGGAATTTGATAGATTATGTTAAAAATTACAATTAATAATTTAATATTGATTATACTTGTGATTTTTTTATCTCATTGGATAAATATTGAGTTAAATTAAAACTGTTGCTTTGATAGTTTTCAACCCTGATCTGTGTGATATGTTTTGCTTGAATGTTACCAGTCTACCTGAATTTTACCTTAGAGCACCTGCAATTTTAAATGATTGTCTATTCCTCATACCTACTGAACATCTGTCTAGTACACCTGCAAAAGTTGTCTTCTGGTATCTATAAAGCTTTATGAAGTGAAGGCTTTAGAATGTGCTTCTACTTGTGGTGTGATTGTGTAGTACTAGTAGGTTTCTAGAACAGCAGTGGTATGGACAGGAAGTTGGATGTTACATGCTGAGTGGTGATGTGAAGTTAGAGATTCTTCAGGCTCCTGAGGTCTTTTCACTGTTGAGTAAAAGT
The DNA here is from genome assembly GCF_964237585.1 of Gallinula chloropus. Taxonomy (NCBI): domain Eukaryota; kingdom Metazoa; phylum Chordata; class Aves; order Gruiformes; family Rallidae; genus Gallinula; species Gallinula chloropus. Next base: position 6,058,681 of record NC_140092.1, on the reverse strand, counting down.
GTTACAATTTTTGGTTTGTATACTGGCATGAAATTAAATGGCCTGACTTGTTTCTTCCCACCCTTCAGATCATCTTTGGGTATTATTCCCAGATGTTTGCATGGTGGTTGCCTCAGAAATTGCGGTGGATATTGTGAAACATGCCTTTATCACAAAATTCAACGACATCACAGCTGATGTAGGTATTCTGTTGGAATGCTGAGTGCTTTTTTTAAGTAGCAGTTTATTTTACTAATATTGTTTTAATGTTAAAATTGATTCCAGTGCAGAAAATGTAAAAATTGTTATTTTCATCTATAAGATATCATTTGGGAAAGCTGGGTAACTTCCTGATACAATGTACTTGTGAGGATCTTTATAATGTGGAACAAACACCTCTGCTTCTAAACTAGTTGTTCCAGATTCATAAATTATTAAAAGTGTTGTGTAACAGTTTGAATAATAACCAGAGTTCTCATAACTCACAGGTCGGTTTGTGATCTCTGGTTAAACTGACAGAGGGTTACTTGTTCCACAGTCTGAACACACCTGGTGCCTTTTCTGAACAGAATGGGTTGTAGGTTAAAATTCAGGATTTAGGACAAACAGATATTGTGAGGCTGCAGAATCTCTGTTCTTGTATCTGTGTTAAAGGTGGAATCTAAAATCAGGTGGGTTTTTTACTGTCCCTGGGGCTCTCACAGGAAGTAGGTTATGTTAGTTTCCCATTCCTGGAATGTCTTAGGCCATCTATTTTCTGCAGTCTACATTTTCTGCAGTTCTTCTTTCAAAGTAGCAAATGAGGTTATGTTTTGTGTAGAGCAGTGTGATGCACTGAGCATTTGTCTTGCCTATTGTGTGAATTCAGATGCACTTGATAAATGTGTGATGAAATGAGGTAGCATTTTACCACTATTAAAACCACTTTTCAGGAAATGAGATCAGAACTTGGAAGTGATATATTTTTCAACATCTCTGAAGTAACTGCATTGTACGGTCTAGAAACAAGTTTAATAGATGTGCTTAATAAGCTCCCTGATGCTAGAGGCTTTTATACATGCCCTACTTTCATAGAGAGAGTGTGGAAAAGAGTAATAATGAAGTCATGATGGCCAAAACTGTAGCATGCTTCAGTGTGCTGAAACAGCTGGAGGAAGGGAGTAGTGAGAGACAATTTTACATGGACTACTTAACAAACTATTTTTTTTGTATGAAGTTCTACAGATTTATGGCTGCTAGGTCAGACTTTTTCAGAAGTTTTGAACACCTTCAGTGCAAGTTTTCCTTGCCACTTATCCTTAACATGGATGCTTTTCTGTCTTAATATGCAGAACTGTTTTAAAGAGAAAGAAAAGCTTCTGATACAATCAGCTTTCTTCATGGAGTCATTTGCTTAGTACATAAGGAAACTCTCATTTGTTTAATTTTAACCCAGTGCTACCTTTCAAAGAGCTTAAAGCAAGTCATGAGCTGTAGGAAAAAAGTAATAAATATTTATCAGTGTGTTTCTGATGTCCCTGAAATTCAGTAAATGCTTTACAAAGTCTGGTTCAGTTCCTAAGTTGTTTGTTCTGTACATATGTGAGTTACATTATTGCAGGGTGTCATATATATGAAGAGTGTAGTTAAACCTCAGAAAAACTGTCTGACTCCTTCAGCCTGTACATAAGTATTTATAATGTTTTTACAGAAATATTTTATTAATATCTCTGTTGCTTCTTTAAAGTGTGATAACAAATTAATCACACATCTGATCTGCTGGATTTTTTCCAGGTCTACAGTGAATACAGAGCGAGTCTTGCGTTTGACCTTGTGAGCAGTCGACAGAAGAATGTAAGCCTGAAAATCAAGGCATTTTCTTGTATTAGCCAACATAATTAGGCAGGGGAGAGGATATGGGAACCAAGTCCTTGCAGAAATACATACAGAACTTTACTCTCCTATGGGACTGAAATTCTACTCTTCTTTTTTAAGAAGAGATAGGAATAATATAAAGTCACAAATATTCCTGCTGTCTAGTTGTTCAGGTCAGTTCAGGTGTTAATATATTGTTGAGAAGCTTCTTCCAAATATATCTGTAGTCAGGTGATGGTTGCAACAACTTTGACTTTTTTTGAGATATATGAGAAGCAAGCAGGCTTAACAAGATACTCTTGGTAAAATGTAAAATTACTTTGTTTTCCATTTATTGGATCAATGTACAGTATTCACTTGGAATTTATACTGTTTCTTCACAGACAGTGTGAACAGATGTATAGGGATTTTTGTACCATGCATGTTACTGTTGCAGTGTGGGTATGCAGAGAGAACACAGACTGCTTGTGTTTAATATGTTTTTTGGAAGACTACAGCAAAACTTTAACTGCCTGTGAGTGCTCTGGATCAGTGCTCTATTAAATGAACTTTATTATAAGAATTTATATCGTTTTCTTGCATGTTTAATAACTATTGCTGGGAATGTAATATACCTCATCGAGTAGCTAGACATCTGCAATTACAAGTAATTAATCATTAACAAATTATAAAATAAAAACCCACTTCATTTATTAGTTCTGAAATCTGCCATTACTGTTTCTAAGGATCCTCTGTGGAAAATGAGTGCCTGTATGATGCTACCTAACTTTGGCATGACGTTCAGTACTGTGTGAAAGCTGTCATGCAAAGGAGTTGTATTTTGAGATCTCAAATGTAAACATATTGTCAAAATTATATTAGCACAGTTATCCTGGGGCTAATTAGAGATGGTTTTAGAATTATTTAAAATTGCTAGTGGGATGGATGATTGTTCTTTTATCCCTGTTATGGGTTTTTCTGTACAGTATTTGAGGATCAAAGTCAAATTAATACAAAAAGCTCTCTAAGCTGGTTACAATGTACAGATGAAATATCAGAGCGCGTTTGGCTTCAGTATCCTAATTGCTCTCGATTTAGAGATTTGTATTATACTCAGTTGCTCTTGATTTAGAGCACTGGGGCTAATCTTGCTGGTCATGGTAGTATTACATTTTGTCTGAGAGTACAGCTATCTGCATTTGAATTTCAAAATGTGAATAGGTACGCTTTATACCAGTATAGTGTTTGTTGGCAGATTGATTCTTATCTAGAGAGGATGTGCCAAGCTAAAGTAAGCTCCTTCCTTTGCATAAGTAACTCATTATTCTTCCTTCTTTTTCCCTAGGCATATACAGATTATAGTGATTCGGTTTCCAGGAGAATGGGTTTCATTCCTCTTCCACTGGCTGTTTTAGTAAGCTGTCTTTTCTATCAGCTTTCTGCCAATAAGATGGAGAATATGTGCCTGTGAGATAGCTAGCTCATTTTGATGTGTTGAGGATGAAATGATCACCTTAAGTAACTTCAATATAACTTATATCACATACTAGTTATGGCTTTGACAAACAGTAACACAGTGACAACCTTTCATAGAAAATTGAATATATATTAAATGTGTAGTATTTATAAGCACTTGAATTGTAGCAGTGGAATTAAACTACATCTGTGCTAATTAAACATCTCTTCCTTTTGGCAATTATCCTGTTCATTCATTCAGAATAGACAAAGCAGCTGGTTGCCAGAAGGTTAGCAGTAGTGTACTAAGTTGGGGGGTTTTTTAGGTTTTCATAGGAGTCCTTGTGGCTGTCCCTGTAATGGTATGCTTAGTGACTAAGTTTTCTTTTATATGGGGCACTGAACTACTGAACTGTTGTAGAATACATGATTCTGAAATGCTTGACCCTGCTACATGGACATGCTGCTATAAAATGAATCATTTCATTACTGGGATCATGTCCACAGGCTGTCTGTACTGAATTAATTATTGCAGAATGTTGTCTAGAATTAGCTGCTCTGGCCTTCCCCATACACACGTGTAGAAAAGCAGTAGCCATAGTATGGGGAGTGTCTTTGCTTTGCCAGCAGATGTGCTGATTTTTAATTTTCTTGGAAGAATATTAATATGAATTAGCTTTTAAATTGACCCATGAAGATGAAAAAAAAAAATTACTAGTTAGAGGCTTTGCCTGGTTTTTACCCAGGATTTAAACACACCTCCTCCTCAACCTTCCATCCCCCAAACCAAGCAAACAAAACAAAAAGAGGCCTTAACCACAGAAACCTGAAACAACTATGATCATCATCATGATTTCTTTTATAACTAATTACAGTACATCCAGTGCAAATTCCATTGAAGTACTTTTTTCAAGTTCATTGTGTTCTGGTACAATATCCTGGATACTAAGAAGCTTGTTTTAAACTGAAGTGCTTGCTAACTTGGGACCCTAACTTGAAATACTGAAGTAAGCCTGAGATTTCAGGATCATTCTTAGTGAAGTTTGGTATTCATATGTCTAGTCCACAAAACAATTTTGTATTCAAAATGTTAACTCAGCTTTCAGCCCTTGACTTTTGAGGAGGTGGTTTTTTTGCTTGTGACTTTACTTGGAAGTCAGTGGTGAAGGAAACATCAGACTGTATTTTTGGCAAATCTGCTGGTATAATACTTACTCATCCCAAAGTCTTGAATAATTAGCACTACCAAGGAGTGCATTGGAATAGATAACTGTTAATGTAAATGTTTCTACTTGTGTTTGAATTTACCAAGTAAGAAATATCTTAAGTATAGCACACAATTATTTATTAAATGTTCTAATTATTTAACTTTTATCCTTAAAACAGCTTATCAGAGTCGTAACAAGCTCAATAAAAGTTCAAGGAGTCTTAGCTTATGTTTGTGTTGTGCTGTTCTACTGTGGGTAAGTAATCAAAAAGTATTTACTGTTATTTAATCAGATATGTGAAAAAAAAAAAAAGCTTCTGCTGATACTTCTCAGTGTAAGTGTAAACAGAGATTATGTTCAGTAGAACATAAGTAAACCACTGAGGCTCATAAACAAATTGGAGTGCAGATTGGTCCCTAAGCACTCTAACTGCATTTGGGGTATTATAGCCCTCAATAATTACCTTCAGTAATGAAAATAACTAATGGAAAAATTATGGGAAAATTGGACAGACAAGCACCATACCTCTGTGTAAAAGGGAAAATTGAATTGTAAGGAATGAAACTTTCTGTGAAAAGGTTCAATATGCCAACAAGAATAAGCATTTTAAGTGCTCTGAGCAGATCATGAATTCTGCTCTTGGTGGTTAAATGTGAGGTTTGTTTGAGTTAGGAAACTGCTTTATGAAAAACAAGTAAGTGCAAGGCTCACCTTGCTGGGCAGGATGGAGTCAGTAAGTAATCTTAAGAAATATAATGTCCTATGGCAATTTGTTTTCCAAAACTGCTGATTGGCAAACATCCCTCCACTGCCACCTCAGTTTATGCTTGTGGCTTCTTTAACTTCTCACCAGTTGATACGTTCTTCTCAGATGTGTTTAGTTGTACTTCACATCCAGTCTGGTTTGCTTGTCTTGTCACCTGCTGTAGACTGTATGGGGATGACCAGTTTCTAGGAAAGCTGCATACTGAATTGTGTCAGCATTTGTTGTCTCAGTACCAATTGATACTGAAATCTGCCTCAAATCAATCATAAAGAATTGAGTGATTCAGACCGCTGCAGCACAGGGAACGTGACTATGGTATTGTGGGAATAGCTCTTCCAGTGCCCTAACAAGTTGTGCTTGTGACTGAAGGAAACAAAACCTGGGAAGTAAGAGACTTCTAGGTCTGGGGCAGTGGTTCAGCCCATACACTGGTGGACAGGAGGCTGCTGTCTTGCCTTCTGAAAAGAATGGGATTACTACATGTTTTTTTATCAGTGGGTGGACTCTAATTTGATCTTGATCTGCAAAAAAGGAACAACTTGATCTGATGTGTGTGTCCAGCCTGCATTGTGGTAGAGACACATCTCTTCAGTGTCAGACAACTGGGAATCTGAGAGATTGCATGTAGGCCAAACGTTGAACCGTTAGCCATATTCCTCTGGGCCACACTGGTTTCTTCCCAAGCGTACCACATGCTGTGCTCATGTTCTCCCAGTAGCCAGCTCTATATACTTGAAAGCACTAGCCCCTGATCATCACACTGAAGCTGTGGTATTCCAAGCTCTGCACCTTCATTTTGCTCTGTGTTTTTTCCTGTTTCCCAGTATATGTTGTGTTTCCCTACATCTCCTGTTCCAGTGCTGCAGCACAGTCCTGGGTTTTTACCTGCCTCTGGCTTGGAATGTGAAGGGCAGAAAATAATGTGATTAACATGAAAGATTAAATGCTGCCCTTTGAAGGCACAAGTCATCAGAGTAATTAATTTTGATCATCAGAATCATAATTTGATTTATTTTGTCCTTATTAAAAAATTGCCACACTTTTTTACTTCAGCCACGATCTCAGTTTTGGTGCTAACTCACCACTTGCACCTTTCAAATAATTTGTGTTCAGAAGATAAATTTCAGGTTTTCATCAGATAACTGAGAAAAAAATGTGATAAAGTTTGAAATAGGTAACCAAGCAAAGGATCGAGACTGTAGAGTGTGCTGGTTTGTATTGACATTTAACTGTAATGCTTTAAGTCTTGCCTAGCCCCAGAGACCTGAGTTTTCTTCTTTGAGGGTTTTGAACAACTGAAAACTTAGATTGTTGTTAGAAATTTGAGCCTGGGGTAGACTGGCTGACAAGAATAAAGGAGAATTGCAAGAACATCTTGCATAATTTTCCGCAAGAAGCTGGAACTGATACAGTGAAGTGTTGATTTGTGGCCTTTTCAACTTCTGATCTCATTAAATCACAGTTAAATCATGCTGTAAACATCTTTCAGAACAAAAGAATGTTGCACAAAGTGTAGGGAAAAAAAATCTAAAGCTTATTAGAAATGGAGGAGAGCTGCTGAACTCTGAGAAAAATACCTGTTCTGATAACCTAATAAAATTGGAGAGAATCATGGCTTTCAACTTGTATAAACTGATACCATCTTTGCCGTTGCTTGGATACTAAAATGTCAGTTTCTTCTGAGTACTGAAAGTGGTCTACTCTGCTCCTTCTTCCATTTCTGTAAATTTCCTCTACAAGTAAAGGTGATGCATAAAATTCTCTTAAAAGTGCAGTGTACTTTGTTTTGCAGTCTGGCAAGTTCTGATTGCATTCGTGCAGCCAGAGGTGGTGGAGCTGCTGCTGAAGTATGCTTGGGTCACCTTATGATGAGGCCGTTAGACCCACTCCATGGGTTTTAATCTGTGAATGTTCACTTGAAGTCCCCTTTTTAATCTGTTAGTGATGTACATGATAAACAGATCTTTACAGAGTGGAGAATGAATTTAGAGTTTGCATTTGGCTCACTTCTGTTACATACTTTAATTGCATGAAGAATGTTTCTGTTCATCCCACAGAATACATCACTATTTCCTTCTTCTATACTGAGCCTTCACCTCTGGAGTGGATGCAGAATTACAGAATAGTTTCGGTTGGAACGGACCTTCAAGGTCATCTATTTCCACCCCACTGCCTTGGGCAGGGACACCCTCCACTAGACAAGGTTGCCCAAAGCCCCATCTAGCCTGGCCTTGAACATTGACAGGGAGGGGGCATCTACAATTTCTCTAGGCAGCCTCTTCTAGTCTCTTACCACCTTACAGTAAAGAATTTTTCAAATATCTTATTTAAATCTACCCTTCTCCATCTTAAAACCATTTTCCCTTGTCCTATTACTGCTTGTCCATGTACAGTCCCTCTCCAACTTCCTTATAGGCCCTTCTTTAAGTACTGGAAGGCTGCTGTAAGGTCTCCCTGCAGCCTTTTCTGATGGCTGAACAGCCCCAACTCTCAGCCTGTCCTCATACCAGAGGTATTCCAGCCCTCTGATCATTTTTGTGACCCTCCTCTGGACTTGCTTCAACAGGTCCATGCCTGTCTTGTACTGGAGACTCCAGACCTAGACCCAGTACTCCAGACCGGCTCTCACAAGAGAAGAGGGGGAGTCCTACTGGTCTCTTTTGATGCAGCCTAGGATATGGTTGGCTTTCTGGGCTGCAAGCACACCTTGCTGAGTTGTGTTGAGCTTCTTGTCCACCAACACTTGCAAGTCATCCTCCTCAGGGCAGCTCTTAATCCATTCTCCACCCAGCCTGTAGTTAGTTTTGCTTGGGGTTGCCCCAACCCATGTGCAGGACCTTGCACTGGGACTTGTTGAACTTAAATGTGGTTTGCATGGGCCCACCTCTCCAGCCTGACAAGGTCCCTCAGGGTGACATCCCTTCCTTCCAGCCTGTTGCCTGTATCACACATCTTGGTGGTGATGGCAAACTGGCTGAGGGTGCATGTGATCCCACTGCCCATGTCACACAGATGTTACAAAGCACTGGTCCCAGTACAGACCCCTGAGGAACACCACTTGTTGCTGGTCTCCACGTTAGTCTGTGTGTCATGTAGCACTAGCAATGGAATGTAGATTTTTACAAAGCTTGTTTGAGTTGTAAATTTAAAAGCAGCTGATGGTACATGGCCACCAACTGGACTGTGCTGTGATGGCAGTGTAGTGCTGCCCCTTTGGATTCATTGAGTTTTATTGACTGTCTTTTGTGGTGTGAAAAAGGACTTTTTATGATCACTGTGTCATTGGAGAAAGAGGTAGTTGCTTTCTTGTGGTTCAAGCTCCAGTACTGATCCTTGGCTGGGCACACATAAGACTGCAGTTTTAACAGCACTGCATTTTATTTGGGCTTGTGCTGTTGAGGGCCCGTTTTTAGTTCTGTGTTTAACTGTTTGAGGTATTAAACAGCTGCTTAGCTGCCCTTCTGATCCTTTTGTTAAGCTTCAAGTTTTTCTCTAGGTGGAAAAAAAAAAGCAAAGCGTTGAGTCTGAAGCAAATTGTTAGGAAAAGGAAATTACCTTTTGATCTTGCTGTTGAAGGGATATAATTTGTTAGCTAATCCTTCCAAGACAGCAGTAACCATGCAATTATTTTCATATGCTAATGAAAATATGTAAACAAACCCTTTGTTTTTTCCCAGGCTAATATCTCTAAAAGTCCTTAACAGTATTGTGTTGCTGGGGAAATCGTGTCAGTACGTAAAGGAGGCAAAAATGGAGGAGAAATTATTCAATCCTGTCCTAACTGCCACTCCAGGGAAGCCATCTGGCAAACAGCAAGGCATGTTTAAATCTAACCAAGGTAAGGCTAAGTACCTTGTTTTGTTTTCAAGTGTAACAAAAGTTGCTTTTGAATTGAATTGAGTAACCAGATGTACAGTGCTTTTTTGCTGCACAGTAACCTTCTTGCTGGACTTTATTTGTACAATATCACAGCTGCAAACACAAGTCTGGAAATGTAATAGAATTTATCACTTGTAGTTTGTGATTTCTTGTAGTTAGAAGCACTCATGTCTCTGGTAAGATCCCACTCTGATGTGTGGAGGTGATAGAAACATCAGAAAAGCAGCACGTTTCTGTTTGAAAATCACAATGACAGAATGGATTGTCTAGTCCAACCCTTTCTGCCATGTCACTACACAGTTAAGGAAGTATTTACACAGTATGTCTGGCAGTGCTGAAGTTTAGGAAGGAGTAAATCTATGTGCTTGTTATGGAAATGAACATAAACCACGGCACACAACAGGTATAACTATGTGTAGTTGTCATAAACACATTAATGAAGAGCTTTATGAAATCCAAATAGGATTTTCTGCTGGTCTCTCCTTTCTTTCAAGTCCGTGCAGCCAGGTTTTACCCTCAGCATTCACAGTCCATACACAGGGGGAGTGGGGCGTTGTTATATTCCTCCGATGCATCGTGGAAGGAAACAGAAACCTTCATTGTTCCAGTCAACTGAACTGGATTGTATGTCTTCCTCTGTGAAGAGCTCAGTGAGAGCCCTAGAGAACTTCACATTGAGGCTTTTATTGTGTTCACCCCACTGCTTGCCAAAGGCTTGAGCAGCTTGAAATGTCAGGTGCCTGTTAGTCGTCGTAGTGTCTCGCCAGCACTGGTGAAGTTAAGAATCTGTCGGTGTTTCAGTCGTGAAGCTGTATCTCACCTGTGTCAAATCACATCATGCAGAAACTTAGCTTAAATTCATAGATTTGCTTTAGTTTCAGGGTGAAACAACGTAACATGAAGTGGTCTGAATGTCTTTTGCATTTCATTAGATAACTATTATAACGATAATGTTTTAATTAAACATTCCAGTACTACACTTGGAGGTGAGACTTCGTAAGTCATACTGACTTAGATTGACTCTTAAACTTACAGTAAATAAATCCTGCAGCCTGTTTTTGGCTGAAGCAGCAGCAATTTTGCCAGGTCAGTCAGCAGAGATGCTTATTTCCTTAAACTGAAAGATTTTGATTGAAAAGTAGCAATGAAAAAGCTTTTGCTGATGTTATGGAGAATATTCTTAGCTTCCATCAGTGATGAAAAAGCTCAGGTTTTAACAGTTTTTCAGGGTTTTCTATAGCTTTTAACAGCTCACTATTTAGTAGAAACCCCAATTTTGTGAAAGAATGATTTCACCTTTCCCAGTTTCTGTGTGTCTGCATTATTACTGCTGGGCTCTGCAATATTGGTTAATCCCTGCACACCCCCCTTGCCCCTTATCTTTTTTTTAAAAATACAGTCTCTCAACCCATCTCTTACTAGAATGAGGGTGAGGGTATTAATCTGGTCTGCTTTTTATCAGCTCATAATGTAAGTCAGTTTACTTTCATGAGAGCTTTCCATCTCATCCAGAAACAGTTTAAAATTGAAGGAGGAAATTTTCTCCTTGCTCTTGAAGGGTGCAAGTTCTAATGACTGATAACCGCTTGTCAGCTTTCTCTGGAAGCTTCTGGGTTAGAAAACTCTTACCTTTGTAACAAAGTTCTACAATTAGCATTATTTGCTTCCTTTCTTGATGGATGTTTAGTACCTTAACATGCATAAGATGGTCAAAAGTAGCCCGTTCACCTTCAAGTAGTAGATGGTTTTACACTGTGAAGAGCCGCTGTAGGAAAGGCACTTTCAGACAGTGCTGTCTTTCTGGCATAGAATGTTCCCATGGGCTGGTCTGCTGTACTCTCCACATTAGTCAGGTTTTTTTCAGATTCTTTTAGAATCAATAACTCAATCTTTATGAGGGGATAGTAAATAAGAAAACATTTTTTTTGTTGCTTGCTTGGGCAGCCAAATTCTTTACATGTTCTAACAAATTGTGGAAACAATACGTGGATATTACTTACAAATATCTTAAGTTAATGGAGCCATTGTTCAGTTCCACTGAAGTAAGATGCAGGAATAAAAATAGACATCTTTAATAGAGCTGCTTTAGGAGCCAGTGCTATTCACAAGTGTGTAGCAGTGTATGAGTCATTTATTAGCTATCCCTAGAGAAGCCAGGTTTGTTGTACGTGTGTATAGGATGAGGCACATCTAGGTCCTTTTCTTCACTTCAGTAGAAAGTATTTGTGATTCACATGACTGTCAAAAATATTTTTGCCTCAGCCAACAAAAATGAGTGTGTAAACCAGAAGAATGCAGTGTATGTCCTAACATCTGCTGCTTATGCTCTTCCTCCTGATCTGAACTTCTGTAGAATTCGTTTTTTATCCCACTACCAAATTAGAAAAGGAAATGTTATGGTAAAACTAAGAAGAGATAGTGGCTTCCACAGAGGATTCTTCTGTTGCTTCTGCTGATACACCCTTTGTCAGGAGAGCTTTGGGTGAATCTGGATGTTAGAGATTTATCTATGTGACTGGGTTAAGTTCATGATTATCTTTTTAATTGTCTTCTGTTCCAACAGGAATTTCCACAGATGAAAATGGATCTACATCAGTTACCAATCAACCTGTGCATCAGAAGGAGAATGCGCCCTCTTTTCTTCTAACAAGCAATCCTGATCAATTTCTGACAACCCCTGACGGAGAAGAAAAAGATATAAGCCAAGACAGTTCAGAATTAAAACACAGGTCTTCAAAGAAAGACTTGCTGGAGATAGACAGGTTTACTATTTGTGGAAACAGAATTGACTAAGATTTTTTTTTTTAAATAAAAAAAAAATCAATGTGCTAAGGATACTGAGCTGTTGGGACAGCAGATGCTACCAGGATGGACAGTTGCCATAAAAAAGGCACATAAATATTTATTTAAAAACATTAAATTATTAATGGAAAAAAAAAATATGAATTTCTTTCTACAAGTAACCTGGCTTGGTATCTGGTCAAGTAAGTGATCTTTAACTTGGCTCTGGGAAAATGTGTTGGATTACCAGTCTCTAGCCCGGTGACGGAGCTGCAGTATCACACGTCTGGGAAACAGACTGGGGACAAAAACCCTGTAACCCTGTTCTGCGTTCTGAAACCTGCTTCCAGAACAGACCACCTTCCTGAAGGTTCCTCCAGTGTAAGGATAGTCCTGGGGACGTGTGACAGCTTGACCAGAAGCTTGCCTTCCCAGTTACCTGTTTCATTAAACATCTTCAAGCAGAATTCAAAACTTGTATCAACAAACCATAAAACCATTGGTACATGCAACAGTAAGTCAGGATAGTTATTCTTGTCAGCAGAAGTCTTTTCAAGATGTATCTTGAAGATCTTGTAATCAGAATAAAATTTTGCCTTTAAATGAAAGACTTCCTGCATACTATGTTATCTCAGTGCTGAGCGTCGAGGAAAGATCACAGTAATGAAGGTTCTGCCTAACTGGGCAAATATGAAGCATAATCATTTCTTGTGTTGTGTGTCCTGCAAGGCAGATTATTTATAAAACTGTTTTTAAAAGCTGAGGATTTTTTTGTTGCTGTAGGAAAAGAATAATAAAGGGGCACTTATATATGTTGGGGAAAGGCAGTTCTAATTGCAGCAGGGGACTGCTGTTAGAACTGTGTGTAGGGCAGAAAGGAATATTGCACTGCATTTTGGGTTTGCCTCTGATACAAATGACATCTGTGTATTAACTTGCCTGAGAACATGCCTATAAAAGCTCATGCTGACAGTCAAACTGGAATTTTCCATTTTGATTGATTTTGTTTCAGCCAAACTTAAATAGAGGGACTAGATCTATAAACAGCATTTAAGCATTACAATGCATCTTAATTTCTGGTGTGAGATGCAGTTGTGGAAGAACTGATGAAAGATTGGTGGAAAGATTGGAGTCTGATGAAATATGGTTTGGAATTTTTAGACCAAGAATGGAATAAAATTGAGCTGGAAACATAGGTTGGAAACTTGGTTCAGAAGAGACCCCTTAGTTAATGATAAATTCTTTATATATTGTTGTTAAAAGACCACATTAACTTCAAATGCCTCTTGGGTATTTAAGTACCAGTTTCACTTTCCAAACAGCATCATAAAAGTGCTTCAGTGCTGAACACAGGAGAACAAATTTTGCTGTTTGCTGGTTTCATAATTTGTGAGAGTGGGGAAAGCCAAAGCGTGTTGTTTGGTTTCTGAATGTGTGAAAGTCTAATGTATATACTGATCCCTGAAACTTGCAGGACTAATGGCAAACAGAGCCAGTTGGTAGGAGTCACCATGTGTCTGAGCAGACTGGGGAATGGGATGGCTTTGCCATGCAGGCTGGTGCTGGTCTGCTGTGGTGGGAACTTCTTGCTGCAGTCTTTCAGCCTTTTCTCTCCCATCAAGAGTAGCTGGAGTCACAGCCAAAATCTGTGGTTATGGTTCAGGGATGACAGTAAAAATAGGAGGAGTTGTGCTGGGGTAAAATCTGAAATCCTTTAATTTTTGATGTATTTTATACTAATTGGACATGTTCACACATTGAAATTCAGATTATCTGTCAATTTGCTGTATCTTATTTTTGAATTATTTAGCAGTTGCTAAAGGAAGCTTGGAATTGCTTTCTTTTTTTTTTTCCTGTTGAATGACATTCTGTATCAATTTTATAAGTGCATCTTGTGTGAAACTCAATAAAATTCAATTTTGTAATATTTGTTTAAAAAAGGAAAAGTACAGCGTCAACACTTCTTTCTTGGTGTTCAGAGTTGGTGAAATTGAGGTGTATTTACTGCATTAAATTCCAGTTTCCATTAAAGTAATGTTCTTGCCAAGGTGGGGCACAAATGTGCCTGAGGAGTGGGGTATTGCATAGCTTTACTTCAGATTTATTTCTGTAGCAGTTGGTTATTGCCACCTTTAGGAAGATGAAATGTCATTGTTTTCTTTTCCTCCAAGCTCTCTTAATTGTTCTTGTGTTCTTGTTTGTGATCAGTAGGGATCCCCTGGATATCTAATGGGGCATCTTTAATGAAAGGTCACAGCCTCAGCTCTGGCCCTGAGGGGCTCGAAACTCTACCGGTGACTGGATTTGGGGGAGGGGGAAACAAACCACAACAAAACCCAGCACCATCATGTTTGTCATCTGTAGATACAGTTCTTTATTGCTTTAGCTTTTCTTGAAAAGCTGCTGTCTTAACAGTGAAATAAATAAGAGCATCAGAGGTTAAGCAGTGAATAAATTGAGTTCTTCAATTTACAAATCCCTCCAGACCCAAAATTGAGCCAGTTTTGATGCAAACCATGATATTTTAGTTGTCACAGGTGCCAAAATAATTTCAAAAGCTCATACTAAGTACAGTCTATATTCATAATTAGTATTCTTCATTATGAGAGCATTAAGGAACAACCATGTTTTTCCACAGGATTATTTAATTAATCTTTTGAAGCCTTTCAGATGTTCATCAGCTGAGCAGAATTTTCCCCTCAAGCAAAGGAGTTTTACAGTCACAAGTGTGCTGCTAATTTACTTGCCTCTAATTTAGAGAGAGCTTGTTGAAACTTTTCAAATTGTCTTGTTTGGGTTGTTTGGGGGTTTTTTTAGTGAAAAATTCTCTGTGTTCTAAATACTTAGAACAGTCAGTTTTGGTAAGTCAGCATAGTTCTTAACAGTCACCTGTTAAAGGTGGTATTTGCCCAGTTGTGGCTGCTACACCAGCTCAGCTCTTGGGCTACAACTCTGAATGGGTGATGGCAAGTCCTTAAGGGTGAATGCAGCTTAACTAACAGCACGAGTGCAGCCCAGCTCTGAAGCTGGAACGGGCAGCATTTTGTCTTGCAAACACTCCACTGTGAGTAAGCTGGTTCTGCTGTGACAGTTCTGGGGCTTCACAGCTTCAGAAATGCTCTTCATAATTGCTAAACAAAGTGCAGACTTACAACTTCTTTAGGGTAAGTGCTCTCTCCTAGGCAGTTGCTGGCCATGCCAGCTGAGCCAGAGTCTAGCCAAAGTCCTTTGAGGACTTTGGTATCTCTTACACTCTGATTTAGAAAACAAGCTGCCTACAGAGGAGCTGTAAGAGGGATCATTAATACATAACACCAAAGAGCACTCTAGTAAGCTCACAGCTCTGATAACAAAAATCCATTATGATAGGTTTTTTTAATATTTCTCAGTTTTTTGACCAAAACATTACAATGTTTGTGATGAAACAAACTCAGATTTCTAAACGTGACCTTACTGTACGTAGACTGCACACCTGTAACTTGGAGCTGCTCTTCCAGGCTCTGCATTTCTTCCATTCAGTGCTACTTCACAGGAGAGTAAATGCTGCTAAGCAGAGCTAAGTTTCACTCTTAGTTGGAGGCAAGTTCTCTCTTACAGCCAAGCTGCAGCAAGTGGTGAGCATCCAGCAGGGAGAGAAGGAGAAGCATCGATGCTGTGTAAGTACAGAGATGTGGGTTGCAGCAGCGCTACCTCTTCAGGTTTTTTTTAGGGTGACTAGTGCAGTTCTACTATAAACTTTGCTAAAAGAAAATATATCAAATAGGCAAACCCATTGCATGTATTAGATGTTACACTGCATTTACTGCTTCTGTGTGTTTGTATCAGACGTTTCGTACTGATCTTGAATTGGTGTGAGAGTGATGCTGCAAGGTAAGTGTATTTTGAATAGGCTGATTTCTGGTGTTGGAGGAGAGTTCAGGGTTTAAGTTGATCTTGGTCCTTCCCATCTGTACTTGGTCTGTTGGACAAAAGCAGTAAGTTTCAGTCTATGTCAACTAGAGTGTTGGAAGGAGGATGTTCCTGTGATGCCCAGTCCTGACACATCCTTCTTTCCTCTGTTCCTGCTGAAGATAAAATTTAAGTGTCAAGGTAGCTCAGGAGTCACATTTGAGGGGAGGGATGGTGCTGTGCTGGTGGTGCTGATGTCACCTGACTGACACAGGAAGAAGGCAGAGGGACTTTGTTCCACTTTCCCATGTTCAGTGGGGGGTGGGTGTGTGTGTAGCAGCCTGACATACACTGTGGGAGGTATGGGGAAGGCCACTGGAGCTCCAGACCCTGCTGCACTCGCTTGTTTTATTTGTCTACCTTTTTTTAAACAACCCAGCCCAACAATCCTGTTAATCAGGCCTGTTTGACAGTATCAGAGGCTGGGTAGAACTACTTACCCTAGATCAGGTCCTGTCCAGTGCAGCATCCTGATTCAATGTACCTCTTGATAGATATTTGCTGAACATCTTCCTTAAATAACAGAGGTGGCACAACCTTCTTGAACACTAAATATGTACACTGCAAATGCCCATGGAAAGCTTCCTACTGTCTGTTTTAAGTCTTCCTTAATGAAATTTACCCACACACACACACACATTTTATCTATCCTATGCATGGAGAATAAATTTCACATCTTCATCCTCCTCTCTTTCTCCTACACCCTCTGCAGCTGAGACAGCTTCATGTTTCCCTTAAGGCTCCTTTGCTAAACCACCCCTATGAGTTCAGCTTCTCTCTGTGTGGGCAGCTTGTCCCGTGCTCGTCCCAGATGCAGAACTCCAGCTGATGCCTTCCTACCCAGCTGAGCTGAGCCTGAGGACTACCTCAGTCAGATTTAGTTTCTACATCCTGGTATGGGCTCTACCTCTTAAAAACAGGATGTCACTTCTGACCCAGGAGAGGCCGATGGCATTATGAGACCCGAGTGCTTTCTATGGAACTGCCCAATTGCTCCCAAGCCTGTACTTGTGGTGCTGCCACTATGTAAGACCTGTATGAGAGCGGCTTCAGTTTAATTTTGTTGCCATCTGTTTCTGTGGTTAGCCAGGTCTGGTTTGAACTCCTGCCCTACAGCGTATGCACAGCGCACCACTACGGATTGAAACCACTGAATGGCAACGGAGTGTGAAGACACCTCTGCAGAACCTCTCTGCTGTGTGATGAATGGTGAGAAACATTCCCCAAGCAGAGTTTCCCAAGTTTTGTCAGCTGCTCCAAGCAATTTCAATCAGCACTCTGTTTCCTTGGTTTGAGGATGTAAAGCCTCATGTAAACCAACATGTGTGGTATCTGCTGCTTCTCACCTTATGGTGTATTATTAAGGCTGTTGAAGGGAAATGCACTGGTTTAAAGCAATCTGACATTTTTTTGCTGGCTTTCATTCATCTCCATGCTACTTTTCAAGCACTAAAAAGAACAAACCCCAGGTCTGATTACTTGCCCAGAAAAATTCTGGAGGACTGCAGTGGGTTTGATCTATCATTTCCTGGCTCCCTGTTCTAAAGGCTGCTCTTTAACACCCCAGAAAACCACTACCAGCTCTGTGAGGCACTCCTTGGAGATTTTTGCTTAGGTGCCCAGGATAGGTCCTCAGCTGGGTGAAAGGCCTCCCACACCTCAGCACTGACAGGGTTGCTGTGGGTCCCCCTGAGCACAGGGTGAGGGCTGCATCTCTGTTCCCATCCCTGTCCTCTGCTGGCCCGGGTAGAGGGAGCAGCGTGCAGCTCAGGCAGTGCTCTGGCATCTGAAATGTTCAGCAGAGGGGTTCCCCATTTCCTTCCTGTCCTTCCCTTGGATTTAAATAACGACCCAATTTGTTTTGGTCCTTAGACTTCTGTGCAGGTCGAGCTGTTACTGCCTACCAGTGGGCTCATGTTACTCTCTCCTTCCCAAAGCCCCACCACCACCACCACCCTGGGAAGCTGTCAGGCAAAGAGGTGTTCCTTTATCAAGAGGACTTCTATCTTCCTCAACAGCTCACACAAGGTCACCCCACAGCTGAGGGTGACCAAGCCATCCTGGAAACATCATCTGTGCACTTGTCACCAGGAAGCATTTGGCTCTACCTGATCCTCAAGCAGAAGGATTAGGATCCACACGTCTAGAGCAACATTGCCCCTGCTTTCTCTCTTGTCCAAGCCTTTGCTAAATATATCTTAGTTGAGCAGCCATGGTAACTTGGTGCATGAGTCTTGGCTGTCCTTTGGGTGCTGACAGAGAGACCTCGTCTTCTGGGCAGGAGCACTTCTGTCCCACCCAGCTGAAAGTCCACCAGTCCCTGCTGCTTTTTCCTTGAAGCAACGACTGTGAAATGCTTTTTTGGTGAGGCATCCATTACTTTCACCAGCAAGGAGCAAATCCTTACTTTCTGGCAGGATGTTGGAGCAGTAGTTTAACCCACCTTTAATCTGGTGGCTACGTGTTAAGAGTGGAAGCAGAGGAAGCCTGCAATATATTCATTTCCTTTCTCCTTGCCCCAGCAGACAGAGCAAGCAATGAATCACTTAGCAATGTTTTTAGTGGAAGACTCTTTTCATACCTCTTCATGATCAATTTTTTTCCTTCTAAACCAAAGCAGCTGAGTGTTCTTTCCTCTCCAATTCTCTGTAATTTCTCTGCACCTTTGAAGTGCTGTCCCCAAGAGAGGAGGCAGACCTCCTGTCAAGGCTTCACGGGGCTCAAAACCAACAGAATGATGATTTGCTTCCCATGTTCTGCTCCTATTAATGCATCTTGTAGTTGATTAAGCAAATCTTTAATTATCTCTGTCAAGGTAAACTTTGGACATTTCCCATGTGATGCATGGCCAACTGCACCGAGTCTGGGCCAGACTTTGAAAGGTTTTTCATAAAATCATAGAATCACAGAATCACAGGGGTTGGAAGGGACCTCGAGAGCCCATTGGGTCCAACCCCCCTGCCAAAGCAGCTCCCCAGCTCGTACTGCACAGGTCGGTGTCCAGACGGGGCTGGAATCTCTCCAGAGAAGGAGACTCCACACCCCCTGGGCAGCCTGTCCCAGGGCTCCCTCACCCTCACTGGGGAAAAGTTCTTCCCTATGTTGGTGTGGAACTTCCTGTGCCCCAACTTGCAGCCATTGCCCCTTGTCCTGTCCCCACAGACACTGAAAAGGGGCTGGCCAATTCCCCCTGCACCCCATACTTCAGATATTTATAAACATTAATAAGGTCCCCCCTTAGTCTTCTTTTCTCCAGGCTGAACAGTCCCAGCTCACTCAGCCTTTCCTCATAGGGGAGATGCTCCAGGCCCTTCATCATCTTTGTAGCCTCCTCTGGACTCTCTCCAGGAGATCCCCGTCCTTTTTATCCCAGGGAGCCCAGAACTGGACACAACACTCCAGGTGGGGCCTGACCAGGGCAGAGTAGAGGGGGAGGATCACCTCCTTTGACCTGCTGGCCACACTCCTCCTGATGCCCCACAGGATCCCATCGTCTTTCTCAGCCACCAAGGCACACCTCTGGCTCATGGCCAACCTGTCATCGACTAGGACACCCAGGTCCTTCTCCACAGAGCTCTTCTCCAGCAGGTCATCCCCCAGCCTCTACTGATACAAACGGTTGTTC
This sequence comes from Gallinula chloropus, assembly GCF_964237585.1. Taxonomy (NCBI): domain Eukaryota; kingdom Metazoa; phylum Chordata; class Aves; order Gruiformes; family Rallidae; genus Gallinula; species Gallinula chloropus. Next base: position 6,039,207 of record NC_140092.1, on the reverse strand, counting down.
CTTCCCAGGTGCCAGACTCTGCACTTGTTTTTGTTGAATCTCATCTGGTTTCTCCCTGCCCAGCTCTCCAGCCTGTCCAGGTCTCTCTGGATGGCAGTGCATTTAAGGTTTTTAAATGCTAATGAATTTTATTTAGCTACCTGAGTGCTTTTAGAAAACCCAACTCTGGGTATGCTGTTGCGATTGTCACTTCTCTTTATGAAGGTGAGATCGCCACAACGATGGATTAATGGGTTTGCTTTGGGACCCAGATGCCTTGATTACAGATCATCAAGTCACTTTTTTCAACACCTGAAGCAGGCAATTAAGATGCAATATTGGCTCCACTTACAATGTCACTATCTTGATGTGAAATCCTAGGCGCAGCCCTGTGAAGGAGAGATGAAAGGTGCAAGCTTTGCCTGATTTCCTTTGCACTTCAGTAATCTTTACATTTACACTTCCAGTGAGGTGTCAAAGATTTTGATGTTTTATTTTTGGATGAGAATTGAAATAAAATACTTCAGGCAAGAAGTTAAGTCTCTGAGCCTGTACTCTCAGTGGAATACCAGCAGACCACAAAGAATCAGAGACATGCTTCACCCTGACAGGTTTCCTGTGCCATGAATGTATTTTTTTCAGTGCTAATTCAGTGTAAAGGCTCCACTTTTTGTCCATAACATCTAATGAAAAAAACCCAACCACTGAAGCCCAAAACCAAAACAAAACCGGCAACAAACCCCCAAAACAAACACAAGACATCACAAAAAAAACCCCCACCTAACAAAGAAATCCCACCCCACGCTCTTTTTAAGGCAAATGATAGAGATTTCCAGGGCATTGCAATTCACAAAAGTCTTCAAAAGGATGTGGGGCTGCTCCACAGTTCTAGCTGACTTTTTCCTAATGAAAACAAATTCAATTAGTAATTCCTAGGTTGTAAATTGAAAGCACCAATACAACTTGCCCTTTGATGCAGTCACATTCAAAGATACCTTTAATCTGAAGTAATTAATTAGGAAATACGCTATAGTTCCCCCTAGCAAACAACTGGCACTACTTAAAAGCTTATGTCTGCTTGAAAGTGATACACATATCAAAACGTCTACCCCAAATTCTGTAATGGCTTTCACTTAAGCCACAATCCTTCCTGCTTTTTGAAATGTGCAATAAATCCCTGTGCATTTCAGCCAATAATCTCAAAAACAATGAATCTCAATTAAGCTTTGCAGCAGCCCTTCCTCCCACAGTGGGACATGAAAGACTATTCCTGCTTAAGAAATTCATGAAAGGAAGCACAGGGCATCTAGCTCACTGCCCCAAAATCTGTCTGGTAGTAAGGAACAAGGCAGAAGGACCTATAGTGCTGGTCCCCCCTAAAGAACAGCACTTCCCTGAAGGAAATGAAACTGGTTTACTGTCATTGTGTTGGGTTCCTAGAAGGGAATGTGGCAAGGTATTTTGAGCCTAGGCTTCAGGATCATCTGTCCTCCGTGGATAAAATGCTGAGCAGGTTCCCCCCTCTCTGCAGCACCATGATTGATACGCACCATGAGATTTAAAAAGAATAAGGTTTAGACATGACTTTCTTTCCCTGGACCCCTGGGACATCTTTTTTAATAATAATAATAATAATAATAATAATAATAATAATAATAATAATAATAATAATAATAATAATAATAATAATAATAATAATAATAATAATTATTATTATAATTATAATAAATTATAATAATAATAATATTATTATAATAAATTATTATTATTATTATTATTATTATTATTATTATTATTATTATTATTATTATTATTATTATTATTATTATTATTATTATTATTATTTGGGAAGCTTTTGCCTGTAACCCTGAGAGCTGGAGGCTTTTTCTCTAAAATAAATACATACATTGCAAGTTGTCATAAATCCAGGAGGCCCCTGGAGTTCTGGGCTGGGGAAATACGTCAGGTGTGAGTGCTGTGGGACTGGAGGGACAGCAGTGCCAAAGGGAGGGTTGCCACCTGAGCTGAGAGCTTGCTCCCAGGGCAAAATGCTCCCCTATTGCAGAGAATCCACAGAAGTAGTTTTAGCATATAATGACATGGGCTTTCTAAGAGCAGTCGCTGCAGGAACTGCACAGCTCCTAATTCCCATCTCTGTCGTGAGCACACTGGTGAGTGCTGCCTGGGCTGTGCATGCAGCTCTGTTTCAAGGCAGCAATTAGAACAGACCCTTTAATGAACAGGGTTAAGCTGATACTTGGCTTGCAGGACAATTGACTTTGGGAAGTTGTCATAAGTTGTTGAGTTTAGAGTCACCTACAGCTCTCTCAAGATAACAACCTGATAATGCAGCAAAGGCTTTTTCTTTCTTTCATGTTTATCTGAGAATTCTTAACTCTTCAGCCTTTGTCATTAAAGAGTACACCTGGTGCTTCCCTGACCAAGGAATTCCTCAGCATCCTTCAATGGTACAATTAGAGATCAGAAGGCAGGTCTGCTCCAGATCTGATGTACTGTTGGACCAAATTTAGCATGGCAGTCTAAAAATGATCATACTGCTGCCAGAAGACAAAGGATACATTATTAACTACCAGTTAAGTTCTGGTTGTGGCAGCAGCACTCCACTGGAGCTCCTCAGTGCATTTGGCAGAAGTGTCACTGGCTGTAGCAGAGAGCTAACAGCAGAATTCAGATGGGAGAAGGACTGGAAAAGCATCTTTCTATTTTCATTCCATTCAAGCAGCATCCTTCAAAACACATCAATCTGAGTGTCTGTTGCTCAGTCCTTACCTAGAAATTGTTCTTTAAAATGTAATGAAACTCAGCACTAGTCACATGCATGGAGATGTGCTCTGAATGTACTTCTCTCTCTAGCAGGAGGATTTGTTATTTGACAGCTATAGCTGACATGTGCCAACCACTGTTCAGGTCACATTGTGCTGGGGGAGCTATAAACGTGTGTTAGGAATGACCATCACTGTGTAGACAGTCAAGGATAGCAACTGATGATCTGGAAACTTGACTTGAGCAAGTACCATTGGCTTCTAGCAGGATTCCCCTGCAGAAACGGAATGAGAGTGTGAAAATGGAGCAGCACAGCAACGCCTCTGGTTCAAACCAGGCAGTTTTCATCTGTTCACTAGTATCTAACTGAGCTTTAGGCTGGAGTTTTGATAGGCTAATTCTCTTCAACAAACTCTGAGTAAGTTGTAGTTCAAACTTGTTCTCAAGAAAAGACAAAATGTAAATCAAGCACTCCTGTTTCAAAAGCCAAACCTCGTACACCTGCACGGTTCCAGCGTATAGAACTGATCACAGACTCAGTAAAGCTGTTTGAAACTAGTCCTGTTTCCCAAATATTCTTCAACACAAACACACGAAGCATCCCATTAATTTCAGGGGTCTTTAATGGGAACCTTTCTTAAGAGGCTCTGGAAGCAGAGTAATGCTCATATTGTCTTGTTCCTGATAATGCAACGACAAGCCCTAGAGCAGCAAAGGTCACTGCACCAATTTCACCTGGGATTTACTTGGCATCTTCACAGGTTTCACTCTGGCTTGCTGCACAACTGAGCTGAGGCAGTGGAAGATCAGAAGGGCCTTTCAAACCGTTTCAGCTGCAGGAGGAGCTGAGCACGGGTGCAGTGTTGATGCGGTGCTGCTTGTTGACACAGGCCCTGACGTTGTTCAGCAGAGCCTGAGAAAGATCAAGCAGGGGGACGTTTCCTTTCTAACATCTCCTCAGCCTTACAGTCAGCACCCTGGCCCAGAGCCAGGGTGGATGGGCTTTGTGGACTTTCTTTTAGGGTTCTGCTGCACGTGCTTTTGCAGCTGTACCCGTGGCAGCCCCCACTGGCTTCCTCTGAGTTCTTTTTCCTTCTCTTGTGCTCAACCCTACACCCACCTAAGCCATACCCAGGTGAGCTCTGTGGCTTAGCCTTGCCCTCAGTAAGAGCCACAGAGGGTTTCCTCTTCAAACAGACCCCACTTCCGAAAACACATCCCCTTTACTGTAGCAGCCCTTGTCCCTGGTTGGGTATGGTTTAAATGAGTTAATCCTGGTCACTGATGCAAAGAAATGAGCTTGAACAAGACTGCCAAGGCTCACTGTGGGACTTCACACGCTCCCCTCTCAGCACACAGTTTCCCTCCCCCAAACCATGACCTTCCTTTGAACATGCTCGCCTCGGTGTGTTTGTTTCCTGTTACAAGGCCATTTACAAACCCAAATAATCTCGTTTAAAACAATGGCATCTTTAACACAGCTGTTCCCACTGTGGGTTTTACTGGAGAACTGACCCTCAGAGTGGCCATCAAAGGACAGTGCCTTGAGCATACCCACCAGGAGCTGCCTTTCTGAAGAAGACTCTGTTTCAGTGGAAATAGATAGGAGATGGAGATAAATGCAACTGTGAATTAGCACACAAACAGGGTTATCATGAATTTCTCATTTCCAGTCACTTTGGAGCACTTTTTCTGGAGTGTCTGGTGTTGATACTAATAGCCTCTTTGATCTTCCCATTTTCTTACTGCTTATTTCTCTCTCCCAGAATAAGTGCGAGTTGTTTTTGCCCTTTTATGGCCACCATATGCTGGAAACCTGAACTCTGCAGGGAGAGTCAGTCAGCACCACACAAGCTGTTGCAGTGTTTGAACCCAGCTGCTGGAGTTCTGCCAGGGGAGGCTGCTTTGGACCCGTCCTGCTGCATTCGTCTCCGTCTGTTTCTCAGACACTGTAATACTCCCAATAGCTTTAATGATCAGGGAAGATGCTTGCACACATATGAGCAAGAGATAGTTCATCTATTCCCCACGGATTTTCAGCAGTTGAGAGGCTCAGCTGGAATCTGATAGCTGTGAAGGAGGCTGGGGAGAAATTCTGCAGGTTTGTGTGTGCTGCTCTGCCCAGTTGTTTGATGTCCACCTGAGGAATATAAATGGTCTTGTCACAGGAATTATTGTGATGCATATCAGAGAGTTATACCTCGTGTGACCACTATCTCCTCTAAGGTTTTTATTTTGAAAAAAGGCAAATTTAAAAGGCCAGGTATTCAGAAAACTTATTTTGACAAGATGCCCAGTCAGTTCCCAGTGTTTTTGTAAATATTCTGTCCTGGAAACTCAGACTCTTTGCAGCTGGGATGTATAATCACATGCCAGATAACTTCTCTGTTTGCAAGCTACAGGTGATTTCAGCTTAATTATCTGAGTGGCTCTTGGATTCCCTGCCTCTGGGTTTGAGAGCATGAAGGAGCTCTCCCTGACCAGTGAATGCCATACAGAAAGCAGTATTAGCCCTTTCTGCCTACCAGAGGGATGCTGAGTGATGAGGACACAGTATGATATGGACTATCACGGTGAGTAGAAGCATCATGAGTGCAAATAACACCCAAATTTCTCCAGTCAACCAAGCTGCAGGTAGATAGAAAGAAATAGCCACCCCCAGCCCATGGCAGGGTATAACTAGGTGTAACTGTTGGTTGACTGCAGGCTGAATATGAGCCAGCAGTGTGCCCAGGAGGCCAAGAAGGCCAATGGCATCTTGGCTTGTATCAGAAACAGTGTGGCCAGTAGGTCTGGGGAGGTGATTGTGCCCCTGTACTCGGCATTGGTGAGGCCACACCGTGAGTGCTGGGTCCAGTTCTGGGCTCCTCACCATAAGGACAATATTGAGGTCCTGGAGCGAGTGCAGAGAAGGGCAACCAGGCTGGGGAAGGGGCTGGAGGGCAAATCCTATGAGGAGCAGCTGAGGGAGCTGGGGATGTTTAGCTTGGAGAAGAGGAGGCTGAGGGGAGACCTTCTCACCACCTACAACTACCTGAAGGGAGGTTGTAGAGAGGTGGGTGATGGTCTCTTCAGCCAGGTGACAGGAGATGGGACAAGGGGCAATGGCATGAAGCTGTGCCAGGGCAGGGGCAGATTGGATATTAGAAACAAATTTTTTACTGAAAGAGTTGTCAGGGCCTGGAACAGGCTGCCCAGGGAGGGGCTGAGTCACCTTCCCTGGATGTGTTCAAAAAAAAGGTAGATGAGGTGCTTAGGGATATGGTTTAGCATAGGATGGGAATGGTTGGACTCAATGATCTTCAAAGGTCTTTTCCAACCTTGTGATTCTGTAACCAGAAAATACTGAGAGAATGGTCCAGATTGAACAAAAATATTTCTATTTCTGTACAACTAGGAATTAAAAGAACTGATTCTATAATTTTTTTTTTATGCTTTCAGGGTGCAAATTGCTGCAAGCCACGGGGGGGGGGGTGATGTCATCCTCCCCCCCTTTAAAGCTTCAGCTGGCCACACACCAGACTGTGAACACCACGAACACTGAAAAAAAGACTCCTGCAGCACGAATCATCTGCTAACTTGAGCATAGATATTTTTTTCTTCATGTTCTTCCGAACAGGTAATGGTAGAGGTTTCAGTATTGTAATTTTCTTGAGGAAAAGAAAGACTTCCTGTTCAGGAAGAATTCTTGGGGAACTGCATGAGTGACACTTACTACTTTTTTTTTCCCCTTCTAAACATCGTTATTCCTGTGCCTTTAAGCAGTTTTGCATGGCAAATTGCATCTATTTTGAAACCTAGAGACTAAGTTTTATAGGCATACCAGTTATGGAACCTGAATCCTTATCAGTAAGACTCAAATCCCATTAGTATTGCATTTTGCATAAAATATTCAAAATTATTAATATATATTTGTAGGGCAAAGAAGGAGTAAATTAATAAATAGGAAAAAAAAGCCTAAGTAATTTTATGTAGGAAAGTATGGCCTGAAGGGTGTAGCTGAGGCTTGGGAAGCTATGCATAATTAATAGGCAAGTGTGCTGTTGAATTTGGATAATTTCAGTAGGTGGATGATGGAAATGTGCAGAACTGGTGTGTAAATAATGCACATAACCTTAGTAACTCTGACCCATCGCTTCTGAAACAGAGGAGAAAATACCAGGAAGAGCCTGGCAATAATAATGCTCAAAATAAGTCTAAGCCACGTGAACACATACAGCTCCCTGCAGCCATTACAGAGGCAGACTGACAACTTGGGAACTGTATTTTTTTATGATTCCTTCTCCCTTTTTACCCTTCACTCATTACGAAGCCTTTTTTGTGACTATATGGATGGGAGCTCCCAATGCCTGGCTTCTTCAAATGCTGAACTTCTCAGTTGCTGGAGGGTAAATGCACACAGAAAGCGTGTCCCCTTCATGTGCTGCTGCAAACAAGTACACACACATGGTCTGGTTGGTTTGCACAGTCGCAGAGATGGGCATGTGCTGCAGACGAATCTCAACGAACAGCTGGCTGAAGCTAGATGCTGTGGATTGGAAATACTAATTAATGCTTTTCTAAAGGCTGTAACTCCTACTGCAATTCACCCCAGGACTAGGGAAAAAAAAAGGATTTTCACAGCAAGAGACCAAGCATTGGGAGTATTTGTATGCTACTGAAACCTTCACTCAGAAGCAGCACAAACTCACCCTGACCTCTTCCTCTGCTTCCACAACCCTGAACGGCTCTCTGCAGTAGATTGCAGTGCTTGTATTTGGGGCAAAATGATCGTAAATACAGAAGGCAAGAGGCAACTAGTTTTTCCTCTATCCCAACATCTTATCTGCTGCCTTTTGGCTCTGGTAATGCAGTGGTCTTGGTGGTGGAGGAAGCCCCAGGTAACCCTGCCTGGCTGGAGCATGAAGAACTGTACCTTCTGAAAGCAGGGCCACATGCTGGGGAGTCTTTCTTCAGACCCTCCCATAATGTTTTGGTAAGTAAAAGTAACCAAGTCTTGTGAAATCCAGAGAAAATAGCTCCTCTATATATTTTTCCAGTTACAGAGGACAAGCAAACCCCATTTGCCTTGTCTTTGATTTCAGCAGATAAACTGGTGGGACTTAGTTGAAGGCCTGGGTCTCCCTCTAGTTGACAGCAGTGTTCTGGTCTTTATTTCAACCCCCAGCCTGAGGCACCAGGACTCCTGCCTCCCTCCAAACCTCTTCCAAATAAAATAATTCTGTGGCTTTGGTAGCCTCCCATAAGCTTTTTATTGCCTCCTTGGCAGTGTCCTTTCCTTGCTGTTTTTTGGAAAAGCTTCAACACTCTTTCTCTTACGTTAGTAAGAGTGATGGAAGATCTTACAGATAGTACAGAACCCAGTGCTCTGCTCCTGTCTGAAACACCATTGGGACTGATAAAGGAATTAAATCTTCCAGAAAGCATCTCAAGCCAGTATGATATTCAAGTGTTGAGATGATGTATGTACTGCTCTGGATATGGAAAACCATCTCCCATCCAATGCACACAGAATGGATAAACAAGTTGTCACACAGAACTTCACTGGTGAAAATAACTTTGTGTGGGTGACAGAATGAGGATAAATGCATTTAATATGAAATCTTGTTCTTTATATCTTTATATATATATATATGTATATGGACTCATAGGCTGTATTTCTCACACATGACAGCGTAATTTCTAAACCATTTGTAAGATTTTTATGGCTCCAGTTCTGCTCAAAAGAGAATTCACCATGTAGAAGGTCTCCTCCTCCTTTAAGGGGCTTAATTCATGGGCAAAGCAGGCAGTTGCTGAAGCCAGAAGCCTGACAGGGACAGTAAAAGCCCTACAAGAGGCAGCCACTGCCTCCTTTGCCTACAAGAGGGGGAATTGCTACTGGTGTTGAGGGTTTCGGCTGTGTGGGGCAGGGGCTGCTCCAGTGGCGGGACAGAGGCAACTCTGCCCCTATTTTTCAGAGAGATGTTCTTGTCAAAGAAACAGAAGTTCAGCCTTGTCTGCTCCATTGAGACGACTTGCACTGGCCTTGTCCCGTCCTGACCCATGTGAAGTTGAATCTCTGTGCAGAGGGAGCTAATGAAAGCATTAAATGGTAGATAATATATATATATTTGGAGTCTTCCCCAGTGATGTCAATGGCCACCCTAGCTGCACAGTATCACGCTGAAGGCAGGCTTCCTCTCCAGCGAAATATGACAAAAGCAAAAAGCTCTCAGTGATGCTGATGCTGTAACTTCATTTCTAAAGGGGATTCTACTGTCTGAAACAAAAGCTCAGCACTGCCAGAGGGCTCTTGCGTGGCTATGACTAATATAAACAAGTATTCAAAAGTGATTCCTCTTTTACAAGCTGATCCCATGGTGTGTTTACCTAAACCTGGGGGGAGCTCGGTGAACATGCTTGAAACATAAGAATCACTAAACTAGATTTAGTCATGCATACTTGAGTCACAGTCTGGTGTTACTTAATTTAGTACAGGCCATTAAATATTTTTACCTCTGTATTAGGGTCAGGACAGGAGAAGTAATCAAGTAATCAGTGAGGCTTTATATGTGATATAAAGTACTCCAGCTAATCTGCCACACTCACACTTACTCCTCACCACACGTGACTGACACAGGAATACACAGGGGTCACACATTTAATGTATATACACAGATATTTACCCATGAGCTTGGTGAGACTAGTGTTCATGTGTGCAAGGGCACTAGTAAACATTCAAACCATCTCCACACAAAAGCAAAGCCCTTTAAGGAGAGGATAAAGATGTTCAAGGTGACAGCCAGCACAGAGGTGCAGAATCCCTGGCCTGGTCTGACCTGGAGGTGTTTTGTTGGCATACACAGACCATGGATGTGTTGCAGAGGCACAAAATACAGCTTACTTCAGCGTGGCTACCTGGGTGCAGAATATGTTCATTGGGGTTTCAAAGCACAAGATTTATTAATACACTAAGAGGCAGTTACACGTGGGGAAACATCCTTGCTACGCGGAGGCCTGAAGTAAAGAGACACATGTGGCACAATCATTTCAGAGATCTTAATCTATTTAGCCTCTTTAGTATTCATCTTGTTAAACATGTACAGCACTAAATAAATTGGTGCTACTTAAATATTTATCAGCTGTCTCCCTGCAAGCAAGCAGCCAGTCATAAACATCAATGCTTTTTTTACCATCTCACCCCCCCCCCAGGATCATCAAACTTTCATCTTTTCTCCTCTAAGGCTCAGCATCTGGTGCCACTGAGCAGGAGGAGGCCAGGCAGGGTCCAGAATCCCTGGCACAGCAGGACCCTTCCCCTGGGTTGCAGGGCTGGTGCTCGGCTTGGCCGCCCCAATCAGTTACCCAGTGCTGCTCGCAGCGCTGAGCAGCCACTTCGGCACGTTTGTATTTGGAACCAGTTTTGTTTACCTCTGCCATTCCAGATCTGGCTGTGGCTTCAAGCTGTTGTATTATTATAATCTTCTGCTGAAAATAAGCTTTAAAAAACTGGTTTGTGCCATTGCTAGGAAGCGGAAAAGCAGAAAGGAAAGAAGTCAACTGTTTTAATGTGAGTTGAAAACAGACAGCAACAGCCACTACCAAAGAGACTCATCCCACACCCCATCTCCACTGGTGACTGGGGTACATTTTAATGGTGAAATGGTGAAAAAAGTTTGTGCCAGGGGCACACAGAGAATTGTAATTAGAATTTGTTTCCAGCCGCGTTTCACACAGCGCTGGTGCCAGCTAAGCACAAACACACGTCCTGCTGCCAAAGGCTCCACGAGGAAACCGAAGCAAAAAGTCCCAACAAGACCACAGCATGGTACAGACCTGGGCTCTGATACCAAGGATTTAAGTCCTACAGATTCACTGGATTCGGCAACGTTAGTTTCAACTGTCATGACTGAAGACAAGACCAGACACACAACGATTTATAGTCTGCACTTAATAGCATCTTCCTCCTAAGGAGCCATGTACTTCACAAGCGTCTTCATTTCCATTTCACAGACAAGGAAACCAATGAAAAATGAGGTGATAATGACTTCCTACAAGATGTCTTCAAGTTGGGGAGAAAATGAATGACAAAAACACCAACTCTGGCTCCTAATTTTATGTTACTACTACAAAACCATGCTTAACCCTGCTCTGCATGCAGCCAAGGAAACTGATGGTGTGTCAATCTTTTCATTGCACATAACATGGCAGTTCAGCTAAATATCCGTGGTTTGGGGACAACCTCTGAAGTGGGATCTTCTTTGCCTTCCAATACTTTCCTCAATGATATAGATAAGGGAGTTGCAGATGTCTCTGTAAAACATGAAACTGATGCCAATTTGAGACAAAAAGAAAGCACTTTGGAGAAAGGATTATTCAAAATAATCTATGAACTGGAAAACGCTGAAGCCAAATATATGAAATTAAAGGAAGCAAACTGAAAAGGAAGAAAAAAATCAAACTCACAAGAAATCCTCAGGAAATGCTCGCCTGGGCAGTGGTGCTGTGTAATCAGTTCTGGATATTACAAGGAGCAACACACACACACACTCTGAGTATGTGCCAAGGATGGGATGCTCTTACTAAGCAGGCAGATTCAACAGGGCATGAAGAAAAGACTATGTATGGTATGGGGCATCACTAGGTTGCTTTCCTCGGGAAGGGCACCCTCAGCTGGGGACGGGTGTTTACAGAGGGGACCTGTATGTTTTAAAGGACATATGCAAATTGGAGAGAGGTCACAAGACAGACATAAAAACATGGCTCTCAGGATAGCTTTGAAGAACTGGGCTTTGATCCAGAAAACAGCAGACTGGGGGAAGGACGTGGTACCATGTTCCAGTGTGTGTTCCAGTATTTCAAACACTGTTATAAAAACGATGAGAATCCATTGCGGTGCCTGTCCACTGAGGGAAGGATGAGCAGAAAGGAACCTAATTTGCAGCAAAGAGTATTTAGGTTAGATAGTAGGAAAACTTTGTAATTATGAGCATAATTAAGCATTGGACCAAACTGCCTGAGGACTCTGCTCTCATGGGAGGTGCTGGATTGCAGGTTGGGCAAACGCATCAGGATGCTCTGAGCGGACTTTGCAGCTGGAATAGGGAACTGAGCACCCTCCCCATTCTGTTTCTATGGTATTTCTGAAGTTCTAAGATCCAGTGCTGGAATGAAATGTAATATCCCTGACATTACTAACTGTCTTTTACTGTTCATCTGGTCTTCATAGCAGCTTCTGTAGCGAAAGAGAGAAGCTAAAATATTGCTCTGACTGATTAAGCAACTCAGTTGACACAACTGAATAAAAGTGCTCCAGAGACATTTTTTTTTGGTCACAAGTAAGTTCAAAATGACTTCATACTATGATCAAAGCACCACTAAATCTCTGCTAAACCTCTTCCTGTCCACCGAGAAGAACTGATACTCTGCAGATTTGAAATACAGCAACTGAGGCAGCCTGGATACAAAGGTTAACCTAGACAGATTAATATGAGCTTGAATAAAGCTCTTAATGCTATTCCAAATGCTAATAGTGACTGACGTTATAGGGTTTCCTGGAACTGATTTAGAAAGACGTGAACTGTTTGCAATGGAAGTCTGTTTATCTAGTAAGAAGAGCAAAGATTCCTTAATTACCCAGCAATTTAACCAATTATGATCTCATTTAACAGACAAATAATTTCTAAACTTGGCACGCATCTGTGTGATTTCCCAAGACACTGCACTGTACCACACGGTGCTCTACAAACAGGACTCCAGAAGCACTTCTCAAATACACACAGGCAGAAAGCTGTAAAAAAGGACAAGTTTTATTATAACCATTCTGCAAACCTCTACAGCGACCTGCAAGCGAGTACTGTGGTTTTCTCAAGGTGAGAGAAAGGGGGACAGACAGATTCACAGGGAGAGGTTTTAGCTTCACAATATCTGCCTGCTCCCTAGTCTTTTGTTCCAAACCTTGGGATACACAGCTCCAGGATAAGCAGGTAATGATCCTCAATGTTCTTCAGCCCATAGGTTGTCTACAGAGATGCTTCTGATGTTTTTCAGCCATGCTTTTCCTTTTTATTTCAGTCATGCACATTCTTTCCCCCCCTCCCCTTTTTTTTTAGTGAAATAACAAATGTGAGACTATCATGAATCTGGCAAAGGCGTAACGGGAATTGTGAGAACCTTGGGGAGCTGAGCCATTTCACTGAGAGTAATCTTAGCTCACAAATAGAACAGCAGTCCCTGGTAGCGTTGCAAATCCTGCTTCAGCAGAAAAAATGTCTTAGAAGAGTTTTTTTCCCCCTTTCTCTAATATCAGTGATAAAATGTATAAGTAAAAGCTTTAAGCATCCAATTATAAAATACTATCTCCCCTCCTCCATCACAGACCATCAATATTAAAAAAGAAATCGTGCTTCTCCGTCAAAATCAAAAGACAAGATATTTAATTTACTGTCTGTCAGATGCTGCAAAGTGACTGCATAAAATAAAAATTGGAATGGTTATAATATACATAAAACTTAGGCTGGAAATTCAACTGGAAGGATTTTTTTCAAGTGACTGTGGTATGCTGTGTCACTAAGTGCAAACTAATAACACTTGATGTATTCCAGAATTCGGATTTGGCTGACAGCTGCACACACATATCTCCTCTCGTGGGGTTCAATGTAAACTGCCTGTCCCAGGGCAGGCTTTGTTTGCTAGCCTTCCTGGGAATTCTCAACGATTTCACACAGGCAGGAAACATTTTTCATGCGATCTCCCTGCTCTTGCTTTGGCAGCTCGGGCAGAATTGCTGTGCACGCTCTTTTAGAACGTTGCTTTGGGTTTCACTCCGTGTGTAGAGATACTCCACAAGCTGCTTAAATCCAACTACAAGACCACTGCAGTGTGCATGCTTGGTAATATTAAACAGCTGCTGAAGAAAGCTTAAAATACATTTAATGTGCAGTTTTTAATTGCATGCCTGTACTGTATCAACTCTCAGATAGCTCATATAATATGTTTTACTGCAGCATTGTGTGGATTACTTTTTTATACAAGGATTGCTTGTACAACTGAAGCATGGTTTGGGAATTTGTTTCTTTTCCTTACTACAAATAGCAGTGGGCAAACACTACAAATACATAAAAGGAAATGTTTAAGCCTCTATAGAGACAAATGCTAGGAAGAGTGAGCTGCAAGAGAAGCCAAAGATCTGGTAGCCTTGAGAAAGCTTTACCAAAATATGTTGAAAATTACTATTGTTTGGACTTGTAAAGTGAAATAAAAAAAGCCCCACAGACACAAAGCCCTTAAATTTGTGGGAATACTCTGCATGTCAGGTAGCTGCCCTTGATTGTCCCGTAGGGTCTATTGGTAACAGATAGGTAGGATGATATGCAGAGGAGTTAAATGAAGTGTCCATTTAGTGAGAGGAATAAGAGTTTGCAACCCAAGCTCTGACTATTACATCTCCAGTTCTTCAAATGTCTGTAATTCAAAGTCCAGGGAATTCAAGAGCAGAAAAACTGCCACAGTAGGAGTTAGATTAAGATTTATACATAAAGCATTAGAGTAACCAACAATGGCTTCCAGATTTGTCAGGAAACTTTTCCTACCTTAGCAGCAGTGTAGGATTTGCAGGCTCTACATGCTGAAGAGAATACTGCTGGTTTCTATTTGGAACTGGCACCAAAATCCCTATCTTTCAACTGTCATGTCTGCTTTAGACTACTGCCTCTTCCAAGCACAGATCTTCCTTTTCTACACTGTGTAGCTTGTACCATATTTGATGGCAGGGAAAGCCAACACCATTCAATCACAGGCACTGTGGTAATCAAATGGCCAGGCAAGAACTGTGCAGCTGGGTGTTAAAAAACCTTCTTTAACATGGTTCTTTCTAATATTTATTTCAGAAAAGGAAAGGAAATAAAAGCATTGAAGTTATACTTAGCAAGATTCTCATGAAGAATGGGGCTACACTGTCTTAACTGCTTTAGTTTGTTTCCCCAAACAGCTGGAACAGGGTGTGAAGTGTAGACTTGAAGACTAGTGTCACCACTAAGCAGTACCACACCTAATTCTGGTATTGGTTGGTGCTCTAGAGCCACTGTGTTTTTCATGGCTAATACCAGACAGCTCAGAAGAGTAGAAAAGAGATTGGAAGCTGAAACCAGACAACTCAGCACAAGGCTAAAATTTTAATCTGCAGTAATGAGTGAATATGGTCATTCAGAGAGCTCACAATACAACGAAGATCTACTGTCTCCTGCCACCTCTCTCTGGAAGTCTGCTGTACCTGATGAGCCTGAAGTTGAAACTAGCATGTGAGTCTTCCCAGCTTCATGTCCATTGTGCATATGAATCACACACAAGGGGATCAGAACAGTCTGGACTTAAAAATCTCTACGAATCAAGGAGCTTATGGAACACCACCGGATCATTAATTTCTTCACCAGACACACAGTAGACCAAAGAGTGCACAACTTGCTGCACTCCCTTTTAGGAAAGCAGGTGATGAGAACTGGGCTTTGTTTTGCCCATATTATGTGTGCAATGTCTCTGTTTTCTGTAGCTGTATGGGCCTCCATCCCCAGGCCAAAGGGTGCAGACTGTGGGACGTGCTCAGCGAACAACCCGCACCCCAGGGACCACTATCCCTTGAGCTGTGCTGGTCTGGAGACTACACATGAATGAATACTTGTGCAGCCAGGGACTAGAAACCTGACCAAGAGCAAACCAACATGACAATGTGGGTGCAAGCCTGCTGTACTTATCAGCACAACTGTGAACTCAAGCACAGAGGGAGGGAAGCTGTAGCCTGCAGCAGGGCAGAACCAAGATGCACACTCTTGGAGCACGAGGCTGATTCTTGCTCTGCTGCCTGCACAAACACAGCCCTGTGGCATCTCTTATTCAAGCTAGATTTTGAGAATACGGTTTAACTTTGAACCAACAAACCTCAGGTGTCCTCTGACAGTATAAATGTTCCCTGTTCTGAAATGTTTTGCGCTGCCATGAAATATAATATGGAAAGCCATTTGACATCCTGACATTCAGAAAGGCAAAGGAGCAGAGTTAAAGGTCAGCTTCTCTTTTTTATGCCTTGCATGCTTCAACAGTGGAAATACTTTTCCCATTCTTGGTCTCTCCTACTTTAACCAGCAGGGAGGTAGGGTGGATACTGGAAAAAATAACTTAATGAGAATATTAGGATTTTAAAAAAGCCAGTTTCCTCCATAAAATTCTGAAAACTTCTTCCTTGATTAAAAAAAAACCCCAAACAACCACAAACCAATAAACCTTTGTATTATAGAAAATGGTGTTTTGCTTGGAGCATGTTATCTTCAGGGCTGCAGTCTCCTGTTCAGCCCCAATTAACATATTTGTGCCAGATCTGAGAAGACCAAGGAGGGAGCTGGATCTGGGACGTGACAAAGAGGAGAAGCTGCACTTCTGTTTTGTGTGATAACAGCTTGCAGACAGTAGGCTGCCATCCCAAGCAGTCGGTGGAAAGTTGGGCCTTGGGATAGGGAAGGGCAGAAACGGTATGTTTTTCAAGTGTGAGGAGAGGGTGGGAAAAGCTCACCACATAGACCAGAAGCCTGGACTAGGTTAAGAGTTTCTAAAAGAAACTTAGGGATCAGGACTCAGCAGGTTTCTGTGAAGGGCATATAAAACCCCGGCCTCTTACTATTCTGTTCATAAATTTTCAGCTGAGGTACGGTCTTGTAAGATAAATTGTTATACCTCTTCAAGTTCATTTGAGGAGACTTGCACTAGGTGTAAAGTTAATAATAGAAACTAGAGCGAAGGGGCCCTGTCAGGTTAATCCTGCAATGTGTGCTGTTTATGAGCTTCCTGCAACATGGTGTAGGTGGTGGTGTCATTCTCCCCAAACCCACAATGAACGGGTGCTTTCCTTTCTTGTATTTTGTTGTGCTACAGATTACTTTATACTGATATTAAAAATAACCATCTTCAAATCTTCTTTACTCACGTCAGACAGAATTTACTCCAGAGCAAGCAGACAAAAGAAGGTCACTGCAGCAGCTAAGCTCCTAAGGTAGGATTATGTTTTGTGGGAAGCATGGGGATAGTTACTCTGCACTGAGGGGACGTCTGCTTATCATAGAATCACACAGAGGGATGAAAACTGGTCTTCTTTTCCCTGATAACTGATTATTGACATCACTGACTTTGCTTCTGTGCTAGCTTTCAGGCATGTACTTGGTTTGGCTGATTAATTATTTCTGTAGCGTTTTGCTCTTGCTGACATACAGGCAGCCTTCTTAGATGCTCAGCTTGTGTAAACCCCCTATTACAGCCTCTCCTGCCTCTGTCCAGGCAGTCCAGCTCAGGTCCTAGTTCTTGGAAGCGGTGAATAAATGTACTGATTAAACCAAAATCAAATCAAACACATAAGCCACAAGAGAGAATGAAGAAACTGTCAGTCTCAATCTGCAGGTGCCCATGGCTGAGGCCTGAGGTGAGGCACTAGGCCAGGCTCAGTCCTGTACCTCACACAGCTGCTGGCCACTCGCACCGCACACACAGGTGACGTCCTCATCCAGGGCTCAGCTTTGTGACTGTGCCTGTGGGACCCAGCCTGGCTGAAGCTCCTACATGCCTCCACTAAATACCAGTACAACACAAGGCCCAGCCATAGTGGTAGTCGGCAACTAGCTGGTCACAAGGGAGAACTTAGCAGTGGTTGAGAACAGACATGGCCCATGGCCATGCCCTCGTTTCTGAGGGGAAAGGCATCAGGCCTTGCGTGCAAGTTTGTTAAGCAGCAGCATCCTCATTTAAAATCTTTTTTTCTATAAGGTGTAATTCCACTTGTGCGGGATTTTGTCAGGGCTTTGTCTGAGAGCATCTGTTTAAGGCAATAAGTTGCTTTCTAACAAACTGCTGACATGGCCACAGCCTCTATCAGGTGGGCCTTTATGTTCCCACAGAAAGAGAACATGGGCACTGCTCTGCAGCTCCTTTATGTCACCAGGGAAGCATATGGTGCTGGAACTGGAACCAAAATCTGCGGTGGTAGCTGGCCATTACTCCCCAGTCTGGTATCAAACAGCATCCGAACCAAGTTGCGCTCCTTTCATTCCAGTGTCAAAGAGATGTGCCTTTCCCATTTTAATTTCAAGCCTTTCTGACACAGTAATTTATCAGGATGTCAAGCGTCAAAGCTTGCAAGCAGAAATAAAACACAGAGATGATGGAAAAACAGGGAGGGAGGAAGCTCATAAAAGAAGCTACAAGCTCCAAGTACATGCATCATGTAATCCCTGTCATTTTGTATCTTTGTTTAGCTGTGAAATCTGTTATAGGAACTACTAGTGATTTCCTCAGATGAAAAGTGATGAACATAATTTTTAAGTTCCTTGACGAGTTGTCACGAAGATCTATCACAGTTGCGAGAAGGGGGCACAGCAGAATGTAATGGCAAGACATGTGTAGCTGACAAAACATCAGCTCTCTGAAGTGATATACAGCAGGATAAATCTTCCCTTCAAATGAAGGCAGTCCTCACTGAAATCATATCCTAAACTGGCATGAATCAAAGGTCTACAATGAAATGTCACGTTTTCTAAGAATGTTGGGAATGAATGTGAATAAGACTGTCCATTTCCTTTCCTTGTTTTGCCTCAGGAGTAAAAAATTAAGCACATACATGGCAGGCTATAGCACACAGCAATTGTGCTGTTTCCCACCATTCTTACAGATCCTAATAATTCTTTCAAAATGAATGTGTTTTGTGACTGATATAGCAACACGCTCCTCCTGCTTGCTGTAAGCCCAGTTCCCTGCTCCCCCAGAGCCTGCAAAGCCTGGGCTAGCCTGGCTCCAGTCTGGAATAGTTCACGGCTCGGAGTTCAGGCTGCGAACTCACAGACCCCATAATCCCTTAAGCCTCACATCCCACAGGAGAATTAAGGATGAGAAGGGATGCAGCTGCGGATGTTGGAGAGGGGAGAAACAGTGCCAACAGGGAGCGAAGCAGAAGGAGGGCACAGGGTATGTAGGTAGGTAGTGGGTGCTGCTGGGCAGCATTAGTTCATTGGGAGGGTGGCAGGAACTGAAGAGCTAAGCCAGACCCAAAGGGAAGGGTGGCATCAGGCAGCAGGAGGGAGGGCAGAGCTAAGCAGAGTGCACTGTGATGGAGGGCAGGGAAGGACTTGGAGACTGTAACCCACAGAAAGCTGGGCAGGTATTGGGCTACAGGGTAGAGCTGACAACAGGGATAGATAGACTGATTGGATTTTGGAGTGCTGGCAGAATTCTCTCTTAGGGGTGTTCTTGGAAAAGGGCATAAATCACTTTTCTCTGTAGCCGTGGTGCAGGGAAGGCATGCTGCTCCTCTATCTCACTTCAACGCATCTTTCTCTCCCTGAACACATGCTCAGGGGACAGCCAGAGAAACACTAAATACAAGATAAAAGATTTTTTTTCAACCTCAAACTTCTTCTTTCCGGAAGGTGGAAAGGTTGGACGTATGATTTCAAGTCTTTTCAGACAATACTATACTTAGCCTAACTACAACTAATGAAAAAGGCTATCTATCTAACAGACCTTTAATCACAAGCTCTACTTAAAAATCAATTACATGATACAACCATTATAGTTAAGCTCTAAATCACATGTATCTTCCTGTTATCTGAGGATTTTCTTCTGAGATAACAGAGATGATTGATACGCAGCCAGATTTTCAAATGCTCACCACGGAGTAGGGGCCAGGGGTTTTTTATCCAGCTGTTCCTGTTTTGGATGCTTAATAAAGCAGGTTTTCAAAGGCCTTAGCACCTACCGTGCTGTGGTTTGCAAGACTGCATCCTCATTTATGTGAGCAATTAGGGGTTTAGCTGTCTCAGGAACCTGACCGCAGCTCTAAGTGCTGAGATCATTTAAATGTTTTGGCCCCAGAGAATAAAATTTGAAGGCATTCTAGGCTGATCACCCTAAGGCATTAAGGACCAGAGAAAAAAGATGGTTCAGTCCCCAGAAGACAAATTTTCTTGATGCTCTCTGAGCCTGCTAAGACTCCACACTCTTTTTACACATTCTGCTTCTCCAGTGTGACTGTCCTACTCTGCGCATGCAAACCGCATGCCAGCACACTGTTCCTAGTGCCCACAGCCAAATGACAAGTTAAGTGTGCTAGGGCTAGGGAAGCCCAGACACAGTTGTGATTTGGATGGCAGGGAGTCAGGGAGCAAAGGGAAGGGCTGCAAACTAGTGCAGGATTTTCCACTTCACGGTTGTCCACCTCTACCTGACGTGGTTAGCGGAGAAGAAACATCAAGGAAAGGTCAACATCTGCTCAGAGCACTTTCAGGTCAGACATGTACTTAGGGTTGCCAGCAATGTAATGGGAGGCAGCTGAAGAGGTCATGCTTCCATTTACCATCTCACAGTGACAACTGCTGACATTTTAACTAGGTGCTACTCAGAGAAACTATTTTCAGTACCTAATACTATATAAATTATCTTAATTCAGTCACTTCCAGAGACCTCAGGCAAGCTCCTTGTCTTGGGCTGGATACCAATAGTACAAAGAATCCCAGATGTGACCAGAAAGCATTCAGTCTCTTATATTCATGGTACCACCTATAAAATGTGGGAAAGCTGTTACACATGGATGACATGCAACAGAAAAATAGATGTTGGCTTAGTCTACTGATGAAATGCCTCCATTAGTAGTGTTGATGTTGATTTAGTTCCAGTTCTGTGACAGGCAGTATCTTTTCCCTGTAATTCTAGTTGCATTTTCTTGTTTAAACAAACTACTGCCATTCCTCACCTAGAGGTCCTGTGGTAGTCTACCATAAACTAGTAGTAAACCAGTATATTTTATTAATTAGTAATCCAGAAGAAAATCTTAATGTCTTTGACAAGGCTAGATTTCCCGACCTTTCATTCCACACTGTTCTCTTCCATGTTTCCACATTATTTTCAGGTTCCCACACACTATCCCACCCTTGCCATTTTTTGATCACTGCAACCACAAGCCTTTACTTGGTAGTTTAAAATCAGTCAATGAGCAAATGACACCAATGAGATTCAGCCTTTCTGCTCTAACACTGTACAGGAGCAAGAGATTCACCAGATCATCTGATTAATGGTGTTGGACACTTGTGGCATGTTGTTTGCAAGGAACATTCATTCCCTTATATTTAGAATAATTTCCATCCAAAGCTTAAGACGGGAGCTATTCTTCTGGATCTGACGACTTGACTGAGTTCAAGAAGCATCTGCACAATGCCTTCAGTCACCTGCTCTGACCTGGCTGGCCCTGTGTGGAGCCAGGAGTTGGACTTGATGATCCTTATGGGTCCCTTCCAACTCAGGAGATTCTGTGATTCTAAGAAAGCGAGGGAGCCTTTGAAAGTACATTACTGCATTGCGACCTGTAGGAAAAGTGCTTCTTGCCTTACCAATAAATCACTGGTCCTCAGAAACAAAACCTGCTAAGGAACACAGATACCAGCCCTGATCTCATCAGGAAATAGGACACCCCCTCAGATGTTTTTCCAAGAGCTAATGGGGTAAGACACCTCGATATGGAAAGCAAAGACGCCTGAACTCAAACCAGGCCGGAGGTGAAACCGCCTGAGAGAGCTGGCACGGCCACCCCTGGGGGCGGCAAGGGAGGACGCGGCTCGGGGATGCCAGCCGTCTGTCCCGCCGTGTCGGGGCACCCTCCGGCCGGGACCAGGTCCCACCTCGGAGCCCATCCGGTGAGCAACAGATCGGCGCTCGCTGCGTGCCCCCACCCGCCTTCCCGCACGGGTACAGGTTCAGACTGACCCACCCGGTCGCGTTTAAACAGTCGAGGCACGAAACCTTCCCACCCTCCCCCCCCGGCTCGTCCGGCGGGTCCCTACGGCGATAAATCCCTCACGCTCCTCCTCTTCCTCCCCTTCCAGCCCCAACCTGCCGGGGTGGTCCCCCAGCCCCGGCCCGGGGCAGAGCCCGCCCCCATAATCCATGCGCAGGCGGCACTACAACCACCACCACCGCGGCGCTTCTGAGGCGGCAGGCGGGTCGCTCGGTGCTGTGCCCCCGCCGCCTCCGTTTTGCTCTCTCCGCTTCGCTGGCGAGTGCTGCCGGGAGGGAGGTAAGCGAGGAGGGATGCCGAGCTGCGCTGCCCCGCCGTCGCGCTACCGGCGGCGAGGCCAGGGGAGGCAGCAGGTGGGGGTAGGGCCTCGCTTCTCCCGCTGCTGGGGGGGTAGAAGGTCCTGGATGGGAGAGTGCGGCCACTTCCACCGTGGGAGAAGAGATGTCGGCGAGCAGGGTCCGCCCGGGTGAGGGCGGGTGGTTGGCTGTCGAGGGAAGCGGCTGGGAGAGCGACCTGCGAGCGGGGAGTTGCGGGATGGAGGCGCTGAGGAGAAAGCCCCGGCCCAGAAAAACGCGGGGTGAGACGGGGGCAGAGGGAGCGGCCGCCGGGTAGGTCCGTGCTGAGGGAAGCCGGGGAAGCGGGCGTGAGGGCTGGGGCTCTGCGTGGCGGTCGGGTTTGGCTGAGGGGAAGGGGCTGCGGCACGGCGGGCAGCGTGTGCCGGTCCGCGGGGAGCGAGGGCGGGTCCGCCCGCTGAGGAGAGCGGAGCGACGGCCGCTGAGAGTGCAGCGGCTTTCCTCCGTGGAGGGCCGCGTGTGGCGGGGCCGGCCGAGGAAGGCTCGGGAGCTGGCTGTAAATCTTTGGCCCCTGAAGAGAGAGGGGTGGGGAGAGCTCCGGATGTCTCTGGGGAGACGCTCCGCGGGGAGGAGAGCGCCCGCTGAGGGCACCTGCCCGGAGGGGGAGGGGGGAGCTGAGCGGTACCGGGAGGGCGGAGACACCGTGCTGGCCTCGAAATTGGCTCGTCAGGGGTAGAGGAAGCAAAGGAGGCAAACCGCTGCTTTAGCTCTGCGGTGACACGGTGGATGTGAGCGGGGAGAGGGGCCCGTCCGCTCCCGCCGGGCGTCCCTTGCTGGGCACGGCGGCGCGCTGCGGCGAATGCCGCCTCGGAGGAGTTCAGTCGCGGCGGTGCTGCCGCTTGCCTCGCTGCTTGCTGCGTACCTGGGAGCATCGTGCCAGCCCACCCCCGGTGGTCAGACCTTTCTCTCGTCGGGGGTGAGCTCAGCTTTGAGCTGGGGGCCTCATCCGAGAGCGGATGGGAAGGGGCGGCAGTGGTGGTGAACGTGGGCTCTGCCTTCCTCTGCACAGGCGTGCAGGGGAGCGGCTGAGGGAGCTGCTCAATCGGTCGGTGTTCCGGCAGAGGCAGGGCTGCGGTACCCGCGCTACTCTGCAGTTTGCAGATCAAGGGCTGAGCCGCGTGGCTGGGGAAGAGAGGTGCCTGCGGTTTCAGTAACGGGAGAGAAGATAAGGGACCGGCTCGGTCTGGGCTGCTAGTGGGAGTGCTCCGGGTCCGTAGTCCCAGCGCCTTGGTACCGGGACACGTACTCAGCCCTCATCAGCTCACATGTGTCCGAGCCGCCTGTCCATGGGCGGGCTGTACCGCGCTTTAGTTTTTCAATGGGATGCTGAAAAGTGCTCTCACATGGGAATGTTCTGTGAATGCTAGGCTAAATGCGCCACTCAACAACAGAAACAAACGTCTAGGACTTAAAATTCAGTTAGTGAAAATATACTCTAAGCATTTAGGCAGTCAGCCAAAAATCAGGCTTGTTCATCTTCCAGGGAAGACATCTCTCTTGGGATGACTTTTTACAGGTCTGTTGCTGTTTGCAAATTGCTGTGGCTGGTAAGACAGCAGGGGGGGGTTGGTGTTGCTGTTTTATTTATCTTCAAATTATTAAGTAGCAGCTCAAAACCAACCTGGGTTCTGAATATCTGATTCTTCTGACTTGAGCACTTACTCGTTTTGCTCGTAGATCAAGCGTGTCAAATGCATGCTGAGGCCTCTTTGTGTGGAAGATTTTGGGGTTTTGTTGGTGCTGCCAGACACTATTCTGCAGTGCCTAGTGCTTACTAGCTTTATTTGCTTCCTACTCTTCCTATGGCAACAGGTTGTAATTGTTACTAGTAGGCTTAGGACCGATTTTTGTAATGGAAAGCTGTACCTTTTCAACATGTCCTCATCTAGCTTGGCTTGCTGCGCTGTGCTTCTTGAACGAGAAGGTGGTGTTTGTGGGTTGGGCTTTTTTAATGCATACTTAGGAGTTGTAACCTACCCATAACTATCTGTTTTGTAGCTGGTTTCATGCGTTTCATTCTCATGGTGGTTGCTGTCATTGGAGCAACCTTACTGAACGGGATTATGGACTTGGCTTTTCAAATGACTAATTCAGAATTTTAACAGATGAAGCCAAATCCTTTGTGTGGGCTTCCTCTGGACGACTGCATGTTCCACCATCCCATTGTGGTTTGCTGCCAGCAGGCTCCCACACTGAGCTTTAGTAGTCTAGTCTCTGGATGATTGAGTTTCAGTTCACAGGGTTAATCATCGCTGCATCACTGCACTGCAGCGCTGTATTTGCATAGATCGCAGTGTTAAACAGAGGCAGGCCAGTCCTGTTGAGACAAAGAGCTGGATACCAGGCTGTTCCTGAGCTCTGGTCTTTTAGAGTTGGTGTGTCGTGGAAGTAGTTGCTGAACTTCTGCATCTACTGCTTGGACTCCTCCCTCCATTCCTCCCCCCCAAACTTCCAGTGAAGCTGCTGAAGGTTTATCTGGTTTGGAAAATACTACTATTTTTATTTACTGCAGCGTAGTTTGTGAAAGAGTGATGATGTTCTCCACAGATAGTGGTTAAAACCCCAGGAATTATGCTTAGTGACTTGCATTTGGAGAGTATTAGTGACAATTGCAGAATAAAAAGCAAAAGCTTTTAGTCTTTTAAAGAGGGACTCTTGAAAACCACACAGAAAATAAGATGTATAGTAACGGAAGTGTTTAATGTATTAAGTAATTAACAGGGTTTGAGTTTGGTTTGTTTTCTTTTTAATTGAAACTTGATAAGGAAATGGTTATCTGATAATTAATGTAAGCACTTCAGAGGTTCACACAGCTTCTTTTCATTGACTGTTTACTTGAACTTGGGGAGAGTTTTACTGGCAGTTAGGGCAGCTCTGTGACTGCAGCGATGCCATCACTGTTTCTGAGGAGTGGGATGGCCACAGGCTGCAATGGCAACTACTGCGAAGTAATTCTCCTCCTGTCACTCAGGTGTTTGTCATTCTTACACTTCTCACAATTAAAATCACGGATATGTTCTTTGTCTTTAGTGCTGTTTGTCTTGCATGTTTAACTACTAACATGCTCCCAGCTAAGTTTCTTTTAGATACCAAGATAAGGATAACTGCTGGGAGCTTTTTCCATCTGAGTTATTTTTAGGTTGGTTGAATACACACTGAATGCTCAGAGGTATCCTTAGTAGTGTTTTTGCAAGCTTCTGATCATTATTAATGTAACCTTGAAAATACATTAGTGTGTTATGTAGTACAGAGATTTGGTGTCAGCCTGAAGGAATTACCCAGTAAGGTTATATACACCGTGTTTATTGTGATATATTTGTGAACATGAAGTGAGGGGCAGAGAGCATGGTCAGAATTCTGCAGGTTCTTGGATTTGCAAGAAACCCACCAGCTTTGCTGAAAAATCCTGAGGTTTGTGAAAGTTCACCTGAAAATTACGTAGAGCTGCTCAGTAGTGTCTTTGGAACTGAAGGCTGGTTTTGTGTCTCCACTTAGCAGAATGTTGTTTATCTGTAGTATGGGTAGTGTCCTTGCAATGTCAGAAGTGTCCTTGTCTTATTAAAACTACCAACTTTCTGTCTTGGTTAATACAGGACTTAACATCTTTAGCAGGCATAGTGATTATTTTCCTGTACTGGGAAGACACTTATTTGCATGTTTGTACAACTAAATACAACTTTTTTTTTTCTTAAATTAGATTTTAAGTTCAGGACAGTTTAAAGTTGTATGTACTTCCTCAGTAGTACTTTCTGTTATACTGTGGAGAGGGCAGACAAGAATGTGCCCTGCCTTGTAGCTTTGCCTTAAGGCACCAGTTATGGAGGCAGTCTTCCTCCCAGTTTCAGGTTTCACAAACACACCTAAATTTTCTCTCTACTGTAGGCTTTTTTACCTCTTTCCTTAATTCATGGAATCGAGACTCAGTCACCATGTATGGGCTTTTTCTCCTCATTGACGTGTTTCAACTGCTTGAGAAGTCTTCAGAAAACTAAGCTTTACTTACAAAAACTGTTAAAACTTTTTTTTAAGAAAACCAAATTGTATCCAACTTGCAGAGTCTTCACTGTTCTGTTATCAAGGCAAATTAATTAATTTATTTTTTCACTTCGTTCTGGTCTTGGGTACCACAGAGTTTCTGTAAATTTGATAATAAACTGCCACCTAAGCAATTCTCAGTTTCTAACTGCTTCTATGTCCAGCCCTAGAGAAATAAATGTGTTAAAGTTCTGCTGAAAAATAACTTCTAGGCTGAAGAAAACTAGTCTCAAGAAAAGTAGGAGGAAAAATAGTATTTTGGAGCTGAACTCTTTTTCTTTTTTTTTTCCTTTTTGTAGTCTTCAACAAAACATTCTTTTGGAGAAAGAACATAATCAAACCATGAGTATTTTCCTAAGTTCTAATGTTGCTGTGTTGAGCATCGTGTTTCAGAGTGGTTGCTAACACCGCCTTTGTGAATTGGGTTTGGATAATTCCGCTATTCATAGCGTTATTACTGTTCATTCTTCTTGGTTTACACTAGCCATGAGGAGGAAAGATAGCTTTAAGGCTTTCTGAACTCAGTCGGACTTGTAGGAAACAAAACTGCCTGGTTTTTTTTGATCTGGTCTTGTATTCCTTTGTTCCATGTTTTTCTTCATCTTATTCCGCCCTTTGAATGCAGTGTGGGCTGTTACACAAGGCCGCAGCAGGGCCTTGTACTGGTTTTGCAAGCCAGTACTGGTTTTCAGGAAGCTAGCCTGTGTCTTACCAGAGACACTAAAAGCGTGGGAGAGACTTCAGGCTCAATACCAATTTTGAAGTCTTTGGTCTTTAGAATCTCGTTGACCTGGAAGCTTTGGAAGTCAGGGTTTTGGTGTAGGATTGGGCCGAGTTGTTTGCATTATTTTGCTGTCACTTGTGTGAATGAATGGCCTGGACACCGATGTGGAGATTGAAACTATTTCTATTAACTAGTGCTGCTGAAAAAGGCAACAGAGGCAGAGCTACACTATGAAAAGGCAGCTTGTGCTGGGTGCCCCCTAGTTTGAAGTGGGTGCTGTGTCATGGCAGTGTCTTCCCAGACACCCTCACCAGTGGTACGCTGCTCGATCACCAAATACCTTTGTATAAGATAAGCCAGTCTGATGGGAGGGAAAGTCACAGTGGTCAAGTATGTACCACTTCTAAAGTCAGAAAGGGACAGAAGTTTTTTGGGTTGCCTTTTGTTTGGGTTTTTTTCAGTCTGTTTTCTTAGACACCACCATGGCCCATGCAGAAGTGGAGGAGTCTTACCTAGCCCCAGGTAGATGAAGGTGTTTGGTTGGAAGTGTAGGGAGTGATACTGTTTCTTTTTCAAGTGGTGGATGATTAAACTGCTGTATTTTTTTTAAAATATTTTTTTTGTAGATTTGGAACATTCTTAAACATGTGTACAGAGTTATCTTAATGCCTCTCAGCTTTAGCAGTCTATGAACAAAAATTGAATTGAGCTTTCCAGTTCCAAGAGAGCTTTGAGACAGTTTGAGTTGATAGGAAGTAGTTACGGATGCTCATTGTCACCTGTCAGGATGGTGAAGCTTTGCTTGGTTTGTGAGTTCTTTCTTGAGGTGGAATCTGTGACCTTAGCTGTGAAAGAGGTGTCAGAAGGGTGCTGCTATCTGCTAGGTCATAAGCAGGGCATGAAAGTGGAGTCCTATGTACCACAAGGAGGTTATAGATTAAAACTAGAAGGTTTTACTGAAAGCTTCATAGAAAGAAGCTGCAGGATATGACTTGGATTAACTTCCACCAACTACGGTAAGGTCAGGTGGCTGTTTAAATGCATTGTGTAACTGTTGTGACATGACATATTGTCAGAAGTGCAGTTCATATATTGTTCCTTTATTTTTGTTTCCCTTGGAGCTGTCCCAGTGCTCTGCTCTGTTTGTTTTTGAAAACTCACTGACCTGGAACTATGCATAATTATTTTTCTCCTTTCAACTACAGGGTATGTAGTAGATCACGTTATTCACAAGCCTCAATCTTTCTATTCTGTCTGGTTTGCTTTTACCACTGTTGTTAAGTTGAATTTCCACAGAAGATTGCAGATTATCTTGCACTTTCCTGTCTGTTTGCACACATTTTCATGTGCTCTTTCTTGTTTTTGCCAGGGATGGTGCGCTGAGTCATTTCCAGAAGAGGCTTCTGTACCACTCTCAAGCAAGGTGTGAACCAGTGTTCTGCTGACTAGAAAGCTAACCTCCAAGTGAATGTATTGAAGACTTCTAGACTTAGTGGGACAAATATCTCTACCTCCAATTTTATGAATACTGCTAGCCATGGCTGTGGAACTCTGTTTGCTGCTGCTACTGTTTTGTGGAAGTACTATTTCAGAGGTACAGCCTATATACAAACCACCTCCTGGGACTTTGGATTTTGGATTTGTACCAGCCAAGACGTATGATACAGGTGCATACCATGAACCTGGGCCAATAGGAATTTTGTTTAAAATAGTACATGCATTCCTGTATTTAGTGCAGCCAAATCCTTTTCCTCAAGGTAAGCATATAAACTACTTTATTTTTTTTAAATAAAGGTTTGTTATTGATGCCTTCATTCTATTGTATGTGGAAGTAAATAACATGAAGGGCTTTGTTAGTAGCATAAATTCTGGTCTGCAGATGTGTACAGTTCCATATAAAAGTGTTTTTCTGCTGGGCATAGTGGAAAGGAAGTTGATAATCAAAATGTTGATGAAATTCACAGAATGTTGCTTATTTATCTCAAAGCTGCTATTGAGGCATTTGAGGCTTTTTTCCTTAGCTGAAACTTTTTCTTATGCACTCTCAGAAGCATGAGATACGAAGCAGTTTGTGCTTCTATTTAGTAATATATTTGTGTATTATGATAAGCAATCACGTGGCTGTCATGCTGTGAGGTTTAGCCTGGGAACTGGAAACTGCACACCTTGAAATAAATTTCATTCATTTCCCTATTTCTGTATCAAGTTTTATGTAAGAGCAGTTCCATTTTGCAGCTGTGTGTAACTTCTTGTTCCATTGTAAGCTAAAGTTAGGCATTGAAACTGGGGTTTTTATGGACTAATGGGTCTTTTTTTTCATTTCCTATGAAATTGTCCCTTCTTATATAGCAAATAGTTACGATACCAGAGAAGTGTGTGCTTGTTTAGGTTGGATTGATTAAGAGGTGTTTTTGGGAACTCTGTGTCTTTGTGGATGTGGTAGCTGCCTCAACTATCCATTATGCTTTTCTTTCATTTAGTTATTAAAAGAAAATGCTAATGTTCTTCTATAAGGCTGGCATTTAAAATCATAGTGAAGTCTTAATAAAATCTAAGAATGGCTTTGGTTGGTAATTTATTCCATTTGATTGTTTAGCTGGAATTGTGTATAAAAGACACATTATTTTTTAGTACATCTCTCAATTCATGTATAAAAACTTTTAGTAATATGAAGTCTTAAATTCCTTGGTCAAGTACCTGTGTGATACCTGTGAACGATTATTTGCTTGAAGACTTGACATTTCTTCAATAACTGTGGAAGAAGTAGCTCATTTGAACTTGAATGAATGAATTCTATTTAAACAAATGCAAGGAGACCCAGGTGTTAACCTGGAGAGTGACACCCCAGTAGGATGTGTCTTCTGCACTGGTGTTACACAGGGTGTAATGAGGACAACAGCATGAAGCTGACAGCAATGTCACCTTCTGGAATAACTGTTTACAGGTATCTCTTGTGGCCTCTTTCCTTCTATTAAATACACAAATGAGCTACTTAACTCTCTCTGAGACCTGCTATGTTAGGATTGTCATCTGTATTCATCTGTATTTCAGCCTGTTTCTAAACCCCTGCTTGAATATTTTATTCTCTTAAAATTGGGGAAACTTCTATTTCAGTGACTTGTTTAACATGTCTTC
Organism: Gallinula chloropus; assembly: GCF_964237585.1. Lineage (NCBI taxonomy): Eukaryota > Metazoa > Chordata > Aves > Gruiformes > Rallidae > Gallinula > Gallinula chloropus. The sequence continues at coordinate 6,009,398 of NC_140092.1, read as the reverse complement.
ATATTAACAGGAATTTGGTCTGCAACCTTGTATGTCAAACTTAGTATTATGTGCCCTAAGCATGTAAATGATTATTGAATATAGAATTTACAATCAATATTATAGCTAGCCCTGTAAGACTACTTCTAGTAGTCTCTACATCAAGTAGGTGTTGTGAAATTCAGCATTAAAGAGAAAAGAGGCATCTGGAAGTAAATTACTTGCTCCTAGTTTGTAACATTTGAACAGCTCAGACCTCTTCTTCCTTCCTTGCTGAGCTTTTTGCCTAATCAGTTATTTTTAGGAGTTTGGCTTTGTTTGCATCAGGTGAAGTCCTTTTCCCGTTCCCCCACAGACCTCACTGCAAAACACAGATTTGATGGATCATGTCAGTTTGAGTCATACCATTTAATTGGTTAATCCCCATAATCTCTTTTGCCATATGCTGTTCTATTTTCACATTCAATGTATTAATGGTGTAGTTATATATGTGAAATGCTTTTTTCTCTTTTTTTTTTAACCCGCCAACTGGAAATGGAGTTAATTCTGATTCAGAGATAAAAATAACTGTAGTCAGAAATAGGCACAGAAAACAAACTTTTTGATGTTTCTGGCTCAAAATTTTGTCGTTGTGATTGACCTGGTGCTTCAGAGGAATTAGATTGAGATTGATGCCTCAGTATATTGCATATAAACATGTAAGCGGGGTTCGTATCGAAGACTTGGCATCAATCACTTAGACCTTTGATCTTACTAGTCTTTTTTTCCTCATACTTGGAAGTACCTGATATTTGATGTTTCAGTATACTGTTAGTACTCCTGGTTGGGAGGAATAAGGTGACAGGACTGTCTAATTGCATGCAGATATCACTGCCTTTGCAAGTAATTTCTTGGTTTGCAGCAGCACTGTGTTGGAGCCAGATATGTCACAGTGTAGCATTCATACTCCTTCAGTCCCAATACGGTCTTTTAAGAAGAAAGCAAGTATGAGCTTTATATTGTTATGATAAAACAAAATATCAAGTACCTCAGAGTCTTTGGGAGACGTTCTTGAAGCATTTGCATGCTGATAAGTCTTAACATTTACTTAAATGTTCTTGCATGTTGCTTAAAAGTTGGAAGGGATCACTTCACTTAAAGAAAAGGTCAAGAAATAATTTGTAAGCTTGTTGCATATTTTTTTTTAGTTAAATCCAAGTGAGTAATTATTTACTTCTGAATTTGTTCATGTTTCTGGTTTGTGGATGTACATCTTAACTGACCTATTAAATCTAAACCTAGATTATTAGTGGGATTAAATATAGTGCTCACGTAAAGTGCAGTAACAGAACAGGGACAACATCCAGCAGTTTAGAACAACTTAGGACCAGAACTGTGCTCTTTGGATGTGGCAAGAAGTTAGTTTAAAAAAAGTGAACTAAGATATCCGATTACACTGTTTCACTGAGAGCAAATAGATTCTGCTTTAAACTTCACCAAACACTGTTGTTTTTAGATGATGTGTTGGTATAGATAGGAGGGAATTTATTCCCAAGTGTAAGATATTAGGCAGGAGAGGAGCCTCCAGCTTGAGTTAATGATGCACTGGAGTGTTTAGTTACTGGTTTGCTACCTGCAGCCCAGTAGGTCACTTGCTGTGCCTTGGTTCCTCTGTTTGTAAAGTGGAGATGATGATGCTACTGCTTCTTTTGTTGAGGAGTGTGTAGGATCATTATCCTTTCCTGTTAATAGCACTGCTTCCAAGAAGTAGATGATAATGGGAAAATTACAAGTTGCTTCTATCACTCAGCTAAGAGGGCATCTAACAAAGTAAGCTGTCAGGCTTTCCTCTGCTTAGAATTTGTTCTAAACCAAAGCATTAATTTATTAATAAAGTTAAGTAAGTTCATGATTGTGATATAGTACACATCTGTTGTGCTGGAGACCTTCAGATGTGAACTTGGTGTAGGCAGAGCATGGCCAGTGTGATCCTCTGGCTGCAGTGAATATCGTATCATGGCATTGTCTTTGTTCCCATGGAAACCAGTTGTTAGTTGCAGTAAGACGATGTTAATCCGAGATTCCACTTGCCAGCAGGATGTGCACAACAAGCCTTCAGCTTCACAGTTTGTGTCTTCTAATGAAAGTCTGAAGAGTTCATGAAGGAAACAAACTGGGAATAAACATTATTTTCCAATTTTTAGGTGAAAGACAACAAAAACTTGCAGGCTTGTGTATCTCACTCTACTGTACCTGAACATATTGCAGGATGACTGTACCTCTTACATTACAACTGCTTTGTTCCAGCTTCTGCTTTTTATTCTGGATAACCCTGTTTTTGCTGTAATGGGAATAAAACTTGAAGATAAAACCCAACTGTTGAATGCAGGTACTTCCAGGCAAAACATGGTATGAATGTGCCATTTGCCTACAAGGAACGGGAACAAGCTGGTTTTAGACCTAGACTACACCTCTCAATTCTTTCTGTTGGTGGAGTCTCACTTGTTCAACAATAAAACTGAGCTTCAGAACTTGACTATTTTAATGCAAAGTCCCAGCTCTGACCCCTTTTGGTCTTCCTTTCTTGTTACCTGGGTGGCCTTTAAAGTAGCTACAAATGGTTACAAGTGGGTCTTGTGTTCTCTGTCTCTGCAATCAATAGTGCACATGAGTGTGTTCGGCAATTAAAACATTTTAACACTTAAAAAGAATTGCTTAACAGTGTGAAAATAAACAGTATCTCTAGATAGTATAGCTGTAGTAGAAAATGCATATGCAAACCCCTGATGTAGGTAGATTTGATGAGCTGCTAGGATACTGATTTTGTTTTTTTTAATACATTAGCTGTGTTGGATGTGACGTTCTAAAGCAAATAATTGCAACACTTTATCACCCCCTCAGTTAAAATCAGTGAGTCAGAATATTTTCTTCTGAGTTCAAGACAATTCCCGTAGCCTTCCTCTCTGTGTTTGTGTAAAACCGACTTCTTTGCATTTTCTAAGTATTTCATTCTTGGTTGTACGTGTCTGCTTTAGTTTTGCTTCCTGCTGGGAATATATCTTCCACGCCTCTCCTGCAGAAACCCCCCAAACTTGTGTCTGGATACTGCAGACTGGTGCTAAGCCCAGCTATGCATAGCTGGCAATGCCCCTTAGGTTTTAACCTGGAGCGTTAGGTGTGTTGGCACCAGCATGTGTTGAAATTCAGGGTTGCACTCTGGCTCCGACCCATGTGCAGGTGCTGCTGTTCAGCAGCATAAGGTGCTCTGGTGTTTTTCCAGTTGTGTGAAATCTCAGTCTTTTGTTTTGGAACTGCACTGATGTGATGGACTACTCTCTTTTTCTGAGTTAGAGTTTGACAGCTGCCACCTTGTGCACAGGAGTTGGTTTTGTTACAGCTTGTGTCCTGTGGCTGAGTTGGGAGCACCAGGGAATTGCTGATGTGGGGACTGAGATGAAGAGCAAGACCTGCCCCTGTTAGACTGGCTAAGCTGTGTTGTGAAATGACAAGTCAGCTGTGGAGTCAGTGCCTTTCAGCACATCCCCCTAGCTAGTTGTTTTGTGTCTGTGGGTGGTTTGTTTTGGGTTGGTGGTTTTCTTGTTTGTTTGGGTTTTTTTTCCCAACACTATGGTGAGAGCTGTGATGTAAATTTAGAGCAGTAGCTGAAGTGTGCAGGTTTCAGTGACAAGTTACATAGAGCAAGTAGTGGTGGTGCCGTTTAGGTAGAACTGGGGGACTTATAGTGTTCCTTTATTTGCTAATATGGTGTATACATTGAAAGAAATTTCTTGTGTTCAACACTGGAAATACTGGAGAATATGGAGTAGTAGGAAAAAGCAAGATAAACTAGCTGACTCCCTTCTCTGCCCACTTGTATACATGTAGGGAAATAGTGTTTAAAAAAAATCTTCTCTCATTTAATACTGGGAATTTGAGATGCTCGACTTGATCACATAGCTGTGTAAACAAGGGACACTCTAAAAATGCTTCTGAAGCAGATTTAAGGCCTGCTTTTTCATTTTCTGAAGTGTCAGAGGAGTAATTCCCTCTTCCCAGAACTATTCCAAACTGCAGACTGATTGCTTGACAAAAGGATGTTTTTGTGGGCAGGGAGGAGATCAAGGTTTGAGGGAGGGGAGGTTTATACAGATTATCTACTGGAGGCTGTTTTGGGAAACTAAGGTTTTCAAGGGCAGGTTGGATGGGGCCCTGGGCAGCCTTGTGTAGATCCAGGCTGGAGGTTGGTGTCCCTGCCTGTGGCAGGGGGGGTTGGAGCTCTATGATCCTTGGGGTCCCTTCCAACCCAGACCATTCTATGATTCTGTGAAACTATAGTTGGAAACAGGAACACTTCTAATGTCCTCCTGCCCACTTTTTTGGATTACCTAAACAAGGGGTTTCTTTTGCAGACAGGTATGTGTAAAATATGCAAGTTATTTTTTTTAATCAGTGTAGCAAAGCGATCATCTGAAGGCCTTGCACTGCACACACATCTGGAATCCCTTTTCTACAGCTGTCCTCAGTGCTCACCCTGATCTGGCGTAACACTGCCTGCCAGCTGTGCCTGGGAGAGGAAAAACATGCCTTGACAACAATTGGAAAATGACAGTCCAGCTTCACAATTTCAACACTGGTAGGACAGAAGAGAGAAACTAATGAAAATGAACCTCAAGCAGAGTTTGAGGGAGTTGGTTGCATTCTGTGGGCAGGGTGTTCAGAAGTGGCGTTACCACAGGCAGCTGTGCCAGTGGGCTGCAGGGCACCTTGGACAGTAGTGCCTCTTGGAGACCAGAGTATAATAATAAATAAAATGGGTATTGAAACTCAGCTCATATTTCCCAAACTTAAATTGCTTTTGATCCCTCTCAGATTGGACAGGCATGTCCTTTCTGGTTTTTGGGAGTGTCTCCTGGCAAATGGGTTGTGCATTTTCTGAGCAAGGTACTGAATTGGTTGGGGAAACCACTAATAGTTACAGCATGGGCAGTGCCAGGCATTGCAATGCATGAGACTGTCCTGACCTTTTTCTGTGTATGGACATTTATGAGAGACACAGGGTATAATCAAAGATCTGATCAGCAGCTTTCACTGCCTTGATGTGCAGGGAATGAATTCTGAGTGCTGAATCCAAGGATGCCAAATACAAGGAAGGGAAGGATGTGAAATGTCGGGTAGTATTGTGACTAGTCAGGAAATCCAAACCACTAAAAGCATTTGAGACTCCCAGAGCATACCTATAGCATCTTTCATGGTGAGAAGTAGGATGGAATAGGTTTCAGGTCAGCCATGTCCTCTAGTAATGTGTGACCCTCTTTTAAACTTACTTGTGACTGCAGATGTCTTATGGGTATTCAGGCCACTTTGCTGAGGCTTCATAACTTTTTCCTAGCTTAACAAATAGCAACTATTCAAATGGGATATTAGGAAAAACTTCTTCACTGAAAGAGTGTTTTAACCATCGGGACAGGCTGCCCAGGGGGGTGCTGAAATCACCATTCCTGGAGCCATTCAAAAATTGGGTAGATGTAGCGCTTTGGGAGATGGTTTAGAGGTTAAAGTGGTGTAGGGCTGATGGTTGGACTTGATGATCTTGAAGGTCTTTTTCAACCACGATGATTCTATGACTCTATTCTGCTGTCTATCCTCCCCCTCCATTTGATTTTTGCAAGTTTATCTACCTGTGTACTGTTGAACCTGATTCTCTTTTCTAACTTCTAGTTCATGGAACTGATGGGGGGAGTGTGGGTGTCACTGAACTTACAGGAATAATGTTTTCATCAAGCTTCTAAGGCATCTCTCAATTCTGCCATCATCTTGGCTGTTAGGAAGCATTTTGAGTTAATCATGCGAGATACTGTATGGATACTGCCTGTTGTTGGAAAAGAGTTGTTTGATTCTTTTCTTTGTTTCTGACCATCTGAATTAGGTAACATTAGCCTAACACTCATTTTTGTTTGACAATTTGCTTAGTTCATCATTTACAAAGCAGCAGACTCCTAGGTCTTGTTCAGTGATGGCATTTTTTGAATGATGTCAGCCAAAGCAATAAGAATTTGATAGATCTTTGCAACAAATCATCTTTCCACAGCATTCATATTCATTGGTTAATACATTGAAAACTGAGAATTTGCATAAATTTTTTCCTATCCCTTTGTCTCCTTATTTTGCTTCTCAAGATGCTTTGTTTAACTTGTCTTAACAAAAGTGATGCTTTCTTCTAAGTGACTATGCACTATTCACAGGTTGCTGGAGCAAAATTAATGTACAGGTATTGATCTTAGTGGGTTTTGTGATCCTTTTGGCAGTATTATATCTTTCCATATTGGTATGAAAGCTTTTGAGTAAACTTGGTCCTTTCCCACAAGTGAGTTGTTATCTTGCTAGAAGGGAAAACAGCTGCTGTGGATAGGGGCTACTGTAAGTGTAAGCTGACTAATCTTGTCAGTACATACATCTTAGTGTAAGCTTACCACTTACAAAACCCCCCCACAAACCTGCTTTGATGCTCTTTTGCAATATGCAGATGTATTTCCCATCTAAAAACAGTTACGTGATTATATTATGACCTGTATTGTAACATAGTCAAGATCTTTCTTTTATCTGAAAACATACCCAATTATTTTGGTTTTGTGAACTTTAAACAGTGATCACAGTTGTGAATGTGAATATTCTTTTATGCTACAAAGTATAGCTTTGTTTAATTGAGCTGAAAGATGCCTGGATGCACCTGTACAAAACAAGTACAAACTTGAAGCTCAGTTAACTTTCTTCAGAGTTGCAACTTTTGCTTTGATGTTTTTTTTTTGAGTGAACTATTGATCTCTGCAGTACTTTGAAGCCACATGCATGGCACAGTTAACAAACATAGGTGGAGAACTGTCTCTTGCAGAAATGGGAAAACAGGGAATTCTGAGGAATCTCTGAAGATGCCAGAACACCAGTCACTGAGATAAGTAAAAGCTGGTACTAGCAAGTTTCCAGCATGCTGTTCTCAGATTATCTGTGTTCATACATCCAATAATTCAAGTTACACAATATAAGAGATTTGTTTTCTGTGCTTTTCTCAGTTTACAGCAACTTCTCAGGAAGAAAAGCAAATAGGAAAAATGTTGGGTTTTCATACAGTCTAAATATTTACTATTTTGATCAGTTACAAATCCAGTATGTCTACACAACCCACACTAGTGAGAAGTTGCTCAGTCTCAGCAGTGAGCTAAACCAGGCAAGCATATACAGTGCACCAAGTTAAATCTTTGCCTGTAATCTGTTGTAAATCCTTACCAGATGGTGGCCTAAGGAGAACTTTAGGTGGCTACTGCAAAGAAAGTAAGCAGCAAAAAATAGCTGCTGTGGCACAAACCATGTGCTACAGAAGTCTTGTTGCCTTCAGAAATGAGAGACTTCACTTTCTGTATGGAATACTTCTTCAAAGCTTTCTGCTTTCTATCTGCATCATGCATGCAAATTTATTATGGCCTCCTGAGCAAAGATTTTTCTAAAAGCTTCTCTTCTCTCTTTTTGTTCTTTTCTTTCCTAAAACTTGGGCAAGAACAGACCTTTCTTTGTAGCAAAGAACAACTAGAAAGTTCCCGCAAAGGTTATTTTCAAAGGACAAATCTTTCATTCTAGGTGTCCTGTAACAGTCAATATTGTGGCTATTTCTTTTTTTTTTTTTTCTTCAAATCTGTTCCTGACCAGGCTCTTTAATGCTGCCTGTGCACGTTGATGGAATGCAGAATGTGCCTAAAAAGAAAATGTGACTGCATTAAAGGAACAAACTCAGGATTTGGGGCAGCTCCAAACCGTGAGGTTTTTCTGTGGAAGACTTAAATTACCAGTTTGGTCTTTCTGGCTAGTAACAGCCTTGAAGCAAAATTTATAAAGCTTCTGTTGTTTCATTCGTATTGTTGGGAAATTGGGGAACTTTTTGTCTGGATGAGGGAAGCTAATTGACCGTTACTGTCACCTGATCCACTGCTGCATAAATTCTTCAGTGGATCACTGTTGTTTTCTGTCAGGAAGGGTCCAAAGCAGGAGTCCTTTAATTTGATGTCAGAGTTCCTTAGGCAGCTGTTGCTGCTCTGCTTTCCTAATCTTCAGCAGTTGTATCATGCATAGTCTTACCTGCACTCTGGTTTAGCCTCACCCTGTTTAGACCACTCCAACAGTTTCAATCCTGCACATAGGTGTTCATCTCTTCATTACCTACTTCATACTGCAGCTCTACCCCCCCCATGTTGCTGTTCACTGCAAGTATAAGTTAAGACTCATTTCTAGGTGGTCTAGTAGCTTGTCCTTTCAACTGTGTATAAAGCAGTATGTGCTTTCCAAGTCTTCTGAGACCTTAAAAATGCATTTACTGTGGTTTTGCTTGTCATTATGTGTTGCTGGGTTTTGAGACTAAGCTTATTTCTCTTACATAATTTCAGCATGTAATTAAGCAATGTGGACTCAGAGAATGGGAAGGGACAAAATGGTCACGTTCATCATCAAACGAAACAGCTTATTGAAGAGAGAAGAGGGTGAAAAGACAGGTTACTGTAGCAGATTAGAAGTTAAAATACTTAAACAATTTCGTATGTATTTGTCATTTTTTACCTCCATACAAACAAGTTCTTCCAGCCATTGTAGAATGACAGCTTTGAGGGCTTCATCTTGCATGTCAGTGGTGAGATACAGCAGCAAAGTTCCTTTCTTACTTGCTGTCCTGCTTCTGGCCAGGCCAGAGTTCCCCTCCCCAAGCAGCCAGCCCAGGTGAGCTGAGTTAGCCTGAGCTGTTTCACACCACCTGACATCACTCCCCCATAAAAGGGGCTGTTTAGGGAGGGGTGCTTCTGGGTGCCTCTAGGGCAGCCTGAGTACTGTTAGGGTGTTAGGTCAGTCCCTGCATCACGCAGCACTCCTCTGTTACCTGTTATCATTGGGTCAGTCAGGTACCCTGTTATCACCGGGGGTAAGTGAAATATCCCTGGGTTGTTTCTGTTCTCCTCTGCTCTTGTCAGGAAACTGTCCTTATCCCAACCCACAGAGGCTTGCTCTGTTTTTCCTGCAGGGCTGAGTGGTGTGTGGTGCTCAGCCACTGATTGGGGCTGAACCACCACACTTTCTTTTCTCAGTTCTACAAAGGCAATTGGGTTTTGGGAGCAAGGGCAGGTAGGTATCTGTGATTCTGTATTGCTTGGGAGTTGTGTTTGAAGGGAAGAGAGACAGAACGGCCTCTTTTAAGGAGCTGGAGGGTGGAAGCAGAACCAGCCTGGTCTTCCTAGTACTCTGTGGGAAGACTTTATCTAGTGAGGCTTCCCACTTAGCCTACAAAGTGAGTTTTTCCTTCTTTCCCTGGGGAAAGAGGACAGGCTGCATGGGATGGGCAACGCATCAGGGCAGTACCTGCGCCAACAGGTGTGATGGATTCTTTGGTTATCAACATCACCAAACTCTAATCTCACTCTGCACTGGAACCAGAGCCAAAGGATATGTGCAGGATTAGGGACAGTAAGAGTGAACAGTGCTGTGAGGTAGCCAGTGGTGGTAAAGGGGAGCAGAGGTAACCCTGGGTTATCCACTGTTGGTGGGACCTGAATCTGACCATAGCAAAGGTTAATGGCTAACTTCAGGGAAGCAACCAAGGCCCTGCTCAAGTCCAAGCAAGTATTTTAAAACGTCAATAAACAGAATTTGCAGTAAAACTTGTTATTAAATACCTGAAAGATTTTTCTCTCTGAATTCTGAAAGGCTAATATAGCTTTCCTGGTTTTCTTGGACTTGCAAGAGCTATTCATTAGTCTGAGTCATAATTAGGAAATTAGGGAAAAACCCAAGCTTTAAGTAATTTTAATTTATTAATTTCAGATTAATTACTACTGCTTATTTAGTGGTCAAACTGACACTGAACTGTTCAGAGTGTTTGTAGTGCTCTGACTCTGTATTATAGATGAAGGAAAAGGGAATGGAATGCTGTTTTATGAATTAGAATTACAGCAGCTATTAATTTATCATGTATATTATCTATGTAATTCTCCCCTGTTGTCCTGAAAAATCTCAATCCAGTGTGACATGAATGGTTCAGTCATGGTTCTTACTGGTTTGCTCGAAGTCCTTTTCAGAATAGAAGCTTAATATGTTATATTGTGCATTAAAAAGATAAATTAATTTCTGCCATAATTTGATTAATGCTGGAGTTCCACTATAACTGAACTGGCTCAATGGAATGGCTTGAGTGAAGAGGAAGCACAGCATTCCCAAAGGTTTTGCTCCAACTCTTTTCCTGTCACCTAGATTTGAAAAGCTGCCTTGGCAGAAGAACTCGTAACTAATTTATGTTGGTACTTAACAGCCAGGCAGCTTATTTTTAAACCTCTATTATTTTTGCTGTCCCTTGCTGTAGAGCAGTTCTAAAGAGCAAGCATAGTGCTAACCTCATTTTCCTGCCTGGGTAATGAGATACTGAGCATGTGTATACAATGCTCAGACAATGAAAGAGTTGGTAATAACGTTTTCTTAACTGGAGGTGCTTAATATTTCATCACAAATTGCATTGGTAAATTAGCAGTACATCTGGCTAGTTAGATTTACTAGGGCAGATGGCATTTCACATGTGTGATGAGAGCAGGAAGGAGACAGAGCAAAGCAGTAATGTAATTAGCCGTGTAAATGAGCCTCACAAGGTAAATCTCTTTAGCAGAGAACACATTTTATCACTGGGGTTAAAGCCTTGGATTATTGGTCCTGGGAAACAATGTATGCAGCTGGTCAAGATGAGATTTCAGAAGTAATCCTGTTAATTTGAAAATAGAGGATGCCACTTTTTATCACACCTTCCCAGCACTTCTGTATTTGAAAGAGAAATCAGCCTCAGGGTGGTACTCCACACAACTGTCTCAATGCTGACAGAGTTACCTTAATTCAGCTTTAAATAAAAGTTTATTTGGATGCTAGACATGAGATGCCCTAGCTAAGGAAGCATGATGCTTCACAGAAGTAAACCAAAATCCTAGGCTGAATTACATGTGAGCTGAGGGGTCTCTTCACTGCTACAGTGAGCAGTGTGGCCATACCTGAGAATATGATGCTTGTGTTTGTACAGTACCTGGTGCAGAATGTTCTCCTGCTTAACCCTTAAGTGCTGCAGTGGTAGCTGGTTGCTCTCAGGGTGTGTAAAGCATAACAGAACCATAGAGTAATTTGACTTTGAAGGGACATTTTAAAGATCATCTAGTCCAACCCCTCTGCAAGGGGCAGGGAGATTCTTGATGCTGCAAAACCACACATGCTGACAAACGTGTGGGGAAGTAGCTGCAGGTAATCTCACTTTCCAAATTTGTTTTTGATGGGAATATATAAGACTTCCCTGTTTCATTTCAAATGAATTGACTGGGAATATGTCTAATCCAGTTGATACTGAAGGCTGTTGAAACAGTGAATTCATGGCAGAGGCTGGCCAGTCACTTGTGTGCTGCCTGGTGAGAAAAACACCCTGAAGCATTATGTTACTTCTGAAAAGTCATTGCAAAGTAATGTCAGTAGTAAATCTCTGTTCAGCTGGGAAATCTCACGTGCTGGAAAATTAAGGGGAAAAATGGGCTGCATACTAGTGGCCACTGTGCTATGTGTGAAACATGTATTGTTATCATTATTTAATTTATTCAATTGCTGTGTAACTTTTTGTACCTGTTTTCAGGCTTTCTTGCTTATAATAAACCTAAAGCATATTATATTTTCTGAGGAACAAGCCTTAGAGCCTTTACATTTCAAGGGCATGTTGAAAATGCTGGTTCCTGCAGAAGTTTGTCATAGTGCACTCAGGTTGATTTCTGTCAATATTTGACTTGCCAGGCTATAAATTATGGAAACAGTATAAATAAAAAAACCTCTGAATCAGGAACATTCTGAGCAATTTAAGCATATCACAAGTAATCAGAGTAGGCTTTTCTGCCTTTCTTGTTTGTTCTCCCCCTCCTTGAAGAGACTTAGAACTTGACTGGATGTGGCCCTGGGTAACCTGCTGTGGCTGACTCTGCACTGAGCTGGGGGGTTGGACTGGATGATATTGGGGGTCCCTTCCAGCCTAAACCATCCTGTGTTTCTCTTGAGTAGTTTTATGTATACATCCAGATGTCCATAAGTATATATGCATGCATGTATAGATGTATGTAAACATTTACATGAAATGTTGAAGTTTTTTACTTTATGATGGGGACAGACACTCAACTAGAAGAGTCTTTCCACTTTTATTTATCAGGAAAGACTAATGCTGTTAAAATGGGATCTTGTACCAATTCCTGACAGTAGGAAATGTATCAGAGGGAGTTTTTGTCACTAATAAAATTTAGCTTTCTTACATGTTTTCTGGTAGTGTTTTCATTCCTCTGTTAAATAGTTTATAATAAAAGGTCATGATGAGTGTAGGATAGCTTTAGAGTTGTGTAGGTCATAAGAGACCTCTGGAGGTCATTGGATCCAATCCTTTTGCAAAGCAAGATGAGCCTCTGAGTTAGGAGCAGCCTGGAAGTGAGGGCAGGTCAGCTCAGAGTAGCAGCAAGGACAGTGATGCCACAGCATCCTGGGCAGTCAACCCCCCCATCTGAGGATCACTGAGGAATGTGTAAGCTATTTCTGTTTTTCTTCCTTCCCATCACATTCTCACTTCAGTTGGTAGAAGTTTCTCTTCAGTGGCTGTTTTGCAGTGTGTGGGCATACAGGGTTAAATGATTGAATAAATATGTAAACAAGAGGGTGGTTTTAGCCACTTTCCTGCTTGCTAAAAGGCATGTAGCTGTAGAGAAAGTTCATTGCATTTATATTCCATGCACCAACATTTCTTAAAATTATTTATGTGGTAGGTATATAGATATAAACTAGAAGAAATAAGTATTACACCTGCTGAAGAAGAAAAGAATTGTCTAACAACCAGTGTGAGCTAAGTCTTTGGGGTTTGAGTAGTTCTCTTACTTGGCTGTACTCATTGCTGCTTAAACTCCCACAGATGCTGCCTGGGAAGGTCTTGATACAGGGAAGACTGCTGGTCCCAGTGTGGGAGATCTCAGCTGCAGCAGTGGGTCAGTTGTGTGCTGCTCATGCAGTGGTGTGTGCCCTTCCCTTGGAAGGATTTGCAGGGATAATAACTCTATCATTCTTCCCAGGCACTCATTCTACATATGTTTTGGGTTTACTTCATTATTGTGGGGTTCAGTCTTTTCTTACCTGCTAGCACTGTTTCTGTGTCATAGAAATTCCACTTTCTGTCTGTGGATGATTTGTGGCTTGACACTCCTGTAATATATGAACAGATTTAATGAATTTTTTTTTTAAATTGGCAGTCTTGCTGTCTGCAGCTTCCTTGCAGGGAGCACATTAAAATAGCAATTGTCACCTTGCTGTTGTGTATTTTGTTTCCTTGGACCCATTTTTCTGTGAAGTTCTCTTCAGGTTCTCTTCAATGTGCAGATCAGTTGAGTCCATGTTACCTCTGCAGGGTGTTGGAGAGAGAGGACTGTGGGTGCTGCTGGCGTTGGGACTTGTTTTCCTGAGACACATGCATGATGACAGAAGAGTGAGATCACAGCCTCTGTGAACTCACTGAACGTATTTCATGGGTGCTACGATAAATTTTGAGAGGGCTTGGGTTTTGAGGAGATGGACAGTCAGCTTTGAACCTTCAAGGCCTTTATGGATCCCCAGGATAGGTAACTGATTGGAAGTTTTTATTAGGTATGTTCATTTGTATGTGGGGACACTGACAGGGCAATGGTACCGTGAAGTCCAGCTCTGAATGAATGTGACAGGGCAGAGTGCTTCTCCTTGAGGTGCAGGGTGCTCCTTCCTAGTATGTTTCCTCTTCCATCAGAGGAGACCAGAAGTTCAGTCAGTCATTTCTCCCAAGTATCAAAATGCACCTGCTTTTACACAGCCTACCATGGAGCGCACTTGGAGCCACTGATGTCCTCTTAAGAAGTGGGTCTGCAGAGCTGCTGGTGCCCCTCTTCAAGTGGTGGGTGTCACAGCAGTGGCTGGAAGCCACAGTTCACAGAACAGTTCCTATGGGGTTGTTAGAAACCTTGATAAGGGTAGGCTGTTGATGTCTCAAAAAGGGGATCTTTCCTTGCAGCTGCTGGGGTTTACTGGAAAAACCTGGTGTGGTGAGATGATATTTGTAGTGTTAAGTGGCACTGTTTATGCTAAATTCCTACTTTCTTTTTCTGGTGGTTGCTGTATTTTGTCTATATTGTGAAAAAATCTAGAAATGAGTATGTTAGATGAAGCTACACACATAGTAAATTGGCATGTGTTAGGCTTTCTGATTTGTTTTGGTGGTGTTCCATACAAGGTCTGTTGTTCCAGAAGAAAGAAAAAGTTGGGGCAATGTTGGCAAGATAATGGCCTTCTTCCTTGTACCCTTCAGTCAAGAAGTCATCACTAACATGCTTGGTTTGCACATTATGTATCTAATGGGTTGTGTGTGTCTGTGTATAAACATATGTATGTATTTGGAATAAACTTGAAGCAAAGCTGTTATCCAGAACATTGTCCAAGTAATTGGTACGTTTATTATTAACTCTTAATAATGATTTTATGGTACCAAGGATGACCTTGGAAAAACCTTTGCTTTATTTCAGTGGGAATTGATTAATTGATAGATAACCTGGTTATCTTCCTGTGAGCTCATAAAATACACTGTTAATTAAAAATACTGTTACTAGACAAGTTTATGGAAACACTTAAGAGCTTGCCTATCTTGTTGGTGTTTGTTCTTAACTTCATCTCCGCTACCTTAACAGTAGAATTCATTCCACTCTCCTTTCCCTGTTTTTATCATTTCTGTTGTTTAAAACTCTGGAATATTCTTGCTTATTTTCAGATCTCATCAGAAAATTAGCACAGCAGAAGTTTGGAAATACACAGGGCGATTATCAAAAGGTAAATTGTCTGTCTGTGTCTGCATAGAATAATGAAGACAACTTGGAAATTCAGTTTTGTTTCTTAAATGGGAGAAAGTATTGTAAAGCTATAACAACAGGATGCAAGAATGAAATGTGTGTATAAGTCTGCTGATTTCATACAAAATGGGGGGCCAAAACCTTTCAAAATACTACAAAGAACAATTTCTAAGCCCCTGTAAAGAAGCTATGCATAGTTAAGGTTCACTTATAAATTCCGTCTGTAATGTGATTGTGGTGTCTGTTGCACAAAGATTTGAGGCTCTTTGTATTGAAAAATACTGCTTTTATTTTTAAAATGCTTAGAGAGAACCATTACAGCTTCAGCCTTCGTGTTTAGTGTTAGCTGTTCTCTAAAAGCTGAATTTATCTGCTGGTTCTGGTGCCTTTATGAAATGAAGTAGCATACTTATTGTAGTCTAGCATATTTATAACACATTTTTTAGTTTATATAGTGTACTAATCCTGTTTAGGGCCTTTTCCATTCACTCTTTAGGTTTGTGTTTTTCCTGCAGCAGTTGAAATTCTTAGGGGTATGTGGTAGTAAGAGAAGGTAGAATACAATGTGCATCTGATTTTAGGCTGTTCCCAAGGACAGTAACCTATTTTTGAAGCAGAATTGCTGATGGAATTCCTGCAGTAGGAACCTTACTCATGACCATGCAGTGGACAAGTCACTTCATAATGAACTACTTGCTTGTAGTCCCTGCAGTGTGGTATACCTGTCAGCAAGCTGAGCGTGGCACTTGGCGTGCAGGCACTGACCCAAATAACCTTGGAATTCAAAGAGGGAAAGCTTCGTGCTTCTGTGTCTTCCCCAACAACGATCCTGTTGTTCCAGTAGCTTGATACCTCTGCATGACATCCAAGTGTGTGGGTATTGTTATGCTGCACAAAGTGACTCTTACTGATTCCATGTACTTTTTAGGTGGGGCTCTGAGGGTGGTGCCTCACAGGTTGTGCCTGCACACCTAATGAGGAATGTAGGGTGGATTTGGAGTCCTTGGGCAAAACTGTGAGACCATAGCTGTTGTATGTGAGTGCAACTATAGTGTTTAGTAACTAATACATCAGTTGTGAGAAATGTGAGACTGTCTGCTGCAATCCTGTGTAGTGGAGACACTAGCTAAAATGCTGTGTGATTAGATAGGGACCTGCCCGTGAGGAAGGCCACAAAGATCATCAGGTGACTGGAGCACCCCTCCTATGAAGTTGGGCTGCAAGAGTTGGGTTTCTTCACCTAGGAGAGGAGAAGGCTTCAGGGGGACCTTATAGCACCATTCCAGTACCTGAAGGGGCCTCCAGGAAAGCTGGAGAAGGACTATTTAGAAGGGCATGGAGTGATAGGACAAGGGGGAATGGCTTTAAGCTGAAGGAAGGCAGATTTTGATTAGATATGAGGAAGAAATTATTTACTGTGAGGGGGATGAGGCAGTGGCACAGGCTGCCCGGAGAAGTTGTGGTTGGATGAGGCTTTGTGCAACCTGGTCTAGTGGAGGGTCTTCCTGCCCATGGCAGGGGGTTGGAATGTGGTGGTCTTGAAGGTCCCTTCCAAGCCAAACCATTCGATGATTATAGGGTGGCAAATGCAATATTAGGTAGACTTAAGAAGCAGAACAGATCGAGGCTGTTTACAGGTCCTAATTCTGACCTGAATATAGTGCAAAACTAAAACAAATTTGTAAAAGGAAAATACATCAGGACAAGTAGAAAGTCTCTCAGAAGACAGAAGCATCAGTGAGAGGTTGTGTAGAGGCCAGCACAGCTGTAGATGTGCCCCTTGAGGCATTTCTTGTGGGGATGGGGAGTGTGAATGTCACTGAAGGAGTGTGCAGGTAAGTAGTTAGAAATGTTGCCTGTGGTTTTGATCACTCAAATTCAGGGAGAATGAGTTCAGACTAGGATGAGTTCAGAAAGTATCTTATCAGGATGGTCTGAGAATACCCAGGTCTTCAGAGGACACTGGAAAAGCTTGCTTTGCTTAGTAAAAGTATTGATAAAGGGTGTGATTACTCTTTTGATATACTTAAGAAAGGAAACACAGGGAAGAAAACACCATCATGCCCAAAAAGGAGCATTGTTCCAGAAGCAAATGTAAATCCATGTGAGAAGGTGACTTGTTCACCAAATATTGGGAACAGCTCTTCAGTAGTGAGAACAGGAAATCTGCTTCTCATATGTATCCTGTTAAATTTCTGCTGTCATTCCTCTCTATGTTTGTTTATTTGTTTTTTTAACCTATTTGTAGATTGTGTTAGTGACCCAGGAGGCTCTTGCTGCTTCTCAGCTGTGTCCCTCAGTGTTCCCAGTTGGACTCTAGCCATCAACATCTCCCTGTCCCCTGTCAGGGGTAGCAGTCTGCCCAGACAGCCCAGCAACTGAGCGCAGCTGCTGTGCCTGCTCAGGGGGAGCCAGCTCATTGCTGCTGCCATTGCTTTGCCCCTTCTGGGAGACACACTTGCTTAAAACATTCAAAATCAGATTTATAAGGGAGGGTAAGCTCCCATTAAAAGTATAGTTTATAGTAGTTTTTAAAAAATTAAGTATATTCTATGGTAGAAGTTTTATAAAGATGTGAATGATGCTGACAAAAATAGAGCGTTTTTGATTCTCACACATCAGACTTTGGGTTTAGAGGTCTTGCCATCTTTACTTTATCTGCTTCCTTTTTCTTTTCTGCTTACAAGAAAAGGGAAAGTGTTACTAGCTGTGAACTTGTCATACAAGATATAAGAAATTCTATTTCCACTGTGGAATTAAAAGGGAAATTAGGTTATTCTGAAGTTCACGTCATTGAATACTTAGTTTTCAGTGTTTTTCTAAAATTACAGACAGGAAAACTGTTAAGAACTTGTTAAATATACTTCCTCAACCTTTCTTGAATGTCTCTCTTCTGAATAATTTACAATAAACCTCTACATGATTAAAATGAGGGTGAATTTTGTGAGTAATGTGTTAATATCCCTGATTAAGCTGACAAAATAAGCAATGAAAAGGAAAAGTTAGTCAGGGATATCATATCTGTCATGACAAGTGGAATTCATGAAGAAATCACTAAACCACAGAGTGATGCAGTCTCTGGCCTCCTCCTCTGTGAGGTGTGTTGGGAATTAGATGTAACGGATGCTCAGTACGGATGTAACTGGTCTGTTGTTTTAACATAGAAACATTTGTTGGACAAATCCTAGATTCCTTTCACTCACAAAGGAAACCAGAAATTATCTGTGTATGTTATTGTAAGTATCGTTCCATAATTATTTAATGGTGCTTCTAGGTGTTATTTTACTTCAGTAGCTCTTTTGTTATTGTTTCTGTGTTGTTAATTGTTTTGGTCATGATTTGTTTCTCATTATTCACGTGATTTGTTTTTGTGCATGCTGCCTGTGTGCTATACACATTCTCCATTTGTTTTGACTTCCACAGCCAGAAAATGTTGTCCTGACTCTTCAGGTAATATCTTATGGTAGATGTACAGCTTTGAAAAGAAACTAACCCTGTCTGTATGCATTACTTCTATTAAAACATCCATAACTGGTTTAATGTTATTTTAAATAGTTGGTTTCCATCTAACCTATTTAAAAACAATCTGTCAAATGATTCCTGAAGCGTTCATCACAGAGATAAAACAGTAATTCTTTTTCTTCTTCAAGCATTTAGTTTGTATTCTTCAGAAGGGATGACAGCTTTTAACCAGCTGTCAATAATAATAAAAAGTTTCATTGCAAAATGGGTAATTAGGTCAGAAATTTGCAACACTGCGAATGGTGATGGTCGCTGCATTTGGATCAGTTAATAATTAGGGATTGTTAGGAAGGGCATCAGCAAAGCTGGAACTGGAGCATGATTGATAGCTTGTGAGAAATTCTAACTTGCTTTGCAGGACAATACACAGCCTCAGCCTCAGCCTTCTGCTGCCAAGCTGCCCTTGTGCTGGCGGCTTGGTAAAACCGAAGAGCACTCAGAGTACCAGTGTGGCCATTAATTGTCCTGGAGCTGGGAAGGAGAAGACATACTACTGGGGCATGCCCACACTGTGCTGTCTATCTCTGTGCCACAGACACATGCCTGATCTGATTTTGGGTATGTTGGCTTGTGTTTGCAGCACAGGGAAGCAGCATGGCCAGGTCACAGCATGTCCCCTGGAAGCCGTGTTGCCTCGCGTAGGGCTGTGCCAGGGCTGCCTGGCCCAGCTCCTTGGTCCTGGCACACTTGCACCGCTTTCAGTAAGAGCTAGTTAGGGTATTGAATTGCATCGTTCCCTTTCACTGCTCCCAGCCTTTGAAAACATCCTTTTAGTTGCTGCTGCTTTGCTGTTTGGCAGCAGAATAAACGTATTTACCTGAGGGAGCTTAAAATCCACTCTTTCATGTTTTCCAGTCCCTAAGCAGTTTTAACTTCAGGAGTTTGGACTAAACTCTTCCATTGCAATCGATCATCCAGTGAATACTTCCCATCATGGTTCATTCGCATCTTTCTGCTCATAAGTGATTAAAAATGAGAACAAGCTAAGCCTTTTTCCCACCCCCCAGATGAAGTGTTGATCTAGACAGCCTTGCTGACATTTGTGGAGCCTTGTTGGAAACAGATGTGGTCCAGGAAATGAAATGTGTTCACTTTTCACCCATGTCAATCGCACTGATTCACATTTGTTTTGTGTCAATATACTTTTCTCTTAGCTCTTACTCCTGTAGCTTACCTAGATAGTATTGTAGCTAAATAGTTATTAGCTACCAGTACCTACCATGTTATGTATCTTTTTGTTAGAAAAGTTGTCAATTATCGACAAAATACACCAACTCCATAACCTCAGTAACTTAGTAGATGGTTTAGTCTGTAGTTTGATATTTATTTTTTTAAAGTATTTGCTCTATATTGATTGTAGTTACTGTGTGATATCTGCTATTACCACTATTTTTGTCTGAATTACAGGCCATCTACTATGAAATCGGTTTTATAGTCTCCGCAGCCTTGGGATTGCTATTTATTTTGTTACTGCCTCTTGTGGGACTTTGCTTCTGTATGTGTCGTTGCTGTGACAACTGTGGTGGGGAAATGCACCAAAGACAGAAGAAAAATGCTGACTGTCAGAGGAGCTGTTTTGCAACATTTCTTTTTGTTGCTTCTTTAATAATAAGGCAAGTGTAATACAGAGAACGATATGAAACTTGGTATAGCACTAATTTTGCAGTGTCATGTGCAATGTTACTGTATTAGCCCACAGGTGTAGAAACAATTTTATTAGACTGATATTGTTGTTTAATATAGAAAATGTGATTGCATTATAAAACTGCTGCTATTGCTAGGTCATTATGTACTCACTTGGAAGGAATGTAGGTGTGAAACAAAAAAAATCAAGCTTGAATTTGGTAAATAAAGCTTTTGTCAGTCTCAGAATGGCAGTTGCAGAATGTTGCATTAAACTTATGAACGTAAGGTACTTTGTCCTAAGTTCAGTTACCATCCCATAGAAAACTGGAGGGCCACCATACTGCCTTGCTGTTTGTACTGTGTAGTACTGGTGAGAGAAGCGGTTGTGTGACCTCCTGTTCGCCAGATGTTCCTATTAGTTCAAAATAAAGGATTTTATTTTGGTCACTGACTTGTTCCAGCCATGCAGTGCCCTCACTATAAAATCCTGGAGTTTGGTGATGGTTTTGCACTATTGGTGCTTGGAGCACACTGCTGTTCTGTGCTGGGTGTGTAACAGGTAATGATGGGCTGCAATCAAGACTTTTCCCTGTAGAATCTGTTCTGAATACTTTGTTTGCTTCTAGGCTTCTTATTTTCCCTCAACTTCATATTTTCACCTCCCCACTGTTCTTATTTTATGATTGCAGTAATAGAAAAGATTCAGATCTTTTGATCTAGACTGTGTGACTGTTCAATCCACTGGGACTTGACTTCACTGTAATCTAGAATTTTTTTTTTTTCTTTCTACTGTTTCATGACAAACTGAGACCAAACTTGTCATGACAAACTTGAGCCTGTGCTCAAGTGTAGACCATGCTGATGGGAACATGCTTTCTCCCAGGCATCACTTACAAACATGACAAGTATTCTGAAGACCAGAAAGCTGAATGGTATTGTAGGTGATGGGTGTATCCCTGCTGTGATGACAGGACAAAAGTTCTTCATAGTACAGTGGTGCCTCAAAGAAAATAAGATACTAAGTTACCTCTCAGCCTGCCAAAACAGAGGGTAGCACACAGGGCTTGCCAGCTCTTTACACCATGTTGCAGAATGCTGTGTTCTGTTCTGAAGAATGTTGTCTGTCAGCAGAAAAATTATCCCCTTTGTTGGTCTCTCTACCTTGTCTGTTTGCTGCCAGCTGTTCTTGTACTCAGCACTGGCAAATGCTTCTTCCAGGTCATAACTGGCCAGTGATCCCTAGTAACATGCTTTCCAGGACTAGGGAAACTGCCTTTCTAACATCCTTCTTTCTTTTACTTTTTTTTTTGTGTGTAAGGTATCAGGAGTATCAGATGCTTACCCTCTTGCCAGACAGGAGGGGTTGGCCTGAGCTGTGTCTGCAGGTTTCCATGGGTGGAGATAATCTCATATGACTCCCTGGCTAAGTCTCTAATGCTGTGAGTGCTGTGCAGGGCAAGATAGGACTTTACAAGGCTAATATCGTTGACCCCAGCCTGACAGAATGCTCAGGTCTCCAGTACTCCTCTGAACAAAGCAGGATTCTGCTGCCCTTCCTGGATTTTCTTTCACAAGGGAAGAGAAGATGCTGCGCTTGGATCTATTTAAGCCCTTGTCAGTGTGCTTACTGCTATACTGACACACAAAAGGACAGTCTTGTTGGTAGCCACTGCTCCAACAGAAAACCTGGAGAAAGCATGAAGCTATTTCAATTTAGGTGGAAGACTGTAGTTGTTCTTCCCATAACCACATGTCAAAGACTCTGCCACAGCTGCATACCTAAGCTGTGAAGAGTTTAGTTTATGTAAGTAAAATACGTATGGCAGAGCCAGAAGAATGAAAACTTGAATGATCTCTGGTAATACAGGGCTGTATCAAGATGTGCCATGAATCACTAAGGTGGTCCCCTCATTGTTCAGGTATAGTGTAAGAGTTCAAGTAGCACTGAGGGGGGGCATACTCCCAACTCCTTTGGGTGTATGCCCCCCAAACTCCTGTCAGGTGATTGGAATGCCATGGATCAAGGGCTGTGCTGCTTCAGAAGATGTATTTAGTGAGGCACACATCTTGGAGTACTCTGAACCTGCATGTCTGCCTGTGGAGCTTTGCTTTAAAGGCCCTCCAGTGGAATGTACGTGCAGACAGCTGCTGGAGAGAACAGGAAGGATTTCTAGTGGATGGACTTTTTCAAGATTACCATCTAAATGTACATTCTGCATCTTCCTCTCTTGCAGTGCCAGCTACTCTTGTGTTCTGTCAGCCAAAGCATCAGAAATTTGAAGAACCAGAAGCAGGAGCTGCTTTGTTGGGTTTTTTTTTCTTCTGTCTTGTCATTGGACTTTTAATTTTTTTTCAGTCCATGGTATGGAAATATGGGTCCAAACTGTCTTTCCTTGATTTGGAATTGCATGGTACAGAGTATTAATAGGAAAAAGACTGAATGCAGAGCTTCAATAGATTGTGTATATAGGCAGCAACTCTTGAAAACTTCAGTAACATGGGAATGGCTTTTCTGTACATCAGCATACAAGTTCACAGTGGCATATAGAAGCTGCTAATGTAGGTTTGAAAGATTTCAGCTAGTAGATTTTAGCCACAAGGACCATTATTTCTCACATTTCCACTGATACAGTGCTCTAGGGGTTAGTTTGAGATTTTAATACCAAGTTTACTGGAATGATGGACAAAGGAAATACAAAGATGACAGTTGTTTGGGTTTTTTTTTAAGAAAAAAGCTTTACCTAGATGTGCTCTCTGAAGGTGGGGTGTACATAGGAAGTGTGCTTCCCTCAAGGAGAGGTATAAAAAACAAGTCAGAAGAGTTGTGATTACATACACAGTTATTTATCTTTAAGGTAAACAGGCCTTAAGTCTGTCACCTTCCAGTACATGCAGTCTGTGTTTGAAATACTTCTTTTGGTGGATTGAGTCAAAACCAGATGCTGTGTTTTAGGTAGTTCACAGTTCTTGTATATGAATGTTTTTCTATAAAATAGCCTTCTATTAGTAAAGAGCACACATGTAGCAATAACCTATCAAACAGCTCAGTAGGTTTGATATTCTGAATTTCTTATTAAAACAATTTTGTGCTTTTCTTCAAAGGCTAACTGAGAATTTAGGGACAGATAGCTGCTATTATATCTTACTTTCTAGTCATCTGCAAGCTTAGGCAAACACATGTTTCTATGGGGAAAAAAATGTAATTTCATTAATTCCTGTACATCATAAAGGCAGGAAAGGGACATTTCATTTTTAAAAATGCATACATTGCAATACCAAATTTCTGTGCAGGTGGTAGAAAGTGTCCTTGCTGTTGGATAGAAAAACATCATTTTTGTCCTTCCAGGAGAGCTTGGGTTCTAAGTTCTCTCTTGAAGTTGCAGCTGTAAGCTAGGGAAAGCCAGGTCTGAAGGAAGTGAATGAGACTTGGTATCCTGGCAAGTACCTCCTGCAGGCTTCATGAAGTCCTCTTGGCTTTTTGCAAGGTTGGCAGTGCAGGTTGTTCAGAACCTGGGAATCAACGTTACCCGAAAGAATGGATGAAAAAGTCGGTACAGCAATCTCTACCCTGTGACTTTCTTTCAATATGTAAATGTGTTCAGGGCTTGTTCTGTGACTTGAAATGTTCACAAGCACAGCTCAAGGAAAAGCTTGGGTCCTGACCCCCCCAGCAGCTGGATTGATAACTGTTATATCAGTCTGTGGAACCTGGCAAGAAAAGCTGTGTGTGGAATATGACTCCTGAAGATCCTGTTCAAACAGTTCTCCAACCTGTTATGGAGAAGGCATTTTTATTCCTGCTTTATGACTTTCTCCTTGTAGCTGCTTATTGAATGTTGACTCAAGGCTCAGTTATATAATTGATAGATTTTTTTTTTCCTCTTAGGTTGTGTGTTTGTTTAGTTACATTCAGAATGTAGTCACAGTTGTTCTGAGTGCCTTGTCTGCCTAAAGCACCTCTGCTATCTTGTTTCCTCCTACTCCTTCCATTTAGGAGACTGTAGAGAAAAAAGTCTTACAAAGTACTGTTTTGTTAGCTCCCAATTGACCTTTCTGCTCTGTGAGCATAACATTGAGAGGACATAAAAATGCTTTGTCCAAAGGACAAGGATGTTGTTATAAATTCCAAACCTCAGTGAGGTATACAAATGTTTACTTTTCCTGATAGTTTGTCTTCTGATTTTATTTAAAAAAAAAAAAAAGCTTAGTAAACAATTGCCATATTGTAAAGTGAAACAAAATAATATGTTGCATATCCCAAACGAAACTGCTTACTTCTACTTACGTTGAAAGTTACTCAGTTTCTTGGCATTTTATGCATTCTGAGTTCTCTTTCCAGGGGTAGGAGCTGCTGATATTGGCTGCTTGAGTGTTGGTCATAATGGAAACAAAACAATGCCATTTGCTGTTGGTTAAATTAGTAAGATAAATGTCGTTGTTCCTCTGTTCATTAGTAATTTCTGGGATGGTAGTTACTAGCCAGTTTTGAAGACATAGCCATGAAATTTTGTGTAGAGAATCAACTTGTCGGACTATGTCATCTTGTTTTGAATATTTTTGGATGAGAAGAACGTTAGTAAAGCAATCCTACTAAACCAGCACCTGTACTATATAGTCTTGCCATCTCTTCCTATATCATGCTGTGAAGTCAGAATCTTCCTATTGAGAGTATTTGTCAGAGCAGCAAAATTCTTGTGCTTGAGACCAGTTTTACCAAGAGAACAAGCCTTTGCATTGTTTGGGAAAGCCAAAATAGGAAAAGCAAAGTACACGTGAATATTTGGGTTTGGATGACTGATAAGAGGAGACAAGTATCATCCAGGTGTTTGTTCCCATCTTGCCAGGATACACAAATCATGTTATTTTAGGTACCTGTTTGCTCTCCTCCATCTCATTTGTCATTTATATGGCTGTATTATAGCTTCCTCCAAACATACATTCTTTGGAGCAAGACTTGTACTTACCCTATATATATATATATATATATATATAGCCTCATAGGAAGCCCAGTATGGGTTTTCTCTAAGTCTTTAAAAATATTAGTAATTAGGTCTTGACACCCCAAATCAGGAAGTTTGGCAGTCTGGGAGGAGGAGTACAGTGCCATTTGTGTTAGTGACTGCTGCTTCTGGATGTTTGTAAGAGCCTTTCAAGGTGCTGCCTCCCTACTGTTGAGCTGTTGGATTACAGTGCAAAGTAAGAGACTGAACAATTGTGCTGGTGTTTACCCTTTTGGGCATGTATGGTGCCTGTGGTGAGTGGATCTGTGCTGTCAAGAAGGTAATTCTGTGGAAAGTTAATGCTTAACCCACCAAGTGAGTTGTAGTCAGCCTGCTGTGAGGCTGTTAACCACTCTGGTGGTTACTCTTGATTTTTCTGGTCCATATGCAAAAGATTAGCTGTTGTGCAAGTGAGATGTTTAAACAGACTCATCCTTCTGTTTAAGACCCTTCTACTCCTGAACTAAACAAAACAACTAAGGATCATGTATACTAAGAGAGCTTGTGAAGCCACTCGTGGGGCTTTTAATTGCCTTCTTACTTACTGTTTGTGCAGATTGGCCATGCTGTAATTAGAATTTTACAGTGGGGAATGATAATATAGAAAATAATCAGCAGCAGTGCTGACTGGAAGTCTAGCTCATTTCTCACCTTTTACATTTGTATTAGGAAATGCTTATGTATTATTTTAGTGTTAATAGGAACTATTTGTGTGCTTTTAAAAGATCTGTGCAATTATGTAAATCAAACAGGCCATTATAAGTAAATGTTTCTGAAGTTTTCAAATGCAAAATATTCCTTTTCACAGCTAACTCTTGAGCATTTGCTTGTAGCTGTGTCAAGGTTAATGATACTTAGAAAAGAGCCCAACATTACAAGTCTTGTACAGTTTGCCTAGGCTGTACAGGTTTTCTGACAGTATCAATGCAAACGGATAAGTAGCTGTATGTTAATAACTTCTAAAGACTTTGTTTGTCATTGCTTTTTCCTTTATTTTAATTAGCAATACAATATTGGCCCTTATGGCAAATTCCTGTACTCTGCCTCCCGGTGAGAACTTGTAAGAAGAAAACGAGAATGTGTAAATTTGAGACCTTTATTTTGATAACAGCTATTTTTTTTCAGCTTTATGTCAGAATGGGCATTGACAGTAATAAAGAAATATGTCTTATCTGTATTTTTTGTAGTGTTGGAGTGCTCTGTGCATATGGTGCCAACCAGCATTTAACTAATCAAGTCCGAGGAGCAAAGAAACTCGTTAACAGTAATTTTAAAGATCTGAAAGTTTTCCTTAACGACACTCCAGCGGTAAAGAATTTTTTCATTATGGGGGGTGGGGGTTGGGAGGGATAAAGTGTTGGGAGGGATAAAGTAGAAGTGAGAAGTCTTGCAGAAAGTGACTGTTCCTTTCAGTTTGGTACATATCACACCTGTGGTGTTCCGTTTACTCTGTGTGTTGGTCCCTCAAAGTAAACTGAATGATGCAAGGTAAGACGTTTTCATACAGTACATGTTTGGGAGTCACCCTAATGGCTCAGCATTCTTTGAGCAAAGTTTGAGCTGTACTCCTTGGAGTATGCAGTGATGATATTCATAGGCCCTTTTGTTCCTACTGAACTAGTGTAAATCACTAGCAGAAAGTGAACCATATGGAACAACACTGTTTTAAAGGAACCCATATAAAAAAATAGTACATGAAAACTTGGGATTCCTTGTTGCTTTTTCCTGTTTCCTTGTATTTTGGACTTGTAGGTGCTCTGGGCCTGAGCTACAATAACATTTTTTCCAGAAGTATTTTTGACTGGTGGTTGGTTGGGTTGTTTTTTTTTTTTTTTTTTCCCTCTAAACCAGTGTCATTCTGTGCCATACTGACCAGGAAGGTCCCAAAAGCAGTTCTCTGTGTTATCTCTTTTTTTTATGTTGAAGGAAAGAAGTGCTAGTAAGGAAGACTTCTAAACTCTCAATTCAAATCTACGAATTTCAATTCTTTATGGGTTAGGAGAAAAAAACCCTCAAATAGCTTTCATTAATTTTAATTAATTAATTTAGTTAAACTCATTTTCACACGACTTGCAAATGAGAAATAGGTGGAATTTCTGCAGTTATGTGGGATCCATGATTGTGGTAGCTGGTGTCCCAGCCACAGTAACTCTGGGCTGTCACAACCTATGAGTTGTTTTCCTGCTGACAGGACTGTTTGAGGACAGGAGACATCTGGGGAATGCCATTAAGCGTTCCACATCTGGAGTTGTTCCCTGTACAAGCATTAGCTTGCACGTGGTGTTGTGACAGTCCAGTGATGGAGGTATAGGGCAGGAAGTGGAGGCTGTGCCAGCAGAGTCTTGAAACAGAGTGCCTTTCATCAGTCAGGAGCTGACTTGGGACATACAAAGATGTAATCCAGTTGCATCAGAAACCACTAGACTCCTTTGCACAGCTCACTGAGTGCTGACAACAGGAAACATCAGAATAGAAAATCTGTTTCGTAGAAATAACTGTTTTAATAGGGAAAAATAAGAAATGTTAGCTCAGATGTTATTAAAAATGCCTGAATCACTGAATTTTAAAGGGTCAGGACTCAAACATTTGTGCCTCAATCTCAGTTAGGTAGTAGGATGTTAGTTTCTGTGCAGATTTATTTATTGTTCGTTTTTTAGACTTCATATCACTTGATATCATCATCAGATGTATCTTCTAAGTCACTTTGATAGACAAGGTACACGGGATCATGTATACACATTTGTAAGAATATCTTAAGGAGAAGGGCTTCAGCTCCTTGAAAAAAGTTGTCAAATCCAATTAATAGGCTATAAAGCTCTGAAATCCTAACTGATGTCCTTGACTCATCAGTATAGGGTGTGCAGCATGTAAGAGGATTTATGAGAAGTCACATGTTAAGAGTTCATGTCATAGGAGATTTGCAGACACTGAGTATTGGGTGATAACACCATTAGTTACCCAGAATCGCCTTTTGTCTGTGACATTGCTGGACACAATGCACAACCTGCAGCCCTGCAAGTTGCCAGTCCTTAGGTTACCTGGGGAGGGAAGACAAACAAAATTATACCTACAGCCTTCTGAGTAAGAAACTGATTTTTTTCTTCTGTTTTAGGAAGTCTGCCTCAAACTTTGTCATTTAATTGCATCCACTGCTGTGTGACTGATAGGTTGGTTTGAGAGTGGGATTTTGTCTGTTGGTTTTTTCCTCTTTTTACTCCAAGCCAGATAAGCTTTGGTACACATTTGAGTCATGTTTCAAATTGCAAGCCCACTTGTCAAGCATGTTAACTTTTACATTACTTTAATTCAATTGAGGTAGGATTTATAATGCACTATTTTAAACATGCAGAAATCAGTAAGGGTTATGTAATGTCTTTTCAAAATCAGTGTAGTAAGATTTCTGCTTGGGATGGTTCTTTGACAGCATTTTGTCCAAACTCAGGATCTGGTGATAACTAAGTTGCTGGTTTATATTGTCACAGTGTCTTGGTAAAGCTCAGGTTGTGGCTGGGCTGAATCCACCCTGGGGATAAGGAAAGCCACTTTCATTAAGACAGAGCAGCTATCTCCTTTCTGTAAGAGTTCTGAGGGGCTGCCCACGTGCTAACTGGTCGGATTGATGAATTGCTTCAAAATGAAGCACTTGATCAACTTGTTGCATGTCTCTGTGAAGGAGGAACTAATGCCCCTAAAAAATCAAATAACAGAGAGGACCACATGCAAAACCTTACTGAAGCCTTCGTGAGGCCACAGTTACTGCTACTTAACACTTATAAGCTGAATCATTTACCCCAGAGATGTTCCAATTAAGTAGATTTCCCAATTAAACACGTCTTTTATTAGGTGCCATTCTGCCAAGCAAGGTTTTAAAATACTTAGTTAACTGAAAACAGCAGAGAGCCAGGATTGACAGGGTTTGCACAAATAGTTTGATAGTTTCAAAGTGGCAGTTTGACTCATTATTAAAAAGCACTACTTTTTCCCAGTTATCTTAATATTTTTTATCACCTCCTTTTCAGCAAATTGACTACTTGGTGAGCCAGTACAACACAACTAAGGATAAAGCACTCTCTGACCTAAATAGTAAGTACTTTGATGTAAAGGGTGTATTTAAAGACTTCAGTAAGATGTTGTAAATAGCCCATAATGCAAGATGAAATTTTATTTATGTGAATATGGCTTTCAAATAGAAGTGCTGCTCTCAGTGGTAAATGAGGCTAAAACCTAAAATTCTTTTCATGTAAAATGTCTTGGAGCTGCTATCATGCATATTTCCTGAAATAAGTGTCTTTTATTAAATTGCTTATACAGTAAGTCAGGCTAATATTTTATTTTCATTTTTATAGTTTAGTGACTGCTAATACTTTATGCTTATTTTACTATTATCCCTCAGTTTTTAACTGTGGAGCTGAATGCTAAGGATCAGTGCTGTTAGCTGTTCTGATAGTTCAAATGAATGAGAGATTTCTGTGTGTGTTTATTTCTGCTGCTATACCATTGTCCTCTGTTGGGCTAGAAGTTGAGGTATAAGCTTATCTTCCTTCTAAAGCTGCTTAAGGTACTTGCTGCTTTAGAAGGAGCACTTGAAGAGCAGGAGAGAACTTGAAATACATCTGCTGCACTTTCCCCTTTAGCAGTTACAATACAAAGCGTTACCTTTGCTCAGTAAACAGAAACAGCCAAACCATTGAGTGTTTTGTTTTGTTGGTGGTTTTTGAACTTCAGCATCACTTTGTAAACTGGTAATAGAAAGGGCTGACCATATTCAGTGCAGATTGGAATTCAAGATGCCTTGTTAGTAGGTGTTAATAAATGCATACAGGTCTGCATTTCACACTGAAGTGAAATACAGAGATACCAATTTTTAAATGGGATTGTTGCTGGCATCAAACTACACAACTGTGGCAGCATGCCACCTGTCATAAATTGACTTATGCCCAGAACCTATGCTTCTGTGTAGGTTTAAAACTTATGTTAAAGGTAATTTTCAGTGCAGCCAGCTTGGTGTGCCCAGAGGTCAATGTGTCTTGTCTATGTGAGGCTGCTAACATGCAGTAAACGTGGTCCTGAAAGTAGCAGTATTTAAGTAGTCTTTCCACTTAACTTTAGGCAGGAACATGGGTCTAAAAAACCCTGTGTGTTGTCTTAATAATAATAATAAATTGACATCTAAATTTTAAGTACTAACTGGTAGCTTCCCAGGTACTCCAAACCCAAAATTTCAAATTAAGTCTTTATTTGTTCTCCTTACCAATTTAATATGTTAGTTAACAGGAGCCTAGCTGTATCAGTGATGGGAGTGGGCATCAATAAATAAAGATACTGCTTTTATTTTCTTGAAATGCAAGTGTGACTTGAAATGACTGTGTGACACCTGGGGACAAAAGTATTTCATTTGAAGGGAATCAGCAGTAGCACAAACCTCGAGAGAAATGTAGATGAGTTCAGTGTGCCCACCCTGAGGAGATGGTGAGAAGGGTTTTCTGCTTGATAAAAATTCTCATCCCAAGCCAGACATGACAGTGCTGACATTAATGGATGCTTCTGTACCATGCAGTATTCCTAGCTCACCAAGAGCAAAAAACTCAAAGGGCTGTCTATGGTGATCTGAATATGGAAGGGACCCAGCGACTACCTAAAGGATAGGTTACATTGAGATGCTTCATCAAACTCTGCTTGGTGTTTGTTTCCTTGCTGAACTGAGCTTTGTTTTCTGTTTGTGGGCTGTGAGACAGGAGGGTTTGGAGGTGGGGATAGCTGTGGGTAAGCATGAAGGTGAGCATGAAGCCAGCACTGCGGGCATCAGTGCTGAGTGCACTGCAGGGGAAGGGGGGGAGGAGGGCTGGAGTCTGGACACACGTGTTTAACACGCTTAAGGGATTTCAGCGGAGACGGCGGGCAGGTCTGGGTTGTGGGTCACCTTGACATGTGCATGGGGAACAGGAGAAAGGAAGAGAACCCATTTTCTAGTTTTCCTCATGCTACAAAAACATAGTGTGTAGTAAACGAGTAAACAAAATTCCTGTCCAGCTGTTGGACCCCTTTAAGGTAGGGTGTGGAAAAAACCCGTTTCCAGGAGAAGCAGTAAATGCAATGAAATAATTCTGTAGTATGTGTATACTTTAAGTAAGTGTCTGACAGCAATTACATTGTGAGGTAGTTTAAATTGAACTAGTGTGTAATTGGGTTTTTTATGTCTTTGTACTACAGATGTTGGACCTTTGCTTGGAACTAGAGTTCAAGAACAGTTGGGAAAAGAAGTACGTCCTGCGCTTGATGCAGCTCTGACAATGGCAGGAGGTAAAGATGTACATGTTGTGTTAGTGGTATGTTGCCCTGGTAAGAGAAGCACAGCATGGGATAGCTTTATGCAGTACCATGATTCAACTTAGCACTTCTCTGCATGCCTGGATGCTTCTTTTAAACTGAGAGTTTCAGATATTTTTAAGGTTTATGCATATATCTTAAAACTAAACCAGGATTCATGTGCTATTGTTGATACCTAGTTTCAGCAGTCATTGAGGAGACATGAAATCTGAATTTCTTGCTCCAGGTTGTTGTCCCTTTCCATTGAATGTAAAGGAGACTAGAAAACTGTGCTTTAAGAGCTGGTCATAGGTCTTTGTGGGTTAGTCTTCTGCAGGTCAGGAACTGAACAGTCAGTGGCCTCAGCTTCTACACTGTTGAGCTTACTATGAGAGTGCTAACCATCGTTTCTTCATTGTATCTTTGAGTTTAGTATTGCTCATCTTTAGTTCTGTCTCCCTTTAAAGAAATTATTCTTTTATTACGTTTTCTATTTAAGGCTTTTTCCAGTAATGAGGTACACCTTACAGAGCAAAGGGAAAGGCATCTGTGAACTTGAGTCACTTTGGTTTTCTTACCCATTGATTCTTTCTCATTCACTCGTCGTCATTCTCCTTTTTTTTGCTTTATTTCTTTTATTTGTCTTGAAGTCAAAGTGGAAAGGGCTATCAAAGGTAAAAAACACGATAAAGCCTTGTGTTGTGTGAAGTGCACTTTATTATTGTAACTTGTGTATTTTTAGTTGTATCTGTGTGGGGCTTTTCTGTCTATGAAACACCTGTTCAGTGGGGATTTTTGTTTGGTGTGAAGTCTAAAGCCAGGCACACTGTTGAACACTCATTAGTGCTTGGCTG
Source organism: Gallinula chloropus (assembly GCF_964237585.1). Lineage (NCBI taxonomy): Eukaryota > Metazoa > Chordata > Aves > Gruiformes > Rallidae > Gallinula > Gallinula chloropus. The sequence goes on along the minus strand of NC_140092.1, from coordinate 5,977,199 downwards.
TTGCAACATGATCCCTTTCCCTTTCTTCTTGCGGCATATAATTTGTGAGCTGGATTATAAATGAAATACTGAAAATGCTGCTTTGTGAACATGGGCTTAATTTTACTTTTTAATGACCAAGTGTTAAAGTTCTTTACTGAAACTGCTGAGTAAGAAGAGGTAGGGAAAGGGGAGAAAAGAGTAACCTGTGAAGTAGTCAATAAAAGTAGCCTGAGCACATGAATTTGTAGAGAACCATAAGTGATGTATTTTAATGTGCTATAAATATATATTCTGTGCTGGAGAGTTTTGCTGGGACAGAGGCAGGGTTATTTCATTCAGTGTTATTAAGAATATCATACCATTTGCACATGTGCATTTTCTCTTCTGTCTGTATCTGTAGACTGGTTTCTAACTAAAGTTTTTTACAAAACCCTTCACATCCTTGCAGCCATCAGAGAAACAAAGGAAGCCCTGGAAAATGTGAGTGTCTCTGTAGAGGTTTTGCAGGAGGGAACAGAGAGGCTTCATGCAAACTTGACAGAAGTTAAAATGCATCTAAGCAACACCCTCAATGATTCTGCCTGCTTTGCTGCTCAGGCTGCCTCAACTTGCAATATTATCAGGAATTCATTAAATCAGCTGAACATCAACGCCAATTTTAGTGGGGTAAGAGAGTGTTTTTCAGACTCTTGCAGTGTGATTGCCTGGCATAATCCCAGTAGTATCTGTGCAGTGTAGTGCCTTGGTCTGTGCTGTCACTTGTGAGATGTGACCTTCCCTTATTCTGTGCTTTTGGGTAATTCCAGTTACTGTTTTCATCTCCTGTGTAGAAGAGGATACAATGTGTATCAAGCAGCTCTGTTTTTGTGTTGGCTCTGGGCAGTGAAATAATCTGCCCTCCCAAGAGTCCTGAGGGTTAAGCTTTGCTTTTGTACAGCAAAGGTTTCAGGTGTGCTAGAAAGATTCTACTACAGATTGTCTGTCTAGTTTCTTTACCCTTCGTCCTACCTTTGAAAAATTTAGTAAACTAGTAAAACCACTCCTTTGATGTGACTCAAAAATGGTCTTTGCTTTCTAGTTGCCAGGAGTCAGTTCACAGCTCGTGAAGGTCAATGATGTCCTTAAAACAGACCTGTCTAGTCTGGTTCAAAAGGTATGTTTCATGAGATACTTGTAAACTGTGAATTAACAAACTGTGATCCTTGCATATCACTCTGTTTTCCCTTGGCTTTCTCAAGCACAGTTCTCTTGTTTCCCCCTCATCCTGCCTTATGGTGAATATCTCTCCTTACTACTGTTGTTTGCCCAAGATTTAGTATTTGAAAGTATGCATGTAGTGCTTTGTATCCCCAGGATACTGCAGATCAAAAACGTATTGCTAATTGTCTGCTGGGAAGAACAGTCCTTAAAAACAAAAGGATTGTTTTGGATCTACTAGCATGCTCTGTATTTTTTGATTCAAACTAAAGGGGAAAAAAAAAATCTGTGCTCTTCTAATTAGTTGTATTCTAGCTGTTGAAATATGTCTTTCAAAATTTTTATGTGATATAATTGCTATAGGTATGTTTGCAAGACTATCTACAAAACACCATGATTTTCACCTTAAAAAAAGGGCTTAGTTTGAGCAGTTTAACAATTTTGCCATCTGTAAAAGTATGCTGGGAATAGAAGGCACTTACAAAACCAGAGGCTGTGACTGAGGGGCTTAGACCCCTGTTAGCTTCTGAAGTGATCAGGCCTGCAGGAACCAAGACTTAAAACATCCACTGCAGTGGCTTCTCCTTTTTGTCCGGATGAGCTTGGTCCCCATTCCTTAGACCCTTTCTTTGCCCTTTTCACTGAAGAAAGCCTTTCAGTGTCTTCAGGACAGTTGGATTTCATTGTCTGTAACATGCATCTCACATTAAGAGGGCACAGACTGGCTCAGAGGAGGTGTTTGGCTGGTACACAGTAGCTTAGTGACTCTTCATATAGGGGTTCTCAGTTTTATATGAGATCTGACAGGCAACAGCATCGTTTGAGGTGGTTGTGGCAGCTGTGTGTATGTTTAAGTTTAGATTTTTTTTTTTTTCCCCAATAAATATCCTGGAGAACAAACTGAATCTGACATACACTTGAGTTCTCATTTTGCTTTGGTAAGAATGTAGTTTTCATAGTATTGCCACATGCATTTTAGCATGTGTATACTTTCACCCCTGGTGTAAAAGGAAAAAAAATGGTAAAGTAATTTGGCAATGAAAAACTTACAAGTTTTCCAACTTCTATTCTTAGGGTTATGCAGCATTTAATGATACTCCAGACTTAGTGGTGAATCAAACCAAGAACATTTTATCAGGTGAGAGCAAACTGTCTTTTCACTTTGATTGTTGTTGGAGTTTTTATATCACTTACTGATGTTTTTGTTTTCTTTTATTGTTAATATGTTTTCTGGACTAAAGTTCATTAAAAATGGAAATGGAAGACTTTTTAATTTCGTGCCACAAAAAACATAGCAAGCAACTGCATCTTAATGAGGATCCAAAATTAAATGTAAAAATAGACCATACATTATTTTATGGAAGAGTTTATTTGTTAGGCTTTTTACTACTCAAGTAATGAGAAATCTTGGGATCCCAACTGCACATTAATGCTTTATCTTTACTGGGGTGAAAAGCTTGACTGATGCCTTTGTGACATATTTAGGAGTTTGATGATTAAAAAAAACACCACTGAACCTCTCTGCTGCTCAATTAAAATGTAGTAGATGGAGAAGGGGAGGTAAAACTATGCCTTAAGGGCGATTTAAATGTCCATCTTCATTGTTTTGTTTCTTGGGCTTTACACTGCTACTCTTTGACAGTACCTGGACACTTGACATTTGAATAAAATATAGTATAGTGTATGTATACTAATCTGTTTTAATTTTTGTTCTTGCATTGTGGACCTGTTCTGCATATATAAACAGCTGTTCCTTGTAAGTTTGTGGAGTTTTTTTTTTGTTTGTTTGGGGTTGTTTTGTTTTTTTCCTCCTGGGCAAAATGAAAATACAGTATGTATACAAGCCATACCATACTGTGTGAACTTGCCTAAAATGAGCCAGCTTTCTAAAACTGATCTTATGCTCTTCATTAGGTAATCTAGTGCAAATTTACTAATTTTCAGTGGCTGCTGGTGTGCATAAACACAGAGAAGTCATTTTAATTTGTCTATATAAATTGTTAAGGGTTTTTTTTAATAAAAACTGAGTTTGAGTTACAAAGTGAATAAAAAAATGTAGGTTTACTAGAAAAAAAATGCACCTATATGGAAACTTTTCAAAGAAGAGTGTTTTGGTACCTGGTTGAATTTAGAAGAGTGAACATCAAAACAGCCAAGAACTTGTCCAGTTGTTGTTTGAGAAAGAGAGGAAGATGTTGCCTACTACCAAATAAGCAACCTGTAGTTATACATCCCATTGATTCAAGTATATTTCAAGTCAAAATAAGGGAAAGAGTAAACAGAACCTGCAGTTTCTAATAGGCTACATATAAGTCAATTAATCGTGTCTTTGTGTATCTAAATAGCATGTACTTAAACTGTGAGCATAGAGGAGCATGTTTGTTCTTAACTTGAGGAAAAGGCTTAATTGATCATTATCTCAAGAGCATTGCTAACTAATTGGAATGAATTGAAGTAATCTTTTTTAATAAGATTGAAAGTAACTCGTATAGGTTCTTACTATAGGCAGTCTAATTTCTTTTGCAATGTTGCATTCCCAAGGGATGGAGTTTAAATAGATTTTCATCCTCTTCATAAAGAGACTAAATTGTCTTGCTCAGTGTTCTTGTTTCCAATACTGCATGGAAAGCAACATCTAAGCTGGCTAGATAAAAAGTGACCCAGTCAATATAATGAAAGTATAGAGAACTCTGGCTCGACACCTACATCTTTCATCATTAAACTGAATGCTAAAAATAAACTGTGTGTTTTAAATGCCATTTTGTTACTTGAAAGCTCAATGTTTTTGTTGCCTGCTTGTCTCCTCCTCATGCTTGTCTTCATGGCTTGCTTGTTACATGTGGCAAATGGCTTAATATCATTTTATAATGTATACAGGGAATGTAAATTTCCTCTATGAATCCATAACAGTGCAATCTGTTTATTCTTTTAGATATCAAAAATGTGCTGGAATCCATTGGTTCAAATATCACAACCTTCACAAAAAACCTTCCTGTGCAGAAGATTTTAGCAGATTTGACAGTCTATCTTACACAGAGTGAAGCATATGTTCAAGATTATTTTCCAATAGTGGAGCAGTATGATTTCTATAGGTATGTACAGGAAATTAGGCAGGAGTGAAGTGCTACCTGTTCTCAATAGTAATATTTTAATATTCTGTAGAGGCAATTAAACTATTAATGATGAATGCAGTGAAACCAAGATGCTATAAGGCAAATGGGTTTCTACTGTTGTTTTAGTAAAATCCAAAACTGCAACTAATCAGCAACTGGGTGTTGTTCCACTACAGAGCAAGAGGTAGTTTCTACTCTCTAGGTCTCAAGGCCTTTTTCAAGAAGGCTAGACATAGGTAGATGTTGGAAGATGTAACACAAAGGATGCATTCTTTCACAATTCCAGGGTGGCTTCTTATTTAAGACTTTGTTTTGTTGAGTTGCAGGTAAGTTACAAGAGCACAGAACTGGAGAGGCTGTGAAGCCAATCCCTCTGCATGTGTTCTGCCATGGAAGAGTAGCAGGAGTTCTTCACACCTTCTAAATCTTTGGTGTACACATGCTTGTTCCTACTGGTGTAGTACATGCCCTTGTGAATGTATGGGTTGATTATACCTTGAGGAAAAAAACATTCTTCTTATTTGAGACTTGTGTAACTCCTATAATTGTGTGGTAATCTCGTATTTTGAAGCATAAAGCTCTTCATACCATATAATTTTGTCTAGATTTAGTCTTCAGTCCTCAAGCTCATCAGGTTCTCACTACATTTCAACACTTCAGTTGATCCTGTAATTGATAATTGCTTCTATCTTTGTATCACAATCAGTTTCACTGCTACACAATAAGTGTAATGGCTTTAATGTGATGTTAAATAAAAGTGAGCAGAAGATGCCTGAACTTGAAGAACCTTCTTTCCAACCTTGCCTTTAGCCCATTCCTCATCTGACAGGTTTTGTGGTGAGCCTTAATTTGACAAATTCATCAGAGTTCTCTTTGAAGCTCAGATTGCACTGAACTAAATAAACATATTGCCTATTTTTTCTACAGTATGCCTCTGTTAATTTTGTATTTAGATGCAAAACAAGTAGAAAAATACCTACATGGCACTTAGATACCTGTTCTTGTCAAACCTAACCTAGTAGGACCTCAAGTATGGACTGTACTTATTATAATATTCCATTTTCTGATTTTTCTGGGTCTGGCTTTTTCTCTACAAAGGTACAAAGAAAAGGAAAAAGAAAGAGCAGAAGCACTTGGGAGAGAGTGAAGGGCTAGAATGAGATATAGAATGTACAGATAAATGGATGTGCTTGAAATATGTGGGCAGACAGAACTGTTAATGTGATTTAATAAAAATGGCAGTTCAGTTCCTATCTAAGATCATTCTGATCAAGTTCCTTTACCTGCTCCACACATTTGAAGGCATTTTAGCACAGACACACAAAGCCTGGGTTTTAATAGCCTTAAATACAGCTACTTACAATTACAAGCCTAACAGTGTGCAAGAAGTAGTAAGCCTTAGAGCCTGTGCATTCACGACCCATGGCAAGTCCACATTCATAAATTTCTTAATTGCTTCTTGAATAAATTACTGCTTGAGCCTCTGCCTCATCATTGCTTGGTCTACATGGAGCACTATGACACTTCAGTCCACCTGCAGTAACTGGGGTTGGGAACTGGTTCCTGTGAAGCTTGTTCCCCAGCCCTTCAGTAGCAGCTGTCTGTAATCCAGCAGGGGTTTTGTTCTGGCCCAGAATCACAGGCTATGTTCTAGCATAGGAAAACTTCTTTTTCATTGCTAATACTTGTTGCTGAGACAGACCCACGAGTGGGCCAACTGGGTATATGGCATAGTCTGACATATCTGTAGGTGTCCAGTGTGTTCACTGAATGCTAATAATAACCAGACACTTTGGCTTTTTTTCCTTAGGTGGCTGGGTTGTCTCATTCTATGCTGCATGGTGGTCCTGATTCTGGTCTTTTACTATCTTGGCCTGCTATGTGGCACCTGTGGTTATGATAAACATGCTTCTCCAACAACCAGAGGCTGCATCTCCAACACTGGAGGAAACTTTCTTATGGCGTAAGTTTCACTTGCTGCTGAAAAATAAAATCAAGGGACCTGTAGAAGGTTGTTTTCATTGGTTTTGAAGGACATAGGTATGAAAAAGGATTTGTTTGGCTACCTATGTATATGTGCTGGAAGAAAATAGAACAACAACAACAAAAATATTGATCTCGTACTTCCACTGAGGGGCTTGGGGGTTTGAGGTTGCTCTTTCATTGAGGATCGTTGCTGAAGGACAAAACCTCTGAATCTACTCTTTTAGGGCAACTACTGAACTTCTGTGTAAGCCCATTTCAAAACTGCAAAAACTGGGAACACCAGATAGTTGAAAATATAAAGGGCATTCATAGCTTCTTAGTACACTTGAGCATTTGCTTGAAATAAAAAAAAAAGCGAGCAGACAAGAAACACTTGACTTTCTGAGTGCTTTAGGAGGTTTGTGGTTGCTCTTGGAAGTTCTCAGTAATGGTTTCATGTAATTTCTGCAAGGGAAGATTACATCTGAAATGTGCTCTAAAGAGAGTTTTAGGCAGAAGGCTAGAGAGTTGAATTTAAAATAGAAAATTGAATTTAAAATAGAAAAAAACCTGTTTTTGTGGTTCTTAACTCATAAAAGGGTTTGCATGACTAATGCAAATGCCTGCATTTAGATGCACCTTGGCTGAAGGCTTTAGAGGGCAAGAATGTGTTTGGAAAACAAAGTATTTCAACCTTCTGCCACTTTTCATATCTCTCTTACAGCTGCTGACTGTTTAACGGTTTAACTGTTGCCCCAAGCATCAATACTTCACTCTAAAAAGTGAAGACTGACTTAATTTATTTCTTATTTCTTTTTCAGTGGTGTTGGATTCAGTTTTCTTTTCTCCTGGGTGCTGATGATTGTAGTGGTGCTCACCTTTGTCACAGGTGGAAATGTAGAAAAACTGGTCTGTGAGCCCTTTGAAGACAAAACGTTATTCAAGGTGAAGTTATTCAAGTTATTAATTAATAGCATCCCTATGAATCCCAGTGGTCTTGTCAGTTATGTATGGCCTATTGGTTTTTGTGGGACAGTTCAAGTGAGTCTGGGTCTGGTTTTACTTTCCCTTTACACACTGAATAGACAAATTCACCCTTTCTTGGTTTAGTTTGCAGTGTAAATACTGCAGGCCTGTCTTCCCTTGGAGATATTTTTTTTTTCTGTGATTCAGTATTTCTTGGTGACGTGGAGTTTTAATACTGTTTCTGCACCAGAGAGTTTGAATTCACTGTTCTGGTTGTATTTGCATTGGTGGGTGACAAGCTTAGATGTGGGTATATGTCAGAAGGTCACATATGAGTAAATTAATGCATTGAAAACTCAGAGTTATAGTAAGAATAACTTTGTCTTCTAGGTTTTGGATACTCCCTACTTACTGAATCAACACTGGAAAAACTATCTTGCTGGTATCCTGTTTAAAAATCCAGATATTAACTTGACATTTGAAAAAGTGTACAGGTATTAACATTATGGTCAAAGTTTAATTCAATTTATACATACTGGTTTTGTTACATTTTCCATGCTTCATATTTTAAGCTCATGTAAAAATAACACTTGGTTCAGAAACCATTCTGATTTTCTAGTGAATCAACTAGCAAAAGCAATTTTCTCCAGTATATGAGTTACTAGAGGTAGTTGTAGCATAATACTGTATAACAATACTAGTTGAGCTCTTTGATAAAGTATTTTGCATCTTTGGGCCCAGCAGAAATTGTTAATTACTTACTTTTATTTCTATAGTGATTGCAAGGAAAACAAAGGAATTTATACTTCCCTTCACCTGGAGCACCTGTTCAATATCAATGAATTTCTGAATATTAGTATGGTAAGTAAAGAAAGTGTGAGTGCATGAGTATTTTTGAAGGCTGAAGAGGTATTTACTCTTAAACACAGTAGAGCCTGTCTGGGTTTTACATCCTGCAAGGAAGCAAGAACTGCCCAAGCTAATTGGAAAGAAAGAAAGAAAGAACTTACAAGCAAGATGTTCTTTGCCAGTCTCAGTGGGCCATTGGAGGTTTTCTGATGTGCTCTTGTTATGAGTACTGATAAAGATTTAATTTTGAAATTTGCCTAGCATGTTGCAAAGGCTGCTTATGGTGTTTAATGGCAGTCTTGCTCCTTATATAAATGCCTTTCTTGGTGCATTCTATTCTGATTCCAGTCAGATTTCTGTTGACTGGGGGTATGCTATGCTGTGCTCCTAGGAATGGTTCTGATTTTGGTATGGAGGAGTTGGGATAAAATGAAATCTTTTCAGTTAAACTATAATAATATGTGACCTCACTGTCATTACATGGCTGTACTAATTTTGGGGTTGCCTACAACACTGCTCTTGATTTGAGCAGCCTCTAGGGGATATGTGTTCTGTTCTCCAGGCACTCTACCCACACTTAATAGATACAGTCCCTGCCCCAAATAATACATCAATAAATGAATGGGGAATATGCACTAAGAGGGAAAATCATTTTGAGTTTCCACAACAGACTGATGTTGGAGGCTGGGAAGGAAGTCAGGTCTCCAGATTCCTCATCTTTTGCTCTGTTATCTGCGCAGGACAGGTAATGCTTTAGGTCTGGGTGCAGTGCAGGAAGACTTCAAATGATGATAAGCAAGTCATGCTGAGTTAAGAGAGTCCATCTGTCTTGTGGCCAATACAGCAGACAGTGTCTGTCCTAGCCATAGCTGGCATGCTGAATCTTCTGGGTTTTCTTGGTTAGGACTAGTGTAGAGCTTGAACTTCTTCAAGGATAACATTTCCTGGGGGAGAAAGAGAATTCTGTTTCTTCTCAGTGTCTTAAGATGGCATCACATCTATTCAGAGAAGCAACTTATTTGCCTTCCACTAACAGGAGGCAAATAATTCATTGGTATGAAAGATGCGCGGCTCGTTTAGAGCATGGCTGGGCTGTGTGGTTACTGCAGGGAAGGGGAGGGCTTTACCTGTGGGATCTCTGAGTTAACTGAATTGAACTGAAATGAACAAAAATCATTGTCTGCTTCTTCAGGGAATTTGTGAGTCAGCCAATGCAAGATACTTTGCGGAGGTGCTGAGTGCAAACCCCTTCTGTGCTTTATTTTGTTTCCCTCCCAGTACACAGAAGATGTAGCACTAAAGATTGAACATATTCAGATAAACCTCAGCAAAATCATTCTGCTGGATGAAATTGGGAAGGAGAATCTTCTGAACTTCAGCTCTTCAGGAATAGAAGGGATAAATTTTGCAGCGTATTTGACAGAGGTGAGACTGTAGTAAACACAACTGGGACAAAGCATAAAGTGAAATTTCTAACAGTGGGCAGATGGAGAAAAACCCACTTTTGTGTGAAAGGGTGTGTTTTGAAGAATTGCAAAAGCAAGTCAGAAGTTAAGACAAAGAAGTGTTTAAAGAACTAGAGAGCAGACAGAGTAGGTGGTGTAGTTAAGGCAAACAGTCTCTGTATGAAATAACAACATACTCTCTTTCTTTCCCTACTGTTCACATCTTCTTTCAGATCAATAAAAGTGTTACCAAGGTTGATCTTCTGTCATTTGCTAATGACTTGGAAGCAAGAGCAGACCAGCTGGTAAGTTTAACTCACTAATGCAATAACCAATAAAATGTATCATTTATATATTATATAAGTATAAATATATAGCCAAGTATCTAGACTTACTAGGGGAGAATTCTTGTACTTCAGACACTTGCATACATGATGCATGGTCATGTAAGGAAAAACTTTCAAGAACAATGCTGCATATGACCTGTATTTTGACTGTTGCTGATTATTGATTTATATATGGAAACTGATGTACAGTTTTTCTGTCTTAGAAGTGTAATTCCATAAATTCTGCTGTTTGCTTAAGAAAGGAGGGTAATACTCTGAGCATTTCCTGTTATGCTGTCTATGGTTTAGGGTCTCAGAAGAAAAAAATGACTAGATCACGATGGAGAAATATTTGAGTTAATTGATTTTAGTTACTGAGCAGAAAATTTTGCAATTAGCTGTAAAATTAATACTGCCAGCAGCTCATGAGGGCTCCAGTGAGAACTGGGGCTTCATTGTGGAGGGAGAATGCACAATAGAGATCCTGTCTACTCTGAAGGGCTCTCTGAATGCAGCCACATGGATAGTGGTCAGGGGGTATAGCTACAATATTGCCCACAATTGTTCCAAAATTGTACTGGTTTCCAAAGATACTTTATTTTTCTACTTTGTTATTAGTAGTAGCTCTTAAAGCTTATAAGAATAATCAATAAAAAGTAAATAAGAACTTTTGGAATAATTAACTTTGGGAGTATAGTTTGCATTTTCTGGCACCTTCCACAAAATTGAATGTTATGTTTTTGTAAATGGGATCTGATCCAGTTAAAGGTGTCCCTGCTTAAGGCAGAGGGGTTGGACTAGGTGACTGTTAAAGGTCCCTTCCAACCTAAAGCGTTCTGTGATTCTGTGAATAAAACTTGCATCAAACCAAGGGGTCAGGGTATGGAGGAAGGAGCAATACCACCCCCAGGGGTTATTGGGTGGGCTCAGCTTGTCAGTACAGCAGAGGAAATCTCCTGGAGCTGCTCAGTGACCACAATTGACTGCTGAGGTGAACACTCATGGGAAGCAAACACATCTCTGAGCATTGGGCTCTGCCATTATTACACTGTCAGAAGGAGTTAGCAGTGTGTATTCAGTCTCTATGCAGGGAGCCAAGTGATTTTGCCACAGAAAGGAAATGGAAATGTGTTTCTGAGGGTAAAATCAAATTGTGGAGTATTTTGCTCAAGACAGCAAGTGTGAGCTCAGGGCAGGCATCCAGACTTTAAAATCAGGGAGCAAACTTCTGTCTTCTGACTGCAAGTTGGGAGCTGCAGAAATTAAAAATGCCCTTTCCAGACACCTTTCCAAGTCACTGGCTGACAATACTGTCCTGGTTTTGGCTAGGATGGAGTTTATTTCTTTTCTAATAGTGGATGGAATGCCATGTTTGGGAGTTAGGATGAGAGCAGTGCTGATAGCACCCTGATGCTATCAAGGACTTTTCAGTTGTTTGTATTTCCCTGCTAACAAGAAGGAAGGGGACACAGCCAGGACAGGTGACCCAAACTGACCAAAGGGGGTATTCCATGCCAATTATGTCATGCTCAGTATAAAGGGGGGGCTGGTTGGAGGAGGAACAGGTGGCTCCAGACCATGCTGTTTTGGGGACAGTCTGGTTTTGGGATGATTCTGGGCTGCATGGCCTGAGTTGTGTGGTTCAGTGAGGAGCTGCATTGTGTATCACCAGTTTAATATATTTTGCTCTAAAGTCCTGTTATCATTGTTATATCCATCTTTCTGCTGTTCTAGTAAACTATCCTTATCCCACCCCACTGGGTTTTGGTTCCTTGGTTTTGGTTTTTTCCCTTTCCCTTCCCTCTTCCCCTCCCCCTGCACTCCCTTTTGAAGAACAAGTGACTGCGTGGTGCTTGGCTCTCAGCTGGGGCAAAACCTCCAAAAGCAGAGAACACCTCAGGGTAATGCCCAGAGTGCCCAAAACAAAACTCAAATAGCCATGACTTGGAAACGCTGGTCCCAGCTGGAGCACTGTGCTGCAGGGTTGCTGCGATGAAGTCTGGCTCGTGGCGAGTGAGAGGGGGGATGTGCTCCCTCTTCTGTATTTAAAATGAGTTAGTGCACCATGTGGATAATGCTATAGCCAGAAAAGCAGCACAATGTGTCTATTGTGGTTGCTGAGGTTTGAGTTACTAATAAGGGGAATTTTTTTCCCCATCCTTGTGCTGAGGAGTTGGGTTTGCCATACCCCATTGTTAGCATCAGCTGTTCTGCAGCGGATGAGTGTCATGTGCAGCTTCATTGTTTTTTTGCTCTGTTGGAAAGCTTTGAGACTACTGAACAAATGCTACATAATTGCATTTTTTGCAGCCAAAAGGAGCACTGGAAAATGCCTTAAAAGGACACGCAAACAACATTCGGATGATTCATAATCAGCAAGTCGTTCCGCTGGAGCAAGCGATGGTAAAACACTACTGTCAAAACAGAGTTGTGGAAAATATAAATCTCTATATCACTTAAATATGGCTTAGAAACACGGATTTACAGTATTACCTAAGCACAGGTTGCATTTGCATTGTGTCACTGAAGAGTAATCTGGTTAAAGTATGTGTTTAATGAATAGTTTTCCTACTTATGTGACCTTTTTTCCCTGTTTTTTTTCCTGTATCTGTGATTTATATTTGAACTTCACAAAATTCTAATCCTAGATCATTCCTTTTCTTGTTTCTTTTGTCTTCAGTAGTAAAAGCAGTTATCGCTTTCACACTTTATTTGTTGGAGTTAGCAATCTCTTAACAGCAGTGGTGTTGGAAACTCCTGACAGTAGTATTTAGAGCCAAAGAGCAGTCTTTTTTTTATTGACACTATAAAAGATGAAAGGGCATCTTCTGGCTGATTTTGCCAGGCAGTGATTTTTATAGTGTCAAGCTGTGAATCTCATATGTGCTAGGTGTTGCTTTTTTCTCTGCATAATGTGGAGACATGTAGTTTTTCCTAACATCAGATACAGTATTTCTGCACCATCAGAGCCTTTTTTTTTTATATATAGAAAAGCATTAGGTCTTCTGTTCCACTTCTGAGTCTATGCTGTTCTCTTTCCTAATTAACTCCTAATTAGTCTCATCTCTTTTTCTTTTTACAAAACTGACTGTCAAGAAATATGTTAAAGCTAGGGTAAGTGCTTTTTCCCTTCAGAAACTGTACAGTTATAGAATTCTCTGAACACTTGGTTCAGATTTTAGTTGTTCTTTCTCCCCTCCAAATAAATCTTACACTGTTTATTGCCACTAACTTTAAATCTGAAGTCTTCCAGTACATAATTCATATAACTCCTTAGTGCTGTCAGTGAAATACTGATTCAACAATTGAAAACACAATATATTTATTTTAATACAACTGTTGTTACTATATTCTCAGATAATGTTGTATTTTAAACATAATAATCTATAGAAATCAGAGCATTCATATACTGTTAAACAAGTGAGCTCTCACCTGTAAAATTGACTTGAGTCTTACCTTTTTCTCCTCTCCTTTCTATTAGAGCACTCTAAATCAGAGCATTAGGTTACTGAAGAGGACATCATCTGAACTTATGGTAAGTTTTTCTTTCTGGCAGCAGGAACATTTTTGTGTGTTTTATATCCACCCACCACATATGCAGGCTGTGTATTTTCTGTACAGCTATTTCTATATCTAGCTGTCCAGTTACTGGCAGAGACCAGACAGCTAGATATAGAATGGATTAGATACCTCTATCTGCATGGCTTTTTCTGCCATTGTTTTCCCTTCCTTATAGAAATGGGGGGAAAAATGTGTTTGAGACATTTTTGGAAGTATGTTTTAAGCCTAATTGTCATGTCATAAAATAGACTTTGCATTGTGTTATTCACGTTCCTAAAAATGTAGTTGTTTTTTTTCTAAAATCATTGAATACAGGACTTGTGGGGGACAAACTGCAGCAGTACCACTGAGAAAAGAAAGCTTTGTTGTTCACTTCCTTAACCACCTCTTGTCCAGAGTTCAGCTTCCCCTGTTTCTTCAGCATTGTACTCGTTACCTTCCTGCTCCTGTAGCATTGGCTCACTGTGGGAAGCTGGGTCTGTATAGCAGCTTCCCTAGGGCAGCCCACATTTCCCCTATAAGTAGCACCTAGTGCCTGTACCACAGTGAGACCAGCTGCCTTCATGTTGTGCTGGACTCAGGACAATAACCAGTAGGATGATTACTTTTCTAGCAGCAAAACTTTGTCACCACCAGCCTGCTTGTCTCTGGTCACAAGATGCCAGTGACACTAGCTAGCCCTTGAGTCACAGTCACAACATCAAGAGGGGCCATACCTGCCTCTTCCCTGACGTGAGGGACCATACCTGCCTCTTCCCACTATGTTTTTCACCTATCCATAGTAGCAGACCAGCTAGATTTCTTTTAAAAATCTCTACTTAGAACCTGGATGTTCATGGGTTCTGGTAAGACCCTGTGAAATAAGGTGGTAATAAGAAAAGGATGATGTATACCTTTATATGTAAAAAAAATCTATATTCTTAATTGTAATCAAGAGTAGTGATGGTATATGGTCCACTGTTTTCTTCCTAGGCACTTTGTGTGTCTGTACTGTATATACATGCATTAATGAAAGTATCTCTACACTTAAGAAAGAGAATGGAAAACTGGTCAAATATATTAGTTGAATTTCAGGAAAAGATGCTGCTGATAGCCAGTGATAGCTTTCTTTTTTAGTAGTGACAAGATTTTGTCAGATGATGGTGAATCCTTAGGCAGGCTCCTGTTCTGTCTGGAATTGCATGCTTTGTCAGGTTTTGATAGGATAGTGATGCTGGTTAGCAAGAAAATAGGTTGCTGACAGTGGCTGCAGCACCATTGTGACAGCCTGAAAGGGATTTATTTATATTAAGCACAGTCTCTTCCTCTCCAGGTTAAGGTGAAAAATGTCATTAGCGCTGTTAATGCTGCCCAGCTTCTCATAAACAACAATGCTTCTCTAGTTATTGTCCAGGTAAGTTTTATTTGATTAAAATACATTAATTTATGGCTTCCTGAGCATAGAGGTTTACTTACCTTTTTCTGTTCCTAGGAGACAAAAAAGTACATGGATACCATAGTTGGCTACTTTGAGCAATACGTTGAGTGGGTCAAGGAGTCGGTAAGGTGCATTTACTGTGTTGAGAGAAGCTGCCTTTAAAAAAAAGACTAGATAATTTAATATTTTTATTAATTATTATTATTAATAGCATGTTTTATAGCTTCAGTAGCTAAGATATATTACAAAGGAGAAAACTTGTATTCTATAAATACTTAGGTTGTGTTTGAAGTAGGTTAGAAATGATGCGTTTTGTTGATTGGAATAAAATGCAAATTTGACATAGTATCACTTTTCCAAGGCAAGCCTGAAATCTGCCATTTGTGCTAAGAGTGCACTGAGCCTGACCTTGCTTAGTTCAAATTGATGTCATTAGTGTCTCGTTTCATTTTTCTTTCTTCAGCTGATGTTTTAAAGATGTGTATGCTTGGTCGATAGCATATCCCACTGGACTTTATTTTGAATTTGGATAGGGTGAGAGATAACAATTCAGTAAGCAGTATCTGTAACTGTAAGGAAGATTTGAGATTCATATTTTATTCTGTTAGACACTTCAAACTATTGGGTTGTTTTTTTTTTTATACTCTCTTTCAGATTGCTATGGAGGTAGCAGCATGCAAGCCTATTGCCAATGTGGTAGATACAGCAGTAGATATTTTTTTATGCAGCTATATAGCTGATTCTGTGGTAAGAAATATTTTCTGTTACTAAAAATTGGGGCATCAAGTGGGAAATTCTTTGAACATAAATCTGCATTTAATTACTCTGGCTAGACTGTTCTGAAGTATGATAATAAAGTATTGCATCCAAAGTATTGCAAGGAAAAAAGTGTTCTGATCCGGATCAAGTTTGAAGCCAAACCACTGCTGGACTTGGTTTAGGTTCCCATTAAATTTCTTTTAGCAGGAATTCTGTAAACTTGACTGTTCTTACTAAATTCCTTCCAACTTGAATTGCAACATAGATACAGTACTACTGGTTTGGATTAAAAATTCTGGACAGGGTCATTTCAGTTTGATTACTTGATTCCGAAGCACTTAATGAAATGGAAAAGCTTAAAGATCTGAAGTTTCAGCTGTGTAACTGTTTCTAATTTAAGGGGATGGGGCAAGGGATGGAAGTGAGTGAGAAATACTAAGGAAAACCTTTCTTGAGCATCTTTCCTGTAATCTAGAAAACCCCCAATGAGGTAAAGAGACTTTTTCTCACTGGACTTGCAGCAGACAGATGTTGATTCATTCCTGTAGCGTGGAGGCTTTGAGCATGGCTGGTAGCAATATGTAAGGGTAATAATGGCTTTTTCATCTAGCAAAAGAGCTTGGAAAAAGGATGTCAAGTATTAGAATTAGAGTAAGAAGCCTGGCCATCACCTAAAACATCTCCATTTAGCTTTACAGCCCTTTTAGCCAGGTCCTAATCATACCAACAGTAAATGCATGTGATTAATCAAAGCTGAAGCGTTCTACCTTTGATAATGCCTAATGATGAAATCTCCTAGCCTGACAGAATCACATTGTACTCACTGATTATCTCGTAAGTTACAGAGGTTCTCTTCCCCTATGTGAAACCACTCACCATCTGGTGGTAGATGGACCATGGCTTTCCTGATGATAGAGCTTAGCTGAGTCACTTAAGTCAAAATGCCTCCAGCCAATACAAATCAAATATGAAAAATCATCATTTTAGCATCTGGTGATAACTCAGTTCAACTGTGTGATAATGAAATTAGTTACACAAACAGGCTGCAGTTAGCAAGTTAAAAATCACCTCGAGAAGGTGCTGGAAACTCAGATTTTGACAGGAACCACAGGAAAGAACTAATTTAAAATATGAAGGAAAAAGAAGGAAGGTCTCAGCATTAACTTACTAGCCATGCAAAATTGCTTTCTAGCCCAAGGCTGACTGTGTGGAAGTACTTCTTAGGGCATGATGGCTGTGTGGCTTTGGGCAACATGGTTTGGTTGTTTGTAAGATGGTGGTGTTCTGTTGACATGGACGGTGGTGAATGCTTAACATACTCCATTCCACACTCATATAAGTAGCCTCAGACAGTCCACAAGCCCGGTGCCACTAATTGCTCCTGTGTTCTTCTAGTAACAGTGCTTAGAATATCAAGCAAGGTTTCAGTATTTTTCTGACACGTTTCTCTGTGTTAAATGGATTTTGCTTTGTTTCAGAATACCTTCTGGTTTGGTTTGGGAGGCTCTTCGGTATTTTTAATTCCTGCCATAATTTTTGCTGTAAAGCTCTCCAAATACTACCGTAGAATGGATACAGAGGATGTATATGATGAGTAAGTACCTGCTAAATAAGCTAATGGCAAATGGATGGAAAGGGGTTGGGGTTTTTTTCTAGTGTCTCACATGAAGGCACTGTAATCCTCACACCACCTGCGCTGTCAGATTAGAACTGCATGTTCTTGTGAAATGTTGCAGGCTTGGGTTGGTGTCTGCAAAGTGCTTCATGCAGGCAGGCTTTGGTTGCCTTGACTTGCCATGAGGCTGTGCAGGCATTGTCAGCTCTGACTTGGGGAAACGTATGTCAGAATGAGGTCTTCAGAGCTCATACGGTGTTTATATAAATGTCTTCCAAAGGTACAAGTGAATAGCTTTGCTAAGTAATCTGTTAAGGCAAATTATGCCTGCTTTGTAATCTCTTTGAATTAATGATTTGCTTTCTTGCTGTCTTAGTTATTCCTAACCAGTCTTTCCTTTTTCAATTGCAGTTCCTCTGTCTCAGGGACTTGGCATTTTACTTTATGATAACTGTTCTTACGTATTTTCCCATCAGTTTTGGTTTTACTCTTTTATTATTTACTCTTCATTTTGCTCACTGTTCAGTTAGCCTGTGCACTGCATTTCCTCAGGTTTCACACTGATCATTTTTCAACATACATTCACAAGTCAGGAAAGCAGAAACTAGCATCTACAGCTGAAACTGCTCACTTATTAGGGTCTAGTTAATTGTTCCATCCTCTTCTTCTGTGTTCCCAGTCTTGAAAGTATACCCATGAAAAGTAAGACATTTTTGCTGGTATTTGTTTAAAATACTTTATTCAAGTGGAAGGGTTTATATTTTCAATGTAACTTGTTACCTCAAAAGAGGTAACATACTCTGTTTCACCAGGCTATAGTTTGTATTAGAATATCCAACTCAACATGAATAGCAAAATAAATAATTTTTGAGAATATAAAAAATATTTATAATGAAAATTATAGTGATGCTATAACTCCTGAATGTTACAAAGGAAAAATTATCTTCTATTGTACAGACACAGTTTATCTTTGCATATAATACCATCATCCATCTATGTGTCTTAGAAGCCATACTGTACATAGTGCATCTTATAGTTAACATGGTCTTTCTTGGTGTATTTATTTTATTACAGTACAGAAAATTGTAATAATGGTTATCATAAAGAGCATTTATATGGTATACACAATCCTGTTTTTACAAGGTAAACCAAGTCTGAAACTGCATGCCTTCATAAATCCTTACTTAATTTACTATATTAATCACCAATCCGATTTTCTGCATGTTTTTTAAAGTAAATCACTTAATTCCCTATTGGTGGGGTTTTTGGCATGGTTACTTACTATAGCAAATGCTGTATGACTTATATTTCTTAAATATTCTTTACATAGCAACAGATATCAGAGTAATTTCCAGCAGTTTAAAGCAGGTGCCTAAAATTGACCTTAAAATCCAGGTAATTGGGTATTTATCTAGCACAACAGGTGGTCCTAAATCAATTAACATATTAAAATATTCTGATAGCAGTTGAAAGGCATAGGATGGGGTATGTTCTTACTCCTGAGTTGTATTTTTTAGATGGTGAGAAGAGCTTTTCCTTTGCAAAAAGCAGGTGATCCAGGGTATGCAGAAAACACAAACAGAGCAAATGGGTGTTTCTGTATGGGTAGAACTAGTGTGACGCCACAGAACAAGAAGTTCAAGTTACAAAGGAGAACGTTTGGGTTCTTTTCTGTCCCTACAACTTACGTGCTGTAAAACCTTGACTTCTTGTGAGACTTTCAGTTTCCATAGGGATAGCACAGCATGTCCCACAACTTGAGTATTTGGGTTTCCAAAATACCCAAGTTGCTTAAGAAGGGATCTAGTTTGACTGAAATCTGTGCCTCACTGCGCCTTAATTTGCAGCTACATGACTGAAAGTACAGGTTGACTATTGGCAGTGAAGGTAGATATCACCATTCTTTCAGTGAAATGGGTAAATAACCAAGAGAGCTCAAAATTTGGAAGCCTTGCTAGGTTTTTATGGCTGCGTCAGTTGGACATGTGTTTTACAACAATTTACTGACTAAATCTTGTTTCCACACTTACTTCTGAAAGTAGTATTTATATATGTATATAGGCCCATGTGTTTAGTGGCATTCATGATGATAATTGTCATGGTCTGTTCTGCAACTTAAGATCACTCCTTAAATTAACCTGCAAAGTGTTTGAATTCAACACTATTCTCCACTGGCATATCTAAGGACTCTCAGTTTTAAGGACTCTCGGTATTTCACACAAGTGGAAACTAATAATTGCTTAGGCCTTAGAAATACCTTTCTGTTCTTTGAGTCTTTAATAGAAATGTTAATGCTCTTGAGGTTTGTAGCAGCTATTTTCTGTGATATTTCAGTGATTGAGGAGTAGTTGAATACAGTGTTCCTGAATAAGCTAAAAATTACTCACGGGAAGTAATCTTTTAGACAAAAACCCAGTTGTTCAGTCCTGACTTCCTTTGCCTGAATTTTAAGTTACTCCAAATGGGATTCCATAATAAAATGTAAGGATTTGGTTTGAAGCAATGCTGTCTTCTGATGTGCTGAGATAATTTGAAAACCTGCTAATTATATGAGATACATACTTTGAATTTCTCAGTCTGGGATTCCCATAGCAATAGAGCTTTTCCTTTCAGGAAACTCTTTCCTTTTAGACTACCCTTGCTTTTTCTCAAATTATCATGGGAGATACTTTGAGAGATAGGATTTAGAACTCTCTACACCTGTACTTTTGCAGAATCCCATAGGGGTATTTTTTCTGTATTTCAAAATCAACTGGATTATTTTGCTCAGAAGAGATGCAGGTATCTTTTATTGCCAATACAAGTATGAGATCTATATGAGGTGTATCCATATTTGTATAGAGAACTCATACAGGTGTTTTTATATACGTGCTGAAGATACCAATAACCTCAGATGCAGCCACTGCTTTTGTGAGAGCAAAACTGGAGGCTGGATTAAGTTCTCATAGGAGGGGTGTTTAATCACTAATCCAAGCACTTCTTTCTGTCATGAAACAAAGATAACTAGAAAGCTGGGTGGAGAAAATAATAGATTGATTTCCTTTGAAAAATTCTTGTTGAAAGGGGTAGAAAAGTTTGAGAACAGTTTGTGCTAACTGAGTTTGTCTCACTGTAGTGTTAGGCACGGTATCTCTGTTCTGTTTCTGGGCAAAAAAAGTTATGGTTGTGGCTTGTGTTTCTTCTCTTTTATAGCTCTGTGGAACAGTGGTAATACATACTGGAAACATTCAGGGGTAAGTAATAAACTTTTAAGTCAATTCTAGGTCTATTACTACTTTACTGTTTTTAAGAAGGCTGCTCTCCTTTCTGTAACATGAGCTTAACTAAAAGGTTTAAAAATAAAATCATTATGCATTCATGGTGCTTGAATTACATTATAACTCTGTCTCCATCAAATTGTGCTGAATTGTTTTTGTGGTTGTTTCCAGGCTATGTAAATGAGGCTCAAGATTCTTCTACCGGAATCTGTTGTTATTCTTCAAGATGTATTGGCATTTGCATTCATCTTCCAAATCCTGAGCCACTTGCTTTGTCACCTGTACCATAAATCCCAGATGTACTATTGAATGTTATGCCATAAACTACTGTACAGAATATTTTACGATCAGGGCACTGCCTCTCTAATACCACTGTTCGAGGCTTGAATTAAAATGGGTTTTTTGGTTTTTTTACTTTTATACACTGGGCTTTCTACCTTACATCACAGTCTATAAATTAATTAGATTAACAGCCTTTGCCTAGCGATCTTCTGACAATTGGTAAGGTTCTTATCTTTAAATTGTTGATTTGTGTTAAATACAGTACATACACGTTTACATAAAAATACATTTTGTATACAGAGACTTTTGTATATAATTTTTTCTTAAAACTTCTAAGTGTTTAGTTAAGATTTTAATATTGTATAATACTCCTCACAAATGAATTTACCAGCATGATCAGTGTTGCTATTTGGTGCTCTTGAATGACCACTTTGGACTAAAGTTGAAGTGTAATGGGATCCACGGTGTCTCCTTGTGTCTCTGAGAAGTTCGGTTGCATTTTTGTTTTCTCCCTCTTGTTTTAATTTAGTGCTTCGTGGGTTTTGCAGTACAGACCTAAAAGGGGCTTTTTGGAGAAGCTTGTTTTGACACTCTTTGGGTGGGAGGGTTGGGAGTGTGCGTGACGCATAATATAGCGAAAAAGCTAAGCTTTCTAGAGTTCAGTAGTACTCAAAAAGAGCATGAGAGATGTCATTTGGTGATTTTTAGAATGCTTTAACTTCTTTATCTCCCTTTTCCTCATTCACACTCACTTCTGTAATGTCCTTAATAGTATCACTGTCAAGCTGTGGCTCTTTCAGGGCGGTGATACTATTGTTGCTAAACAATTTCAAAAGGTGATTTTCATCATTGGAATTCAGATGCTCTTAGCAAATGGAGGGAACGTTTGTACTATTAGAGCTACCACCTTGACTTTAGGTGCACAGTTGCATTGCTGAATTAGTTAACAGCAGAATTCACATCAACAAGGCCAAAAGTACCTGTGGTACTAGTGGAAAACATTTCTGGGCGGGGGAAGCAATTGGGTCGATTGATCTAAAATAGTGACTCTTCATGTGTCAGTATTGTTAACATTGTTTCCAACAAGTGGAACATTGGCTTGAAGTAGGGAAAATCCTGTAAATAATGTTTAATTTTAACAAAATGCTGAAAAGTTATACCAGTCTTTAATTGGAATAACCTTAAATTTTTCATTTTTAGGTCATGAATAGAAACATTTCTAATGGACAGTATGTAGCATATGTGTATATGTAATGTTCAGAACTGCAGATTTTTAAAAGTTTCTATTTTTAATTTGAGAAAATGTTCCCAGTTCATTTAAATAAAAAAGAACTTGCTTAACTACCTAATGTTTGATTGTCAATTGTTTTGTAGACCTGTGTCAGAGGAGTTCTGCTAATGAAGATTACCTTTTGGTTTTGCCCTGATTAAAGATTTCTGCTGCATTTGACTTTTGTAGATGGCTTTAGGTTAAGCAAGATCAGGAATTGGAGCTGGAAGGACTGAAAGAACAATGGGTTGGGGCACTTCCAGCTTCCACAAATACATATATAATAATATACTATATAATAATATTATATGCTACTGACGCAACAGACCATGGGCTGTTGTTTCATCTGAAGTGCAGGCAGAGGACAGAAATGAAAACTTAACCATGACATACTAACTGCAATACATAAATGTATGGAACTAATAATACGTTTGTGTATTATTAATAATACATTTATCAAACATTGGGAGGTCTTTGAGTGCTTGTAGCAGGGACTTGAAATGAAGTGTGAAGTAAGTTACTGGATTCTGCTGTCCAGCTGGATGTTGGGTGAGAAGACTTCCCCAGAAAACAACAGAAGAGTGAAATGTAAATACTGAGTAGGATTGGGTGTTGGGCTTTGGAAGAGATAGTCAGGAGGAGCAGCACATGGTAAGAAGCTAGAAATGAGACATCCACTAAAAATGTTATTGAAACGGCCTTAGAGGGGGAATGAAAAAGACCCAGTGTAGTTGTCACCATCAAAGGGAATTTAATCATGGGGATCTTCATGACACATTTGCAGGAAGAACAAGGAAGAACCCAGAGTGGCTGTTCCAGGTGGCTCCATCTTTAAGCAGGCAGCACTTGGACTAGCTGGGGTGCAACAGCAGCTGAGGACTCTGTTGGCAAGTATTGTTTGCAGGTGGTTGTTGTTCTGCTTCACTTTCTGTGTTAAATGAGTATTTTTGCCTTGGTATTTCCTTCAGCGATACCTGTTACATGGCTAGATAGGGACAATGGTATTCTGTTCCCTTATGTGCAGCCATTCTCATGCCTTTGTTCTACAGCATTTTTACAGCTCATGAACAAGAAAATATAAATATTAACATCTTGCAAATGTTTGGCTTATGTTTAGGCCCATAATAACTTATTTTGCTAAAGCTTTAATCCAGATGCTGCAAGTCTAAAGATGTTTCATGGCTCAAAGAATTTGCAGTTGATTCTTCCATGTGTCCCCGCTGCATGTCATGTGCTGACAAAACAAAGTCTAAAGTTGCATCCTTACTGTGGAAATCCACAGAAAACCCATTCCACAAGTCAGCCTTTGCTAGTAGGACACATTTATAATCACCCAGATGTAGCTGCATAGATTGCTTTGGCACTTTTACCTTTTTTTACGTCAATGTGGTCTTACAAGCTCTGGCATGAAGATAGCTGTAAAGCAGCTGGAGAATGGAAAATATCTGTTAAAAATCAAATATGACATGTTCGACCTGGACAGGAATGTGTTTTTTTGGTTATACAACTACTGTTCTGTATTTAACTGCATTTACAAGATTTGTCTTGTTACCTTCTTGGGAGTTCACAGGTTATTTGACACTCCCTCGAGCTATAATTTATGGGCACATGCCTACTGAAGTGTGCTTTATTATTTTTATTTAAAAAAAAAAACCCAAACATCCCACGTTTTGCTGGAAAGAGGCTTCTTTGTGCCCTAAGCCTTTAAATTGTGTGCAGCCACTTAGCGCTTTCACTCTTTCGGATCCTGTCGCTCAAGGATCTCGGTCAACTCCTCTCACCATGAAGAGCTTTGCTTTGCTTTTCCTAGTAGCCATCTGTGGCATGGGAGGATTGGGACAGAAGCTGAAGCCAAAGAAAAGGAGCAACGGTGAAGAAATCAATTTTCGGACTAAAAACAAAGATCTCTGCACAATGAGCGTGAGCGGGGACGAGGAGCTGAACCTTAGAGTTGAATGCAGAAGCCAAGGCATGTCCTACTGGTGTGAGTTCACTGGCAAGCCCTCAGTCTGTCGTGCCTTCAGAAACAACCCAAAGATCTACTGGAATCAGATCGCCGCAGAGCTTAGAAAGCTCCCGCACGCTTGTGAGTCCACACGAGTGTTGAAGACCACCATGTGCCAAAAGGCTCCTGCAGATGCTGTCATGATGCAGATAGCCGCTGGTATGGAGCCAGGAGATCTAGGGAGCCAGGAGAAATCAGTGCAGAAGGCTTCTGTGAGAGGAGCAGGGAGAAGCTCTGTGAAGAAAATAGGGAAGCCTCCAGTACTACCTGTGATAAGACCAACCCAACGCGGTCGAGGGTCTGAAAATGAAATGGAAGCAATGAAACTGGCACGGGAACATTGCTGGGAATCCCTGCATGGTGTCTGCTCCTACATTATTGGCATCCTTAGAGGTTAAGGATTTGCTTCAGGTAAAACTCCTCATCTTGGAGCACAGTAGAATAACTGAGGGTGACCTGTTGTAGTTCTATTTAGGGGGTGCGCACAGGGAGGGTCTAGGCTTGTTACTAAAATCTAACATGAAAAAGCCTGGGCTGTGGCTTCTGTGGGAGCTGGACAGCTTAAAATCCCAGTGATGACTACTAGTTCAGGACTCCCTGACAGCCTCCTGTGAAGTCTCTAGTAGGTATCGAGGTGTTTGCCCTCTCTGTTACTGATCCTATGGGATTTCAGTTCTAACTGTTTGAATTGGGCTTGTTTTGTGCCTTCTGTTATTCCTTCCTCCCTGTGCTCACCCCTGGATTGAAGCCAGTAAGGTAAGAGAAGTAACAAATGCATCAGCTGGAACAATTTAACACTAGATTCAGAAATTTGAGATCACAAGGCTTGTTCATCAGAACTGCTAGTTAATAATTAACCATTTTAACTTTAAAAATTAGTTTGTAAGCAACTCGCAGAAACAAGTAAAACCAAACAGACGGGCTTGGTTTGTGGGTCTGTTTCTGTAGAGGTGATAGGGGGTCGCTTGCAGGCACTTGTCTGGGAAGCCTCAGGTTTTCAGCCAGGATTTAAAAAGGGAAAGCCCTCACAGAAGAGCTTTGCTTTATACATACTTCCATTGCGACTCAGAGAGAAAGCCAGGAGCTGGGGACTGAACCTGGCAAACTTTTGACTGAAAAGGGGATGCCTGCAGCATGAGCCTACAAGCTGGTTTCAGTGTTTTGGTGGCTGCTGCCCTTGTCTTGTGCTTAATACAGCAAAGTGACTAACTTTTTTCCTTTTTTGTTTTGCAGAGCAAAAAAAACCAAACCAGCTAAAGAAGGTCTGTGCTGTAGCTTAATAATTTAGACATAAGAATTTTGGTTTAAAAATAAGTTATCTCTATAAACCTTGTAGCTGCTTTCTCTTTTCACCCCCAAAATGAAACGTTTTAGCAGCCCTGAAAACTGCATGAAACTGGAGTGGTGGCACTTGGGAGCGTTGGGATGCACTGACTGTTCTGGGTCTGCTGCACACTGAGGGGTGCTGCGTTTGCGCAACCGCGGTTCCGTTTGGGCACTGCCCTCGCGTGGGTCCGTGTGTGCTTCAGTGGGTTAGAGATGAAAGCTGTGTGCAATGCCACAGGTAGTGCAAATAATAAAAATAAGGCTCTTTTTAAACCCTACTCGGTGTGCTTTCTTGAGATTTTAAACTTTGCTGCTCGTGTAAAATCATGGTGCTCCATAGGGGTTTCTTAGGGGATCGTTGGTAGGGTGTGTAAGGGGAGTCACAGGCCTGAGTCATCGCTCTTCCACTGAGAATGTGTTTTCATTAATGTCATTACTACATTTATACTATGGTTCTGATTTTCAGTCAGCAGGAGCAAAAAGACTGGGAAAACAACAGTCATGTGAGAATCCATTTGTAAATGCAGCCGATTGGAAGTGTTCATCTGTGGTGCGTCTGCGGAGCTCAGGCCTAGTGGGATGTGTTAGTGGTAACGTCTGGGTCAGTAGATATCCTGAAAGGTGACTCCTATCTATGCTTGGTGCTTGTATAAACCTCACCAAAACACAAAGCAAGACCCAATACCCCTTCGTCAGCGATCACAACACATTTATAATCAGATTATTTTAACTGCTCCCTTTTGTTCCCCAGAAGGGAGGGATGTAACTGGGAAAACTTTGCGTGCAGAAATCAGTATTTGCTCTGCAGTAAACAGTTCTGAAGGCTTTGCTATCTGTATGTGCTTCTCCAGCTTTACTCACAGATTAGTTCTCACTTCAGGATTCTAGCTCATCACTTTCCAGTCACTAAACCTGGTGCCTTGTACAAAAGAAAGCTTGAACTAATTTTCTGTCCCCAAACCGCTTGAAATGCCTGGAAAAGAACACAGAGTAACCAACGTGGAATCAGTGCAGAAGGTTGTCTGTACAGGCCAGAAATGTACCTTGAATGCTGATAAAATGCAAGCTCAGGCAAGTCTGTACTTTTTGTCAGCCATAAATCTAATGTGCTCAAGCTTTATTTCCAACTTAAATTACCCTTGCCAGGCTCTTGTGCTGTCAGTAAGAAATACAGCAGTACACCCCTTCGCGTGTTGGCCTGAGGAACTGCTTGATTTGCAAACGTGCAAAATGCATCAAAGGGATATTTGTGAGCTATCTGGGACTGCTGAGGTGGAAGGCTGACTTGAGGTGTGGTTTTCAGATTCTTTGAAACAAATCTTTTGCATGATGCAAAATCTGCACAGGTGCAGAGTGAATATTTTGCAGTAGTACCCCCTGCAACAGCCATGACCTCCAGTGTGAGACATTGAGAGAAGTCAGGGAGAATCAGTCACCCATCACCACACTGATAGCAGGAGAAAAGAGGCAGTTCCATCTGTTCACCAAGAGAAAACTTTCCCCTTTATGCCCTCTACCACGTGCATGCACTGAGCACAGAAGGCAGCAGAGTTGGTCTGACAGTTCCTAGAACTCAATGAAACAGACTAAAGTACCTGTCCATCCTTGGCTCTGCTTAGCAGAGGACAAATGTCACATCAGCTTGCTGGGGCATTGCTTCCTAGGGAACTGTGTTGGCCGAGCAGAGCTCTGCTGCGCAGGGCTCCACCGGGCGCTGCGTTGCCTGCAATGACCATCTGAAGCTTGTGTTGAAGTGGAAACTAGAAATCAAATAGTCTTGCATGTAAGGCTCCTCTTTTGTGAAATGCTTTTTGTGAAAGAGCTGGGATCCAAAATACAGAGTAAAGCACTACATTTTACCAAAAGCTGAAGATTTTGGTAGCGAGGGGATGCATGGGCTTGGATTGCATTTCATCTGGAGACAGTGTGCACCCTCAGCAGGTCAATAAACTTTAATGATCTGGCTTTCAGCATCTTTAAAAATTGGGTGTTAGTGAAATACCCCCACCTTAGTGTGATAGTGAGGCGACTGTATCAGCTGCGCTGCCGTTTGATTGTGCGTAGCACTCGGAACGTGCACTCATGCCATTTCAGTTACCTCCTTGCTGTGAAAGTGCTGTTCACTCATGAAAGGATGAATTGAGAAGTGTTTGTGGTGAGTTTGCTGCAATCTTCAGGTACCTCAGGAATGAATGAAGCCGGCTGTTCCATTCATTTCAGGTTAACCTCTTAGTGCCCATACGTGTACGTACCTCAGGAATTCGCTCCAGTGGAGTTGGAACTTGTCTCTTTTTTTCCTTGACACAGGAACAGCAGGTAAAAGTGTTTGTCCGAATTCCTGCAACCAGGGAGCCCCCTGATATGCAGGCCCACTGCTGCCGCTAATGCGGTGTGACGTGAGGTAGGCTGCCTGCCTCCGGATCCTCACGGTTCAGTTCCCATAGAAGCTGCCTGAGGATTTGCTACTTACCTTGTTAAGTCTCCAAGAAAAGGAAAATGAGGTGTTGGGAGAAGCTGTGTGTAAAAGGATGTGTATTTAACATACATAGCTAACATCCAAGAAAGACTGGAATGAGTCTAATAGAGAGCTACCAAGGCGGTCAGGGCTGGAGCTCCCGTGAGGAAAGGCCAAAGGAATGGGTCTTTTTCCTGGGGAAAGCTTTAAGGGGGGGACCTAATAGCTGCTCCCCCAATAGATGGGAGGAGGCTATAGTGAACACAGGGCTAGGCTCTTCACTGACTTGTGCAATAGGAGAAAAAGAGGTCATGGTCACAAATTAATACAGGTGAGGTTCTGACTCATGGAAAACTTCACTGTATGGGGGAAACACAGGAGCAGGGTCCCCAAAATGGCTCTGGATTCTTCATCTGTGCAGGTTTTCAAGACCCACTACACAAAGCTGAAGCAACATAGACTGAATTCCCTGTGACCCTGCTTTTAAGCTGGGAGGCTGAACTACAAACCTTTCAGATGCCTTCTGGCCTGAATGATTCTATAATTTGCAATGGAAACAGAGAAGAAAGCTTGAATGTTCTGGTTATTTAACAATGAACACCTCCATTGGCATCTGTATCTCCTTAAAGTGCAATAAATGGTCTTAGATCGGCCATTCTAACTATATCAAATCAAATGGGGGTTGGACTAGAGGATCTCTGAAGGTCACTTCCAACCCCTGTGAAATGAGAGAGATGATTTTCTTAAGTAACTTCTGATGGCAGATCCCATCATTAAAGTCAAATGCATCACCTCAGTTTCATGTTCAGTGTCTCTGCCTTTCAGTACACATTTTTATTTAGCCTGGTTTTAACAGTAGAGAAAATCAAAAAAGAATTCAGGTGTTCAGGAACACTGAGCATCAGGCCTGTTTCCTTTAAAGTCAGGAGAACTGTGAAAATTGCTGTTTGCAGTGCATAGGTTATTTGTGTTCAAGTATACCACATCCACACCATGATAATGTTGCTTAGTCTGCCTGCAAATCATCTCAACTATGCAGTAGTGCACTCTGGTGTTTTCTGAGAGAATTGTTTAGGTATGCTTGGTCATTCTTGCATGGTTTGTAGTCTTAGGGTTTTGCATCCTTGGTTTTTCAATAGGTGTCATACTTGATATGGCATGGACTTTAGGGACAGAGGGCTTCCACACAAGTAAGATGACAAAGGAAAAACTGAAATTTCCTAAAGTTGCTTGTTGCCATTCCTACTTCGTGAGGAGTTTTGTGGTTGTCAGTTTCTTTTTCTGTTTCTCTTGCTGTTACTTTTCCCAATCTCTGTTTTCTTCTCTGGAGTTAGATGTGCTACAAGAGATGTCTGTTGGTGCTCTCTCTGCCTTTTCCCTTACACACAGGAGAATTGCTCTTATCAGATTTCACAGATCATTTTACAAAGACAAGTAGTATGTGATACATATACAAAAATAGGAATAAAAAACCAAATGGAAAAGATGCAGTCCCTGTGATGACAAGACCTTGGCATTATCTCATGGACACGTTGTATCAGACATGCTGAGACTCTGTTTAGTTCACTTTCACATCTCGTGTACAAAGCTAACACCAGGCAGGAGGCCAGGTGCTGATTTTCCAGCTATATCACAGACACAAAACTAAGCTGATGTCTGATTTGGAGCAGAAGTTCATGTTCCCCTCTCCCTCTCCTGCTCTCAGCAGGTTATAAAACCATTTGCAGTGCCATCTGCTCACCTTGGCTGTCCAGCCCATGGGACACTCCCACTGCCTCCAGGCTTACAACTTGTGTAGTCAGGAGGGGACAGAGAGGTGTTCTTTTAGGTCTGCAGGCATAAAAACCCAGCGTTGCTCTGTTGCTACCGCTGCCGCCCCTAAAAATTCAAGTGCAAGAGGTGAAATTAGTTGTCCCTTTATTTGTCTTACCACGGGCTGTGAGGGGGCCCTCCTCACAAATGCAGCTGTAATAAAATGAAGAATTAGCATAGGAACAAAGAGGGCTACGAACTTCCCACCAAAGGAAATGGTGAGCACAATTCTGGCTCTGAACTCTGACAGAGGGGCTTTGCCTCTCCTCAGCTGAAACAGCCCAGCATGCAAGCAGGAGTGCTGCCACAGTCCTCCCTTCTCACCCCCCCTTCACAGCAGGCATGGGCCTCGTGGGTGCTGTCACCAAGGTGGTGAGGTGATCCCCCCTTTTCTACACTCCCAGTGTTAAGTGGGAGACCTTATCAGTGTGGGAAGGTAACAGGAGGGAAGCGTGGAGCAGGTTTCCCACATCCATGTGCAGAAAACATTACTTGAGACTGTCATGGCTCTTTGGTGCCTCAGGTGGCACAAATGAAGGTGAAGCTCAAGTGTTTTGAGCAGCACTTGTTTTTGCATGAGGAAAGAAGGTGGATGATGTCCCCAAGTGTCATCGGAGTGAGCTGCCTGGGGCCCAGCTGTGAGCAGGCTGTGCAGGCCCTGGGGGGCTCTGTGCTCTGGGGTCATGTTGAGGTGCTGGGGTTGGGTTGTGGTTCTGGAGCCCTGAGCAGTGCTGGGGGGGGGGGGCGGGGGGGGGGCGGGGGGGGGGGGCATGGTTTGCTGGCAGATGTGGGCATTTTGGCTGTTCTGCAGGGTCTGGCTGGGAGCAGCAGTGCTGAGGGTAGGTGAGACTGGCAGGACCCTGCTGAGGCTGGAGACCAGAGCGGGAGAAACATCGATGTCTTTCAAGTCATGTTGGTGAACTTGGGCTGTGGTGTTGGGGTGCTTGGCCCCAAAGGTGGGTTCTGGAGCACTTGACATCTGGACATCTTGGCTCAGGGTGACTCAACAACTGGAAGAGATCAGAAGCACTGTTCAGCTTAGGGAGCTATAAAACTCTTTGTAGAACATTCCATATTTCACCTCAGCAGTAGTGTCCTTTGGCAGGAACATGTTTCATCTGAAACACAATAGATCAATCACAGGGATCTGGTGGAACAGGCAAACCGTTTTTTTGCTCCTCAGTATTAATCCCTTGTTTTGTAGAGGATTGTTTCCTGGGTATTTCTGACTTGGAAAGAACCCAGGACCCCAAATTAAAGATTAGCCTAAAGCCTTACCCTCCAGACAAATTATTTTTCTGGGTATATCACGACCCTTTTTTAAACATCTACATATTAGTTGAACTCCAATAGCAAAAAGCAGTATATGACTACTTTGCAGCTTTGGCATAATTTACATCAGCAATGAAAAGACACTGTAAAGGACTAGAAAGCAGTATAGAAAAGTGACTGCCTTCAACAGCTGTGAGAAGAAAGGCGTGTTGGAAGTACCTGAGATAGAGGAAGAAATCCACCGGAAAAGGAAATCCTCAGGTAATTAATTTTCCATGTCTTTTTTTTTTCTCCTCTGTTATCTAAAAGTTATTAAAACCCAAAATTAATTGTTGCTATTTAAAGAGATGTAACAATGTAATTGTTAGTGTGCTTCCAAAAGCTGTTGTAGAAAGTGCATTACCCATCAGCCTGTAGATCTGGAAAGGAAAAGGGAATACCTCAGAACACTGAACCCAGCTAGAGGTTAGCTTCCCAGTTGTAGAAACTGTTTGAAGTTGTAACATTGTGATGTTTCTATGTTGCCGTACATTTGTACATTTCAAGATGTTTACAAAACAAAGAAATTTAAAGGTAACTTTCTTGCAGCTCTGATGTGGAAAAGTATCATTCTCCCCCTTTAAAAGGCTAGGAGACCTGTAAGGGGCCCTCTGGCAGCAGATGCTCCAGCAGAACCTAGTGTGTTAAACAGCACCAGGGCTGTATTTAAGCAGAAACAAAAATCTCACACACGTTTTTGTGCTTCTACTAGAAGAGTCCACCCACGGGATCAAGGTGGGTGCCTCACATGCCCCGGTTTTGGGCCCTGAAGGGGCAGTGAGGGCTCTCAAGCAGAGCCAGCCTGTTACACAGTTTCGCTGTGGCTGTAATGAGTAGGCTCTGGGTATGGGTATGGTAAAGGAAATTCTGCTCTGCAAGCTCCATCTCTTTCACAGCTCTTGCTGCTTGCAATTTTATCTGCTGGCATATCTGTTTGTCTGCATCTCATTAGTTCTTCCAACTGTAAATCTGTCACACTGCAAAATGCAGCTTAATATATATATCAATATATATATATCATGCATGGTGAATACAGACCTGCCTATGTGTGCCAGCACGCAGTTTAATGCAAATCTCCCATCTGAAGGCAACACTGTTTCCCTGGTCTAGTTAAGGCTATACTTAATTAATGACATTACTCTTTGGTTCCTTCTGTTCTTAAACTTAAATGCTGTGGTTCAGAGAAGGAAGAAAACTGTTAAGGAGAGGGAAAAAATTAATATTTAAAACCTAGTCTATGTTTTTATGGTAAAAAAAAAAAAGAAAGCTTTGTACATGTAGTAAGCAACTGGTCTGGGGGAGCTGGAGGAACACAGTACACATTGGTGTGTGAACAGGAAAAGGCCCTCAAGAATGCTGAAATTTCATTGATTATTCCAAAACTAAAATTTACAAGGGTCTACATGGCCAGAAGACAGCAATGAAAAAGGTTGGTTTAGCCCTTGTCATTCTGTTCTATGCCATCCTTACAATGAATTACGAGCTTGAAATGATTTTGTTGAGATCATTTCATAAATTTTGTCTTCAAAAAACTCTTCTTGTTCTTTCAGAACAGAAACTGCCCAAACAGCACTATATTCCTTCTTGATTTCAACCTAATGCTGGAGTGAAAGAAGCCTGCCTGGTGCACCCCATCTCACTCCCTGCCAAAGTGGTGGGACAGCCAGCGAGCCCTTCTGTGCTTTAGACCATTGCTAGGCAGAATGCTTCAGTCAGCAGCTTCTCCTAGCTCAGAGCAGGTTTAGGCTATTAGTGGGGTTGAAACAAGGAAGGACAAAGGTTTCTTTGCTGAGCTCATGAAGCTATAACAGACTATTCTCAAGAGGAACTGGCTAGCTCTGCTCATTTTAAGATCTGAGGTCAAAACCTGACCAGAGCTAACAGAAAGAATCCCACAACTGTCCCTACCTGTTCTCAGGCCTGGGTTGTGGAAATGTATTACAGAAACATCAGGAAAGACTGCTTGGCCATGTGTGAGGTGCACTCCTGTGCTAATCAGTTGTGGCTGTGAGTTCAGACCGTGCTTATTAAAAGGATGGTTTTCAGGCCAAACCTTGCAGCACCTGAAGTCTCTCTGCTCTCCAAGTTTTCTTCCATTGTGGATTCAAATTCAAAAGTGCTAAAAGATGGGTTTTTTTGTAAGTTGCAGACAGACATTGGATATCCTTGTGATGACTGGAAGCTATCTGAGCAACCTGGGACAACACTGGCTATTTCCAGATCAGCTGTAAGAATGGGCAGGAGAGATGAAGTCTCTCTTCACACCAGCTTGGTTCCTCCAGGAGGGCTGCAAGGGGATCGTGAGTACCAGTGCAACTCTCCAAAATTCCTGCAGAGTATCAGGAGGTTCTCTCTTCTTTTGCTCCAAGCCTAATGCTTATTAGCATTTAATTTGGACTGTCTCATCATCAATACACAGGTAATACTATCTATTAAAGAATTGTAGTAAATATTGCATTAGATAATCCAGGACTCAGATTCTGAAGGCTGTGGATGTGCAGTGTGGGTGTAGGAAGGCTGTTCTTTGTGAAAGACATCAGTCCTGTTCCTAACCAGAACATTAGTTAACCAGGGTTTAAATCCTCTTCACCAACATACAGGAGAAAATTCCCAAATTCCCTGAAAGGATGGAGTAGGACATAGATGTGAGATTGCTACATAGGCACATGAGAAAAAAAATAGAATTAAACATGAGTAAATAGTGTGATTCATGTGGTAACAGAGGAAAAAGGGGAATTGAAGCTAGAATTGGAATTGCAATGCTGTAGCCTTAGCAGTGGCATTCTGAAGTACAGAATCACCCCACTGCTTTTCACCTGTTTTCAGGAAAGGGGTTTCTGGCTGAAAATGTCCTAAATATGTTTCTGGAAAAATGTACTAAATATTTAGAACACCTGATAGTCCTCTGCAAACCCATAAAAAATGTAACACTTAGTGTTTAGGATTAATTAATTGCTTGTTAATCATCTCCACACGGAGGAGCTATAGAGTTAGGAACTGGCTAAGGTTTGAAAGAGCAATATAGTCGGAGACATTGCATCTTGTCATGGTTAACTGAGCAAACCCCAGATCTATCAGAAATGCTGAGGGATGTGTCCTTTCAGCTCTTGTTAAATGCAACAAGTTGCACTAGAACTTAGAAAGATGGTCAAGAAACCTTTTTCTTTGTTCATGGCTTCTATTCACTATATACCCACACATATTTATGTCAGTAAAATGAAAATGGCAAATAAGATTTCTCCATTCCCTTTGTCCTTTCTCTGTGCCTTCAGAGGCTTAAGTCAGATGTGAAAATGCTGGGAGCTACCAGCCCACAGAGCAGCTGTGAAACACAGACCTTTATAGTCATTCTTCTGACTTGCTGAGCTTTCAGCAGGACTTTTCAGAGTCCCTTCCAGATGTGAGCTCTTGAGCCTTACAGCCCAAGTGCATTTAAAGGATGCTTACACTGTGTTATAAGCATAACCCAAAGATTATGGAGGATAAACTTT
Source organism: Gallinula chloropus (assembly GCF_964237585.1). Classification (NCBI taxonomy): domain Eukaryota; kingdom Metazoa; phylum Chordata; class Aves; order Gruiformes; family Rallidae; genus Gallinula; species Gallinula chloropus. The sequence continues at coordinate 5,942,795 of NC_140092.1, read as the reverse complement.
CTGGCTATGGTGGCTGGCACAGCTTGTGTAAGCCCAAGGTCACTTTTTCCATGTAACTGAAATGGTTTATCCAAAGGTAGTAATCTAGGTCAGCAAAGGAGCTGTCAGAACTGTGACAAGTGTATTATCACAACTGCACCTTCTTGGTGTCTTTGCTCCCATAACTGTCGTGGTTTAGAGGTCTGGAGCCAAGGTAGTATCAGTGTAGCAATGAAGCACTCACTGGGCACTCACTCCCCCCTCTCAGAGGGATAGAGGAGAGAATCAGAAGAGCCAAAGAGAGAAAAATGTGTGTCAAGGTAAAGACAGTTTAACAAATGAAGGGGGGGGGTGGGGGGGAAGCACCAAAGACATTCACTCTACACCTCCCACTAGTAGACTCATGCCCAGACAGTCTCCAAGCAACAGCTACTCCAGAAAGACTACCCTTGGTTTTATTGCTGCTCACCACATCATATGGCATAAAATATCCCCTAGATTCCTTTGGTCAGATGGGGTCACCTGTCCTCATTGTGTCCCCTCCCAATCCCCCATTCACCAGGAGAAAGGCTGGAGTGAGAGCCAGAGAAGGCTTTGGTGCTGCTGATAGCAAAAACATTGGTGTGTTATTAGCACACCAATTCATCTCTATTATTATTTCTGTTTTCTATTATTTCTATTCACAAGTTTAAAACCCAGAACCAGATGGGCTGCAGTAAAATTTAATCCCAGCACAGTCTCCTACACCATAAAGTCTCTGATTTTCCATTCTTTCTGCTAGTTTCCTTTTCCTGGATCTATTTCTTGGGCTTGTTTCCATTTTCCCCCTATATCCAAAATGTTTACTTGAAATTAATATTTGTTCCCTCACAAGTGCTGGAAACATCTTGCTGTGCCTGGGACCGGTGCTAAAAGCCACAAAACTGCCAGGCACTGATAAATTCATAAGAGTTCACACAATATACTTTCTTAGGGAAGATCCATCTATTCTTCTCTCTCCACATGCATATATGTACCTCAACAAATATACAAATTAATCCATTAATATTAATTAATTACAACAGAAGGGAGAAAACTCAAAGCTCATTATATTATGTATATGCTTATATATGCACATATATATTTATTGGAAAGCCTAATTTATTTACAGAACAGCTTTATCCTTTGTGGAAAAGATCCTGAGGACAAAGACCAGATCTGTAACTAATAACAAACCCAGACTTTTGAAAAATCCATCTAGTACAACCAGGCCTGCATTAGAGAGAAGCTAGAAAGGAAATCCAAGGTGGTTTGATTTCTTAGAGGAAAAGGTCGAAAAGATAATTGCTGCATCTTCCTTGAAAAGAATACCACTGATCCCATCAGTTCAGAACAGATGGGGTTTACAGAAGTCCAGACACAGCCCCAGAGAAGGTGGTCAGCAGCTAGGAGAGCAGGTCTTTTCAACACACCACATCTTGGCCAGTCTTAACTCCATTCATATGCATTGTGCAACCACACCAATGTGTGGAGGAACCCCACCACTGATCTGGTCGATGTTTGAAATACCCCAACCCACACTATAACCCTCAGATCATCTTGGTTCCCCTCACCTATACAGGATCAATTAGTGGTTTTGCTGCCTGTAAAGGAACCAGCTCAGTGCAGACCGCGATGAGTACCTAAAACAAGTGCCTAAGTAATTTCACATTCCCACGAAGAACAACAAGGAGGAGAACTAGAAGAGGGCTGAAATCCTATTTCTTAGCCTCCTCTGCCTTTAGTAACTCCATGGGTATTGCTTTAATGCTTTTTCAGCTATACATCTGAATAAGCACGTGGGGACTCTTGGGCTGAAATGCTGTAACGAGAGAGAAAGCATTTGTGACAGCTGTAAGAACTTCTTGGTTGGAGTGTTAAGCTCAGTTCTTATGGTGAACAGTGCTGCTCATAAGACAGTCCCCTTGTGTCCTCACAATACATCTCTGATGACTTCAAGCAACGTGTCAAATTCTTCCTTCCCAGGTATGCATGACTTGCCATTACCCTGAGTAGACTCCAGTCTAAGGGCAGGCAGCAATTTGCAATGGCATCTTTTGATGATTTTACTCATTGTATCTTTCTGTAAGAGAGCAATCCTTTGTCTGATTGTGTTTCTGAAGCTGTTCTGGTCAGACAGACAGGCTCTTGCATTGCTCTAAGCTGTAAGAGCCTTAGCAGGCTAAATAGTTCAGATGGCAATTAGTCAATACTTGTTTCTCCCTGGCTGCCAAAACAACTTAAGCATGCCCTGAATACAGTGAATCTGTGCTAATAAATCAAGCAGCCAGCCTGCTCAATTAAAATTGTAGGACAATGAGATGATTGTGCTTGGAGAGTCTTTAGCTGTGGTTGGGATATAGAAGCAATAACTTCAGTTAGAGCCAAAATTAAATGAAGATACACAAAATCCAGTTATTGAGGTTAAGTTCTACCTGATACTGGAAAAGTCAGTATGAAACACACATTCAAATACAGAATCCCTCTATTTTATATTATCTTTCCTGCAAGGGGTTTTTTTTCTTTATAAAATACAGTTGTTGTATTCTGTGAAAGCTGATTTCTAAAGAAGAGGGGGGAAAAATGTTAATGTTTTGTATGTATCTAGTCCCATCTCTTCTTTGGTGCAAATATACAAGACCAAAACCTTAGGATCTGCTTAGATTGGGATATGTTTTCCAGTAACTTTTATATAGTAACAATTATCTTATCATGGTATCAGCATTTAACATCCTGTATGGCAGAGGGTAATCATCTTTAGTTAGCCATAGCAATTCTTTATACTTCTTTGTCCTTGACTTGTTTCAAAACCAAGGCAAACTTTCTTTAAGGTCAGTTCAACAAACATTCAAAATAAAATTAAAGGAGAAGATGCTTCTAAAGTTTTCCTATCTTTGTTTGAATTTGGAAAGCTTCTCCCTGCCAAGGTGAAACACTGTCAACCCCATTTGGCATCAGAGTTTTCTGTCTCCTCTATATATGTGGTCCACAGCATTTTCCTCTGTATTATCTAATGAAACAAGAGGGATTTCCCCATCATTTCAGAAACACATTCCCAATGGTCTTGTTCCATCACTGGCTTGGGTCTCCTTGGGTTAATTTAATCCACATACATGTTTCTGAAAACACCATTGTCCTTGCCTATCAAGCTAACTGGGAGCCAGGAGGGTTAGAGCTCTGCTGAAGAGAAACTACACCTTGGCAGCAATGAATTTCAGGATATTTTAATCAAAACATTGCCAACATAATGCAGCAAGTAAATGAAGAATAACACTGCAAGTAGGAAATATGGAATTTATGGTTGAGGAAGGTAATCTGTAAAAGTAGGGCTACAAATGATGGATAAAATTATTGAATTGTGAGTTTCACAGATAACCACTGCATGAAGGAGTGCTGTTCACTTAATACCCTAGATTTTCAGGAATTTAGTTCAAAATGGATATGCCTGACCATCTGCAGATGGGAACCACAGCACGAACTGGAGTTTGCTATAAAATAACCTAATAAAACTAAAATAACTCATTTAGTCTTGTAAACCTCTCTTCTTTTTGTTAGTTTATTCTTAATACTCAGCAGGCACAGGGTCTCTGTTGTTCTGTGAGGAACTTAGAGGTAACACTTGTTTGAATTATCCTGGTTTTGTTTGTGACTTTACTTGGGTTCTGTCATACCAGTTTTCATGTGGATGCTGTTCTGGCAAATTTACTTGTGGGTTTTGGCCACTTTGTGAAATAGTTGCACACCATTAAAGACTTAGTCAAGAGAGAATCTGGTGCCTTTCTCATGTTTATATAGCTAATATGAATTTAACTCTAGGTCAAAAGTAGCTGAAAATTATTGTTAACTGAAGAGTTTTCTTCAGTCTCCTTTGAAACAATTACACCTCCGTGTAAATAGTTAGTAAACAGATCTCAGTGCACTGAAACCATCATCACATTTCAATTTAACTAGCCTCTTCCAGAGAAATGCCAGCAGGCTGGGGAATAATTTGCTGAAGCCTTGGGCACAGACGATGAGATACAGAAAGGCTGGCACTGGTGCCACTGCCCATGCAATCCTTATTCCTTCCTATGTAATGGGGCCTCAGCATTCAGGGCTGTTGGTTTCTGTCCTTTGCAGATACTAGATTCACAGAATTAAGAAGGAAATACAGTTATGAGTTCCCTGCCTGAAGCTTGTTTACCTAGGAATGGAAGTGAGATGCCACAACCCACCACCACAGGAGAAAGGGCAGGGGGAGGTAAGCTTATGACTGTTAATATACTTAGTCTTTCAGCAAAATTGTGTACACCTACAGTCTGTATGTTATTATATTTCATTAGTGAACTGCACATGAACAGGCTAGTCTGTTTTAATTATAGCAAGGCTTGCCTATTAACACTGTGTGTACCTATACACTGAAAATGTCTGATTTACACACTTTGAGGGGATTCATTTGCTGGCAGGGAAGAGCTGGAACACGAGTCATGTTAAAAACAAACTGAAGAAACTCGCCCACTCCCCACCCCTGAAAGTAACTGCAGCTTGACACCATCCATTTAGTCAGGCTGCTAATTCTTCAAGGAACTTTAGATCTAGAGTGCTTAAAATGTTGTTCACTCTTCAGGTCTTACAGCAAATATATACCCACCTCTAGTGGAGATGTAAAAGTGCAAAGTGAAGTTTATAATATGAATGCCTGATCTTGTTCTTTTAACAAAGTTTGCAAGCTTACTCTGGAGAGTTACTGTGAGATACGTTGTGCCAGGTGACAGAGTTTTTGAGAAAGCCCTCATGCAGATTGTTTAAGCTAACAGGAAAGTTGAGACAGAGGGGTTGATTCTACAGCTGTCCCTGGAGTCCCTTTAAAATCAAGTTCTTCTATATCCTTGGAACATTGAGTCACTGCCTCAGGTAGTCTCCATCATCAGGATTGCTTGAATGCTGCTGAACAATACTCATGGAAATTAATTTGAAGTGTAAGCAGCTATTTCACTGATGCTGGATCTATTTTAATTCACTCTGCCTGGCCATTTGCATGGAGAACAGCATTCAGATGTCTACAAGTATGACTGAAAAATAGCTGATACTCTTATATGGAGCCATATTTGTGGGTGGCCAAGGGAATTAATTGATTGTTTACTGTTTGTAAATTAAATTAACTTTTTTACTGTTGGCATATGAAGTTAACTTTTTATTCTGGGGGAAAAAAGCTCTAAATGAACATTAGGCTCACAGTGTCACATAGATAGCACCGCAAGCAAATTGCAGTTTGCAAATAATGCAACTAACAGTGCAAATTATAATAATTTTCTATATAAAAACATAAGAAATCATCTTCTGGACATGTTAAGTTTTTGCAGTAATTTCATTGACAATAGAGTATTAGTTAAGCACCGAAGAAATTGAGGTCCTAATTTAATTTGTGCAATTTTTTTTCAGGATGGAAGTTGAAGAAAACAAATGTTCTGATCACCTGGAGATTGTGATGAAGTAGTTCCTATCGGGATTATGGGGGTACAGTATGAATGTGCACTTCTGCTCAAGTAGCTAAAAGGCATCCATGAAACATCACTTTGTGCCAAACTAAACCAAAACTATACAAAAAGATACTCTGGGGGCATAACATTCAAACTGCTGGGTATCCAGACCAGCCTCTATGGACTGAGACTGTGTTTTAGGTACCTAAACAAGTAAATCTTGGTTTGCTGTGAAATAATCTACTCAGGTTAGGCAAGAGCAGCTGGCTCAAGATGGATCATCTTGATCACCCATATCAACAAGCACTGGTCTGCAGAATTGGCTACAGAAGTTTCTACAAGCTAAAGATCAGAAGAGATAACACGTGTCCAGTCTGCCATGGCCTCAGGCAGGGAATATCAAAGCAGCAGGAAGGCAAACCTTCTTTTGGAAAGCCTTTTGTCTCCCTGACTCCCCCATTATTTATCTAGTCAGTAGGCTATGCTGATATGTCCCATCCACAATGGGGCAGCTAGACAGGGTCTAGTTAATTTGCTAGACAAAGCTGTCAAAATAGAGCGTCTTGGAAGTGATGAATGGTGGAGGGCTTAAATATTTTCAATACTTTGTGATTAGTTTCACCTGCAAATGGTATTTTGTAAACAGCAAGAAAAAAATCATTGCAAAATCTACAAGAATAAGTAGTATATTCCTTTTCCAGGCAAAGAACATCTGGCACCTCCTAGTGAGTATCTCTGAGAGAGCCTGTGGCAGACTTGGGACAGGAATGTGTAGTTCCTTACTGTAAATCCTGTGCTTGGTCCCATTTTCCATGGTTCCTTACATTTTGTAATGTTTCCCTCTTCCTTATTTGTAGAAGTTGTTCAACCACGGTAGGAGCAGAGGGGTGTAGATGGCAGGGGTTTTTTGCAATATGCCTGCACTAATATGTGGCAGGTTTTTATGTGATATGCCCCTAATCTGTCACACAAAAGTCAATTTATAGTATGTTTACACAAGCAACATGGCACGATACATTCATACCTGAATTAGTGCCAGAACCTCAGGTAGTGTAGCCACTTTGGCTTGATGCTGTCCCCAAAGTAATTAGCCCTGATGGGAGACTCATTAGCTACAGTACATAGCCACACTAGTGCAGCTGCACAGTTTTGAGGATCCATGTTAAATAGAATCATTTAGGTTGGAAAAGATCTTTAAGATTATCAAGTCCAACCATAAACCTGATAGTAAAACCTAATGCTGTAAGCCTAAATACTAATAATCCCACAGATGATACTGTGGACATTATGTGGTGTTTGTTCAGGATTCCTCAGCAGGACAGTTCCTCTCTTAGCTACTGCTGGCACTATCCTCATTCTCTGGTTCCCATCCAGACATCCCATCTGGTTCCCTACCTAACACACTGTGATCCACGAGTCATCCTTAGCCCTGTTTGTCAGCCCTTGCCAGGGCTAACCCTGGGTCTTTGACATTTAGTGGACTGTTGCAAAGAGTTTCATTCTGACTCATGCCAAACAAAGGAGCAGGAGGCAGCTCCAGTGGCTGAGCTCAATCAGAAAGCACCAAAGGTAGCCGAACATGCCTCGATAGATTAGGAAATAGTCTGGGCACAGAGATCAGACCCATATTATTTCAAATAAATTAATCCTATTCCCCACACTCACTGCAGAATTACTGTTTTTATTCCTTTTTTGGCTTCTGATTTTTTTTACAGCAAGTTAACAGTCTTGTCATCACCAAACCCATCCAGACAGTGCCTTGCCTATAGCTTTGATTCTTTGTCTCATTTCACTTGTACCTCATGGAGAAGACTTAAATAAGACCTGCCTATCTCTTACACCAATTCCTACTATTATCTCTTCTTGCATCCCAACTTTTATTCTTGTATTTCCCAAGAACATATTACAAATGTCTCAGTTTTCTCCAGTAAAGCCACCCAAAGCAACCAACCTACAAGGGCACTAGCTGCTCTGCCCTTTCATTAAGGGATGCCTATTGCCAATTCTGAATGCATTCTTATGTTTGTCTAGTGCTTGTTCTTTCAATGTCATCTTTTTCAAGTTGATATGCATTAGACGTGGTCCCATAATGAAACCTTGTGATGTAACCCACTTTTTGTATTCAAAAGCTGGCAGAGAAAAAGAAGCAGAGATCAGTGCTGTGCAACTGTCTCCTACTCTTAGACCCCATTCAGTCACTAATTCTGAGGGATTTGCATCTTATATTTGTCTCTGAACTTCGTGCTTGTGACCATCTCACCATAACGAATGCTGTCCTTAATGCAGAACAGTTGTTTGTTTTGATTTGTAAATGTTCTCCAGTGGATTTTTGTGACAGGAACTAACAGAGAATTCAAAAGTAACTTTGAAATGCTTTATGGAATGGTTCTAATGTCACAAAGAGTCACTGGACACTACCCAAATTCTGCTAAACACAATGGCAGTGTATCTTGCTGAGGGCTTTGCAGGATGCATCACTTAATGGCTGGGAAAAGGTCTTTTAGAGAAGCTCATGATCTAATAAAGTTCTTATCATTGTTCGTGGAGAGGGAAGGACTTGGCTAAAGTAATATCTGATTTATGCAAACACACCTTGTCACCCTGTCGTAGCTGGTTGCTGGGTTTGTTGGAGGGTTTTTTTGTGCTAAGAATGAAAACTGGCTCTTCTCCAAGGAGGTGTGTCAGAGGTAAATGAACATGGCACCAAGGTATCCTATTGTGTTGTAATAGTCTTCCTGGAGACCTGAAGGTGTGTCTCCGCCTTTATAAATATCACGCTGCTTCTACAACTGGCTCTGACTCTTTTGAAAGAGAGGAGTTGCATCAGGAGCTGTATTTGGATATCTCCAAGCCCCGTGCAAGGTATGTCTTTTGGTTATTTTACTTTTGCACTGTTCCATTTGCCACAGAAGGTTTTGGTCTGATCATTATTCATTTTAATGTTATTCTGCATTTGCAGCAGAACTGGAAGTACTAAACAATGTTCTCTTAAGAGGGTTTTACAGAGTGAAAATCTGTGTATAGTATAAGGCATGAAGCAAGCCAACTAAGAACTGTGCAAAAGTAGGACCTGCTCACATCTACTGCTACCTACTTATTTCAGATTCTTAATTGATATAACTGCAGATGTCTGCAAATAGCTGAATGTTGGGATAGGTTCCTTATTAGCATGTCTGCAGATGAATTTCTACTTTCTCACATGGAGACTTGGCTATAGAAATGGCTATGATGGAAGCATCTGAAAAATATATTTAGGTGTTTAATCAACTAAATGCAACGGTATGTTTGATCCTAAAAAGCTGCTTCATAAAGACCTAACAGAAAGAAATGTGCTCTGTGCAGTTGCAGGGATCAGCTTGATAAATAATTTGCTAACCAGCTACGTTTCAAGACTGAATTTGGATATTTCTTCCTTGAGTTTGGTAGCTTTAGACACATCCCAGTACACTGCAGACATCTTCAAAAGCAAAAAGGTTGCTCTGTGTGTTTAGCAGGCAAGACAGTAAAGAATGCACCAATAGTTAATTTTTTGTTGTCTGGAAAGACACCAAAATTGCTGTAATTTTTTGTTTTTCAACATAAAACTGAAATACTGGCATAACCAGTTAATTAAGACAATTTTCAGGGTGGCTAAGAAATACTTTCACTCAACTTGAAACACATGGCTGCTTTTCTGCCTGGCATGTTTTTGAAGAGAAGCCAGAAGTTGCTTATGGGCCATTCATAAAGTAGGAGGTCACAGGAACAACAGCAGCTTTATATGCTATAACTTGAGATATCCAGCTGAGATTGACAAATCCCAGGTCCAAATTCCTTCTCTGACTGCAGAAAAGATTTCAATTAAGGTACCTCAGTCACTGGGCAGTAACATGTCCTGGGAGTGACTCTTTTCTGTTCCACATTGCGCAGATAGTGAAGTGATTGGATCAGAAGAACTTTCTCTCATAGACCTTTCTCATCTACAGTTCTCAAGGATAATAAGTAAGGGTTCTAGATACTGGGCATTATTCACATAAAGGACAGGGGATTTTGCCAGTCACATATTTTTAATAGGTATCAAAAACCAGGGCAATACCATGTTTCAAATACTGCAACTGTCAAATGGAGTCCAGCATTAAGTTAAAATGGGTTTTGTATTTTTGTTTGTTTTTGTTTATTTTGAAGGCAGATAACAAGGAAAACAGAGACCATGAGGATCAAAAGCTTTGGACTTCTTTGTGTGTTGATTCTGGCCTGCCAAGTGCTATTAGCCAACTGTGAAAGGCACAAGGAAAGGAAAAAGGGAAGACAAGGCATAGAAGACGGTGGGGAAAAAAGTGCATCTGATCAAGAAAATGAAAAAGGGAGGAAGTCAAAAGGAGGAAAGTCATCTCCTAAAGGCAAGTTTAAAACCAAAGAAAATGCTGAATGCACCTGGGCAGTGACTGACATGAGCGCTCCTACTGTGCACGTGGAGTGCAAGCACGGTGACAGCAAGTTCTGGTGCGAGTTCTCTGGAGACCCTTCCACCTGTCCACAGTACGCAGCAAACCAGAAATCCTACTGGAAACAAGTCTCCCGCTCCCTAAAGAAGCAGAAGCAGATCTGTCAAGACCCCAAAAGTGCCCTAAAATCTAAAGTATGTAGGAAAGGCCCACAAAGCGCTCATCTCAAGTTGACCCGCTCAAGCCTACTAACATCAGTGGGTCCTGCGAAAGGCAACACGGTTCAGACTCCAGCAGCTGCCTCTGTGACTGAAAAAAAGCCAGAACACAATCCTCAAGACTGTGTTGAAGATGTAGATTATATTGATCAGAGAAAGGTGGCTGAGGAATACTGCCCAGAAAGCTTGCTTTCTTTCTGCAACTTTTTTATCACCATGGTGCAAGACAAAAAGTGCTGAGGGAGCATTTCTAAAGCTCGGGGGTCACGAAAGTCTGGTCTCATTGAAATTACTGCCAACCATTCCAGATTTTATCCTCATGTTATATAGTGTATATAAAAGAAAAAATAATAAAAAAGGGATATATTTTTTTCTGATTTTGTATATACACAACAGACTACATTTGACATAGTTGAAGTTGTTAGAGATTTTATTTGCACGTAAATCGCTACACGGGTCTTACCAATGGATGTTACATACCTTATACAGAAGTATATAAGTAGTCTCCTTGCCTCTCTTTGAGCTGTGCTAGCCAAAGTGACTAATTCAGTGCTATGCACTTCTTGTTTATGTACAATACTTTTGACTTTAAAATTATTGAGAAAAATAAACTTCTAAACATTCTGTCTCTGTTTAATTAGATTTCTCTGTAAGTGCTATGCCTTTGCCAAAGGTTGATCTTTCACAGGGTGTAGGCAAAGTGTTGCTTAGAAAGCGGTTTTAAAAATACTTCTACAGCTTTGCAGACTTCAGCTTTCTCAGCCAGTGCAAGCAACATTTTCATTATCATTAGTTTTTCATCATCACAATCATGAAGGGCAACAGATTTCCAGATTTTTCCATAACTTTGCAAAGTCTCAGCTTTCTAATCTCATCAAAGGGTGTTAGAAAACTTTGCAAACATCAGTTATCTCTCTTCTCCTGAGGTACGAAGCACATTGTACTTGTTTCCCAGCAGGTAAACAGAGATGCAGAACTAAAATACAAGTTTGCATATACTGGACTCCTGACTCCAGCAGCTAGAGTACTTGTGCTCAACACTGTGTGTATGTTGTTTGGGAGCTCGATTGTCTGTTATCTTTATGTATGGACGACACTAATAAATGCTTTTCTATTCATTAAACTTCATCGATATTTTCTTTTTAGAAAAACAAATCCAAACTCTACAAGAATAGAGATTTTATGTGTATGTAAGTGGTGTAGCAGGTCACTAACCACTTCCCCTTGGATTACAGGGGCTTCATTCTGCTCCTTGTCCCTGCCTTCTAGCTCAGGGGGCTGGGTACCCAGAGAACAGCTGCTCTTACTGTTAAAGACTAGGGCAAAGAAGCCATTAAGTATGTCAGCCTTTTCCTCAGCCTTTGTTACTGGTTTTTCCCCCACATCCATCAAAGGACAGAGATTCTCCTTAGCCCTTCTTCTGATTACTTATTTATAGAAACTTTTTCTATTGTCTTTACCTGCAGTAGCCAGGTTAAGTTCTAGCTGGACTTTAGCCCTGCTAATTTTCTCCCTGAACAGCCTAACAACATCCCTGTAGACCTCCTGAGTTGCCTGTCCCTTTTTCCAAAGGTCAAAAATTCTATTTTTATTTTTTCCTGAGTTCCAGCTAGACTCACTGTTCAACCAGGCTGGTCTTCCTTCCTGCCAGAATGTCTTTTGGCACATGGGAACAGCCTGCTCCTGCACCTTTAAGTTTTCCTTATGAAGAATTTCCAGCCTTTCTGGACTCTCTTACCCACAGGACTGCCTCCCAGGGCACTCTGCCAAGCAGGCTCCTACACAGGCCAAAGTCTGCCCTCCAGAAGTCCAAGGTGGCAGTTCTGCTGACCCCACTACCTAATTCTCCAAGGATCAAAACCTAACTTCAAGATCATTGTGCCCAAGATGACCTCCAATCATCACATCACCAACAAGTCCTCTGTTGGCAAACAACAGGTCCAGCAAAACACCTTCTCTAATTGACTCACTCACCGTGTCAGGCAATTATCTTCTAGACATCCCAGGAACCTCTTGGACTGTTTCCTCTCTGCTGTATTATATTTCCAGCAGATGACTGGTAAGGTGAAGTCCCCCATGAGAACAAGGGCTAGCAATGGTGAGACTTCTCCCAGCTGCTTGTAGACTATTTCATCTGCCTCTTCATCCTGGATAGGTGGTCTATAACAGCATCCCACCATGATATCTGCCTTGTTGGCATTCCCTCTGATTCCATCTTTAGGTGGAATTGCTCAGTAAGATAAATACAGAGCTTTTTAACTTCTTTGTTTTGTTGTGGCGTTGTTGTTTGTTTTGTTGACAGGAGTCAAGAGTTCTTACACAGCATTGCAATGATTTTGACAGAGTGGGGAAGAAGACATGGCAACAGCTTGGACACCAGCCACAGTATTGTAAAGAGGACAGTATTCTGAAGGCTCTTGTAAGTACTTCATAAAATATTCATTTACATTTTTTTGCTACTTCCAATATTGCTGCCTCTATATGACTGATGTCTGGGATGTGGGATGCTGCTGTTAGGCAATCTGAGTTTAAAAAGGATTCGGCTGCATTTTACCAAGACTGAAAGGCAAAAGGAAGTAGCAGGTTTTTCTTACTGAAGTTCCAGTCTCTGTGCTCCCTGTGGCAACACTAGCTCTTCCCAGGCTGTGCATGATGAATGTTATTGGACTGATGCTCACAGCAAAGGAAAATTCCAGTTAAAAAGGGGGCATCAGTACTAACACCTGTGGAGGCTGGAAGATGCAGCCATTCTGGTGCCAGGCAGGGTGGAAAAGCAGCTACCATTTCCTTTTATTAAGGTAGATATGTAAGTATCCAAAGTGCAGGTGAGTTCCAGCAACAAGACACTTTGTGTGTTGGCCTACACCACTTCTCATTAGAAGATCATTGAGATAAGAAGGTCAAAAGATGCAGAGGAAGGGTTTGGAGTGCGCATTTGGCTTGAGCAATCGTATGTTGTAGCAATTAATTACTGAATAGCTTATTGGGTACACAGACACCTGTATAAGTTCCAGATCCCCACCAGAACACCGGGCAGGGCTGGCTTAAGAGGCTCAGTTGCTCCAGATGCTGTGGAATATGTCCAATCCTAACTACCCTTAGCTGCGCTTACCCTCACGAGTACTGCGGTAAGCACTTTGCTGCCTGAAGTGTGATCCGCCCCACACTGGATTGCCAGGAGGCACTGCTCTCCCTGTGGCTGCCAGCCAGCCAGGCACACAGAGCCAGTGACATATCCCAGAGCAAATTCCAGCCCAGGATTCCAGAGCTGTGAGTTACATCTCGCGTGCAGGACTGTCAGCACCTGGACCCACGTGCTGGAGCTGCACGCTCCTCTCCAGGGGTGCACTACACTGCTGCTGCTTTGCCACCTTGGTTTCTTTCAGGACAGAGTTTTATCTTCATGCATGGCTATTTGCAGGAGGAAAAGGTGCTCAATCTCAACAGTTCCCAGATGCATTTCACCTGTGATGCATACAGTTGTGCCAGCATCCTGCAAGGACATTGTGGAACATCAGGAGAAAAAGGAGATCTCCGTGCAGTCTGTTTCCTTGGAAGGTGGGCTAAAGTGGGAATGCAGAGCTCAAAACTGTCTCAACCAAAGGATGGAATTTTTAACTTCCATGGGTATGTAGTTTTAGCTGTTCTTCAGAAGGGCATATTTCTGAATAACAGGGTCTAAGGAAAGCTTGTCTGGACTCCAAATTCATGAATTAATTGGACAGACCACAAGTCCAGGACCAAGTGCATCTAAGTTCTCATTGCACTTGTGTTTCAGTCCTACATCTACAAAAGAAGCACTTCACAGCAATACATATGTCACTTTCTTTGGGGCGTTTACAGAGCCAGTTAGGTCAGTATAACTTGGGTGCTTCTGGAGTCGTGCTGGTTAGTATAGAGAAAATGTTTCCTGGCATTGTTCCTCTAAGGATCTGTGGTCTTTATGAAGAAGCGCACAGTTGATCTCTATTCCATACTTCCTTTCCACAGGTGCACCAGTTGTCATTGTGTCAAAACTTAGGTTTAAATAACTTGGAATAAGGGTGGTAGTGACTTTTCTAACACGTTCTATACCAGGGCAAGTAGGAACACAGTGAAGGAAAATGATGAATGGATTTAAATTATGTCTGTGTAGTCAAAGTCCTCTGTCCTACCATATTGGAAACATAAGGATCTCGGCTTTCTTAGTGTCAGCCTCAGTTATGGAAAAAGAACAACCCCATTTTCCACCTGGGAAATGAGATATAGGAAGACTAGACGACCTTGACAGCCATGGGGAGAAAAATCAGTATCTGAATCAGGAACTAAACAGTGGTCTTCAGCTTTCCTTTCTCACACCTCATGATTAAATCATTCTGCACAGGAACTACACGTATTTGTTCTTGAAAATATCCAGCTAACTTCTAGGTATTTAAAAATTTTTAGGTCTATCTCTGGGAAAAAGTAGCTTACTTTCTATGCAATGTAGTTTATCTATCTAGACAACTCTGGGTGTTGTAATTGGAGTATTCACTTGGAAAAGAAGGTTACGGCTTTTGAAGATAGGAAACTCTTTCTATCGTCAGAGATAAAGAACATTGAGGGAGTTTCCCTGCTCTTGCAATATGGAATATACACATATTTGGTAACTGATTTAGACCATGGATGATCATTTTAGGTGGATCCAGTCCTTACATACTGCCACAAATTCTCAAACTCTCACCAAATTTTGGAGAGTAAAAAAATGGATTTTTTTATAAAAGGAGAGAGAGAGAAAAAAAATGCAAGTTCAGAGTTTTTTCCAAAGTTATCTCCTAATGTACGACAGCCTTATCTATACAATTCATAAGTATTTCACTAGGAAATGGGGAGACATTGTTAACACTCTGGCAATGCAGCACTACTTAAGGATCTGTAAAATTTCAGCTCCTTTAACTCATAAAGTTTTTACTCTTTTATTATTTCTGCGACGTATTTTCTCCTCACTTCCACAAACAATTTCACTTGAATGAGTTTCCGTTCCTTTTGCAACCTCCTTTATTCATTTACCACTTTGGAGACAGTACAGATTACATATCTAATCTCAGGTGTTGCATGACTACTCGTAGGAGAGTAGAGCCGAGTGACTCAACCTCCCTGCTTCCAGGAGTGCCCTACCCTCCTCTTCCCCTGAGGGGGCCAATGAGTACCTACCACCTGATATCACCTCACCTGAATTTGACCAACCGTGGTGGAGACTGAGTGTTCAGGCAAGACACATTTTACACGGCCGTGCTCAAGCCGTGTAGACACAGCTGAACCCAGATCATAAATTCCACTCCCTTTTCCACCTTTACCTTATTTTTTTCTGATGCTGCCTTGAGCAAGGCAGCTCAATACTTGTTGGTAGCTGCTGCACCTCACCTGTACCTTTGCCTGGTTTCATTCCATTTCAATATATTGTGGTGTTCGTTCCCCTAGGCTGTTTCCAAGAGTGATGCCACTTTGATTAGCACGTTGGGAACAGATGGCATGGAAAAATCCAGCTTTAAGGATAGGAAACTCATCAGGTTCCAGTCTGCATAGGTTCCTTGCAGACTTGTCACTAGGGTGGTGGTACCACCCCATCCCTGGCTGGAGCATGCAGGGCTCCTGCCTGTTAGTACCACAAATGATATAAGAGATCCTGTGGATCTCAACACCACTGTTGGTATTCTTGTGTTCTAACATCTTTCATCTTCTTTCTGCTCCTTCACTTGAAAGAGCAGGGAACTTTGGAGCCAGAGAGGAGTGCAAAGATCCTAGTAGGGTTAGAGTTATCAGATACTGAACATTTAGAGGTTTCAAGAGGATATCCAGGTGTCTCACGTGCTCCTTCCATTCCCACTACTGCACTGAGACAATACGGGGGCGGGATGACACATGAAGACAGGGGACTGGCTATGTCACAAAGAAGCTGTTTGTAAAGCTACTACTAGCAGAAAAGGATGCATTAGGGTCCGGCTTATCTCTTTAATGTGCACTTATGGAACAGATTTCTCCAGAAACATGCTACCATCCATGTAAAGCATGTGTTTTACTCAGCTGCTATAACTTCTTCCAAAGTTGCTTATTGAGCCCACTAGAAATAGTTGCTTTAAGACAAAGAAGTGATAATGAGTAGATGGAAGAACTGTGAAGATTTCCCATCAAGTTGTTGCTACTTGGCTGTCTCAGTCACTGATTATACCAGGCCCCATGTAGAAATGATAGACTTAATTAGCCTGAAGCTCCCAGTGGACCATGGAGGATTCACACTGATTTCCAGGCAACAGACAGACACATCAAAGGGACTTCGTTATATAATGAGGGCCCACAACATGTTCAAAACTGTCTGTGAGTGTGCTCATATAAGCATTCTGTGGTGCTTTGTGCATGCCAAGGAAGAGGAGAGTTGTTGCAGTCAGCCAGAACGTTTGATCTTAAGTTGACTTTTAAAATCCAAGAATTGCAATATTATCTGTAACAGGAATGTGTTCTATACATCCATAATACGTGTGCTAATTATATATAATGAGTAGGCTTAGATGATAGAATATTATTTATATAATATGAGCTACATTTACATCTGTTGCCTGAAGGTGATGTGGTTTCGAGTCACACCAGAGGAACATCTCAGATGGTTTTTGGGCTAATCCACAGCGTCTTAATCCTTACAGATGTACATGCCTTGGCAGCTCTGTTCCTACTCCTTTTCCAAAGGGCTCTCCAAAGGATGGCTGCAGTTCTTCCCTGCAGTGCAAGCTCCAAGGAAATTTTGTGTCTTGTCTCTCTTATGCCTGCAGGTATGAACATGGTCTTTGTTCTGTATGTGTGGCAGCCTATAGACCTTAGTGTCCTGTATAGGGAGAGCTCTGGTTAAGTGTTGATCTCTGAGACTCTGCATCCCTCACATCTCCCAATGACACAGAAGTGAGCTACAGAGGTGAGTTTGTGGACAAAGTTGGTACATCAAGGATTGTTTGTGATTTCAGATGAAATCCTGTCTCCAAAAGAATACTCAAGCAAAGCATAAGGGGTTGCACGTGCTGCTGCAGGTGAAGTGCTTGGGCTGACACACTCTTACTTGGATTAACAATGAGGCTGCTGGTTGTGCAGAATCGTTACAGGTCCCAGGTTGCTAACATTGTAAGGGTGAAAATGTTAGCAGATGATGCCCTGGCCAGTATCCAGCTTGCTAAAGACCAAACTCTTAGAAGTTCAATCAGATTCAGCTTTTTACATCCCCTTAAACTGCTTTGAGCTCTGACTGCTAAAATGTAGGTGTGGCTGATTTTACATAAGCAGGGGACTGGGAAGATATTTACTGAAGTCCCCCAAGCCTGAAGGAGGACCAGCTGTTGAGGTAATTTCCAACTGTTACTTAGAGAGAAGGCAAAAAAAGGAATATTTAAATTGAGGGTGTGAAAACAAGCACAGGAAAACTTTTGGGTTTAGAGAGTTACAGTTAACAATTAGAATCAAAGTCTTCTTATCCAGTGTTTTCATCTTGAATGTTCTTGTACTTGATATTACTTTTATAGTACAACCCATAGAATCCTATGACAACATGAGTATTTTAGCTTTCCTTCAAATAAACAGTCCAGCCCTCCCAGTATGAGGCAGGCTTAAAAACACAGACACGTCCACATCAGCAGTTCAAATGCCAAATGCCAAATACAAAGGGGCCCTGCTACTCACTCCCTTCAAAATGACATTCTAACTCAATCTTATAAGGGTGACCTATGACTTTTAACTGCTTCAAATTGGTAAAATGGGGGGAGAGAAGCCAGGCAATGGAGTAAAAGCAATGTAAATAGGATTTACATTTGTAACTGCTTTTTTTTTTAACTAAAAGGAGAAAAAAATGCACATGCAAAAGAAATGCTAAGATTCCATAGGTGTGATGCTTTGTGATGAATGAAAATATAATTCACAGAAAACAGACTGGTAAATTAAAACATAAGCTGGTACTTTTGTTTCATTCAGAATATAGGGGAGGCTCATAAAATATATTTTAAAAAGTCCTATCCCCATAATTAAAAAGCTTTGAAGAACAGCATATGTTGCTACATCATGCAGGGAAAACAAACAAACAAACCACCCAAAAAACCCAGAAAAAAAAAAACCCAAAAGGAAAGACATGTTTTAATGTACAATAATTTTACTAGCAGAAGTGAAACAAAGACCTGTCATGGTATTAAAAGGACTTCTCAGAGCCCGAGTAGGTAATTTTCCCTTAACCAGCTGAATATGTTTCTAAGCAAAGTTCCAATGGAGTTTCCATTTTCAAAAGCTGGCAATGTTTAGCTGGATGCCACTGCTGTGATATGTAATATTTCTTTCTTGACATTATAATTCTACCCCTTATCTTCAGGTGGATATTCAAGTAACAACTTGTTTTATAGCCCTTTACAAAGGAAAGAACCAAAGCAGACTTGCATAAAGGAGGATCACTCCAGAAGCACATCACACAAACATGTGTCTCCTCCCTAAGAGGAATGGGTGAAAGATGAGCCAGGGGCATATGAAAAATACCCCACAGATGAACCAAACCCCAAACCAGAATTGTATTAGAGCAGGTTTGGTGAGGCTTGGTGAGACACCATGAACTCCTTAACTGGCAGATGCTTGTTGGCTTTTTGAGCCCTTAAGAACTGTAAGCTTTTCTTTTTCCTAATTTTGTTTAGGTTTGTTTTGTACATAGTATGGTACTAGGTATCCTGAGGTCACCTCAATGCTTGAATTAAGTTTTTATTAGGATGTGATGATACTGGAACATCCTTGCATTGCTTATTTGTATTTGCCACGTGCATGCATCTGCATAGAGTTCTGGCAAGAGTACAGTTAACATTTCTATTAGTATATTGGCTCCAGTCTTTGGAAGAAGTCTTAAGACTTTCAGAATTACTATAAATGCATTTGCTTTTCATTCTGCAGCTTTGTGTTCCAGAGGATTTTGAAAGGCTGGTCCAAGTAGTTTTAAGTCTGAAATATTGACACCACTGACACTACATCAAGTACGTGAGAACTCATCTTCTGTTTAGATATGAAAACTCATGATTAGCAACATCCAGTAACATAGAAATTAAGGCACTGAGGAATGCAAGCAGAGAAAAGAGCAGGTTAATTTATTTCTTGTTGGCAATGTTTAATTCTTACAAGTGGAAAAATTTAGATACATTTATCTGTGTGTGCAGGACTGCAAGTACTTGAAGGTAGATTTGAGGGGGAAAACCATACAATTTAGAGCTTTACAATGTCTCACATCTTGTTTAAATTATGTGGCAGAAGTCAGTTATTCAGTAGACAGGTTTTTCTTGCTTTCATAGTTGTAGGATTCAGGAAGTAGAATCTGTGGTTTTGGGGAACAGAGGACAGAGCTGGTTAATGAATGGTTACTTGTCTGTTACTGAGATTATTTCTGGTTTATAAATAGGGGAATGGAGGGAGAAGACTAAAACTACTGAGACTGTATGTCAACATAGTGGTAGAATCTGAGGCTAAATCTTTTCCTAGTTTAAATGCATTCCATTTTCTGGACTTATATTAAATAATAATATGGTTTCAGAGCTCACTCATTGAGTGTTCACTTTTTGGAGTCACCACAGAATGGCACTTGGGAATACCATGAAGCCAAGTGACTAGGACTTAGGAATTACACTGCAACCTTGGATTTGTCTATCTAAATGTCACAGAATAACCTTGTAAATCCTTGATGACATCCACCTGTACCTACACTCTCCAAGAGCTCAAAATGTCAACACTTGTATTGACTTTCCAGTTCCTCCAGAAACTCAGGTGTTTGTGTGGGTACATGGCAGAACATAAGCTATATGAACAACCATGAAGTAGGAATCCTGGATTCTGGAAGAACTGACTGGTAATGCAGACCCAATCTATAAATTTATCCAATTTTCCTGTTAAAATTAGGAGTCTAACAGACAACCCACTCTATTCATTGAATTAATTAGATAGCATTCATTCAACATCATGGAGCATTATTCCTATCCTTGTGCTGGTTGCTACTAATTTTTGTGTATGATGGGAAGCTCTTAAGGGTGCCATTCCCTTGTAGCTCAGAGCTCACTCTGATTGGTAGCGAGCAATAGTCTCATCCAGTGCCTGCTATTGTGTCACAATATCCTTCCTAATCTAAGTACAGAGAGAAAGGGGCCTCCCTGTTTGTAGTTACACTTGAAATGTTTGTTTTCTTTAGGCGTGTTCCCACCAGTTTGAATGTTCTTGTTACTGCAACCAACTGTGATGAGTTACTGCTCGTCATAGTCACCTCACATTCCATCTACCAATTGCAGGTGTGCAAGAGACTACAACATATCTGCTGTTGGTTAGAAATGCCTTTGAGGTTAGACAATTTTATGGTCCTATTGTCTCTCCTTTATTTGCAGTGGTGTTTCCAAATGCCTCTGGTCCTCAGAAGCCAATCAACAGGGTCTTAAACTTGACCTATGAATTCTGAGTATCATAAGAAGAGATATTTTCATGAAATCGGTGAGTCTTTGGATTTGGTCCATCCATGAGTCAGAGGAAGCTGAATTATGCTTCAGAGCTCCAATGGACAGTGTGTAGTGTTCTTTCAACTAAATCACCAAACATACATACATTTGGTACGCAGGAAACAACAAAAAATGGGCACGATCTGAGCAGTGCATTGCAGTACAGATCATTCAGGGGCCTGAGGGACTTCAAACTGGAAATATAAAGGAAATCTCCTATGAAAAATCACAGTGGAAAAACAATTACCAGTGGTCCTCTGGCAGCAAGTTGATTTACTGCGTGCTGGATATGTATCTGTCTGGCAGCAAGCAGCACATATGAACAATGCTTTCTTTGCTCGTTCCAGGATCCAGCTTGCTTCACTGAGATTTGAGGAAGCCTCCCACTGAGATGCTAGTATGCAGTGAAGTCTGCCTGATGAAGGCATCATTACTGATGAGCTGCCAGGTAAGAATCAGCTTGGAAAACAAGTTGGAAAATATCCTTTTTCACCCATGAAGAAATTGATGTGCCTCTTTTGTGGGCATCATCTCAAAATCTATGAGCAGCAGATGCAGCAAACCTTAGAGACAAAACACCATGCCCCAAGGAAGCTCCCGTAGACGGGGGTAAATCCCTTTCATATGCCTTGCAGATGAACTTTACTCCTGCCTGTCACTCTAGGGAAGACACAAATTCAGGTCAAATACTGTCATGATAGCCCTGCATTTATCCCAAAGGTGCACACATGAAAAATTCAGTCAAAATTTTGGAAAAAAAAAATCAAAGAGCAGTAATAATATAACAGGATGAAGTAATGGTACCTGCTGCTAGAGTTTTTCTTTAATGGCCATTCCTGTGATTATATGGATCAAATATGGAATTAAATGTTCAAACAGCCATGCCTAAGACTTCAATTTAGTTAAAACACTGTGATTGTTCTTTATTCTTTAATTATCTGGCATTGAAGAAAGACGAGTTGCCTCAGGATATGAGAGGGACGTGTTTGACTTCACACTAGCCAAATCTTTGTAGCGCTTAGTTGGAAGAAGCACTACAGAGCACCCTGATAAAGAAAGCTGCTGACTTTCTGGATCAACAGTGACAAGACCTGGGACAGGAATAAGATGGGAAATAACAAACTGAGGTAGAGCAACAGTAATGGTCATGCTGAGTGGTGTTGCAGAAGGTTTATCTCACCACTAATCCTGCACGGTCACTCTCAACCAGAAGGGCTATATGATGACACTGAATACCTTGTTTGCCAGTAACAGAGCAGAAACCTGTTATAATAAATACTGTGGAGTTAGGGAAAAAGATAAATGGGTTGCACCTTGATTTTCCTTTAGGGAAATAAACTAAAGAGCAATGTGTGCAGACTTGCCTGAAATTAATTTCTTCCTCCATACAGAAGGGTGGTCATGGATTTCTCTGAGGACTTCAGACTTTTACCTGGGATTTTAGACATCCAGAAGTTTAAACAGAGCCAAATGAAAGCAGCATGTGCATAGTATATTGATAAATTCTGGACATGTTGGTGTCATTTCACATGCTGCTTGCACCCAGAGTATAGTACATTAGTTTTATTGGAGGAGAGCAGTGACAAGCCTGCAGCAGCTCCAGGAGTCTGTGACACCAATGCTAATCTTATTTGTGCTACTTGCAATTTAAACACATACCTTTGATTTGTACTATTGTTCAAGGTCTTGTAGGTCACAGATGGAGTTTCTGTTAATCCTGTGCCTGTTTTTTCCACAAAAGACTTACTCAAAACACAGTAAATAATCCTATGGCTTGCAAGCAGCATATTGTCCCCAGATGCATCAAAACCAGCATGAAGCAGCAGGTCAAGAGAGATGATTTTCCCCCTCTAACTCTGGTCTGGTGAGACCCCACCTGGAGTCCTGTGTCCAGCTCTGGGGTCCCCAGTTCAAGACAGACATGGAGCTGTTGGAGCGAGTTAAAAGGAGGGCCACAAAGATGATCGGAGGGCTGGAGCACCTCTCCTATGAACACAGCCTCAGAGAGTTGGGGTTGTTCAGCCTGGAGAAGAGAAGGCTCCAGGGACACCTCACTGCAGCCTTCTAGTACCTGAAGGGGCCTGCAGGAAAGCTGGAGAGGGACTGTTTACAAGGACATGAAGTAATAGGACAAGGGGGGATAGGTTTAAACTAAAACTGAGTAGATTTAGATTAGATCTTAGGAAGAAATTCTTCACTATGAGAGTGGTGAGGCAGTGGGACAGGTTGCCCAGCGAAGCTGTGGCTGGGATAGTCAGAGAAGCTGGGTAATCCCACTCTCTTCAGGCTGCCGTTACATCTGCAGAGTGCCTACTGAAACCTTCCAGAGATTTTATACTGTTTTTCCAAGCATTAACCTTTCCTAAGACTTACGTCTTCTTAGTCACAACTGAACATCCTGACAGCCACACCAGGAAGAAGAATTTACCGCTACTAATGACGCATCCTATTTCATCCCTCCTCCTCCTCCTCCAGCTTTTTATTTCTGGGAAATGTTTTGTGTCCAGTGCCAGAGCCCCTATCCAGTCCCTAGGGGATTTTTTTTTTCCTGTAGTGATTCTTCTTTCCCTTTCCTTAGGTGTGAGATGCTCAAGCAGGCCCGGAGTAGTCTTCCACTGCCAGCACTGCGCCTCAAAATGGCGCCCATGAGCAGTTCCAGTGTGCCACGAAGAGGGCTGCTGTGGCCCAGTCACTACACGAAGGGTGCCGCTGCACCCACACGTGTGGGACCTGGACTGTTTCGTTGTTGGACTCCGAATTGGGCACAAAGCAGCACGAAAGGCCGGGTTCTGCACCAGCAATGATTAACTTGAATATCCATGCCAGCGCTAAGCTGACTTCCAACTGAACTCAGGTAAGAATAACGACATTCTTATCTCTGGCTGAGGACTTTGCAACAGATGCTGCTGTGGGTTTATTGACCAGCAGTTGCCTGTTGGCTCATGGGGCAACCTAGACACGTTCTAGTTTTGCTTCCAGTAATATTTACTGCAGCTCATCCACTGCTGAAAATAGTACAGGAGGAGATATATAACTAATTTCCTCTCCATGTTTAATTTACTGTGTCAGGTTTTCTCATGCCAAGACTGGGCCAGAGTAACCTTGCCTGAGCTAATTGAGCATAATGTCAAGGAAAAGAGTTGCAATTTAAGAAATGCAGAATGGTACATTTCTGCTATGGGACTGTATGATTTTTGACATTGTAATTAAAAAGTAATTGCTTCTGCACTGATGCAATTCGTCATGCTGTACATCCCCAGATCAAAATCACTCATCTTCCAATACATCATCTCTGTGCTGCTTTGTTTGAGGTAATATTGTGAGACTGTGAACATGAGCAATCCAAAACAACAGGACACAGAATACTAAGTGATTTTGCTCCTCAACTTTGAAATGCAAATCATCTCTTTTTGGGTCTGATGTTCAGTTATATCCCACAGCCCACATGCTTGTGCTTTCCATCTGCTTTACTTATGCATGTCTCCATTTTCTTGGGGAATTGAGTAGAAATTTGGCATAAACAGGAAAAAAATGAGAAATATGGGCAGGTGGAACATGAGTGGCACTTGAGCAGGGTTGGGGGGTTAAAAAGATCTGTAGAGCATAAGCAGGTCTAGAGCTATGCTTCCTTGACTTTCTGTGCTTCAATTTAGTATTTAGATTAGGAAGGATCTCAGACACTGGTGCAGAGGTCTTTAAATTGCCAGGATTGTTGTTTTTTCCTTGGTAAATTCACATAGTGATATGTTGATGCTGGTAAGGGCTTTTTTGTGTGTGTGTCAGGAAAGCTAGTAAGTAAAGCCTGATACACATCATTTGTATTTTCAGGTATATTGCTATATAGAAATTATTTATTTTCCTGAAGATTGGAGTAACAAAATGCCTGGATTAGAAAAGAAAAAAATAATTGGTGAAGTTCTGTTAAAATAGAATATTTGGGCTAATAATTAAAGGGAAAGGTTATTTTGTAATCAATTAACCATGGTGGAATGATAAGACAGTATTCTGGTGTAAGTTTGATAAAAATATCTTGCCTACCATAATGTGTTAATTGATGTCATGATGTTTTGAAGAATAATGTGTGAAATAGATTAAAGACACACTTGGAAGAGAGGTTCCCTGAAACTTTCCTGCAGCTGAGTATTTTGCCCACAATGTCCTCCCACTTCTGCTTGTTAGAGTAACAACTGAGTTGGTTTTCAATAGTGGAGAATCTGCCTCTCGACTTTGCTCCAACAAACCCGTGAGTATTATGACTCACCAGTGATTAAACACAATAAAAGCAGGGATTGAAGCTGAGTCAAGATATGTCCATCTAATCCTGCAGTCCACATGCTGCAGAGGATACAAAAAGTCTCTCTGCACTACAAGAACAATAAAATACATGAGAGAGAGGTGTAAAGAGTCATAGATTCTAGCAAGTGTATCATCCAGAGATGTTTAGAAAGCTTGATCTCTTTAATTCACCAAAAAAAAAAAGAGAGCAAGGAGTATTGGAATAAGAATTCTTTTCAGGAGAAGCTCACCTTCCCCACAAGACAAAATATCTTTATCAAAGGATACAAGAAGGAGAAGAAGAAGTTGCTAGAACCTGAATGCAGACAAAGTATAAATCAATTTCCAATAACAGTACTGCATAATTACTGGAACAACCTACCCTGGAAAGTGTAGATGCTTCATCACCTCAGAGCATGAGGCTAGTGCCTCTGCAAAGGTTGCATTATCCTAAAGCACAATTTGAGGGCAGAGCAGAGGCGTGATATATAGGATGAAACTAAAACTCTGTAGTATTCATAAGCTCAGCATAGATACTATGATAACCCTCATAATCTTTAAATTTTAAAATATCAATTTATCATTCCTCCCATTCAGGCAGGAAATCTCAAACTTGGCGATGTAATTGTTTGCCTGATGTCACATAGCAAGTCCCCAGCAGCCCTAGGAATGAATCCCTATCTACAACATGCATTCACTTCAGCTACAGCCCACAGAAAAATGGAGTTGAAAAATGAAAAAAGGATTAAAACATCCCAGGACTTGTTTAAACTTACCAAGCCATATGTTCATCTTTCACTCCTTCACGTGAAGCAGCTCCACATATCACCTATCAGAAGTGTCTGATAATACTGATGAAAGTTATGAGCCTCTGATAAAAAATTGTGGAACCTGTCACTGTCTTCTTGCACCCTGTTTTTAGTAACATTTTTACTGTAAGGAATGAGCTGTTATCCATATTGCATATTATTTCTGTGCATTATGTCTGTCTAGACCACGTCTTAGCCTTTCTTAATGTTTTCCTGCCATAAACCAAACAGCTTCCTACTGATGTTGGTTAAACTCTGACTTCAGAGGAGGCCAAGTTGTCTCCTTTTGGTCACCTAATGTTCCATGTAGCACAATATAGCACAAAAATAGAGCTCTGCATAGGACTGCATAGTCAAGAAGCTTATTCTCTATCCCAGTGCAGTTCCAACTGCTTAGTGAATTCAGCATCCACTCCACATCTGACCCACAGAGAATGCAATGTTGGTAACATTCTCAGACAGGAGACCTTTTCCTCAAGCTCCCAAGGTTCAGACTTCTGCTGCAGAAGTCCCAGGTCTAATTGCAGTGCAGTGCAATTGATTTGATTAGTATTTCAAGAAGAGTAGTCCTGTGCAAACCATAAGTGTAACTTTCCTCTGTTGATTAATTTCTGGATTTTCAATTTCAATAAGAGAAAAAAAAACCCAGACATTTAAACTGCCCTTTAAACTATTTAAGGTGTAAGTATAATTTAGATCTGTCATATTTTTACTCCATTAGGACATAGGAAAGAAATTGTAAGCTTTTTTACCACCATGGTGAAAAACAATTATGGCTGTGCTTCTGCAACTGACTTGGAAAAAAAAAAAACAAACCCAAAGTGCAGCATGTGTGCAAGAAGAAAACCCTAAAGTAAGGATGTTTGGTCTCAGTCTTGACAATGGAGGCAGCCAACAGAGCACAGTTTATGAAATGGAGGCATCAGATTAGGAACAGCATCTTTTTTCTAGCTCTACACTAGATTTTCTAACTGGCTGCATCTGATATGCTTGAAAGGCTGCATTATCACACTGTCAGTTCCTGAAATGGTCAGCAAATTTTAGAATTGTGGCTCTGCATAGTCAGAAATCAGATTATGAAATTATGGTTTTAAATAAGCACAACCCTTTCATCTGTTGTTGGTGAGAGGAGGTTTAGGTATCATTTTTTGGCTTAAGGGTATTTCTCACAGGGAAACATCTTATATTTGGGAATCATTTTATTCAGCTTTAGCCACCTGGAAGCTGATTTTATAAATTTCAGCTAATAATTGAGGCAACTTTCACAATGAGGAAAGATAAGAAGCCTCTATTGGGGCATGCATAATCCTGACTGTCTTACCCCTCAGTGCAGAGTGGGACAACTGCTTTCAGGAGGTGCCTGGTTTGTCCCTCTGGCTGCAGATACCACCTGTACAATCAGGTGAATAACTGTAAATAAATCCTAGCTAAACTATTTCATATGGATTCTAACCATCTCCACTCTCCCCCAGTGCTCTGAGCAGTGAAACAAATGAGGGGTAAGGTATTGCTGTGAAATGTGCTGGTGCAGAGCAGCACATGAAAGGAGGAACAGTGAACCATCAGCCGCCCTCTCCCACTGCACAAGGCAGTGATGAGAATAAACACACAGTTTGAAACAACAAACTCCCACTGATTCACATTTTTCCTGCCAGATATAAGCTTTTCTACTTCTAAGCAGGGAAGGGCATTATTATCCCAGACCATTCACCTGTCCTGGTTCATCAGGAGTTTCAGGAAACATTTGTGCTGGCAGAGCAGGGCAGGGATGCTGCTGCAAGATAAAGGAGAGAGAGAACTGGAAAAGCTGCATGGGGATTGCTTAAGCCTGCAGAGCTCTCTGTGGCTTTGTCAGATGCTGAATCCAGCCCTTCAGCTTTGAGGACAGGTAGATGTATGTCCCATGGTCATAAGTATGTGGGCAGTACGGGCGTTATGCTCCAACTACATGGCTTTTATTCATCTTTCTCTTCTACTGTTGCACTTTCTGTGGTTTTTGCTTCTGTCATTCAACTCTACTATTTGGTTTTTTTTATTTTTTTACCAGCCTTCATATTTTATAAGCAGTGTTTGGCTAGCCAGTGCATTACTCCTTTTGAACAATTTAATAGGAAGGATCAGCCTATTAGTGTATTTTATTGTTCTCTTAGGCCTGCAAATGATACTGTTATTAAGAAAGAGATTCTGAGGTGCAGCCTGTTTGCAGGGTTTCCTACCTGAAGGCTCACAGATCTTGTTTTTCTACTCTTCCTACCAGGCTCTTTTATGTAAGGAAATGTCTGAGGGTCATTGTTTTGATAATCCTGGAGTCATCCTGGGTGCACACATGAAGGGCAGCCCAAATCAAGCAAGCTGAAAACTCTGCCTCTGCCAGATACACCCTGCAGTGCTGCAGTGGGGTGAGGTTTGTTATCTTTCATATGCTTAAACCTTTGTCTCCAGTTTTCATTTTTTTTTTCTCTAGGCTCCTAAGACTTGTTGTTTTAAATGAAAGCCCAGAGTCAGAGTCATTGGTTTCACCTGCATCCCTACACATAAGCAATGGAGAGAGCTAGTGGCCCCTGAAGGGTGACCACAGGGAGGTTCAGGAGACTGAGGTGACGTGTGGGTGGCAGCTACCTGGGGTCAGCCAAGAGGAAACACGAGGTGTACAGACCGAAGTGGAACTCAGGCTGTTTATTTACTGACCCTCCTGGCCCTAGGTGAGGCCAACATGTTTTAAATCACTGTGATTCATGGCAAGCACACAAGGCCAAGCGACGGCTAGAAAGGAGAACAAACCTCCCTGCATTTCATTGGTGTCCTCATCTCAAAAATAATTTTAATAATTGCAGGCTCTCATCTGGTTAAGTACATCAAAGACTGGGGGAACAGCAATACTGTGGTAACAGGGTCACAGGAGTATCTTTTCCAGCACTGTGTGTTTCTGGGATACATAATGTTGGTATCACCTTACATCTCACTGCTCTTTGGCAGTGTTTGCTGTGGGCCTGGGGCACAAGCTAGCCCATTTATCTTGAACAAGTTGTGACAGAGGTTAGCTTCATCAGATTGAAAGCATATTTTCAAAACCCAGCATGTTTCAAACTATGTAAGAAACATTTCTTCCACAGAGTGAGGAAAATCAGGGCATATTGTGGATAAAAGACATAGTTGGTTTCTTCCCTTCATTTAGTTTTCTGTGAATTTGGAACTTTGTATTGATTTGGGGTTTTTTTTTTTTGGTTTATAAATGTTCAGCAAGCAATAGGATTTAGAATTATACATGTCTGGTAGGACATGTCCACATAGCAAGTTGAATGTGTGATAACAGGTAAGGTCAGGCTTGATGGGGCTCTGAGTGACCTGATCCAGTGAAGATGCCCCTGCTTACTGCAGGGGTTTGGACTAGATGGGCTTTAAAGGTCCCTTCCAACCTTACACATTCTGTGATTCTATGGTAGCTAAACCACTTCTCACTTGTTGGAAATCAGCTTTATCATGTTCTGCTATGTATGCAATCCGAGTGGCACAGACCTAGGTATGTGTTAGTGGGCCAGACACAGCGCCCCTGTACTCACAAGTCAAGTTGGGCCAACGTTAACGCTCCCTCCTTAAGGGCAAGCAGCAGAACATAGCAGATGACACAAAGCTCTGTGGATTTTGGGAGTGGTATCGGAACAAGGAGGCATATCCAGAGTGCGTGGTGGCCTCAGTACCTGTGCTGACTCCTCTCCCTGTCCAATGAGTGCTAAGGGAAAAGCAAAGGAGCCATCAGAGTCCTGCACCTTCCTTCCAGTACAGCCACCTGAACATCCACACAACTGGCAGCACCTCTTGGCAACAGAACCAGCAGTCAGAATGAAACCAGGCAACCACAAGTTCAGTTACTTCCCTGATGTTAATTGTGTTTATTGCTGTGGCTGTGGCTGTTTCCCAGTGAAGGTGCATCGCTTTTACACACCATTACAAGAATCACATTCTGGGGGGATGCTGTTCCTGCCAACCACCCATGGCACAAAGCTGTCACTTACTCCAGCACAGTTGCCTCTATCAAGTGTGCACCTCAGCTTCCAAAACCAAGGTGTGCTGCTTAACATTTTACTACGTAACCACTGATAAGAACAGTCATCTTGCTTCACTGATATGGCTGACAACAACAGAACATATCTGGGCACCAGTGTTCAAGATAAAGACAGGATGTTTAACTTCCAGCTCCCAACAGAGACAATGACTTCTCTGAACAAGATGGAGAATGAGGTAGGGAGAGTAGAGTCTGGGGAGGACCTTTACCTGCTTTCCTGGGGGGGGTGTAAGTGGAGTTTCATACATTGGGTGAGTTTCTGAGTTATTTCCAGCAAGTGGCTTACCTTCAGGTTCAGTCTGAGGTTAAAAGTAGAATGTGAAACTGAATTACCAATGTTTGCCATCAGCAATTTTATTATAGATCTTGATTTTACAGTCAACATTTTATATTACAACAGAGTTACAAAAGTGAGCACAAAGACAAATGACCTATGGTCAGAAAAAGTCTATTTGAAAGTATTGCTGTGTGTCTGCATCGATGCATGGAAGAAGTTACATAGCAGAGTGCAAATACAAATACATTTCACTTCATGTAAACATTATGGGTGAGGTCTCGGGTGTGGTCCAGCTATGCTCAGTGCCAGCCTGTGTGTTACAGAGCAAAGGTGTATCGAGAGATGCTCAAAATGACACCAGCTGGTGTAGTTCCTTGAGGTCCCTTCACACTCTGGGTAGTCACTAAGACATGAGGGCTTTATAACCCTCTGCCTGCGGGATGGTGGAAACCTCGGTCTGCCTAATGAACTGGTCATAGCAGCACCTAGGAGCCTCTCTGTAGCAAAAGCTGCTCTGTTCTCTTAGTGGCAATGGCATGGCACTACAGCTAAGGCCACAAGCTGGCCTCAGGTTGTTGCACTTGAATGTGCATAGGAGAGTGGTGAAATGGGAATCAGAGGAAATGGATGAAACCTGCAGTTTCAGGGTACTGTGGCATGTCTGTGCCTGTGAATGATAGACCAAAGGAATCACCTCTCACCTCAGAAACGGAGGTCAAGAGAGACTCCTTATTGTGGAGACCTTTTGATGTTTGTATCTATTCTAGTGGAGGACCCTTTATGAAAGCTGGAAGGCTTACCCTTGCTGCTATAACAAGAATAAATGTAATCTGAATGGCAACGGTGTTTCCAGTAGGATTTTAATGGGGCTGTCTGAGTCAGTCTTGCTATTTTATCTCCCCAGCTATACACTCAACACGTTCTTACAAATACTGGCAACCCTCTGAGTGGTTTCTGGTCTTTTCTTGGCTCAGCTCAGCTGTTTTCCCACCAGTAACATACTGTGATGCCCATTAAAAGGTGAGAACTGCTCTGCCTTTTCCACTGCATGCTTTACCTGCTCAGAGGTGCCACAGTCCCTAGGAGAAATGCAATTTATACCATGTGCCACTGGGTAATGTTCCCCTCTGGGAGATGTTGCACTGGGATGCAACGAGAGTGTAGGATGCTCCTGTCATTCCCCAACCAGCCTTCCAGTGGAGAAGAAAGTGAGCGCCAATCTGGGCAAGTTCTGCCTCCGCTGGAAAACCTCTTTCTTCTCTGTGCACACCCCAGGGAATCCCTGTTCTGACCCTCTGAACACAAGGGGAGATGGACAGAAGGGAGCAAATTAGGGCAAAACATCTGCCCTCAACCACTGAACACGCCCTGGGCCCCCTGAAATAATATGTTTGTGTCTGTCTGTGTGTGTGTGTACAGTAATCACACCTAAAATATCATCTGCTCCTTGGCTGTTCGTATCACAGCAAGGATTTCTGGCTATGGGCTCTGTACACAGCACACTACGACTTCTCCTCACTCTAAGCTATGTAGCTGCATCTTTTCCAGCGTTACGTGCAATTAATGAAAGTCTTTGACAGCTTCACGGAGCTGCCGCGGTGTCGGCGCAGAGTCTGCAGTCCGTGTGCTCAGGGTTATTCACACACTGAAGGAGCTGAACCGGCCTGTGAGGAGACACAAAGCCAAACAAGTAGTCAGTAATCTCTTTGCAAGTACAACAGGATGAAACTCCAGAGTTACTGAAGGCAACATGAAGGTCAAAGTGCGTGTTACACCTGGGCTCATTGAGTGTCTTGTCTTAGGAGAATTGTGTTTGTTTTTACATCTTGCTGCAGGAATATCTTTGATGTTTCCAGGGGTTAGAGACAAGAGCAAGTGAGCATGATGCAAAGTAGGGTGTGAACTCACAGCGTGTCAGCTACGCCGCGGTACCAAAAGTAATTACCAAAAAGAAGTCAAGTCCCTCACACCAACTGCAGAGCTGCTGCCAGGCTGGAGTTCACCATCTCGCTTCCCCAGCAGTAACCCCTACTGCTGCAATGTAAAGCTGTGCTAATAAGGTCAGATATTATTAGAATTTTATTATTTTTTTTGGCTAGAAGTACATCCCATAAACCAATTTTTCTTCAGTTGCTTCTGGAAGACTCTACTGACATTGACAAAAGCAAGAGAAAGTGGTCAGCATCAAACGCCACATGGCATGAAAGGCAGGATGCTCAGCTGGTTATGGACCCACACGGTTCTGTTTGCAATGACTTCAGGGGAGTGAACCTAACTTAGGTGGTCTATCCTGAAGAGTTTTACTGCACGTGTGAATTGCTTACTTTATTATTGCTCTGTATATAAAATAGTAAAATTAATTGTCCATGTGGCTCTTACACAGTTGCTTCTGTATATATTAGCTGGGCTCTGGCAAAAAGCCCTACTTGTTATTCCATTCAGCAAAGAGCCTGTTAACAGCTCTTCATGATGTTACAGGTTTCTCCTTGTGCTGAGCCACGAGGCATCTAAGCTACTTCCCCTTCTTCCCTGGCCCCATAGCTTATTTCATCATAGGCTGAAGTAACCTGTACCTACTTACAGGTCCCAGGAGTAGTGGCTAAAGGCTGCAGTTATCCAGAGAAAGCAGGTACACGAGCATCACCATTTGGCAGATTTATGCACCACACCAGTGTGAATTTTTTCACAGTGTGCAGGCGGCCCCTGAGTCTGTTACCTAAACAGGAATATATTGCTCTGCCTTCAAGGTTAAAATCCTAGCACCAGATAAAGTATTTATCTCCTTTTCAGACCAACTTTATTTAAAACCAATGTCACGAACTCAGTAGTTTATAGAAATGTTTACTTTTGAAGTGTTCTCACCCCCAAAATGAGTCCTTCACTCTGAAAAGCTGTTCCTGACAGGTAAGATATGAGTAATATTGAATCCTTGCTGCTTTTTTAATGTCACTAAAGAACACTTTTGCTCTGTGTGGAGGTCTCTGAACCCAAACAGAGGGATAATGCATCTTGGGCTTTTATTGTCTCCTCAGCAGGCAGATAGAGAATTCAGGAAAGGCACAACTTGGGCTGCTCTGTTTCCTGGACTTCTGTTTTTATCTCCTGACAATGGGGAATTATGGTAATTAATAATGCTTATCATGTCTCATGCCTCACTCTCTGACAAAGCAGTTGGATGGAAAGTAAGCTCAAACTACAGCAAAGGAAGTAAGAACCACCCTTGTCATGCTGTGTTATCTGCCTGCAGCGGGGAGGAAAGCTGCCTATTTGCTTGTGATTATTGCAGGTAAAAGCCCAGTCATGAGAATCTGATGACAGGGGCTGGATTTCTCCTTCCCTGAATGAAACTGAACATGTGCAGTGGTGGTGACCTCCTGGAGTGCCAGGCAGAGAACAAGCCCCCCAAGCCAGCCAACATGATGATCTGCAGCTGGAAACCCCTGAGAAGGACACAGCCACATGGAAGCGGTGTGATGTCTGTAAGAGGGGGGGTCTGTTCTAGCCTGCTGTAAACCAGGAAACCTATATTAAATCAAGAGGGAGATATATTAATTGTATGTTAGCACCTTGATAATAATAAGAACAGGAAATTACCTGTAATTGTCTTCACAGGTGTTCTTAAAGTTGCGCCCTTTTAACAAGTTTTTTAACCTCTCTACAGAAGGACCCGAGCAGGATTCACTGGAAAGAAAAGTCTTTCATTACTTGTGTTCACTGCATGTGCAAGAAGCTCAACTATATTTTACACTACGTCACTTTGCCTCATCTCAGGTAAGGTTCTTCCTGTGTGATTCTGTCTAGGTGACCTTGCTCTGGCAGGGGGGTTGGACTCGATGGTCTTTCCAGGTCCCTTCCAACTCCTAAAGCCCTGTGATTCTTTAAAAGCTTGTTTGCTAATGTGTTGTAAAGTCCATTGGTTTTGTGGAGCTCCAGCTACCATTAGGTTCTTGCTGGTAGAAACTATGTGATGTTCAGCTGCGTATCTTGCTCAAGGACTTTGTGCCAGTAGAGTTCTGTGGGAGTTAACTTGGTTCCATTCACAGTTCGATGTGCCCCAGGACTGCTCCACAGCCACTGGTGGCCTTGACCACAGAAGCATGATATAATTAGAATCATAGAATCATAGAATTGTAGGGGTTGGAAAGGACTTGATAGATAAATCTCCTTGAGTGGCAAAGAGACTTCTGGGTGTCAGGGCTACGGGAGGGGTTATGGCTCTTGTCTGAGCAAGGATCTCTGCTGGCTCCACACTCATTCCTGGGTCGCACTGCATCATCACAGTCTCCTTCCTGACCCAGAGGATCTAAGATGCTGCTTCTGAGTGGTGAGGTCCTTTGGAACAGGAGACACCATGGTAATGCAGTACAGCCACAGAAACAAGGCTCTGAACAGAGGGGTGAAAGGTGTCCAGCCGCATGCTCAGAGCTTGAAATGTGATAGGTCTGCAAAGAAAGGTCACTCAGAAAGGCTTAGATGTGATCTGGATTTCTGGTGCCAGAAATTCCACAGTAAGCATTTAAACAATGGAATTAATATTAAAAATCACAGTATCACTTAGGTTGGAAGGGACTACCTGAGATCATCAAGTCGAACCAGAATCAGCTAGAGCAGATTGCCAGTTGGGTTTTGAGTACATCCACAGATGGAGGCTCCACAAGATCTGGAAACCCCGTTGCTGCATTTGAAATTATTTTGCCAAAAATGGTTCTGGTTGGCACAATTGTATCACTCCTGTAGAAAAGCTTATTTTCCAGCTGTGCACCCATGATAAGGGTCTATAGAGCTCAGTGGGGCTGGGAGGAGTGTAAAGGTCATGGGACCTCTTGAAATTAAGGAAAATGTCAATGTGTCTTAGCTATAACTATTCAGCTATATATGTGTACCATGAACAATACCAAGTAATAGTAAAAATATTCTTCTTTTCAGCAAAGTAAACAGCTAGCAGGTTGAATGTACCACAGGTTTCATGAGCAGGTTTAAGACAGTGTCACTGCTGGACAGTCACTCGTCCAAACTGAGCTGCACCATCTGACTTCTACACACCACTCATTGTTTTGTACCAGCACGACTTACCTTCGAGGTCCACCGATGTCCTGCATAACCCAAATATGTACTGCAGAGACTTTATCTGGATTTAAATTAAGGACCTCAACACTTGCAAAAATGCTGTAAGAATGGGACACAGAGAAGCAAAATATTCTCAGTTATGTAAGCAAGATGTACAAGGTATGTTCCTAAACGTAAGTGCTTATTAGTGCTGCTATTATTCTCAGAGAAAGAACATTACCTTGCCAATGGATTTTCACAGATTATTTAATTACCTTGTGGTAAAAGTTTTTCTCCCCATTGTTATTTCAATTTCACAAGAACTTTTGAAACCATCTGCCACTGAAACAAGCTATTTTTTTTCCATGTTTAGTGCCTTTTCTCCTGCTTTGTTTATTGGCTACTGGTTAAGTGCAAGGGAAATGCATGTGGCTGCTCTACCAACAAGCATATTCTTCATCTTTCATTACTATTCCAGACTGCACTTCCAACCAGGGAACCCAAGAAAGCACAGTTTTGAGGGGTGGAAATCCAGCAGCCCCATGAACAATTAGAAACGTGTTGTTCATGTGTAGTGAATAAGTAAGCTGTAATAATAAAGTAACCTTGTGCAGTACAAGCACAGTATAGATGGGATTAAGTGAATCACCTCTTCCATAGCCAACAGTTTAAACCTTTATATGAGGTTATGAAAACCCATCCAGCACTGGGGCTGCCAGGTAAAGACATGTTCACCAGCATGCAGGCCCCACAGAAACATAGATGGTAGCACACCAAGTAAATAAAATACCTGTCGTCTCTGAAAGCTCCAGCTTCAAATGATCCATTGAGCATCACCTGAACCCCACCACATGCTAGTTCTGCAAACTGAACAAAACACACAGACATTATGCAGTGCCATGTCAGACTCAGGGCTAGCAGAAATTGCTGTAACTTCTTTGATGCCATCAGAACAGACTTATACAAGTAGAGAATCTGGCCAGTCTTTTAAAAGAAGATGACAGTGCAAATAAACCCCCCAAAAAGCCTCTAAAAGCTCTGGTGAAGCTGTCATGAAGCTGCACTAGCCAGCTAAAAATTGGCAGTGCGAGGCTGCATGGGGTTGGTGCAGCACCTTTGCTGCCACCGCTGTTTCCAGTTTTTCTAGGGGGATGCAGCTCTGCAGAGCCCCAGCAGCTACTGCTGTCTGTTCCCTCCCTCAGTCACTTGGAATAATCCTCACACAGCTTTAACTCAGGTGGTGAGGGTGAGGCAGAGCAGCCGAACCCCAAGTTTTAAGGCCATGCAAGCCATCGCGTGTTCATTACCACGTGACTCACGCTCTGTTCTCTTCGGGGGCTCAGGATGTTTCTCCACAGTGGTTTTAGTAAAACTCATCACTGAGCTGTGTTCAGTTTGATTTTTAAATTACTACACCGTGTAATCACTGCTCTTTTGCTCTTGAAAACTCATGTCAAAGTATTTAAAGACTGCGAAGGTTACAACATAAAGAACCCACTCTAGATATAGAACCCATTGGTAAGACAAAGGCATTTTAAACAGCTTAACAAGGGTGGTTGTCCTTCTTACATCTTCCCAGTCCTCTTACATCTAAACACTGTGGCTCAAACTCAGCTCTCAACAGCTGGGAAGTTGCAGGAAAGTTTCATTATGTGTAACTTTCTAATGTAATAAGCATGAGTTTTAGTAGATCTTGAATTTATTTGGACTAGAAATCCTGCAGTCAAGCAAGCCTGACTTTGTATGGTGGTTTATCCCTCCCAGACTCTGACACTGAGGAGATTAATAAGAACACCTAAAGTGCTTTGAGCTTGGAAAACTTATGTACACTAGTTTACCCACAAAACTTTTTGGTTTTTTATGGTGAGTAGACTTTTTCTTACATACAAGAGAGCTGAAGCATACTGGAATGCCTGTTTTCCACCTGAGCAGTTACCTGCTATTAGTCATATCAAAGGCAAAGTCTTGAGAGACATGTAAAATGAAACCAATACAGAAGAGCAGGGGGTTTTCCATCAGTTTTTTTTCCTGTGAAAGTGCTGAATTGACAAAGCCAGGGTAACTGCTTAACTTGGACTAGCAGCGTGTCACTCGTGATGGGAGTTGGCATAACTGAGTGTACCCGAGGTGGGGGGTGTGTACATTGGGGGGACCTTGCCAGATACTGTTGTGGGAGGGCATGCTCTTCAGGACGTGCCAGGAATGTGCAAAAGGATTCTCTGCTGCTTGTAAAATTCCTGTGCCAATCTGGGCACTGTTCTCAATGTCAACATGCTGAAATGTATTTCATTTTAGCAATCGTGGTCCTGTGATTTCAGGTGGTGATTGTAAACATTATTTGCAAAGCTCCACTTGTCTGGCAAGGGTTGTTCTGGGCAGTCTCTGCCCACAAGTAAGAATGCTCAACCTACAGTGACACCAAGTATTGTACAATTTTCCAAATCCATGATTTTTATCAACTAAGGCTGAAACTCCTGTGAACTTTTGCTGTTCCATGTTTTAAGTCCAATCTGCAAACTCCCATTTTTGGCAGTGTTAGGAACTTGGTGCCTTTCAACATTCTCAGATTTGGGGAGATGGACTCGAGATCTTACCATCTTGGATGCTGTTTTCCAGAACACAGAGATAGGGTTGTTCTCACATTCACTTCGTTTGGGACAAGATTCATAGTTGATTCCTGAGAAGAGTTAAGAGTGAATATTGTTGATAATACAGCTTTGAGATCTGATCAATGACAGCAAAAACATTTGCCCCCTACCAAAGCAAATAGGCTACAGTGAGTAAAGGGCTTGAAGAGGAAAAGCATGTGCTCAGAGGTCTTCCTGTTTGCTCCCCCACACGTTTCAGGGAGGCAGCTGCAGGCCCTGTATGCAAATAATTCTCAGAAAACCGAGAAGGGAAAACATGTTGCCTTAATTGTGAGAAACAGGTTGGCTCTTGACCATGCTGCCAAGTTTAAACTTTGCCCAACATTTTCAGTAATTCCACTGATTTTAGAGGTTGGTTGCTTTAAGCACCAACCCAGGAGTACTGTGGGCATCAACAACACCAGGGTACCTACATACCGCCCCTGCTACTTTGATTGGACTATGGCCAGGACCTTCTTGAATGGAATTTTGGGATTTGTCCCACAGAAATCGCAGGAAGGAACTGAGTAACCTTGATAATGATAGTGAGATATGACCACGACTCCAACAAGCAATCTGTTGGTTTCATAGTAGCTGAAAAGTTGTGATTTTAAAATTCACTTGAGAAATAAGTATTATTTTCATTCTTCTAGAACAATGGGACAGAAGGTTTTAAACTAACTTAAAGGAAAAAATACGTGAAAGGACTATGTTTAGGACTAGATGTACAAGAGAAAAGAATAAACTGGAATTCCAGTGTTCTGATTTGTTTTGCAAAAAATAGGAATTGTTACCTGGGGCAGAGGGGTCTCCACACCATGAAACCCCATCAGCCATATAACCCAACAAGGTGTCCTCCAAGGTAAGGAAATTTTGATTGCATTTTGTAAAACGATGAACGAGGTCATATGTCTTGCTCCAAAACAATGACTGTGAAACAAGGCACAATGTCTAATAAGTGATACTTATACTAGAGCTGGACAGGAAACATTCCTGGAGTAAAGTGAGTATTTTTCATGATAATGAAGGAGCTTTGGTTTTAATTGAAGTGCTGCATTCGTGGGTGAGTTCTTATTTCTGCAGCTCACTCTCCAAAATCTTTTTGGGTGGCTGTGTTTTGTGGACATGGACATGTTCAGCCTGCAGAGCATTTTGAAAGAAAGGTTTTTGACTGGTTCTCATAGGATATATACCTAATTTGTTGTGTGCTTTCAAACTGCACATGGAAGAGTGGCCCTCTAGCAGCACGACAGCGTACTCCTTGCAGAGAGCCATATGCCCCGAGACAAGGACATCTCCATCACTTCACCAGCACAGTTACTGAGGTTGGAGGCAAGCATTGCAGAGGGGTGATTTCCAGCAACAGAGAGTGAACAGGTTTACTGGGGTCCGAAACTACAAGAGCACAGTATCATCCTTGTTGGCCTATGGACACTCACAGCCGTTACAGACAAGATCCATCACTCAGAGCACTGTGCAGACACGTCATGGCACAACAGTCCTCCCAGCCCACCGTGCACTGTTGGGTTACCTTGTTACAGGGAATGGGATGACGCAATAACTCCATCAAAGGCTGGTAATCTTCTGATGTAATATTGCAGGGATTCTTGTAAATGAATGCATGTTTTAGTGCTTCCCATATTTTTAGGCAATCCTTATCTCTGTTGAAAGATTAAAGCACAGTTAGTTGGCATTTATGAGTAGTTATGACTGTGAATACTTATGACCTTCTGTTATGGTCAACTGCTATGGATCAGATTTTAAGAGTTCTGATTGTGCTAAGGCACCAAAATACATTATCCATTACAAAATGCAGAGTGTCTTCAGCAAACTGAATATAAACTAGGAATGACCAGATCTAAAACATATTATATCTCTCCTGCATTTTAAATTACTGATAATTGCAGTATCTGAATGCCCTCTATGTTTTTGGCCCTTAAGAAGTGCTGAGCCGATATCACAAAACCAGATGATCAAATTTAGTGCTTTCTTGCTTTCAATTTCTTGATTCATACTAATTCATGAGGAGCAAATGTGGCAGAATACAGCCTGTACATTTTAAAAATACGGCTGGAGGATGCTGCCTCCTCAGTCACAGTGAGCCAAAAATATGTCCATGCATCTCCCTGTGGAACACCTGACCCTACAGAAATAATACCTGTAAGTTTATCTAAAACAAAAGCAGAGGTCTGGTAGTTTCAGACCTGATACTGCTTTTATTAGTGCACTAATTTTCAGCTATTGACTTTACAGGAGCCATGGCTGGTTTGCATACCTATAACCAAGATCCAAATCAGGTGCCTGGGTTTTTCAGTCTCCTGGTCCTCCATGGCTTTACAGACAGTGGCCCTTTTGCTCTTACTGGCGTGAGTCAGAGGAATCCCACATGGAGGGAACTGCTTCATGCCAGTACACAACCACCTCAGCCTACACTTGTTTCTTAAGAGGCTGTTTGTCAGCCGAGGAAATAATGTACCTCTCTGCTGACAGACATGGGGCTTCTTTTGTACTACCAAGAGGAAATATGTTGCACAATGTGAGCGAACAAATGTATCTCTCTACAGAAGCAGTGCTCCTGAAGCTGGAGCACGTAACAAGGTTTGGGATGACTCAGGACATTTGCCTTCTTGTACTTGAGGTAATGAATGAAAACTTTGCACTGAGATGACTCATAACTATTGTCTGCCTGGTTTGTGTTTTCAAGGCTGTCCCCCATGGGTGCACGTCTCTTCCTCTTCATGCTCCTGTAGCTTCAGGTTCCACCTGGAAAGCCTGCCTGCCAATTACAGCAGTGACCGTAATGAAGTCATTTTATATCCTTCTCTTCCCTATTTTCATGCAAATTTGAAATGCTGACTGCATTATCCTGCTGTCTGCCTGGAGCCATCCTGACTGTCCTTGACTCATCTGCTCTTTGTTCAGTGTTTGGTATCATTTCCCGGTGTGTGTTCCCTCTGAGAGACCTGTGAGGAGTGGACTTTGTCTTGTGTGAAGAAGCTAATGCCTTCTTCAGAGCAATGTACAAACAGCACTGAGCATTTAGTACCTGACAGATGCACAGCCACGGGCTTTGTTACCAGTTACTACTCGGGACACGTGCAGGATGCAGCATTTGATTAGTCTTAAAAGTTGTCCTAAAGGGATTGAGAGAAACGGTAGTAAAACTGTGAATCAAACTTTCTCAAGTTAATCTTCCCTACAGCTGTGTGACCTCATTCCTACTACTGAGCTTGATGAAGATTTCTACTGAGTTCCAGTTAAGCAGCAGAGGGACAAACTGGAACCGAGAGAGTTGAGCTGTTGGGTCACACAGGCCACATCTAAACTCTGGGACCCAAACCCATTTGTCAGCTCCTGGCCATTTCCTCACAGTCCAGACGTGAACTCTCCTCCTTCCTTTCTAAGCCTTATGGAAAATAAACATCACACAAAGAGAAGGCCAGGCTCTTGTCTATCTGTGTCCAGAAAAAAGCAAGAGCACCTGGCAGCACTACATACCAGAGGAAATGCCTCTATCAGACACCCTACAGGGGCTTGGGCCAGGATCATACTGGAAGGACCAGGCAATCCACAGCAAGATGCTCATGGCCTTTCTTCCCATCTGCTTTTCTGGATGTAGTAATGAATCTAACTTAACATTCTACATAATTGGCAATTGATAGGTCATATCACTGAGATGGTCTCTACAGGAGGTTTCCATGCTCCAGCTTCTTCCAGCCGCCTTCTGTGATGGGGCGTATGTCCTCGTCTCTCATTCTTGGGTCAGCCAAGTGCATTACACCACAGAGCTCTATCTGGACACTGCCTGACCTTGCTGATTTAAAACTAGTTTGGATATTGCCACTGGACAGTGCTGTCTGAAATGGGGGCAGGGGCAAGGCAAGTCAGCCTGGAGGGTCTCCAGCTGTGTGGTTAACCAGGGCAGCTTGGGCCACATTAGTAAGAGTTTCATGGTAAGAATTTATGTTAGGTACCAATATCTCTTGTTTACATGAACCAATTTTACCTCCAGGTAAGAGAAAACTAATAAGGACAATGATTTTTTACTGGGCTGCTGTCTTTTATCCAGGAGCCTAAATGCACTTTCAGTGCATTTAGAAACTGTAGAAACAAGGAAACAAGAAACCAAATGTTTGTACATATGGCTCATAATTTCTAACCTGTCAAATGGTTTTGTCCTCCTGGTAGGACTCTTTTATTGTTTTTTAACCTACTCCCAAAACCTGTTATAACAGCCTGAACAGCCACAGGTGACAGCAAGTTACCTGGTCCTTTTATCCTTTCATATTGTGAAGTTTTTAAGCTTGATCTCAGAAGCAAAAAATATTAATCAATGAATCATAATAAAATCTGAGTTTTTATTCCCAAAGCAGAGAGGTAAGTCATAGACACAGTAAAAAGCATTTCTCCTGCTGGACTTAAGTCACGAGAAGCACAAAGCAACAACCATCCAGGTGATTCACCATCCTGCTGATACAGTTTGCTGGGTGATCAGTTCAAGCATTTCTTCTCCAGCATTTCAAGACACCATGCTCAGCACTTGATGATGTGCATGGATGCCACTTCTATGTCAGGGAAGAATCTTTATGCACAGTCCTTGCAGAGTTGAGGAAAACTCTATGTTTAATCTCACAGAAGTGATTTGGCTTAGCCTTCAAATGGGAGAAGTTCTACAGCTGATGATCCTTGTGGTACTTGTAGTTGTGCCACACAGAAGAAGGGTAAGTCAAGAAGATGGGCTCTTAGAGAAAACAGGCAATTTCAATGTTCTTTTGATTTTTTAGAAATCAAAATGCACATTTTCAGTGTAAAAAAAAAAAAAAGCACAGAAAAGCAAAATATGATTTCATTTTCACTGTTGTCACCTCTCAGGATGTATGGTTTTACAACTGAATAAAAATAGCTCACTGATTTTCCATTAGAAACAGGAAAACCTATTTCCATTATGATACAAAATATGGGGTTTTCCTCACATCTCAAAGAGATAACCAGTCTCATAGAACTGTGATTTTGGTTGGGCCAAGAAAAAATAAGCAGTGAGAAAAGTTCAGGACTTGTTAATCCCAGCTTCAGAAGATATGCCACTTTCTCCAGCCTCACTGGAGAGGTAGGCACTATTAATAAAGTTTCTCCTGTCTCTTGTTCCAGCACAGCAAGAAAATATTTGTTGGCTGTGCAGCATTTAACTCACACTGAGCTGAAGTAATGGCAGAGACCTGCCGCAGCTCTGGGCCTCCTGAAAGCAGCATGAGAAGTTTGCTGGCACTTTGTGTGCTAAAAATTCCAGCAAGAACAGCTTCAGGTTGAAACAAGCATGTAAGCCTTGCCAAAAAATGCCTGAGAAACAAACTGCCTTCTTCAGGCTGCTCCCAGCTTCTCTCTGGGAAGTCCTCAGTGACAGAATGGGCTCATTTTTTGTTTCTTTGTTGGTTTACAGAAGGGACAGTGAGCAAGAGATCACCAGCCTTCCAGCTCATTAGTTTTTGCTAATTCAGATACAGGGGTCATGTACCACACTGCTGTGGGGCTCATGTGCTCTCCTCCTCCTGTTTGGTTTGTATGCTTTGGGTTGCATATTAATTCCACATCATATCTGCAAATATCATAACCTTATGCATAACAGACTTCTTCCTTTGAGTCTAACTTTGATTATGCTGAAATATTTAAGGCCTTTTATTCTACTACAGAATCTGAAATATTTAATCCAAATTCAGTGACCTGTAAAATAAATATACTCTAATTTTATGTCTAATTTTTTTCAAACCTTTTTTTAATGAATACAGCTTGGGAGATGCTGTTAAATGTCAAATAATAACTAAGACTAGAAGGAACACCATGAAACCTTCTGCAAACACAGGAACTGAACCTGCCACCTCTTCTGGTGAATGGTCTGGAGCACAAGTCCTATGAGGAATAGCTGAGGGAGCTGAGGCTTTTTAGTCTTGAGAAAATGAGGCTGAGGGGAGACCTCATCACTCTCTACAACTACCTGCAAGGCAGTTGCAGAGATACTGGGGCTGGTCTCTTCTCTAGGGTGACAAATGATAGGACAGGAGGATTAAAATTGCACCAGGAGAGATTTAGTTTAGATATCAGGAAGAATTTCTGTACTGAAAGGGTTGTCAAGCACTGGAACAGGCTGCCCAGGGAAGTGGTGGAGTCACCACCCCTGGAGGTATGTAAAAGGCATATAGATGAAGTTCTTAAGGACATGATCTAGAGGGGGACTAGTCAGGGTTAGGCTGTGGTTGGACTCTATGATCTTGAGGGTCTCTTCCAACCCAGGTGATTCTATGATTCTCTGGAAGGTGAGGGTTGCAGAACTTGCCTTATGACCTTCTGGAGAGAGAGAGAGAGACTGTACTCCTGCATTGAATAAGGGCTGAGATACAAGTAACCATTAAAACAACATTTCTTTATTAAATCCAAACATTACATACACTGCAAATCATACCCTGCATTTGTCCTTACATTTGGGTGGAAGTTGCATTTTCCAATGAATTTGAGTATTTCTATCCATTTACCTTTTTTATGACTAACTCATTAATCTATCAAACGGAAGCTGTGGCCAAGAATATTTCCATTAGCATCTACCCCAGCAGCCAAACTTTAATGTGCATATTAGGAAAATGGACAGCTTCTGCATCATTCTCTCTTGCATATCAGTACACCAGCCTGGATAACCTTGAAAGATTATCCTTTCACTTAAAGGAAAGGGGTAGCATTGGGCTACCTGGGAAATCATTATTAATATAGATTTTTTTTTTCCTTTACTTTGTAATTCATTTTTTTTTAACTGGACATCACAGAGCAAACTCATCCCCAGTTGAAACTGATTTAATTGGTATAATGTCAAGGATAAGTTTCCCCCCTGCTGATAACATTTATACTGTAAACAATGTCTTGCTTTCAGTTCAGCACCAGCCTGACACTGGATGCTAAAAACATCTTAGGAAGCGTGGCATTTCCTTTGGGCTGTGCTGCCTCTAGTTTTTTTTACTGAAAACAATTTGAGAGGTGCTTCAATATGGGAGCCACTTCAAATTTACAAGCAAAAAATTAATTCCATGCTTTGTTCTGGAGAACTCAGTCAATTCTGCCCATATTGTTTAAACCACCCTACCAGGCAGAGACCTGCTGCCCTGGTGAGATGTGGTCTCCCCTGCTGTCAGTAGTGAGTGGCTTGTCCAAGATCCT
The DNA here is from genome assembly GCF_964237585.1 of Gallinula chloropus. NCBI lineage: Eukaryota > Metazoa > Chordata > Aves > Gruiformes > Rallidae > Gallinula > Gallinula chloropus. Next base: position 5,897,910 of record NC_140092.1, on the reverse strand, counting down.
GAGTTTTCTTTCTAAAACTTGACAATGACTTCAGGCCAAACTGAGATTTTAATTGTGGCCTCTGTGGTGGGGCTCTGAAGTTAGAGCTGGAAATGAGACCTTTACATGACTGACCTTTGCATGGATCAAACCTCACCAGCAGCTGCAATTTGGAAAAAAAAACCAAACCCAAAACCTTTTAATTTGCTACTCCATTAGTGGTGGCAATAATAGTGATGCAGATATGCACCTCAGCACTAGGAAATCTGGCTCTGTAAAAACCCAGTGAGAAGTCTGTGGTTATAACAAAGCTCCTTAAAGGCATAAGACCAATTCACATCTGCTGGGAATCTAAGGCACCGCCTTCACCTGTGAAAGACCAGACCTCTGGGAAGGAGAATGCCTATCAGAGGATCTAAATGGTAAGTAGCAATGTCTCTGCATCTAACAGACCCATCTTTGCCTGTGTGTCAGTTTATCTGCCTCTTTCAGGTAAGCTCTGATGGTGGTAAACAACAGTGCAATTTATACATCCAAAGTCAGTTTGCCTTTCATGTGAACTTATGAGTAGCCTTGACTTGATGTGATAAAAAAACAACCTTTATGCCTGTGCTGAGGGGAAGCCCTTTGTAACCCCAAATCCTTTTGCTACCTTCTCTGATTTTCCTTCTGCTGACCCTCCCCTTCCTCCAGCCTTGACATGTCTCACTGCTGCCTTGGAGCCCCTGCCAAGCCCAGCCCGGGGGAAGCTGTGGTTGGACTTGCCTGGCAAGGCAACTTGATCATCGGGTGCGAGGAGGTGAACACCAGGGGAACACTGCCATCACGCGGGAGAAGGGGCTTCTCAACCCCAAAGTTGTGCTGTTCTTCATGCCAAGTGAGGGCCTGACCTGTCTCCAGACCAGTCAGAAAATGGGTATGTGCTTACAATGGATCAGCTTTGTTCCCAGCACCTAACCCCCCCCCAGGTATCTCTGTGCTATAAACCAGACAAATGTGAATTAAGAGAGGTCATCCAATACACTGTCAGCATGCAGGATTTGAAGAGACTACTGTCTGCTGCTTTTAGCATTAGGATAATAGAGAGGGGGGAAATTACCAAGGGAAAGGATGAAGGGGAAAAAAAAATCATGGAAGAGCTGTCAATCTCGACATCTTCAATGAGCACTAGCATCTCACTAGTTTAATTACTGCAAAGTGTCTGCCACTGTGATGTTTATGGTAACTGACTGTTTTTCAATATGAGAATGACATACTTTATTTTTCTTGGCAGCTTGATATTGTAAGTACTGCTCTCCGTTAATTAAATAGCTCAAAAGCAGTAAAGAGAGCACTGGAGGAACTGACTGGGGATAGAGACAGAGCTTTCAAACTCTGCCTTATGGAAGGATGAATTCTGGAAAGGTTGCTTGTAGGCAGAGCAATTAAATTCCCCATGGCAGAGGTGGGGAGTCTGGAAGTCTGGAAAAATAAGTACAAGGGGTGATTTCCCCTGGGTGCACCTCAGGGCTATATATATTGGTATATACGAGGAATATCCTGTTCCTCATCACACCAGTCCTTCACCTTTGGCAGCAATGAGAAGGGTTTAAGGGCAGGTGTATTTGTGGTTTTGGTTTATAGCTCCTGAAGTATTTTATGTGAGGTAGGAATTGGTGCTCTAGGACAACACTAAGTCTTATCACCCTTCCAGGAAGGGCCAAGTCAAGAGGTGGCAGCTATAAACCAGGGAAGTTTATCTACATAAGCAGATTTTTCTGCTGGCTGGATTTCAGCTTTCCTAGGTGAAAAAACCAAGCTGCTTAAGCAGATGGTGTTTTCAGCAACACTCTGCAAGTGGGATGCAGCCTCTAGAAGAGCAGAAGTCTCACCTGGACTGCATTTTGACAGAGGGTCATAGCTGCTTTGCAGTTTAACCTTACAAATGAGGGCCATGTCTTCAACAGATATAGAAGCAGCAAATTTAAGCTGGCATCTTACCACTTGATTATAAGCTATATTTTTAGTACTGTTTATTTTTAGTATTAAACTTGGAAAAACAAATCTTTAAGAATGACCTTCAGAAAAGTACACTGTAGCAGGGAAACACTCAATGGTTAAATGCAGCCGAACGTTTTTCCAACCTCCCCATAACATGCACGTGCAGAACACTGGCTTTTTTTATAGAACTGAACCTGCTGGGATGTGGGAGAAATGCAGTAAGTCAGGAGAAGTCCCTGCTTCAGGGGTGGCAGGTGTCAGCAGGATGCAGACAAGCGAACAGACCAGCTAATACTTTATCGTGGCGTCATCTCCTGGGAAGACACAGGCTGCCTCTTTAGAGTCTGTTTTTAGCCTTGCACACTAGAGGGAGATCTGACCATAGATGGAAAAAGGATGTCTTCCTCCTATCCCTATGGATAAGCAAAGTGATACTTCCCCACGGTGCCCTGAGGGGTTAAACACTTCTCAAGTTATCACCATCCCTTAGCACAGTGAAGGATAACACCTCTGAGCACGGCTGTTTCCACTGACATCTCTGCAGATGTCACAAATGAACTGAAGCTGGGAGAAGAGGGAAGGAACAGGACTCCCCCTCTCAGCAACAAACTCTTAGGTTGGCTCATCCAAACATAAAACAAGCAGCTGGCTCTGCTTGACTAAAGAGCTCTATAAAATTGCAGTAGAAAACAAAGTTTAACAGTATTTCATCAACAAACACTTCTGATTAATGTGTAGCAGGCCAGTGCAGACAGAGTCATAGTCTCTCTGGTATCTGGGATGAAAAATAAAGGAGATTTTTCACTGCAAGGAGATTTTAACATATGATAGTGGTGTACTCATGAGTCATGTAGTACGTGTAGGCTAACCCAAATGTGAAAAATTACTTGGAATGCTACAGAATCTTGCAATAAGAACCATTAGATATCTTACCACTCTTAAATAAATGTTAGAAGTTTGAGATATGACAAGTATATAGTAATTTTATAATTCTATATGACTATAAGTCAGTGTAGACAACAGACAAATGAGTAAACATATGGCTGCTAAAGTGAAAGATAAATTCAGATCTCAACAGCATTTCTGTACCTCAGAAGTATATTGACATTGGCCATGGAGAAAATACATCTCCTCCTTAAATTCACAGGACACTCACAGACTTTGGGTCACTGTTCTCATCGGGGTTAGTGACTGGAAGGGTAGATTTTCTGCACAGAACTGAGTGTGAGCTTTGTACAGAGCTGGATGGCCTTTCATGGTGTAGCACTGATGTTTATACTCCAGAACTGCAGAAATAAATATGTTGGTGATTCATTATCTCAAGAACAAACAAATGATAGTTATCTACTGCCATATCAACTTGTCTCTTGATAAAGAGAAAATTCTTTCTTTCCAATGAATTTCCTCTAGGAAGAGATGGCAATAAACCCTGAATGGAACTCTACCTTATAGCCCAAAATAGTTACAGAAACTTGCCTTAAAGAGCATGAGGACTCACTTGGAGGACAAACTACAGAAGTAGTAGCTCTAACTCTATGCCCTAAAGTGCTAACAACTACCCATTTGTGCTACTAATGTTTTATTCCAGTTCCCCATTAAAGCTCAGTCAAGCATATTTCAGTGAAAGTGTATGTCTGAGTAAGATTCAAACAACTGTTAATGTTTATAATGATTATATCTTAGTTACCAAGAAATTACAAGAATGGGCAAAGTCACTCATATGCAAGTAAGGGAAAAAGAACTGTAAAAGATGATCTTGTTATAATATTGAAGGGCAGAAGGAAAGAAAACCAGAACTCTGCATGTTTCCTATATCAAAGGCTAACACAGAAGAGGTATTAAAGTCAGTACATTAGCATACAAAACAAGGAGGGGAATCCTATGAATGAAGACTGAAGCATTGTAACAAATGGGAATTTCAATAAGCAGCTTCAGACTTGGGGATTTTAATAAGCAGCATGTTATTATGATACAGTGCCCATCTTAGTAGTGAGAGACAAACAACACCGTTGCCATTACAGATAAGAAGTTTCTGCATCACTTGTTTGTCCTGGTTATACAGTGGACCTCCTGCACATCTAAAAGCATTTTCAAAGAAAAAGAGGTATATGAGGACTCTTCTGGAGAACATCTAGTCCAATGCCTTAGCCCAGAGCTGGATCTCCCACGGTATGTTGCTCTAGGCCATGTCCAGTTGGCTTTTGAGTATCTCCAGGGATGGAGCCTCCACAAGCTCCCTACGTGACTTGTTCTACTCTGATCGTTGTTAACTCATAAAGAAGGCCTTTTCTTCTTGCATTTAAATGGAAATTCCTGTGTTTTAATTAGTGCCCATTGCCTCTGGTCCTGCAATTGGATATCACTGTGAAAAGCCTGGCTCTCTCTTCATTATTCCCCCCCCCCATCAGATATTTATAGAATTGAATCAAATCAAATAGAATAAAATCTAGTCCAACTGCCTGAACACTTTAGGGCATTAAGGGCCACCTCTCTCAGAATCCTGTTCCTAGACCTTGACCACCTTCTCAGCAAAGAAATGCTTCCTAACATCCTGTCCAAACCTCCCCAGGTGCAGCTTTGAACTATTCTCATTTACACACACTGATAAGGCCCCCGAGCCTTCTCTTCTCCAGGCTGGACAGTCCCAGCTCTCTCAGTATGTCAGACACTTCAGCCCCTTAATCATCTTTGTGGCCCCTCACTCCAAGCATCTTCACGACTCCCTTATAATGGGGAGCCCAGCACCAGATCCAGCACTCCAGATGTATCCTACCAGTGTTGACTAGAGGGGAAGGATCACCTTTCTTGGTCTGCTGCCAACACTCCTTGTGCAGCCCAAGACATGACTGGCCCTTTCTGTAAAGGCTTATTGGTGGCTCATGTTCAGCTTGCCCACCAAGACATTCCATGTCCTTTTCTGCAGGCAGATAGTGCAAATAAAGTCACTTGTTTGCTCTGGAACCAAGAGACATCATGTAAAAATTCTGGGCTTTTTTTCTAGAATATGTGTTTTTAGAAATTGAAAAAGCTAAATCCTTTGCAGTTTGATGTATATTAAATTGAGAAGCTTTAGAAGTCTGCAATGCACCCTAACAGGGGTACTATTGCATCATGATTAGGTAGTAACACCATAGTCTTCATAAGACTGTGCTTCAGTAAATGTTTTTCTGATGTAAGGGATGTTTTCTTCATGAAAACACAAATCTCACCTAAGTTTGAACATAATGTAACAGTTCTATAAAACAAAGCTAAGATTTTTTTTGTGATGCTGTATCAAATCATGGTTGCTGTTCAGTGCCATGCTTGATGTGAAAGTGTTAACAATCAGTGAACAAATACAAGGAAACTAAATTAAACATGTCTAGCAAAGCATGAAGGCAAAACGCAGAAGTAAGCACGCAACAAAGCCCAGATTTCTTTCTGGAGGAAATTATGCTGTGAGTGCAATAGTATCTCACATGAAATCGTGGCTCCATATGTTCTTGACAAAATGTATCTCCATCCCCACAGGCTGCTGGAAAGGAACAGCAAGATCGAGCGTATTCTTGATCATGCAATCAGGAGACAAACCTCTCCTGCATGTGCACCTGTTTTTACTAAATTTAAAGTAAGTACTGACTGTTACCATTTGGTATAACAGGAATTAGCCACTAACAACAAAAACATTAGTTGGTAGAGTTGTATTTAACGGGGAAATCGATGTTGTGTGTCCCCCCAATGTTCTACGCTTTGCATCCTCATCACCAGGTTTTTGTACTGCTTAGTCAGGCACCGTAGCCCTGCTGGGCTTGGAGAGTCACATACGTCACTGAAGCGGCTTCCTCTCTGCATCCTTGGTGCTCTCTCACTGCCAAATGTTAGACAACAACTGACTTGACTTCAGACATTTCTAAGATCCTTGCAAGCTTGGCTTATTTAGCTTGGGTCAATCAGAGACTGAGAAGTGACTGCAGAGCTGAAGTGACAGTACTCATTATCTGGGGATAAAAGAATCTCTTGAGCTGCAAATGTAAGATGAGGTTATTTCTGGACTGAAAAAGCAGCACTGTTTGTGTTTTGACTGCGGCTTCCTTCCCCAGGCTACAAAGTGCTGATTGTTTCTTACCTTACCCTGTCAATGCAAAATATGGTAAGCCTTGCATCAACAGGTTTCTTGCTGCCTCTGTTACTGCCTGTTCGCCCCCAGCAGCCACCAAAGCGCATCATTAACCACATCCCCCAAGTGATGGGTAAGTTATCAGATCACCAGAGGTCTTGACCCGCATTGTTCTTCTGAATGATCTGCACCGCCCTGGCCTTGCACAAGCCCGGTGCTGGTGAGCATGTGGCTCTGTGCACACATCACACTTGTGTCCTCTGATCATAGCAGGGGTAAATTCTTGGAAACCTAAATTTCCATTGCCCTGGACCTGGAGTTAGAGACTTGCCAGTTTCGTCAGCCACGAGGGGGAGTCTGTGGGAAAGAGGAGACAAGTCCTAACTGGAGGTCAAACCCTCCCAACTGCCTTTCACTTTTTCTCAGACAAAGCTACTGTACAACCAGCCATCCTGGATGATGAGTTTGGGACTTTTTTTGCAAGACTTGTGAAAGCAGAACTTGAAGCTTCTGTTAATGTTGGCTGGGGGAGGAGGGGGGGAGGAGGTAAGACTAGGGAGCTGCAACAAACTGTTGCTATAGCTGTGTCTTCTGGCAGCAGACAGTATTTTCCAGGGAAGCCAAAAAGAAATACTACTCTCTAATATGTGTGTCTAGGGACATGCTCAGGGAATTAAGCTCCTAAAGCCTGCTGATATACCCTCTGCACTCTTTTTCCTAAAAGTGGGACTAATATTGAAAATACATGATTTGAAGCATTTGTTATTCCTTGCTTGTTTCTCCTCAATTTTATCACGACAACATCTCTACACAGGAAACTGTGTATGTGTAAATGATAAGAAACATCCAGCCAGCAGTAGAAATGAAACCACAGATTATATTGCAGGCAGGCAGCTAAACAAAATTATTGCAAGCAGGTGCTGCATACAGTACCTAGGAACTGTTCTGTAGTGAGCAAGCTTGATACAGAGCCTCAGCTTGTTGATGATTTTGTGGCAGGATAAAATCTGATTGCATGTGGCACTTAGAAAACCACTGCAGACAGCAACAGTGGCCTTGCTGGACTTGGGCTCAGCCCACAGTTTATATCAGAGAAGACTGGAGTGTGCTGACTGTGTAGGTGCCTGGGGCTCCAGTAAGATGAAGGAGAACACAGGGAGGTATCTGCTAGGGTTAAAGCAGCTGTGATGGTGAAGGCATATGTTAGCACATCTGTAGCCTTCTCACATGATTTATAGCACGCAGTTGCTAAAGCAGAGATAAGAGATAAATGGGGGCTACAGACTTGTGGCCCTTGTTATATCCATCTGTGATACCTAGAAACATTATAAAGTCAATATTCATATGTCAACAATCCCCCTTTTTCCAAACCTGCCAGCTATTCCAGTGTGAAATATGGCACTCCAAAATGCAGTAGTCATGCTCCCTAACTGCTCACTAGCTAGATTGCTATTTGCAAGGAAAAAAAAAAGGAAAATATTGTCAAAGATGAGACTTGGTGGCTCTGATGTAAAAAAGTAGAAGCATGAGGAAATGCCCGTGATTTTACTAAAATCAGAGCTTTTTAAACAAATGCACATGTTGGTGTAAGATTAAAAGGGTAAGAACAGACTATGGGCAAATTGATGAGGAAATGAGATTTCCAACCAGCACAGCAGGTTCTCATGGTGGGATCAGTGGCAGAAAAAACTCCTAACGGACTGTAGGACACAGCCTGCTCAGCCTGCAGTTCCCTGTTCCTACTCCTTTGCTTTGATTAAGTGCAACAAAGATCTCACACTAGGTAAGATCCAAGACCTCCATCGATGATGAAAGAGCGTGGGATGAAAGAGCACGGGGCTCTCTGATGTGTCCTAAAGGCACCCACTTCATTATCAGAAAGTGCCAGCGACAGAAGTGGTCGGTTACAGGACAAACGGCACCGAGCTCAGCAGGATCAGAGACGAGGAATCTCAGGTTGGATTCCCAGAAAAAACACCAACGTTTAATTCTCTGTCCAGGAACTTCCTGGACATTTTAGGAGTATGTAAGTGAACATGTTTTCCCTTTTCCAGTGTGGTCTGCATTGGATAAATGTCACACTGGTTTTTGGATGAAATAATCCAGAACAGTGTCCTGCTACACAAAATCAATTAATCTGCAGGAAAGTGAAACTATTAGATTAAGAGTAGCACAAAATACTATGCCTTGTAAAAAACAACCTTTTTAGAAACTTTTTGATCATGGGTTTGTGAATTTTTAGACAGCCACCTTGAAAGAATTGCTTTAAAAAATATTCCCGGGCCAGATTCAGACTGTGTTGTGAATTAAAACATACATGAAATGAAATTGGCTGGACACCTAGCCACTTGAAAGTAATTTTCACACCTTTTGCACCCTAATTTGAACAAAACAAGTGTAAGTAATGAGGACTTTTAGGCTTCAACATAATTTCAGATTTAAGTATTGGGTATATACCTAACAAATTAGCATGTTCTTTCAGAAGCATGTACATGATTTTGTGAAAGTTCTGGGAGCCTGTTTCCTTTCAAAGGCTGCAAATCAGCTTTTACCTACAGCTCTGGACAACCGAGGCCTGGAGAAGTCTAAGTGCAAGCAAGTACAGCTTCAGTCTCACCAGATCAGTGTTGTGAAAAGGTGAGGTGGCAATCATCTTTTTGAGGGACAGTTCTGTCACCTGGCCAAGGTGTGGGGCAGCCCCGTGGCCCTCAGCCCAGGGTGGTGGAGATGTTTGCCAGAGGCTTGCTGAGGACACAGAAGTGATTGATGGGTGCTTGCTGAGACACCCTGGCTGTCCCAGATCCTGTCCTGAGGAGCTGGGTGTCCCAATGCCTGTGGGGAGGGGGGAATGGCACACACTCTTTACACCTGCTTTTCACTGCAGGGCCAGGGGTCTGGAAATCAGTCTGAGCCCTAATATGCTATTGCTGACAGGAACCCAGGGATTCCTCTACTGCAGTAGGGGAGTGGTGGACTTGGGGTCTTACAGCACTACCTGCTGCAATGGGCTGTGCAGAGACCACCTCTGGGTGAAGGTTGTGCCTGGGACTGCCATGCTGGCACTGCGAACCCTCCGCACCCCTCCCTGCAAGCTGCCTATGCTCATCATAAAGTCTCGCTCGCATGCTAAAAGCACCAGTTTTGTCTAACCAAAAGACATTTCTCAATGCTTTTCCAACATCTGTGTCTGTCCTATAAACCTGTGCTGAGCCTCCTCCTTTTCCTCCCTCCACGTAGCTGTGGCTACATGAACCCATGCTACAGGATTTTTGTCAGATCAGCTTCACAGTGAACCGTCTTCACCTCCAGGTGCTTGAGCCTGCTAGCTTGTATATTAGCTGCCTTTAAGGAACTTGCAAGATGTAGTTATGATTGAGTTTTGGCCCTGCATCAGTATTATTTACACCGGTTCTACAGGAGTTTTCCCTAAAACCCCACGAGTTGGGCACTGGCAAGTGCAGTCTGAGCTTGTATGTTTTTGCTGCTGGACAGGGGCATTACAGCCCTGATTTCTTCCTGCCACAGACCTAGTGGATGCGGCTGGGGGCAGGTGAGATCCAGCTCTCTTCTGTTCTCTTTACACACCTGATGCACAAGCGGGACTGCTACTCACCTCAGCTCAGGGTACCGTGCCGTGACAAAGTCGTAGCATCTTCCCAGGATGACTTCTTGCAGGTTCTTAGTGGTCCCTCCGTCCTTCCACTTCATCATTGTGGAACTGGCCTCTTGCTTTCTGTGAGTCAGGACCGAAGCCAGCACGGCGGCGAGGACGAGGGCGACCAGCACGACCACGCTGCCCACCAGAAGGACGGTGCGTTGCCGCCTGCGGGCAGAGCCCTGCCGGAACGGCATCCTGCGGGGACCTGATGAAGAGCAGCGGCAACTGCTCCCCCAGCGCAAAGGGAAAACAGCTTTCTAGCGTGTCACTCTGCACCTCCCCCGTCCCGTCCCCCCCCCCACACACCCCTCCTCCCCGCCCGGCCCGGCTGCCCCCACCCCCGCCCGGCCCGGGCTCACCGTCCGCTCGGGCGGCGGCAGCCCGCGGCGGCGTCCCGGCCGGGGACGGGACGGGGTGGGCGGGTGGACGGGGCAGGCAGCCGCTTCCCACCGCCCCCTCCCCTTGCGGGCTGCCGCCGGTGCAGGCGGTTTATAGAGCCGAACAGCGGCTTTCCGGGGCTCGCCCCGCGAAGAAGGGAGCCCCGCTGCTGTTGGCCTTCTGATGCTCACTTTGCCAACACCTCCCCGAGTTTACACCTCGCGAAGGTATCGGCGAAAGCTCCCACAAGCCCATCTCAGGAATTTACTTTAAAAACTCCCGAAGCCTGTTTAAAGGCTGTTTTACCCTAAGCTACTTCGGCTTTAAATGACACGTGTTGAATCCCACGTTACCAGAGGCGAGCGTGAGCTTTGGAGTAGCCAGAAAATCACCACCCAATGGGAGCAGATAGGCTCGGATTGGTTGTCACGTTAATTTCTAAGGCTACTGTGTAAATTGCGGGTGTATGGGGTTGTGTGAAATCATCTAAGGAAGGATTAAGTGTACTCTAGAAGAGATAAGTTAGTTCCTTATTGTCCTGGAAGAGAGACGTTAGTTACTTATTGCCCTTCCAGATAGGGTGACTCTATTTTCTTAGTCAAAAGCCAACATAAAACAAGACTCCAATATCAAAATCCAAACAAAATAAGCTATGCAATGTCAGAAAAATGTTACCTGTACATTATTGATGGATTGTTAACAATTGCTATTTATAAGTTGTTAGTAACTGCTTACCAAGCATTTATCTTCACCTGGTTGACTGTGAGAAAGGCACTTGTGACACATCCCAGTTAGGATGAAACAGCTCTAAAAGACCTGAGAAATGCTGTGCTCAGACCAAAACCTCTGGTAAGCAATAGGTTAAGCAAATAATGAATGTTTATGATACTGTTCTCTGAGAAATGATGCAAAGTTTGGAAGGGTTTTACTCAGAACTGAAGATTTGCTTTTGGAGTGCCCTATTGGGCTGTCAAGCCCTGAAGTGGTCAGGCAGCTGGACCAGATGATCACTCCAGATCCTTTCCAACCAAAATAGTCTTTTCCTAGCAGTCTCATCTGGTCACAAGAGAGAGAACAGTGTTATCTCTTCATGACACTGCATGTGTCCCCTCTGTGATCCCCACTGCAGGTTCTGCCAAAGGCACAGGAAGCTCTGTGGGAGACAGTTTGGTAAGAATTAGTTCACATAATCTTTCAGTGGGTTTATGGTCTTCATTTGTTCCTTGTTTTTATCATTCTGTAAATATGAATGCAAAGTATTCATGGCTGAAATTTTATTATACACAAGAGACATTATTGAATTTACTTTATTGTTCCCTTAGTGGTTTTTTGAGTGTGTTTTTAGCTGGCTGCTCTTCGGTCTCATTAACTAAGCCCATTTCATGGCAAAAACCCTGCTAGTTATCCTGAGTGGTTTATGCAATAGAACTGCAATCTTTGGGCATTGAAGATGCTTGCCTTCAGTAAGTCAAAGAGCCACTTTTAAGAGTCAAACAATTGAATAGCCAATTAAAAATATTTAAAACTTAAATAAATAAGGTGAGTGTAGAATCAGTGGCTCTGGAAGGGGTCCTTGATGCCGATTATGTAACTGCATAAGGAATGTCCAAGACAAGTAAATGTTGAGCCTCATTTCAGCCAGCCTAATCAGGACGAGTAAACAGCAAGAGTTGAGTAAACAAGCAGAGTTGAGGAGGCAGAAAAAAAGCCAGTGAAAGGACATACTCCCCGTGGCTCAGAAGGTGGTGGTTTCTTCTCCAGTATGAATGTGAAAGTGAACTGACTCCTTGGAAATGTTCTGGCCCAAAAGTATTTCCACTAGAAGTGTCCCTGAAAGGGATGTTGGGAGGGGAGCACAGAAGGCTGAAGGGAGGTGAAAAGCTGTATGTTTTACAAGGGTCTTGCACCCCTTAGGTCTGTAGAGCAAGCTGGATTGCACTTCTTTCCTAAGCAGTTTTCCCAAGCAGATGAGCTTAAGCTGACTGACTTTATTCTATAGGAATTCAGCACGCTGAACAGAGCCCTAAGGAAACACAAATTTAGGATTTACAGAGATTGCAGAGAAGCCTCATGGATCTTTATCCTTCTTCAACTGTTTTTTCTAGAGGTTATTTTTGCCTTCTGTAAAGAAAATGGCTGTTTTTAATAACACCATATCTCATAAACTGATAACCAGCTTCTGGAGCCCTCTGAGCACCATGAATTCCCAACAGAGCAAATCTAAACTAACCCGGATCTAAACTATTCCGGGTCTTATCAAGGTGTGTGCACTCTTCCACCAACGTTTACACTACATCTTTGTGATTAGAAAGTGGTGTGATATATCAGAAGATAGATAGAAACACTTCAGGCACATAATTGCTAGCCTCTGCTTTGCTGCCACGTATTTTAGCATGGGACTTCTGTAACAATGGACCTATATTATGTATAATTTATACATAAATTTATAATATGTATAATTTATCAGCCTGTTTACGTACTGGTAGGAGTATTGTAGGAGAAAAGCAGCTAGGTCCCACTCCTGCAGCTAGGAGCACGTCCTGCAGATGGTATTTTTGAGGCAGGAAGGGATAACAAACCACCCCCCAGCCATTTCCAAGGTCTGGTCCCTCAAAAGTTTGAGTTATCCTTTACTATTGTATTATCCATCAAATGTAGATAGTTCTGGCACCCAAAACATGGCTGGGGACACAAAAATCCTTCAGGGCAGAAATTGCTGGTAAAATGGGGTGTGTAGCAGGTGGGACTGAACCCGTCCAAAACAGCAGTGACCAGCAAACGTAAGTAAGAAAGCTTATGTTGTGCACCTTTTCAGTGCTTCTAGGAAACTCTAGAAATGTTTCCTCCTCAGTGAGTAAGAAGTTTGTTAGGAATATGTTCTGATTGTGTGGTTTGCCTGTGTTTTGGTCATTCCTCATGAGCCTCTTCGATTTCTCACCCTGGTCTGCTGCGAGGCCAGTGGAAATGCAAACCAAAACCCCTGCCTGCAATAGAAGTGACCTCAGTTACACTAGCAGTGAATTTTTCTGTGTGATAGGAAAAAAAGCTGCTTCAAACAGGCAGTTCTAATGTAATGCAATGGATTACAATGATACTACTCCCAGTCCTGTAGACACCTGTGATTACTGGCTGTCACTTCATAGCAGAAATTACAAATTAGAGAATTTGAACTGAAAAGAGCAGAAGCTGTTATAATAATTAAAAAAAAAACCATGTCTTTCCTGACTTTTGTTGGAATAGCAATGATTCTTGTCTTCTTATTACTTCCAAATTTCACAGGTGTGGTGGTTTGACCCTGGCTGGAGGCCACGGGAGACAGTCCTTCATGAACTTCTCCAATGTAAGTCCTTTCCCATGGGGCTTCAGCTCTTCAGCACCTACTGCTGAAAATGCATTCCTAACTTGGTGTCTGGTCATCTTGTTCAGCTCTCCTTTCTCTGGATTACTCTGCCCGCAACATCCTCAAGAGCAGCGCTCTGCGATGAGCACACAAGCGCTTCTGGGATATGGGGCAGTTGTTTAGCCTGTAAGTTGCTCTGTTTTCCTGCTGGCAGTGCCCACTGCACCTACCCTAGAGCACTGGCATCCATGCACTGGCAGAGAATGGTGCCTTAACTCTGAGCCTGAGCTGGTGTCTATCTAAAGGAAATGAAAAACATCCCCTTCGTGTCTTCCACAGGCCATTCCCACTGCTGGGAACACAGACCGTGCTATGCTCCTCTTTACCAGATGAGCTGTCTGGAGATGGTCTGAGCTCCAGCATTCCCTTCCCAACCCCAGATCTTTTTTTTCCTCAGTTGATTGCTGTTAATCTAGTTGTCTTCTTCAGAATGGTGGTATTGTCTTGCTCATTTTGATGTTATTTGACACAATTTTCTACTCTGATTGCCTTCTCCTGTGAACTCTTTAAGGTTACTTCTGATGATGGAATGCTTCATTATTTGTTAAAGTCTGAGTATAAGGTATCAGGGAGGGTTAATCTCAGAACAGGCCAGTGTGGCTTCCATTCACAGAGATAACATGAACATCAGTTCTGCAGGCCAGTCCATTAGATTTTGGTTAAAACTGGCTAATTAATTCACAAGTTTTTGGCTGACAGGTGGAGAACAGGCAAACCAAGTGATTGCACAGGACTCCTTTCATTTGTAAATGAAATAATAATAATAATTTATCTTGGGCTGAAGATAAATTGTTTTCCCACTTCATAGGGTGCAAATGCAACAGCAATGATGCAGAGTTCTGTGTTGGGGTAAATACTTGACATGGCTTATTGCAGATGCAACAACATAAAATCCAGCTGATTAAGGAAGTAATTGGCTTTCAGACCTCTGTCAGCTACTTGGATATTGCAATATTTTGTCTTTTTTTTTTTTAGCATTCTTCTGCTTCTTCTCAGTTCTTTGAAAGGGTGTTGTGTGCTGTTGTCTGGCTGCCTCATTGCATACAGAAGCTGTCTGAAAGTTCATAAGCCTTTCCTGGTTTCCCTCTGTAGCTTGTATATACAGCACAGGGCGCTGCTGCCCGATGCCAAACTGAGTGGTCAGTGCAGAGGTGGATTGTGCTTCCTCTGAGGAACTAAAGCTGAGGGCTTGGTGCATTTGGCTTATAACTTGGGTCTATTCCAATAAATCACTGGCTCCTTCAAATGGTGATGTAGTTTGTACCTGACCTACATCTAAGTAGTTCACTGAACAGTTTACATCACTAATGTAGACGTAAGACTGACCGCTGAGTTTTAAGATGCATGTATCTGCATTTTCACCCTTTTATTTTAGACACCTGCAGCTTTTCATACCTGTAAGATTTCAGTCCTGAAAACTTTGTCTAATTATCCTGAAAAATGGTAGAGAAATTAGTTGTGCAGCCACCCTCAAAAGTAAAAATTCTCTGTGTGTGCTTGTGTGTGTGTGTGTTGATTCATTGCTACCCAATGTTGTGTGAGGAGGTGCCTCTGAAGTAATTTATTGGAAAAATCAGTAGTGTCTTAATGGCTACTTGCCTCTGAGTCACTCATGGACACTTACGAACTTGTCAATACACCTATGTTTAAGCACCTAGGACTTTTCAGACCAAATGGAAACACTGTTAGGTCTTAGGCATCATTATATTTAAGAATTATAGGATAGAAAGTGGTGTGAAATTGCTTTCTCAAGACCAGATACCTATATTCCCTATAAAAGTGACTTTGTGTTCTGTGAGTGTTCTGGATATGGCCACTTCAATCTTACTGTTGCTGTCAGTAACAATATCATGCTCAGGTTGCCCTTCCCTAGGAAGAAGGAGAGGTATGCAGAGGAGCAGTTGCCATGAGCTGCTTCTGTACATGTTGTCACTTGGGTAGGAGACATACCACGTCCCATCACTGTTATTGCTGCATCCAGCTGTGAATGAATGCACATTGCCCCACACTGGTGATGTGTTTTGGGGTTAACCCTCCCCCTTACAGCTTGTAGGATTGAAACTCCAAAGTCATCTGCGCTGCTTCGAACACAGGCCCTCCTCTGAGAGGTGCAGGCCAGAGCAGGCCCACCAGCCCACAAGGCAGCAAGCTGCTGGACCCAGAGTACAAAATATACCTGTAAAATGGCAACCACAAGCCAGTATTTGTAGTTTTCCCACTAAAAAAAAGCTGGGCTTTCTGTCTCTTTTATCTGTATCACTTGCAAGCAGCCTGTTTTTCCATGTGGAAGTTATTCATTTTGTTTCATGTGCTACTGAGGGGTTTAGTTGGGGAAATGAGAGTGCTGGATCAGCTGTGCTGACAGGCGCATCGCCCGTATCCTCTCAATAACGCATTCTGCTCTCTTGACCGGAATGTACTGGGTTTTTCCTATGTGTTCTCACACATGGGGAAAGTGTGGGAGGACCAAATGTCACCACTGTGCCTCGTAGCTTTGTTGGTGACCTTTTTACCCTACATGCACTCTTGGGTATGTGTGGTCTGTTTGCTTCTCATCTGAAGATTTGTGCAGGAAGTTGAGGCCATGAGGAAAGAAAAGAAAACAACAATGCAGAATGCTTTTTGTGTAAATGCTGTGAAGAAGCATGTTTACAAAGGGCTTAATGTTGCACTGCATCCTGAGGCTGATGCACCAGTTTTGAACTAGTGAGTCAGAGAAGAACCAGCACAGCAGCACACAACAAAGTGACATCTAAAATGAGGCGTCTTCAGCCAAGGCAAAACCTTCCTCTCTACTCACAGAGGCTCATGCCAGGCATTTCACCCTCCCCCATCCCTTTTGCCTCTTGTTTCTCGAGTACAATACTTGTGCACCACTGCAGGGCAGGGCGGAGTACATCAAGGCTATCAGCACAAAGCTATTTCATTCCACTGGATAGTCTGGTCTGCAACAGATCAGTCCTTGACCTAGGACAGTTCAGTCCAATGCTCTGGTGCTGGGTACCAGCACTGCCTGGGTTGTCTTTCAGTGATGTGGCACAGCAGGGGAGTGATGCTTCACTGTGCTTTGCTAGGGAAGTATTGATGTCACAGTTCTGTAAAACCCAGGGATTCAGTGACCCATTTCTAGATGTTCATCAGCAGGATGGGCAAAGTTATGATCAGAACAAGTAGTCAGAAATTACTGCTTTGGAAATGTTGAAAAATGGCCTTCTGAAAGAAAACAAGATACAAAACTATAGATGCAGTGTGACAGAAACCCTGGTGACTGAATTTTCCGTTTTCCAAGAGAGTTGGTAGGTGTGACCCCAGGGGACACAACATCAAAAGAGCCCTAGACTGCAAGTTGATTCAAAGACAATATCCTCAAAGCACGGGGTTGGTCTGTCCTGATGGGTGGAAAGTCAGAGGTGTGACAGGAGGCCAGTGTGCCCACACAGGGAACTCCTGACCAAGCTTAAAATCATGGAAAAAATTATGGGGGAAAAGTGGGAAGCAGGGATGGACTGGGAGGAATGTAGAAGCATTGCCCAGACTGTTATGTGATAAAGCTCATCTGTATGCCAACAAAGGAGCTCAGAGAGACAATAGCAGGATGGGGAAAGAGAGTAATACCCTGCCCAGCTCCTCCCAGCCCTACCACAGAGGCCATCTCCACATCTGCTGAGGCTCATCTGCACAAGCCCAGAGGACCACAGGGGCACAAAGGCAGGCAGGAACCCAAACTAAGGACTCCTAAGGGCTTTTGGGAGAAAATTACTACCCATGGTAGAGAAAGATTGAGTTATGGACCATTTCAGCCCACTTGTTGAATACAAGTCCCTGTGTCCAGATGAGATGCATCTGAGGGTAGCAAGGACAAGTTGGCTTACATCTCTACTCTTGTCTTTGAAAGGTCCCTTCCAATCTACACAATTCTCTGAAGCTACAATTTTGTGATAACAATTTGCAGCAAGCAAACAAATCTCCATGCTTTCTAACGAATAACTAGTGGAACTGAAGAACTTCATCAGACAGATCTCCAAAGATATTAGGATTTAGGGAATTGAAGACAGATGGAAATCTAGTTAATCTTTCCTTGAAGACAATAGCTGAAATATTATGTAGAAGAACAAATCTCCAGGTAGCTTAAGGTTGACTGTGAATGCAACATGCTGTGGAATATTATTTCTGCTGCCTAAATTAGAAGTTTAAATGTCCTTGGTAAAACATCTTAGCCATCAGGTTTTAAAATAAACACACCCAGCATGACAGACTGTTAAAATTCTATGGACAGCTAAAGATGTTATAAAAATAAAGCTGTCTCTCCAGTTAAGCATTGGTGTTATGAAATAAGAGAGAGGACAGTATGACAGGCCCTTCTGGAAAGCAAGTGTGTAGTAATTGCCATTCTTGGGTTGCTCACAGTATAATTGAACATGGAACATGCCCTCTAGACAGCAGAAGAAACTATCTTTTCTGGATAAGTTTCTGGTTCCTCTTTTGGAAGCTTTGTTGCTGCAATATATGGAAATGCTCATGAAGAGTCGTGATGTTCAGGCATTTACAACAAGGTTTCTGACACCCATCCACCTGTCATTTCCAAGAGATTTTAAGAAAAGCTTCCACTAATTTTGAAAGAAAAAGATAAGTTTAAGGGAAGCTGTGGTAAAATTACAGTGTGGCTGTGTCAGCATTAATTCCCTTCCTCTCCTCCCAGTGATTTCTGCTAGGGATGTGGTGAAGCAGAAGCAGTTGTGGACCCTTTGGTTCCCTTGAGTCCTCAACACAACCTCTGTCTCACCCTATTCTGTCCTTCCAAATGTCCTTACTTTCAAATGGGAGATCACAACTGTTGATAAAGTGTCTTTTCCTATCATCAAACATTGTGCTTTAGTATGGAGGAGAAATCTTTTATCAGTAAGGGCTAAATTTTTCTCATCAGTAAATCAGCTTTCCAAACCTCCCTGATTGCCTGGATAGGTAAGGTTTCTTTGTCTTTGAATGGATGATTATTCCTGTTTGCCTGTTTTCCTGAGTTCTTCTTTCAGTGATGATTGTGAGATGTTTTGAAAGGCTTTTTTAGTTGTATATAAATTATTTCTTCTAAAAGCCTTTCTGCTGAGAGAACCACTTGCTCCAGCTTTCAGATGTAACTGATTTACAGCAGGCTGTGGAGATGGTGTGAGGGATGGGAGATTCCCAGGGCCCACAGCAGTTTAAATGCCTAAATCAGCGATGTGCTTTTTCCATTTTCTGCTGTAATGGCATGGGAACCACTAGATTTTAAGCTGCTTGTTTCTGGGGTGCAATTTATGGACGGTCAGATTATTTCAGTAGGATCAAGTATCCAGTGAGATACACTGACAAGAAAACAGACATACCCTGAGCTTGCTGAGAAGCTGTGACATCGATCATGCCGCTGGGACGTTTCAAACTGCACTGCAGTTCAGGCTGCCTGACAAAGTAAAGGCATTAGGATGGGATGTGCAGTTTAAAGCTCATGTCCAGGGAAAGGGTGTTTGGGAACAGCTATTCCTTAGTCCTTCTCCACACAGATGTGCACATTCCAGTTCTTTTCCCCTTGTCTGTCTGAATAGCACGTGCTTCTCCACTTGTTGCTGTGCGAGCTCACTTGGGGCCACTTGGGGCCAGGACAACACTGAGTGTGCTGTTCCATGTGAGATGGGGTAACAGGCACTGATGAATGGGTTTTTCTTTGTTTATTGCAAACAACGATCCCAAATGGTCCATAACATTCTCCTTCTTTGGACTAAGCTACTTCCTCCCATTTCTGTGCTTGTTTCCCTGGCTGAATCCTGTAAAGTGTCAGGCCATCTGCTCCTTTCCCTTCTCTTGGAGAGCCTGGCACTTGTACAGGTGCTTCCTAAGCTTTGCTGTTGCCTGAAGAATTTCCTGCTGCCACCAGTGCTGCTTTTTTGCATTTTGCAGCTTCCAGTTTCTTTCTCAGACAAAGTGGTGGGTTTGTAACCAAAAAAAAAGGAAGAAGCCATAGCTGGGTGCACCGATTTTCTCACAGAGCAAGGGAAAGTGCTGAGAGATCCCCTACGTACAAACTCTGCTGGTGGGAAAGGAGGCAGAGTGGGGACACAAGCTGTGGAGTAGCTCCAGAACAGTTTGAGGAAACAGGTTGTTCCTCCTTTTTTTTTTTTCTTTCCTTATGCCTACTTAAATATGCTGGAAAATTTTCCTAGACAATTTTTTAAAAAACCTTACCAAATATCACCACCCACATTCAAGGATTCAGTGTTTAAAGCACTGGTCTGCCAAGTGGGGGACCCACATTTAATGAATCATGCATTCAACCTGAATCAGGCTATGAAGGAAATACTTTTTTACTCAAGCCATGTTTAATTCAGACAAAACAGAACAGCTGCAGCAGAACAGCTTGCAAGAAAGCCAGAGTTACAAGAAAGCTATCACCTAGCTTTGGTGGGGATCTTACTGTGATTTCTGATGAGGCTGCTGTGCTTTTTTTTTGTGCCAAGCATTTTTCAAGGCTTGGTTTGAGTGCAGAGGAAAAGCCAATGCAGTAACCTCACATGCAATCGAGTGCTTGATTTCTGGCCAGTACCACTTACTATGCTGCTCACACATAACACCCAGCAGGCCCCCATCCCACTGAGGCAGCCAAGGCAAGGAACTGGATAGAGAAGTACACTCTGCAAGCACAGGAGTAAGTTGCAAAAAATCTCCTGAAAGAGCAATAAGGGGCTAGATCTGCCACTTGGAAAGGATCCATGTGATAGTTCAAAGGTCAAAAAAAACCCCAATAAACTTGGAAAACAAGATCTTTCCTGCTTTCCAGCTGTGTAAAACATGCTTTTGTATACATGCATATAAATATTTGTCCAGGATTTGATGCTGTGGCTTCCAAGTTTATTGGTTATTCTTACTGTCCTTCTTTTTGCATGATATCTAACACATATTTTGCTTGTCATCACTCCCTTTTCATATTATTTCAGCAGCTCTTTTTTATTTGATGACAGAAAATTCAGAGTGACAGTCTAAAGCATTCATTCTCCTTCATGGAAACACCAATGCTGGATTTTCTGTCACCTTTCATTAAAATGTGACATTTTATGAAATGCATTCAATGTGAATCAGGCTATGAGGGAAATACTTTTTTACTCAAGCCATGTTTAATTCATACAAGACTGAACAGCTGCAGCAGAAGAGTTTGCAGGAAAGTCAGAGCTACAAGAAAGCTATCACCTAGCTTTGGTGGGGATCTTACTGTGATTTCTGATAAGGCTGTTGTACTTTTAAAATGAAAGGTAAGAGTGAAGCTCGACACAAGGCAGCACGTTCCAGAGCTGGGATCTGAGATTGCAAGGTTTTGATTGAACACTTGTTTCTGTTGGTTTGCTTTTTCGCTCGCTGCTCTTCAAAATGGTATAAGGGTGACCTGGGAGCTTTTCCACACCTGTACCCTGGCTTAGCATGTCATAGAGAATACCTGCCATTTCCTTAGCACTGCTCTTTTGGCTTTATCTGTTTCAGATGGGGGAAAATAAAAAGCCCTCCTGCAGTTTGGTGATCCAGTGTTTGCCCAATTCTTAAAATACCACCCTAGTTTATGCCTGCAGTAGCTGACATTCCTTGTTAATTATTTATCCAAGCCCGTATTAGCATGTGATATCAAACTTTACCAGCTGTAATCACTAAGAGCTGCCCAGGAAAACACATGGTTTAAAAAAATACTGTTTCTCTCTTAATTGTTGTAACTGGTGGTATAACTCAAGTTACTCCAGATAACAACTCTGGAGCATCCATCCCCTCTGCCTGCAGTTTGGGAACTTGGCACACTTACTGCTTTCCGAGCGCAGAGGTATTCCTAGTCAAATGGTCACAAGTCAAGAACTAGTTTGTTTCAGTGCCTGTTACTTAAAGGCAAGGTGAATTACTAAATAGAATTTCCTTCTTTGTTTTCCTTTTATAAAACCTCCAACACCCTAATTTTCCACTCACTCGCTCTGCTAAAAATAAGAAGTAACTAATCTGACCTGAGATCAGGTTCACCTTTGGTGCAAGTCGCAGGAATGAGGGGAGAAGGTAGGCGAAGTGGGGCTGCTGGGCAGGGTGGATACTCTGGCAGAGTGTGAGGGTATGTTGTGCCATGCTCCCAGGCTCCAGTTTCCTGCGCTCCTCTCCTTGCCAGCCTGCACTTGTACTCTGCTGCTGTAGGAAGCGAAGGGGGCTCACCTTTGAGCTTGCCTTTTGCAATTCACAGGGAACTGTAGGAAATTAAATGCCTGCAGATTATAAATAAAATCTGAGAAATGATATTCTTCACCTCTGAAATAAAAAGGCTGGTAAATTTAGACTGGGCAGAAGCTGGAATTAGGAAAAACCTGAAAATCAGAAAATGCTTGTGAAGGGTTTCAGCCACCCTAACATTTGCCTGAATTACGATGTCGTGCCTCATACTGAGCTATTTTAAACCAAACTTCTCAGCCCTGCTAAAAGCACTTTACGCTCTCTGTTGTTGAAGCAGAATACATCAGGATTATTTCTAGCTAATCCAGTTGAAAACTATTAAAAAAGTTAGCTTGCTTTGAACAATAAGCATTACACAGCTTCGTGAGGTTTCAGTTCAAGTTTCCATGCAGTTGAGATTGTTGATCAGAAACACAGTTGTCAACTGAATATCACATCAAAGCCAATATGACAAAAATAAACACCAGCAGTATAGAAAGGGCAGAGAGGTGAACAAGTTGTCCTTGCTTTATTCTCTTAACTTCTTACTCCAGAGCACTCGGTAATTTGCATTTAAAAGTAGACAGAGCAGATATGAGCAGATGTATTTCTGTGCATGCACATATATGCTGAAAAAATGTGTTATTCTGAATTAGAGTTTGTCTAGAATGACTGGAACACATGCAGCAGGGAAGGGGGAAAAAAAAGGTTAGCAGAAGGGTGGTTTGTTTCTATATCAGAATGAAAAGTGTGACATAACTGAGTTCTCATATGGCTGCAGAATGGGTGAAGTCAGGAAATGACTTCATTTCCTTCCATTTCAGCCACTACCTTAGTGTCAGTGGCTGCCACAGGTCTGTCTGCAGAAATGCAGAGCACCTTGCAATGCTCCTGTATGTGATGCCGTCATTTACCATGAGTAGCTGGATAGTAACATATCATAGACATGGCAAAGGCTGAGTCCTACCATGTAAATGTAAAATCCATATGTAAATAGCACTATCCACACACATTGTAGATGTAGAAATAAAAAGGATATATAGGGGATTCCCTTCTGCCCAGGAGTAACAAATGACTTCTTGTTTTTCACTTTGTTGACACTTCCTCCCCTCTGCTTCTGAGACGTCACATTGTTCTTTCACACGGGTTAGACCCACTATATTAAACTCAGAGCAACCAGTGATACTCAGCTTGACATTTCCTGCCTGAAAGATCTCAGGAAGACTATGTATCTAAAACTTTACCTTCTTTTTTTTTCCTAGCTGTATTTGTTGGGTTTTTTTTACATATCTTTCCAAGCTTTTCCCAGCAAGTTTGAGACACTTTATTAACATATATTGGGGGGGGGGGGGGAAATATGTTTTCCTACTGAAGTAATGGGAAAAGAACATAAGAAATAAGGAAATACTACCTGAAGTTTCTGTGTTGTTCTTCATATAAAGTTATGCAGTAAATAAAAGGAAATAAAACCTCAAATTACTTGATTCATGTGTATCCTACTTTGTATTTTACTTTTTAAATTTTCAAACCAGAATTATTTAGCACTTCTTACAGTGTGTTTGGTATCATATGTACCAGCCAGTACTGACTGCGCTGCCGGAGTGGATTGCATCCAGAGGCTTTTGTAGGTGGGAAAACAAAAGTTGTCTAGCTGGGATGCTTGGCTTGTGGATTGCAGTTGCCTGAGCAGCATACGGCTTGTTAATGGTCTAAGATATTCTCTGAATCCAGGGCGTCCTAGAATATAAAGGTCAGTGGGGAGGCCAGCACTAGACCAAAGGATGGGTTGGACACCTGTCTGTGAGCCTGTGGTACAAAATGTGTCGTGATGTGATCTGCTGTGTGCAAACAGAAGACCGACCAAAACCGCTTGGGTTTAGTCATCCCCGCTGTGTCGGGGTTACAAACAGACAGATACCTCTCCTACCACTCTGGCAGCATCAAACAAGCAGGGAAAACGAGGAGGATGCTGAGGGAAGTAATCAAAGGACTAATATTTCGGCAGAGGTAGGGAACAATTTTGAAGCATAGTGCAGCCCAGATTTCAAAATG
The DNA here is from genome assembly GCF_964237585.1 of Gallinula chloropus. NCBI lineage: Eukaryota > Metazoa > Chordata > Aves > Gruiformes > Rallidae > Gallinula > Gallinula chloropus. The sequence continues at coordinate 5,874,168 of NC_140092.1, read as the reverse complement.
TCTGTAACTTCTGATTTTAGTACTTTTGCAAGTGTCTGAAGCAGACACAAAAACCCTTCAGGCTGGAGTCTACACCCAGCTGCGACACAGGCAAATGCAGCCATGTGTGTAATGTAAAGGGATTTGCATGAAAACCAAATTAAAGGCTATTACAGGAATGGAAGCCAGACAATAAGGAACAAAAACATATATTAGATAACATGCACCATGATATAGTTGTACCAGGGACTGAAAGGTTCTAAAACTACTATGGAGTCCTAAATCAGTGTCCTGGTTCAGGCCAGGCCATAGCTACCTTTCCCAAGCAGCCAGCTCAGGTGAGCTGAGTTAGCCTGGGCTGTTTTCCACACCACCTGACATCACTCCCCCATAAAAGGGGCTGGTTGGGGAGGGATCCTCCTTGATGCCTCCAGGGCAGTCTGAGTGAGGCTGGGGTGTTGTGCAGCAGCCTGTGATCATCAGGTCGGTAAGGTACTTTGTGTTATCACTGGGTGTGAGTGTAATTGGTTGCTATTGTTCTACTTCTGTGGTGTTTTTGTCAGTGAACTGCCCTTATCTCAATCCATGGAGGCTCTGTCTCCTTCTGCTCCAGAAGTGAGTGGTGTGTGGTGCTCAGCCACTGTTTGGGGCTGAACCACCACAGTTGGACACACTGAGATATCAGAAACATCCTATTCTGGTTTCCTGACAGCCAGCAAATACAAGCACAAATAAATAATACAGAAGCTAATAGATAATGCAACAAAATTCTACTTAAATTTATTTTCTAGAACAGCTATTTTTTTCCCAAAAGTTTATGTGTCATCTTGGTGGCTGGATGTCCTGGTAGTCCAGAGGAGCATCTAGCTAGAACACTTAAATAATTCACAGAAGTAACTAAAGAGACTGTCAGGATGGCATCTGCTCTCTCCCCAATATACTCTGAAGCACGTGGAGTTCCCTGCGAACAGGTGGATATCTGACTTGGCAAGTTCTTGTCTGAATTTGATATGCCATAAGTCACATCATGGTGGAAAACCCATGGAGCTTTCTAGACCTGATATTCTGACTCTTGGCTATCCAGTGGCCAGGAAATAGCCAGCTGAGAGGCAGCTGTGTGGATGACAAAGCAATCAATAGTCTGTGGTAAAATACTGAATTGCAAGTACACCAACCAAGGTCTTGCTGTGTGATAGTTTCAGGTAAATTTGGCCCAAGTATGGGACCACTTATGGAAAGGAGTTTAATTTTTCCACTTTCTTGTACTACTCAAGCAACCTAAGCTTGCTCTCATCTGAACTCATGTTTTTGCTTCCCCAAACGTGATAAACAAATAGTTTCCTAGGCCAAATGCCAGCATTGTCTTATGAACACGTGAGCTGTGTAGGAGATACAAAATTTAACTCTTCTTTCTGAAATATGTGAACGGGAAGTATTGCTCTCAGCTTATTTCTGGAGAATAAGGGCAAGAGGAAAAAGCAATGGATTCCTTCTATTCGAGAGAAGGAAATGAAGGGTGAGGCTTTCTAGAAGCAGTAGAATAACTTTTGATCCTAAAAGGAGTTGGTATCCAGATAGAAGTATGTATGGTTTTAATAGGCAGGTTTGCCAGTCCCACAACTAAGGTGAAATTGCAGTTAGAAATTAGTTAAAACCAAACTTAGAGCCAGCTAAGGCAAACACAGGATATGGATTCAGTTGATAAACTTAGTACACTAAAGCATATCTGTACAAAAAGCCTACAAAAGAAACAACCATGAGCTTGTTCCAGCTGCCTCCTCTGTCTGAAGATACAGGTCCTCTTAGTGCTGCTGGTGCAGATCTAAAGAAAAGAAAACAAACAGGATGTTCACAGCACAGAGCTGAGTTAGGATTCTTTTAAACACTAGGGTTTTGTTGCCAAAGCTGAAGTTTTCAGTCCAAGTGCTAAGCTAGAAGTTTATTAGAGCTTACCACCAGATTCCCTTTGGCTGTCATGATTTTACAAACAGGGTATCTGTGTGCAAAACCCTGGGAACACTCCTTTCTATCCTTCTTGTCTCTCCACAGCCATTTGCTGTCTCTGGACTTTTGCTTGAGATCAGATAGAGGGCTTCTAAAAGCAGTGGTCCTAGAAGTCCACAGCACTTCACACAACAGTATCCAGATCTATCTCTAAGTCTCCCTGACATTGCAGTAATGCAAGTAATAAATACCACTACTAATAGGTTGCATCTGGCTTCCCTTCTGTTGATGTTTGTAAGCCATCTCTGCCATCTAGTGGGTATTATTTTACTTACAAGCCTTCTTCAGACAGCAGGGTGACAACCTTAACAAGCTGAAGTTCACATTTTGACTCAGCAGGAAGATAGCTGAAGTCTGGGGAGGAGCTAAGGGGCACTGTCAATACCCAAGAAGCCCCAGGTGCATTGCAGCTGTCCTGACACTGCCCTCTTCTTTGGTATGCGGATGTAACAGGAGCTGCCCATGCCAAAAAAAACGTCATTTGCACAGCTCTGATGTGTTTTTAGGTTTGGGACACTATTCTCTGGAGGCTAAGCCAGCTGCCAGTCTCCTAACAGCAAACAGCCATCGTGACCAGCCCTGTGTGCCCAGTCTCCCCATGTATTACAGAAGAATGAAAACATGGTGTGTGTGTGCAATGAGCACATGCCATGAGAAGGAAACCTTTTCTTAACAGACACACGCTCTTAATAGCAATACCACTACTGACCAAACTGTTCCCATGTCAGTTAATGGACCATCAGAGAGCGGGGATCCATCCACAGAGAAAGCAGATCTAGAAGATAATCATCAAATAATTTATACACATCTGCTTAAGGCTCTTTCTGAAAGGGCAGCTAATGCCAATGGAGATGATTTCAGAGAAGGAAGTGATTTCAGGAAGAGCTTTATTGGCTTGAAATAGTTTAGTCACTTAAATTTCAGGGTGAGGCAATGCTAGTTAGCATCCAGATTGGGAAGATCTTTCCTGATTAGGGATAGAGTAGATATGAAGTCAATCAAGGCTACTACATTACCATGCGTACCGGAGGGAATAAAAGGCTCAGGGAGGAAAGAAGCACAGAAACTTTTCCTAAGGAGCATGCTAACAGCTGAGTTGCTTAGTAGCTACCCCAGGAGAGTGTAAGAGTGGTGCTCAGAATACATTTGTGATTGTTAATTTAAGTAGTGACTCCTTTGGAGAGGAAGGGGTGGCCGCTTACATACCGCAAGCGTTATGCGGTAATACTGGAGAACTGGTATGCTCATCCCTCAGGTGAAAGAAAATGACATTAATGGTTTCCAAAAGCCTTTTCATCCACATTTCCTCAGCTGAGGGATGTACTCACATCAGAAAACTCTGAGGGAAATAGTTTAAAACCTGGGAGAAGAAAGAGATCTTCTGTTAAGAAATCTATGTTTTTTAAAGTCCTCTAGAGCACTTTATCCTCTGGTTTGCTGATACTGACACCACCTTCACAGCTGTGACTTTGCACATGATGACTGGATTTTCCTTTGACACATGAGCAAAAGTCTTACCATCTACTGGTGGAACAAGGAAAACCTTATTTTAATCTGCCATGCAAATGACATCTAGTAACAAACAAATGTCTTAATGGGCCTGGAAGCTTGTTCTATGATCTACTGCCACGAATGACTCTGGAGGTATCTTGGTATTGAAATAGCCACTGTTTTATCACACATTTATAGGTTGGTGCTGGGATGTAATTTGGGTGTCGCATGATAAGATGAGTAAAAGCATTCAGTGATCAACAGGAACAGAGAAGATTTACTTTCTCTGCAAGTTTACATTAAAAACAGAACACATGCTCCAGAAACTGAGATACATCTCCTTTTCTGCATGGCACTACTGCTACACAACCAGATGCAAGCCAGCCTGAGTTGCACCTCTCTGCTCCCATAACCAGGGGCAGCAAAATCAAGTCTTTCACAGCAGAAGTTATCATTGCAGTATTGCATAAGTATTGAGATACAAAAGATCTGCAGGTGCTTGAATTAGGGCAGAAAGGACAGCAGGAGATAGGACATAGCCAAACATGTGGATTATGTGTAAAAATAACTAGAGAGTGACTTCTATGCATCTATGTATCCAGCAGCTTTCCAAACTGTGAGGAAGTTTTCATATTCAGGTGTTCATGTACCTTGTGTAACTATGCATGCAACATCATATTGATAAGGAAACTTAGCCACAATTGAAAACAGTCATCTTTACTGTAAATTCACTAAAATACATCATAAATGAATTTAATTCTCTTTCCATATTTTTCTTTTTGGTATATGTAGGAAAGGAAACTATTAAACCTAGCTTGGGAGTGATGCTTGCTAATTAAGAGAGTTGTATCTTGGATGTCATCTGCATTCCCTGCAGATAACCTACTCACCCAAGGTAAATAGATTAACATATAGAAATTTGGTTTGCATACAGAATGGAAGATTTAAAAAAAACATCCTCAGTATTTGGAACTGACACTTTCAGTAGCTGGAGAAATGACCTTCAGATCTGTTGCCATCTGACCTCCACTTTCATTAGTCAAGGAAAAACATTAATGGAAGCAATTTCAAATTTATAATTGTTTTGCATAAGAACACCGATGTTTACAAACTTCACTCACACCATCAGTGAAATACAGTGTGCCTGTGTGATCAATGAGAGCTGATCAACACCTGGATTTGAGTAGCAGGTGCTCACAGACAATTGTGTGCAATTTGTAGATAGAAACTGCTTACTCAATAGCTGGTAAGCAATAAATGTGAGAATACTGTATGTTATGTGTGGGCAATATAGGCTAGAAAGTAGAGGTAGAATCATTAAAGTGTTGATTTTTGCATTATTTATTTGGTTGCAGTGACACTGTGGATGGATTGAACTTCTGTTACTTACGATGGAAGGGTACACTTAGAATCCTCAGGATAATCCAGGCAGAGTAAGAACATTACAGACCTGTGAAGATACAGTTTTATTTAGCATCTTTCAGGCAGAAAACTGAGGAAAACAAATGAAAAAATGAAACAAACTTAACAGTATTATCATGTCTAAAGCTTCCCTTCAGTTATCTTTACCCTGTGATCTACTGTGAATAAGGAGAGCTGTGAATACTAACTAGTAATTCTGCAGGCTGAACAGTGCTTTTAATTGTTACTTAGATTTCTAATCTAAAGGTTTTACAGTGAAGTTGAAGACATGCAGCCGTCTTCTGGGCCTGACATTGGGTACAGCTGATTATACAATACCTAATTATACAATTATACCTTAGTGTAGTGCTTTGCTCAATTCACAGCTGAAAAATGCTACACCGGAGGAATGTACCATCACTCCTCCAATGCATCAGCCTCTTAGGGAAGACACAGCATTAATGGCACTTACGTACTGCAAAGCAAGAAATCATTTAAAACAGATGAAGTGCTTCTGCAAATGCACCATATTAATGAAGGATTTTCACTTACTTGTAATTGTCAGTGCAGGTGACATCATAACCAAGGGCTTTCAGCCTGTCTTCTAATATTTTCACAGTGTGAGTTCCACAGGAATCTCTGTGAGAAGGGATTTCAAAATTACTGCAAGTCTTTTATTATCAATTTCCTTCCACTGAGTTTGATGGAATTAGTAGCATTCCATAACACCTACAGAATACTAGTACACATAGCTATTTATAATGCTTCATTTCCTTACAGTCATTTAACAATTTATACTGAATTTGCAGATACTGGAAGATTGGCTTCAGCCAGTGTAGCTTTTGTAAATGCTACTTATCAATATTTTCACCTTTAATATGTCACTAGACAAACAGAAGAAGAGCTAAATAATGTTGTAAAATAGTGTTTCATTTGTAATATTCTTTGGCAGCTATTTAGGTGGTGCTAAAGTAGATGCCTTCACAGAGTAAGTGTGATAGATTAGAGTTATTCTTGCTGTTAGAAGCTTGCCCTCTCTTCAATACAGAACAATAGAAAAAAACCCAGAAACAATCCTGAATGCAGCTTCTGTGTCTAGTATTGACATTTTAAAAACTTGTGGTCCAACTAACTAAAAGCTTAGCATACTACAGAACCTACTGAAACCTCTAAAACTTTCACCAGTGTCAAGTATAAAAGGCCAGTGGTCACTAAATACTCATGACTAAAGAAATCATATGAGGACCAACAAAGTAATTGTAAAAAGCAATCAAAAATATACGAATATTCCCATGCATCCATAGTAAATTAACATTGAGAACCATAGAATAGTTTTGGTTGGAAAAGACCTTCAAAGGAGGTGTGACTTACATATTTGGTCCTTCAATATCATCCACAACCCAAATGACAACCTGTGAGATTTTGTCTTTCTGGAGATTAGGTATTTCATAATCTGCAAAAAAACTTATTCAAGAAACAAATTTTTAGAACTACAGAGAACATGAAAAAGAATCTTTTTTCCCCCTTTGCATTAATGAAGGCTCTACTCATGCTGTAGGATATATGCTTGCTTAATTTTATATATGTATCTTCTGATTACAATCAGACTCAACACAGAGTAGAAAAAATCTGATTGACATTCTGACATCCTGAAAGGTTAAAGGCATTCTGTGATTCAATCAGAAGATTTGTTTTTGTATTCTTCATCTTAGGAAGGCTCAGCTAAAAAAAAAAAGTTACTATGTAGAGGTGAACCAGAATGAAAAAAATGCAAAAACAAAACAAAAAGCAGTTGCTACTTGGTTGAAAAGAAAAGAAAAAGGTCATTCTTGCAGCTATTGCTTGTAGGCACAATGCAATTTTGCTTTCAATAAAAAGATATTAACATCTACAAGACAAATATGGTTTTGGGTAGAAAATCACAGCAACAAAGTATTTTTCTAGGATATGTAAGACCATAAAGGAGAAAGTTCATGACAGGCCCATTCCTTGCCCATGGAATCTTTTACTTTATTGCTTTGTGTAAGTTGACTTTGATAGGTATTTAAATAACAATTAAAATAATAAAGTAGCAACTCAACTATAGAATGGTTTAGGTTGGATGGCACCTTAGAGAACATCTAGTCCCAACCCCATGCCACAGGCAGGGAGACCCTCCACTAGCCCAGGTTGCCCAAAGCCCCATCCAACCTGGGCTTTGAACACTGCAGGGAGAGGGGCAGCCACAGCTGCTCTGGGCGGCCTGTGCCAGGGCCTCACCACCACCCTCCTCACAGTAAAGCACTTCCTCCTCATGTCTCATCTGGAGATGGCAAACTCCAAGAATTATTTTAATGTCTGTAAAGTGAATTCTTGGTGAGATGCAGGCATTTCAAACCCATGGATTTCCAACTCTTCCAGCAGAATGTACTGTAATGATTTTTCTACCTTTTAGTTGCTCTTTTTCTCCTCAGAAAGCTTGTAAGGGCCGTGTCTGCACGGAATGCTTGGTCCATGACTAAGCCTAGGTGTGTGCTCTAATTTGCCTTTTGTGTCTTCTTGAAAGCCTACATCTGAGCTGCAGTGTCCCTTAGCTGCTTTAAATGCTCTGAGACACCTTAGACTAGAAGGGACTGTTAGCTGTGTCCTCCTGGGTGAGACTAACAGCGGCACTGTAACTGTCCTCCTGGTGCCTTCAGGCAAGTTACTAGTGCTCTGGTGTGGAAGTACAAGATATGATTCTCTCTGTCTATTGCCAGCCAGCTGAGACCTGCTCATGAAGTTAGCAATTTAATTTAAACTTCTGGAGAAGTGGAACATGAGGAAGTGGATATCAACAGTTGCTCCTACAGTCGAGTCTGGTTCAGTGGTGGCTAACCAGAGACTAGTAGGAGCAACAGCGAGTTTGCCTGGCTGTCCAAGGTGTACAACCCTGTCTTAAATACATAGTGAAAATATATTAAAAAAGTGAAGATTCTAATTATTTTTAAGTCATTTGCTCATTCATGCCTATGCTATTACCACCAAAAATGCAACTTCCTCCAAAATATAAAGGAATCTTTTAACTACAGGAATCAAACTGATGGAAAAACGTACAGTTAACTTCAGTAAACCAATTTTTAAACCAACTACTATTATTAAAGAAGTCTGCCAACTGCATTCATACTGTGTGAATGAGCAAAGTTGTTTTGGTCTGAAGTGAGAAATAAACTGTAACTGAAATGGTAATAGGTGACTTAATGATGATTTAAGTTTGCAAACTGTAATGCAGGATAAACTTTGGACTGGCTTTGAAATGCTTAAAAGCAGATGAGAGAGATGCTTAGAAGACTCCTAGATCTTTTGCATTACCTTCTGCTATTAAGTATTCAACTCTAAGCCTCTTTCAAACATGATTTCAGTCATAAATGGACCAGAAGACAGCAAAGAAAACAAATAGAGCAACTGGCTTTGTTTTTTCTTGGCAGTGGTGGGGATTTCACTGGTCATGATACCTCCAGACAGGCAACCCAGGGAACTGGTGAAATTAATTTATGTGTCAGTGGCTTCTGAAATAAGGAACCTGTAAATTAACAGAAATAAGGAAACTGTTTCTGAAATAAGGAAACTGGATTCTGTGCATTGACATGCTGCCATCATCTGCAGAAGACTTGATCCCAGCTGACCACCTGACCAACCCAATGAGACCATGTAAACCTTCTTGATTAGCTGAAAGCTGTGTAGAGCGATGGAGCTTTTGGAGGACAGAGGTAAGTAGGGTAGTGTGTGTTTTGGAACAGATGGTTCTTGTATCTGTCCTGTCCAGAGATAGAACTAACTTTTCAAGGATCATTTTTAGTCCTTGGTGAACACACAGGAGGAGGACCTGATCTATGGGGTTTTTTAAAAATGTTTTTTTGATCTGCCTTGGACAGTACAGTTGCTGAGGTACTGAAAGATGTGTTTTTCATCATAGGTAAGCAGTTACTATAACCACATACTTAAAGTTTTTAAGGGTGCACTTTTACAGTATTTTTTAAACATGAGCTTAGATGAGCTTCTGCATAGTGTTACACTCATCAGGAAAAACAAATCTGTCAGTACATGAGGGAGTAAGGAGAAGAGGAAGCTAATGCTTTTCAACTGGCCTTTTTGCTTTCTGAAGCCATAATGGATCTCAAACTGCCTTCTTGGTCAAGGACAAAGCACTTTCCCTGTAGAATTTACCTACTTTGCCCCTAGGCCTGGCAAAGACTGCACTCCTTTTAACAATGTCCTCTCCTTGCAGTTGTTCCCAAATACAAAGTTTGTAACGCTCATCTTTTTGAAAACATACCCATTTTACCACAGTACTGGCTGACTTGAAGGCTACTTTTAAACACCATTTGTCCTGCTTGCCACAGCAGTTTGTAATCCATTTCATGTTAATTCCTATAGCTGGGGACAATTAACAGCTGTCCCCACAACTCGGAAGACTTGGACGCAATGGGCTCTTTCAGCTACACCTCCCAGGCTTTGTGCAGTAGAAGAACCAAACAACTGATGCTGCCTTCTGCAGGCATCAGACCTTGTACATGTGAGTGAGTCAGTTTTCTTACCCTGGCTGTGGATAAGCTCCGCCAGCTGCAGAACCATTCAACAAGACGTGTATCACCCCAGAACTGTGCTGTGCATACTGCAAGACATAACAAGGTTTTATCAGGACTCATCTTTACATATTTGTCCCATGACTTGGTACTGTATTACAATGACCAAAGAAAGAATTTTAGCAAGAAGAATATCAGAATTGTGAAAATAATACCAAACTAGTACCCGAGTGTGTCACTGCAGTAGAGAGGACAAGAATTGAATAGGCAGTGCATGAATTCAGTGCACCTTCTCTGGCTGTTTTCTCATACCTATATAGAGTTTCTTCAGCACAGGAAGAAAGCCTTTTGGCACTCTGTGTTGGGTTTGATCTGCAAATAAGGGGTTTCCACCAAGGCTGTCATGTCACTTAGGACCTCTATTCAGTAGACAACTAGTGTCTTTATTACGCCTACTATATGCTTTATATGCATTAATAAAGCTAACACAGAATTTGAACACATCTAGCCAAGGTGAAAGTTAGGTTCCTCTTGCTAAAACACTGGGCACAGTCTAAAGTGTTTTTCTATCACAGGAAATAATCTAGCACTGTTACAGACTTAAATCTGTTTTGATCCGTTTTCCTGAAACCACCCAGAAATGAACACACCCTCATGTGGGAACTCAGCACTAATGCACTACTTACAGTGATTGAGGCCATCCTCCAGAAAGACTCCACGGCATTGTTTTCACATTCCTCTGTGGTAGGGCAGGATTCATAGTCCAGTTCTGTAGAAAGGCATGTGATTTCTGCTATTAGATAACTGTAAAAATGCTTTATTTTTTATGGTCCCTTAAAAAAGGGACCTTAGAAAGCAATTAAATGCATTTACACCTTACTGATCATACAGGATGGTCTGACACTAGAAAGCTGACAGTTTCTACCATTTTCCATCCTTTGCAGTTTACAGGAACAGTGACATTGTGTGGATTCAGTAATTTGGCTGAAAGGGCTAACTCTGTACCTGGGATGCAGAGTGCACCACATTCAGAGGATGGAGAAGGAGCTTTATCTCCTGCGGAGCACTGTTTAGATTCCACTGTGTCCTCCCCTGACTGCAATGTTAAATATTCACCCAGAACAGGGGAGAATGACACAGTGAAGCTGTCTACTGTGGTAAAAGCACACACAGCTCTTCCCCAAGACAGCAGTCAGTCTCCATTATGGTTTTACAGGTGTTTAACGTAGCACTTGTCATCTTACCATTGCTGTTTGCCTGCCCACACCAGATTAGAAAATCTGCAAAGAAGCCAAACAGAGTATCACCCAGCGACATGTAGCGACGGCCTCTGCCAGAAAAACTGTTCACTAGCAGCTGATTGTTTTCCCAGAAGAGAGACTATATAAAGAAAGGAAAAAAAAAAAACAAACCCAAAAGGAATCAACAATTGCTTTGGTGTGGGGGCAGGATCATTACAGGGGGTTGAAAAGTTTACATCATGTTTTGGTATTTCTTTCAAAAACTAAGGAAACCACCAGAAATTATAGCTATCTCTTTAGAGGAATATGTTGGGGTTTTTTTTTAAAGGTGGTATAAATTCTGATCACTGGAAGCTTGAGGGACATTCATACCGTGGTGGGAATGGATATAAAACTATATTAAATGTTAAATATAGTTAGGTGTAGCTCAGCTTTAGGAAAAGGTGGAAAAAAGGGAGGACAGGCATTTATAAGCCAGATGTATTTTACCAGAATTCTTTCACACTGCTGTGTTGACTTATGGTGTGAAAAAAATCATAGGTCTAGCTGATATTTCTGTTTGCAAACCCTTTAATGAATTAAGCTGTGCTGACAGCAGTATATGTGGGTTTAGCTTGTATCATTTAGAGATAAGGAATAATTGTGCTCGAGGAAAAACTGCTTTAAAGCACAGCCTTTCAGACAAGGCCAAACCACATGTCCTGATGGGGTATGATAGCATGAAGAGATGTGCTTTTCGCACTCTCATAGTTCTCTGCAATTGCCAGCACATCAAACCCTTATTGCTTCCTGGCATGTAAGTGTCCTATCTCATTTCTGCTTATGCTTAATATGTCAATGTTTAAGATATCATTGCCCTGTGACTTGGCTGTGAGGGATGGAAGCAGGCAGAGTCTTTGCAGGCAAAGCACCCAACCTGAGGAAAAGTAGAAGTGGAAGTTCACACACTACAACAGAGTTTTCAGCACAGCAGGAAAAATGGGGGATCTTTGCAGTGTGAAAATAGAGAAGTTGCTGGGAATTTACTGCATAAAACAAATGTAGCCAAGGACACTGAATAATGCCATGAAGCTTGAGCCTAGTTTGTAAACCACAGACAATCCAAAAATAACATATCATGAGTCAGCCACGGAATGACTCTTGGTCAATCCTGAACGGTGTCGTGGAAAATCCGCTGCGTGTCACAGGACTGTTGGCATAATATTAACAATCATTACCTTGTTAGGGGGAATTGTGTGGAATGATAGGTTGATAAATAATTCATAGTCCTTAGGTAGAATGCTGCAAGGATCCTTGTTAATAAATGCATTTTTAAATGCTTCCCACATCTCTGAACAATTCTTCTTACTGTAATCATTGAAACAAACAAACAAACAGCATTGTGGTGGTGGTTTGTTTTTTTTTTTAAAGCAGAGTAAGAAAATAATTTGTTCCCAACTTCTTCATATTCCCAAATTAAAACCCCATGATGCTAAGATAGAAAACTGAAGACAAGGTGGTAGAAACATGCCACCTGGGAAGTGCATATAAGTCTTTTCCTAATGGCAACAGATTTGGAAGAAGTAGCAATGAAAATATTAGGATTTACAGTGCTCCCTGGGCAGCCTGTTCCAGGCCCTGACAACTCTTTCAGTAAAAAATTTTTTTCTAATATCCGATCTAACCCTGCCCTGGCACAGCTTCATGCCATTGCCCCTTGTCCTATCTCCTGTCACCTGGCTGAAGAGACCATCTCCCACTGCTCTACAACCTCCCTTCAGGTAGTTGTAGGTGATGATAAGGTCTCCCCTCAGCCTCCTCTTCTCCAAGCTAAACAGCCCCAGCTCCCTCAGCCACACCTTATAGGATTTGCCCTCACAGCTCTGAGCCTGCCTGGAGTAATTAAAAAGGGAATTGCTATTTTCACCACTTCTCCACAGTTCATTCCCCACACAGGCTGTGACAATGTCTCTGCTCTGGAACACTGCAGAGCAGAATAATCTATTTCATGTGCATTAGTGTTTTCCTTGTTTTTCTCCTCAGAAGAGGCTTCAAGGAGCTGCTTTGTGATGCTGAATGTTGCGGGTACTTGAAAGTTAAAGGACACCTTGCAATGAGCTATACAGCTCCCATGCAGAAAGCAAACCTCAGGTTCTCTGCCAGCAATCTGTAGGCAATGACTTCCAATGATTATATAAAAAAACCCCTCAATATACAGTAAGTAAATATGGGATCTTGATTTGAAAATCTTCAGTGATGCAACATGACCCTTGTTCAGTAGTTCCAATGTTTAAAGAGCCTTACTTGATAAAAGGATTTGCACCCTATTTCTGATTTCAAGCTGTTAAACTTTAGCTTCTGAAAATTGTTTACACCTATGTCTTACTCTGCTAAAGGGCTGCCTACTGTAAGTCTTTATTTATTCAGGGTGGGGAAGGACCACTCAGGACATTTCCTTCCAATCTTAACAGACACCAGTAAATCAGATTAGATTTACTTCATACTAGTTAGTTTAAAAATATGTTTTCAAAACCTCCATTATATATAGTACAATAGATAATATTATATTTATACCAATAAAGAAATATGGGGGAAATGCACTACAGGAACATTTATTTCACATAGAATATTCCTACTAGAAAATTTCAGATATAATTTTCATTCAAATCCTTCACTTCTATGTAACCATAACATTTTGTAAAATGCCTCTTTTAACTGCCATTTTGCATGTTCCATTTTAATATAAAGTTTTTCTTATGTTTCTAGAAATACCTTCATGTTTTAACTATGTTCTAGTGAACCTACATGCTTTGCTAGCTGCTTTTCTGTTTTCTTTTTAAAAACTTGCGTATTAATTACTTCACATAAATTCAGGAACAAAACCTATCCAGGTGGCTATGCCTCTGTAAAAGCTAATCTGGGGGCAATTAAGAAATAGACAATGAACAGAAAGGGGTATAAATAGTTAGAATATGTTTTGTATATGAAATTTCCATTTTGTTTAGATTATATTATTTACTTATAGTCCTATGGGAAAGAAAAAAACCCCGCACATAATTGTGCAGCTCTTCTTTTTATAAAGCCATCTTGTGCCTTAATTCAGGAAAGCAGTCCTAATATCCAGTCTGGCTTCATGCTATTCTGAGTAAGAATACTGTGATGAATGTGTTCAGAGTTTTCCATTTTAAATTTATATTGTGAAAATGTCACAGAGATCTATTAGATCAGAAAACTGTCATAAGCAGGAGACATACAGAAATACTTTAAAGAATATTGTATTTGTTTCAAAAAACCCAAATCAGTTACCAATAAAGTTAACATTTCCACTATACCCATCATTTAGGTTGCTCATTTTAGAGTATTCTGTATTATTAGCCACGTCCCAAACTCAACCTATCTAGACCCCACTGCAAGATCAGATTTTGTAAACCTACACAGCTATTAACTGATTTAAATTTTCATAGTTTACATTAATGTAGGTGTGTAGAAATCTACTCTTAAAGTTTATTGGCACCTTCCATGGTAATGTGTTCTTAAATTTGCCAAACTTGAATTGTTCAGCTAAAATTTTAGTGCTGTATTACGGGCATTAGGATGATTGTTTTATTTCATGAGGAAACGCTTCTGATAAGAATGGCAATAGGAAGAAACATGATGGTTTGCCTCTGGTAAGCCACGGACCTGTTTTCAGTCCTCTGCCTGCCTATTTTGCAGCAGGAACTGAAAATGGGAGGTTGAGGGAAGGAGGTGACACTGCTGATACCGCGCAACACAATCTAACCCTATCTCAGACCGCGATTCAATGCGGCAGGAATCCAGAGAGCTCCCCTCTGCAAATATCTCTTCAAATTACCAAGAATAAAGTGGCAGAATAAAGGACTCAACTCCAGCAGACTGTCCTTTTTAGGCTGGGGGTTTGTTTTTTTTTTCCTTTTTACCAAAGTTCAAACAATGTAAGGAAGCCAGAAAAAGCTGTCATTTTAGCCAAGTGTGTGATTTACCTCCAGTGCTGTGCAATTAACACAGACAATGAAATCTCCCGGGTCATCATCCTTCAGCAGTTGATTGCTACTTGTTTTTTCAGGCGGAACGAGATAGAGTCTCTTTCCGTACGGGAAGAGCTATAAAGTGTGGTGCTTTCCCTCTTACCTGACCTGACACACAAGGCACACAAAGTAAAGCTGATTGTCCCAGGAGAATTGTCAGATTTGATACTTCAGAAGTACCATCCCCACCGTTTTTCTGCGGTGTTCTCCTTAGAGAACACTGTGGCACTAGCAGGGGGAGAAGTGTGGAATAAAAAAGTTGAAGGATTAAGAATCTTGCCTTAATTACACTGCTTTTATTAATACAACCCCTGTAAAATTTCATTTGTTTCCAGACAGCTACAAACATGTTGGTTTCAACAGGATCACTTTCCAGGCTTCTGATTAATAACAATTTCATGCAGAACATTAAAAAAATAACCCATAAATGAACAAAAACTTACCCAAGAGAAGGATTCAGAAGTCTAATATAGTCATAGCATCTTCCCATGACAATAGATTCCAGATTTTGCGTTGTACCTTCACCTTTCCATTTCCCTACCTGCGCTTCTGAGAAGCTGTTCACAAACAGAACAGAGACAAGTAAGAGAGGCAAAAAAAGGCTCTTCATCGTGAATTCTTGACAGCCCAAGTTCTTGGGAAAAAAAAGGAGGAGGCAAAACAAAAAAAGATAACTAAATGATACAATTTAAATGGAAACTTGGAGGCTCAATATTTAGTATTTTCGGTACTGGCTACAGATCTGTACACATAAGGCAAAGTTAGGCGGAAATCTGAACCTTGCTGGGAGCTGTAATCTAGCTGTTTCCTGGAACGCTTGCAGCACAAGGATACATCACTTCCTCAAGGCTAACTGTTCCCCACTTCAGAAAAACCGAGACTTTTAAGGCCATGATGTTGCCACCTGGTGATAACTGGGAAGAATTACAATGCATTTTAGGAAAAGGAGAAACAGACTTTAATTACTTTTTTAAGTAATTAAAAGTTTGCTTAATGCTTGCTGCCATGCTACAGCTTCCTAAAATATAAAAAGGGCTTGTAAACAAAATTCTTTTCATTTCAAATGGGCTACGTTTTTTTTTTTGCTGTAGTGGCTGAAAAAAATGTGTATCTATTCAGAACACAAAAATCTGAAATATGCTGGTAAAGCAGTAATTGCATAAATACCCAAATTCTCAGGTGTTCATGTGTTTCACGTAGGGGCAACATTACTCAGCCCTTTATCCACCGCTCCCCTGGATACTGATGGGGACATTTTGGTGCCACAACACATGTTTTAAGGTTGTCATAAACAAAACTACCCTGCAGACAGGAATCAAGCATAACGAGAACAAAACTGATTGAGACACATTTCCTGTGCGCTGAAGAAATGTCTTCAACTTCTGCTTTGTTAGGTCATCAAATGGCACAAATTAATATCATCTTCAGTGTTAATTTCCTGTAGTATACAGTGTTGCAAGTACAGCCATACTACTTTTTTTTCCCCCTTTTTAAAAAACAAATAAAATTTCAGCCTTAGAGCGATTTCTCTACACACTCCTGTGTCAGAGGAACACGCTGGTTCTTCCTCTACTGAATAGTCTCCATGCCTCAGCGAATACAAACCTCTTTATTATTGATGTATTTATAGAGTGCCCAGCTTATATTGAAGCTGATGGATGGTACTCAGCTGATAGATTTTGCTGGAGGGAAAACATTGCTAATATTAAAGTAAATTGCTGATGATGGGTTTTTCCCATCAGAAAGATAACCAGTTGGCTTGTTGCCTGCAACAGAATCTTCAGGAAAGCCAGATCTACCCAGAAATGGATGCTTGGTATGACAGAGGCACAACAAATACTGTAGTTCAGTTACTTCTGTGATGCTTTTTCTCACAATATTTTTCTTAACCTCTCTGAAACCTGACCACCAGAATGTTAATCAAACAGCTTCAAGGTACTGCTTTGGGTTCAGGATTAGGGAGTGCAATAATCCGTGGAAGTCACCAATCTTTTTGTTTATGATCAACTTTGCTGCAAACAAATGTTGCTCAGTAACTTCAGGGCTCTCAGAAACCAGAGACATCACTGATGTGATCTTCTACATAGAACAGGGCAGTCACTGATTCAGTCAGACTAAAACTTCTGCTTAAAATATACAGTATGGGTTAAAAAGACATGAAGATGGATACCAAGTTTTGGAACGGCTTTTCTCGAAGGACACAGCAGATTAGGATTCATCAGCTTGGGGGAGAAGATGTGGGTGCTGCTCAGTGGTGTTCTACAAAAAAGAGGTAAGCCTGTCATAACATCCCCAAGGAAATGGAAATGAGTCCAACAACTGCTGGCATCCCCATTTTATTGCCTATCGAGCTCCCTTTCTCCTGGCCACTTCCAGAAACACAGCAGTGGGCCAGAAGGCCTCTGATCTGACTCAGCACAGCCATTCTTAATTTATGTTCTTAGTTTTGACTTAAATACTTCATGTATTCACTTCACAGGATGGCTAAACTAACACATCTCCAGGGAAATCGTCCCAATGATTTGATAGCCTTGAGAGCCAAACCTCTGCTCTGGCCTGAACTTGGCTACCTTTATCTTATCATTATTAAATCTCATGATGTCTTTTTCTCTTACATTAATGAAGGATCTAACCTCAGAAACATTCTGTGTACATTCTTGTAGAAAATGACCAAGTTTCCCACTAAACTTGTCCATGAAAAAAACCCAGTACTTGAATCCCGTTATCAGGCACTTTCTCTTGTAGTAATGCACTTCATTGCCACAAACGGGCTGTTCATCTTGCCTCCCAAGGTCTGGCATTCCAGCCTGGATGCAGACCACTGTCCCTCACTCTCTCCCCCTCTCTTATAAGAGAGTCCAGGCCCAGGAAACAGAGTCAGCACAATTATCTCTGGCCATACTGTAGTTCACAAACTGAATATTAACTCAAAGGGCCGTGAAATTCAGCATATGTTTATATTCTGAGGCCCTGGACAATGAGGAACGGGCATGTTCTCTCTTGTTATTTCTACCAGATGGGAGTGGTAACTTCCAGCAGAAGAAAGGTGCAACAGGCAGGAACATTACTCCCCTGTTATTACTGGGGCATGAATGTACCCATTTTGTATGACTTCATGATTCAGGTGTGAGAACATGACCTTGGAACTGCTCGTATTATAACAAACTCCTCCGTAAGCAACAAACTTCACCAGTGCTTCTGGAGGGTTTGAGTCTTTGGTGCGAAATTCCAACTCCAGCTGTAATGCTATGATACACCCTCTGTGCAAGAAACACAGGAGCCAAACACTGAGCTGTGCCAGGCAGCAAATGCAGCCATGTGCTGGCTTGGCCAGCTGCATAAGGCCGGTGCTTTGCCTTCCTTCTCTTCTCTCATGTGTAACAGCCTCTTTATGTTTGTTTGTTTGGTTTTTTAATCCTTTCCCAAAGGTGTATGAATTTAACACCCCAAGATTATCTGCAAATCTGATTAAGTAGGCCAGCGTGTTCAAAAGTCCTTGGGGGTGTAAAGGATGAATGGAAAAGGAAACGCCCGATACTGGATTGCTTAAGCCTCGTTCCCTTAGATAAAGAGATAAAAAAGATTATAGTGCAGGTGTGATGTAGATAACCCTCATCACATGATCACACCTTCCCACTTCTTTATCTGCTACTTTTATCAACCATTTTGCATCTTATTCCCAGGCATTACTACATCGAGGAATACTGGACTAAAGATGTACCCGTGCCTTTGCTTGAAGTATTTCTATCTGTTCGTGATTAATTGCTAACATCTATAATCCAGCCAGCCTTTACTTGGTGTCTGCAACACGGGTTTTGTACAGGAACAGTTTTCAGTCAGCAGGGTCTGCAGCATTTTCGATGTGTCTCATTGCCGGCATTAGTTTGGGGACATTAACTGCACATGGGCATGCTTGGTCGGTGGTTTTAGTACTGGTTTAGTACTGGTTTTAGTACACTGTTGGCTGACATGTACACCTTTTGCCAAACTGAGGTGTGATCTCAACTCTGCTCAGTGTTCCTACTTCTTTTGAAACGCCTCATGGGCTGATGAGTATGCAGCAGGCTGGCATTCCTGCTCCTTTTGTCTGGGATGTTAAATAAAGGGAAGCACTTAACTCTGCTTATCTGGCACAAGTGCTGCAAAAAGTTGGGTAGGGTTGCAGCCCAGTTTGGGAGACATCAACTGTGCCGACCCACAAACACCATTTACCCTCAGACACTATTGCTTCCTCACATCATCATCTCCTCAGTTTATTTGGGTGAAGCGAGTTTTCTTCTTTCTCTACTCTGCCCCGATGAGATGGTATCTGGACTATCGTGTCCAGTTCTGGGCCCCTCAGTTCAAGAAGGACATAGAACCCCTTGAAAGAGTCCAGGGCAGGGCCACCAAGATGATTAAGGGAGTGGAACACCTTCCTTACGAGGAAAGGTTGAGGGAGCTGGGTCTCTTTAGCTTGGAGGAGACTGAGGGGTGGCTTTATTTATGTTTATAAATATGTAAAGGGTGAGTCAGGAGGATGGAGCCAGGCTCTTCTCAGTGATGGCCGGGAACAGGACAAGGGGCCATGGGTGCAAGCTGGAGCATAGGAAGTTCCACGTGAATGTAAGGAGGAACTTTTCCATTGTGAGGGTGACGGAGCACTGGGACAGGCTGCCCAGGGAGGTTGTGGAGTCTCCTTCTCTGGAGACGTTCAAACCCGCCTGGATGTGTTCCTGAGTGATTCAGTCTGGAAGGGGGGGTTGGACCGGATGGCCTTTCCAGATCCTTTCCAACGCCTAACGCTCTGTGATTCTTCAGGCAAAGGCACAAGGCCATTTTTAACTCCTTCCTATTAAAGGCACAAAAGCCGCCCAGCCCTCGGCGCGCCGGGTGACCCGGTGGGCGCGGAGACCCGCTACCGCGGGACAGCGGCCGTGCCCGGGGCGCAGCCCGGGAGGAGCCCGCCCACGCCAGCCGGCCCTCCCGCAGCTCTGGGTAGCTTCCTGCAGCCCAGCATCCTGCAGGCCAGACCGCCGGGCGCTGCTCACCGCGCACAACCGCGGGGCAGCCACGCTCCGCCGGGCCCGGGCGGAGCTCCGGCCAGCTCCCCCGCCGCCGCTGAGGGGCAGCCGCTCTCCCGGCCGCCGCCTGCCCGCCCGCCCGCCCGCCCGCGGGGATCTGTGTGCCGAACTGCGCATGCGCGGGGAGTGGAGCCGGGCGGCGGCGCTGGCGGGGCGGCCGTGGTCACGTGGCTCCAGGTCGCTCTCCGCGGCGCGGCGCGCATGCGCGGGTGCGGTGTTACCGCCGTCGTTAGCGCCGCGGCTCTATGGGGAGAACATGGCTCCTTTCCCCGAGGAGGTGGATGTCTTCTCGGCTCCGCACTGGCGGATGAAGCAGCTCGTGGGGCTCTACTGCGACAAGGTAGCGGGTGGGGGTAGCCTCTGCCCCCCCTCCCCCGGGGCGGGAGGGAGTATTTCGGGAGTGCGCAGCTGTCAGCGCTCCGCCGCCCCGGCCCCGCCGGCAACTTCTCACAGCTGCCGCGGGGCTCCCGGGCGCGCCGCGAGGCAGCCGCCTGCCCTACCGCGTCCCGTCAGGTGCCTTCCGGGCCGGGCCCGGGCTCCCCTCGCCTCTCGGTGGCTGCGCGCCGGCCCCCGGCGGGGTGTCCCGCTCCCTTCTGCTTGGAGGACCGGCGGTTCCTCACGGGGACCACGCCTTCCCGGCGCCTTCCCTCTCTCCGGCCGTGGGAACGGGGGCCGCCGGCGCTCACCTCCCCGTCTGGCCGCTCCGGGGCTGGCGAGGGGGGGGCGGTGGCCAGCCGCGGCGGCGCAGCCACCCCCTGGGCCCCGGAGGGGCCGTGGCGCTGAGGGGGGCGGTGGGGGGGGGGCAGCCACCAAACCCTCTCGTTTTCTACTAATTAATCGGTGCCAAGCAAGGCGCTGGTGCTGTGCGTAGTGTTGGTACCAGTCTGCAAACGGCCGTGCCTGTGGTTTTATCTGGTGAGTAGGTTAAAGATACCCTGGGTAGGTTTGGGGTTTTTTTTCAAACGTGAAATTGGTGTATAACTTGTGTACAAAAGTAACTTTTATTCTTGCATCGGGGTGCTTAATAATCAGGGCTGCTGTGCCGCCTGAAATGCGAGCTTTGCTTAACAGCTTTGAGTGTATGCTGAAAAGAAGTAGTGCTTCCCGGGTCTGTTTGGAGAGCCAGATTGCCTGTCAGGCACTTAAAAGGAAGGTGAAGCTACATGAGAGACACTGTAATACTTTACTGCTACCAGGAGGATAAGGGAGTTCTCTTCCTTCCCCGTTTTTCACATGCCACCTTGTACTGCCCTGGGGCTCGCCAGATCCCTTTCTTTGAGCCTGTTCAGTTTGCTGATGGGGTAAAGAAAATGTGGGTTGTTTTTTGCTGGGTTAGCCAACTGGATGTGCTAAACAGAGGGGTCTGGGAGGAGGAGAAGGCGAGAACTGTAATTTAATTTTGCCTTTTATCTCTGAGTGCATTTGCTGTTAACTTTCTTCTTAATCTGTGGCAGCATGAAAACCAGTGATATCTGAACAGAGTGGATCTTCTGTGAAGGGAGGCAAACACCTGGGACTCTTCTCCCCCGGCAGCAGTGTTAGTGTGTTGTTGATAGCAGCTGAATACATTTTGTTTCTATCTCCACATGTTGTGGTCATCTGGGCTTGTTTTTTGTTTTTAGGGAGGCATTTCCCTCACTTTTACAGAGCCTCCCACAAAGTTTTGACCAAACTTACCATGACTTGATAAAAGTAGAACTGCATGGGCCAGGGAATGGTTGGTTTTCCTAAGTATTAACAAATTGAATTAAAACTATGAAGGTAATCTCTAATTTTCTAAAAAAAAATATACTTTCTTCCTTCTTTTGAAGAAGTGCAAGCAAGAATGAAAAAAGCAAGCTTTTTGAAAAGTATTCAGTCTTGCATCCTTTAACCCTGTTTCAGAACTTGGAGGCTGTGCCTGGCCTGCGACCTTTGTATTAGAGTAACACTGCTTTGCATCAGAAAAAACTCTCTGAACTGTGTTTGACTTTCCTTCTTGTGTGATTGAGGTGCTGTAATTAGATAAGACTGCAGTTCTTGCTTACATAGCAATTATAATCTGTAAAGCCATGTCTTTAAAAATGTAGTTTGTCCTTGAGGGGTCTTTAATTTTGTGAATTACAGGTTACCTGCTGTTCCTCCTGTTCCCTCTGACCTGTAGTATTGTTGCTGTGTGTTAGCTGCTGAATGTAGTAAACTCCACCAAATGCTAGTGAGGGTGGAGTGGATGTATCTGTGCTTTGCTCTTCAGGGGAACAACTATAATGTTACTGATGGGTGAAGTATGCAGGTACTTCCTTTAGAACAGAGAACACATTTTAACTTGTTCTTCCAGGACTTGCTGTGAGATGGGACAGTGAATTGGATGTTTAGATGCGTTAGGAAAGTTATCCTACTTCTTATTTAACTGTTGCTAGCAGAGATCTCACCACATGTTGGCTGGGTTCTTAGGTGGAGTTTTTACCTGTGTTGTTGTATCCGGATTTGGATAATAACAACTGAAATTCTGTTTTGCAAGAAAACCTGCAAAGTTACCACATCTATTGCCTGCTGTGATCCTTTAAGTCCTCCGAGCAGGTACCCCCTGTAGGCAGCGGAGTGCTACAGCAGGCAGTCTTCATAGTCACAACGCTTCTCCTAATGCCTGACGTCATCTTCGCTACAAATAGAGCGGATTCTGTTGTCCTGTCCCTAGCGAATCGTTCTTCGTTTTCAGGAAGACCTTGTGCAGGTTGCAGCCGTGTCCTCCATCTTACTTACCTGTTTTCTGGGCTAAGCAAACCTGACTCACTCTCTCTCCTCCACCGTGTGGGTCGGGCGCTCTGTACCTGGGTGTACTTGTTGCTCTCCTCAGAGCGGAGTGGCTGCTCTGTAACCGCTGAGGCTCTCTGACCGCCGCTGTTACAACTGCCTGCCTGTCTTGCTCCCATCAGCACTCCAAGTGAGTCATAGAAGGCTGTAAGCTGCCAGAAAACAGGTTGGTTTGTTTTTTTTCTGAAGCAGGGTAGTTTTTCTGCTGATGCAGTGCTGCCAGTAAGCACTGGTCAGATGAGTGCTGAAGCCAGTGTGAGGAGGAGGGTGGAACCATGATAGCCAGCAACTAGATTGGCTTAATAACTACTGTGAAACCTCTGCCTGATGACGTCTGTTTTCCTGATGTCTGTTGTGCAAAATAGGGTTTTGGATAGAGTAGAACAGATGTGTTTTGGATGATTTACTTGATGTGCATTTTTTTTTTAACAGCAGCATACTTGTTTTGTGCCTCTCTGAGGACTGATAATCGAATTTCCTATTTCTGGTTAAGACTCATGTCCCATACGTAGAAGTATGCACTTGTCTGGGTCACTGTGTGGGTTTCCAGCAGAGACTGTTTCTCTTGTTGCATTGTGATCTTGTAAAACACCACTGTGGTTTGGCTGGAAACACAGGTAGCTATGGCTTCGGAGCATTAGTTGCAAGTGCTTGAGCTACCTTGTGATTTTCTGTGGACTGTAGTAGCTTGTCAGGCAAAACAGTATCAAAAACCTTAATAGATACCATGTTCTATAGCAAAGATTGCCTCCCTCTCAAGTAGTTTAGTTATAAAAATGAAATCAGATTGTTTTTTGTTGTTGTTCTAAACTAATCTGTGCTGGCCGGTTGTTTTACTTATTAGCTTCAAGATCAAGGCTACTCAAGTAGCAGGCTCTAGTCTAGATGAGTACTGCTATTAAATTTTGGCAGGGCCTTCCCCAGAGACAAGACACCTGGTGTTGCTCTATGGGTTCTCAAACTTCCTGCTGTCTTGGGGAGTTAACTGCAGCTGAAGAGCATGTTTGCAAATCTTCCTGCTACAGAATCGTCCAGCAAACTTTAGGAAAAGGGGAAAAAAAACCCCTCATCCTCTTAGTTAATGCTGTAATGCAGTTACCAGTGATCCATGACTTGTTCTCACGCCTTTCTGTCCTTCTCCAAAACATAGTGGGAGATGCCCTACTGTGGCTGAGTAGATCTAAGACCTAGCTGCTGCTGGAAGGGTTAGTTGTTGATGATACCCTCAGTGCTTGTCTGGCCCTTTGAGCAGTTAGTTCTTCTAGTGCGTTGAAGCGAAAAATGATTTAGTAGAACAGGCTCACTAAGAGGTCAAACAAGCTCCAGAACCAGGTTGGCAGTATGAGAGGAGGGAAGAAGACTAAACCATTGGAGAAGTAAACAGCTGCTTTATTAGCTCAGCTTTATTGCGAAACGTTTGGGTGTTTGATCAAAATCATCTCAGGTCCTTCCTCTTGTTTGCCTGACTTAAGTCTACTGACCTCACTTTTCTACAAAAGATCTTTGCAGTTATTTTTGGTGGTTCAGTAATTGTTGGCTAGTTCTTCCAGGAAATTCAGACCAATTTTGTCATGTTCTGCTGACTTGAATGCATTGAACTTGTATACATATTTTAACTATTTTTTCTACCCTATATTTTGGTTCCTTGTTCAAAATTAATTGCCATAAGACTTTTTGCTAATTTTCTTCCTTATGAAGACTTGATCAAAGATATTTAATTTGCTGTTGTCATCTCTGCCCTTCTTGTCAAATAGTGGACTTCAAGTATCCATTTTCTTTTTATCTAAGTATATATAAACTTTTCCCCTGTTTTTCTGCATCTTCTGTCCTGATTGTTTGAAGTTTAAATGCTGTTCTGCTCACCCACAGTGGGAAGTTTTTGGTTACCTTTAGCACTCATTTAAAAACTTCTATGAAATTAAAAAACATTCCTCTGTCTTTCATAATAATGGTTTCTTTTGATAACTTGCACTTCTCTGTGTCTTTCTTCAGTAGCCATCTGTGGTGCTTCAGTTGTTTTCTCTTCCTTGCAAGCTTTGGCCTTGGAAAATGAGTTGTTTTCATGTGTTTAAATTTTGTGATCTTGCAGTAAGGATAGTGCAGATGAACCATTTTAGGAGTGAAAAATACTACTGAATTAAGTAGCACTAACATTGTAAAGCATTGGGCAGGGAGTTAGGTAGAAAATTCATGTACCATGAAGAATGTCTTTCTGTTTCTAATCAACAAATATTGATAAACTTTTGTTCTACTTTAGAAATCCTTTTTCAGTATTTTGGTGTGCTGCCATTCATTTTCCACTGCCATTTCAAATATGTAATTCATAGTATTTGGTTATTGCCAATTAACATTCTGGAGCAGTAAGCAGTTGCCTTCACCTATGTTTAGAATGAATAAACAGCTACTCAGGATGCTTAATGCTAATAAGTTTGCCCAGGGTGGGCTACGCTGTCACTGCAGGCCGGAGATGGAAGGAAATTCCTCCTTGATGGAAGGGAATTAAACCTCCTCCTTAGTGTCCAGAGGTAGGTGAGCCATTGGCTCTCCATGCCTCTGGGTATTAAATCAGACACTCTACCACCTGTCTTTCCATTTTAGCTTCTGGAGGATGTATTGTTCAGTAGCTCCTTGATGTACCTGTTGGGAAATAAGACCTCTCAATGAATTTTTCATGCGTAAGAATATTTTGAAGGTTAATCAAAGTAATAACGTCTTTTTAAACATCGACATTTTAAAGCAAATGCTTTTCAAGAAAAGTGACAAAGGAGGTCTAAAATGGAGGACAAACAGTGATAAAACATTTTTGGAGTTTAAGTGAGGCTCCTCAGACCTGCATAACAATTTTGCTTATATTTTTTTAGGACGCTTTTAGCTCTTGCTGCCACTGCAAACATTCTCACAATTTCCCGCCCCTCCCAGCAAAATACCACCTTTTTTTTCTTAACAGTCAGATGCTTTGGCCTTTTGTGACTTCTTTTTGGCCTTCATAAGAAAAAACTGAGGGTATTTTCTTATGCCAGAGACAGTAGCAGTGTTTGTTCCAGGTAATTGCCTAGAACCTATTTTTGCTCTTGATTTGTAGGAAGTTTTCTGTTTACCTTTTGCATGTTGCTCTCTTGTCCTCTCTTCCAGCCTGCTTTGGAGAGCAGTAATAACCCACCTTTGCCCTTCTCTGTTTTAAGCAACAGCAATTTGTTCTCTCCTCCTCTGTAGTGCAGGGGAAAAAAAAAAAGCTTTCTAAAAAGGTAGAGCCTGTAGTGTCTGTTGGTGTCGGTACAGGTTTTAAGTGGCTATTCTAGGATATGCTTTAACGGCTTAAATAGACCATGAGTTGTAATTCTTGAGGAACTTGGCTTTTTATTTGTTTTTGCAGTTCATGCCCAAGGTGGATTAAGCTGGAGTGGTGAATTTTTCCAGTGCCCACCTTCAGTTCTGCTAGGAAATTGCAGTGAGACTGCTGCAGAGGAGTGTTTTGGTGATGTTTGTGAGTTACTGCAGTGGGAGAGTGGAGAAGAGCCTTGTGGCTGCTGCTGTTTCACCCCTGGGACCTTAAATCTGTCCTGGCAGAAGGCCAAAAGACCAGGTTTTAGCAGGAAGCATCTGTGTCAGGATCCAAGACAGGAAAGAAGCCTTCTGTGGCAGCTAGAATGTGTGAGAGATGTGCTGCAACATCATTAGAAGTGTTTGTCATGCTTTCATTTAAGGCCTTTTCTTTCACAGCCTTACACTTCTTTTCTTTAATGTTTTGTTGGGTTCATCTCTGCAGGCCTGGTGACAGCCCATCTTCCCTGGTAGATAACTTCTTGTGGAAAGCATATGGGGGAGGAGGTTCAGCTGATTTACCAGTGCTTCCTGAGTTGTGCTTTCTGATGTGGTCCCTGAGGGGGTCTGACCCTCCTGGCTATTTCATCACTGAGAATCTTGATGCAGTCAGTCCCATGTTGTTTTGTCATTTTTTGAAACCCCTTAATGATTCAAAAACTGATCTACAGGTGCCAATTAGACAAAATTAATATATTGTGAGAGTGTGATATCAAAGAACCCAAACAAAAATGAAAATACAGGAGTTTGTTTCTACCTTCACTGTGCTTTTATGCCTGGTATTTATCAGCTTGACCGTAGCCTTTCAAAATACAGAGTACAAGATTTTACCTACCCTGTTGCCTGTACTCTTTGGTGGGGAAAAAACTCTACCTTAACTAGAGTCTTGCAACAGCCTTTCAAAAAGAAAGGGGAGGGGGGAACACAAACACTGTATTAACTCAAAGGCTAAGATGCAAAACAAATTATGAGATTACACAGAGAACAGGATTATATAGACAAGGTTTAGAGATGGGCGTTTGAAAAGTTTTGATTTCTTGTTGAGTTCTGCCAGATCCTGTCCTGCCTGCCTGCCTAATTACTGTTATTTTGGGTTGACCCACAGCCAAGAAAAGCACCCAGGGTAGAAAACCTGTAGTACTCCTCTGATTTAAGGCTTCATACATCCGAACAGCCAGAGTGTGAAGTAGTTTAGCTAATTCTCATATTGTTCACCTTCTATACCTCTATATAGAGATCAGCCAAGGAGCTGGTGATGCTGAGAGGGCAGTCAGCCATTTTTGCTAGGCTATCTTGGCACTATAGCTCTTCACTGGGGAACAGTATAAGATGAATTTACTGTGGATTCCTAACTAAGATGTTGCATGTAACTGTCTGGCTGTAAGGCTGGTGCACTGACCAGGGGAAGAAAAACCCACTGCAAATGCATGTCTCTTTACTGGGTCAGTACACCAAATGGATTCATCTCACAGCTGCATAATTTCTAATGCATATTTGAGGGAAGTGGTAGGAATGTACAGCTTGAAGCAGGGGCAGGGCTGCTGCTTCTGGTTGTTTCCTTCCATCCCCACGCCCTAATTTACAGCAGATTAAGCATAGCATGAAACTGCATGCTCTTGGTGTTGATGCAGGCACACCTTGTTATGCTCCCTCCATTTTCTTACTCATAAAAGTGAGATAATATCTCTGCACAGTCCAAGTTCTTGTCCTTTAAATCTTAGTGCTATTGCATATGCATAGGGATTATACCTAAAAATGTAAGAGTGAAAGGTTGTAGATGACTGCTGATGCCATGCTGCTTTTTTCTTCTTCCTAGTGCTATTCAATTCTAAAAACGTTAGCTTTTTTAAATCCAAGTGGCCTGACAGCTCCATCATGAATAATACTTTACAATTTTTTAATGA
Source organism: Gallinula chloropus (assembly GCF_964237585.1). Taxonomy (NCBI): domain Eukaryota; kingdom Metazoa; phylum Chordata; class Aves; order Gruiformes; family Rallidae; genus Gallinula; species Gallinula chloropus. The sequence goes on along the minus strand of NC_140092.1, from coordinate 5,846,402 downwards.
GTTAGTGTAGCAGTGCATTGTGAGAGGAATGGGTTTTGTGGCCCCTCCAGGTTTGTTGCTGACCCCCATGTCGTCAGGCCTGGGGAGGCTGGTGGAGACATGTTGGTGTGCAGTAACAGGAGAGCAGATGTCTGTGAGAACAGGAGCTTGCAAGAAAATCCATGAGGTAACAAACTGCAGGAATGCTGACAACTGCCTTAAAAACAAAGTAAGTGACTGTGTCATCTTAATCAATTATTAGCAATAGTGAGACGTTTGTAAGGCAGGTGAACAGAGCATCTAAACAACAGCAATGTACTGTAACTCCTGCACTGATACAGGAACCTGTATGAGCTCTGTGTGTGTTTCAGTAAAGGAGCTCAGCACTTCATCACATTGATCTGAGTTGAGTCCACAGAACTTTGGCTCCAGCAAGTTTTGAATGTGCTGAGTTAAGCAGTGATAGAAATCTAATCTGCACTGATCATCACGAATACTGTATCTTTATTTCACCTCCAGTCACTATCAGCTGCTTGTGTAGCTCTTACTGAACACAGTGGTTATACCCAGAAAGCAGAATATATAGAATATGTATCAAAATCTTACTTGTGATGATACATGAAAAGGAAGAAAAATTACATTTCTTTGTTTTTGTTTACATTCCAGACAGTTTTTAGTGCTAGTTGTTGAGAAGTTACAGGTGCTGTTGGGAGATACCTTCAGTTGAAATAGAGCAGCTTGTGAGTTTAGCCACTTCTAACTTACTTTGAGTAATTATTCCATTTTAATTCTGTGAAGTCTTTGGGCAGAGTGGAAAAATCAGTTTTGCCTTCCCTGTTCTCTTTCCTTGTGTTTTTGTTGTTTTCCAGCTTGTAGCTGGGAGTAGAGAGATACTTCTAACTGGGAAGGTTAGAACACTGCTTACTGCTGAGCTAGTCTGATAAGAGCAGCATACTTTTTCTTTATGCCTGTTTACTACTTTCTCCTTGCTGGTTAATAGTAGGCTTGGATACTTGTTAAGAAAGAAACAAACTTTTCCACTCATTAAGAAAGAAGCAAACTTTTCCACTCATTTATTGTGTTTTTGGCACAAATATTACAAAATAACTTTCAATTTACCTGCTGAAAACTTAACATTTCTGGAAAATTAATTTGCTTCCTGGAAGACACTTTTCCATGTTGGCAAATATGGAAAATGCTTCCAGAAACCAAATATTACTGTGTTTTGCTAGGTGATTTTAAGTAGCAGTCACGAGTTTTTTTTAATTTCTTCATATTTTGGATAGAAATATCTCTGTCTTCATCTATCAGGACATTTAGGTTTTTTTCCATGGAAGCACTAGAGCCACACAGGAGATGCAGGACTTGAACACACAATTACCTTCAATTGAGTATAATGAACATGAAGCACTGTATAAATAGCATTTACTGTTCATCTTGCTGGTACTGCTGTCTTGTTCTTGAAGCATGAAAATGAAATAATACTTTACAGTAAGGAAGGGTGTTTTTTTGCTATATCTCTCTCTGCTGTCACCTTGACCACGTTAATGGCTCTCTCAGTCCAGTGGAGTTGTGCACTCACCTAAAACTGGTATAAGATTGAAGTACAGAGATTTTTTTCAAGCATAGCTATTCTTTGTGTAATTTGAGGCTTAAAAAAGATGTCCGTAAAGTGATTTCTTAATTCAGAATTAGTATTTTCTTCCTTGGAAGGAAGGGTGGATTCCCTAGATCTTAAATCAATGGCAGAAAACTTGTGAGAGCTTCTTAATAAGTATAAGGTTAGTGCACGTGTCACTTCTAACCTAATTTTTTTAGTCATGGTTTTAAGTATTGTGTATGGCAAAACCTGCATGGACCAGATGAGTATGAAGAACTTCAGAGGGGAACAGCAGTTAGTGTGACTGTTGCCTTGTCATGCTGTTACTTGGAACCGATTTGGTGCATTTCGTGACCTCATGCTTTACTTCACTGCTGGCACCACAGTGACCCTTAAATCATTGATGTGCCTTCCCCAGTGCACATGGAATAAGGTTGATGTGTTCTGGCTTTTTTTTTTTTAAGAGTTTAATAAAGCTAGTACTGAGTTTAACAGCTCCTGGCTACTTTTAGAGTATCCCAGCATCAGCCAAAGGCCTCTGAAGTTTCTCAGAGTTTGCAATGGGATTGACTCTTTGTCGTTTCTCCTGTTGCTCAGGCTATTTGGATTTTGTAGAATTCTTAAATGTCACAGAATGTTAGGGGTTGGGAGGGAATTCAGAAGATCATCTAGTCCAACCCCCCTGCCAGAGCAGAGTCACCTAGACTGAATCACTCAGGAACACATCCAGGCAGGGTTTGAATGTTTCCAGAGAAGGAGACTCCACAGCCTCTCTGGGCAGCCTGTTCAGTGCTCTGTCACCCTCACATTGAAAAAGATTCTTCTTATGTTCACATGGAACCTCCTGTGCTCCAGCTTGAACCCATTGCCCCATGTCCTAACACGAGAAGAGCCTGGCTTTGTCTTCCTGACACTCACCCTTTACATATTTATAAACACCTCAGTCTCCTCCAAGCTAAAGAGACCCAGCTCCCTCAGTTTGTCCTCATGACAAAGGTGTTCCACTCCCTTAATCATCTTGGTGGCCCCGCCCTGGACTCTTTCAAGGGGCTCTATGCCCTTCTTGAACTGAGGGGCCCAGAACTGGACACAATATTCCAGATGTCTCATCAGGGCAGAGTAGAGGGGGAGAAGGACCTCTTTTGACCTATTAACCACACCCCTTCTAATACAACCCAGGATGCCACTGGCCTTCTTGGAAAATTGGCTGGCTCATGGTCTTCCTCCTGTCTACCAGGACCGCAGGTCCCTTTCCCCTGTGCTGCTCTGCAACAGATCTGTCACCAGGCTTCAGGAGGCACCATGACTGTTTCTCTTGTGGTGCCACTCCTCAGTTCAAGTTTGCATTCCAAACACAAAAGCAGTTGTGTTGTAACTTAAAATTGTTTAAATGTACTGTCTTCAAAAGTCTAGACCACCCCCAGGTATCTCTAACACCTGTGGCTGTGATAATCTGTTTGGTGTGGTGTGTTTCAAGCCTGCTCAGGGGTCACACATGTACTGTGGTTTATTTTTTTGACCAGCTGGCAAATATCCTTAATGTAATCCATTTTCCTCCCCTTGCCATTGTCTTGGGATTGTTCTTCAAAGTTTGGGATGTGGGAGGGTGGCTTTCTTTTTGCACTGCTAAACTCCTGCACTAGTTTTCCTTGGGGTAGAGCTGGTGAAAAGTGGACATCAGAGTGGAGCAGCTGCTGTCTGTTAATAGTCTTGGTCCCCTCTCATAAGACTTCATCAGTCCTGGTAATGAAATTACAGATCTGACCAAGTGATTTTGTTGCTAGGCTACCTGTCCTCTGAAAAGCCAGCTTTCCCTAGCTTAGGCTGACCTTTTTAGTGTACCGATCGCTGATTGAAGTACAGTCGTTAAACTTCAATATCCTCTCCAAAGTTCATAATCTCTTGGATATCTGCTGGAAGCCTCAGTAGCAGAGGTGAATATGCAAGCATTTCATTTTACAGTGGCTTCTATAACAATACACTTATACCCAGAACTCTTAAGATGGATGCACAAATGGATTCTGTGTTTATTCCAGGTTTGTGGATGATCATAGGTTCAACAGAAGTTTAAAGCGTGAAAAGCTTTTTGAGTCAGGAGGATGAGGAGGTGCTATTTTGTGTCAGAATCAATGTGTTGTTTTGGTCTGGTTTTGGGCTTTTCTTAACACAAAGGCAAAATATAACAGCTTTGTCCAACCTTCCTGTTGCACCTTTGGCCTTGTTTATATTTTTGTCAATCAGAATGCCAAGTGTTTGGGAGGAAAGGGGATTCAAGGGAAAAAGAGTCTCTGGGAACTGACTTCATGTATCTGTCCTTACGGGTAGAATGAATGATTTTGAGACAGTCCCTGATGAGGTGAAATGCTACCTTAGAAGCCAAACATCATTACTGAGGTCTGAATTACAAATGGGTGGAGGCGAGCAGGTTATCCTGAAGAGGTATTTCTGTTCCCATCTCCTGTGCTTGTTCAGACTTCTGCTGTTCAGTGTGGGAAGTCCAGCCTGTGGTTTCATCTTGTACCACTGCTCTGACTATTGCATTCTCTGAGCATAGCATAGGGCAGAAGAGATCTTCAGAATCAAGTCTCTTCCCGTTTGTGACACATCTGTCACAACGTGTGCCTCAAATCCTAACACATGAATTTTCTTCTGGCCTGTTAATAGTTGGCCTAAAAGCTACTGGGGGGGGAAAAAAACCCCTAACCTTTAACTTTGCCCTATTTTCTGTCACTGCTGAGGCTGAGTAAATGTTGGTTTTGTTCCATAATGACAGTCATTTTGTTCATATGTACAGCATGTAACGTACAACATGCACAGCTGACTTGGGGTTGTGTAAGCACTTGGCAGATGTCCAGCGTGTTTTGGTTATGTTGCTAGTAGCTGCCAGGAAGTGGCAATGCAGTGTCAGAGTGAATAAGTGTATTTATTTTATGATAGAAGCTTTGGATAGCTCAATTTATGGTTGTTTTCTATGTAGGTAAATATTATGTATGAGTGTATGTCTCATATTTCCATTTCTAGTAAACCCCTTAGCTTACAAAAACTATGGATGCTCCAGTGGTTTAAAAATTTAAATTAAATTTTAATTAAAATATTTTTTATTTTTAGAATGCTTGCTCATGTATATTGCTGGAGGCTATGATTCGTGAAGCTGCATGTGGAATAGAACATGATGGGGAAAAAATACTGTGTACATGATGGGGAAAAAAAAATCACCAAAGGAAAATGCAGTTTTAAAAATGTATTGTTGCTAATGCTGACTGTATGTATGCAAAACCAGCACTAACTTGTTACCTAGAAGTATGTGCTGTTGTGATTTATGGGTTCTTCCCTTGGAAACCTTATCTAACAGCCACTGTAGTTTGCATTCACTTGGTGATGTTCTTAGTGAATAACATGTCCCTAAAGGACATAGGCTCTGGGGCTGTGGTCATGGCTGCTTACTAAGGGGCTACAGTGTAGATCTGGGAAAGTGGCTGAGCCTTTCAGGTACCTGTTGGGCTGGGGGAGATGACATTGATTTTTATCAGGAAATCTCTCTACATCTGTTTATCTCAGGGTTTCACAAGATTGCTTTAGGTTCCTTAAATATGAGTTTGATTTCACTAGCTTATGGTGGAATGGGTTGGGTTGGAAAGGACCTTAAAGAGCATCTAGTTCCAAACCCCCTGCCGTGGGCAGGGACACCCTCCAGCAGCCCAGCCTGCCCAGAGCCCCATCCAACCTGGCCTTGAACGCTGCGAGGGAGGAGGCAGCCACAGCTGCTCTGGGCAGTCAGAGCTTTTCTTAATGCTAAAGCTGCAACTGCCTCCTTCTCTCAAGGATGATCTTCCTTTAATGAGTTGTCATGCTGCTTCACTGGTTTATTAAGCTCTTATTGTTTGTGTAGAATGAAGCAGTTGCCTTCAGAATTTGTGTGATCAAATATAACATGCTTTTCTTTATGAAGCACATTATTGCTTATATTAGGTTTTATTTAACTGCTGTAGTGACTAGTTTCCTGTAAAATTAATAAAACTTAGACCTTTTTTTCCTTAATCTGAGCCTGTGATAGGAAATGCAGTTACATAGTTACCACTGGAAATCAGAAAATTGTGCAGTTTAATTCCATTAGTTTACTTAAAACTCATTGGCAAAGCACTACACTGTTGGAAAATTGTTCTCTTAGGGTGTTTTGGGGAGTTAACAGAATTCCTAGTCTAAATGGTGTCCTGTTTTAATAATCTGTAAGAGGAAGCATATGTGAAATGACCATGTAGAATGGATTTCTGAAAGTTTCAAAACAAGTTTGAGGGTTGTATAGAGAATTTCTGTCAGTTCCTGTTAAATAGAAACAAATGGCAAATCAGTAAGGAAGATTAAAATAATTATGATTTCTGTCATAGTTCTATTAGTAGGGATATTATATCAGATCCATACATAAGTCCTATTAATAGGGATATTATATAAATGCTTCTTAATACGTAATCTTCACATGCCAATATTAATTCTGCCCACTTCTGGAATAAGTTTTATTAAATTATATATAATAATAATGAAATTATGGAAAAGTTACTATTCCAATGGAAGACTAGCTTGTGTATTGCTATCTATGCGCTTGAATCTCTGTTTTTTCTATTGTGCTTGAAGGTTGAAACGAAAAGCATTCTTTAATTTTTGATGGCTTTTGAGTTGTTCAAATTGCAAATTCATTTTTTTGCCAGTTTTCTTCATAAAACTGAAAGTTTTAAACTTTTATATGTTATGAGAGCTGTGAATAACAGGAGCCCAATACCTGTTCGAAGGATTTAACTTGGCATTGGTGCTATTTTAGTTTTTTTTAATGAGCTCTTCTCTTTTCTAGCTTTCCAAGACCAACTTCTCCAACAACAATGATTTTCGGGCTCTTCTGCAATCTCTTTATGCAACATTCAAGGAATTTAAAATGCACGAGCAGATTGAAAACGAGTGTATCATTGGTCTGCTGCAGCAGCGCAGCCGCACGGTGTACAACGTGCACTCGGACAACAAGCTCTCAGAGATGCTTAGCCTCTTTGAGAAAGGGTTAAAGAACGTGAAGGTAAGTAGACTGTAAGAAGGGCTTTGTGTCCAAAGGAAAATGGACACAAGTGATTAGGTATTAGTTAACCTCAGCTTGTCTTAATACTCTCTGTGTATAAACTGAGGAAGAAGAAACATTTGTGTGTTCTTGGTACAGTGGTGAAAACTTTCCAGTCAGAAGCACAAAGTCTTTTTCTGTTCATCATACGTGCCAAATTTCTAGTGAAAGTTCTCTGTGTTGTGGCATAATTGGAGGTGTTTTGGAGAGGCAGCGTGGAAATAGAAAGATTGCTCTGCTCATTGGTTATAACAGTTTCTGATTATAGAGATAATATTACTTATTAATTGGTTAGGAATCCTTGAGTATCGATTTTGTGGCACACAGCATTGTATTTTTGTAAAAAAAAAAGTGCAAAAAAAAGAGCTTTGCTTTATTCTGTGAGTCATGTACTCCTTCCAGTAATCGGTTCTTTGGTAATGCTGCTAATGTTTCAGTCCTCAGGAAATCCTGAATGTTACTCTCCAGTTGACTTTTTCACAACTTAAAGTTGTTAGATTCTTCTCCACTAGAATCCTACTTGAATTCTGTTCTGTCATTCCTCTGGGATACCCAGCTTGACTCCCCCTTCCTGTGCTCTGAGCTATAGTCTCCAGTAACAATTTTGTGTCCCATGTGACATTTCTGCTACACATGGTCCATATTTTCAGAAGAAAAATACTAAATATACTGTTGATTGATTCCATTTTGCTATTTAAGGCAGTTTTTAACCTGGAAATCCTGAAAATGTTTTTTTTTTTCCCTGTGCATATCCAAACTTTAAATTTTGTCTCATTTGCAGTAAGGAATCAGGAAAGAAAGGAAAGTGAAGGAGAGAGGAAATTTAACATTTAGCTTTGTTTTACACATTTTCTGTTAGGATGCTAGTGTTGCTCTGTTACTTAACTTACTGAGTTTGGAAAAAACATTTTTTTTCTGTCTTTAGATAATGTTAATGGTTTAACTTTTTTTTTTGAGAGTCTGGTTAGTTTAATTTAAACCAATACCATAAGCTTTTTTTCCTGCAATAGTCAGGGTTTCTTGATGTTATAGAAGTTTGAACAGAAAAACTTACAACACTTACTGTAAGAGCAAGGAGGAACTCAAGTGTGTTGTAACTGCTGGGCAGACTTCAGAACCAGCTTTTTATTACTGACACAGAGAACAAGCTACGTTTAAGTCAGTTACATCGAGTTCTTTCTGTTTCCAAAGTGAATGTCTGTAGAGCATGCCTGACTATAAATTCTGGTTATAATTTGGAAGCTAGAATTGTAGAGTAACTAATATAAAATGTTTGCAGTCTAAAAAAATGAGGTGGAACTGCTGTGTCCTGGAGTAATTCTTACGCAAAACATGCAAATACTCAGATTGGTCTCATACTTTGAGTGAGACTGCAGATTGGCAGAGCAGTCTTTGCTCCAAAGTAAATCTGTGATTAGACAAGTGAATTCATACCTAATAACAAAATGAATTGGACTCAGGCAGGAAGGGAATATGTTGTTCCACCTAGTGACAGGTCAGTACAGACTGTCATAAGTGAACGTGTTCTTACCATGAAATAGAGCAAACACAATGGGGAAGGCACAGTGGGCTTTACTTTGAAACACTGGTTTACTTAACAGTTCAATCCTTGAATAAATGGTGAGATTAGATAATAGTTAAATCTTTTCTTTCTTCTCAGAATGAATATGAACAGCTGAACTATGCGAAACAGCTGAAGGAGAGATTGGAAGCCTTTACCAGGGATTTCCTTCCTCATATGAAAGAGGAAGAGGAGGTAGGTAAAAATCGTCCTTGAACGTTGTGTTGATCTTCCTTGACATTTGGAATGTCTGAATAGAGACAAAGAGCTTAAAGGTTCAGGGTGGGTTTTATTTCTCATTTCTTTGTTTTTGTTGCTATGCTGATACCCATTCAGGACTGTGATGTCATTGTTTTGTTCTCTGACTGCAAAGTGGCGTGTTGAGAATCAGTGAACATATTGAAAATTTATGATGAAAATTGATGAAAATTTTGGTCCATTAAAAAATTTATAAGAAAAGTCCACTGGGGCTGGGATTTGTTTGCAGCAGGTAGTTACTTAAGAGGATGCGTAGCAAAACTTTAAGGGAAGAAGCTCTGTAAGCCAGTGCTTCGTGACTCAAGCTGACACTCCCAAACAGCCTCTGACCTATATTTTAAACATAGACTAGTACTGCCAGTCTGATGATTTATGGGTATCCAAAAACTGGGAAGCATATTCTCGAGAGAGTAAATCTTCTGAAGTTAGTCCAAGAGAAATCTTGTCTCGTGTTTTCCTACCTTGCCACTTTGCCTAACGTGTGAGTACATCGATAAGTTACATAGCTTAAGCAACTTGTAATCACTTCCCTTTTCTGTTGGGGAAAAAACAGTTAAGCAGCTTTCCTGAGACTGCAGTGATCCATTGGCAAGCAGGGGGTTGGAACTCCAAACTACTGTGGTCCTGTCTTTAGGTTCTCTTAATGCATGACGTGTTTTTCTTGGAGAGAGTTTTAAACAGGAAATTCTGTGTTAATAAGTCTCTGTAACGTTGTCAACTATCACTGTCAGCACCAGACTTATCAGAGTTTGTTCCTTTTTCCTCTGTGTTAGGTTTTTCAGCCAATGTTGATGGAATACTTCACTTACGAAGAATTGAAAGATATTAAGAAGAAAGTGATTGCACAGCACTGCTCACAGAAGGAGGCTGTGGAATTCAGAGGTCTTAGTAAGTGGAATCAAGCAGAAGAGCTTCAGAAGGTCTTTAAGTATTCTGTGGATGAGAAGGCAGATCAAGGTGAAGCATCTAATTTCACTTAAAGTAATGTTCAAACTGCAACTTTTATCTAAAAAGCCACAGCAGTGGCATACCTAATGTTAGGTACTAGCAGATAAAATGTGGAGATTTTTTTATAAAATGGGAATTTCTTCAAAACAGTCTTGTAACTTCAGGAACTCTACTGTGTAGATAGTACTTTACTGTTTACCTGTTCTCAACCTTCTTCCTCTCCCTTCCCTCCTGTGGTAATATTTGATATAATCAACAGGCATAAATGATAATTAACATCTAATTTCCTATTTCAATTGAAATCTTAACTTTTACTTGCAGATCTTGTATTAATTCTTGGTTTTCAGGGCTACTTTGTAAGCTCTTGTGTTGATGGTTTAATAACACAGAATGGTTAGCCAACTAGCCAACTGACAGTATTTCAAACTAAAAGCAACTCACCTTCCCCAACACCACTACCTGATTTCCCTGGCATTCTTGGGAATTGGAAAGGAATGCACTGTGTGTCTGGAGTGATGCAAGGGAATGAATCCATGCAGCATGGGAGTAGTCAGAGGAGAGGTGTGTTCTAAAAGTGGGTATTTAATGTGCACTCATCTGTAAGTGCCCTTTGGATGAAACTTAAGAAAAAACAAGTAACTACCAAAGCACACCTCAGCTTTGTTTTATGTCTCCTGAAGCAGCCTAAGTTGTCCATGTTTGTGGTTTTCATTCAACTAATAAAGAAGAGTTGATGCCCCAAAGAAGGGAATTAATGTACTGAAAGTGTAATACTGGAGTGTGAGAGTGGTGAGGAGAGCAAGCTCTCATGAACTGACATTGTGGTGTTGATAAGATGTGGTGCTCTCAGTAGAAAAACTTGAAAAAACTTTCTGTAATGAGATGATTGATTATTATTATTTTTTTTTTAATGAAACTTGACTTCTCTGAACTACTGAACTGGTCGTTTTCTGCCCTCCAGGTGAAACCTTCAGAAAAGATCATGATCCATGATGTGAAATGCTATTGAGTCTGAACAGATGAATGTGACAGAAGTAGCCTTACGGCGTTACTTGCTGTTGTCTAGCTGGAATAGCAGTTTGGGGACAGTAGTAACTCTACAATGGTGGTTTTCTAGACTTTAGGGAGAAGAATGTATTTGTCCTGCATCTGGGTTTATTTTGTTTTGGTTTTGGGTTTTTTTTTTAAATGGAAGTAGATAAACCAGCTTGCAGTCCTGTGCAATTTTAACTGCATTTTGGTCGGAAATTCTCTTTACCTGCAGTTACTTGCCAGGTCTATGAAAAAAATATATTGATTTATCAAGGGAAGTAACATTTAACTTTTTTTTGAAGTAGTAATAGATTATCACAGGATAAAGTTTACAGTATGCTCACTTCTGAAGCTTTTTTTCAAAGAAACTTGATCCTTGTCTCACTGTAAAATCTTACATACTTTGTGTCCTAACTTCAAAAGTAAATTTACTAATTTGTGGAATCTATTTCTTAGGCCCCCTGAAAACTATTTTAGAAATATTTTTTTCCTCAAGGAAATTGTCTTTAAACAAAACATTAAAATTTCTTAAAACAGCAATAAACCTCCACTAGCCATAGCACTGGATTTGGCATTTTATATGGTTTGCAGGTCTTTGTACTATGGGGAAAAAGGAGGGCTAATGCTTCCTACTGCTGTCCATTGAAGTATGAATTACAGTCATCAAATTTTAGCCTTTATATTTGCTATTGCTGTTCAGCCTGATTGGCTTGTAACTACTCAGGAGTTAAAATTAATTGTCTGTGCTAGCCCTTTAAATCAGAAATAAATACAAAGCAGCTGCAAAGAGTTAGGCAAGGACTTCTTGCTGTGTCCCAATCACAGAAAGGCTGAGCACTTTCACTGAGAGTGGTCCCAGTGGGTGGATTCTGTGGGCTAGCACTGTCTCCTGGGAGTGTGGTAAAGCAGGTGTATATATCATCTCTGTCATGAGGTGCTTTTTTAAAAGCATTTCATATATAGCAGATACTGCTTTCATCTTACTGTGGTGGGGTAGCAGCAGTTTACTTTTGTCCAGGGCTTTTTTGGACACTCTTTGGGGAGGCAGGGTTGGGAAAAAAAATCAGCAAATTGAGAAAGTAGAAAACAGAGAACTAAGCTTTTTTGTTTGTCTAAGGTGGTATTACACTGAAAGCTTTTTAAAGCTGAAGTAATACCTGGGTTTTTTTCAATTCCTTTGCCAAACAATTGTTTCAAATGTTTTTCAGATGTTTTTGTGGGTTTTTTTTCATTGCCCTAATCACTGTTGCTTAAAACTGTGAGGCTGTATTTCACTTAACACATGCTTTCTGTATTTCAGAAACTGAAGTAACAGGGCACACCACAAATATTACTAATCTTCCTCCTGAAGTAATGCTGACCATTTTCAGTTACCTTAACCCCCAAGAGTTATGTCAGTGTAGTCAAGTAAGCACTGAATGGTCACAGTTGGCTAAAACTGGATCTCTCTGGAAACATCTTTACCCTGTTCGCTGGGCCAGAGGTAAGTTAAATTTCATTCTTCCTTTGAAAGCATGTTGATGGTTAGAATTTCAGAGCCTATAGAAGAGAATCTATGGGCTGTCACATGCAGTGAACCTGACTGAGTATGCCTCTGTCAAGGGTAATGTCCTGAAATGTGGTTAAATGGTAAAAATCCCCAAAGCATGTTTCTATCTTGTAGAACTCAGAAACTAAAAGTTTTAGTTGTAGCTCATAAGTGTCTCTTGTACAGAAACTCATTAGTCTTACTGAGGTTTGTTTACTTGTATGAATGCTAGTATATATATTCATTAATACAACATCTTAATTTTAATTTAAAGATCTAAGGGATTTTGAATGATAAATGCTGCTGTTACACCTGTATCAGTAATGTTTTTATTTCATTAGGTTACTATGTAGAAATAAAATCTTTTTCTTTTCTTAATTCCTGATGAGTGTGCTCTCTTGAGAGGTCTGTCTTGTGCTTCAGGCATAACCACAGAATGGAAGGATAAAAAAAATGGAGTTCTAACATTGCCTCACAATCTATTTTTTCTATATTCAAAGAAAACTATATGAATGTTGGGGTTGGTATTGATTCGTTCCTGCAGTGTGGGCTGAATTTTTTCTATGACTTCCATTTCTCAAACTCTCCTGTTAATTAAAATTCCCTTGTTGAGTAATGTTTGCAAAAATACCTGTTCAGATAGACAAAATAGCCTGTACTCTGGTGGTGTCAGCTACAACTTCCCAGAGTATATTTGTAGCTTTAAGCATAGAGAAATACAAATAGAAACATTTATGTGGGTATTAAACAGTCTCTGGCCTATGATGTACAGGCTTCACAATTGCAATTGTAGTTGAGTAAAAAGGAGACCATCTGTACTGTATTTTAGGAGAAATCTAACAACATGTAACGTAAATTTTGAGACACATAAAAGCTAAAATTATCTTTTGGGCCAGACCTTTATGGCTTCCAGAAATCTCTACAATCAGAGGGGATTTAAGTGACTCTTAGGTCTGAATTAATATTTTGGTTGGATAAATCTTACAAAAAAAAAAACCCTAGATTTGTCCCTTAGCTGCAAATGAGAGTGGAGAGAAGAGGTTTCAGAGTTTCATTGGTTACACTTTCGTTTTAATCTGAAACCTACTTGCCTTGATACTTCAGTGGTATGCAAAATAGATAATTGGCAACTGCTTAAAATGTCTTTCTAAACCTGTTACTGGCACAACAGGAAGCGAGTTCGTGACGCACTGTCTGTCCTACTGCAGTAGTTTGTGCCCAAGTGCTCTAAACTGGATAGAAGCTTCTCAAATGGGATTTACTGCCAGAGGGCATAAAAAGAACATAAAACTACAGGCTTTAGTTAAACTAACTTTTTTTTTCTCTAATACAGAGAGAGCTTCTGAGGCTTTTTATGTATTAGATGGGTTAAAGTTGATGAGAAATGTTACTGAAGCCTTCTGCTTCAGTTGGCTGACAATCAATTAGTATTTCACTGTTACTGTGCTGCTTATTTAAGAAACCTTGTTCCTTTAGGTACCCTTCAACAGGGGCTGCTGTTGCTTTGGGGTTAGCAGGATCCCCTACTAGTGAGGTAGTAGGATAAGCTGTTCCTACATGTTCTCAGCATGTATGTGCTGAGAGAGGCAGCAGAATTGCTTATGTCAAGCCCCACACTAAAGTATACCCAAAGCAGAAATAAATTATGCCTGTGCAGTAACCCTTGGGGAGAGGGGATGCCCTACCAGCTAGAACAGTGTGTTCACCCAGATGTTCTAAAAGTGATTGCCTATTGATTTGGGTCATGCACACGCTGTAATTCAGTGTTGGATAGCTGTTGTAAGCAAGCTACTTTTGGGAATTGTGTTTCTTGATCCTGGAGTTGCCAAGTGCAATGACTAAAAGAAATTAACATAATATATCCTGGTTGAATGTATTTCCAGAGGAAAACGGAAAGGTGTTAAACCAACTGTTATACTAAAAGTTGATGGTTAATGTATCTGCCAGGAAGAACTTCAGCACCCACACAGTCCAAATATTACATAATAATTTCTTTTATTGTTTTCAATCGTATCGGTCCCTACCAAGGAAATAAGGACAACAGGCGTGTCTCAGGATAGCATAATAGGTGGTGAGTGCTGTAATGGTACCAGAACTATTCTGGGAATCTTTTGAAGCTTTACAATATAAATCAGGCAAGAATTATTTGAAGGGTCAGTCCAACCTTAGTTGAGATGAATGCAGAATTAATTTATAGCTTTAGGACAGGTCACTGTATACAGAGCAGCTTATCACTCCTTTCTGTAGTAACGAGAAGTTTATCTTTTCCTGTCCTTTTCCCCTTTTTTTTTTGTGGGGGGGAATTACTAGGTGATTGGTATAGCGGTCCTGCAGCAGATCTTGAGACAGAACCTGATGAGGAATGGGTGAAAAACAGAAAAGATGAAAGTCGTGCTTTTCAGGAATGGGATGAAGATGCTGATATAGATGAATCTGGTAGGTAGCTCTGATTTCTGGTGAGTTTTATTCTTTTTTTCTGAAGGTGCTGTAGCTATAAGAAAAAATGTATAAAATAGTGTCTTTTCTGTAAAATCAGTTTGAAGTACAGATTTTTTTCCATAGTTGGTTCCAGTACATTAAAAAAATGACAACTGTAACACGTTCTGTCTAAACTAAATGCTTACTAAGCCAAGTAGACCTATACTGGAAAAAGAGAACTTGGAAAGTTTTGTCTAGCAACTACTTAAAGTTCCTTAAAAAAATTCTTTTTTACTTCTTCTCATCCTGTTTCCCAGCTGGCTGATAAAAAGGAATGGGGAGGTGAAGGGCAGGAGAAGCAGGCAGCTGGCTATAATGAACTGAACTAATTATTCTAGAAGAGAGCAAACATGAGCACAAGTAGAAGAGGAGTTACAGGGATGTGTCTGAAGTTAGGAGGGAGCAGAGGCTAGGTTTCATCTGTTCAGGAAGTTCAGATGAATCATCTCACATCATAATGCATTCTAGTCTGAATATCAACTTTATCTTAAGTTGTTATATCATAGGATATGAAATGCTCTGTGCAATGTCTCAGTGTATAGGGTAAGTTGGTGGAAACTGTGGAAGCTGTCCTGAGCAGTACATAACCTGTAGTAAATATTTCTCCAAGTCCTTTAGTGGTAACTTTCTGTTTAGACTTACCATTTTTACTTGCTGTTGAAGTTTAACTTTTCAAGACTGTTAAAGCCAAGGAGATCTTTAAAAATGATCCTTAAGTAATATGTTGAGTGAAAGCTTTACGTATGCCTCATTAAGCTTTATTTATTTAGTTTCCACATAACTTGTTTGATGTAAGGTGGCAAGGTGAATTTCAAATCTTTCTCTTTTTGATTTTATTTTACAGAAGAAGCAGCTGAAGATTCACATGCCATTAATATAGCACAAATGGAAAAACGTTTACTTCATGGCTTAGTTCATAATGTCCTCCCACACGTAGGCTCCTCAGTGAAGACATTAGTGTTGGCCTACAGTTCTGCAGTATCTAGCAAAATGGTATGCAGTTTGAATCTGGCACTTCATAGTTATGGCTGTGCAGCCTCTAATTAATAATGGATGTGCCCAAGTTTAAAACACTAGGGCAGTGAAAATGAGTTGCAATTCAAGAGAATGTTAATTTGTATGTTGTCTTGTGATGCTGTGTGCAGCCTTACTGCCTTGTGTCTTTACTCTTCATTTTCTTTTCCAGGTTAGACAGATCTTGGAGCTTTGCCCCAACCTGGAATATTTGGATCTCACTCAAACTGATATTTCAGATTCTGCATTCGAAAGGTTAGATAATTGTTGTTTCCTTTAACAGATAAATAATCCAGCTTTTTGAGTGAGAAAAACATTCAAGCACATCTTGGTCCATTGCCTCTAGAGACTAATAGGGAAGCGTTCGGGATTCACACCTAATGAAGAGCTAAACCACAGCAGCAAGTGAATGAATTATAAGTGAAGAGAATAACTTCATAATGGCCATTTCAAATGCTCTGTCTTCACTACTGGATATGTATTATTAACCTGTCAGTGTGTAGCTATCTGTAACAATAATTGTGTTTTGCTGTGGTATTAACAACTTGAAATTTTCCCTGGATTTTGCATAGTCAGTCACACTCTTGATCTGATCGAGCTGGTAGTAGTGTTAGACACACTGCTATTCAAGGCACTGAGCGAATGCTATTTAAGGCTCTTATTCTAAGGCTTAGCTGTAGTAACTGTGGATTCCTGAGTCTCACTGGAACCTACAGCAATGCCACTGATGTCTG
Organism: Gallinula chloropus; assembly: GCF_964237585.1. NCBI lineage: Eukaryota > Metazoa > Chordata > Aves > Gruiformes > Rallidae > Gallinula > Gallinula chloropus. The sequence continues at coordinate 5,830,172 of NC_140092.1, read as the reverse complement.
TGGGATAGTGCACGGATGCAGATCTTGCACCAGTGGGTCTTAATGTGGTACCTCAACTCAGTGGCTACTTCGAATTCTCTGTGTTAGCACAGAAAATGTTACCAGCACCCATGCTTGTAACAACACACTGCAACTTCTGCACCAGGTTTTGAAATAAATCCTTAGGGAATTTCTGTGGCTCAGAAACCAATCTTTGTGAGCTTTCTGTCAGTCTGTCATGAAGCTGCTCCACTTACTTCCAATTTGTAATTTCAGAAAAATTATTTTGGGTTGCTGTAAATAATCATTTATGGAAAATAAACAATAGTTAATATAACCTGTGGATAGGTTAAAATCACTCAAGCTACATACATTATTAGCTGTAAGACTACCAATGTTGTTGTAGATTTAATTTCTGTGTGAGTTGATAAGGCTGAAGGGGTGAGGTTTTGTCAATATAAAAATCTCCGATTTCATTGCCATCTCTAATCCTAGTCACTGTTATGGACTAATTAATGTTGTAAACAGAATGTGTTTCAGGAATCCAGCTGTCCTCTCTGAAAGAAATTGGAAATGACAGAAAGATATATGATCTGAGTACATTGATATTTCAATATGTGTAAACAGCCAGGGTTGAGAGAGTCAAATACTAGAAATCAGAACTGTTAAAATGCTTTGAGTATTACATGTCAGTTGTATTTTTTTGGGGGGTGAAATTTGCTAGTTTAGTAAGTTGGGGTTTTTTCCATCCTTCTGAGGAGTTGTGATGTCTAGTAACTCAGATGCCTCTTTAACTGCATTATATACAACAGAAGCTGTTTTTTGAAACTGTTGTCACGTATGCATTTGGTGTTTACAGTCTGATCTACTATATAAAGCCTTGTTCAGGCAAATTTGGACTTCTAAGTCTCAGTACATGGAACAAAACCCCAGGCTTACTCTTTTCAGATTTCTGTAGATGTAATTTTTTTAGGCATGTATACAGCATTCAGAGTATCACAGCTAACCTGTCAGGTATTTTCTTTAAATATTCTTTGAAATAATATATGTATTTTATTTCTGAAATACTCTTTTTTAATATCTAGCTTTGATACCTATTTCTGAACAAAAACTATAGTCTAGTTTTTGTTCAGAAAACCAAAACCAGCCTAACAAAAAAACCCCTCAACCAAACCAATATTTTTCCCTGATTTCAGTTGGTCTTCAGTTGGTTGTTGTCAAAATCTACGCCACCTTGATCTGTCTGGATGTGAAAAAATCACAGATGTGGCTATAGAGAGGATTTCCAGAGCCCTGGGCATCATATCAACTCACCACAACAGAGGGATCCTGAAAAGCTGCAGAAACAGGAATGCCAAGGCTTTGTGGAAGAACAGGGAGATTACGCTGCAGGCGGACAAGAAGTATCGTTTGCATGAAATCAGCAACGAAAGCCTCATCGAGGGAGGGGAGAGTAAGCAGCATTGGACTAGACCTGATGGCTCAGAAGACTTCAGCTCTGCCTACGTGTGGATGCTGGATGCAGAGGATTTAGCTGACATTGAAGATGCTGCAGAGTGGAGACACAGAAACGTCGAAGGATTTTGTCTTGTGGAACCCGCGTCGCATGTTAATTGCTCCGCCTCTTGCTACAGCAGAGACATTTATGGGTTAAGGACTAGAGGGTGGCAGCAGCACTGTGCTTCTACTGACTTCATTTACTGCGGTCACTCCTTTTGTTGTGCTGGGACAGCACTAAGAACTATTCGAGCACTTCCAGAGTCCTCTGCACTGTGTAAAAAACCACCAAGGACTAAGCAGTCAGAGCAAAAAGACTCTGTGTACTCTGGGAGTGAAAAAACAGATGAAGAGACTGCACGAATCCTTCAGTTTCTCAGTCTGTCTGGATGTTACCAGATCACAGACCGTGCTCTCAGGTGAGGAGATTGTTTTGAGCTATTTTTGCTGCCTTATGTGTTTTCTGATTTTATTTGTTGGGTCGTTCTGGGGTAAATCTGCCTAGTTTCAGTGGAAACACTTCTGTTGAAGAAACTCTGGTAAGTTTTAGGTGTTTTTTGAATTTAAAAATATTTATAGTATTAAAATATTTATAATATATATAGTATAGTAAAATATTTATATATAAAACTTTTGTGTAGTACTTGAAATATTTCTAGTACCAGACTTGAATGCTTTAGCTCTTCCTTTGGGTATTTTAAAAAAAAAATTAAAAAAATTCCTAGGTGTATCCTGAAGTCAGTTATTTTTGAATTTCTTGTTCTAGGTGGTATTAATGCTTGTGGATTTGATCTGTAGTGATTTCTTGTTAGGAAATTGTGCTGAATCTGTTTAGGGTTTGGGGTTTTTTTAGTGTATTATTATTATTATGCCTGTCACTATGCTTGAGATTTTATACCACTCGAGTAACATGTCATTTAACCTGCCTGGATAATGACATAATTTATGGACAGGCTGGCTGGATGGGCTGAGGCCAGCTGTGTGAGGTTCAACAAGGCTCGGTGCTGGGTCCTGCACTTGTCACAGCAACCCCCATGCAAGGCTACAGGCTTGGGGGTGTGTCTGGAAAGCTGCCTGATGGAAAAGGATCTGGGGGTGTTGGGCAACAGCCGACTGAATGTGAGCCAGCAGTGTACCCAGGTTGCCAAGAAATCCAAGAGCAGCCTGGCTAGTATCAGAAATGGTGTGGCCAGGACTATGACAGTGATCATCCCCGTGTACTTGGCACTGGTGAGGTTGTACCTTGAGTACTGTGTTCAGTTTTGGGGCACTTGCTGCAAGAAAGATGTGGAAGTGCTAGAGTGTGGTGAAAGAAAAGCAGTGAAGCTGGTGAAGACTTTAGAGCAAGTGTCTTGTTGTTCACCCCAGACAAAAGGAGGCTGAGGGGAGACCTTGTCACTCTATACAGCTATCTGAAAGGAGGTTGTAGTGAGGTGGGGGTTGGCGCCTCTTCCCAAGTAACAAGAGGAAATGGCCTCAAGTTGTGCCAGGGGAGGCTTAAATATTTGGAATATTCAGAAAAATTTTCTTCACTGGAAAGGTTATCAGGCACTGGAACAGGCTGCCCAAGGAGGTGGTTGAGTCACCATCCCCAGAGGTATTTAAAAGATGTGGTGCTTAGGGACGTGGTTTAGTGGTGGACATGGCAGTGCCAGGTTAATGCTTGGTCCTGATGGTCTTTTCCAACCTAAATGATTCTCTGATTCCACAATGATGTTCTGCACATACAAAATGATGTTCAATATAACTTCATGTAGCAATTAAAGGAAGAGGAAAAAATAGTTGACTTGAACATCACGATGGCTTCAAGAGTGATAAAATTTCCTGTGTGATAACACTTGCCATTGATGGTTTTGGACCATAATGAAAATGGGATGGTGCTGAAGTACTTGCTGCCTGTTCAGGTGTGCCAGCAGCACGTAAGGCTAGATAAAAGCTTCTTGGAGTGGGAAGGCTTCATGCCTACCTGTACTGTATACTGTAGGCAGGTGAGAGACAGCATGAGGTACTGCTGGCACTGATGTGCCACTCCAGAGACTTCATCACCCATTTGATGCTCAGAAATACCAGCTCTTCAGGTGTCTCCTGTAGTGGTTTGTCTGGTACTTAGTAACCCTGGTGAGTGAAAGAGTCTTGCCCAGAGTAAGCTTAGATAGCTGTGCTTCGTGTTTGAGCTTGTTGCTGTTCAAGTGGTGAACTGGTTCCTCTGCCGTGTTTGGCACTGGTGAAGCAGTGTGTGTAGTTCACATGTTACTGGGTGGCTTCTTCTCCTGACTCACTAATCTAGGACTAAAGGGAGGTTTGGTGACTGAGTCATGGGAATGCTTTGGTTATGGTGCCAGTTTCCCACTGGTGCTTTTGGATAAAAGACAGTGTTTCAGAGCTGAGTGTGTGCTGCAACAGTGCTTCTTGCTCTCATCAGGATAACCTGAGTCCCTTAAGAGAGAAAGTGAAGCCACCTAACAGAAACATTTGATAGAAATGTTAACAGACAGCTTTGTGGTCAGCAGTTCTACTCTGTCTGCTGGCAGGAGAAGGTTGTACAGTGATGTTCTGAAGGTATTTTTGGTTTGGATCTGTAGTGTGGTAATTCAAGCTGGTGGCTTTCTCAGGTGGGTGAGCCTGTTTGTGGTGGGACTTGGGCTGGCTGCCCCATGAGCTCAGAGGCAAGCAGCCTGACATGAAATGATTGCTCAGGTGTGAGGCTATTGCATCAGCAGCTAAACTCTTGCACTCAGAGGAAGAACAGGGAATTCTACTTGGATAACAAGGCGGTGTGGTGGTGGAGAGAGGCTCTGCTGCCAGCCCTAGGAAAATACAAATTTGGATTCCAAAATAATTTCAACAACAAAAAAAAGAGATGGTCAAACTTTTAGGAACGTAATACATCAGACTTGGGAGTGTGGTGTTTTCAGGGTGGTCTGAGGATTATACACCTTGGAAGAACTGTCAAAATCAGTGATGGTTTGGAGAATGCCATGGTGGTTCTTTGAGAGTCATACCTGGGGTCATTCAGAAACAGTGCTTAAGTCTGTCAGAAGGAATTGTTAGTTTGTCAAAATTGGCTTATTTTTCAGGTCTGTTATGCATCTTTGGGGTGATCCCCATTATTAGGGTATGAAACTGCTGTATTTAAAACTGCATGGTTGGCTAGAGGTGTTGGGGCTTTTGTTACAGGACGCAATTCAGTCTGACTTGGTGGTGCTGCAGAATACTTGTCCGTGGGGGGGCTGTTAACACCTCTGTTCTGTCTGTTAACAGGGCCCTGACTCTGGGAGGAGGACTGCCACATTTGGAACACCTTAACCTCTCTGGTTGTCTGACTGTAACTGGTGCAGGCCTGCAGGACTTGGTGTCTGCGTGCCCCTCTCTAAACGATGAACACTTTTACTACTGTGACAACATCAACGGTAATGTCGTTGCACGGAGACACGATGCGTTTCTGGGGGGTGGGGGGGTGATGTTTGCTTTAGAGACACTGCTGAACAAAACCCTCCAGAATGCCACACCTTTTCTTGGCTGTGAAGCACTGAGTTTCACAGACTAGTTATGTAGTGACAACTGTTAAGTCAGGTTTTCCTCATTTGTTCTTCTGGGGTGTTTTTCCTTGATGCAACTACTGTTCTGTGTTACCTAGAGAAGCATTTTTAGTCCATGTATCTCCTAATACAATTTAGTGTAAGTAATAAGGTTCAGAAAGGAGGTTTCCATATAACTAACACACACTTGCCCTCTTTATCTTCCCTGTAAACCACATTTTCTTTATAGTCGTAATTTCAGAGGCTTCGTTAGATTGGTACTGAAGTGGCGATTTTTAGGAAATAAATGATGTGTTTTGCTTTGCCATGCAAACCTCCCATATTTCAGTACTTCTGGTATAGGATACTTTTCATCCTACCATCAGGTGTCCTTATGGAAAAGGTAATTTGGTTTTTCTGGTTGTGCTTGGGTCACTACCTTCGGGATAGATCTGGATAAATGCATAAAATAGGCATTTAAGGTGCCAGCCTTGTCCGTGTTTACCACACTGGAATTCATTCTGTTATGTTAGGTCCAGTAAGCATTCATAGCATTAGAGATGGGACCCATGGTGTGACTTGTATTCTGTGTGTGAGTTTGAAACAGGTAAGTGCAACAGAGAGGAAGGGAAAAAGAGGATAATAAGAGCTCACAGGATGGTAAGAGCTAATTGTGTGTAAAACAAAATTATATTCCCTGGTAGTTTGTGGCTTTCAGCTGAATAATTTGCATCTATATTGAGATGCAGCCACACCAGGAACACAACATGCCAAAGCTTTGGTACTGCAAGCAAATCTGTACTGATGTTGGGGTCTTCAGTCCCCTGGAATTGATATATAATGATGTGCTTGGATTGGATCCCAATAGTAGAAGTGAAAGTATTAAACCATACTTTGCTTCTGTAAGTTTTGCAATTCCTTACATGCTTTTGACACTGCTGTTTCTTTGAGACACTTGCTGCTTCTTGTTTCCATTCAATCCAGACTACCACCTTAAAAAAATCCTTTAACATTGCAACCTGAAAAGTTTAAAGTTCCTTTTTAAAAACCCCTTCACTGACCTTCCTGCATTGTCTGGAGTTACAAGTTGTCTTCAAACACCACTTAAGAGCCTTTTTTTCCTTTTGCACCTGCTTCCTTGCTATTTTTCTTCTATTTTTGCTTCTGTCAGTAACACAGACTTGATGTTCTGGTTTGTCTTCAGACATTTGTTTCTCTCCTTGTCCCAAAAATACACTATGTCATCTTAGTACTAGCTAACAAAGCCTGAACGTCCTGCATGAGTCCTACTTTAAAGCTTGGCTGTTTCCTAATGCCCTCAAGAAATTATTTATATTTAAACAGAACACTTTAGGGGATTATTCTGCAGAGTTGATCTGATAAAGTTGATAAACTTCCTGTTTATTTCCCTCCTTTCTTCCCTCTGCCTGCTGGAAGCTGTGAGCCTATAAGCTCTGCTTGGTTCTATAAAGCATCACGTGTGCCTTGGGGCTCTCTACTCTCCTGTAGAGACAGAGCAGCAGGAGAGTGAGGCTGTGAGGGTCTGACTTGTCTAATCTGTTGAGGAATAGGAGCCTCTCAGAAGTTTGTGGCTGGTTTCTTTAAGAAAGAAGTCAAGTAAAAGCTTAGAGGGATGTCCTGGCAAAATCCTGAAACGGGAAATAACCTTTTCTAACTGCATCCCCTGCAGTTTATCTGGGTGCTGTCCCTTCTGTTTCTGCTCAAACTTCCATTTTAACAAGGGTGAAACTAATGCTTTACTTCACTCAGTGGGCAGCAGGTTTTGTGGCAGCTTGAAAGTGTTTCTCTGTGGTTTGGTATTTCTAAAGTAACTGTAGGAAAAGCAGCAGCTGTTCATTTAAATCAATACCTATCTGAAGCTGTTTGTTTTTACACGTATAGGCTGTGTTACTGACTGCTGTGCAAAGGTTACTGGTCTGTAAGGATGCAGGAATAACTTCATCATTTCTTTGCCCCCCAGCTTATCAGGGATTGGTTTTGGGAAGGAGATACCTTCTGGGATCATGTTGGAAAACCTGTCAGTCTGGCACAACAAAAAATGGAGCCAACAGCATGGAATTTAGCCATCTTTGAATAATAAAGATACTCCTTTGCCATCTGACACATAAGAGCTTTACTTTCTCCTACAGTATATTTTCAGATGATTTTTTTCTGTGATTGCTGAACCTAATTGGGGCCCCTACACACAGCTTCATTGGATTTTCTTTGTGGAGAGCTTGCTGGGCTTGTTTGGTGGGCGTTTTTGTAAGAAGTTTTCAGATTTTCATTGCAAGTGCTGCTCTAGCCATAGTTGCTTTACCGTTGTAGGAGGCTAAAACAGGGAAGACCAGCTCTAGTTGGTCAGACTGGGGTCTGTGACACAGTCTGTTACACAGGAGTGGTGTGATGCAGTTTTTATGAGCAGAGACCACAGATTTGTGCACGCTTCCAAATGTGTTTTCTGATTCTTTACTGTTAGTGTGGCTTCAGTTCTTGGTTTGTATTCTAGTGTGTTCAATCTCTACCTACGTTTTGCTCAGCTTCAGAGTCCTGGTGTTAGATTACCCTCAGCTGCAGCTGAAACCACATCTGTTAGTATGCACCCCTTCCAATTGCTGATTTTGTTTAATATCTAAACTATATTTAATTGTAAATCACACTGAACTTGAGTTTAATGTTTGAGTTACCCCTTGCCACTTAGAAGCTTCTATTTCCCACAGGCTGTTTTGTCCAGCTGTGTTCAGTCTCTCCTTACTGGGTTCTCAATTTAAAACTTGGAGTTCTGTCAGCTTCAAGATTAGAAAAATGGGGCTCCCTAACTTCTGTGGTGGTAGCTCTTTGCAGCTCTCAGGTACAATTCAGTTTCTAGAGTTCTTTATGTAGTCCTTAGGTGTTGTAATTAAAGAAATAGGGCATTAATGAAGTCAAGTTGTGGTATTTCTCACCATTCAGTCTTCTGGCATTTAGAGATCCATTTGATCTGCCTACTAGCAGTGGAGCCAAGACTCTGCAATCTCTGTTAAGATTTATGGATGCCCATGTGCAGATTTCTGTGGGAACCTCACAAGAGGTTGGTCCCTCTTAAGTTCTACAGGTAATCAAGGTGTTCTCATAAAGCTCTGCAAGTGTTGGGAATATTACTTTTGGATCTGAGCTTAATATATATATATGTGTGTGTATTTGAAAAGCTCATGCTGCACTTCATCACTCAGTAATGTCCCTGTGATGTATTACTGCCTTTGCTACTGTCAAGTACAGTGTGTAGTGTTTGATGAAGGAGCCTCTTGCTGGCAGTGGCTGTGACAAACAGGTATCTTTCCCTCCCTCCCTCCCTCCTCTGTTACTCCCAGCTCATTTGTGCTGCCTTCCCATGGCCATCATTCCTCTTCCTGCAGCTACTTGGTAAACTCCATCACGAACTGAGGTAGCTGAGAACCTTTAACTTTCATTTTTTATTATATTAATTACTATTTTTTAAATATTAGTATTGCTAGATGAGTCAGGGATCCATCTTGCTGTAGACAACATCAATGTTTCTGCTGCCACAGGCAAGAGCTGGAACAAGTGGCTAAGGGGATGTGGTGATGGCAGCCAGTTGTCCTGCCTGGAGTGTCTCTCACGATGGTCTTGGTCTGGGTTGTCATACATTCTTGGTGAAATGCCCAACTTCTCTGCAGGAAACTTTGACTCCTCTTTGTAATAAGGTGAAGTAATTGAATGGTTATGCTCCTTTCTTATGTTGGGAGATGTTTTTGTATGTACTTCATCTGCAAATGCTGAGAGCTGTCCATCAGGAGTAAGCAGACCTCCATCCCGGGTCACCTGAAGTGTTGGAGTAATCAGACTTGAATGCAAAGAGTATTAAAACAACCCAGTTCAGAAGTAACTAAACCAGTAACATAGACTGTGTCAGGTTAGATGAGAATCTTAATTGTGCTTTCCCAGGTTAACTGGCCCAAAAGGTGTTGCATGTAGGTACTTTGCTGCTAGGGCTCATGAAGCCTTCACAGGCAGCAGACACACACAGATAGCCCTCTGAAAGAGAGCACTGCAGTGATTGTCTGTCTCACTGGGGGCTATAAAGGAACAGGATACAGTTACCACATTGCTTAGCCTGGCACATCAGTGAGATGAGATGAATTGGAGACCTTGTACATAGAGTCCAAATCAAACAGAAGAGTACGTTTTTTGGCATGGTTAAAGAGGCCATTGAAGTTTAAACAGATAACTGCAAAACAAAGTCCATTCTAAACGAGGTCAGTAGCAGAGAGTGGGGAAATCAGAGATTGTGAAGCCAGAGGGGTGTGTGTAGCCAAAATAAGTTGTAGTAAAAATTCTATTAGGCTATCAAAAGCAAAGGCATTTGTGCTTTGCTTATCTGTATCAGACATAAAAAGAACAGGCTGAGGAGGGCTAGGGAGTAAATAACCTGTGATGGAGGAGATCAGTTGGCATGTCAGAGCACAAAGGAGTCATAACCAAACAGTTTTACTGTTAAAACAACCATTGATGACACTATTGCAAATGACAGGAATTGCCTGTACCTGCTAAGAAGGAATACAGGATGTGAGATTTCAGGATGGGAAGTTTGAACCCTGAATATTTCATTTCATCAGAGGCTGTAAAGAAAAGTTAGTGATGGTATGAGGATTAGAGGTGGGACAAGAAGTGCAGCCTAGGAAGAAGGGTGAGTTTCCACTGTGATGTGGTTAATGTCATTAGTACTTCAGTGCCTAATAAATTAGGAAACAAACCTGTGAACTTTTTAGATGATGTGGTTCACTTAAAAGTTTCTGAGATTAAGTTGCAGGAAGACAGGTTTAAATTTAAAACCTGAAAGCCAATTAAAGATGGAAAGAAATGGCAGAGCTTAAGGGCTGCTGTTCAGGATGGGTGGGAACTGGGGAGGTGACATCTCTCCCTGTTTCTCTCCCCCTTCCCCCAAGAGTTCTGAGCTGTGATCAGTCATAATCAGCATCTCCTTTGCTGCTGTGCAAACAGGAATCTGCCAAGTTGTTGAGTGGTGCTGAGCTGCCTCAAGTCACAGTGCAGGTGCTGGAGCACTCGTGTGCTTCGGTACCGCCGTGTGTATGGGGATAGGCTGGGTGGCTGGGGATGAGTTAAACATGATGGCATGACACTGAACTCAGAGGTGGAGGCTGCAGTGTGGAGGGAATGTTCAGGAAGCTGTTGGTGCTATTTCTGAGATCTTTCCTGTTTGCAGCAGCAGCCCCAGAAGCCACCAGTGTTATTGCATGATCAGGGTGTTAAGAACAAGATAGAGGTTGTTGCTGCATGGTCCTGGAAGCCTTGGGACACTCACATTTGGGGTACTGCGTGTGGTTTTGGTCTCCCTTTCTTGAGGAGTATATGGAATGGCAAAGGAAATAGAAGAGGCCTACTGAAGAGTTAGGGGACACTTGGAAGGCTGGAACATTTCAGTATGGAAATGAGAAGGCAGGTGGAAGGTGAGGTGAACGTGCAGCAGTGACTGTCCAGGCTCTGCAGTGCGAGAGCTCAGTGACAGGAGGAAGGGGATGTGCAGTGAACTTCTGGAACTTGGTCCCCTGGGGAACTGTGGAAGCAGTTAGTGGGTTTAAAATGAGACTAAACAAATGCACATATGGCTTAACCATTAGCAAATGCTAAAGGGGATGGACTCCAACATGCCTACTGCAACAGTTAGGGATGCTGGGGAGATAGGAAAGGGGTGCAGGAGGGGCCTGTATGGTCTACTTAGAGAACACTTACTGTTGCCAGTGATAAAGGCTGGGCTAGATGGACCATGGGTCAGACCTAGAGGGGTCATGTTTATGTTCCAGTTAAGGGCATGAAGAAGAACAAGAGAAGGATGGAAAACTCTATTGGAGTATACAGAGCATTCCCTTCCTTGGGATGTGGTGGTTCTGTATGCTTTGTCAACAAACATTTCACTGGAAATGTGACAGTTACTTCAATTCCTGATGCTCTGCCTAGCTGTGGTGGGGTAGGTCAGCTACTACTTAAAAACTGCTGCTGCACAGAACCAGCTGTTCAGAAGCACCAAGTCTCCCTTTTAAAGGACTTAGGAAGAAGATTTCAAACTCCAGCTTGTGGGTGACTGGGAGGATCAAAATTTAGTTCAGGTGAATGAAATGATTTGAAAAGGAAAATGAGTTTGACAAATGAATTGTTTACTATTTTGTGTACTGTAACCACTGCCCTTCATTATAACTTCAGGTTTGCTTTATTCAGTGTCATGCATGGTAGCTTAATTACCTTTTCTGAATATTGCTCATCAGCGTGTGGCATGAAGCAGAAAGTTGGTATCCAGACACCAGGTTCTTGGAGATTAATTGAATTATGACATGAGGTTATTGTTCTAGATGGACAAATACCCAAGTCAGACATAGCACGGTGCCTGAGTTCATTACATAATTTTGCTAGTCCTTTCTTAAATGTATTTAAAGCATTTTAACTCTATTTTGATTTGCCTCAAATACAAAGGGGTGGGGAGGGGATGAATGGGGGCTCACATTGTCCTGGTTAGGTCTTTTTTACCAGCTTGTTTTGGTTAACTCAGCAACGCTCTTCTAATTTATGTTGGGTGCCAGGTCAGCGACCGGGATGTAAATGCTCGTGTCACTGCAGCAGGCTTATGGCTGCAGGAGCCAGAGTCCTGTACTAATAAATTCAGTAGTTCCTTATCTCACCATCAGTTTAACACTTCGCATTAAAGGAGTGACAGTAAGCGAAGGTAAGTGGAGGTGGGTCAATTCACAGCCCTGGCTCATACTATCTGTGGTTGCACCTTTCTTTCTGAACGGCTCTGTTTTAGCCTTATGACTTCTGGGAACTGCAGCAAGAGATACTCAAGGTGACTTTTCAGGTTTTGAATTGCCAGTCAGCGTACATGAATCTAGCCAACTCTGAAGCCTTCATGGAGGAAAAAAAAGTTCCAGACTAAAAAAACTCTTTCCATCACAGTAGGAGTATTTTTGGAGATTATGGTTTCTTTGCTAATGCCAGGGAATTCATCAGGTGGACTCAATCTGGGCTGTAAACATAGATTGTGAAAATGTGCCTCAGCTGTGAGAGCTGGCCTGCCCTTCCTTCTCCAGTGGTGCTCATCGCACATCTGGGCCACTGTGACTGTGCTGGCTTGGTAGCACTAAGCTGTCAGAGCAAAATCTCTTGAGAAAGGCCTGTTCAGTCAAGGTTTCAGTGTTCTGGTCGTACCAGCGGCGTTCCAGGTATCACAGTGCTGGGCGAAGCGTAGCGTGCTCAAGGAAGAGACACCGTCTCCATGACCAGGTGATGAGAACTCTGAATGGCAGTGAGTGGCCTTTCCCCTTTTCACATCTGTTCTGTTTTTGTGCAGGTCCCCATGCCGAAACCGCCAGTGGATGCCAGAACTTGCAGTGTGGTTTTCGGGCCTGCTGCCGCTCTGGCGAGTGACCGCTGACTTCTGACCTTTCAGTCTACTTCATTTAGCTGAGCAGGCTTCCTCTCATGCACTTTACTTACAGTTCACATCTTGTGTTAACAACCCTGGGAGTGAGATCTGTTGATACTAGCCTGACCCTGCCCTCAACTTCAGAATCTTAATGATGAGTGTACTGTATACAGTGTTGTAACAATCTCACAGTCTCATTTGGTTTGAAGGGTGTTGGCTTTTGTTTTACTTAATTTGGGGAAGATGGGAAAACATTCAGAGGTGTGGGGCTTTTTTTTTTGGTTTTTTTTTTTGTTTTTTTTAATGCCACTTTCTTCCAACTTTGGCACTTAAATATACTTTACTGGATTATTTTGTGTTAAGTGAATGTTTTTATTTTGGATCCATAAGTACAATATAAAGCTCTGAAGAGCATTTGAATTGTATTGTTTGCATCTGGGTAACAAGTACAGATCTTTAGGAGCCTCGTTTCCCTCCTTTCCTCTCATCCTGAAGTAGTTCTTTCTATGGCAAAGTTAGGGAAATTCCCACCTTCCTTTTGCATTTGGTTTTGTATTTGGGCTTGAAAGACATACTCAAATAAAACATTCCCACCAACAAAAATATGTAGCAGTTGAATATGTGTGATTTGAAGGTGTGACATGCCATCAGGCTGCTGGTGTGGTTGCAGAGCTGTGAACCTTGCCATCTGTGTGGGGTGTGTGTGGGTGTGTGTTTCTTTCCAGGACTGTGTTAAGGTTCATCTTTGAAACTGCTTCAGGGGATGGCAGTTTTCATTCATATGAAATCCATGGAAGAGAACCATACCCCTTCCCTGTTGCTCTGATGTGTTGAGAAGACCCCTCATTGAGCAGTAATTAATTAGTAAGGTAGCTGAAGGAAGAGGGATATATATTTTTATCTGCATTAACAGTTAATGCCATTAGTTACACACTAATAAGCAAAGAGGATTATTTTTTTTAGCAAACTGTTCTTCTGATACAGCAACTTGCACATAAAGATTTCATACTCAGAAGTAATTTAATCAATTATCAAATTCTTGTATAAAATCAATGAGGTGCCACTTAAGGTTTTGATATAAATATTTATTAAATACTTTAAACTTTTAAAGATAATGTCATCTTACACCTCTAAATGGTGCTGGCATTGTACAAACAGTAAGTATGAAGTAGCAAAAGCAGCAGCCTCTTAAAAACTGAAGTGAGGCCCTCACTGATGTCTCCTTGGTACATGGGATTTATTCATGAGTGAATAGTTTTGGTCTTCATTCAGGAGCTTGGGTACTGGAAAACTGTAACCACTTATTTGGGGATGGAATAACAGTGTCTCAGATGAGGAAGAAGGGCTGTAGGTAAAAGACACTTGAGCTAAAGCCATGATTCCAGGAACTGAGTTTCACCTGAAAATAAGGCAGCCAAACTCCCATTTTACTCTGCAATGCTGCTAGATGTGCTAGATTTTCTGTACTACTAGAAAGTGCTGTATGAAAATCACCTCTTACACTAGAATTTTAAGCTGTCAGTCTCCTCAGCAGTAATAAGGGGGGGGGGGTGTGTGTGTGTCTTTGGTGGAAGTAGAGTGAATAAAGCTTCTCTGTTGGCAGCTACTAGAATAGAAATCAGGTTCTTGCTCTGTTCTTAAAATGCTTGGGATAGCTCAAGTGTGTAGAGGGGTAAATAAGATTGCTGCTCAGATGACTCCTTGAGGTATTCTGACTGGTCTCTGCTACCTGTTTCTCACAAGTGAAGCAACATAGATCCACACAGAGAGAACATTTTGAGGGTAAGCGTGAATATACACAGCTAGAGCAAATTCCACATTGGAAACATCAATGGTGTGAACTCCTGTGCTGTGTAAAGCTTCTATCAAAGGTCTGACTTCAGAAAATGGCATATGAATAGGAAATCCAGAGACCTGGGAGAAAGAAAGAGGAAAATACACATCAGGTAAGCAGAAAAGGTAAAGGCATCTGAATAAATACCCAGTCTTAGGAATCTGTGTTACTGTTTATGTGAATTTCTCTTTTCTATTGCTGGTCTGAGGAGATGCAAGAAAAAAGCCTGTGTTTTATTTTAACACCACCTCCCTATTTCATACACTCCAGGCAAAGGCCCTGCCCTTTCTCCTCTTTGGTCTGGGTCACATTCTAAGTGAAGATGTTTGGAAATCCACTAGAATAAAGTTCTATTATTGAACACAGACACCTAGCTTTGCTGCTTTTCTGCCTCTTAACTGGTTTTAATTCACTGTGTCCTGTCTGTGCTGGCTGGGGATGTGAGGTGCCAAACAGCTCCTGCCTGTAACAGGTTTTGAGTCTACCAAGAACCGAAACCTCATTTGAACAGGGCCAGTGCTGTGGTCCGTGCTGTTCCCAGGGCTGGGGGACCTCAGGACCTTCAGACCAGGCTGCTGCTGGCTGCAGTGAACACCTAAGTAAATCAGCTGCTTTAAAGAGGGGAGCAAATACTGGAAAGCAGAAGCAAAGCCAGTTGTTGTGTGGGCTCCAGCACCTGTACATAGGGTGTGTGTAGTGCTGCTTGGGAGCAGCACCAGATCCCCACTTGCCAGACTTGAAACTTGCTAATACCCAGGTCAGCCGTACCCTGTAATCTCCAAGCTGCTTCTGCAGCTCCGCCTGGTGCTCGTCTTCCATGTCGCTGCCCTGGTTTTGTTCCAGCAGCGGCAGAAAGTTGCGCAGGGCAGAGGTACAGTATCTGTTCCAGCGAGTCACATGCCTTGGCCTCCATTCAGTGATCTTCTCTTTGAGTATCTTTTCAATCCTGCAGTAACACACCTGTGGTTACAATGCCAGTATTTACCAGACACCTGAACCCTCCCTTGGCACACCTTGTACACACTGGGGACTACACCTGACCTGTTACATTCACCACTACCTAAAAGCTCAGAAAAGCAATGCCACTGTCATGGGCTTGTAACAGACTTAGAGGGGGCTTACAACCCCTTTTTGTCTACAACCCTCCTCCTCCTGCAGCACTTAGCACAGCTCAGGCACTGCTGTAGTTTCCTATCTGGTGCTCTCATTAGAAGAACAAAAACACAACCCCATGTTGTAGAGCTTTGGATTTAGACGGTTTATTTGGGGCTTTTTTTTTTATGCCCTTCTCTATTGCTGGCCCTCAAAGCAGGTTTTTAAGACCTCTGTACAAATATCCCAAATCAATCACCACTGAACAGGATTTATTTTGGAGATAGTATTACCTGCCCTGTAGTTCCACCGCAGCAGCCTTGTCTGAATGCACATAAACTAATTCTTCAGGCTAATAACAAACAGAAAGTTTAATTATTGAAAGCACACTCTCTTCTAGCTCTGCAGCACTAACTTCAGGAGTTACACACACGTGCACAATCTCTTATTCAGTAGAGCCATAATAAAAACAATAAGATGTCTGTGTGTGACACTGGGGCTTTTTATTTTCCCAGTAAACTTCAACTGTTTATTCCTTTGATAAACTATAAGAATTCCTGCTTGTTTACTAAGGATTTGTGTACAGCTACTTCTTTGCCTAGGGCCATGTTCAAGATTTCTCCCATTTACTTTATTGTTGTCATCAGATCTTACATGGATATTTAGAGGACAAAAGACATCCAATCACTCCATATAAAACAAATACTTTGGAAAAAAGCTTTGTAAAACCCATTGCTGTTACATAACTACTCTTAACCACAGAAGCCAAAAGAGGTTGGTCTGTGGTTCACTGTTCCAAGTTTGTGCTCTCTCACCCCCCCAGCTGAAGTTGGTAATAGAGGTTCATACCTGAACACTGCGGAGACCAGGGAAGGGCAAGGTTCTTGAAAAGAAAGACTTCCACAGTTTTGGTTTGCTGGTGTCAAAATTCATCCTTACTGGGGAATCATGTTCTTGAATATTAAACCAAACCTACAAGAAAGGAAGTTTGTTTTAACTTTCAGCATAAAATCACAGCATGGCCATAAGATACTACACACTACAGCAGCTGCCACTCTGAGTTCATATGAAGCAAGGCAAGCTTGTGTAGTCACAACTGACATGCAACTTCTGCATCCTCACACCAAAATGGACAGCACTGCTGTCATCTCTTGTGTGGCTGGAGTAAGCCCAGTGCATCTCTTCTCTCCAGCAGTTCCTGTTCAGCACTGCAGCCACTGTGCACTCTGGTGGTTTTCACACTTTCGGAGACTTCTGCAGCCCATGGCCTTGGGTTACAACGTCCTCTGTACTGTCCTGAGCTGCACTTCACCCCTCTGGTTCACTACACCAGCCTCTGAATTGTGATGAAATCCTTCCACCAGCATGGAGCAGCTGTGGTTGCTGCAGCCCAGCACACTGAGTTCAAGCTTACGATGCAGCACACAGAGCTCCTTTATAGTTCTGTCATCAAGAGGAACCCACGTCTTGGGACTCGGCTTCTTTACAGGCACTGAATTGGGTCTGTGTTTGAGCCTCATCTGAAACACAGAAGTACTGCAGGCATCTTGATCAAATCAACCTTTAAATCACTGCTAAAGCTGCAAAATGCACCAAGAATTAATATGTAAATGTACTAATTAATATGTAACCTTTTATAACTAATGGTTCTGGGTACAGCCTGATTTTCCCTGTTGGCTGTGACGTGGTATCACTCCACTGGCAGCAAAACTGCTCAGTCACAGGTGGGCTGGAATTAGTTGCCTGGAAAGATGTTGAGCTCTGCTGTGGGGATGGTCAGTGCCAAAGTCCTCAGTTGCTTCTTCCAGAAATCAAGAATTAAGTTACATTTTGTTTCTTCAACAGACTTGGTGCTACTTCAAAAAAACCCCAAACCAAGTGAACTGCTCTTAGAACACACCAGTGAAAGACAGCACTGACACTTTTAAAGTAGATACGCTTTAGAATATTAAATGCCCACCCAAGCCTTGCATTTAGGATGAAACCCCAGAAGAGACAAAGCCCTCTCCAGCTGTTTTCAACGCAGACACTAAAAAGCAAATGTCTGCTGTATCATGGTGCACAACGGAGCCTGACTCACTGTTTCCCTAAGGAAAAACCCGAGAGGCAAACTTAAACTCCAACTCTTAGTTGTCATCATTCAGATAAATCCTAGGGGGTTTTCCAAACTCACCTTCTGTCTCCCCTGTTTCAGACTTTCACACATCCCTCTGCCTGGCTCAGGCGTCCCCATTTCCATCCCCAGAAGTGGCACGCGTTGGCCTCCAGACAGGTCTGGGAGTGCTGCTGGCAGGAACCCGGCTCAGCTCTGCCCTGTGCCGCGTTGTTTTGGCTCACCCACCCAGAGCTGATCAGCTCTTGCCGTGTCTTTACCTCTCAGCCACAGGACAGGTGGCACACTCTGTGAACAGGCACTACTCTGACTTGTGTTTTAGAGCAAATAAACAGGAGGAGGACACCAGGCAAAACACCCCAGCACGGTTTTCGTGCCTTGTAACGCCCACTCTGCGCTTCGCACACCGGCCCGTCCCAGGCCACGCCTGCCCTTAGGGATGCACCTCAGGTGACTCCTTCCAATACACTTTGTTTTCCAGTTGCAATGCACCTGCCAACTGTAACCTCTACTGAGCTGCTACTCCTCAGCTAAGCAGTGGTAAATGGAACATACTCTTAGGCCATCCCAACTGGAAAACACGTAAGGAATCCCCCGTAATGACAATTACACGGATGGCTATCACCATCCACCTAAATGCTGACTTAAAGAAAATAAACATTCTTATTTAAAGTAGATGAAAAGCCTACCTAAGAAGAATAAAATCACTAACATGACAGCAGAAATACAGCTACATGGATGAACAAACAAGGCATAAGGTCAAGAAAAATCCCAAGTTTTACCTCTTTTATGTAGGGAAGTGGGTCCACTTACGTTATCAGAGCTGACCAGACAATACACGTTTTGTAAGGGGCAGAAAGTGTCGTACTGCCCATAAAAACATCCAGTACTGGGATTCCAAATGACATACTGACTTTGTTCCAACGTTAATACATACGCAGTTGGTCCCTAGGAAGAAAAAGAAGTATGAGATAGATGTTTTCAACTGGCTACAAAGCCAGTACAGTTTGTATTGTTTGGAATACTACATTTTTACTCTTAAGATTAATAGCACTTTTGGGGGCAAATTGGTTGGGAGAAATTACAGGTTTGTTGCAATTCAACCAAGGAACAGGTACATAATAATGTGCTGCCTGTTCCTCACGTGGCAGAGACATGTTATACATACACAGCCCTGAGCCATTCTTAAAATAGAGATTCTGCAAGTTGTCTTGGTTCAGCTACAAACTGATGCCAAATTCCATATAGAGGAATGTTTAACATGTGCCACTTCAATATCAGCATGCCTGCCATGGGCAATCCTGGAGTCAAGAGACAGCCACCTAGGCAGCATGCTGTGTGGCCCATCCCTTCTCTTTTCTTGTTAGCTCCCACATTTTCCAGGTACCTTGAAATACCTGGGATAATTCCCCTCTGTACAGCCTGCATAAGATGAAGGCTTTACTAAGGACTGCCATCTCCATCTGATTTGTAGGGGCAGGAATATACCCCAGTCCCTGTGGTATCTGAGAATGTGCTAAGAAACTAGTCTTGTCAGCCAAGCTCTGACAAGTTCTTGGTAATTAAGACGCTAATGGAGGAAATCTGCATTACAAACATTCTTTGCCATTTCTGCAAAGACCAGGATTGGCTACTTGGAAATCTGTGTGCTTCCCTGAGAACAAATTCACCTCCTCAGGGGCAAAAGGACCTCAATGTTTTAGTTCTTGGCCAGTGTAAGCCAGGCTGCTGCCACAGCAGGCTCCTGGGCAGAGCAGAGTGTGAACCTGCCTGCAGCACGGAAGGCAGATGAAGATTGACTGGTGAAGGCTGAACAGATCTGTCATTACAGGATAGCAGGAAACAATTCTATCCATTGGTGGGAACCAGAGACTTCAGAGAACAAGTTAACATCCAGTCCAAGTGAAAAAATCCTCTTACCTCAGGAATAGCATTGCCAATGATGAGCCAGGCTTTCTTCCCAATGCCAAGAAAATAGTTACACAAGAGCACAGCGTGTTCTTCCTCATCTCCCGCCAGAAGGTAAAGAAATTGCTAATTAAAATAAAAAAGCCTATGCAGTTATCAACTGTGTTTTCAACCTGGAATGTTCAATAATATTTCTTAACACTTCTACAGCAAGAAAGAGTCCTCTCAGATGTTTGGAACTGATCTTTATCACTTACTGGGCATGGCTTCAGCACACAGGATGGGGAGTGACTGCTGGGGAACTACATGAACAGATCTGAGATCTTACTACAAGAGCCAAGGTCTCTGGTCTTCTTTTGCAGAGAAGTTCTTAGATGGTAAAAACACC
Source organism: Gallinula chloropus (assembly GCF_964237585.1). Classification (NCBI taxonomy): domain Eukaryota; kingdom Metazoa; phylum Chordata; class Aves; order Gruiformes; family Rallidae; genus Gallinula; species Gallinula chloropus. The sequence goes on along the minus strand of NC_140092.1, from coordinate 5,810,408 downwards.
ATCTCTGATTAACTTCATGCCTGCTGTTACTCTACAGATGATGGGATTTCTCTGTTGCTGCTAATATTACACGCTATGTTTTTTCTGTAGTTCCTTGGAACTGCAATGATTAGTTTTCAGTCTGAAGTCTCCACCAGTCAGCATCCTTTTGCTGTGCATGACCAGCCATTTTGGGTTATTTTATAACTGAAAAAATCCAGGAAAGGCTTGAAGCCCTAAACACTCTTAAGGTTAATCACTTGAAACTTACAAAGATAAAAATTTTGGCTCATATCAAGATGAGAAACTTTTCTCAAGCTTTAGTTCTCATTCAATAAATTGTTTATAAAGAAAATAAAACAGTCCTCAAAATAATAGAATCACAGGATAATTTAGGTCTGAAGGGACCTCAGGAGCTCATCTAGTAAGGTCTCCCCCCAAAAGCAGGGGCTGCTAGGATGTTACATCACATCCAAAAGGATAAAGGACTTCTGACTACTGAATTACTTACGTCTGATGTACTCCATAAATCACAAATTCCAGCAAATGACACACTATCTGGCAAAAAAGGAATCAGAGCAACATATCGAGCCACCAGTTCCTGCAAGAAAACAACACAGATCAAGTGACCCCTTCAATCCATGACACAGATAGATAACAATACTAGGATTACACCAGAAGTGAAGCATGGCACTGTTGCCACAAACATCAGTGGTGACACACTGACTGCTCTCATTACAGTAGCAGCAATCTCATTTCAGAACTTGTACCAAAGACTGATAGAATTTCATCCCACTGAGCTCTGGTATCATCCTTTTGTCTTTTAAAGGCTACTACTCATTAATATACCTTTTTTTTTCCCCTAGAGAAGACAAATAACCTTTCCCACCATCATTATGGGCAGACTTACTGCATATCACACCCTGCCATTACTACTTGGCTCGTGTCTCTAGTTTCACCTCTACAAGCAGCACAGCTATACAGCAAACACGACAAGGTTAGGTGCCCACGTGCCTGCATGTGCCCCCACATGAACACACACACTGTGAAATCACGTCCCAGAAACACCACTGCCTGTCCCAAGCACTTACTGCTGCTGTTCGAGAACTGTCTGGGACGGCATCGAGAAGCTCCTGTGGGGGGTTCAGAGGTGTGATGTATCTGGTAATGAAAACTGTTTTCCCACTCAGGTCAATTACAGTTGTTTGGCACTGGCGGCTTGGAAACCTTGATGTACATTCAGCTTCATACTTTTCTGCTGCCTGGAGTAACTTCTCATCTTCTTCGGTATCAAACTTCAAGAGAGAGCAGTATTTAGACAAAACCAGTTTTTTTTATAATTTGGACTTAAGTCTTTACTATGCCTGGCCTTATTTCCCCGTTTGCAGCATAAAATTCTTCCCTGACAGCATTTTAAACTCTCCTTGCAGTATATACTCGGGCTCACAGACACACAAGGCAAGTCAGGGTAACGGAGAAGCAGCCCTTTGCATTCACTTGTGAAGTCACGTAATGCCCTGCACCTCCAGCTGCCTCTATGAAAGCACTGAAACTGCACTGAAAGTTACAGCCAAGTAGAACTGCAGGGATGAGCGTGTAACGCTAGGTGTGAATTCAAAGGGAAGCTCTTAGGGTTCAGCACTAATCCTACATGCTGTTCACATCACACTCCATTTAAACCACAGCTGAGGTCACGCACAAAGTCCGGGTGATTGTTATAGAAGGAATACTGTGACAACTCTGCGCAATGCCAAAGTATTCCCAGAGATGGACCAAGGAATTTTTAGATAAATCCTTGTAATTCAGTCTAAAATTGTAATGCTTTTAGATCAGATTTCCTAGAAGTAAATCTAGGACTCAAAAAAAATCACGAGTTAATTATATAACAATGACAATTATTTGCTCATGTCACCTAACATCAAATTTTAAGAGTCTTTGGATCAGCTAAAATACCGTTTTACATCTCCTTACAAAACCTTTGGTATTTCTAGTGGGGCTGAGAATGAAGGCTCCTCCTTCACAATATCTGTGTTCAGAACAAACCACTTTGCCCTTTGTTATCCTTCTCAGACTAACCAGAGGTGGAGCAGCTGGGTAGGGCCCTGCAGCTACACCAGTGAGTCAGCAGGGAAGGCTCTCAGTGATACTCCCCTCAGCCATAACTAACAGCCAGTAAGTAGGGGTTCCGTCACGTTGTAACACTGGAGCAGTAACCCACTGCAAATGTTACAGGCAAAGAAGCCACAGCTAGGTCAGAGTGAAGTAACACAAGGTGTAAGAAGACTGCTAAAAGGCACAAAACCAAGCTACATCTTAAACAGGGAACAACAGGAAACTCTCAACTGGTTTAATTTGTTAATATTGTACCTTCTTAAGCATTTCATTCATCTTTATAGAGATTCAGGAAGGAAAGCAAGAAAGAGAGGAAAAACAGGTAAAGAAACAAACAAAAAGGTGTCATAAAATGAAACTAAAATTCAGCCTAGCATCCTAAAACAGTAGACAAGAATTTCAAATGACCTAACTGCAGAAGGAACAACCAGGAATAGGAACAAAGGTCAGCAAAAATATTCATTTTCCATCATTTCATACCAAACTCCTCCTATGCTAAGTATACGTGATGCATCTGGGGAGCTGCAGCACAGGGTGATTTCTATTTCAGTCACAGTTAGAATACACATGCGTGTCGCTTCAGTTGTGCTTTCATTCAGTACACACCACCTGAATCAGAGCAGGCTCTTAATGAATCTGGTCCTGCATTACAGAGTTGCCTCCAGCATGAAATGGAATTTTAGTGTTTTCTATTTATGTTGCCTTGAAAAAAAATGGATTAATTGAAGATCTCAGTAATTTGATTTGGGCTTAGTATTTAGTAAACAAATCCTCAGCTGATTGACATAACTCTTCAACAGTACTGGAGACAGGTTCTTCTATAAAGGGAGATCTGTTTCCTTAAAAATCAGTAATAATTTTTCCAGGCAACTAATTACTGTATGTGAAGATTAAGACTATGAAACTGCTGAGTAAGAGACCTGAATAAGGACTCACTGATTACAGATGCTTCAAGACTGTTAAGTTTATATTTATGCTTTCTAGTCCCAGTAATAATCTTATTCAAACTAATTAACCTTAAAAGGCATCCATGAATGTACATTATTGATTTTCTTTATTTTCAACAGTACTAAATTGTAACAATTCCCACAGTATTGCACAAGAGCAAGGAAATACTGGACTGGATATTTTCCAAGGCTGTAAGAGGAAAAAAGAGTTTTTAGAATGCATCATACAGCTTTCTCTTTAGTCTGAAAAAAGAGAAATTACATAACAATGCCTTTCTCTCCAGTTCCTGTTTGTCTTTAGTAAATGGCCAGTGTAGCACTGAACTGGAAAAGAATGAGCTGCTGCTGTTTGTGTGTGAAAAAAAAAATCGTTGTGTAAGGTTACACAGAACAGCAAGTGGTGTCTGTGTTTTAACTGTCTACTGCTGCTGTCAGCGTAAGGCACTGCTGGTTTAGTACAAGAACTAAAAACCCCAAACAACAGCTGCTCCTTAGAAATAATTATCTTCAAGATCTGGAGGCATGCATGGAGACATAAATAATAAATGCTGTGTTTGAACAGCAGAAACACAGAAGCAAGGAAATCCCATGTTTGCACCTGCCACCTCCTTTTCGCCCACTGTTCACAAATCCTCACACAAACACTTTGTTGTTTACAGAAGTAAATAGGAAAATTACATTCTCACAGGTAATGAATGCAAATTTACCTGCTCTTAACACTGGAACTAGATACCTGGTCAAAGTTACTCCTCATGTATTAAGTGTTCACCTAACTTGATGGTGTGTTCAGTTGAATTGAACTGAGCTGAAAGATTTGAAGTAGAACCCTCAGAATTTCTATTAATGTTTCTACACTTGTATCAATGTCCTTTGGCATGCTAAGTGTACCCATTTACATGCATCTCAAGAACTGCACCAGTGGAAACAAAAAGCCAGAGTGATGAGTAGCTGATTAGTTACCTTTTCTCTGACTGACTCTCCAGGAATGAGCTGTGGTTCAATGGTAATAAACAGTGTTATGTAGGAGCCCTCGCTCAGGTTCCGCACAGAATCGTAACCCCTCTCGATTCCCAGGCTCTTTTCTTTGCTGTAGCCAAGGAGGACTGGGGGGATATCCACCTTGAATGTCCCATCAATCTAAAACACAGAGAAATACTTCTCACCAGAAGCAAAAAAGCAAAACTTCCTTCTCAAATGTGTTTGCTACCTGTATTTAAACATTTTGTTCTGTTGATTTCATCATGAATCTGGATTGCAAAACAATAAAATGAGAGAATATGACATAAATACCCTTTAACTGTGGGGAAAACATGAGACTTCTTGTTGTTAAATGTATTAATTACAACTGGATATCAGATTCTCTTGCATATTATGGATACTAATATCTAATGTAATGGAAATCATACACACTAGTTCTTAAACAGCAATCTCCACATGGCACTATCTACCTGGAAAACAGCAAAATATGTGTTGCAGGACTGTGCTTCTGAAGCAGCATCACATCAAACAGGCTCTTGCCTGTGTTTGAGTGAGGTGGGAATGATGCTCAACACCTTCCACACAAAAGCATCTGATGCTTCTTGGGTATGACTGGAACCCTTCCCATTCAGCCAGCTTCCCCATGGAAGGGGAATAGACTCACCAGCCCTTCACTCCACCCTCTGCCACCACAAACAGAAGATAAGGGCTTTCTGAAAGGTTAAGACAAGAGATGGAACATCCCACCCATGCTTGGGCACGTCTCAACCACGGAAGCACATAGCTTTAAGAGAACAGTGAGAAAATTCACTTCCCAATTTGGGCAGAATTCAGGTGACTGCCATCAAGAATGGCATCTTCAGTGGACACAGAAGATGAACAGATGACTTGCTGAACTGGCCCATCAAACATTTAAGAAGAAAAGTAAGTTTTAATGAGAAGACTCTAAATAAATCATCCAGAATTTCTTCATCCTGTTCCACTACACTGCAGCAGGAATACTTCATTTGGTACTGAAACTTAACTGCACCTTGATATAACTGTTGGACTGATCCAGCTTTTCCACATCCTGCTCAAATGAAAAGAACCTCTAATGCTGGGAAGATCTATGCAGGTATCCATACTATGCTTAGGGAATCGTAATCTGCACTACCTCCTCAAAGAGAGTGCATCTGACAAATCTTGGAGCTACTCTGGCTCTGTATCAGAAAGACAGATAGACCAACAAGAACTATGAAGAACAAAGTTTGACATCAGTATCAATAATCTTCAATGATCGATCACAGGCTGTGTCCTTCACTGCGTATTGGTAAGCAGCCTGTTAGAACATCTAAGCCTGCCCATGAAGTCTCTCAGGACTGTGAGCAGACCTACTCCTCTGGTGAATTTCAGGCATTCAGCATTTCCATAAGAAGGGTACAGGATCTTATCTTGTTCTTTCCTGTTTGTTGACCTATAACAACGGTGGTCATGTTATGTTGCATTGTCTGCACAGGATACCCAGAGGCTCATGAAAAGGTGGCTAGACCTTCTAGCTGTTTAACTCTTCTCTGAAGTCAATGAAAGCTTTTCTATAAGGTACCACAACCTTCAAACACCTGAATACACTGATTTAAACATGAAGTTGAAGAATCCCACTCTATCTTGAATCCCATGAGAATTCCGTTATGCCTTGCAAACAGAGAATCCATCAGAAACACTTTGAACCTCAAGCAATGAACTTAAGTTAAATGAGAACTGTACAGACTTATCATCCTCTCAAAGAATCCAGGAGGCTCTTAAAGCCCTTAAGGTTCTGAGAAGTGCCTCACAGAGCCAGAGAAAGGCAAATTAATGTATCATTAAGTACACAACTATGTCAGAATCCTTATGAAGTAAGAAATTTAGACTTTTGTGGTATGGTGATTTGATCTATACATGAAAGTAACTGCCTGCAGAAAAAGAGTTCTATGGCAAGATTACAATATGATTGGACTACTGATTTTTCTTAACTGAAGTCCAGGATGGGTGCCTGGACAAAAAAATGCCTTTCCCCTGTGAAGAAATGCATGGTTTACTATCACTCCCATGACTAACTGTTGATACATCCTGAAGAAAACTTCTCAGGATAAGGGACCAGGAGATGCAGAAGTCAAAATCTGATCATTCATGAAAAGCCTTGACAAAGAAGAGTTAGGTCACATTTCCTGTCACCTATCTATGTGATCTTCCTATTCCTAGTTACTTATCTAGGCTGTGCAACACCAGAGATCTCAAAAGCCACTGACAATACCATCCAAAAAATTTGCATTTTAAACCTCATTACTGGAGGAAGCCAGGCTGCATGGTCACTGTAGATCTGTTTTGTCTATCTCTTCTCCCTTCAAAACGTTGAGCTCACTGATGAATACTCAGCAAAGTTGACAAAAAACCCCAGTGGTTTCAAAAGCATTTTCAAACAATTCCATAAAAACAGACTAACAGTACAGAGAACAAAGAAATCTGACATCCCCTTTCCATCCTCTAGTTCTGTATTTAAGGAATTTACTCCCAAGTTATTGATACTTACCCTTGCTTGAAAATATATCGTAGTAAAGGGAATTTTAACACATCCCAGCCAGTGCCTCTCCACACGAGTGTGAATTCCACTTCCTCTTTCACGATCATCCTATCAAGAAGTTGCCCAACGTAAGACTTGGTAAGACAGCTTCATTTCCTCTAATTCAATCAACACTTTAATAAGGCATTAATAAAAATTCTGTATTGTTTCAATAATTTACAGGAAGTTCAGTTACAAGCACGGCAGGGATTATCCTGCAGGCCCTTCAAGCATGCCAGATGCCAAACAAATAGAAGAATGCCATGACCTGGGGTAAAATGTACTCACGTTTCATGGTTCAACTCCTGTACAAGCTGCAATGGAGAACTCAAAAACATGATAAGGAATCTACTAGAGTCTTCTTAAAGTAAATTAAGCTGTGATCTTCCAATGAAATAATTTACTGGTATTTAAAGAAGCTTTCTGTAGGTAAAATTATATGAAAATCTAACTAAGCCCCGTGGAATGGAAGCATTTTTCATGTGCATTACCTATCAGGGAATTCTAAATCTAGTATGACCAGCCTACACATTATTTAAATAAAAAAGAAAAAAATTCTCTAAAAGCTAGTGGCATCCAAGTTTAAAGTCCTTCTTTAAATACCATTTCAGTTCTGAGGACAGTATTCTGTTCTCAGTGAAACGTGTGTGTTTATTTTTGGGCTGTATTTTTAAGAATGTTGAGTGCTGCTATTTTTGTTCATATTGAATTGACTGGGAAAGCTTTCACTAGTTTCAGTGCAGAAGGAATTATGCCAACACTGAGAGCTTACTAAAACTCCTTGCAATTTTTATTTAATTCTAAAATTAACACATGCAACAGAAAGATGTGGGCTTTCTTCACCAAACAGCTTGTAAGGATGGGTGAGACAGAGCATAAAAAGAGAGTTGTTAAAAAATACAGGAACAGGGATCATTCATCTGAAATTTAGTAAAAATCCTGATTAAGCTTCAGAAGATTAGAACTCAGACCACAGTTCATATGTTGCCTCTCAATTTTAGTATCTCCAGTGTCATTACAAATCAGTACAAGAGATGGCATACACATGTCCAACTCTAGCAGATTACATAGTGCAAGATTCATTTGTACAAAGTTAAACACTGTACAGACTGCTCCCTCTAACCATCCTGCAGTATTGACTAGATATTAAACTGTAAGGAATGACAAAATAGAGACAAAAGAGACACAGGAGGGTGAGAGCTATGACACTGAGAAGTCTGACTCTGTCAGCCTCGAAAAGCTCATGCTATTCTGTAATGTACACTTGTCCTTCAGTTATGAACTCACCTCTAACACATCATGGAGTACCTCATCAAAAATGTTAATGAAGACTTCATCCTTCACTGACTGCAAACTGTGGGTACTGTAGTCGCCATTAGGAGCTCTGAAAGGGTTAAATAAATAAGTGATTTGAACAGATGAGGAAAATTTAAAAAAACAACTTAATTCTCAAATTAATTTATTATTACTCAGAAATAATCTGATTTCATTTTGCCATACCTAAAGGGAAGCTCAAGTTCCTCATTCCAGTTGGGGTTTGGCCCCTCTGCTGTTGTTGTCCGGCAGACTGTTCGCTGAAACGAAACTTCTACAAAGGGACGGACTAAAACCTACAAAGAGAGGCCAAACCAAAGTCAACAGACCTCAATAAAAATTAACCAGAACATATTAAATTACACATTTTCATGTATCTATAAAACTAAATGTTTACTTTGCGGTGATCAGGCTGGTCCAGCCCAGATGAAACTTAAATAGACCTCAAATATTGCATTTTCCCAGCTGCTCAGCATTCATGAAGCTTTTAAAAAATATTATATATGCTAGCATTTCCAAAAGATTATGTGTGTTCAGAATACTTAGAGATTTACACATATACACCAGCAAAACCACATTTTCCCCTGAGAGTGGGAAAGCTACTGGCTATCTAGAGAGAAAGTAACTGAAAGAAAACATGATCCAGGCACCAGTGCAAAGTGCACTTGAATCTTCTTATCTGTAATCCAAGAAGCCTACTGCTACAATCCTGGTTGTCTCTCTAGCTGGTCCTTATTACAGATAAGCAAATCCTGATGGAAAAAACAAGCCCCTCATATGATTAAAAATGCCGTAATTAAGCGTTTCATTAGCGTTTAAATGCATGTGGCAGAACCTTTCTACTTTACAAGAAACAGTAATTTTGAAGGAACACATGGACAAACCCTGAAGGCCTTCCATCATCATTCAGAAGGATGCCTGAATTTAGCTCAAGTGGCAAGCAAATGTAGTTTGAAGTACTGGCCACAGGAACGGCTGTGCTGGCTTAGCTAGATGAAGAGTGCACCAGCCACCCTCCTCCCTGACTCTCAGGAACTGCTGTTCTGGCTGAAGAGCCCTAATATTTTTCAGGGTGCAGTCGCTTTGGCATCCTTATCACCCTTCTCTAAACCTTTTTCAGCTTTACTATCTTTTTGGAGACCAAGAAGCAGGCAAGTCAACCTTAGTAACATGGTATACTTCTGATGGTAAATGCTACTGGCTGTCAGAAAGAGGAATGCTCACAACTTCACATAAGAAAATGTTAGTTTTGTAATATACCTGGTTGAATGCCCAATCTGGGCTATCAGCTGGGCTCTGAGCTGAGGGAGAAGCTGCAAACATCTCATTAAAGGACCTTGAAGATTTGGATGGCTGTTGAAGCTTGCTACAAGAGGAAACAAACATCAACAAGAAGAAAAGACAGGGGACACATGACAAAATATGAATCCCTCACATTCCACATTAACCACACAGATTACTGAAAATACTTCTGATGTATCATGTTACCAGTTTAACCTTGGAAAGCTATTTATTTCATCAAATAGCACAAAAAGAATGCCAGAAAGGAGTAGTGAGTGTATAGCTCTTGTAAGTCTCATTGCAAAAGAGTGCTCTGTGCCTGAAGGCTCTCTTCTCTGAAGAGCTTATCAACCCCAGACTTTTTTATTTTTGCCTCCCCCGTATAGTTTCCTTGAACTACAGGTTTTTTCAGTTTAAGAAAATGAATCCCCACAGAATTCGTAAACAGTGTAGACTCTGTGGTATCCAGGCAAGGCTTTTACAACAAAATTAAACCCATATGTACATTGCACAATCAACCACTCATGAGTGAAATAAAATAAATGTTAATACATCTATTTTTATAGCGTTTCCACAGAACCTTTTGTGTAGTAACACCACAGCAGAGATTCCAAAAACATAACTACTCATGGAGAAAGCAGCTCAAAATAAGATATCATATAATGGAAAAAGACTGGAAGGGTTTTTAGTTCTTTTTGTAATACTGATAATGGATTGAAATTTTCATCTTTTCCTTTCTGTCAGCATTTCTAATACAAATTGTTTTTCTCCATATGAACTTATTCACAGAGATCCAAGAGAACCTTTTATTACAGTAAAGAGATAAAGCATGGTAAATTCTTTATGCACAGTAATTAGTCTGCTTGAAAACACCTCTGAGCTAGATGTAAGGTATTCTGGGAGAGAGAGAACACTGCAGGAACATATCGTTTCTGGAACTGAATAAGCCCACTCAGAACTCAAGTACTTTTACAGGACACAGCACCACGCAGTGCAAGCATTCCCCCTTGTCCTGCCATTGTCTATCCTTTAAAAAAGTTGAATCCCCTCCTGCTCATAAGTTCCCTTCAGGTACTGGAGGCTGCAATGAGGTCCCCCCGCAGCCTTCTCTTCTCCAGGCTGAACAAGCCCAGCTCCCCCAGCCTCTCTTCATAGGGGAGCTGCTCCAGCCCTCTGATCATCTCTGTGGCTCCTCTGAACCCTCTCCAACAGTTCCACATCCTTGTATTGGGGGCCCCAGATCTGGACACAGGACTCCAGATGGGGCCTCACAAGGGCAGAGTAGAGAGGGACAATCCCCTCCCTGTCCCTGCTGCCACCCCTCTTCTGATGGAGCCCAGGATACCACTGGCCTTGCGAGCTGCAAGAGCCACTGCTGGCTGGTCACCTATAAAATTAATCAGAGCCAAATTAGGCTCATCCCACTAACTTAAAGAGTTCACGAAGGAGAGGACCAATATGCTACGCTCAGGAGGCAAATACAATATCCCACAATGAGAACAGTATTTTTGTAATACTTATTTTGGGTATTTAATACAAATCTTATGAATTAAAATTGCCCTCAGTGTAACTAGCCAGCTTGCTTAATTTATCTAATATTACCAGAGTTGTAATGTGAAAGCTGTAAGTTATGAAGTTACGTTTCCTCAAGCAGATGAATAAAGTTTTTAGTAAAATGCTTCCTGAATTTAGCAGCTATTGATAGTCAATCATATTATTCTATTTACTTAGAAAACAGCAGTTACTGTGATTAATAAAAGCATAGAGGTATGAGGATCACAAAGACCAAAACACCACACATGGCTAATTCCAACACTAGTTACTTCAGCTGTCATGGAACCAGCTGCAACCAGAAAATGCAGCTGTTCTGTAAGCAGGCATGTAAACAGGCATGTAAACAAACCTACCTCATCACTGGTTTTCTCACCGGAATATCGTAAGCTCTAACGATGTTCACTAGCAGTTTTATGTCCCCATCTGACAAATTCTGTGCTGTAACCTTCTTCCTTTCCTTCCTTCTTGGCTTTAGTGGTCGTTTTGGCTCTGTCAGTTTAAAGAGGCTGAGTCCCAAAATACTAATAATCATGAAACAGATTTTTAGTCATTTCTGCATAGAACCCACAGGAGTGTTTCCATGACACACGTACAAATTAGGTACTAACAGCAACAAGAAATATGTGCTCCTGTTAGTACCACACAAAACCCTATCAAATGTCAAAATGTTTTAATTGTCCAGTACTCCATAACCCAGTTTTGTCATGCATTTCAGAAATTAGAACTTAAATGTACAAAAAGGGGTTTGGGGTTTTTTTTTGGGGGGGTGTTTCAAAACAAGGTAAGATACAAATAAGACAATTACACAGCTTCAAGCTAGATCTAAACTACAGTGCTATAAACAAGGTATCTAGCAGATGATGACAACCACTGTGTGGCATAGGCAAAAAAGCTAATTACACAGCTATGTACAACAAACTATAGAAAGGAAACAGAATGAATATTCCACAACATACCCTGGACCCTCAGAACTTACAACCCAAGGCAAAGCAGAACCAGTGGGGGAAAAAAAAAACAAAACACAAAAGCAAAACAGGAAAAGAATAAAAAGCAGGTATATTTTTTTACACATTACTGAGCAGACATTCCATAATCTACTTTAAAAACTGGTAGACAACAGTACTAGTTCCTTATCCAGAATTTTAAAAAAAATCACAGTAATTACTGTTAAAATAATAGAAAGCCATGAGTTACTGAAATATCTCACTAAGCAGATGCTTTAAACAGAGATGTATTTTAAATTCACTAACCATATACATTTGAAAATAGAATCCAATATGAATTAGTACTCCTAATAAGAAAGTATCAGTGAAACACTGGAGTTTAAACATCTCCAAAAGCTCACTATAGTCTTGTTTGGATTTTTCCATTCCATGATGTGATAACATGAACAAAAAAACCCAAATAGGATGAACTCTTTTGCAAGAGAGCAAATCTCTGTATCTCCAGCAGATGGGACTGTTTAGATTTATACTGCTGATTGAAAAGACTCTGACTGTCCTTTAAAGGTGTCACATGTCTAGTGAACACAAACAACTTCTACATGAAAGATAGTAATCTTTTCATTTCATAACTTGTTTGCATCTACAGATTTTAAGTGAGCATCACTAATTAAGCATGAACTATGCTGTAATGACTGATAAATGTCAAAAGCAACAAGAATGGAATTTGGAACAGAAATCTAAAGAGTGTGCTTAAATAATAAAACTAATAAAAGCAAAAAACAAGTAATTTCCAAACCCAGTAACATTTCTAGAAGTAAACAGCATATGATGACATCTGGTAACAGCAAATACATGAGAAGTAAAATAAAGAAAGTGACTGTTAAAAAATCTATTGCACATCATCTGCAAGGCATACACACTGAGTCAGTGAGCATCACCTATGGAACCCATGGTAGTGTTACTACCTTGGACACTTGTCTGATATTTGGAAATCACTCAATCTGTCACTGCCTTGGGCTCCGTTTCTGCCCAAACCAGACTTCTTAAGTTTTTAAGCACTATTTGTATCAATACACTGCCTGTACTGGCAGAGGCTTACACAGTGATTAGAAGTTTTTATATTACACTACACACTAAATAGCATCAGTTGGTCACATCAATACACTTTGCAAAGAAAGTTCAGAGACAGTTTTACATTCTTATTTTGATTTACAGCAAATAAAAATTGCTGCCTTACCCCAGGCTGGGAATCTCCTCTTCATTGACAAGGTCACAGAGAAGGAAATGGTGTTTTGCTATGAGGAAACGATTTATTACTGATTCTCGAACCTGAGCGTGGGGAGGGAGAAGAGACAAAAGTGCATTTTGAATTCACATTTACAGCAAATACTTGCAATTCTATTAAACACAGTGTCCTAATACACATTCCCTCCTCCCTCCCCCCCCTCCCCCCAGTTTTAAGAGAATCCCAGTCCAATGAAAATTTTCTTTCCACCAGATATTTCTCCAAAACAGGACATAAGCTTTATGAACATTTTATGAACACAATGATTCTCCAGAAACATACTGGGTAGCCAGATACATGGGCATACCATAGCATGCAATCAGGAAATGAAGCCTTATCTGCTTACAGCAGTAATTGACACCTCTTTTCATGTCCAAACAAGTTGTAGAAAAGGCCATAGAGAAATCTATATGGTCTTAGTTATAGGGATAAAGCAAAACTTCAGACTGCAGCACAAGGGATGAAGCCTGTATTACAAACACTGATTTCAAATAAACGTTTAAAATCCCTCACTCCTTTCCTTTCTATGCTCAGGTCACAGACCGAAGCAAAGGGATGAAAGTCTTCCCTCTTCTCCCAATAACTATGTGGAAGCAGACTGACAGAGCCTTTGTCCTTTTTGCCTAGCACTAATGCTGGCAATGCCTTTACACTAATAGCTGTGTTATTACAAGATCAGTTGCAGAACAGCAATAACAAACAGTTTCCTACAATACACCTCCCTTTGTAATTTAAAAAAAGTTTTAAAGTTAGGCTCATTATTCCTACGCTGTCTTTGCATTGAAGGGACAGGCACGTAAAGATCACATCTCAGAGTGAACTAAATTTCAGTTCTGTCAGGAGCAACCTAATTTTCAGGCACATCACATGATTTATAAACATGCAAAATATCCAGGTATTATTTTGGAAAAGGTTATTTGTATTTAGTCTAAAATAAAGGTACTATAATGTATGCTACTCTGTATTGAATAATTGTATAGTAGCACACTACATAAACCATATGTTTCAGTACACTCAAATAGCATGCAAAACATGGGGCTGGCACAGACATGACAGCTTTGTTAAAAGGTTGGGTTTTTTTCAGATTATCATACTGAATCTGGGCTTTGGCACTTGCCTGGAAGAATTAAAATACTCTTCATTGTCTGTTAGAAAGAATAGTAGACAATTTGCTTCGCCCCACATCAAATCAACTTTATCATCATATTACAGGTTTTGCTGGCTCAGCTATGATACACTTTCTGATCTTTTCAGGACTGGTAACAAACTGGTGGACATGTTTTGCACTTGGTATTTTGCAAAAATAACCTGGATTTGCAAATTTAACTTGGCTATGTGACAAATGTTTTCCTTTAATTTTTCCCCTAAGGATTAAAGAGAATGTCATCCTAGCTGAATAAACAGACTATAATAATAAAATTAAATCAAGATAAAGCAGAGAAGATATATTTCATCATGGTAACATCTTCTCTGCTTTAGGCTGCAGGACAAGGCACTCTGAGTATTGCATTAAATGATTTTTAACAGCAATTAGGGCCACTTTCATGGAGATAATTAAGTTCTTAGCATAGCAGCTTACAAGAAGGAAGACAGGGAGTATAGGGAAATCAGTGAATACCTGGGATACAACAGTACAAATGTCTAGGTCACTGGAGGAAAGAAAGAATGTACAGAACTGCTAGAAAAATCCAGAATGGCTGGTCATTTTGTACAGTGCATCTTTTTCAAGAACACTGAGTCATTCACAAACCTTCACTTGTTCAATTAGACCAGCTTCAAGCCTAACTTGGAATTTTAAGACATCTGTAGGTCATGTTTGAGATGAAGCAGTTTTTAGTACTCCTGGAAATAAAGCATCCAAGTACAGAAGCAACATATGGCCTAAAGAAATATGGTGGATCCATCTTTTTCACAGCTTACCTTCTGTAGATAGTTTGCAACAACTGCTCTGTGTGCATCTAGGTAATTTTTGCTGTCAATCACATCCCTCTCTTGCACTCTCTTCTCATAGTCCTAAAGATATTTACCAGAGTTGGTGATCTGATATATATATTCACTGCTTTATTACATACAAGAAAAATGGTAAATATTTCATTAATATTAACATAAGGATCACAGTAAACCAAAACAGGTGCCAGAGGTTTACAAAATGCTAATGTATACAGCAATAGCATTGCTACACGTGAGTAGCAACAATTCCATTAAGATTCATGTGGTTTAAATTACTGTGAATAACTTGAAGATTTCCCTCTCTTCTTTTAAAGCTGAACTTTGACCTCCTGCTGCAAAATGAAATTCCATTTGAACTGGAAAAGGCTTCTGTTACTGCAGCTGCAATAAGGAGAATCCTTTATAAACAGAAGTGATGCAGCATTCTCATGATTCTGTGATTCATGGAAGATGACTTCAAATCTGAACTGTGGTGTGATACATGTATCATGTTTTCATGTTGTTTAACACTGGAAGAAACTCTACCTGTGGGAAAGTTCATTGTGAAACAATTTTGGGGCTTTTTTAAAGTTTTAATCAAGAACTAAAGAGATTTAATAGCATAATAAAACCTTTTTCTCACAGTGTGAGGAACTGAAAGCTTTATCAGCAGCCAGAGTATGAAGATTTTGCTTTGCCTGAGGTGTGACAGAAGAGTCTAACAAAACACAACTCAGCCTAACCAAGGGGCTGAAATGAACGAACACTGGTTACTTCCACAAGAAAAGATCAGTGATAAGCACTTGGTTCTTGGGGAGAAGTATGTTGATGGAGTATTTCTCAGGGTTGTGGTTACTATTCTGGTAGACTACAATGAAAGCTGTATTGACAGATGCAACTTTTATCCACAAGCTTTGGAAACTGACTTGTAAATTTAGAAAAGGCCAGAGCTGATGCTCAGCTTCCAGGCAAAACACAAAGTCCAGAGGGTCCCCAGGGACTTGCAGCTTATTGGCAGTCTGTAAATCAGGTTGGCTTTAGAACTACACCTAGTTAGCATGCAGAAGTGACTCAGGAAAATCAACCTTTAGGTCATTGTGCTACTGTTGTATTTTTTTTCTATGATAAAGGCTCCAGGAAGAGCAGTCAGGGAATGCAGCGCTTCATTACTTCCACAATAAATCTTTACCTAACTTTTCCAGGGCACAGTAATTAATGTTGAACGACTTCAATTGGCAACAAAATAAAGTAAGAATAGCTCTTATGAGCCAGAAATCCTAACTTTTAGGCAGATCTAGTAATGACTAAGCTAGAAATCCAATAATGGGAGCTGAATGTCTAACTGGTACATGCATATGCATTGCTCCCTTCAGAAGACTTTGTACTGCAGTATGATTTAAGTACCATAGATTAATAATTAGTACTTACTAACTGTTAGAATTAAATAAACTTTCAGAAGAAACAGTAAAAGATCATAAACTTCTGACAAATCAAATAGATACAGACTGATTGGCCTCGACTTTGGTGTTGAACCCCACATTGAAACTCTTCCCATCTGACCCAAAACACTTGTGTCACTTCTGCCTGCCCAGGAGCATGGCATGGCTTGGGTTATCAGAAGCCAACAGCCTATGCTGCTGGGTTTGGTGGTAGAGAGAACAAACCCATTTGTACTGAGGAACACAACTAAAAAATATAAAGCAAAAGAAGTCTAAGATGATGAGAGAGGATGATTATAACAGAATCACTTGGTGAAACACCACAGTGGGGAAAAAATTCAATATTGAATGATAACATAAAAAGAGCAAAGTTACTCCATTAAATCAACTGGATCAGAAACACGTATCAAAGATGTGGCACATCTTTAAATGAAAGATACAAACCTAACAAAGTTTAAAAAAGAAAACTAATTATTTAAAAAACCCAGACATGATTGAATTAATACCTTTAAAAAAATGTAATCCAAAAGAAATGAAACAAAGGCATTTTTCAAATAAATTCATGTAAGAAGTAAGGATAAAGCAGCAATTTCCAGAATCTGAAATTTTTCTGATCCTGCTAAGGAATGAACACACTAAATTGCTCCTTAGCCACATGAATTGCTAAAGAGCAAAAGAATGCGTGACTTAACACTAATAATGGAGTTGAGATTAAAAATAATTGAAGTATGACCTAAATAAAAACCACACACACTGCATTTCAGTAAGGTAATTAAGAGGCAAGGACAGGGTAAGTTAATTGGAACAATGTACTAAACCAGAAATAACTGTAACATAGGCTGTTGTAAAACGCAAGACGGATTTCATTCTGGTTAGAGTCATTGCTTCCAGCAGTCTTCACAGAAAGGGCTCAAAGGTTAATCAGCCTAAGCCTGAATTATCTTTGCATTACCTTTCTATATTTGAAATCAACTTTTTTTATTAAATAAACCCAAAAAAAACCCCAAACCCAAACAACATATATTAGAACATGTGTCTACAGAAGTTGTTGTGCTGTTCTTTTTCTCCAGTTGCCTTGGAAAGAAGTTCTCTTCTTCACATTAAAATAACATGACAACTGAAAGTCAAGTATTATTGGCATTAAAACTAGAAAGAAGTGTTTAGGATAACGTGCTACCTGGAAGATTTTGTCACTGATTTCTCGATCATGTAAAGGGACTTGTCTGTAGTTTCGGAACTCTGCCACCTCCTCGTTTCTGAGCTGCAAGAGTCGGAATCTCTTTGATCTATTAAATTCCTTATCAGAAACGAAATTAAATTCTTGCTGCAACTGTTCCAATCTGAAGAAATCAGGAACTTGTGCCTCTCCACTTGTGGCAACCTAAATCAGTAAATAATATATTATTTTTTCATAGGAAGTGTCAAAAGTCTATAAAGTATCTTCGTTGTAAGTTTTAACATCCATATTGCAAGGATTTTCATTTTAAGCAAAAGCAAACTCACTGAGAGTGAGCCACAAAGTCTTTTAAAGTAGCTTTCGTTGAGCAAAGCATATGAGATTATACACGTAAGAACACAGTATCATTCTATTTGCTCCTAACATAAGCAAAACTTTAAAGAAACTGTAACATGGCAGAGTAACCAAGGAAGCTGTACTGTAAAGATGATTCCTTTACACAACATCAGCTATCTAAATAGCTCCTCAATCTGTTGTTTAGATAAGTCCCAACTTCTACAAAACACTAGATCTATTTGTGCAATTGACACTAACAAGCAACTTCCTATTCAGGACCACAGAAGCACACTGGGAATAACCCCGTGCTTCAAGGAAACAGCAAACTCAAAATCGGTAGTTTTGTTTTAATTTACAAATTAATCCAGTTGTATATTCCCTTATACCTATGTTTTACCACTAGAATACTACTAAATTGATTCGTAAGTATTTTCAATAGACATTTTGCTTTCTAACACTGACATAAGTATTTCCATTACAAATTCCAATGCTACTGCATCCCAGGCATACATGCAGATTGCCTGAGAAGGTGCTGGTGACTAGATGTTTCACAGTTCCATTAGCCCCACAGCTCTGAAAAAAAACACTTACCATGATCAGCTGCATCAGAGCTGCATTGTTTGGGTCATTTGGATCAAGTTTTGCATCTGCTGCCCATTTAGCTAGCTTCTTCATGTCAGTTAAGCCTGATGTACCAATGGATGCAATAGCATCAATGTTTTTTAAAGCACTGAAAGAAAGTGAATTGACAGAACTTATACCTAAACCACACATGACTTAGTAATATTAAAAAAGTATTTAGAGCAATCTTAGAAAGAACCAAAAAGCTCCCCACAACCAGAATTGTAAATTCCACTATGCAGTTCTCAGTTACAGCTATGCAACCAGGGGAATGATGAATTGCAAAGGAAAGTAAAGGGGAAATATGAAGGAACTGCTTACTGACATATTATAATACCCCTACACTAATCCATATTGCTGATTACTATAAGATGGTAAATTTCTTTACTGCATCGAAGTTCACATTAAACTTTTGACAATCCATACTGAAAAGAACTTCTCAGCTGTACTGTCCTTGCTTACACTATGTTTTAAATCCTGTCTTGACCCATCTCCTGGATGGCTCTCCCAGACCTGCACTACAGCCTTGGTCTCTGACACCTTTCCCTGCTGTTTCTGGATAGACCCTGGGGACCACTTTGTCCTCTCATCGTGTGGGGCTGCTGCCAGCACCCCGTCAAGTTCAGCTCCTGTGGGACTGCAAGACGGCTGGCAAAGGCACTGCCTGTGCTGGGACACCCTTGCAGCCTTCTCCCTTGAGGTGCAGCCCTGCTTTTGGGCCTGACAGTCCCTATGAGTGCCAGCTCCACTCCTTACTACAGGATCACAGAATTATAGAATGGCATGTGTTGGAAGGGAACCCAAGGATCATAGAACTCCAACCCCCCTGCCACAGGCAGGGCCACCAACCTCCAGGCCTGGAGCTACGCAGGGTTGCCCAGGGTCCCATCCAACCTGGCCTTGAACACCTCCAGGGACGGGGCATCCACCACCTCTCTGGGCAGCCTGCTCCAGCCCCTAACCACTCTCTCTGTAAAAAACTTCCCCCTAATATCTAATCTAAACCTTCCTTCCCTTTGGATGCTTCTGATTGCTTTCTGGTATTTACAGCAAGCAAGGAAGCATGGTAGGTAGCCTGGAGGCCATCTGCATACCATACTGACTTGTTGGCCAGGCACGTGGCATCTTCTCACAAAGGCCACCCTTGAAGTTCCCCCTACCAAAACATTTCCAGGTAAATCCAAGACACCAGGTCATGCCTGTGATCAGCCAAATACCACAGAAAGTGGATGTTGCCCCTTGTCTTGCTAGGGATGCTAATATGAGTCTTTGTTCTCTACTATCCTAATATTTTTAAGAAAGCTTTGAGAACTTAAGAATCTTTCTTGCACTTGGTTAGAATCAGCCAAATATCCAGCAGTTAATGGAGCAGTAGATAAGAGTGGTAAAATGAAGGTTATATCTTTAGGCACCAGTCTTGAACAAATGCACAATGAAAAGCTAATGGGCAGAAAAAAAATAACTTCAGGCACAAAAATCTTGACTCCAGCTTTCACAACAGACAATGGAAAGTCACTGAAGGTTGTTCATCTCAGGATAATTCAAACTTTTGTCTGAAATTCCCCATTTTTCCATTTACAAGAGTGATTAGTCTCCTGAGTTTAAAGCTAGCCTTTGGGAACGTTTTTCCTTATGCTTTAATCTTCTGCTACTGCAGTCTCATTGAAGTCATCAGGTTACTCATATACTGATCAGCAAATTATTCCAACGGCTGCAGCTTGGGTCAAAAATAGTAACAGTGATTTGAATGCCAAGGTCTAGCCTCAAAATAAATCAAATTTTCACAGAGTCTAATCAGCTGGGAGAGAGACTGAATCAGTGGTAATAAGTATGGGAAAACCATGAAGTTACCTGAGGTCGTTACCAAAGCAGATTTTATGTATCATCTCCTTGACTTTACTGGAATTATATAAAAGCAACAAAACAGACAAATAATCTACAAAGTTCCACTTGCAGCCAAAGGGGCAAATTAGACTGTTTTGAACAGAATAATATACTTATTTCTGCATTAGGCTTCTGGTGGAAAGAAAATAATGGAAGAGTATTATTCTGGAATAATAAGACAGATGAGAATTTTTCACTGATTAATTCACTTAACAGTGTCAAGCTCCCACACTTCTACTGCATTCATAGGATAATTTTTATCATTAATTACTGAAAAGGCATTTAAAGCATCTGTCCCAATAGCCTCCGCATTCTCTTCAGATAAGAAAGAGCTGGAGCTTCCATTCTTAGCACAATTACTGCAGGAAAGTTCCTTGCCAATATAAACAATTAGTCATAAAAGTGAATTAATCACCTAGAGTTTAACTTTAACATTGTCTGTAAAGAATATACTGGAAGATAAATTTCTAGCCAAAATCTATTTACTAAAAACGTGCACCTCAAGGTATCTTGGGTGACAGAGCACTGGGACAGGCTGCCCAGAGAGGTTGTGGAGTCTCCTCCTCTGGAGACATTCAAACCCCATCTGGATGTGTTCCTGTGTGATTCAGTCTAGGTGACCCTGCCCTGGCAGGGAGGTTGGAGTAGATGATCTTTTGAGGTCCCTTCCAACTCCTAATGTTCTGTGATTCTGTGATCTGCAGGGGGTTACTGAGCAAAGTAAAATATCTGAACTTAAGGAAAAAGATTATCAACATTCTTGATTATGAACATCTTCTTTGTGCATTTTTTCTTGTATTTTTGTTTTCTGTTTCTGTTTCATTGCTTTGTTCTTTTAAATACTAGTATAATCAGTTTCCCATGAATCACTGAAGATTCCTATCCTCTTACCTTGGAATGCCTGTGTTTTGCTGAGATACTGGAGGAGCTAAGGGGATTCCTTTTTCTCCAACTGTCCAAGAGACACTATTGGATACTTTCCCAGAGGTCATTAAAGTAATTTTGTTGCTACCATCAGCTTCAAATGAGAAGGGCACACCTATTAAGGGGAAAAAACCCCAAAGTAGTGTATTTATGCATTCAAACACAACATCCAAACATCTTTAAAATACTTCCTGAAAATAAGTAGTGAAATAACCTATGCTTTTTTATAGATGGGGCAATGCAAAAACAACTTGATTCCCCTGCACACTGCAGGGAAGGGCTCTGCTCTACAAAGGGAGTGAAAGATTCTATTCCACCTACAGAAAGGCTTTCCTTTCGGCCTTGAAAGCTATGCCAAAGGCTTTTTTCTTCTCTTCACACTATTTAATCTCTCTGGTAATTTTCAGATTCATCATACTGCTATTAATGAAATAGAGATTCAGAGTCAGAAGAATTATGCATGACTGAGAAGTCAGTCCTAGTACTTTGTGATATGCAGTTGTGTATACAGCCATAATGGGCAGTGACATTTATGCACACATTTGTTGTGATGATCTTTTTTAAACACATTTCTTTCCTTCACAGCTTTTTATCTATCCTTCTACTCTGGCTTGATCTGTATTTCAAATGTATGCAAGTCAGTCATCTCATAATACCATTCAAACCATTATGTGAACTTGGAAGTTCCATGTGCTACTATGTATTATTCTTGTTTCCTGTTCCCCCACCTCTTCCTTGTTTTATCTTTCTGATGACCCAAGGATAAAACATGTTGCAGGATGTCATCAAAGCAAGTAGGAAGACAAAAAAATTAATCTGCATAAAGACTTATACGGACAGTTCCTCAGCAATGTAAGACTTTAAAATCACTGGAGCTACCCTGATTAATACCATTTGCTTTCTTCTGCAGTGTCAGAGGCCTAATTACTGAAGCACAAAAGAAGCCCCAAACACCTTAGAGAGCTAGCAAAGCCCCACTAATATTACAAGCCAAGCAATAATCATACACATTTTTATGATATAGAGCTTAAAACTAATAAGAGACAAAAGTTTCACAGCAAACTTCATAAAATAGCCATGATCCTTGTAAGATTTAGTCACGGAGGCTGTAAACACCCTAACAACTTATTCTACATACCTGCCTGTTACAGAAAACCAAGAAATACTGAACTGACAAAGACCAAGAGTTCCTACCACTGCCAACCCCCTCATGGTCCAACACCACACGCTGACTGCTGCTGAACTCTATTTCCTCCATAGGAGCGCTGCCTGTCAGAACTGTAGTCTCAGGAACAGGTATGAACACTTCAGCCAACAAGGTGGTGCTGCTCATACCCGTTGTTTCGTAGATCTAGGAAAAAGCATGGTGACAGACATTGTAAGAAGATGTACACACGTATACAACAAGAAGTTGAAAACATATTGTAGGATATTTGGACAAAAGGTTTTACTATGACTTAAGCATGAAATAATTCATTGAAGGCAACTGCATTCATTTACTTTCTAAATTATCCAGTTAGCAGACATTTCAGCCATCACCAGCTATCTTGGCCAGAATCACAGAATCACAAGGTTGGAAAAGACCTTTGAAGATCACCAAGCCCAACCATTCCCATTCTAAGCTAAACCCTATCCCTAAGTACCTCATCTACCCTTTTTTTGAACACATCCAGGGAAGGTGACTCACTGGATTAATTCCTCTTTGAAGTGTATCTTCCTCACCTTTCTAATGCATCTGAGATTAGTACAACAAACTCCAGGCTTTAAAGAGCGTCACTATAGAACATGCAACTGCTTGGGACAGTTACTGGCATCAGGTGAAGGTGCCAGAGGGATTCTGCCTCATTAGTTCTCCCTCACCACAATAGGCAAGGTAAGGCTCACAGTCCCCATTCCAGCACTACTTCAGGCTGCTTCCCCCTCTTCTGGCCAATTGCATGCCCAGAGTGCTGTGATTTATTTCTCCATTCAGATGTTTTTCATCCAAGCCAACTTTCCCTTTCAATGTTTGTGTTATATAAACGGAGCAGATGAGGAGTATACAACCTTCTTTGAGCTATCTGTGAAAAGTTACCTGTAAGGACAAGTTATCTAACAGGAGAAGTAGGATCCTGATCCTGCTAAAAATGTATTGGCTGTGAAAAATACTCTTGTGAGTCATTCATTAATTCCTACTTGGAACAGGGATGGTGGTGGTTTGACTTTACTGCACTGCTGATGAAGCCAAGTGCAGTCATGGACATCACTATCAATGAATTTTTTTCTTGTTCCCCTCCTGAAAACGTTATGATGATTTTGCTGTGTAGACAATATCTTTTTAAGAATGCCATTTTGCAGTTTATCTGCAACATAAAGTATTTTTCCTAAAATTAAAAGGGTGCTCCACTAGCATACATGATCACATCTCCCAATTACTTAATTTCCCCCACGCAGTCCATAGCCATATATATACAGACACACACACATATATAAAGCACAGGCATCAAATAGCAGGAACGTTGAAAGTTTGTGACTAGAGAAGTCAGGGACAGGTACAAGACTAATGATTTACAAAGGGTATTTCATAGGTTCTTCAGGCTTTACACTACTACTATACAGCAAAATACAAGCATTCCAGGAATAACTACATTTCATACTATCTTTTTAAAAGTTACTATGATAAATCATTATTTACCTGTAGTTTCAAACTCTCTGGCCAGTTGAATATTTGCAAATTGAAAATCTGTCCAAAGTGAACTCTGAAATCTGAACTTATTGGTCGGGTAACAGTCCTTGATACTTCTTTGGAGTTGAAAAGGACTTTTATAAATGCAGAGCATTTCTTCACATCTTCTCGTCGCAAAACTTCTGCTCTGTAAATAGGTAAACCAAGCTGTCACAGGATTTTTAATAACACTTGTATTCTTTGGTTATTTTTTAATGAGAATCTGATTCCTCAAGGGAAACAGAAGTCACCTAAGTGTGCTTCTAAGAACATCACTACACAGGAACAATTTTAAAATAACTATTTAACAGTTGTTTTATCTTCTGATGAATGTAAAATGATTTAAAAATGAACAGGTAAAATTTTAGCTTCACTAAAGCTACCTCCAAACAAAATTCCCTTCTATTCTTTTCCTCCAAAGCACAACAAATTATATCAAATTGAGTAAAGATTTTGAAACTTTTAGTCTCTGGGAGCAGAACAGATGAACAATATTCCTTGATGAAGCCTATCTGCTGAGTAAGTACAACACAAAGCAGTTTTAAAATTACTAAAATCTGCTAGATATATGTTAAATTGCATATGTAAATGTGGAAAGTAACAGAAACAAGTAAACATACTTATTTTAACCCACAGTGAAATCTCTGGTTTACTACACCATTTCTTTATTTTATCTTTGTTGACACAGACCCAGTGTAAAGACTAGCTAGTGAGAGTGGTACTGCCAGAAGAGACACAGACTCTACACTAAAACCAGCTTTACAGATACACCACTGCGCTATACAGATGCTCAAAGAACATCAGCAGGTTCAAAGGGAAGGTGCAGAAGGGCATTCTCCAAGCCTAGTATCTACAAGGTTACATGTGTCTTAAAAAATATAATTATGTCAGCTTCAGAAGCAGAAGTTTCAACATTTTAAGCTAAACAGAATGGTGAGCACACACTTCTGAAGTTGTACAATCAATAAACAATAGCAGCAGAAAATCACTATAAAAGTATGTAACAACGAAGTCATTTGCAGCCCAACCTTTAGCTTACCGTGGACACAACTCAGTTGGAGTTATGCTTCCTGATAGGACAAGTTCAGGAATTAGAGCAGGCTCTCCAGGCTTCCTTCTGCAGTTGTCAGCTTTTTTCCTAACCTGCTGCTCTATTTCCTGGCTATTGGCCATTTTAGGAGGGATGGGTTTCACACGTTCCTCACCAAGATCATAATCTACTGATTCTTCTTCTTCATGAATATCTGTTTTCTTCTTTTTCTTCTTGGACTTCTGGATATGAAAATAACATTCTTCCTGAATTTGTTTCAATCAGTAGAGTTGTTTTTTTCTCTTGTTCTCTCGATTCACAAGTGATAAACATGTATGAAAAACGACTGTATGATTTTAAAATCACCACATAAAAGTAAGGTTTCTCTCACTATAGCACCACTTCAGATTCAGAATTCAGCAATGCATTCCATTCATATGCTTTGAAAACACAATGTACCTCAAACAAAGCATTTGCTTAACCTTCCCAACCAACTGAAGGAACAATGTATATACTGAACGTTCTGGCTAGCAGCTGAGTTACCATGTGCATTCTGTTAGGACTGAAGGAACAGGTAGTCACAGTTCTTTGAGAACTGTCTGCATACACATTGACAAAGTGAATGCACACCTGGAACAAGCTTTGGAGCACAAGGTTTTTAGCTTTAGCAGGTGTGGAATGCTCCCCTTTCTTCCTCCACACTAAACAGAACAAGCAAACAGCACAAGTAGCACCTTTCAGCCTCTCCTTAGGCAGAACTGCACTATTTATAGGCATAGAATCATAGAATGGTTTGGGATGGAAGGGACCTTAAAGATCATCAAGTTCCAACCCCCCTGTCATGGGGAGGGACACCTTTCACTACATCAGGCTGCTCACGGCCCCATCCAACCCAGCCTTGAATGTTCAGTTCTAAACAACTGCAAGCAAGTTCCTCCTTCCACAGACTTACAGATCACTTGGAAGTATAACTTGAATGGAAGGACCAGCTGCTTCACAATTTAATACATCATAAGCAAACAGGAGGAGTTGAGGAAACCAAACAGGTTTTCCTCACTCATGGAAGTATTCAGATAAACAACTTGTGCATGTTTTAATTAATAGATATTATTTCTTGGCTTGATTTTACAGTAGCCTTTTTGTTCCTATGTTTTCTTTTAAATATATCTAGTTTTACCTAGCTCTAATGTTTTCCTTAGATCCACTTGATGTATACTAGTGCTAAGACACCAAGAACAATGATTAACCAACCAAGTACTTTGTGTAAAATAAAGTAAGTGTGGAACCACAATTCCTTTGCAAAAAGGAAATGCATTTAATGGGAATGCTGCAAATTTGTTAAAGAAAGAACTGCTCAAGTGCTAAAAATCAATATCAGGAAGACAATGCCCCATAAAAACCTAACACATTTTGATTTTTTTAAATTAACAATTTACCAACATATTCTAAGTTGACAAAATGTATCCAAATACATTACAAAATTTATGCTTAACTATCTTAACTAACTACGCTCAACTATTATGCTTAACTGATTGGGTTATTTTCCCTCTGCATTAGAAGGACAAATTTTGAACAAATTTGGTAATAACTTTAATTTTTTGTGAAACAATGATTTAAACAAACCTGTGCCTTCTTCCAGGATTTCCACTCTTGTAGCTCAGCTTTATACTCCTCCATTTTCTTTTCATACTCCTCCATATATTCTTCTAGTAACTCATTTACCTCAGCCTGAATTTCTGCTTCATATTCTTTTTCATCTAATCTCTGATCAACTTCTTCCCTTCAAAACAGTAATTATCAACATATTGCAGAAATTAATATAAGGACTACAATTAAGCATATAAACTTATTATATAGCAAGACTACTACTCCACAAATTATTTTTGTTGTATCAAAAGTGTGCTGTATTTAAAAGTACTAGCAGATAGTTACTATCCAGAATTAATATAATTACTTTTTCTTTATTCATTTGCTATTATAAATTCCTTTCTGTTACAGTTATTAGTTGTTATTTTAACCTTCCTTCCTCCCCAAACTCAAAAATAGAAAAAAAATACAGTGGAAGGCTCAATCAGGGCCAGACACTTGTCAAATTTATCCTTTTGCACTCTTCCTATCAGAATTATATGCTCACAAATTAGTCTTATGAAAACTCCACTGCTGGCAAATGAAAGACAAAGTGCTATCAAAACATACCTCCTCAAGTAAAGCTTTATGGGTGTGTTAGTAAACTTCTGGAAGTCACGGAGGGATTTAATTTGTTTCCAAACTTTTATAATAGTTTTAAGCAACATTCTGTCTTTCTCTTGTTCAGCATCACGAAGCCTTCTGGTTTGCCTAGAAATATACATACATATGCACAAAAATCAATCAGAATTGTATAACTTAGTGGAACAATAGAGTAAAAACTTGCAATAATAAAAGCCAAGTGATGTGGGATTCAATTTGATTGATGACTGCAGTAGTTTAAATCCAAGAAGCATAAAACCCACACTTGAAGATGGCAGGATTTAATTTCTTCTGTACTTCAGTCTCTTGCATTTTGGGCAATCTGACTTCAGTTACAATTCATTCCCTAGGGATCCCAAAGTTTTCTGAAAGGCTTATCACAGCTGTACATCATTAAAAATACTTTGAAGTCCATTCACGTAAACAATAGCCCAAGAAACCTACACTGCTGCTATGAAGTAATGCTTATTACAATTAGATATTACAAAATATGTTCTAAACTTAACATGCTTTTAGCTCCAATAGTAAGGATGTGCAGAGATGAAGTAATGTAGTAATGTATGAGGTAATGCAAGTTCTTTGACAGCTCTACAAGATTCTTAACACAAAAAACCTAATAGTTCTTGGCTTTGTTTTTTCCCTTCAAAGTCAGTATTTTACATTTCCACCCTGTTTGTAAAAAAGCTAATGACCAACACACACTTCTGATGTCAGTGTCTATGCAGCACAAGCACAGACTTTCCAGTACTGTCTCAGTAGCTAAACTTGTCTAGTAAAAATAATATGATTAGAAAAAAATAAAAGATGTAAACAAACACATTACTACTACTAAAGTTCAGAGAATGTGGAAGCAGGGAGGCTGAATTAAGAGCTGGCAGTTGTACAGACAACAAAGACGAAATCCAGACTTTCTAGGAAGCAATATGAGTGACTTCTCCACTTCAATATCTAGCAGTTTATTACAGCAGAATATTACTTAACCATGAGGCTTAACGTTTTCTTCTTTGTCTACGAGATGAAGCTAGAAGATGAAGCTTAGATACATGAGGAGCATGCAGGTCAGTAATTACACTTATCTAACTTACTCGATTTGGAAGCGGGACGTTTCAGTAGAGAAGCACCTCTGCTGAAATACATCAGACAGAAGAGTCTGCAACCTGCCACAGCATACTTTGGCTTCCTCCTCAGCAAATGAGGACAGTAGGGCTAAAATTGCTCATTTGCCAATTCTCTACATTCAGACAACATTTCTTCCTCAAACTGATGGAAACCTACAGTTCTGATCTTCAAACAGCACAGAGTTTGCTGTCAGTTACGTGACCGCAGGGTGGAGGAAACAATTGGATTATTTTCTATGCTACACTTTCTTCATATCTCTAACTTCTCATGACAGCTACACTGACTATCAGGGAAATGCAATGTTAAATGGGACACAAGGCAGGTCTGACATTTCTACCAACATATGTGGTCCACGTTAGTATTAAACACCATGACAGTAAAAATCACTGAGCCCATCTGAGCCTCACATCTGTAACAGCTTCCAACAACAGAGCTGTAGCCAGAAATAATTACAGATGTGAAAAGTCCTAGAATAATCACAATACTTATGCAACACTGATACCACCAATTTCACCTGAGTGTCTCCTGATTGGTAACGGTGTGACACAAAAGTACTCAAAACTGAGAAAATCACTTAAGATACCTAGCAGAAATGGTCTGTCTAATCACCAACCATCAAGCAAGCCTCAGGGTTGCTGCCAAAATCCAAGAGACTCCTTCCCACAGTGAACCTGCCTGTTATTAGCCTCATGCTTTTCCTGATGAAAGGTCCCATCTCAAAAGGTACTGTATGGTAACCGCACATAAAAACTGCACGGTAAATGCACAACAGAAGATATTAATAAAAGCTACTCCTTTTTTCAATGGAAGAAAAAAGAATACATTATAGACTTCTAGATGTCCCACAGAGATACCAATGTATTACCAGAAAGCCTCCTTGAAAGATGAAAATCTGAAGAAACAATTTCCAAACTAAGAGCAGTGACTGGATGTGTAAGTGTAAGCAGAAGTACATTTCAAGGCTGAAATTGGAATTGTTATAACAAAAATTTATCATTTAAAATATATAGTTATAATTTAAAATCTAT
This sequence comes from Gallinula chloropus, assembly GCF_964237585.1. Taxonomy (NCBI): domain Eukaryota; kingdom Metazoa; phylum Chordata; class Aves; order Gruiformes; family Rallidae; genus Gallinula; species Gallinula chloropus. The sequence goes on along the minus strand of NC_140092.1, from coordinate 5,781,016 downwards.
TATAATAAAATTACAATTTAAAATATACAATGTGATCCACTTCTGTTTATTGAAATTAATACATTATTGACTACTTTCAGATTTTTATTAAGTATCTGGCAGTGTAAAGGCTGGTCAGCATGGATTTCCAAAACAATTTCTATCATATTTCTTACACTTCACAGCTCAGCTCACCATCATTGATCTGTCAAAAATACTTTTACTACCAAACCAAAAACTGTAATACATTTTTACTGCCCAGTTACTGGCCAAGAACAATAACTGTAACATTGTAAAACAAAATTCTACCATTTTAGGTATATGTGCCCACTGGTAAAAACACAGTTAAGACACCTAAGAATGGGAAGTGTAATTATTTGTGTGGTGAGGAAGATCATGAAAACTAAGGGGTTTGTCTGTTAGAAAAACAATGCAAGTGACCTAATTTTTTTAAGAGCTTCATGCATCCAGCTGCTGCATGTAATTACAGTTATGCAAGACACACTACTTAGTAATTAATAAAATATAATTTAATTAGACCACTTTTGAAACAAAATTTCTGCCTAAGCTGTATTTTCTTTATAATTTCTTTTCCTTACCCTATCAGGAAGAACTCTTAAGCCCTCAAAATTTTTCTAGAGCTATTTACAGCAGAATGTAAGAGTCTGACAGGAATCATATTCTGTACCAGCATGGAAAGGAAAAAAGAAACACAGTTCTCAAAAGCAATGCTTTCATGACTCCATACTTACCTGATCTCAATTTTGTATTCAGGTATGCTCTGTTGTACCACAGGACTAGGAACAGCAGCATCACCACCTTCTATACTACACTGTACAGCATTCCTCAAAGCATGAAGCTTAAATAAATGAAAAACAATTAACAGATGGTTTGACTTTTAAAGAGGCATACAGTGTAACACACCTTGACATGAAAGAGCCAGTTACCACATTCAGAATCAATTCAGCTTTCTGCTATTTACAGGGTTTTGTAATGTCTGTGAGGTCCTGATTCTACAAGATGAAATTTTAATTATGATCCCTGGACATGAGGGAGATTTGGTGACTTTGACCACTGTGACAGATCTAAACAAGGGGACAAGAATGATCTAGGGTTTATTCTGAAAGATCAGTGATCAAAGGAGTAGGAAAAAAATAGAAGTTGAGTCTGAAAAAAAATCCACATTTTTTTGGCCACTAGGAAAAGCCACTAAAGGTAATACTAGAAAATCAATAAACAACAAAAATGAGGTGATCGTGGATGCGATGAATGCCCTACAGAAGCTGGACACCTGACAACAAAGCATTGAAGCACAACAGATTGCATGTAACAACTGGAAGAAGAGAAGGTCTAAGGAGGAGACAGAACTGGGACCAATGGTACAGCTCAAATGCATTTCTGGAGCCATACTGTCAAGAGAAGAAGCCACCTCCCTTCAATTAAGATTTGAAGTTAGGCATCAAACAATTACACAGAAGACAGAAACGTAGTTTAAGAGAATGTAAAAAACCTGTAAAGACAGTAGAATGTAAAGGACTGGTTAGGAGAAGACAGAAAAATAAGGAACAGCAGTCAGATAGGAACTAAAGTTTTAGGTATTATGTTACTGTAGTTCTCCTTAAGGATAACACTGAATGTGAAACCAGAACGGCTGATGGCACTGAGGAGACAAAAGCAACTCCATCCAAAGTAGCAGCCATAAAAAATTATAAATCAAGGACCAAAGATTTTTTTAAACAAAACTTTCCAACTGGAGAGACAATGTAACTGCAGAGGTGGAAGCATGCAGCTGAAAGCATACATGGGCAACCACAAGATGAAACTCACTGGTATAAAAAAGTTGAAAGAAATTTTGAAAGAAAGAATAACTGACACATAGAAAGCTGCTAGTACCATCTGGGGCACAGACAGCATATATCTCCTTATAAAAGGAGACAGAAAGTGCAGTTTCTTTAGCCTGCCAAAATGAGGACTGAAAGGTGATATATTTTAAGATATAAAGAACAAGCACCAGAAGTGGGTAAGTCCATAGGGACCAGGGCAAGGGGAAGGAGGAAGAAGAGTTGTTTGGGCTTAAAAAAAATTTAGTTGCAACAATCTGGCCATTAAATAATGGCTGTCAGAAGAGGCTGGGTTTTAAAACTGCCTATCAGTAGTAGGATGGTGTCCAAAATACCTAATTATCAATTATGAAAAATATATTACGCAGTTGCCTACAATACTGCCCAAGTATCCTGGAAACACTCAGGAAACCCCTTCCACACACAGGTTCCTGTAATGCAGGCACTGAGAACTGAAATATCCTATTTCACTGGAAAACTAAAGCAAAGCCTTCAAAAATAATGACATATAAAGTATACCAAAGAATTACTTTGAGACTGTCTGAAATATTTGTCCAGCATCAGAACTATAACCAAGGCTTTTCACCAAAATTCAGAACTATCTGTATAGCACCTACTGACCCTCACGATAGTGACACAAAGATGACCTCGCATACAATGATTGGTCATGTCATATCCTGAAGAATCGTTATCCTTTCAGACTGCAAAAGCATTTTAAAAAGCTTCAAACATATTCTTGCATGCCCTGATGAGACTAGATTTGTACCAACAATGCTTGGTGCTTGTGTACAAATTGGCACCAGAGAAGGCCACTACCATCCCTTCCAACGTACAGATGGAGGAAGGGTGACAGTACACAGAGGGTAAGCAACCCAGCCAAGGCCATCTACCAAGTCAGTAACAGAGTCAGGAGCAGAAGAGCCTATGCTTGCCTTGTGGTTTTTCCACATACTAAATGTGACAACAGTATGCATTTAAAACATAGCATCTGTCACAGATATACACCTGGAAACAGGTCATCAGCTTTTGTAGAATTTGGTGAAATGAAATTGTTTCCTTCTGCTTTCACCTGACAGCTGAAACTAAACTTCACTAACTTCCCTCCATCCATCTTCTGCTGTCTGCCTGTCGGAGCTGCTGTATGCAATCCCATGTAGTCTTATCCATCATTCACATTTGGGGTACTTTAAGGAATACTATGTAGAAACTATACTACAATAACACAGTATTATAACAATTATATTCCCTTTACATCAGAACCTGCATAGAGTTCATTTTAAATAGAAGATGAAAGGAAAGAATAATCTTAAAAATGAAGTTCTGCACTGAACACAAAGAACCTAGGTGAAATACATAGGTTTTGCCTTTCCACAAAATAGCATTCATTACATACAATTAGCATTTAATTGCTTTGCTCTGATGAAACAAACTCAGCTTTTAGCTTAAAGAAGCACATCATTATGTCAATAAGCCATGACGACATAACAGAAATACCTTGTCTGTGAGAAGCTTGGTAAGATTCTTCTGTTTTCTTGCTAAATACTGATCATATAACTGAGCCAATTTAGCTGCTAACACGTGCTCACGGCTAAAACAGGGATGATGAGAGAATATCAGTCCAGAGATATCAATATCCAACTGAAAAGGTCCCTGAAAATCTGCAGGTCCAACCAGATACTGATTGGCAGCTGTCATTTTTATTGCCTGAAAGAAAAAAAAAAAAAAGAGTAATATTGATTTATAAGTCCTGACAAAAGCTGTGACAGAAAATCATCCATTTAGCACTGTCTACATCTATCTGCTGAGCCTTGGTACTGCAAAGGCTTCTGTGATAACCACTTTACTTTATTGGTAAGTGGGTGTCATAAAGCCACCGTGGGTATTCCACACCACAGAATTCTGATAGCCCATACAAGGCTGAAATGAGAAGTCCTCTGCCTGCACTGCAGGTTTTGCTGAGCAATGAAGACAACAGAGCTGAATCGGAAAAAGAAAAGCCTGCTACTTTCCTTCTAACCTGTTTCTGTAGTACTGCTTTATGTCCTCTTAGAACTGAACTCCAAGATACCAACAGTCCAGCTCTGAGAGCAGCTTTCCTTGTAGATCATTTGGATTGTGCAGATGAAATATGTTATTTCCTTCCCCATTCCAACGACAGCAAAATTCACACCTACAAAGCCCAGTGAAAGCTTCAGCAACAAGGCTTAAAGAGTCTGTTGCAACTGAAAGGCAAATCACAGTAACCTTATATCCTCAGGTTACTGAAATCAGAAGAGAATAAGCAGTGTTTCCTGCCTGACTACTGCTGCACCTCTCTTCGAATTCTTCAGGAGATTCATCAGAGATACTCTGGTACCATCTTTTATGCTGGTTATGTAGTATTTGCTGCAACCCATCCGTATGGGTGGAAAAGGGAGGACTGAGAAGGGAATTCAGCTATTGCATACCTCTTTTACAGGTATAAATGGCAATGAATCACACTTAAGCCTACCTGATCCTTTCACATTCAGTTTCTCATCAAGATGTTCAATATGACATTATCATAAGAATGGAAGCTTTGAATTCCTTGTGCTATATTGCTGCTCATAAAGGACCCCTAAGCCTAATGTCTCACTTTCAATGGTGATTTGAATCTACATGTCACGATTCACATAACAGTTGATAGTTTTGAAGCATAAGCTTTACTAAGGTCTAAGCAGTAACCTGTTTCCTGTATGCAGAAACACCCTGCACAGTGGTCCTGGAGGCATCCTGAGAATTGATTATTTGTAATCATCAATTAAAGGGCAACATTCAAATCTGTATCAACAGCATCAGCAGAAACACTTGTGTGGCCCAAAAAAACCAACTTACTTCAGCATCTAAAAAGTCAACATAAAAGTCAACTTAAAGCTTGCAGAACAGTATTAATTGAAACTTATTTTGATTTGTACTGACTGCACACTGCAACTGCTGCTTGCCATGAGAGGTGTGTTATGGTGAAATACCAAAGAAAGGTGTCATCTGATGCAACATAACTCAAAATTAGTTGTTTTCTACATGAACGACCTATGTGCAAAGACTTAACTTTGGGAACTTTCATCACACATCATGCACACACCCTTCAATAATTTCTCTCAAGCTGCAGAGAGCACCTCTGTCCTGATCACCAAGTCTGCCTGGGAGGAGCTTTATCTATACACCAATATAGGAGCTACCCTACTGTGGCATAAGCATTTCTAAGGATACTTCACAGAGGCCTTGGTGATTCATACACTTGAAGCAGTTTGTCACAGACTGTCACTTCACTGTATTTTAAACAGGAGTATCAACTAAATCCTTATACACTTGAAAAGGTAAAGCACACTTGTTCCAGTTGTGGAGCCCCAAAAAGAAGTACTCACAATTTTTAGCACAAAACCTTTCAGCTCAGCAGGGTTTCTGCTGCAGAAGAACTGGGATACTTGTCTTAGGAAGTGCATATATGAAATAGGCCTACCTTTCTATACACTGTTTCAAGTTCTGGTGCAATGCCTTCGTCCAGTGAGAATACTGGAGGCCTAGTAGAAGACTGTTTAATCGGATTAGGCAACGCTAAGATTTTGCCATCGTCACCAAACCATTCTTTCCCCTACAAATAAAAACATACTTTTACATTGTTTCTTACTCTTTATAGAAAAAAAACTTGCAACATTGTAATTCTTATGAAAAAAAATTATGGAAAAGATGACTGTGAATTGTTTGAGACAGAATTAACTTTTCTAAAACACCAAAACGAAAACTTCAACTATTACTACAGGTAAGTTTTGAAATCAAAAGACTGAGAGCTTCCTCAAACTTTAAATATACTGAATTTTTTCCTTAAACATTGTGTTACAGAAAGACAAAGACAAAAAATAAATCATCCCTTACATCACTTAAATGTTAAGTGTTCTATTTTATTAAATGACTAAAACGGAAAGGATTGTAATGTTTTACACAAGACTGCTACCACATCTTCAAATTGGATTATAAAAATCATAAAGCAAAGAATTAAAGAACTAAATGGCAGTTCAGAGAAATCATTTATCAAAGCATCTCAACTTTTCTAGTTCACAACCTGAACTAATTAAACAGCATTTATGAAAGCAGATGAGGTAAGTATCTTACACACCAACTGCTATCTATGGCTTCACATAGAATCGTTTTGGCTTGAAATGACCCATCAAGTCCAACTGTAAACCTGACACTGCCAAGTCCACCACTAATTCACGTCCCTCAGCACCACATCTATAGGTGTTTTAAATACCTCCAGTGATGGTGACTCAACCACTTTCCTGGGCAGCCTGTTCCAGTGCCCAACAACCCTTTCAGTGAATAGTTTTTTCCTAATACCCAAACCAAACCTCAAGACATATTAAACATTGTGCTAATTCATCCCTCTGCTCTCGGGACCTGGATTCAAGAATAGCTTAAAACTGTGGCTGCTGAAAGATGCTGGCCTGCCCTCTCATTCCCACACCTGGCTTTAGCTGACCCTAGAACTAAACACTTACATTTTAACATGATGAAGCAAACCACAAAACTAACCAAGCTGAAGCTGCCCAGTTCAAAGTTTTAGTTCAAAATATTCTCAAGCTAATTCAGGAAAGCACCTTGGCTAGCCCACAAAGAATTCATAGAATCATAATAAAACATAAAAGGCAACTGCTGTATAGTGGTTTAAATCTATATGACACTATACACACTTTAGTATGTATAGGAAGATAATATAACAGGATAAAATACATCCTAGTCACCTTCACAGGTGTTTCCATACTACTTTCTTAAAGTCTAGAAGGATTGTAAAACCCCCTCCAAATATTTAGTTCCCCTTACAGTCCAATCAGTAAATTTCTAAAAGTCTATTACTTCATATTGGATTCAGAGGACACAGTCATTCCATATTGCCTCCTTCTGTTATGATCTTTTAGTAAACAGCTACAGTGCCCAGCTCTTGCACACATCTTTACACATACCACTAGATCTCAAAGCATTTTATTTTTAAAAAAAATAATTAAATTACTCCTCTTGTAGTGGCAACTCAGCTTTGGCACAGACAAGTGAAGTGATTTCTTCCCCAGCAGGCTACAAGCAGAGCCAGGAAAAGACACCAGTTTTCTAAGACCCAGACTAATGCTCTGGCTACTGGGATGCACTAAAAGTCACACTACTACAAAATTTCACATCTCCTGATGAATGATACTGCTAAACATGTTAAAGATCATATTACCATGACCACCTGCCTACTTAACTATAACAAAATAAAATACTGATAAATAAATGGTTTTAAAAAAAACCTAAGGAGGTAGTGGTAACTTACTTGTTCTTGTCTGAGTATTCTGTTTTCTAAAATATTTTGATTAGACTGTGATACAAAGGGCCTTTCTCCTGTGTAAAGACCCTCATCCTCAAGGTACCTAGGCTGCATGTTTCCAGGTATCTTCTCAGAAGCAGGCACTAATGAGAAATTAAACAGAAAACCATGTAAAATAACTGAAGTTCTAGTTTATTAATTCTCTAAGAGCCTATGCCATTCTTAAAATGAATGGTACTGTATATTAAGCATGCTGTGAGAAATATTTTCTGAAATGCAAAAAAAAAGAAATATAACCAAAACAGACACTTTTCTTAATCAGGATAGATCCACGTTTTAAATCTATCATAAAACTGGCATAAGTCTCCTAAAAAGAAGAGGTATAAAAAAAAACCCCAAAACTAGAGGTACCCAGTGTCAAGTATTTTGACATCGCATTGCAAGCTGTGCTGTTATCATTCTGGTACAGACCACCAAGACACTCATTTCTGCTTCTTCCACTGCAAATATTAAATAACAAGTGATATCACAAAGCAACTTTTTAGGACCTTGCAGTTCTATGGGAATAAGGAAAACAGTTCAGAGACATGACCAATGTTGACTAACTTTCTCCTAATTCACAAATTCAGAATTTGGGAAGAAGGCTCCTTGAATCACAAAATTCATCATGTTTCCAGGAGACTCTTGACAAACTTGCTGCACAGAAAGAAACTGCAGGTGTGGCCAAGTGAAGAAACAGTGTAAGTTATGATGTACAGAATGTGTGTACCCAGTAACCATTGCACATGTTAAAAAACATACTAGCTAAACCCCAGAGAGAGAGGGACCAGCCACCTCTCATTTAGTGTAGAGAGCACTAAGGTAATTACGCCAGAGCAACTAATGCGCCCTGAGTTCACTTGTTAGCACACCAGCTGGTGACCTGCTGAGGTGTGCATGTTCCTCATTAATCCATTTTGTCAGGACTTCTCAGACTTAACTGGATGATCAGTGTCAGAAAACCTCAATTAAATCTCTCCCTACTGCCAGAGACTGTTCAATACAAGATTTTTCAGCAGGTCAAAACTGAAATACGAAGCTATGCAAGATCAAGCTATGCAAAATCCAGGAACAAAACGTGTAAGCACCATCTTCATACCTGCTAGCATGCTGGGAGTGAAGAGGAATTCTTTTTCCTTCTCCACTTGCTTAGAGTAGCTTTCACAAGCAGCAGGTTTCACTACTAGTAAATCTTCGGCTGTCTGCCCTATAATGAATAAATCATCTTTAACTAGGCGTGCATCTTCATCCTGTAGTTTAAGTGCAAATGTCTCTGTTAGCCCATCTATACTTTAGAAAGCATATTTTCAGAATTAAGGAAAAAAAGTTGCCATTTTGTATTAGATTATTAAAATTTATTCAAGAACTCTGCATAAAAATACGAATATAATTCTATAGCTCACACCGTTTCATCCTCCTCTTGTTCACCCTCGTGGGTTTCTACACATTCTTCTGCCTCCTCCTCTTCATTCAATTCATCCCTTTTCCTTTCTCCTGCCTTTACACTCTCTGGTTCAGGATCAAAACTAAAGGTAAAGAAATTATATGCTTCTTCAGCAGAAGGAAAATCATTCTGGAACTAAAAAAGATGACAAAGATACTTTAATATGACAGTTATAAGAAGTTTAGGGTAAGTAAAGCTATCTTTCCATTAATAATAGCAATTGCAGCATGTATAAAGTAATTATTCTGTGACAGTGTTTACCTCAATGAGAACTCACTCAAATGCTGACTGAAATTTTTAAGTTATAATTAAAGCTAGACTATTATTTTATTAAATGCATCTTTTATTTTAAAAAGTCAAAAAGGCTCAATTTTAACCAGCTTACTGTTTTAAGCATAAAAAACTTGTGAATGAGAAATTCCAAATTTTAAATTATGGCCACAATGTAGATACCCAGGTGGATGACATGAAGAGAAATTCCTAATGGCATTTTGCCACTGAAGGACCCAGCCCCCTTTAGTGTTAGGATGAATCTTCTAATAGAAGAATAAACAGTATCAATATATTAATCTGGTTTAGCTGTCAACTGGTGGCATCCAATAAAAAGGACTTAAACAGAAGACACATTTTTCTTCCAAGCTCCAGTAATTGTGTCCAGATAGATTTACCTGATTATTTTTCTTAATCAAATAACCCAAAGCTACTTTGTATTTGATGATGTTTCCCTTTTTATGCTTAAAATTGTTGGCACGTACTGTTTGTGAATTTTTAAAGTAAAACCCTCTCCACTCCCTAAGACTGAAAACAGAACCATGAAGTTTTAAGTAAAATGAACATCAGTTATTGAAATGAAGGGATTGGTACTTACTGTTGACTTTTGCTTAAGCTTCTTCACAGAATCACGGAACTTTATTTTTGATGGTAAGTGGGATTCATCCTCTTGCATCTCCCTAAGTTTATCATTAGCAGACTGCATAGAAATATATCTATGTAAGTTACAGCACACACTTACTGATCAAAAAAAAAACAACAAAAAAGACAAATATCTGAATACAGAGCTTAGATACTACATTTTCACAGGAAAAAAGAAACACTGTCACTGGTAACAGTTGTACCCTTTTAAAATAAGTCTCAGTACACCTAATTATTACTTAACTCCTTCCTCCCCCGGGTCAAGAAACAGACTGCAGAGTACCAAGAAATGCTTCATTTAGCTGACTTTATTCTCCTCTGATGAGGTCATTGTTTCTGCATTCACAAACACAGGCAACCACACGCTGGTCTCCGCAAGGGGGAGAAAGGGGGCAGCAGTGTGAAATCTTCCTGTGCACAAGTGAGAGGCTAACAGCTGTCACAAGCCAGGCAGCAGCAGCAGCAGTGGTGATGCTGAGACACTGCTGCCCAGCAAAGGGAATCAGTGAGCGTCCTTAGCTTCTCATACAGCCCCAGCTGCAATCAGAAAAACCCTTTTTTGGTGTTATTCAAAAAGGCAGTGTCCCTTGCTTGGGTACTTAAATACAAACATGATTATCTGTTTTGTTCTCTCTCAAACAATTATTGCTGTGTTACTTTAAAACCTCATGGCTGACACTCCTCTACCTTTTCAGCAAAGGAGGTAGCACTGTTACCCATTTCCAGTTTTCTACAGCCTTATCTGTCCCTCCCCACAGATCCCTGTAAACATCACTTGTTAGGAGGCTGCTTCAGCAGGTTCATTTAAGCACTTCAAAGTGATCTTCAACAACACCACATCTAACGTTCTGTTTGGTTTTCCCCCTTGTGGCCTGAACTCTTAAAGAAAGGTATTTCTCCAGTTCACATCTATTCAACCTAAACTTCAAAAGAATAGCAGCAAAAAGAAAGTCTCAAACCCTGACAATCTGATGGCCACTTGATTAGCAACAAAATACTTCACATGTAGGGAAGGAAGCAAGTACAGGAACCAAAACCAGCATGTAGAAGGTTTCAGATATACTTCATACATTTAATAAGGGTATCACTTCTAGAGTTTCCCAATACAAGCATACTAAAAGAATACTACTTAAATGAAAGCTGACAGTTACTTTTTATAAGAAAACATTGCCAAAAGGCTTCCCACAACCTATATGACTAGGTAAATGTCCCCTAGATAACCAGTTTTGCCAACTGATACTGTTTTGAATTCCAGATAAAAACATTACTGCTATATGCTATAATTTCCTGGGCATGAAGGTTCTCTGGAACATATTTTTCACAGGCAAGTAACCTCTTTGTGAATTCTGAATAATAGCTGGGTGAAAGTTCAGCACAGACACAGCTTTTGTTATTTTTTTGATATAGAATTCATTTCCTAACAAAAAACATGCTTATACTAAAAAAAAAATCTGAATATAAAATAGTGACAAGGAAATATAATACAATAAAATGACAAAGTTAAATCCAGACTTTAGCAATTGCACTTGGCAAATGTATCTAAAGCTGTAATACAGTGGTCCTATCGGTGACAGTAATTTTTAAATATTTCAAGGCATCTTAAGCAACAAAAGTCATGAATCTGTAAATGACAGAAGTTTCACATGATGTCTATACTACAATGAAAACAAATTATTATTATTAAATATGTATGCTGAATGAAATAATCAGAAAGGTTCTTTGCCAGCTACTAATTCAAACAATAGTATAATCTTCATAGAGTCATAGAATGGCTGGGGTTGGAAGGAACCTCAAAGATCATCTGGTTTCAAAAGCCCTTTGCCATAGGCAGGGACACGCTCCACTAGACTAGGGTGCCCAAAGCCCCATCCAACCTGGCCTTGACCCCAAAGCTGGACACAGTACTCCAGGGGGACATCTCATAAAAGCAGATCAGAGAGGCAGAATCACATCCCCTGACCTGCTGGTCACACCTTTCAGATTTTGATTCCATTAATATAAATGAAATTGATCTTCTAGACTATACGTAGCCTTTGATTTACTTTGTGTTTCACATTCACTTTCTCCTTGTGGAGCAGCAAGACCCAATGCCCCTTCTTACCACTTTATCCAATCTGACTTCTGTTTTCCTTTCTCTGGTGCTTTTTGAATGCCTCGGTCGTGGACTGATGTCTTCTTGCAATAAAGTATTTTCTGGTTTTGACTAAGCAAACAAACAAAACCACTGCTTAGCTATAATAGAAATACAATAAGGTCAAAGCTATAGTAATTCCCAGGAAGTCAACAACCCATGCAAGTTTGTGCTAGGGACAGAATCTTTTAACTACATAACCAGCTTCAGTGATTTTACAGACCTAAATGTCAATACCCCTTTACAAGCTCCACAGCAAACTTAACAGGGAAACCCAGTGATCTTAAAATAGTGTAAGAATTTTGACATGACCACAGACAGATCTTGTAATGGTTGTATCACTTCAATTATAAAACAATGATAAATTTTGTATTATCACAAATTAAATATAAACTTAGAAAAAAAAGAAGATACATCAATAGCAGTTATAGCAGTGGGTGGTACTTTTAAGACTGAAGTCAATCAAACAGGGCTGCTGAAGGATTCTCACCTTCACCCCTCTTAGTCTCTCTGTCCCTCTCTCCCTAACAGGAAGTTCTGCAGTGTCTGTCCTTGATGTAGAAGGAACAGGTGGCAAGTCTGAAACAGAGAAAACACAGTAACATGTTTAAAGTTTTTTTCTTAGAAGATATTAAAAATAAGTAAAATAAAACCATATATACCACAGAAAGTCCATGTTGCAACAGACAGAACTTGCAGGAGAAAACGTGGAGGAATGAAATGGTTTTTTTATTCAATTTAGACCTTACAGACAATCATTTAAATGCCTTTAGCTGCAATTGATCGACCTCTCATTATAGACTATGAACCTCCTTTAGCAAAACATATATACACTTTTTTCTGTTAAAGGCACATAAAGAATTACTTGGGATTTTATAAACTGTCAGCAAGAGCTGTCTACTTCTAATTTAGCATGGTGGTATGCCCTAAATCCTGATACAGGTGTGATCAGAACAGTAAAGAATTTAGAGATTGGTTCCCTTTTCAGCTTAGAGCGACCTGTTTTTTGCAGTGACCTGTTTTTTGTGCTATAGCTCTAGGACAATCAAGGGAGGTCCCGTGTATGACTGTCAGCATCATCAACAAACTTCTCATTTCACCCACAAGCTACTCTCAACTCTACTTGTGCCACCCCTCATGAATCAACATATCTCCTCCTCCAAGTTCAAGATAAGTCCATCCCCACACTCAGAAAGTCAAGCGAGATCCACAGGAAGCAACATCGATGAACTAGCTCAACTCAACTTGTAAGCAGAAATAGAAGAGGTGTAAACAGGGAGGGTGACCTAGCAGGAATACTATGACACTGTCCAACATCCAGGGATGTGCTTAGGAAAGCCAGAGCCAACCTGGACTTAACCCTGGCAGTGGATGTAATTGCCAACTGTACCCTGGGCAGTATTAAAAACGTGACCCGCAGGTTGAGTGAGGTGATTCTGCTCTGGTGAGACCCTACCTGGAGTACTGCGTCCTGCTCTGAGATCCCCAGTACAAGAAAGACATGGAGCTGTTGCAGTGAGTTCAGAGGAGGGTCACAAAAGCCATCAGGGGGCTGGAACACCTCTCCTGTAAGGACAGGCTGAGAGAATTGGGCTTGTTCAGCATGGAGCAGAGAAGGCTCCAGGGAGACCATACAGCAGCCTTCTAGTACCTAAATTTGTTCTACAGGAAAGGTGGAGAGAGGCTGTTTAGAAGGGCATGGAGCAATACGAAAAGGGGGAATGGCTTTAAGCTGAGGGAGGGTAGATTTAGATTTGATATTAGGATGAAATTCTTCATTACGAGGGTGGTGAGGCACTGGCACGGGTTGTCTAGAGAAGCTGTGGCTGCCCCCTCCCTGGCAGTGTTCAGGGACAGGTTGGATGGAGATTTGGGCAACCTGGGACAGTGGAGGCTGTCCCTGTCCCTGGCATGGGGATTGGAACCAGATGATCTTTGAGGTTCCTTCCAACCCAGGCCATTCTGTGGTTCTATAAAGAGAAAAACTGTGAGTCATCAGCACAGATTTACGAAGGGGAAAAACTTCTGTCTGACAAATGAGGTAACTTTGCATGATGATATAAATGGGTTGGTGGATGAAGGGAAAATCAGTGGATGTTGTCACACTGTTTCCTGTAACACCCTTGTAGCAACACTAATAAAATATGAACTACATAAGTACACAGACTGAAAATTGGCTGAACTGTTGGGCTCAATAGTGGGATCAGTAGTGCTAAGTCCAGCTGGAAGTCATCACTAGAACTGTTCCCCTGGGCTTGATTTCAAGCAAAAATACAAATCCACACCTAAATGCAGCCTCCAACCCCAAGAATTCATCAAAACTCTGCATCCTTTGGGATCAAGTATTCTGTGCTGGTCCTGTGAAACATACAAACCCATTTTAAATCAGTGACATATATCTAGATAGTGAATACCAGCTTTTGACACTGACTTGGGTAATCATGTGATTATGGAAAACGACAATTACTGTTTGTTGCAGCTTTTAAATTGCTGCTCCCCAAAAGCCCATGTTTGTGTTCCATAATTAAAGCTGAATGAGAATGTGTCTTTAATAACCAAACTCATCAGGGCCTCTTTTTCCCTTGAAGGACTGATGGAATTCCTCCATATCTTCCACATTATCAGATCCTGTTAGATTATGATTTCTTCAGGTAGATTCAGTAAACATTAGTAGAGTGACCCTCTCCTGCATTCCCCAATACCTAAATAAAAAGAATAATTATTTAGTTGTTCACAGACAAGCTAGACTCTTTGGGTCAGAAATACAAGGGAGTGGACACCTACATCCTCTCATATAAACACAGATGTAAAATATTTTAAGTGTACAATTTAATGAGATTGGATGTGTAAGTACAATAAGAACACTTCCAGCACTTTTCTGTATCAAACACAATTATGGCTGTCTTGTGCATGGTATTTTGGGAAGGTACCCATCTCCTTCTCTTGGACTACACCACCACTGCAAAAGAAACAAGATCATCCTCTTCATAAAAGTTTCCAGGATATCTTTAGCTGAAAACAAGGGTTTTATATACCTAATAACTCAATGCCATCACTTAATATTTTTTCTTTTTGGAAGACCCAATTCATTTCTTCATTAACAAGACTGATTCTAGCTACATAAATTGCCTCCCCATCAGCACAGACCTCTTTGGTCTTCACTGGAGCCCTGGAGTTCACCTAAGAGACTCTCAGGACCTCACTAAAATTTTGATATATACAGTATTAAGTTTTAAAGAGAAATGCTTTATAACCCTTCTTATATGTGGAATCCTCAGATCCTATTTTTCTCTCCTGAACTTTTGCAAGTAGCTTTTATTTCCATGAGTGTCATTGTTCCACACGGAACACACCGGCCCTTTCAAAGGCTGGAAGTGGATTAGCAGGAGGAAACTGTAGCTCTCTGCACATATGTGCTTTTTAGCATATGTTTTTTTTCCTTTATTATTTAATCTGTGAATACATGAAGTTCTAGATAAATAATTTTTCTAGTCTTCTCCCCTTATAGAATTACATTACTTGGCAGTTCATTGAGCCAAACATTGATTTGTTCTGTGCCCTTATAAAAGAACATTGTTTGCCAAGGTCTAAGTAAAGGGTGATTTCAGGTTTATACAAGGCATTAAATTCATGAAAAGGAGATAAAATAGCAAAGTTTAAGGGCTTAGGAGTGGTAATGTCACATAACATATATCACATTATGCCAGATTCAATATTACACCAGGAGCTTTACTGGTGGCAGAAGACACAGTATGTTGAATACATAACTTAAACATTTAAAGGCTACCAACTATACCAAAGTCAAAGCACAATCTCATTTCTAGAGCGATCTTAAATCCACTGTCATTTAGAAAATTACATTAAAGACAAACCCCACTGATACTGCATCTACTCAGAAACAGCAAAAGATTTGGAATATTCCTAATTCAAATGACACAATTTACTGTCTGCAGCTGTAAAAGGAAGCATTCATCCTACCTGGAAACTCCCAAAAGATAGAACAAGGCACAAAATGATTACCACTACCATGAGACAAAGAAGGAATTGCAACATCCTTGCAGGGTGTCCACCACTGAATGGGCTGCAGCAAGGGCTTAAAGAACTACCAGCAATTCTGACAAGTGATGGAGAACAGGCAAGCTCCACAAGCCTCCTTATTTCAGAACTGAGAAAGAGCAAACTGCAGAAGCATACACAAGTCAACCTTCAACTCTACCAAAAAAGACTCAGCCTATTTGTAAACATGTAAAAGACTGAAATAATAAGCAGCAGAAAGCCTAGATTAGCCACAATCAAAACCTATCAAGCCAATTTAATGGCCTTCAACGTGTATTTTACATACTTTTTCCACTATTCATGAGTAAGTATCTCAACTTTTACATCTACAAGCCTGCCCTGTAGAAAGCATCTCTCACTAGGAAAGACTTTGATGAAATGATAGGGGAGATGGGGAAAAGGGAGGACATGCAACTCACTGGAAAACCACATTTAAAAAGACTGCAAGTCCCAGTTAATAAATTCAAGCCCCATATGGAGCAGGTATTTTCAGGATCTGTGTCAATCTAATGCCTTTAGAAACATTTATTAATGGTTTGAATGGTGGAATAATGTCTATCTATGTATAAATCCATACAGGCAAGAACTGTCAGAAGTCACATTTGCTCAAAAATGGATTTTGAAGAGTTTTTTGAATGGAACAAAAACTTCATCTTTTACAACTTCAAGCCCACGAAAGATCACACACAGAAAGGCTCTCTGTGTCTCCTGGAGATGGAAACGATGGACTTCAATTGCAGGAAGGTGGTTGCACACTGGAATGTTTTAACTTTTGGGGTATTCTACCATTGGAATCGAGCCCAATGATACCAATGGAATCTTCACTGGTGCCTACTTCTAAGTTGAAAAACCCAAAATAAAACAATAACAAAACCCTTAAACATCACTAACAAAAACCTCCACAACCCCCCCCCAAACAAACAAACAACAAAAAACCCAAACAATCAAAAAAACAACCCACCAAGACCAGGTGTCAAGACTTAAACAGAACTGAAACGATCTAAGGTGAGAAGTTGGTCTGAGTTACTTTTTGATTTCCCTCCTGTGACTTTTTTCTACCATTGTATTCTGTATAGTTAGCAAGTAAAAAATCAATTTTATTTCACTGGAACAAACACTTCATTCCCATTCCATTCTGATAAATGAAAACTGGAAAGCACCAGGTTAGAATCTGCTTTAGATTTTCTGAAATAATTCACAATTGCTTGTAAATGCTTCTGGACAAACCAGGTTAAAGTAAATAGCATAAACATTTAAAATCAGTGCAGAGGCATCTGCCACTTCTTTAACTGCCTTTTAAAGCATCAAAACTGATGCTCCATATGCAGAATTGTTTATGGATTAATCAGTTCCTTGCAACAACAGGGGAATTATCCTTTCTATACATAATGAAAAACATTTTAAGGCTTTAATAGTTGCAGTAAAATTAATTCAATGCATCAATTACTGTGGGATCCTGTGGTTCCTCAAAAAAAGGACCACATAAACTGTGCTACTTTATTACTCCATCCATATACTTTTGTTCAGTTTATGTGAATGGGCTCTACAGCCAGCTAATTTTTTCTCAATTTCAGATTTATCTTTTTAAGTTAAAGTATGACTGATACCCATGAGAGCATTACTTTGCAGCATCACCATTACAGGCCTGTATCAGAAAATTTCACAGCACATTTCACATCAGAAATATCATTATCCTACAATGGCTCTGTATTTCACTTTGGACAGATCTCATAAGCTTGCTGGATTGAAAGACAAACTGAGAACCAGTCCTGCCCACTGTCACATAGCTCAAGGAAATAAAAGCCCTCAGATTCAGCCTGAGGTCTGGGGAGTCACTTCAACTCTGCAAGGAGACCCTTCCCCCTTGGCCAGGATGCTGGCTGAGGTAATGGATGGAGAACCCTTACCTGGAGTACAGGGTGAGTATTTCATATGCTGCAAGTTTGCCATTGCAGGTGATTGGCTAACACCCATGTAGTTGTGACAGTGTGTTCCATGAACCTGCTGTGGATGGAATAGTGAACACTGTGACTTGCCTGCAGGCAGCGACTGTGAGTTTTGTGACTCCGTTGCAGGTCGTGATACTGCACTTTGTGACCCTGGTGTGGTTTTAATAGTGTTTTGGGTATCTCCTGTGGTTGTGGTTAAGTGTAGTAGTACTTCTAAACAGTGATAGTGCATTCTTCCCTTGTATCCATAAAACCTGCGTGCAGTGTTTAACTAATAACCCTGCAGTCAAGTGGTTTATGTCACATCAGGGTGTTTGAGACCGCACCTGGAATGATGTGTCCAGTTCTGGGCCCCTCAGTTCAAGGAGGACACAGAACTCCTTGAAATGGTCCAGGGCAGGGCCACCAAGATGATTAAGGGAGTGGAACACCTTCATCATGAGGACAAGCTGAGGGAGCTGGGTCTCTTTAGCTTGGAGGAGAAGAGACTGAGGGGTGACCTTCTTAATGTTTATAAATATGTAAAGGGCAAGAGTCAGGAGGATGGAGCCAGGCTCTTCTCAGTGATGGCCAGCAACAGGACAAGGGGCAACGGGTGCAAGCTGGAGCATAGGAAGTTCCATGTGAATTTAAGGAGGAACTTTTTCACTGTGAGGGTGACAGAGCACTGGGACAGGCTGCCCAGGGAGGCTGTGGAGTCTCCTTCTTTGGAGTCATTCAAACCCCGTCTGGATGTGTTCCTGAGTGATTTAGTCTGGGCGATCCTGCTCTGGCAGGGGGTTTGGACTAGATGATCTTTTGAGGTCCCTTCCAACTCCTAATGCTCTGTGATTCTGTGAACATGAAAATACCATCTGACATGTTTCTCCCTTGATTTCACCTGCATTTGGGAGGATCTCAAACCCACACAAGAGATCAAACAGATGTCTCTACCACTTCAAAGCTCTCTATGCTGACACAGACCCAGACTGCTGTAAGTATCACCACAGATACTTGCCTAGTAAAGGCAGCAAAAAAAAAAAAATGTTTTACCTTGGGGCAACACAATAGCAAATGTCAGTGTCAGCACACTGAAAAGCTTAACATATAGAAGATAGAAATGTATTTATAAATCTGTCAGACTGAATGCTAAGGGCAGTGGGGGGAATGAAGTAAACTTTGGACAGAAGTGTGAAGACTTCAGCTCAAGGTTCAGTCTTTCTCAAATTTTAAGATGCATTTAGAAAAAAACAAACAGATGGATAAATTATACTACAATTAAGTAAACCAACGCTGCATTCTATTCAGACTACCAGAGGCAGTACTTTTCACTTGATCATATAAAATTAGCAGAATTCCAGGGATTTTAGAAACAGCAACAAGTAAGAGAGCAAAATACTTAAGAACACAAAATATTTATCGCATAAGGGAACCAATGGCTAGTTTTCTTCTCAGAGCACTGCTGTGCTCTTGTGTTTATTCTTGGAAAATAAGCTTCTGTAAAAGAAAACCATCACTAGAGGGTGGCTCTTTATTTCCCACAGGCAATCGACTCTGAATACTCTGCACTCCATCTGTCAACAGCACATCACTTGCTAGCACAGGCTGGCACAGTCAGTCTCTAATAAATTCGAAAGAAAAGCACAGAGACCTTGAAAGAGCTGGAAACGTCCCTAAATTGTAGATGCCTGTAACAAATACCACATTTTGCTAAAACGAGTTCAAGGACAACACATAGATTATTTGGTAAGCCTTGATACTGATGATAAACTAGGCATGTTTATACTTCACTGGGCTTTCATTTCATTGACTTTTTGATAGTCTGTTCTTAATTATCTTACATCCATCCTACTCAGGCAAACCCATAAAACCACGCAGCAAGGATTCACAACATCAACGCCATCCAAAGTATTCCACGGGAATACTGCGGAGAGGTTCAGCCAAAGAAACTGACGATTGTTTTGAGCACCAACAGGCTCCATCCTCCCCAAGCCTCCTACTACCAGGCGTTCGCGCCTCAGGGCTTCCCGCTGCACCGCCCCCCTGCAGCCTCCCGCCTCCCGAGCGGATTCAAGGAACCCTAGGGCTGGGAGGGACCCCCCTGCCAAAGAGGGGATCACACGAGGCAGGCAAGGCAGCCCCACAACCAAGCCGTACGGGCCTCGTAAGCACGAGTAACATTCCAAGCACGAAAGGCGAGGTTCGCTTGCCCAGCGGAGCGCGGCGCGGCTCCGGCCGGCCACACGCAGCCCTGCCTCCGCCCGCCCTGACGCGGCGGATGGCAAGCCAGCTGAAGGGAGCTCTTCAGAGGGCGGCACCCTCCTCCCCTTACACGCGGGCCCCGCAGCAGATTTTTCCGCCTCAGAGCCGAAGGCAACCCCAACGCGAAACGCTCAGCCAAGCACCCCCGCGCTGCCGCTCCGGCTCCGGGAGAGCTCCGGCTCAACGCCACGCTCGGCCCGGCGGCAGTTCGCCCCGCCCCCGACACCGCCCCGTCCGTTGGGGAGTCACTCACCGCGCACTCGGCGAGGCGCGGCGCGGGGCCGCTCTGCTGCCATGCTGGCGCGGCTCCTTTCCTCTTCCCGCGGCTCGGCGGGACCCGCAGCCTCCG
This sequence comes from Gallinula chloropus, assembly GCF_964237585.1. Lineage (NCBI taxonomy): Eukaryota > Metazoa > Chordata > Aves > Gruiformes > Rallidae > Gallinula > Gallinula chloropus. The sequence continues at coordinate 5,760,761 of NC_140092.1, read as the reverse complement.
GCAGCTGTAGCGAGGCAGAAAGGGCAAAGGGCGACGCATGAGCGAGGGGAGCCGGGACGGGGCAAGACGCGGGGCCAAACACTTAACGGCCGCCGCCGGTGGGACCACGACCCTGAGGGGGAGGGCGCATGCGTGCCGCCGAGTGGGGCTGGCTGCGCGTGCGCGGCAGCCCTGGCGGCCCGCGGAGGGCTGCCCTGAGGGGCGCAGGTGTGTGGGGGGCGCAGGTGTGTGTGGGGGGCGGGAGGGTGGCGGCAGACCCTTACCCGTTTGTTTCTCCCATCCCTGCGAGTGGTCAGGCTCCTTCTCGGCCTCTCCGCCGGGGCGGGGTCCTCGTCCAGGAGCTCCTCCTGTCAGAGAAAGTGAGCTGTGCCGCGGGCTGGGGGCCGGCTTTCCCCCAGGCATGTTTGTCTGAGTACGCGTTCCCCTGGTGCCCTTGGCAGGCTGCAGCCCTGGCACTAGGGTTAGATCACGCCCAGCAAGCTCCGAGCTTGCTGACGGCTCTAAAGCATCTTGCCTTCTCACTGTGGCGTCTTGCCCTCTCTCTGTGCCATGAGGAGACAAACAGTATGTTTGCAGTTCAGGGTTTGGGGTTATTTTGGCGTAGCACCAGGCACAGTTTAAACATGATCAGTTCAGAAGCATTTCTGCAGATGAGAAAAGAGGATCATAGAATCATAGACTGGCATGGGTTGGAAGGGACTCCAAGGATCATAGAGCTCCAAACCCCCTGCCACAGGCAGGGACACCAACCTCCAGTCTGGATGCCCTGGGTCCCATCCAATCTGGCCTTGAACACTTCCAGGGACGGGGCATCCACCCCCTCTCTGGGCAGCCTGTTCCAGCCCCTCACCACTCACTCTATAAAAAAATTCCCCCTAATATCTAAACCTTCTTTTAACTTTAATCCATTCCCCCTTGTCCTGCCATTATCTATCCTTTTAAGAAGTTGATTCCCCTTCTGTTTCTCTGCTCCCTTCAGGTACTGGAAGGCTGCAGTGAGGTCCCCCCACAGCCTTCTCTTCTCCAGGCTGAACAAGCCCAGCTCCCCCAGCCTCTCTTCATAGGGGAGGTGTTCCAGCCCTCTGATCATCTCCGTGGCTCCTCTGAACCCTCTCCAACAGTTCTACATCTTTCCTGTATTGTGGGACCCAGACCTGGACACAGGACTCCAGATGGGGCCTCACGAGGGCAGAGAGGGACAATCACCTGTCCCTGCTGACCACCCCTCTTCTGATGGAAGGATAGCTATCTGGTACTCAAGACTAGATACATTTAAACAATAACCTGCAGATAATTTAATAAAATAAATGTTGGATCAATATGAAATAGAGTACAAAACACATTAAAGGTGCCTATTTTACAGCAAATGTTACCTGTGGTTGCAATGTATTTACACAGAAATTAATAATTACGTTAACCTGCATTAACTAGAGTGGTAAGACTGCCCTAGGGTAGGAAGATCTTGCAAGACGCTCTTGACTTATGTATTTCTCTTTTCACAGTTCCATGTCCAAAAGATACCTATTACTCTCCATGAAAAGGGGTCACACACCAATTTTATTTCACCTAACCAGACACTAACCTCCGTGATAATCATCTGGGATTCTTCACTGTGGTTCATCTGGCCAGTGGCTGACACCTGTCTGTCAGAAGCAATGCGAGAATTACTCATGAGAGAGATGCTTTAATATGTACATGATACTTTCTGTGTAACCTTTGCACCCTGAGCACTCAAATGACATACCATTTAACATGTACCCTTAGCACTTAAAAAACAAAACCAATTTTTTTTTCAGAATAGCATTAAAATATACATCTGTTTATTTCATTATTCCACATAATAGTGAATAACATGGTCCTGTACACACTGTGTGGAGACTCTGGTTACTTTTTTGGTTTAATTAATGACCCACCTACAGTCCATAAAGTCAGCTGCAAGATTCAGATCACAGAGGCATGTTCAGTGCCTTTCCCCCCCCCCTGCTTTCAGCATTGGGCTTGATTGGGTTTTCACCTTTACCAAACCTGGAACACACCAAATGACTTCAGCTTTGTATATGCTAGAATGTTGCTGTATTTGATTACAAGCATTTAGGAAATGTAAAATTTTGCGTCTGTCCAACTCAGTTCATTGCTACTATTACTGCAGATTCCTCTCTTGCTTTGCCTTCAGGAAAGCAACCTCAACTGTACATAGTCCCTGCACAAAGCTTGCACCATTGTAGCCACACCAGCACCAAGTGCTGATGTACTGAGCTAACAGGTAAAGTCACTTGCAAAAGCGTAATTTATTCTGGATATCAAAATCCCCATGAAACAATTCCTGGGAATAAAATGTGGGGTTTTTTTTCCCTGTCTGACTGAAGCTCCTATAGCAAGAGGGCTGAGGTCAGTCTTTGTTTCCCCCACCACTTCTTTGTACTGAGTGTGTACAGGCTTCTGCATACCAGCCTCAAAAACTGCTTCCAACCCAGACTAAATACTAAGAGTGATCTTGCATATTCCTTTTTATCTCCTAGATGATATTTAGAAGCAGAGGAGGAGCTACTTGGTTATCTCCTCCATAAGGATTAACCCTAACCAGCTACTAGCACCAAGGATTTTCAGGTTTCTAAATAAGTCTCAACTGGCTCAAGGAGCTGAACTCACCATAAACAACTGGTTTCCTTAGACAAGCATGACTGTCTCCCAAACCACCCGTGCATGCACCACAGCACCAATTCCCTCAGGAAGTATCTTGCACTGGGGCTAAGGATGTACCCAAAAGTAGCAACATTTCCTTGCTGCAAGCAAAGTTCATCAAATACCTCTTCACAGCATAAAAAAATACAGCACTGCAAGATGCAGCTGCATTTTTATTACTTGGCACAAAAACATCCTCTTCATATCGGGCTTTATGTATCAAACAGTCTTTCCTAAGGACACATAAACTTTCTCACATCACTGGTAACATAGCAGAAGGGCCTTATGGTGGCTTTCTTTAACAATTCCCTAGCATTTCTTGAAGTTAAGTACTACAGCAGGCACATTAAAGTGTTATAAACAGCCAAATGCAAGAACTATAAAGCTCTCCATTAGCTCAGAGACTGTTTCCAAAGCACTTAAAGCTGACAACAGAAACACAGTGGAGTTTCTCTCACTCCTCTTAAAATAAACCCAAACCAAACCAAAACAAAAAACCCAAAATAAAAAATGCCTAGAAAAAAACCCATGAGGATTTTTGATTCTTAAATCAGTCAGTGAGTGCTTTCAGAACACAGTGATACTGAAACAGACCTGAAGGAAAATGTTTGCTTCCTACCTGAGTTTTCTTATACAACAGCTTTAAGAACAGACAAGTACCAAACAAAACACTCCCCCTAGCAACAAAGCCTCAGCTATGCTTTTTAAAGAGGAAGAGTCAGATTCTCCTCCTTAAACCACTGAAACAGTTCCGGAAGACTTTTTTTTTTTTTTTTTTTTTGGAAACAATTTCTTTTACAGTAAAAGGGAAAGTCACACAGAAAGCATGGGGAGGATGAAGTGTTTCACTCACTGCAGTGACTTGGAAAAAATGATGTTTATGGTATGTTTTTGCAGGACCAAGAATGTTTATTTCAGACTGAAATACAGTAGTCACTCCCCCTAACTTTGCTGAACTGTTGGACTTAAATTTTGTGTGCTGCTTCTGGAACTAGAGGAGAGGCACAGACTCTTCCTGAGATGTGTATGATTTCTGAGCAGTGATTCCTGATTCGATCACTTGATTATGTCTCACTGTCTCTGTTGACTAAAGGGAGATGCTAAACTTTTAATTCGGATTATATGCCAAAATTCCAGCAAGTAAAAAATAAATTAGATTAATTTCACTCTGAAAAAAGTATCATGGCATCACTCATGTGGAGATAAATCCTTGAACTGGACAGTTACTACCCAGTTGTTTTCCAAGTGCTGTTTTCTGTTTTCCAATGCATTTAAGTATTAGCTGAAGCTCTATCAAGGGCACAATGGTGCATTAGGCTTTACAGATGACCTTTACAAATCAGCATAAGCTTCTCAGCCTGTCATTTGAAGGAAAAACAAAGGGAAACATAACAGAGTAAAAAAGGAATCCTCTCCCAGCAGCTGTAATTTGCAAAACCAGGCTTTTGGCCTCCCTTGAATTGGAAAATGCACCAGTGAATGCGCCGAGTCTGGGGAAGGTGGATCACAAAACCAAAGTAAAAAGTAAGACAAATCGTAACTTTTTAACTGGAATACTTCCATAGCAGAAAAGAAGAAGGATGTGAAGGCTTCATTAGGGTTGTCCTAGAGCTTGGTTAAAGGGAAATATAATCTGTAAACCTTGCTTAGAGAAGCAGTGGAGGGATAGGCTAATTGCTTGTTAAATGCTCAGAATGAGCTTATGGAGATACTATGAATGGCAGAAATGTCAGTGCCATCAGATAGTTTGTAGAAATGTGGATTGTCTTACATACAATTCCTACTTTTTACAGGCTCAAAGCAGATGACAGTATTCTTATCCAATGTAGAGAGGGGCCTTTTCTGCTGCACAGAACTGTAAACAAATGTCTTCTGTTAACGTGTGTAATAGTATCTTCAGTACAACCAGAATGGACAATATTGCTGCCATGAAATGTAGCTGTTATTAGACCTATTTATAATTGTCTCCCTATAACATCTGAAGGACTGTTACTGCAGAGTTTCAGTGGCTGGTATGGCATGAAAAGGGATGGCTAAATTGTTTCGTGTTTCCAAATACTGTTGTAAGAAGTAGGTTGTGGGAAGAAGTAAACAATCACCATAGGTAGAGAGGCTGGGAGTATGCATTTATAATGGCTAAAAGAGGAGCTGTCACAGCTAGAAGACACCTGACGTGACAACAGCTTTCGAGAATGGGAAAGGAGTGGAATCAGAAGACAGGTTTCTCAGGATAACATATATGGTACAGAGTCTGTTACCTGCTAAGTCTCACCCCGAGTGGGAGCATGAAAATCATCCCGTGGCTGAACCTTCATCCAAAGTTTTGGCAACTGCTGAGGTTCAACATCTTTTGCTATTAAGTCTGTGTCCCAACAATTTATTGCAGTCTCAGAAACAGTTGTACAAAGAGTTCAAACAGTGCACACATGCGAACAGCATTATGTAAGGAACAGTACTATAATACCCTAAAGGAGCAGTGGGGGACCTTCACGGAACAAGATGGAAAGCTGCTTAAAAACACATGTCAGTACAATGACTCTGCTCACAGGAGACATACAGAACTCGAACCGCATGTTTCCTGAGGCAGAGAACAACTCATTTGTCTTGGTCAGCATCATAAAAACAAAGGCAAGCCCAATGCCTTTGATTTCACTGGACAGCAGATTTAATGCTCCAAATAGGATGATGTGAGCAGCTCTACTTTGTTATATGTAACACTGTCACACTCAGGCATCACTTTGTCAGTGATGGTAAAGATGGCTTTTAGCACAGGCAGAGGAGATAGCAGCTTGTAGAGTCACACTGTGCAGGCTGTCCAGAAGCAGGCAGGCTAAGGGATCATGGACCCCAAGTTCAGCAGTAAAACTGTTTTTAAATGAATAGTGCACAATGAGCAATTGAGTTTATTCTCATGGGCTTTGAGGATAATGTGTCATTCAGATTGCCATACAAGACTCTTTTTACCTGCATAGAATCCAAGCCAAAACTTGTAAAAACAAATTAAAACAGAAGCAAACTTGCAAATCTTACAAGCCATGTTCAACATTTACAGAGCAAGAGTACGTGTTGCTGTGTTCTTTGGATCAGTGTTTCGAGTACTGTGTGCAGCTCTCCAGCAATCCCCATTTCACGGAGGTTACAAACAAGGCAGAACAAACTCTGCTCATCTTGATTATTTGAAACCAATCACACCTTGCTCCCACATGAGAGAAACCACAAATAAGGTTTCCTGAAATTTGTCACACACGGTTCAGAAATCCTTGTTCACGTACCAGAACATCTTGACAAGTGTGGGTGAACGCGGGTGGCGCGTGGAAGGGCGTCAGTGGCAGACAAGTTTTCAGATGATTAAAGAGATTGTGTTCCAACTGGAAATTTGCAAATCCTTTCCACTGTCTTCCAAGCCTAGGGATAACACATTGAAAGCAGAGAAAGGAAAGGGACTGCTGGTACATTTCCTTCATATGGTTCACTTGTTCCTAGAAAACCCACATTAGAGCCTTCTGAGAATCATAGTTCATTTATGTTTTTCAAGAATTCAGTATTTTTGTGCCTTTGTTGACATGATGTAAACAAGGCTATTCCCAGAGATGGTTTTACAAATATTGTGTTATGTTTTCTATTGTGTTCAGGCTTTTGAGGGGTGTTTTTACGTTGAAAAGAAACAAATTTATGGGTTTGTTTTGTTTCTTAAGTAGAAACACTCTGTGGCACATTTAGGCTTTTTACACCTCAAATTAAGGATCCTTGAAAGCTTCAGTATTTTTTATATGCTTAAGCATGTTGCATTTGGAGGCATGAGAAGATTATCTAGCCCACCTTAATGTAATGCAAAATGTTCTTGAGGACAGCCAAGTCACTACACTGAAGGCTGTCTCAGGGGGAACTTGAGCAATACTTTACTAAAGGTGTGACAAGAGGTCACTTTCATCATGTTAAGGGCACTTCCATGTTCTCATCAATCCACGACTTCTAATTTTGAGGCACATAAGTTGCCATATTAAATTATTCCAGTTTTCCCAGTTAGATTGTTCTCTAAGAGCACACATCTTATTTAACTTTTGCCATCTCAAAAGGTTAGTCACCCTGGGTTAGTCATATAGATACAGGTAATGTGAAGAGACAGGTATCACCACATTCTTCCTTTCTTAAGGTAGGCATCTCAAACAGTGCCATACAAACAGAGATTTACCCCACATTTCACTGATGATGGGAGAGCTAACAACTAATTTAGCTTAGGCAATGATCTTTGATCTTTTAAAGATTAATGTCAGGTAAGATAAATTTCATCCTAATAATTGCTGCTGCAGGAGCAACCAACATAGAGGAAAAATCTCCTTACACCTTATCCAGCAGGTAGTTGCTGGATCATACCAAATCATACACTCGGAATTGAGGGATGTAAGCCAAATGCCAAATAATCCAATACATCTTTTTCTTTGTAGATGTTTACTAATAATATGTGTCATTAATTTGTTTTAGGTAGTGACTTTTGTTAATTGATCTGATGAGTACAATGAGGACAAAACCAAGCGGCAGCAATTGAGAATTTCATCCAAGTTCTTGGAACTTTCTTCTTGCCAATGTGAGGAAGAATCACACCTCTGAAATTCAGGACATGAGCTCAGTTTGGAGTGTTGATTTAAGGAGTTACAGGGAAGTGAATGTAACCTCTAAATGCTCTCTGAGCTGAAGTCTAAATGGTTTATACTGAAAAGAATAAATTGGTTCTTGAAAGCAACATATTACTCATTGAGAAAGATTGTGCTATATTGCTTTCTCAGCTCGGTTTTTCTCCTGTTTACTCTCATGTATTATTTCTTGGATGGGATTTATCACCCACTGAAATACATATATAAAGTAAGCCACATCTCCACATAAAACTGAAGTTCCTACTGACCAAATTACCTAGTACAATATCAGCATAGTTATCCTGAGTATGAATTGCCTGCCTATGGATAAATTAAACCCATTAGTTGAAAGTGAATTAATCAGTAAAAGTCTTGGTAAATAAATATGAACTGACACTAGTGGGTGATCTGTGGAAGGTAAATAAAATAAGGTATTATATGAACTGTGCCAACTAATGAAACATACTTGGTAGGGTACCAAATAAGCTGCTTGTCACATGTTTCTATTTTTGCCTATCACAAAAGCACATAAGTGGGGTTAGGTAGATTTAAAAAGTTTTGAAGAATGTAAATAATGTTTTCTGTACTGGTATCCCATTGTACCTTTTTCCTCTATATTGTCTGAGTTTTGTAAAAAAACTTTAGGACATACTGCTTCTGAAAAAAAAAAGTATAGCAGTGTAAACCATATGGATATGAATACCAGTAGTGAAGAAAGTGAGGGTATTTATTCAAAATAACATATTTGTATTGATTTGAAGATGGAGTTTAATGTTTATTTATCTAGGTTCAGCAATAGAACATGTGGCTGATGACTCTTTTGAGTCACTCTACCAAGTATAAAGAAAGTTTGAAAGCGTAGATTTTTGGGCTATTCTGTTTCAAGTAACTTTATTTATGCCTATTTACATACACATGTCAAAAGTAAGTATATTTTTTAACGTACAAATCTTAAGAACACCGATTTTCTTATATTGTTTGAAGGTTTTTCTGGTGGTCTGAGATTTGTGTAAGTTCTTCCAGCATCTGTCAGAAAGCCCAAGAGTTGGTGCTGCAGCAAAATCATGCTTTATCCTGGGACTTTCTTCTGATGATACTACTTTTCCTCTGCTAATTGTAGATATTGTGCAGATGACTGACTTGGTCTGGATGCCTAATTTTATGTCATATATAAATTGTGTAGAAATCTTGCATTAATTTCAGATTTAATCCTGAAGAGATTTTGCTCAAAGCAAAACCGACCTCCCCACCTAGTGGTGCAAACAGTAAGAAGGCTTCAGTCCAAGATGTTTTCTAAACACATTCAAAGTTAGCCAGACAAATACACCTAATGAAATATCATGTCCTCAAAGTGGATATATTTTCAAGTAAAATGATAGTAATAACAATGATTTATTTTAGAATAATGCCTTGAGATCCTGAGTGAGGGCAGGGATGCATGCTACTTGTATAAATACGTTGTCCATAGATGTAGTAAAAAGATTCTTCTTGCCAAAGCCTCTATGAATAATTGAACAGAATTACTTATTTTTAACAGTTCATGCCAAGATATTAAACTGTTCAAATAACTACAGAATCCAAATGGGAAAAATTAGGGAAGCTAAAATTATTTTTCCATGATTGTACAAACATAAATCCAACATTATTAAGTGAAGGGAAGCAATAAATCTTGGTTTGCTTACTCCCATGATGTCATGATCAACATAGGTGTGGTTAAAGTATCTCTTTTCTATTTCATTCATTTTTACAAGATTATTACATGGAAGCAGTTTGCTTTTAGGCAGGGTTGCAACCAGGAACATTTCACTGTAAACCCCTTTATTTTTTTTTCTCTATTCAATGGTGAAAAATTAGTTTTGTCTAAAAAAATGTGGCTTTGCTGCAACTACCAAATATGTTTCTGTAGAGTCTGAAGAAAATTGGTTGTACTGTTCTTAAGTTTGGCTTTCTAGGAGATTTTTGAACTTGAAGGTGTAAAATACTTCTAATAAAAGTTGACCCATTATTCCCAACATAAACTTTCTATTGATTAAAATGTCATAAACCTATTTCCATAATTTATTAAAAAAAAACCCACATAATTAAATGCTTCTATTACATGATCTTATTGCATAATACATATTATAAATCCAATCCTGCCTCTATTAAATTATGCTACCATCAGTCATGGGCTTGATGGTCTGTTCTGTCCTGTGGAATTTCGGTGCAGACAACACTGAGCAATGCCCATAGTCTTTGTGCCGCCTTTTGTAGGCACTGATGGCTGTGAAGCATCAGCATCAATCATTATTTTAAATGATGATTGGGCTGCATTTTGCACTCATATTCTGTGTAATTTGCAGATGTATAAGTGATTGTACAGCACAGTGATAAATCGAATCTCTAAGTGTTCTCTTCCATATTTTTCACAGGAAGCAGCCCCTGAATAACTCTAATAAATTAGATGTCTACGTAGAAAAATAATCCACTTTTGTCTTCTACCACACATCTCTCACTGTCAAATAAAATAAAGGTTTTACAGGCATTTCCAGTTTGATTTGTGGACAGGACTTTGCGCTTTGTTCACTGTGCAAAGCAGCAGTCATACCCAAAGACATGTGTGTTAATGCATGGGGAAATGAGGGGACAGATACAGGGTGCATAGATTAATGCTCCATAGGTGGCTGCAGCGTTAACATTTCCTGGTTTTACAACCTCAACGGTATTTTGTGTCATTTTGCTTGGTTGTAATTTTATTAATAGAAGAAACCCAGATATTTCCCCTCCTCCTTGGTCATAAAAAAAGTGGGAGCAGGCGTTGTGCAACACAAACCGCTAGCACTTGAAACGGTCTGATTAACTGATAAACCCAGCAGGTTTCTGTAAACTGGGGATCAATAAAGTAAGATTGCAAATTCTCAGAAATTAAGAACACCCCGGTGTCAGTCAACTTAAATATGTGGAATACTGGAGAACTCATGATGTTCCTACATATTTTTACCACCACTGTTAAGATGGGTTCCTCGTTTCCAGTGGGACTTGGTGCCGTTTCTCACTGGTGGCTCTTGCTGCACTCCTGTCTGCTAGAGGGAAGTGCCTGCTACTACCAGAAATTTTATCTCCAGACCGGTATTTGCAGACTGTGATCTAATCACCTATTAACCTCATTGACAAGAAAAATAAATTGACCTTGTTACAATTCTTGTGTAATCTGCCTGGGTAGAATTACACTAATTTTTTCCGAGTTTTTCAGTAAGTTTTTGAAACATTGCCAGGAATAGCAGCTTCAGAAGTAACTAGTCCTACTTGTAATTCCATACATCCCAAGGGCTGTAGCAACAGCCTAATCTGATGGCTAATATTTAGCTGATTATCCATGATGACCCATGTACTTTTTCCAAGTTCACTGATTTCCTGAATAGTTTTTCATTTGTGTGTGACCTACATTTGTTTTATTGCATTTGGCCATATTGGAATATAAGTCTGCTTTAATGATGTGATTCAGTTTGTTCCATACAATTTATTCCCAGCACTGGTTACTGTTCTATCAAGTTTTCTGAGATCCATAATTTTCTTTAGCAAAAAGTTTTTATTTCTTTCCACATTTATTATAAATATACTGCATATTATTGAAAGAATTATATTGTGCTTCCTGCTAGGAAGGAGTGCTGTGTAAAAGAACCTGGGAGTCCTGGTGGATGACAAGTTCTCCATGAGCCAGCAGTGTGCCCTCGTGGCCAAGAATGCCAAAGGTACCTGGGGAGCATTAAGAAGAGTGTGGCCAGAAGGTGAAGGGAGGTTGTCCTCCCCTCTACTCTGCACTGGTGAGGCCACGTTTGGAGTTCTGTCTTCAGTTTTGGTCTCCCCAGTTCAAGAAAGACAGGGAACTATTGGAGAGATTCCAGTGGAGGGCTATGAGGATGATGAGGGGACTGGAGCATCTCTCATAAGAGGAAAGGCTGAGAGAGCTGGGTCTGATTAGCCTGGAGAAGAATGACAGGGGAGCTGATCACCATTTATAAGTATCTAAAGGGTGGATGTCAAGATGATGGGGCCAGTGATGCCCAGCAATAGGACAAGAGGCAACAGGCACAACAAACTGCAACATGGGAACTTCCATCTGAACATGAGAAAACAACTCCTTCACTCTGAGGTGAGCACTGGGACAGGCTGCCCAGAGTGGCTCTGGAATCCCCTTCTCTGGAGGTATTTAAAAGACACCTGGATGTGATCCTGCACAACCTGCTTGAGGTGATCCTGCTTTAACAGAGGGGTTGGGCTAGGTGACCTCCAGAGGTCCCTTCCAACCCTCACCGGTCTGTGGTTCTGTGAAATCTGTGAATAGCAGACCTACCTGGAATTACACTGAAGATACCCACAATGAAAAACTATTCTCTACCTCCAAGTTTTCAGATCTCCTGGGTATTAATTATTTTGTATGTTTAATACCTTTTTCTGTTCTTTTATGACTGTCATTAGTCAGTCCTCTGCTAGTGTAAATCTAGGAGGTTAATTAATTATAAATATAATTTGTTGGTGTAAATATCAGATGAGACTATCCTTGTGACCTGTTCAGCTGCATCCATCCAGAAGCTTTATTCCTTTCCAGTTTTTAAATCAATTTTTTATCTGTTTTTAATGTATTCCCTGTCTTAAAATGACCAAAGATGATATTAATATAAGTTGTTCGATTTTACTTTAATGTCATGTACAAAATATCCATTCTACATTGCAACTTAATATATTTTATATAAAATCCAATGTACAGTATCTTAATTTTGTTTAAATAGTGTTATAAACATAACTTTCAGGAGGTGTCAGTCCTGGAGTGATGCAGTCTTTTGTTAGTTGTAGTCTCTTTTGATATCCCTGCTGTTCAGTAAAAAATGCAGCTTAGTGTCTGGAAAGATCCTTATGAGCTCAGCTTTGGTTCCATCAAAGCAAATATAAACTCCCAGATTTTGTTGTTGTTGTTGTTTAAACTTTGTGGCCCCCACAAGTCAAGATAGAATCCTGTGATGGGGTGTCCAGTTTCAATGCCATTTGATGACATCTGCTTCAGAGCTCATCCTCATCTGATAAAGCATCAAGGTAATCCGTATCAACATACAAGAGAAATCCAGAAAACAAACTGTCTGCCCATGTTGGATCAGAAAACAGACCGTTTTGGTCAGTGTAGAAGATCTCAAGCCATACTTCATCTTCTGGCTGAAGGTAGATCACTGTAGATCCAGAAGCTACATCGTGGTTGCCTGTGTTGGCATCGAATGTCTTTATCCGGTACTTTCCATTGTGAACCAGCCCAATGGCAAGATGCTTATTTGCTAAGGTGATATCATAAGAAAAATAATAAATCCCTGGGATGGCACAGATAAACTTCCCCGTGGAAGGGTTATAATGCTCCCCCTCATTGAAGAGGACTTTATTGAATACAATTGGTAATCTTTCCTCTGGGTAGCTGGTGGTGATGCCAACAGAAAAAGCAGATTTCAGCACTATCTTTCCACACTTACAGACCCCTGGTGCACCTGGCTCTCCTCGGTCTCCTTTATCTCCCTTAGGTCCAGGTGGTCCAGCTGGACCTACTTCACCTTTGGCACCAGTCAATCCTCCGGGTCCTTTTTTACCAGACTGACCTTGGTCTCCTTTCTCTCCTGCTGGTCCTAATGGCCCAGTCTTTCCTCTTAAACCTTCAAAAACATTTTAAGTTAGTTAATCGTTGCACATACCATCTCAGTAAATGATTGTGTGCACTACTGTGTGTGCCTGAGCAAACAGGAAAAACATGGTCAGAATTTCAAAATGCTCCAAAACACTTTCAAAATCTAGTCAGTTTGTGGAAGGAATGGCAGGTTGGAACAGGGGACCAGACTTCCCAGCCCAGGAGCCTGTCCTTTCTATCTTCCTACTTTTCTTCATGTCTTAATTAGACATTGAGGAATTTTATATGTGATCAGTCCACTTCTGACTGAGTTATGGCACTGTTGATGGGAAGGACAATACAATGATCCTTGCTCACAAAATATGTCCTACTCTTTAGGCATTTTTAGTGTGTACCTGACTACCTGCTAACTTTTCATTCTTGGCTAGTGGAACAGATGAGACAGTTTATTTAACACCGCACATGCCTCATTTTATCCAAACTTCTCCTTAGCACCTATGCACAGGAAGGCTATGCACTGACAGTCTTTTACACAGACATATTAGACATATCTAAAATGTATCTGTGCATTTTCTTTCTCTCACTGTATATACATGCATCACACCTGAACCCACACAGGCACATACACACATTCCTCACACACACACACACACGTATGTATATGCATGTGTATGTACAACAGTGGTGGTGAACGTTCTTACTTTGTTGTACTACTGTGTTAGGTTACACAAATATTCAATACCTGCACTCCCTTTTTCACCTTTTTCTCCCTTTCTCCCATCTCTACCATCTCTTCCTGGAAGACCAATGCGTCCGTGTGGCCCTGGGGATCCGCTGGCTCCAGGAGGACCTGCTGGACCTGGCAAACCAGGGATGCTGCAGATGTATCTGGTGTAGTAATTTTCTCCTTTGAACTGGCTTTGAAGAGGTTGTTCGCTCGTGTAGATGGCAAAACTTGTGATGTAAAGCAACACAAACATCCTTGTATCTGGAAGAAATACATATATAAAGGATTATTTTTGTTTATTGTGGCACTCCAGTGACATGGAGATGGATCTGAATATGCTAGTAAGTATGGCAGTGTGGTGCATTATGCACAGGTACATGTGCAGAGATCAGCCTGGGATTTCTGCCTTGCCAGAATCCATGCAGGAGGCAAGGAGGCAAGTGTGTCAGGCTGGACCTTTTTTCTGGTCATATGTTATTGTCTGTCTTTCAGGTAGCCTGTAGACTGACATAGTATGACTGGTGAATACCAGCTTTTTTGGACCAAATTTTGACATGTTAAAAAAAGAATCTGGATATTTCATTGCAAAGTCCTTTGCTTGCATAGTTTGTGTTGTCTTTGGGACATGTATAACGTTATGGAGAAAAGCCCTCTTGCTGGAGGGAGTTGTGTCCGTGCTAGGAGGATGTGCCTGTAAGGGCAGTGTCTTCTGGTGAGGACAGAGCTGACACCTTAATTTCATTTTGAAATTTGCCCTTATGGTTGCAAATGAAGCTCCAGCCTGAATAACAGCAGCAGAAACTTGCTGAGCCAGCAGAAAGGATACCTGTAAGAGAGCTACACCTTCAGCGCCTGGTCGGAAACCGTGATGACCATATCACAAATAAACACTTCACCCTAATTGTATAAAGCTTTATATATAGTATTTGGGTGGTTTTGTAAACAACTGAATGTAAATGGGACTTCTCTGTTCCACTTTATACTGGGAGACTAAAGAAAAAAAACAACATTGTACAAAGAATAATGTATTGAGGGGTTCCAGTACCTGATGTACAGAGGTGTCTCAAATTAGTGTTGCATTAGTGGAGTCAGTCATGGGTCAGGTGAGATTTTGCAAGCCAAGCTGCTTTTTCTAGTTCTCTTGCTGGCTTCTCAGAAGACTTGTGTGGGGTTTGTTGTTGGAGCTATCCATTCCTTCAGAACTAATTTACAGCATTCAACATGCACTGGTTTCTGTGGGGAGGAGAAAAAGAAATGGAGTGGGGGAATACAAGAAAAATATCTTCGTGAAATACCACCTACCTTTCTTTTTTTTTTAACAGTGAAATTCAGATTTATTCTCAAACTTGGATTCAAGAAGTTGCAAAGTGAATCAGCCCAGAAGTCCTTGTTCCCATTCCCATCTCTGTGGTACTGATTGGCGATGGCTGATTGATTAGAAAACCCAAACCATTACATTTGTTTGCAGCTGATGATATTTCAGTGGGTATATGTCATTGGTCAAATCTAGTTGGCAGGGAAAACAGCCAGCATATACCCATGCCCATACCCTTACATATACACAGTCTTTATGAAGAATCTTTTCTGCTTTACAGAATAGAAAATGAGAAATTGTGTCTTGGTATCAATAGCAACTCAGAGAAAAAAAAGCATTAAAATATTGTAGTTGGAGAGAAATGTGATGCTCCAAAATTCTCTTCAGTGATGTATCTTCTGCTTTTCACATGAAGCATTTTGTATCAAATTGGCAGAAACCAAACTATTAATTTTGCTGTCATTTGACAAAGCTCTGCAGTACAGGCAGGCACAACAGCCTCCAAGAGTGGATTACCATATGAATGTGGAGCATGGCTGTGGAGCAGCGGATTGTAGCTACGAGCACAAACTTCACAGCCACGTTTCCTCTGATGTACTACTGAGTGTACCCAAATAAAGCCCGTGGATTTTCACAGGACTTACATCAGGGACAGCAAAGCTCTCTGCAGAGAAGAACAACTTTAAGCCCTTAGCCAGGAGGGAGCAGTTTAGGGGGAGTTCATGCCTAAGATTGCTTATGCGTTTTACGCCAAGCTGATGGATAAGAAGCAGACATGACCTAAGGATCAAGAAGCGGAACAAAACCTGCCCTTTGCCAGACAAAAACCTCAATCATTAGGCTAGATGTCCCTACACTGTGCACGTAACCCAAGCAAAAACAATCTCAGCAACTGTTGGTTTGGCCTACCTCCAGGATTTTTAACAAATCAAAGTCAGAGCCTTCACATAGGTGCTCCTGTCACTGCCTGTGCAGTAACTTACTGATGCATGAAGCTGTCTACAGGTCTCAGATTTCCCCTGCTGTTCTTCTCACAGGAAATTAATTAGTCTGAGATGTGTTTCTGCTAAGGCCATTGAAAACCAAGTAATTGGTGAAGGGTGGGAGGAATGGGGAAGTTGAGATGGGGGTGTGCATTGGATGGCTGGAGCACCAGTTTGTGAAGGGGAAGGCATAGAGGGGAATATGTGGAGCTTTCGGCTGTGGGTTGGGAATCTTAAGGATTTGTGGGGCTGTCAAGCAGAATGGAGGGACTGCAGGAAGAACAGAGCTGGAATTGGGAGGAAATGGTGATAATGTTCAGGTGATGATGTTTTAGTCCTGAAATTAGTCTTGGATGGGATACAGAAGGCTGTGTCTAACAATGGTACCCAACAAATGATACATGGGAAACCGTTCATTAAGCCACAGAACCAGGACTTCTCTTGCCCTTTGACTTCTGACTCTTGCATTTCTCCCTGCGTAATGGTCCATTTTTAAAAGGAGGAGTGGAAGGTGCCTTTCTTTGCAGCATTCCCTTGGAAAATGTGAATCTCCTCAGGCCAAGGAATGTTATACAACATTGAACACATGCCCCCCCATTACCTGGTGAGTGCTCTAAAAGGTGGAGTGTAATGTTAAAAAGTGAATGATAATGTATGGCCATGCTTTTAAAATTTCAGGCTGAATTAGGAGGCCAAAATCAGAGATTTCAGTTCCCTTGAGTTTATGACGTTAGAGAGTGGAATGGTCCTCCCAGATAATTTTCTCAGGAGTCACCCCTGTTGCAGTGAAATAACAGAGTTAGCTGGTATGCAGAAAGTCATAAACTATACTTTGGTCCTGACTACTGAATGTCCTTCAAAGGTACAAATTCTTGTCCATAAACTGGGGTATGAAGCAATGACATTTATGACAGAATCACAGAGTTGTAGGGGTTGGAAGGGACCTCAAGAGATGATCAGGTCCAACCCCCTGTCAAAGCAGGTTCCTCAGGACAGGTCGCACAGATAGGCATCCAGACAGGTCTTGAATATCTCCAGGGATGGAGTCTCCACAACCCCCCTGGGCAGTTCAGCATGCCACCCTCTACAGTTCCTTTGCACTGTATTATTTTTATGCTCTTTAAAATACAAGTCTTAATCATGGATTTCTTTTCCCCAAGGTATTTTACATTGATCATTCACCTTCAGTTGGGCACAGGTTTATGCGTTTTCCAGCATGGGGACCATGCTGGACTTCCAGAGCTCCTCCCATAATACCATGCCTTACTCTAAGGAATCAAGACCACAGCTGGCCACCACCACACTCCTTGTGTTAACTACACAATCCAGCAATTGTCACATGGCTTTACGTTGTCTTTACTTCCCTCGTGGAAGAAGGGGAGAGTGACCTGACACTTTTTCAGCAGCCTCAACTTTTGATTCCCAGTCCCAGAATGGCTGATGGTGCCCAAAGGGATCAATCAGCCAGTGGGAAAGAACATTAGCTAAATATTTATGAAAAAAACCCAATCCTTAAAGGTCTTATTAACAATGCTGACATTTAATGGTCTCACTTGTTAAAGTTGGTACTCAGTCATGTTTGAACGGTCTCCTTCATAACTACATTGAATGCAGTCAGATTCTTCAACCACTTTGCAAGCCTTCATGAAAAATAGAGCACTTATCATCAAGACCAGAAGTTCAATGTGTTTGATTTTCAAAATACCAAAGGAGTGGGAGTAATTTTATTTCTCAGTGTCTGATTTGAAACACAGTTTCTCTTTCTGGTTCCAGCCATTCCAGTTATTTGGAAGGTTGTTCTTACTAAAATTGCCATAGAAGCTGGTCAAAATGTGTATTGCTGAGATCATCTGACTCAGCTGGGAGGAGTTTTAGCTTGGGGGATAGCAGGTGAAGCAGTTCCGCTGCCAGCTGTACCAGAACCCCCAAACAAATGAAACCTGATAGAGTTTATCTTGACAGAGAGCTGAGAAACTAGGCCAGTAACATGCAGCTGGCAATTAATATCGAGACAATAGTATGTTTGCTTTCAATGTAGTGAAAAATGGTCAGGATTTAACTTTGGAAGACTCAAGATACAAGTGTCCCTACACTTTGGGTACAGGCTTCTTTAAAAGGTTTTCTCTATTTTATTAAAATAACTTTTAAAAAAGAGACAATTACAAGCTGTCCTCAAGGATGGCCTGCAATTTGCCAGGTCAGTTATGAATCTAACTAGTGTCAAGCATGTGGAAGTATGTAGGCATCTAAAGATGTGGTTATATGTCTAGAGCAGTGTGCCCATCTCCCATGGAGTGCCTTTCAGTTCAGATGGGCTTCCTCTTGGTTCTTCCCCAGTCCTTGTCAGGAGAATTTCCACCTCCTATCTTAGATCATTCTGCTTTAACAAACCTGTGATGATAGAGGAGAAATGGAGAAAATACTGGGAACACCATTTCAGATGGTGTGAAAAGAGAAGAAACAGAGGGTGCAAAAAGAAAATGTCAGACTCCAAGGCAGATGAGGACAAAGAAGAACAGAACTCACAGATTATTGCCAGAGGGAGCTAGATTATTCTGATGGGGGACAGACTTCCACTGCCTTGTGCCTTGTGCTGACTTGTATTCACACCTAGGCTTTGTGAGCAAAGAAGTCCATACAAAGCGCCCATCATGAGAGCAGTCACTTTGCATGGGGGTGAACGATGAGGACCAGACAGCAAAGTGAGCTCAGGACACACACAACAAGAACAGCTTTGGGAACTTCTCTGGATTTCTGGCTGAACATGTTCTGGTTTCCGGGAACGGCTTAATTCTCATCCCCTCAGGGTAAGTGGCATTTATTAGGTCATGGACACCTCTGAAGATGGATTCTCCTTCACTCAGTTGCTCCCTTGGTGACAGCAGATTGTACTAAAGAACAGAGTTCGCCATTTAAAAAGGTAATTGTGCAGACAAGAAAGCTTCCAGACCTTGAAAGGGACACTCCTCCCCCACCACATTGTTTTCTTCTGGAAATTTGTCAAATGATATCACCCAGGCACTCTGCCTTTCTGGGAACCCTGTGGAAAAGTAGGCATCAAGCCAGGGACTACAGTCTGCCTCAAACTAGGCAGGAGAAACTTAAATGCTTGGACAGGACTAAGCAGGTTGATATCCCCTAAAGCAAGCTGGGGAGAGATCCCATAAACTCCTCTGCCAGAGACCTGGGGCAAGGAGCAGCCGCGTTCAGTTGAGAGGCAACATCTTGTCCCTGCTCTGCTGGACAGGGAAGGGGACATCTGTCCAGGGCTTCACACAAGTAAATTTTTTCACACTGCAAACAGCCATAGTTAAGTTAGCAATATTTTTAAGTGTACAAAGGGTCTCTCTGCACTTCCAACGCAGCAAGCCATTAACTTTTCCAAGAGGGAAACTGGAGATTTCACCTATGTGGGCAAAGCCCCAGCTAGAAATGGCTTGCTAAACACTGTGGTCCCTTCCATCCAGGTGATAGTGTAGACAGTCCTTAACATACTGGGAAGTGCAAAGGTAGGGTAGTGTATACATTATCTGACATAGAAATTTGGATAAGTATGCATGTCTGACAAGACTGGAGAACTAATTAGGTTTTATTTACATCACGCTTAGAAGATGGAAGGCATTGTAAAAGTCCTCTGGTATGAATTTAATTATCTTGAACCACTCTGAATTTTATTACTGAGCGTTTTTATGTTGCAGCATAAAACTAGGAATTTCTGAAGTGCTCCATGCTAGCCAAGCTGCACTCCCAGGAACAGCAGAACTGCACAACAGAGCTCAGATAATGCCAGTCCTGAAAAAGCTCTCGCTGCATCCCCGAGGTTCCTGCTTGAGAACCTCTGAAACATTACTGTGCAACTGTGAGTTGGAAAACTGACTTAGAAAAATCAGCATTCTGGAAATAAATATTCCTGGGTAAGAAATAACTTTGTGGTGGTAAGACCTGTGGGCTGAATTTACAAAAGTTCCTTTATGTTGTAAGTTTTACGTATGACTTTAAGACATAGAAAAGGCATCTTGGGGTGGAGCTGGGCACCTAAGTGCAAACAAATGAACCAGAAAACCCAAGACCTGCCAGCTGGAGCGTGAGAGGCAGCTGTAGCCTGGACTTTCTGAAGGGGGTCTCTTCAGGCACATCTGCAGGAGCAGTGCTGTGCAGCACAGACACTCAGGGCAGCAAGGTGAGACCCAAGCAGCACACAGCTGACACGGCTCAATGCCCAAGCAGCCTATAGCCATGGAAATACTGCTACCTTTCTGGCAGGATTGCTTCCAAAGGCCCTGCATCATCCACTGTCTGCCCAGAGTTAGCTGCAAGGTCTCCATCTTCTGACCCTTGATGGACCAGTGGCATGTTGAGGAGCACCAGAGAGCGCCTCAACATGAAAATGAAGAGTCAAACCTCTCTTAGGGAGAGGTTTTGGCTCTGAAGCTGAATCTCACAGAGGTCTGAGTCTCTGGAGGCTGTCTCTCATCGGCACGAAAGATAACTGCATTTAAAACCTTAAGCCTTGCTGTAAATCAGTGGGGCCTGAAGTTCTGAAAGCCTGAGGCATTTTGACAATGGCACATGTGCTCCTAAAAATGCCACCCACATTAATGTATGTTCCCAGCTTCTAGGACTGTCAGGCTCTCAGTCGACTCTGGTGGTCTCCTCCATGCTAGTGCTCAAACTTGTCAGTAGAGGAGATAAAAATCTGGTCCCAAAATCAGCATGCTTTCCTGCCTGTGACTGTGCTGAGAAAAATCCTGTTCTCATGGAGTGAGTCTACCTTAGAGCTATTACTTCAACAGTATTACTTCTATATTTATGCTGGAACAGAAAAAGGAGAGTTTGGCCTGGTTTAGTCACATGTGTGATTGTTATGGTTAATATCAGAGTCAGGAGATTGGAGCCAGGAAGATATAAAAATAGAATGAAATTTATGTAATGTCTGCTTTTGGGTAACAGCACGTTTTAAAAATACGCTTCTTCCTGATTAAAGCAAACTTTTAAATAACAGCTTGATTTTCAGTGAGGCTGACCTCACTGTGTGAGACTGAAGGACATGCACGTTGGAAAGACAGCTCTGATCACTTTGGAGCTGTGAAATAAAGTTCCATTTAAATTCTGTATGGTATGGCATTTTCCTATGGAAACAAAGACTCGTGTTTCTATAGAAGAGCAGAAGGGACAGTGTGCATCCTGCCTCCCATCAGGCTTCACAGGAACACCAGCTCCACTCAAGCCCACCCTCTGGCAACACACCTGGTACCCAGCAAGCTCTCTCACAGGATTTCTGTTTCTAGTTGACATGCCTGATGTTCTGCAACTTCACTTTTCACACAGGTGTTTGTGTCAGGCAAGGGCTGGATGCTCCCTGAGGCTCTCGGTGGTGGGGATCCCCACAGGATGGTACAGTACTGCCTGACCAGCCAGAGCTGGTCCCATCACCCCAGCAGGGACCAGTGTGGCCCTGGGGGATGCCCAGCATTTGAGGCCAGACCAGGATGTCAGCCTGTGGGTGGGGGTCAACTGGGCTGAAATAGAAGTCTGGGCTGTGGGTAGGGTGGTGGGACATCCCAGGAGAGGCTGGCAGGGACAGTCAGGGTTGTTGGTGCCCTCATGGCTTGGACAGTTTGTACTTAAAGAGGAATAAACCACTGTGATCCCAACCTGGCAGCATGAGCCCACTGAACATGTGTGTAAATAATGATTTTCTGCACTCAGAGGTGTGTTTAGTTCCGTATTGATCCTTATCCCTCTCCCTACTGCAGCATTCATGGAGCCCCATAGCCAACTTGGGTCCTTCAGGATTTGCTCTTGCTTTCATCAGTCTGCCGATGAGAACCATGTCTATAGTGCACTGTTTGGATTTGCAGGGTCTCAGACTGTGTTGTCTGGGGCTTTTTAATATGCAAAGTGCTACGTGTTGTGAAGATGTGTCAAGCTTTCTTATTTGAAGAAATGTTTGGATTGCTCTTACAACACATCAAAAAGTCTAAAATCTATTATAAAGGGCTTTTTCTTATTGAAGTAACAATGACACTAATCTTGTTTCCTCTGTATTTCTGACTTGGATGTTTCAGGCAGGCAGCTTTAAATCTCCAAGTAAAAATCTTACAAAGAAAAGAAAATGTATTATCTCATTTATTTATTTTGCAATTTGATCAAACCTTCAAAGTGAAAAAAATGGGGCTGTTGTATAGAGCTCTGGAACAGCCATCAATCCGTTCTGCTAACTTCTATAGCCTACTATATATCCTAACTGCAATACATCCTAACAAATCTTTAAAAGGAGTTTAACAAGCATAAGATACTGACAAGAGAAGCAAAAGAGGAGAGGCAAGAAGAGCTGAGCTTTGTCTTCTTTTGTTTGACACAAATTTGCTTGACACAAATTTGTCTGACACAAATTTGCTTAGAAGAATGACAGTTTTTCCTGTGATAACTTCAATTTGATACACATTATCATTTCTCAGCCTGTTTCTGTACATACTGAAATGCAAAGCCCTTTCTTATTAGTGGTGTTTGATTGGATTCACAGAAAGGAAGAAAGAAAACAGAGGAGAGTGTATTCTGTCAGGAGATCTGATTTCTGTTCCTCGATCAGAAACATCTATTCCATGGCAATTATTTAGTCTTACAAACATTGGTTTATCCATCACTACAGCAACAACACCAGCGATATCAGGGATAATGTTGCTCTGCCAATGCAAAAGCAGGTTATTTCAAAAGCATTTTTCATATTTTGCTTTTCTTAAGTAATTGTCAACTGCTGTTTCATCTTTCAAATCAGTTCTCTCATGGGATATTAAAATAAATGAAGTCAGCATAATCCCTGCAGTTTTTATCAGCACAGTGCAGATGAGGTCTATCATCTACTAAATGATCATTTTTGACTTTGTAACAGCATCAGTCATACTCCTGCTGATCATTAAGAACAGAATTTGGGCCTCATGTAGGTGGGCATAGTTCTATGGAAGCCACATGCCTTGTATTTATAACTGGCCTTGAAGGTGTTTTCTCACTTAAGTTCTCAAAACAGTCATGTGACTATTCTTGGAAATCCATCCTATCCGGGAAGTGTTTGTTTCCTTGGCTTCCCACAGGGAACAGCATGAAGAAGTTGCAGCTGTCAGTCAACTTGCCACTCTCCAGTAGGAAAATCTGACCTTTGGCTGGTAAAGAGTGGGCTTTACCTGGACTTTGTTCTGCAGATGTTGTGCTTCAGGGTGATCTCAGCAGGGTCTGCCCAGGACATAAGTGGGCATTCATACATGGTCTGAAGGTCTAAGAGTTTACCAACCAATTTAATTTCATTATCACTTGAATTTGCCCTGATTTGCAATGAGTAAAAAGGACACATGGGTAGCACAGAGTCACGTCCAGAGATGACAGTCTTGGGGTGCACCTGCAGTGCAAACACAGCCGATGGTAGTGCAAGGCAGCAGCAAACCAAGTTTGCTTATTTCTTAAGAAGGAAAGGGGTTATAGATAGCCCTCTTTGCAATTCCATCATCAGTGACTATGTCTTTGCCTTCTGGTATCTAGAGTTTTTTGCCCAGATTTCTCATTCAAGTGTCTACTGATATAATTTACAGCGATGACAATAAACTCAGTGTTATTTTACAGTTGCAGCTCCATGGCAGCTGTTTGCCACAAGCCTTTTTGCATTTCAAATAGTAACTTTGATTTAAATTTATTTGTTAAGAAAATCTGGCTAGTCTAAGACAAACAGTATGCCCGATTCCTTTCTAGTGATTTGTCCCCAAGAAATTTCCTTACATAATTGTCAATGCAAATAAAATATATAAAAAAGATGAGTCATGCAAGGCTTAGAGTATATTAACTTCAAGTTTCCATCAGGCTAAAGGATTTTGCAATTTCCACTTTAGTGGAAGTCCACAGAGATTCGGAATGTATTTACTTGCAAATAAAGTTGAAAATAGATAAAACACAGAGAAGCTTTCTCTTGCCTTGGTTGAAATGACCTTTCCTTTCAGTGATAAAACTATTCAAGTTATATGACATGGAACCAAGATATAAGACCAAAAAAACTTTTTATAATTTCAAGTCTCTCAGATGAGTCCAGGTAGTTGTTTTTCCCTCACCCAGGGCATAATTTTGTCTCAGAAAAGTGTGTGTGTGTGTTTACATGCATCTGTACCTTTACCAGCCAAAGGGGTCTTGTTCTCACCTACCTTTTCTTCAAGGCCCTGGAGTGTGGTGGATGCATTTTATGTCACAGATATTATTAAAGAGTTTTTCTCTATTTGACTTTGACCGATGGAGTTAATTTTCTTTAATACAGATCTATTCTCTGATGGCCTGAATTAACGATGTACTTAGATTTGTTTCTAGCTGATAAACAGTAAGCTGGCATGTAATAAGCTGTTTTGTTTGGTTTATCTTTGTGATAGGTATCTTTGTTGGGCACTGCATAAAGTCCTATTTCAAGATTCGTGACTTTTTTTGGTTAAAATAGGCATTATGTCTTGAACAAGACAATTGTGACTGAAAATTCTCCTGTGCTCAAATGTCTCATCTTTCCTGCTTAGAATTCTCTCTCCTTTTCTTTCGGTGAGAGATGCGATGATTTCTTATGAGGCTTCTAGTTTTCCTCTATCTTTGAGGAAGTTTAAATGTATATGTGTGTCTGTACATAAAGTTAAAAAGGTTTTATACATTTATCAGCTTATGGGAGAGAATATTGAAGCACTTTGTTTGGAGACAGCTTCTCTCTTTAGTTTTGATCTGTTCTGCTTCTTTTGTTAATTCATGACACAAGGTCCCTGCAGAAGTTCATAAGCCACTGCTGTTCCTTCTCCAGAAAATTAATTGGTGTCCCAGTGTTTTCTTGGGGGCAATTATGAAGTAATCTGTAACAGTCGTTTCATTACGTTTGTCTTTTGGTATTAATGTTACATCTGAATGACTCTGGTAACTATGACCAAACGCTCGCTCCATGGCCATGTCCTGTAGCAAACCCTTGCACTCTTCCCAAGGATGTGGGGAGCGTGCAGTGATGCTTGCCAGGAGGTTATCTTCCTCCTTCCAGTGCTCTGCAGCTGAGGTCTTCTGAACTGGAGATACTTTCTGAGTCTCTGCTTTCTGTCAGCCTTGCTGGACTCCTCATCCATAAACTTGGAAAGAAGTTAAACTCTGGCTTTCCACAACATTCCTCATAGGTAAATTTCTTGGATTAATTATGCACAGAACATATTTGTCTCCCTTAAGCCTTTTTGTCTCCCTTGAATATTTTTAACCTGTAATTCAATGTGATTCCTTCTATTTCTTGATTACAAGAGACAGTGGTTGATCTACTCCTCAGCATTTTATCTTTCTCAGAAAAGTGGTAGCTTTGCAATCCTTATGATTGCCACAAATACTTCCACATTGAATATATTTAATTTGCAGTTATAAATTCTAGTAGTTACATTGTCCACTAAACTGTAAGATCCACCTGCTCTTTTTGTCTAGCGTATTAACATTAGTAACAAGATTCTGAAAGACATACAAGATCAGTAGTTCTAACAGCTTCACTGCTTTCATTCATAGAACCACAGAATGGTTTGACTTGGAAGGGACCTCAAAGATCATCTCATTCTAACACCCCCACCATTGGCAGGGACACCCTCCACTAGACCAGGTTGCACAAAGCCCCATCCAACCTGGCCTTGAACACTGCCAGGGAGGGGACATCCACATATTTTGCCCTCAGATCAGTGTAAACCCATCATCTCTAACAAAAATGCAGAACTACAGCTGCAAAAATGCATCTGCTTGAGATTGTGTTACCTGGTCTCTGTCAAGGATGTACAATGTAAGACAGAACCTCCTCACTGCAGCGACTGTCATTCTGCTAGACTTAAAAGCCAAGAAAAGTAGTGAAAAGTAAATACAATGTCTTCCAGGAGACATCAGTGGTTTTTATTGAATGGAAAAAACCCCAACCCTTTGAATTCATCAAAGCTGCATAAGCTCTCGTGTGTCTGGTACAGACAGCTGAAAGGACAGTCTTCCAGATGCTCTGTAGAGTACTTTTGTTGGCACACTTTTAACAAAACAATCATAGTTTCTTAATGCAGATGTGTCTCATTATTATGTGAAATCAAGTTTGTTTACGTATCTGTTTTAACCACAGAATGCCAGATCAGGCAGACTCTTGCTTTGCTCTCCACAAGTAGCCAGCTGAACGCAAGGGAGTCACTGCTGACCGCATGTCCTCACAGCCACAACACTGGCTAAGTTATGGGGTGATGACATGTGCCATTCCCTGTTGGGGTGGCTCTCCTCCTCCTTCTCTTCTTCTTTTTCCTCCTCCTGTGCCTGCCTGCACAAAGCTCCCCACTCCTTGAGGGACTCCTGACATTGCTGAGATCTCCTCCCAGCATCCGGATCCCAAAGGTCAAAATCTGTCCTGCTCCAAACAGCCATATGGGGAAAAGACCTTTTTTTTTCCTTTTTTTTTCCTTGCCTGTTGGGATGCAGATCCCTCTGGGTTTTTTCTTGCCAGAGACTGAGGCTGGAGTTGAGGGGGGAAGGAGCAGCTGCCACATATGAAGACCAGCAGCTGCTGGGGCCATCCTGGTGCACCTCTGTATGTCCCTCCAGATGGCCACCATGCCAGCATGGGGCAGAGAGATAAGGATGCCTGTCTAGATGGTAACATGGTGGAAGGGAAGTGGCAGCATGAAGGTTTGTCCCTGCTGTGTGATGCTACAGCTGGCTGAGTTGAAAGATGACTGGGAAAAGTCCTTAAATGGAAAACTGACATGTGGAACCTGTTCTTCCTGCCAGAAGTCTGGCTGAAATTGTTCATCGTAGTGAATGTTCAAACTGTGGTGAGCCCAGATATCACAGTTGCTTCTCCTTGTTTGAGGTCCATCCCTCAGAATATGACAGGGATGCAGTATGCCAGCAGTTACACAGGAGGGACCTGTTGGAAGGTCATGGTGTGTAGGGTATAGCCCTAAGCCCCACGCACTGTGGCTGCTGTCCCCTTGTGTGCAGACTTTTAGGACTAGTCATCTCTTTGGAACCCTGGGAGCTGAGATGCTGTGCAGGTGGTGCTTACATGTGCAAGAAGTAATTGCAGCCAAAACAGCCTCCTCTCCAGAGGCCCTTGACTGTGGAGAAAGGGCAATAATGACTCACTGCCTACTAGCAAAAGTAGGGGGTTTGGCAAATCAAGGATCCCATTACTGAAGATGTTATTCTGGTTTGGATTCAACTGTAAGCTGTGGGGTTCCTTTATTCTATCACTTCTTCTAAACCTTTCCTCTTTGTGCCATTGGTGGGTGCCACAATGGGGTCCAGGGAGAGCCAGGTTTTCTGCAGCTCCTTCTGTCCCCAAAATCACTAAGAGCTGGAGGCAGACAGGCAGCTGAGACCTGCTGCGTGTAGTGAGTGCAGGGAAATGATGCTGCTGCCATTTCAAAATGACTAATGGTTTGTAGCTTCTGGCTTTCGTGCGGCTTTGTTTTGATATCTCTGAGGGAAAAGTGAATGTAGCCAGAGAATAAAACAAGAGATTGTGCAAGTCTCTCTGTGCTAAGCAAAAGGAGAGTCGTGCTCTCGCCTGGAGGAACATCTGCTTTCCAAGAGCAGGCAGGGGACAGGCTTGTCTGAGGCACAGCAGGACATGGCTGAGCTCTTCAGCCCTCTCATCTGCAACAGCAGCTAAAACCCACAGCAGGGGGAGGTCAGATGGAAGCTTTGTTCAGCATCCCCCTCGCCCATGAACTTGTACAGCTCAGCAACCCTGAGATCTCCCTGTCTGCTGATGTGTATCCCTATTTACCATCCTGGTCTAGTCCAAATACAATGAAAAAGCTGGGGGAACATGAAGTCCAATCCAACTGTCTGAGTTAGCAATACCATCCACTTCACAAAGACAACAGAAATTGTGTCAAGGGCATCTGTTCCCTTCTGCTCATTGCTTGCCCTTTGCTGTGGCTGGGCTCTGTAGGGTAAAGCAGCTCCACCATATCAGGGGGCTTTAACACTCACAATCACCCTTCATGCTGCTGATTTACCTTTACTGCAGGCTACAGCTTGTAAACCTTTGACTCCTGTTTACAAACAGACAGCCTGGATAACATTAGCAAACATAAGCAGTGCTCTTCCTGAGAATTCTATTTTAAACACAGATTTGCAAAGACCAGTTTTATCTCCACCATCTGTAACTAGTTAAAATTCCAATTGTTTTTCTAAAAAAGGATTAGAACAATGGATAGTAAACATGAGGTAGATTGAAAGTAATTTAAATTGTAAGTTTTTATTAAGAGTTTAGAAAAAATCTATTAGAGACCTGGGTTATCTACAGCTTCCAAATGGTGCTGAAAAAAATGATGGTGCTCTCAGTTGTCATAGATGTGTTTTCTTTTCTTTTAATCTGTATGATGTGCTTTTCTAACATTTATGCACAATGGCATTGGTTTATCTTCAAATAATTTAGTTAAGTAAACGCCACATCCCCAGTGAACACCTTAATTGATCTAGAATCAACCAATTTATTTTTATTTGGCCTAAGCTGGAATAAGGAGCTATGTAAACTAAGGATGTAGTCAGGCCCGTGCTGCAGGAATGTGTGTACCAATTCATGTTGCACCTCTCCTCTGCAGCCTGTTGCTGCTCTTCTGATGGGGCTCCCTTTCCTTGTGGATTAGCCACTTCCACAAGCTTTTTAACCCATCTGACACTGCATTAATTCCTATGGGGAGTGTGTGCAGGCTTTGCTATCCAGTATCACTGTGCAGGGGAAGCCAGAGGAGTAAGAGATGGAAGGGTCAATGGCTGACCAGGGCATAGTGCAGTGCAAACCATTCCTACGCTCATTGGACCCCCTGGAATTGGCTGTTTCAGCTGAGACCTGAGCTTTGCAAACTGCAGGCCCACGTTCCTCCCACTGCCCTTTCTGTGGCTGTGACCACCTTGCTCAGGAGATCTCAGCAGATGGCAGCTTCATAAAACACCTCATCAGGATTCACCAGACTTACTTGTCAAATGTTTAGGATGCTAGCATGGCTAGATGCATCCTCCTTTCCTTCTGGCCACTTTGAAACTTGGGCAGGTGAAAACAACTTTGATTCAGCTCCATTGTGAGGTGAATGGAAGGCAAAGTGCTGGAAGTGTCTAGACGGGCGCTTGCAGGGGTCTAAGTGAATCAGCTGTGAAAAATGTTCTTAGGCTGTGGACAGATGTTCTTTTTATAGACATCTGTGCCAGGTGAAGATTTACAAGCCATGCCACAGGGGGTTGCTGCCCACACAGATCTGCTGGTAGAGTCATCCCAGATCCTCTTTGGCTCAAGCAGGGTGCAGACATCCATCTCAGGTGGTGATGGCTGGAGAAGTTACCACCTGCCTGCCCACGTTGGTGTCCTTGGCACAGCACCATCTCTGCTGGGGACTCCAGACTGTGTCTGCAGGCATCTGTCAGTCAGAATGAACAAGGTTGGCCTGTACAGAGCTCTTGTTTGCTCTGGTTTGTTGTGTCTGACAAGGAGTGGAGACCCCTAACAGGCCAGGGAACAGCGGGACCACAGGGTTGGGTTGGCAAGCTGGATCTGAAGAAGGCTGTCTGTCTGCAACCCTCCTACACTGGGATGGGAGCAGGAACCTCTCCTACTGCTGAAGCCATGAGGGTTGAGCTGTGGATAAAGAGTTTTGGAGAGTGGCAGAGTACTCAACTGCTTTGGGCTACTCACTTCCCAAGGTCTTGGCATTGGCTTGTGCTAGGGCTGTGGGGGTTGCCAATGGATTGGTCTTGGCAATTCGGTACAAATAAGGAAGGTTTTCTCATCAAGCTGTTATGTTTACACCAAATGTGTTAATGTGTGGACAGAGTGTGACACAATGTTGACCAAGTCTGGAGTTCCTAGCTCCACTTGCCCAAAACTATCTTAGGAGATGATATTAAACTCTCAATGTAAAAATAATGTCAACTGTGACAAATCAATGTGCTTTTCATATCTTAAACCCTATCTGCTTGGAACTATCATATTAATTCTCATCATAATTCTCAGTTAAAACTAAATTTGTGGTTCCTCCTCATTCTTCAACAGTTGCTTGTTATTAAAGAAGTCAGGTAATGCTGCTTCTACTGAAAAGTAGGGGAAAAAATCACTATAGCTCATGGTGTTGCCTGGCTTTCCTTAACTGTCCAAGGAACTTTTTAATTAAGCATACAAAACGCAGTCCTTCCTTACTGCCCTTGCTAGGGCAAGTATTTCTTTGGATTGCACTTTTAGAGATCATGGTTACCTGCAGAACTAAGAATCTGTAATTTTCAAGAAGTGAACCAAGTAGTGGCTAAAACCAACCCCAAGTCCAAGCCCCCTCCCCGGAGTCCTGCTTTGCTTGTCCTCCCTTCAGGGACCAGGGGTTGGCTCTGTGGAGTGGCTAGTGCTGCTCCCACTCAGCTGGTACGTCATGTTGTGGGGCAGAGCCTTCCACAGCCGTGCACAGCTTTAAAGTACAAGGGGAAGAAATCATTAATTCATTGATCTTTCTGCAGAATGCAGAGGTTTCTGTGCCCGTTGGTTTGTTTCTCATGAAGGTAAGAAGGAAATCTGGGTCACTGGGGTCATCCCTGCCCTCCAAGGCACCCAGTCATGTCCATCTTCTCGGGAAACAGATGACTAATCTTCTGTGTGTATAACTTACTATTATTTATTGGTTGTTTCATCTGTCCCCACGGTTTCCTTCACACTCTCCAAGCAGTGAAGACACCACGTTCCCTGTTCCACGAAGCTGTGGTGTTTACGTAAGTCGAGAGGGCTCCTGAGAGTATCCCTTTACTTAACTCTGCTTTCAGGCCACTGCTTACCACAGCTTTCCACAGTTTGAGCAGCACAGCTCTCAGACATCCAAGTGAAAAGACTGGGAACAGGAGCAGCAGAAGAAAAAGCAGCCTGAGCAGCCCTAATGAGGTCAGGGGTGGTGAGAACAGGAGCTAGATTTGCAGTGGCACCTTTGTGAGGTGGCATGCCAAGTCTGGGCTTGGCACTGGACTTTCTATGACCACTAGATGGCATAAAAAAATGCTGTTATAGGCATCAGCTGAAGAACTACCAAGTGCTGGGGGCATGCTGCAGTTAAAGGGATTCTTATGTCGCTTTTAATCAAAACCATATTTTTTATGTTTTTCTTAGGTGCTGAAATGTATCGATGGGAGTAACCCTACTGGATGAAAATTTACCTGAGCAGCAAAACTCAGCTTCAAATAGCAAGCACAGCTGAAGTCAGTGCCATTCTCAGGTGGAAGATAACACAGCAGAAGATGAGGGAAGGGAGGTTGCTCTGCTGATTGCATTACAGGACCAGGCGCTGAGAAAAATCAGTTCTCATCTTGGTCCTGATAATGGGCAAATCACATAATCTGCTTCATCTCTCTATTCCCATATGGAGAACAATGATTTCCTGCCTTGCAGCAGTGCCAGCAGAGTTAATTAATACCCATAAAGCACAAATGGAGAGAAGAAAAACACTAATGACTCCCAAAAGCTACTTGTAAGGAAGAGCTCTCCTGGTCTACCCATCCTGCCTGAGAGCTCTCCTGGTCTGCCCATCCTGCCTGATCCAGATGTTGCTGTGCCTCTCCAATGGTTATAATAAGATGATGGAGAGCAGATATATTTAAAACATAGTGAAAGAGATGTTGCTGGATGCTACTGAAAGCAAGCAAAACCACTGAAATAAATGGACTAACTTGTTGTTGTTGTTGTTCCATTTTCAGTATAAGTCATTATGGAAATTTAATGGTGAGTGAAAACAGCCAGGGTGCTGCTCTCCAACCCCCCCTGAGTGAAAGAAACCGCCTGATGGACGGTGGCTTGCATGGCCTGACCCCTACAAGCAGTCCAGCTTCCTTCCAGCTGAGGGCAACTTCCAGTTCAAATCTGAAGCTTTGGTGCAGTCTCTGGCTCAGTTGTCTATTTCTAATTAAAACTGCTAGTTAGTCGGGGTGCTTGGCAGCTGCTGTGGAAGGTAATATCTCTTGTACATCCTCAGTATCAAGATCTCCGGTGATTTTACCACTGAAATATGCAAGCTGATTAGGATGGCTTCTGATCTTGCCAGTCCATAAACTAAGACTTTTGTGATTGCTGTTTGGAGCTAAGTTAAAAGGATAGGGAATGCACTGTAAATTATTAGTGACTGGGAAAATCTCTCCACAACATTTGGTATGACTGCTGCGGTCACAAGATGACGTGTTTCTCTCTACTCTTATCTTTATTGAGTGTAAGGGATATGAATATCCTAAGGAGAGCCAGAGGATTTTACAGGGTATACCAGGAACTACTTTGTCATAATTTAGAAAGAAAGGGTTTAAAGGTTCAGATAAGGACAGTACTGAAAAAAGAGAAATTGGAGCGAAGTCCCTGAGAAAACAATACTGCAACAATGAACAGTCACATTCAAGCATGCTTTATGCACTGATTTCACTGCCAATGAAAAGAGACTGGCTGTATGTCTTCCCATAACCACAGAGGGTATTTATGGCATGAAGATAATTTTTGGTTTATCTGAAACTGAGTTTTATCAGCTGTCCTTTAGCGAGCTGAGGAACCGGACTGTGAATGAGAGGGACGTGAAAGCTCTCAGACCAAAACACAACCAACAAAAGAAATGATTACTGATTGGCCTTGAAGAAAACTGAGAAAAACAATATTCCTAACAAAAAGCAAGACACTGAAGTGCCACAACTGCAGCGCCAAACTGATTTCCAACCTCTCACATGAGTATCAGCTTTGTTTTTCCAGTGATAAATTTAGTTTTTATGCTCGTCCCCACTGCACATTTTAGCAATGATGTTGGAGACTTTTCAATATTCATTTAAGATTTTAAAACAAAGTGATCTTGGCAGCCTGTGGGAGAGCTAATGCAGTAGATAGATGTTTAGAAAATGGCTTATCCAAAAGTTGAGTTCAGGTTCAATAATGAACCCCTGCTACTCTGTCCAAAGTCATGCCACAGCCAGGTGACAGCAGGCACCACGCAGCCTTGAGAGCACCCAGCAGTCCTTCACATGGACCAGAAATTCAACGAGGTATTTTACTGGCTTGTTTCCTCTCTCCTACTATGGCTGTGGTGCCCCTGTGCCTGGACTGCACCTGCTGCAATGCGTTACCCTATGTAGAGGTAGTTCCATCCCCTATAGCAACGTGCCTGCTGTGTATGTGCAGGATGAGCAGACCCAGCATGTGCCGTAAAACCTGTAAAGCCAAGCAAGGACAGCCCTGCTGCCTTCCTGCACCAGCTGAGTGGCCCTTGGGTCTTCTTCAGGAGCCTGCTGTGATAGAAGAGATGGGGTGGGAGAAAGGCAACGAGCAAGACTGGGCTGCTGCCACACCGATGGGTATGGCATGGTCCATGAAGCAGCAGGCTGTGAGCTAGGCTGATGCAAGTGTGCTGCTGCTTAGTTATCCCTAGTGCTGAATACTATGGAAAAAAGTCTCTTTGATTCCAGCTTTGGATGCTAATGTCATGCTTATGACCCTAAGGGACCCATGATTTGCCCTCCCTGATAGCCAGGGCCTGCTGGAGTTCACTAAGGGAGTACAGTGCTCAGATCCTGGCCAGAGACTGTGTGAGGCAGGTTCCTGTGATGGCAACCTGCAGAAAGTGGTTTATGATCCTAAAACCAAAGCCTTTATATAGGAAATACAATCACAGGTGCAGAAACAATACTAAATTTTAGCCCTTAGCATCATTTTGTTCCAAATAATTAGCCTTCTGACACATTTTTTTTCTAGATACTGAAATCTTGGTATGTTGTTACTCTAAATAGATCAACATGAATCTCAAATTAAGGCCATAATAAAGCAATAACAAATTAGAGGTGATTTTAGCTTGCCAAAAAAATGATCGATCTCCAATTGAAAGTTGGAGAATTAAATGAAAGGGAAGAAAAAAGCCATAAAGAAGTACAAGCATTTGACAAATAGCTAATAGACTTACAAGATTCCCTTACTCTTACTGCTCAGGGAATTTACTTATTTTCCCCATGTAGAACATGCACAATACCTTATTTAGTAATATTTCAAGAAGCTTTTTTAGCATCTGGCATCGAGCATAATTGTTGCAGTGCTCTGGCAGCAGGCTGCACTGTAAAGCTAACACACTAGCATGCCACAGAGATGAAAGTAAATGGACAAGTCTCAAGAAAATCTCAGTGTAACATGCAGCTCCTGTTACCTCCAGCTCTATGGAGGATTCCTGCTCTAACATCATTCTCCTGCTTTCTACTCCTCTCCTGAAGCACAGGAGACCTTTTGGTCAGAGGATTGTCAACTTCAAGTACGTTGCACATGTTGTCGTGCATCAGTATGTGGGAGCAGGGATGTGGATCAAGTCAGGCGTGTACATTGGGGTTTATAGGATTATACAAGCTGCAAGCAGAGAGGATGAGTTGGCTCAGGCGTGCAGTGTTTTCTGAAGCATCCTTAATGGCATGAGAACTGGGTAGAGCCTAATAATAGACCCAGAACGTTTTCATATTTGACTTTGCTACAAAAGTTGCTATGCAACTGATCTTTAAGAAAAACGGTTTTCATTAACAGTTGTTAAATGCCACCCTGAATGGTGTTAGCAAGGTCAATGCAGAGATCAATTAGTTATTATCAACATTTCTGGTGACAGCCCAAAATTTTGCAGATATCTTTTTCATAAGGGAGATAAAACAAATTTTAGTTCATGACATCGTTGTTGGATGTTACAGATTATTTTTTCCTTTCAAAACTCGGCGTGAAATATTTCCAAACATAGTCCTGCATTCTGGAGTTAGAAAGACAAGACTAAGAAAATCTAAGCTGACAACAAAATACTACCACAAGTAAAATGAGAAGTGCCAAGTGCATCACAAAAATGAGTAAAGATTTTGCAATTGCTGCTCATTATCATAGCCAAGGTGCTCTGCAAGTCTGGTAAAAACAGACCAAAAGAGATAGGGTACAAGGAAGGAAATGTGTTTTTAAACAATCCTCAGCAAATATTGTTAGACTCTGAATAAGCATTCACATAGGTTTTAACATGCTGTATGTACTGTCCATATCCATTGGGATGTGATGTAAGATCAGTGACCTAAATCATTGACACTGGTGGAAATCCAGGGTAAACCATGGGACTAAATTGTGGTTATTTCCAGTTTTCCAGTGAGTAACCAAACAGAAATCGGTCCAGTGTTCCTCCACTCTCTCCTCCGTTCCCTCATGTAGGAACTATTTATAAATAAATCAATGAGAACATCCTGCTGACTGCATGTTCTCCACTTGTTAATAGGAGGAAAAACAACCACCATGTTTTTTTCCCATGTGCTTTCGTGGTAGATCAGCCCTCAGTATGGAAATGCTGGAGTCACAAAGTACAGCCTGCTTTGAGGATTCTGTATTCTCAGAAAAATCAAGCAAAAAGGCAATACTAAAGTCCTGAGGCAGTCCTAGGGATGAGAGCATGAAGAGAAGAGGGTGAAGGGGGAGCTGAGAGGAGCCAGGAAGAGCAGGGGGAAAAGCAGAGATTAAGGAAGAGCACTTCAGTAGTTGGAGCCAACAGCTTCTGCTGGTGGCAGAAGCAGCGTGACACTGAAAAATTGGGAAAATCCTTTGCCACCCAAAAGATTGCTTAGGGATGTGGGAAGTGACAAGGGGTGTCTGATCGTGGTCAGCTGGAAAGTAAGGAGGGTGACAGAGAAGGATGTGAAACGGGCAGAAACTCCCACTGGAGGCCTCCGAGCACTGGGAACTAGGGCAAAGAAAGATTTTAGTGGTGGAAGCAGAAACTGTGGGCATTAACAAATACAAAGGCCATGTCCTGTCCTCACCAATACAGCAAAAATATCCCAGAGCAGTTGCCTGCCTGAGAGTGCTGTCATCCCGCTTGCCCCTCGCTGTGCTTTCATCTGACACTACATACAGAGGGAACTGTCTGGGGACAGCCAAGCCCCCCTTCTAACCCACCAACTAAACATTCCAGAATCTGATGCACAGGCTGTTCATTTATCTTATTCCCCCAGGAACCCCCCAGCCATCATGGACAGACTCACCATTGCCCTGCCATGTAAGCGGACACGCAGTGGTGCCTAGGAAGAGTATGATGGGTAGGACATAAAGCATTTTGTCCTCAGTCTTCAAAAAAAGATGCTACAGCACAGTTCAGAGGTGAATCAGGCCACAGCATGATCGAGCAGCTGCAGGCAGACATGGATCTTTGCAACTTCATTTCCACGATCTGCTTCACCTTCAGTGGCCGTCTGGCGATGGCAAAGCAAAGGCACTGTTAGAGCCCAGACCTGGTAGAAAGGTTCTGCATTCCTAAATGATTGAATCAAAAAGCAGAGTATAAACCCCATAGGCAACACGCCTCGCATAAGGTTTATTTTTACTGTGTGAATTGAAGCACTGGAATGTCCTGTACCAATTCCAGAAGGGTTAACGCTTTCATGGCTCACAGGCTGGACAGGGAGGACACCCAGTGCCACCACTACAGGCTGTACCCTCATTTTCCTGAGACCTCAGTGACTGAAAAAGTCCAATGGCTCTCACCACTCCTCTGGGGGCTTCTTGAATTATCGCCCCACACATCTTACTTCTCCTCCTCCTTCCTTGCCTGCTCTGCTTCCAAGAAACCTTTACAAATGCCAGCCAGCAGAAGGCTTTAGTATGCAGCTTAGCTGGTGTATCTCAGGAAAAGGCATGTGAGAGGTGCATGGTATAGTTGGTAATACATGGTCTGGTTGCTAATGCTAGCTGTTGTGCTCTTTGTGAGCCTGGATCTCTGGCTTAAAAGTCATGCCAAGCCGAGGAGGAAAACCCTTCACTACCAGTTCAGTAACGTGGGTGGAAACAACAGGAGATACTTTGCCATTTCATAAGGGAAAATGCTGTTTCCTTCTCCTCTCCAAACTGGTGACACTACTGCAACAGGCGAGGGTGGGAGGATATTGCAGCCAGGCTGGCAGAGGGCAAGGTGCTCCAATCCACCGTGGCTGAGACCTGCTGCCTCCCAGCTCACAGCACCGACCAGAAGCCCCAGCCCCCTGCCAGTGGGCATGTGTGAGCCCAGAGGGACCAGTCCTTCCTCCAAACCTTGGCAAATCAACACTCCTATGTTCTTAGTTTGGGGAAGCATTGCCTTGAGTTACCTTAATGAGACAGAGACACTGTTTTAATTGCTCAGAGCAGAGCTGAGCAGTTGATGGGAAGGCGAGAAGCTGCTCATGCTGACAGAAGGCAGCACTGCAGGGACCTGCCCGCTTATGTGCTTCCTGGAAGAATTCAGAGAAAGTGGGAAACATTAGTAGAAACAAAATTTGTTTGCTATAATCTCCTTTTAGCTGATTTTCTAAAAAACTTTGCTTTTTAACCTAGGCTCTAAGGTTAAACTGTGAGCAAGCATGGGCATATCTTCTAACGCTGCTTGTAAAGCTTTCAGAAGGTAGTGTTGTGTGTTGTGTTTTGGAAGATCATGTTGTGTTTTATCCTGGGTTTTCTTATGTTCCTTTCCGATGGAAAAGCTAGGAGTCCAATACTGGAAAACTCCTTAAGTGATATGACTTTTCCAAGGTCTGCTGTCACAACTTTTGGGTTTTTTTTCCAGTCAACACTGCTTTAGCAAATGAGCAGATTGAGACAAGTCCTGGTGCCTTGTAGACTTCCACATTGAGACTTCATCCCAAAGTGTTCTTTTCTCCAAAATGTTACAGTTCTCTTCCTAAAGTCATTTTTTCATCCCCAGCCTAGGCAGGGACTTTGAACAACCTCTATTTCAAGAAACAAGGCAGTTAAAATGCAGAAGAAATGAAGTGTTTGTTCAGGAACCGAGGCACAGACCCAACCAGCTTGGGAAGGGCACAGAGGAGCTTTCCAGTAATGAAAGTCTTGAACACTGGTACCCGCTCCGTAGCTTTACCACAAAACATTTCCCTTGTCCAGAGAAGCAATAAAGCACCATATCTGTGGACTCATCATAACCTCATTTACTTTTTAAATAGATGTCTTTTAAAGGCAAAAAACCCTACCCAGGTAAGTATCTTCTTCAACCCCACACTGTCCATGGGCTCTGTTTCTCCCTCATGTGAGAATGTACATGTCAGTGTTCTAATGAGCACCTATTCCTTAGTGGTGTAGCCCCATCTCAGCCACCACCACAGATCTATACCAAGCACAGCAAATTTATTCATTAGATTTATCTTATGTTTATTAACAGCCCAGCTCACAAAAAGAGTCAGTGACAAAAACCATCTGGAATAAACATAACGGAAAACAAACAACGTAATATATTCCGTCACTCCAGCCTAATTACACTGCTCGGTGCAAATACCATCAATCCAAGTGACAATTTACAACCCGAACTGTTATTAAAGGGAAAAATGAGCTGTGCAGGGAAACACAAATCAAAGTAACTAATCAACACAGACAACACGTTCAGGGATTTAAGAGCCAAGGTAGGGTAGTCTTTTATTCCTCTTTGTTTTCAATTTGGGAGACCTGCTGTGGTGTTGCAGTACATTATACGTTTTATCTACTTATGCAACACTGGGGAGAAGCATGTCTCTGGCTGTTGTCCTATTTTTTTTACCAGCTACAGCGTGTGACTTTTAGGTTTAAACACTTTTCTTGTCCTGTCGTTTAAGCTGGGAGCAAGGTACACTGTCCCAGGCACCAGTTTTCTTTTAAGGCAACTGTCCTTTTTTAGGATATAGAAAAAGCCTGGAATTAAGAAGAAAGTTAGAAAAGGTTGGAGTTAGCTAAAAGCAATGCCAATTTGATCTAAACCAAGTTCTTATTGAGGGAATTGGTTCAGCAAGAGAAAAAGGGGGGAAAAAAAAGTATCTCTTCCTCCCATGCAAGCATCTGAACAACACATGGCTGCTGTCCATGATCTGTTTCAGCCTGGAAGCTGGAACTGACGCATTAGATGCATCTGGTGTCTCCAGGGAAGCAAGAGAAATCACTGGCAGCAGTGAAGAAAAGGTGGTAGAAGCCATGTGAAGCACCGATTAGCCAACCATCCTGTCTGGATTACAGCAGGGACATCAAGAACCGCACTGGGCACCTGCAGGAAAGCTCAGCCCTCGCAAACAGAGAAGGGGTGCAGTGCTGCAACGTGTAACATGCTGTCAGTTTAGGGACAATACACCCATAATCTGGAAAATACCACCTCAAGCCAAGAGGGAAAATTTAAGATCTCGTTTCAACAAAGGGCAACAAGCTAAGCATTACAGTGAAATCAATATGAACAGATAAACACACAGCTCTGACCACAGAAGTGTGGTCATAACTTCCATAGGTGTTAGCACAATACAGTTTATATAATCCTACACTGAAAGTTTCCCTGTTAGTGAAGTGATGCTGGAGGCAGTTTTTTTAACTCCTTCTGTGGTAAAAAAACAGAAGGAGAAAGGGGCACACTGAGTGGAACAAAGATGTCTGAAAACCCACATGTCACTTTATCTGATTAAGGAGGGAGTTGACCAGTCATTGTGGCCTCACATGCAGAAGTGCCCCTCTGGATTGTCATCTTTCTTCCTTGCCTGCAAATTAAAAAGGAACCAGGGTCCTTCCACAGGGTCCTTGGGAACAGCCAGGCAGCTCAAAGACCTTCTGTCACGGAAACAACATTCATCTCATGAAAAGGTATTTCATATTTCTCCCTCAACTGTTTTACTTGTCTTTTTCTTTTTTTCTGGAACAGGGTCTAGCGCTCTGTTTCAGGGTCCAGTAGCCTTGAAACATTGCTTGTTCTCAACTATATCATTGGCTTATTCTCAGAATCACAGAATGACTAGTTTGGAAAAGACCTTTGAGATCATTGAGTCCAACTATACCGGTCCTCCACTAAACTGTATCCCTGAGCAACTCATCTACCCATCTTTGAAATACATCCAGGGTCGGTGACTCAACCACCTCCCTGGGCAGCCTGTTCCAGTGCCCAACAACCCTTTCGGTGAAGAAATTTTTCCTAATGTCTAATCTGAACCCACCCTGGTGCAGCTTGAGTCCATTCTCCCTCATCCTATCTCCAGTTGCTTGGGCAAAAAGACCAACACCCACCTCTCTACAACCTCTTTTCAGGTAGTTGTAGGTGGGGATAAGGTCTCCCCTCAGCCTTCTCTTCTCCAGGCTAAACAACCCCAGCTCCTTCAGTCGCTCCTCATATGATTTGCCCTCCAGCCCCTTCCCCAGCCTGGTTGCCCTTCTCTGACCACACTCGAGGACCTCGATGTCCTTCTTATTGTGAGGAGCCCAAGTCTGGACACAGCACTCGAGGAGTGGCCTCACCAATGCCAGGTACTGGGGCACAGTCACTTCCTTGGACCTGCTGGCCAGGCTATTTCTGATACATGCCAAGATGCCATTGGCCTTCTTGGCCTGATAATAAGCAAGCTTTTGTCACAGCTCACATGTATGAGAAATGTCCAAAACACTGTCTCTGCACCTGCTGTTTTCAGAAATAGTAAGTGTGACATTCTTTCCTCCTTGCAGAGATGATGTCACAGATGTGGCCACAGTGGGATGTTTCTTCATTTAAGAGGCAAGGTGCAAAGCTCAAGAAATACACCCCTGAGAATTTTGAAAGTTCAGTGATTCATAAAAGCAAAAGATTTTATTGCCAGATAACTGTGAATCCAGCTCTCCAGAGCCGTATGGCATCATCTGTATTAGCATGCAAATCAAGATGACATAGCTGTTGCTGACTAATTTCAAGTGTGATATTCACAGCATAGATGCACTTTTGGGATGGTCTTTGGCAACACCTTCATCTCTGCACACTGTCTGCATGAAGCTATCATTCTCTTCAACCAGGAAGATGAACATGAGGATAACTCTTTCCCCCACAAGCTGAGTCCATGTCTATTCTTAAAAACCAGTGTATTTAAGTCAGTTTCCAAACCCCACAAGTATTGCCTTCATTTACGTCTCTGTTCTTGACCTTAACTACTTTGCTTCAAGCAGAAACCTCCAAAAGTTGGGTTTTTTTCTCTGATTTCCACCTGAGCTGTAGGAATTTCAATAATGTTTGAAAGCAGGTATTAGATATAAGAAAGGTGAGCCCCCATTTGCAGTTACAACAGTTTAGGAGCATGTGGCATCTGTAAATAATTAGAATGATAAAACATCTTCATTTTCAGTTTATATGGATTCTTACCCTCTTCTATGTCTGGTGGTGCTCAATCTGGTTAGGGAATCTGAACATTTTCCTTCCTGAACAAGGAATGGCTGTGAATACAGAACATTTTTAAGGAGCAGCCCATAGCAGCCATGGTATGGTTAACCCAACACAGTCACACAGTGTCCAAATCTTCAGCTTTGTAACTGGGAATTATTCACCCCTTTTGCTATGCTTGGACACTCGTGTTGCTGCCCTCTTGAACCTTGAAATTATTTTTTTAAATTCTCCAGGATTCCCTAGTCTGGTGTTTTTTTTCCTCTGAGAGAGGAGATTCAGAGGACATGCTGTGCAGGTAGGTAGGAACTTGTTCATGCACTGCAGCAGTGATGAGGGTGTGCTGGCTGTGCCCTTCTGTCACAGCAGTGTGATGCTGAATCTGGTTCCTCACTGCCACAAAGAAACCAAAATGGTCACAATGACTTGTGGACTTCTGAATCCCTGCACTGTCAAAAGACTCCACAAAAGTCTTTCAGTGCTGTCAAGGATCTGAATGACAGATCTGAATGAAGGAACTGTGAATGACTGCCAAAGTCAATTTGTGGCGAACACTGAGCTTTCTCTCAGTGTTATCAAGGACCTTTCAGGGACAAGGAAGCTGAGATACTGAGCTATCTCTGTGAAGTATCTATCAACAGCCCCTCAAGGCAGAAACTACTTGCTAGAGCTTCAGCTGATAAACCAAAAGGGAGATAAAGTTCAGAGAAAGAATTGTTTTAATTACCACATAGTCTGCTTCACGCTATTTTAGAAAAAGCTGGGTGCAGATGTTACATGAATGTAATTGCAGATTTCAGGAAACAACTTAAAAG
Organism: Gallinula chloropus; assembly: GCF_964237585.1. Taxonomy (NCBI): domain Eukaryota; kingdom Metazoa; phylum Chordata; class Aves; order Gruiformes; family Rallidae; genus Gallinula; species Gallinula chloropus. Next base: position 5,718,816 of record NC_140092.1, on the reverse strand, counting down.
CCACAGAGGAAACCTCAAAAATATAACAAGGACAGAGGAAACCTTAAAAATATAACAGAGAAAATTCCCACTGGAATATGACCACAAGCAATTTCCCCCTCCCAACCTCCTAGATTTAAGATATCAAGAACATGAGCTACTGACCTGGGCAGTCACTCAAAGATAGGTTGCATTAGCTAACAGCAGCTGATAACTGAGGATGACAGTACCTGCTCCAGCAGGTTTGGTTTATTTAGGATGGCAGGTTTGGAGTGTTTGTTTCTGCTTCTGACCTGATGGGAAGACTATAGGTACACAGAAACAAGGCAAGGATTAAAAGCTGTTTTCTCTCCCTCTTTACAGGGAACCTGTTTGGTTTTGTGTGGCCATGGCTGGCCATGTATTTCCAGAATTCAGGAAAACCACTGACTTTAGTACAGTCTCAATTCAGCACTCACTGAGTCAGGCCTCGCCCTCACATCTGTAAGTGCCAGAAATGATATGCAGTGAAATAAATACATGTGTGCTGAGGTGCTGCCCTGATCAGTAATCTGTAGTAGGGCTCCACCAGGACAGCCACAGGAGAGGCCTGGCTCACAGCAGAGTGTAATCTCTTCCTACCATTGCAAGGAGTTACTCTCTGAGTTAGGTACTGCTGGGTTGCAGGCTACTGCCTGCAGTTTTCAGAGTGTTTGAACATCTGAAGCCTTTAAACAACTAGAATTGTCAGAAAGAAAGACAGCCCATCAATCAGAAGTTTTCTCAACCCCTCATTTGTATGTAGATTTCTAAAGCACAGATTGTCAAATAACAGACTATAAAGCAGAACCCTTCCTTCAGTAACTTCTTTTCTTTTTTTCCTTCTAAGCCCTACAGTATTGGATACAGAGAGATTTTAAAACATTCAAAGAGGAGCTGAAGGAACTGTTCTTTTCCATCACAGTAGCGGTTCTGTTAGTCCACTTTTGTCTTGGATAATGACTGTTCCCAGAAGACACCTGGGTGAGGAAATCACCAGGAAAGGCATAGCCAGCCAAGGTAGTGCTTAAAGCAGACATTACCCTCAGGCCATAGACTACAAGGGTCAGCAGCCTGCATATGCTTTGCTCACATGTGGGATGCTTTGCTTGTACTTGCAGGGGTGGGGATTAGTCTGAAGAGTGGACAGTATGGTCCACCAGCTATGCTGGGGCATGCCGTCCCCATCCCAAACTGTCTCTTCTCCAGCAGGGCTGAACACCACCCATGCTGCTGTGGAGTAAAGAAAGGCTGATCTGGGGTGAAAATGAGAAAAAACTCTATTCTGGGGCAGCCTGGGTTTATGTGTTACAGTATCCTGAAGTGGAGAGAAAAGAAAAGGTTCCCAGAGGAAACAGAGAGGGGAAAAAGGGAGGGAAAGAGCATACCCTGCATTAGCACTGACCTCTTTTAGCATCACTCCAACACAATAGCTCCTTCAACAGCCCTGTTTCTTCTCAGCAGTGAAGGCAAAAGCTCCAAAGCTTGGTTGAAATGAAGCATTTCTCTTTTTCAAGTCAGGCCAGTGCCTTGTGTAAGCACTGAGTCCATGGAATAACACATCTTATGTCATCGTAATTAACAAAACCTCCAACAATCTGAGCAATAATCCATTCTTAAGATCAACTAATTCAAGTTTAAACAGTTCACACATGTTACAGGCTGCCTCAAGAGATTTCTTTACAAAACAAACTCATCAAGTCTGAAAGTCAGGTGGAGTGGGAGAAAAAGAACTATAATTTTTAGAACAGCAAATGAATATCCAATAGCTAAAGACTGGATGAAATCTATTTATCTAGCTTTTTTTTTCCTTGAAAGAAAATGAGAGTTATCTTCTTATTTGAGTTTTGTTTCTTCCCTTTGTGTTCCCAAATTTATTCCTGGACTAAGATCTTATGTTCTTAGATTCTCTACTCATCAAATTTCATAGCTGTACCTCCTGAAAAAAAAAAGACATTTTAGAATAAGAAAGTTCAAAATATTTTTCTCATTTTTTTTGCCCTGTGCACTGCGTTAAGTCCTCTAAGAAGTTCTGCAAGAGGAAGAATTCGGCCTGCTCACAGTGTAAGTTAGAGTGAGAATGTGAATCACAACCACGGCAGCTCTTTTGACTCCTTTTGTTGCTTGTTTGCTTTGACTGAGCTCACATCAGACCAGTGCATTTCACAGTTGGCTTGTAACTTGAAAACACAAGTTGAGTAATGGGGTGAAAGTATCTCACAACAAATAATCCCGAAAAACATGTGGTTTATTGGTTTGCAAGCTAGGAAGTGACATCAAGCATCCAGACATGGATACTTTTCATTTAATGCATCAGTTCTGCATAGTAAGGCAGAGTACATTCCTCCCCATAAAATACACACAACAAAGTATTTAAAGATGTTCAGATTCAAAGCCATAACCATCTGCTTATCACAGACATCTGTTGCTTCAAAGCAAAGGACTATATGAAAGGTTCAGAAAGCTTTAGAGCTCGAAAGATGCATTTGCCAAGAGACTAATGGAACACATGAATATACATAAATTCAAAAAATACAACAAACTGCTGTTTTCTCCCCGGAGTGCATTTACACCAGCTAGGTATGTGAGAGCAGACTTAGAGAAAAAAAAAGTTACCTCAATTCTTACCCAACTCTGTATTGGACATTAAACTTTTTGTGATATTCCAAACACTCTTGAAAAGCAACATCTTCTTCCTCCATCAGCAGAGGAACCTGATTTTCACACCAAGCCCCTCACTCCTGCCAACCGACCTTCAAAATGCAATTGTTGTCACCCCACAAATTTCTACAGAGCCTTTGCCCTGGGAGGTGACTCCCCATCTTCACTGGGAGCAGCACGCAGCAGCCCCACAGCCCTGCATGTCTATTCATAACCTTGCTGTTTTGGCACCCAGGTCTGACTGCCTGGCTGAAGTGAAGGAGAGCCTTCCTGTTGCCTTCCTTCCACGATGGGCCCCTTGCCCCACCTTTGGATCCTGCATTGCCATGGAAATGAAGGTCAGCAGGAGGGCTGGGAGAGGTAAGCAAGCTCTTTGTGGGAGCGTTGGTGGATCTACAATAAGTAAAGCTGGTTTTGCCCTGTGGGTGTGTGCCAGATTCCCACTGTGATGGATGGAGGGCAGAGTTTGCACCTTTCAGGCATGTGGGTAAAAGTTATTGGGAACTGGGGAAACATGAGCCGAACAGGAGGTGAAAGTCAGAGGGATTAGATGCTGTTGGAAAGACTACAAGGATCTCCCTTTATAGAAAGATATTGTGAACTATGAGTGCATCAAATTCCTATCTCAGGTTAATACTACTTGTAACAGCTCAGTGGAGATAATCGAGCTTCCTTCACAACAGCCCATTTCCACTCCTTCCTCCTCCTATCAGCATATGGGCAGCCATCAAAAGGGCAGGGCAAACCTCTCACTCAGACAAGAGAAATCTGGGATTTCAACACCCACCTGCCAGGCCTATTGATGCCAATATGTACACGAACTGCAGGGGAAACTTCATGACCTTAAATTGCATTGCGAAGCTCAGAGAAAGTTACAGTAAACTCCGGATAACCATTCAGAAAGCGATTAACTTAAATATGAGCATGAAGGTCAAAACACAGTTTGTAAAGCAAGCAGAATGTTTCTTCTGACATATGATGTCAGTCACACAATCTGGGACTTCTTAAACCTCTCTCTAAGGCACATAAAACTGCACAAGACCGCGGGGGTTACGCGCCATGCCCGCGGTGGCTGACGCTGTGTTAGAAACTAAACTACACTTCTGCTCTTTGTTTTCCCTTCCACGGGCTTTCCATTCTCTTGCCAGCTTCCCATTGCCCTCGAAATCAAAAAGAGTTCTCTGTGCTGATCTCAGAGAACAGAAATAAGTGGTCAGCGATCAGAAAAGCACACAGAGCCTGCCTGAGCCGCGAACAGATGCTGCTCCTTAGGCTCCTCACAAGGAAAACAGTTCTAGAAAGGTAAGTTAGTTATAGTGCCAACATAAACGCGCTATTCAAAGCAACAGCAAGATAACAACACTACCAGCAGTAGGAAATTCACCTCAAATCTCGATTATGACAGAGCTTTTACGATGCAAGAGAATATACAAAGTTTGCTTCAGAGAAGTAAAGCCCTTTACTTACACGGCTTGCGAGAGCTTCCCACAGCTGGAGCCTCGGAACTGCGGTGCATGCAGACACTGTGCTTTGCTGAAAGTTCCCCCCCTACTTTGGCACAGGAGACATCACTTAACTCACCGGTGGTTTAGATTGATAAATAATTTCCTTTTAAAAAAACCAAAGAACTGCTCTCAGGTGTTTTTTCATCAGCGGCGCACACTGACAGCAGGCTGCGAAGCACAGAGCCTGCCTGGGGCTGTCAGGGAAGAATTCCCTCTCAGCTGAACCCAACATAAAACAAAAATTAAAGGGAAAAAAAAAGAAAAAAAGAGTCCTTGACCTCGACAACTAGAATAAATCTACTATATCTGCTGGCTCTTTGCTGAATGCATACTTGAGGAGTAACATAAGAGCGAGTGATCGGCGCGCAGAACTGTGGCATGTCATGCTCGGCGCTGGCAGGGTGTGCGAGCGGCGCAGCGCAGGCAACGGGGAAAGGAAAACACAGCGAGCCTTTTCAGCTTTTATTTCCTTGTTTTAAAAAACAAAACAAAGACGACAGGCTTCCCTACTTGAGTTCACAGCTCCCGAGAGGCTCCGCTCTCAGCTCTGTCCCCTTCTGCTGAGGTTCCTTGTGTTCCAGATGAGGTTACTGCCGACTTTCTGTTTCAAACCTCGATTTTCTGAGAATCTCTGTATCTCAGCCAGGAAATGTAACCCAGGCTGAAGTTGAGCATTTCAGACATCATAAATGCAATGAATTGCCTGCAAGCAAAATGATTGGTTTTCAGATATCTTTTTTTTCCTCCTTCAAATGATTTGTTTGCTACTACTTTTATTGTTGTTTGTTTTTTCTTTTTTTTCTCATTCCTTTGATCTACTTAAATTTATTGAACTTCAAAAAAAGCAAGCATAGTTTTTGGAAGGAGTTCTCAGCAGAACTAATAGTGAGACAAATACAAATAGCAAGAGAACAATGTATGATAAAATACGTAAATGTAAGCTGTCGGCATAAAAGAAGTTCCCTGCTCCATTGTAAAATTATATTTACAGGAATAAAGACATTACTTTAAACACAGTCATTCAATTCCCAGACAGTGAGGACAGAGGGATTATGGAGAGGATGAAAAGAACAGCCATATTCTAGACATAATGAAAGGAGTTGCAAAGAGATAGGTAAGAAAATCAAAGTCCTAATTCCTTTCATTGCATTCACTTGCAAAAGAGGGAAAAGGAGAAACAAACTTACAGTCTAAAATCAGACTTTAAAATATTTTAAATCCAATATTCCTAGCTTTATGAAATATAAAGGAATAAAAAGCCCTGAAAACTTTTAATAAGCATTTCTGTCTTAAGGAAATAATAGCTTTTCATTAAGAATGATCAAATTATCTCTTTTGTTTAGTGTGCTATTCCCCTTGTGCTACAATGGACTTAAAAAAACTCCTACACATTTTATATGTGTGTTATCAAGGATTTTCTTTAACCTCAGACTTGGGTTCAGCTTCTGTTGTTGCTTCTCCTTTTTTTTGGCAACTTTATTAAAACACTAAAACACATGTACAACCTCAGAGTTGTTTATTGGTAATTAAATTGTCTCTCCCAGTTGTAGCTGACTAGTAGCAGTGATATATTGTGTTGAAAGAGAGAAATCTCAGTTTCAATTTAGTTTCCTTTTGTATCCACTTCCTTTGTCAAATACTGAAAATTTAAGTCTATAATAAATTAGTTTTGACTCTTTTCAGCTCTTCCTGCTGTTTTTTCCTTTCCTTTTCTCCACTAACATTTTCAAAATAGGAGGCACTATCAAACCATATACGTATCCCTTGAATTTCAAAGTGCTGGCATTGATTTTGATTTTTTAATTATTTTTCAGTAAAACTCATGGCTGAAAGCTGTTGCTTTAAAACTATCGTGGGTGCAAGTATTGTTCTTCAGATACTAAAACACCTTTTCTCCACAGTGGGCTCAAGTCTCATACCTGGGGCTTATTTACGTGGGTCAGCGCGGGACTCCCCTGTGCTGGCTCCTGTTGTCACCTGCCATGCTACACCTCTTCCCTCTCTTCTAAGCCACCAGCAAGCACGTCCTCTCCCTCTCTCCCAGCTCCACGCCTCTATTTTTAGAAAATAGCTGGGATTTTTTAACTTTTGAGCTTGTTGTGCGATGCGGGAGCCTCGTGACCCGGTGTGTAGGAACAAGGCTCGGCGTGCAGGACCACTCGCACACGCCCAGGTTTCGGTCAGCAGCCCCACGAGCGGGGCGTGTTGGGATCCCATCCAGCTTTCCGACTGCAGTTACAAGAGGCTAAACTTCAGCAACTGCTTGGGACCGATTACCCACTGCTTTGCAAAGCGTTTTGAGGCAAGCAGAATGGACCCCTAACTTCTGAGAACCAAACCTTGCTGTTTACCCTACAGCCATCAGAAACACGCCACTAATTTGACCGCCTGTGTATTACATCCAGGAGTGGCTGCATTTCTGCCCCAGGGATCTGGCTTTCCCCCTGGGGAAGTGGGAAGCCATCAGGCACTGAGCTCACAGCTCCTGGTGCACAGACAGCATCATTTCCCCCCCCACCCCCAGCCTGTTTCAGCCACAACACAGCTGCATAAGCCTTGCAAGCCGTGGGGCACTGCGCTTTACCCTGGACACATGCAGCCGTGTCTCAAAACTGGAGGCAGCAGTAGTGTCTGAAAATGTCATCTGCTTTACTGAGCGCTGTGCAGGCATTCACAGGCTTCCCTTGTAGGGGTTGAGAAAACAGCTCACAAGCTAAGGTCACAGTTACAACTGCAGTTGCATATGTGAAAGTGGAAGCTTGGCCAGGACCCCAGAAGCTCTAACAAAAATGTATGAGGCTTGTCAGGTGAGGGCCATGTCATGATCTACACATCAAAAACTTTTAACTCTTTTTTAATTTCCCCCCTGTGGACCCTTATATGTAAATGAAAGTCTTATGTTTCCCTATTATTGTTCAAACAGCACCCAGAAGAGTGGTTGAGTTGTGCTGCCTGCGGGCTGGGAGTGCTGCTCTGCCAGCATCACACTGGTCGGTTACCCCTGAGGCCCTGAGAAAGCAGGGCTGTTGTGACACAGTCCATCAAACTACCCGAATCAGACTTGGTGTTGAAATCATCAGATTTGACTCACAGCTGTAAAAAATTTTAGCACCATGGGGAAAGATATAGATCCCAGTAGCTGTTATTTCCAATGTCAGCCCACAGAGCCCACACCTAGCTGCTCAGTGAGAGATGCAATGCACGCAGAGTCAATAGGAGCCACAAGGCTCATTCTCACCATTGCATGCAGAGGCTGGGGCACATGTGAGCTAGAGAGCACGTATCCAAGTATGGCAAACTTGTAGATGGTCATCTGGAAATAAACCATACCATTGATTGGCTCCTTGGAGGTAGAGTGCTACCTGAAGGCACTTAGACTGTTTCTAGGATCAGGGGCTACAGGTACTCTTGGTGGAGGTGTTGAGCTGTTCCGAACCAGTTTAGTCCATCATGACTTATTTGGTGTGTCCCTGATGGAGGCAAGCTGTCTCTTGCACCTCTGGGGTATGCACCATGGTCTCCAGTGCTCCAAGAGGACGTATTTGTGGAGGTGCAGAGTTAGAACAGAATGACAGGAGTAATTTGGGTTGGAAGGGACCTTTGAAGTTCATCTCATTCAACATCTGCTCAAAGCAGGTCTAATCAGTGGGCAGCTGCCTCTGCAGTAGGTGCCATGATGACTCTATCACTCAGGGTTTTCCACACCATACAGCACACCTGACCATTACTCCCAAGAGCAAGGAGCTGACTTCATGATTATGATCCAGAGGGATTTTGCATCCCTTACCCCAGCTAATTACAAACTCTTGGCTATTGCAATATCTGATCACCCAATCATTTGATTATACTTATCTAGCACAGAAACAAACAAACAAAGTATTTCATTTTACAAATGACATTATTTATTAAGGACATGAGGGTGACATCATTTGTCAGCATTTGTGCAGTCTGTGTGGAGTAAGAAACGGAGAGGTCATCTCTCAGGGCTGTCTCCTACCTGCTGTCACCTTTCTGTGCATTCCTGCTATTACTTAGCCATTAGTTATTAATAGCCTCCCTGCTATTACAGGTCATTTGTTGAGGCAAGGGGCAAAGTAACACAGCACTTGTTAGATGCCAGCTATGTAATGGGTTCCAGTGCTGAAGCTGCAACTGGGGGAAAATCCAAAAGTGCTAACGCTGCTGCTGCTGTCCATGTGGTGGGCAGCTGCACTAGGGATCATCAAATGAATGATTCTCCTTAAAACACAGCCCTTCTCACAATCTGGAATGGGGTCCAAATTAGTAAAAGGTGGTTTTGGAAACCAAGAAAGGTCCCTGTGATCTCCACTCCTGTCAGTGAGAATTCATGTTATAATGATCAAAAACTATATGAAGGTGAGTATTGCTGCAACTTGTTTAAGTTGCAGGCCTGGAAAAATATACTTGAGACATCTGGAATCCCTTTTTGTTTTCAAATTCAGTTCATACATAAGGGGGCTTGGGAAGAATTTAAAGACAAGATAGTCTTGTCTTGAAAATGAGAATGAAAATGTTTAACTAAGTTTCTTTTATGCATGGCCCTCACACTTCCATCTCACATTCAGCTTTTGGTGAGTAATAAAGACTGGTTTATACATGGTCCTACCAATATACATGTAAAGGGCATGTAGCTAGGAAATGATATATCACTTCTGTGAAGAACACAAGAATGTAGCACGGTTTGCAGAGCTATGCTAGACTTGTTCTGCTTCCTGGAGCAATCCAGTTAAGGTCCTTAGGTGGATGGCCCATATTGCCAACCCCCATGCCTGCTCAGACTCACCAAGCCGACAAAACCAAGACTGCAGCAATATCTCACTTATGGTGAGATATGGTGAATGATGGGCAAGAATTCAGGAGCTGCAAATTGCTATTGCTGCTTCAAATTGCACATTAAACAGGAAAAATTATGACCTTTTAATGTGTCATTTAGTATATATAAAAAGCAAATTTCCCTTTTAAACCTGTAGTGTGTAATATCTTGTCCATATAATTTCTGTCTTAAAATCTGACTGGCCAGAGCTTGAGCTGGTATGAATTGGCACTGCTGCACTGATTGCAAAGGTGGCATAATTAATATATACCAGCTGAAGTTCTGGATAAAGAAAATGTGTATAAGCATATATTTTCCCTTTTGGTCATGTAGGTGCCACTGGACCTGACAGCTACCATGGCTTTATATCCACATCCAAACTCATCCTTAGACCTTTTACCATACCCCTTGGGGGTTTAAAATCTGTTTTTGAATGCTTCACTGAGCTACATACTTTAGGATTATCAATGACACAGACCATTAAAACCCATCAAAAGCGAGTCTCAGGCTCAGATGGAAATGTCCTGAGCCTGCACTTGAGGAGCTGTGGGATTTCCCATTTCAGGGTCAGAAAGGGTTTTTTTAAATAAACTGCCTTGCCTCTTAGAGGTCAGACACCATGGGCGGAGCCTGGAGATGCTTTAAGCCAAGGACGTCCTCCCTTCCATTGCAGGATGTATCTTCAGCCAAAAGCAAAGCTCATTTCAACTTCAGCAGAGGTTAGAAAGCAAAATAATGTCAGTGGGATTTAGAAAGCATGCTTTCTCTCAGTAGCTTGTGTCACTTTCTCATCAAGAATACGATGCTTATCTACTTTCAACGTGATTACAAAACATTTACAGTAAAACACTATCTTTTTGGCAGTTTAAGAAAATGCAACAGATCCAGTCCCCCAAAAGTTACATCTGTAACTCTTTCTTCTCCACAACATTGGTAAAAAACAGTCAGAAACAAAAATCAGTGCCCCAAAATATCAAGTTCAAGACATATCTGGAACTCTGAGATGGCTTTCCTCAGTCAAATCCATCAGTCTTTTCATCAGGTCTAGAGTGAGGCTATTTCAGACCAAACTAGTGAAAACATCAAAGAGAAATGCTCCTTTCTTGCAATGGGCTGCAGCAGTCTCCTTCCTGCAAGTATGAGGCTTTCTGACATGAGAGTATCCCTGACCATCCCTCACGAGCGCGGCATGAGGGAAGGAGCCTCTTTAACTAGGTAGAGAGGCTACTTGCAGTGTCTGTCACCATTTGAAGCACAGCCCAGCTTGCAAGGAGTAAGGAGCTACATCGTTGGTACAAACTAATGCAATGGCATATGGTTTCTTCATTTGGGAAAAGGCTTTAAAGCTGAAAAGCAGACTGCAGCTTTGCAGAGTAAACCGGTGCTTAAAACTGCTTAAGCAATACGGGCTTGTCTGGATTGAGTTAAGTTTTTGTTGTGTTTGTTTAGTCCAAAAATAGAATTGGTTCAGCTCTGCCCAAGCTTAGTGTTGTTCCAGTTGTCCTCAGCCTTCTTCTCAAACCCACTTTTGTCCCCAGGTCGGTTTATGGATATTGTCTGTGGGAGGGACCGGAGTGGAGTAGCTGGAGCAGAGCACCGAGGGCTCTGATTCCAGCTCTTAGTGCTGCTGTTGACTCGAGTCCTGCTTTCCCTTTGGTTTCCTTCTGTTCTTCTGTTCTCACTCTTTTCTTCAGCCTACCTGAGATTTGGGCTTGATGAGAAGTTATTTGCAATCCTGGTACGTTGTCTAATCCTACCATTTAATAGAAACGATGGAGGAGAAGGGTTTCTCAACTGCTCCAGCCCAGGGACATTCTGCTCAGAGCAGAGGAGCCCACCTTGGGGTGAGGGGCACCGGTCATTGTAACAGCCTCCCACACCCTTACCCCCATGCTTGTGTAAGACATAATTTCTTGTGCCCCCAGCAAAGGCCTGCAATTTTACATTTTCTTACAAGCCACCAAGCTGCTGCCATTAAACCTGAAAGCCCAAATTTGCAAAACCAACACGCTATGTCACGGCTGCAGCACATTCACCCACACATCTGGGGTTGAAGGGGGTTATTTTTGTGTGAGAGAGCCCCAGAGGAGCGTGGTCTGTGTTGTTGGGTCCCTTTCTGCACCAGGGGCACTGGGGTATGAGGAATGGGGAGTACTGCAGCACCGACTAGGAGAGGACACCTAACTGATCCCTGTCTTTAAAGGAGAAATTGGTTTAACCATCTATCTTCTACAAAACAGGGCCAGGTTTAGCACAGCAATTCACAGACTGAGATCAATCAGCATTACCTCATAGGTAATCAACCTTTAAAGCCCTGGGGTTCAGGTAACGCTGTCCTAATAGCCCTGCCTCCCCAAACACCCTAGTCCCAGCTGCTCTGTGACCTGCAGCAGGAGGACCAGCCCTGCTGAGCCCCAGTGTCCAAACCCCATCACCCCTGCAGGCCGGGGTCCAAGGCTGCCATGGTCCCACACGAGGACCCCCTTCCATTCCCACACCAGACTCCTCCTGTTTTGGGGATGCTCAGACATTTTGTCTGTCCCACTGCCAGTAGGAATTGCCTTTTCTTATCACTTTCCAGAGACATCCAAGGTCCAGAGACCTCCATCAGCAGCCCACAGACTCTGCCCTTCTGCAGAACAGAGCTGGCGATGCTCTCCAGGAGGTACTGAGATCATTTAGGGTTACTGGATTGCTGTTCCTGCAGCGCTGCCTGTGCATGGCAGACGTGCTGTGGTGAGGTGCCAGGCTGCCCAGGGAAGAACCCTTTTCAGTGAATAATAATACAAGCTGTAAGCAGTAGGAATTGGTGGTCTGAAGTAGGTGTGCTGAGGTTTCGCCTGGGTGCTGCGCTCCAGCCTTTGCTTGCAGGCAGCTGGGGTGAAATAGCATCTTTGAAAGCGAGAGGGGGTGTGCTGGAGCTGCCTTTGGCACCCATGCAATGGAGGCCTTCAACGTCTGTTACACATAAATAATGTTCTGAAGACTCAAATAGATAAATATTAGAGTTGTTGATGAAAGGAAACAGTGCCAGACGCTTTTGGCCAGTGGAACAGGAACGTGTCTCATTGCCTCAGGTTGAAAAGGCTTTGGAAGTTTAGGGCTTGCAAAATTTAGAGGGAGGAAGCACTGGTAATGATATCTGACACATATTTACTTCATTCATGGACAAATTAACCTTAATTATCCAATTTATAAATCAGCTTGAAGTAGAAGGGCCCCTCCTCACCCCCCACTGCTGCATATTTGGGGGATTAAGTTGTTTGTTTTTAATGATAAATTAGAAACATCTGCTTCCACTGACACACTAGGAAAGAGGCACGTACAGCAAAGCAAGCTGATCTGCTCTGACATTGCTAGGGGTTTGATACCAGGGCACAGTTCTGCCAGCCACTGGCCACGGGGTCTAAAAAAATCAGTCCCCCTCCCCTCTGCTGCTGGGCTTGCTCAGGATGGCTCTGCAGAGGCTGGAGCAGCAGCAAGCATCTCCAGCAGCGTGCACTCAGCAGAGCCTTCCTTTTAAGGGTGTCTTGGCAATTCTTCTGTGCAAGCAAAACTGTTTCTGCTATGGGATCATCAAGTCTTAATGTCAAGGAATCCAGACCTCATGCCAGTGACACCACAGAGGTCGCTCAAGCGTGAGCAATGATGGCAGTAAGCAGTCTGGCCACCCCTACTGAGGGAAAAAATGGTGGTATTTGAGGGAATGGAGATGTTTTACAACCCTGGTGTATCTCCCCAGCAGTGATACAACTTCCTGATGCCTGAAGCAGGCTGGAAGTGGCCAAGGCATGTCACGTCAAAGCACTTCACATGGGCTTTCACCCCATGCAGGAGGCATGAAAGCAACTCTTCTGGATACAAGCCAGTATCTGCGGGAGTGGAAAGCTGGCACTGAATCCTGTCGGGTGCAGCAATCCAAATATTCCCTGTGCATCCATGGAGCTGCATCTACAAGGACCTGCTCTGTGCATTCCCTTATGCCACCCCACTGAAGGAAGCCACAATGCTTGTTTTAACTCTGCTGTGGCCTTGATCTCACTGCAGGGTTTTAGCATGTGCCCCATGGGGCTGCAGAAACAGACAGCTGGCACACACCAACCAGGTATTGTATTTTCAGGCTTTGGCAAACAAAACTCTCAAACCTCAGCCATTGTCTGCAAGAACAAAGCATGTCTGCTGAAAAGCAGAAACTGAGATGCTGTATGGTTTCTAACAGCTCCTGTTCCCAAGATGCCTTCTTTTTCTGCCTGGATATTTTAGTCAGGTAGTTTTGAGGATTATGTATATTTAACCAGGATTTCCCAATAATCTATTGGATCTGTCAGAGCAGGAAAGCCCAGGTAGGTTCAGAACATGCTCTCAGACCAGCTGTACAATACAGTTCCACCTCCTGGTAGGGCAGGAGGCACCATTCAGGTGTGATGCAGTGCAGTGTATGTGCATTTCTGTGTCAGAAATTCCAAGCACAGAGATTTTGAATCACTGTTCTGCCTCAAGCAGGCTACAAAATCAGGACTGACGTGTGCGGCCCACCAAGTGTGCAGGGAGCCATCCTAGGCAGTCCTGCAGAAGGAACTCTAAATTCTCCTCTAAAAGCTGAAGGCAACCTCTGATGCAGCCTCCTAAACCCCATTGTGATGTAATTCAGCATAATTCACTAAAATATAGCGAAATGCAGCCCCTCTTTTAGAGAAACAGAAAGCCCACCCACTGTAGGCCTGCAGGCCGTGGTGTCCGGCAGAACCCTACTGAGACCCAGCTCTGGGCAAAGAGGACCTGCCTAAGCTGTTTCCTTCTGCCTGACTGCCCATGTTTACATTCACTAGGAATACTCAGAGAAGTGATGAATTGGTGATGATGAAGTTAAATCAGGAAAAAGCAATTTTAATTTTTTTTTTTCCCTTTACCCAAGCTGGGGAGAGGAGTGAAAATATCCATCTTCTGAGAGGAATGGGAGGACCAGCCCTTTATGTAAACTGGTTTGCTGGAGCGCAGACCATCCTGTTCCCACCCTCAAAATCACTGCCTCTCCTTGGAATGGTTTCCTTACTGCCCCACCTTCACAATGGTGTTCAGAGGTCATCTACAGATGTGTATTGCCAGTTTTCAAGCAGGAATAGCTGCACTGAATAGCAAACAGTTACTCCAAAGAGGCCAAAGCAGCTGGTCTTCCTCCCACCATCAGGAAATCACTTGTTGGGAAGTTTGAGAGTCCTGCTGCCTTCATTTGAGCAGGGCTTACAGGATGGTCCATTGGTCATGACAGGGAGGAATGGCTGATATCAGCCTCCCCCTGCCTTGAAGCTCTCCATGAGGAGGTGGTAAAGGGGAGAGCCCATGGATAACACAAAAGCATGCCAAGAAAAGGGAAGGGCTATGAGAAGGAGGATACCAGATCTCTTATTTACAGGAGGAAAAGGGTAGAGGAACAGAAGAGAAGTTGGAGACAAATAAAGTTGTATAGGACTGGGATTGCTGCTAAAGAAGGGCTGTGACTGTTCTCGGGGTTTAAGACCAAAAAAGGACAGGACCTGGAAAATAACCTTCACAGCACGTCCATCCAGAGCTAGAGCTCTTAATGACTCAAAGGAGCCAATTGATCTGTTCAAAACAACAAGAAGTGACATGGTGTCTGGAGTAAACTATGGATGCAAAAAGTAACCAAGGTGTTTCTCTGTTAAGTCCCAAAACAGACACTTCCACACTTTTCAGGATGGTGAAGGAGGACTCAAAGCAGCAGTCTGGGGTGTGCTGGGGTAGTGGGATCAATCCCCAGGTGCATTGAAATGCAGAAGGCTGGGACTGTGCATGGACATCAGTGCAGGACTAGCAAGGCTGGCGTTACATCAAGTTTTTATAGACTGCTGAAAAGGGAAAAGATTTTTGGTCCTGAGTTGTAACTGCTAGTGAGAATAGCAGACGTATGTTCCAGCACATGCAGCATCTCCCTCCAAGAAAAGGGAGAGTTTTCCTGGAGAAATCCAGAAAAAGTCCAGACTCTTTTTTCCAAAGGGTAAATAAAAGCAAGAAATGGGAGGTCCCTCTCACAGCAGCTCACAGATCTGGTCCTGGTGCTGCAGTGATGGGACAGCCACACTGGCCTGGACCCAGCTGTGAGGCCTGCTGGACCAATGGGCAGAGGTGGGGTGAGAAGGCCAGACACACACCTCTTCAGCTCTGCCCTTTGAGACCCTTTTTTTTTTTAATAGCTTCATCACTCACAGTGAAAATAAAAATTGCAGATTTTTTAAACTACATTTCAGGTCCCACCTCCATTATTAATATCCTCTCTGCTCTCATTTTTTCCTGAAAGAAAAATATCTTTATTGAAAGAATGTGGCAAAAACTGAGAGAAATAAACCAGAGCACATGAATTACACTACATCCTAAAAAAACATCCCTTTTCTGAAGAGCTCCCTTCCTTCCCCAGCTTTAATGTCAGACTCTTGCCAAATGTTCCTGTTTGTTGCTGGGTGTCAGATTTTGGGTTTGGGGTCTCTCCAAAGAGGGAGAGCAGAGTGTAAGCTGAAAATAGGATGGGTGGCCTTGTGGAATCCAAGCACATTTAACTATCTCTATTAAATCTTGTTCAAGATTTGGCCTCCACTTCTGTAGGCCCCATTTGGGTCTGAGAGATGCAATACTCACACAGATGAGGAAGACAAACCCAGTAGATAGACTGAAGACGAGCCAATACATTTAAGCCAGCACAACATATGGACTCTCACATCTCTCAGCCTAGGAAAGATTGCTCCCCACAGATTTCTTCTAGGTTTGCCCAGACAAAGTGAAACATCCCAGCCAGTGAGACTTTCCTCCTCTTCCCCTCTGGATTATTTTATAACCATATACCTCTTGCTGCCAGGATCTTTTTCCCATTATGCACAGCCTATTCTTCCCCTCTAAAAGTGATCCCCATTATTCTCTGGGATAAGAACTGGCTTTTTACTGAACAGTTCTGCCTTTCCCAATGCATACACCTCATCAAAATGTGTAGACTGTTTGATTAGATGGTCCTATCCCCTCCCACACCAAGGTTTAGTGAAACCTTAAAGTATCTTTGAAGACTTAATCCAGGACCTCTGTGATACTTCCTTCACTGATTGGAACTTTCCAATCCGCTTCTGACATCAGGTGATGCTTAAGACTAGACACCCAGGAACAGATTCACACTGCTTTTCCAAAATGACAACTGAATCCTGATCTATGAAGACTCCAAGTAATTTACTTCAGCACTGCAAAATCAGTATGATCTGGATTTCTTCTTCAACCCAACAGAGAAACTACCCTACTGATCTGCACCTCTTTAGAGACTGTGGGCAGAAATGGATACCTTTGGCTGGCAGTTGCAGCCTGATGCCTGTAACTAAAATGTAAATCTCACCAATAATTCTCTCACTTGCAGCCTTTGTTTTCCAGGTATGATCACAAAGATGAGCCTGCAAAACTTCTGGATTCCTCTGCCAAGGCAATCACATAATTGCTTGCTGTCCTTTTGACTAAAAGAATCCACTTCAGCAGATAGCATGGAGTTTGCCCTGTCTTCTATCTGTGACAAGCAACCTCAAGCAATCAGAAATGCTATATTTTTTAGTGCCTTTTATTTATATAATTAACAGGTAGTATTTTCACTGCCCTGTGAGAGAATATTTTCTGACAAATCTAGATTATCATTTTATTGCCTACAATGTGGAAGGCAGTGTGTTATTTGATCGTGCAGTGGCAGCATGTGTAATGCTGCTGTAGCATCTGTTTAAGGACCTTGGGCATTAGGATTATGAGTGCATGAGACAGACCTGTGAGTGGACACGTCACAGAGCATTAAAGATCTGTCAGCTCTGGGACAGAGGCTCTCCTCCTGCAGGCACTGCTCCCATGTGGGTTTTCATCTACCTTCTCACCTTGCCACTGTGACTGAACCATAGAGAAGTGCAACAGTGAAGTGTGGAGGTGATGTTGGAGATGAAAAATAGGAAGACCATGTTCTTTGTTTGCATTGTTGCCTGCTATTGCTGCTGAGCCAGAAGCAGTCCCTGTGGCTGAGATACTAGAGTGCAGGAGCCATCCTGTCTCCTGTGTCACTAAGCAGTATGGGGTGGGACCAGCCTTCACTATCTATCATCACCAATCACCTACCCATCAGATCAGTGGGGTATTATGGAAGGACAAGGAATAGGCAACCACTAAGAAAGAGGAATATGCTTCCCAATGCCATGTAGTTCACCAGGTGACACCTGATGGAGATGTAGCCAGCTCTACCTGTCCAGTGCTCAGTGAGGATGGTGATGGTGGGCTTCCCACTCAGCACAAAACTGAACCGAGGGGCAGCTTCTAGGGGCACTGAGCTTTCAGGCTTTCTCCATGCCAGTGGGCAGGCATATCAGCTCCTCCACATCCAGTTTTGTTTTTCCATACCCTTTCCCCTGCTCTCTCTGCTCTGTGTTTCTATGCTCTTAAATGCATTCCTGAGGTGGAGCGGGGCCCACAGGCACACAGCATTAGTGGGATTGACTGCATTCCCACCAGGGAAGATCTGCTCCAGTAGCACAGCTGAAGCTGTCCCAAGCTGGGGAAAAACACAGAGCAGGCACTAGATGAAGAAGGGATTTTCTGTCTCTTTAATGCAGCACGCTACATAACACGATAGCTGGGTGATTTCTGGTGCAGGTTGCTGTTGGCAAATGTCCATAGCTTGCAGGGCTCCAAGGGCTGTGGGTAATGCTGTGCTCACACCCATATTTTCCTAAGGCTTCAGCCTGAAAAGCTTCATCATTTCCTTGAAAGTGAGTGGGTTAGAGAAATTAGCCACCACTGTGAGTATCAGGTTTTGGGCAGCTGGCATGCCAGCAAGCCTTGCCTCAGCCTTGCCTGGATAACAGCAACCAGAGACCCAGGGGAGAAAGGGGAGCAAGAAACCGCTAATCCACTTACACTCTCACCTACCCAGACCAAGGTTGTGTTTAATCACTTAACGCTCAGCATTTCCTTTCTATTTCACAACAGGCTTTCTCTCCCCACTCTGCACACAGGACCTATGCCTACTGCTGGTTTGGAAGCATAAAAAATTAAATGATCTCAAAAAAAACAACCCCTACCAAACAGAAGAAACACCCCAACAGAATACTGGACTCTCAAAAATGTATGCATTTGTTAAGTTAAAAGCAGGAGCTTCACTTTACAGGAGGACAACCCTGAAGCAAAATGATTTATTTGGTATTTACAGATACTATTATTTTTTTTTTGCAAAACAAGTTTCTATGAAACCATAGCAACAAAGGTTAAAGGGAAGATTTGGAATGATGTTGGAGTCATTCACAAGGGAAAAAAACAATAATCTCTGTTTTGGGTTGATGGAATGCAAGATTAAACCTAGATAGAGAGAAATATTTCAAAATATTTTAGGCAATTAAATCACCCTATCCCCTGTGACAGGTAGACATTTAAAAAGGGTTTTTTTTTCCCCCAGAACATAGTGTTCTTGATTATTTTTTAAAAAAATTCTGCCCAGTAGCTTTTTGATAGCAATGCTATGTGCATAAATGTCCTAGTTTATTACTCTTCTCTTACAAGACAAGGTATGTAAACAGGTTTCACTGAAACTCTACTACAGTCACTTTCTAATGGAATCATTTGTATCCCAGCAAAAATCTGCCTTTTCCTCAAAGGTCTCTCTATTGCACTCCCTTCTTCAACTGCATTTCAGAGAAGTAGGAAAGTAGAATCAGTTACAACTTACCTTTATGCTTCAGCAGGCGACAGTAGAATTTTCAGGGAAAGCAACATGCTCCGTTTGGGTGGTGGAAGAGTTGCCAGTTCGAGCCAACAGGTAATTGTTGGTGATTCAAGGTCCTTTAAAACACTCTTGAGCGCTGTGATGACAAACAGCATACCTCAGGAAAACTTAGAAGCTTGATGCTCGTGTGTCGAGTTTTGTGAACTGTCTGTCTCAGCTAAACCAGCTCCCACTCTTTTCCTCGGATCCTGGCCAACTTTTCTAATCTAAAGCAACTGTGAGCTTGCTATAAAACTCCTGCTGGAAGGAGCTCAATGTATACCGTGGAGCAAGGAGCAAGTGTGCGCTCCAGACTGAAGTGGTATGTCCTAACAGGACCCGGGGCATAGCCTCCCTGAGGTAATGTTATATCATCTTTGGAAAGCACGATAGGCTAAATTATCTCCTTCTCAGTAAAGAGACAGGGAGGAGGAAAAAATCATGCTCCTCCTGGCATGTTGTCCCCTCAGCGTGGGATTTGGGAGGAGCAGCCTCTGCTTCAAAGTGGAGGAAGAAGCAACCTTCTCAACTACATAAAGTGCTCAGATGTCCCAAGGGACCGGGGCCCCTGAACTGGAAAAAATACTTTTAGGGAAGCTAGTCCTTGGTCTGAAGCTTTAGGGACAGGTCCAGGGGCTTTCTCTTGGGCTTCCTCCACTCATGGGACAGCCAAGCTGAGGCCCGTGGCTGAGCACAACCCCAAACTGCTCCCTCATGTGATTTTGAAGAGTTTAAGAAAAACCCCTCATGGCAGCAATGCTGTCTTCTGAGACTCTGAGTCAAGCTTTAAATAACAGAGGCAGGTTTTCAAAGCCATCACTTGGTGGGGATGTCTCTGTACTGTTTAGCTCAAATTAAGGTAGTGGAGCGTGCAAGATGTTCATGCAGGAGAGCTGCCTGTGCCCATGACGAATCCCTCCCTTTTGCAAGGAACCTATTTCAAGCGGTTCTGGCTGACACACATGCTGTGCTTTATGAATTGACATAAAAGGTCCCCTTGCACAAATATGGGTTTTCTCTGCAGGGCAGCTAAAAGCAAGCAAACAAACAGCCAAATTATAAAACATTACTGTCGTTCGGGAAATTTTAGTCTCTGAGCTTCCACTTTGGTACCGTAGCAAACTTCTCTTTAAAAATTAGGATGCTGGAAAATCAGGCTTGGGGAACCACCGAATGGTTTGGGTTGGAGGGGACCTCAAAGACCATCTGTTCCACTCCTCCTTCACCCCACCCTCCACCAGCCCAGATTGCCCAAGTTAACCAGCAATGGGCTGAAAAGCCTATTCCAGACTATGCCCCAAATGACTGGGCACTTACTGGAAATGCATCCAACCAACCTGCAGCTGTTAAGGTGACAAAGTTTATTGCAGTTGTTATTAAGTGACTTGTGCTTTTGTCAGCCATATTCTCTTGCAAAACTAATCTAGGTAAAGATGGAACCTTTAAACTGAAATTTTCAGAGGTGTTTGATGAAAGAGGAAGTGAATCTTCTGTGACAAAACAAGCCAATGCCAAAATTCCCCCTTTGAAGTCACTACAGAAGGTCTTTTTAATCTCATTTCCATGATACTGAAATAATAAGTATTTCATATTCTACATTGACAATTAAAAAACCCAGGGTCCTGCATGTTCAATCAGTATGGTTAAAATACCACTGCCAATGATAGAGAAAAGGGTTGAAAAGGGTTTAAGGAAAATGCCTTTTTTTTTCTCTAGTGGAATTTCATTCCAGTAGGAAATTATAACAACCAGGATTTACTCTGTTGCAAAATCATGCAAAAATTTGAGTGTAGGATTTGACAAGTCTTATGTTTTCCCCCAATTATAGCTCTCTGAGTATTTTTGGTTTGTTCTGTGGACCTGCAGGTGGGCAACAGTGAAAGGACAAATCTCATCCCATCATGTCACTTAAAAGTACTGTAGAAACAGCCAGAATCATTTCTGTATCTGAATTTTTGCTTTGCAATCAGGCATTAGACATGTCCTTTCAGGTGCTGGCACCTCTGGAAACCTGTATGTGTATGCTTGCAGGGTTTACTTTGGATTTTCAAAGACCAGCTGGGGGGCATTGCCTTCATTTTCTCACTTCACCTCCTGTCGAGGGAAGTGTGAGATGCTCTTTTCTTCATCTGATGAGCCTTTCTTGGGGAAGTGGGGGATGTCACCCTGTCACGTGGGAAAAAAACATGTTTTCTAACAGTGGAGAAGGTTGTCAGGAAAGAACAAACCTGAGCTCTGCCACGGGTTAATACTAACTCTGGACTGGGTCTCTCTCACTTCCATTCACTCACCTGCCTCATAGGAGTGTGACTAGGGACTAAATGCCACTGTTAATATTCTAAACAGTATTAATTTCAAACATTTTAGAGCAGCAATAATAAAAATAAAGTATTTCTTCTGAGCTGCTGTGCTCTCCAAGCCAAGCTGAAGAGCTTTTTGTGGTCCACAACACAGAGTTAAAGCACCGGGATGGGGCGTGTCGAGTTTGGCTCTTAGATCGTAGAGGAGGAGGCTGAAGGAGAGAGATGCAGTTAAGATTTGTCAGAGGGAAAAGGGACATGAGCTCCAACATAGCAAGGGTCTTAAAAGGAAGGAGTTGAACCCATTTCATTTACTTACCAAGCTTTCCAGATCACAGGCAGGAGGCAGAAGTGGAGGACAGACAACCTGCAAAGCGCTCTGCAAGCTTTGGAGGTTTAAGTGCTCAACAGAAAATAAAAAAAAAAAATCTCTCTTTTTTTGAAGAAAAAATATATTTGATAAGGTTTCTCACTGGTGCCTGTGACAGGGTCATTTTTAATCCCTCTAGAGTTACAATTCTAGGCAAGTCTCACATTTTAGTACTTCACCAGAACATGGATTTTCTTGCTTTTGGCTTTGTCTAGATGCAGCTGGGGTGGGATGGAGCTGCTAGCCACAGCAGCTGAACCAGGAACCTCTGTTTGGCATTCATGTCCTTACAAGTATGACACAGCAACTAACTCAGGGGTTGGGAAAAAAAAAGGGAATCATTCATCTTGGAGAAGTCTCAAAGGGGAAGAAAATGCCTCTTGCCTCACCTGTGAGTGTGAGTCTTCATGTGGTTGTGGACATTTGTTGTGTAACAGATTGTGGCATCTTGAAGACAAAAAGCATGACTCCACGTGATAGATACATAGGAGTAAATTTGCTTTAAGGAATATATATGTCACCCCCTTGACAAGCTATCATCTCCAATCCTCTCATGAGGCAAGCATCTGGGAATTTTTCCTGGTGATGTATTTAAGTCCTCTGTCTGACCAAAGCAGGTTCTAATAAGTGTCAAGGATGTTTCCAGCACAAGTATCCGAACCAGGAATCAAGCAAAATCCTTCATCTGCAGTGAACCACTAAGAAGTTGAGTTGCTGTCAGGGAGGAATTTCTGACACTGTTGCATTCAAAAGAGAAGTATCCTTTGATGCTGGGATTTGGGATTTTGTGCTATGGCTGAATGGATTTACATCCAGGTAATACTCAGTTAAATTGCCAAGATGTGAATGTAACTGTGCAGGATTCATCTCACTTCAGTGCTAAGGGAATGAGCAGATTTTTCTGGCATGGTGCTCTCCAGGAGTTCACAAAGCTGCGAGAAGCTGGAAGCTTAATTCTCCCTTCATAGGGAGTGGTGTGAATGAAGATTGACTTCATCCTGGTAAATGGAAATATGTCATTGTCCAGTGGCCCTAAGTGAGAAGAAAATCAAGTTTTTATGTGGAAATATGATGTCAAAACACATGGAAGGTTTTGCTTAGTTTGGGTGGTTGGTTTTTGGGGTTGCTTTGAGGCCCCTTCCAACCCCCACCGTTCTGTGAACCTGTGATGACTGTCAAGGAAACTGAAGAGTGGTGATCAGCTTTTAAGGGGTGGTCTGCTCTTAAGGGGTGCTGCTTTCATGACTCCCAGTCGGTGAACCCACCTAGAGATGCCACTACAGGATGAACAGCTTGTGTCCAGATGACTCGGCAACTACTGGGGGCCACACACCTCAGGGGGGCATCTGGGTACCAGTGGATTAACTCCACAGGCACTTTTTATCTTTATGAGATGCAAAGTGCAGTTCCAACAGCGCCAATGACTTTTCAAACGAGTATAATTTATTCCAAGCCTAAATTTGCTAGAAAACATAGTCCAAATCTCATTTACCCAGTGAGATTACCTAAGTAAAGACACCTCCGCTCCGCACCTCCATTCAATCATCAGTCACCAATGTAAACCAACATGCAGGGTTTAAGTCTTATCTGCTCTGAACAGCTTGGAACAACTCTGCTACACACATTGTTTTGGAAGTGAATGTTATTTGTTGCAAGCCATACAGCACATTACGTTTCTCACCCTCCAGTGAGTCAGCTCACCTCGGTGTTAGGGCTGGGAGGCTTAATGGGGCAGAGCATTGCAGCTCCATTACCTCCACTACACATCTGCAATTGAAATTTTAGTTGGAGCTTTACTTCACCTGCCTATGCCTCCACGTGATGGGGGGTGGGGGTGGGGGTGGAGGGTGGAGGGAGCTTACTTTTCTTGCTGTTTTTCCCCCTTCCTTTTTCCATCAAGGATGCACTTTACCAGCAGGAGTCTTAAACACCAGAGCCCAGACTTGCAAAGAGGTTTTGATGCCTCAGGCCACCATTGGGAACCTAGTGAGATTTGCAGGGCTGTTGTAAAATCTGCCAAAAGCAAAGTTTTGTCTAAATCTTTTATCACGTTTTCTCTTGGTTAGTCTGTTTTCTCATCGCAGAGAGAGTGATCATTGTGCCAAATACAAACCAAAGTGTCTGTTCTCCAGGTGCTGGGCATTTGTGTGTCAGGTTATTATCACTGGGCACAGGTCCTTCCTCAGAAACCCCAAGGTTTGGCTTCACATTGCTTTGGGTGGGAACTAGGACCTCACATGGGCTGAGGTGAAGCCCCTTTGCAGTTTATAGAGGTGTTTCACTAAATACCCAAGGTTTTATTTCTTTCAAGTCTGCACAAACAGCGTGATGGAAATGGAAATAAAATCCACGTTGGTCAGTTCACATACCTTTCAGAGCCAGATTGTCTACATGCCATGGGTGGCTGTACAGGTGAACCCTCCAGAGGTATCACGGCTTCCTCTCCATGAGGTCTCAGCTTTATTTTGGAAGACAAAATAAGCCACCAGTAGTTAGCTAGATGGAATGAAAACACTCTTAGTATTCAAGACAGTGTAATAAACAGCTTATATTTAATTCTCTTCTGCCAAGTGCAGTCAAGCAGCAACTAAAGATAAGCTGGAAAGTAACAGAGAGCCATTAAAAACTAGTGCACAAACTGATTTGGGAGGATTGTGAAACCAAGTACTTCCTCTGAGCATTATTAGCAGTTTCCCTTTCCTGGGTGCATTGAGTTTGTATGGTGAGAAAATGAGCACTGCTGGCCCCTTGGCAATGCTCTGCTGACACTGGTGAAGCTCCTACAGCCCTGCTGCTGCTGCTCTCACGTTGTGGGCAGGAATTCCCTGGCACTGCCCACCTAAACATGAAATCCTAGCCACCCATACAGTTACTATGATGGAGGAATGTTGGCATCAGAGACCACAGAGACCATGGCAGCAGCAGTACCCCAGCACTCCTGCCCAGCTATGTTCATTGCCCAGGGCTAACGGGTACCTTACGAAGGTCATGTTGCTACAAGCCCCTCATTCAAAACCCTTCTGAAGAAGAGTGCTACAGCTATTCACAAAGGTCAACGACATTTCCCTGCTTGCACACATCAATCTTCATTTACTTTAGACGCTGACACAAATCTATGCAGCACAACAGATGCAAACGGCTTCCTTTTGTTCTCTTCCATTTCAGCAGAACAATGCAGGAAAGGAGCTTTGTCCAGTTTCATATTCCACTGGGCTGTGCATGTAGCACTTCAAGTCATAAAGAAAACATTATCAGCTTGAACTACTTTCTAGTTTCCTTATTTTGTTTGTTCAAAGAGAAAGTTACCCGATTTATTATGCTTGGTTTGTCTGGAAGCAGTCTGCAATGTGCTAGCTGAGTGCTTTGACCTTTTGCATATTCTGTAGTTGATTGGTTTAACCATCCATCTTCTCCACTTGTTGAAACCCACACTTAGCAAAGAAAGGCCAACAGCCAAGCCTGCATGAAAAATGTGGCTCAAAAGGAATCAATTAAGAGCAGGGCATATTTCATTGTGTTTCCCATAGACATTGAAGATTATGCAGAATTTGAAAAGTTGCCTGAGTTCCCTGGACTTCACAACTGCTGACAAATTATGACTATATTACAGGATTTTGATAAATCCTTTTTTTTTTTTTTTTGAAAAATAATAATCTTATGTGATCCCATCACCCTGGGACAAAGCAGTTAGCATTCCTGTTTCTCACAGTGATCTAACTTCTACTGCCGGTCCCTCTGGTTTCGTTCTGACTACCTTGCCAGCTCCTTTAATTTAACATAGCTAAAACCAAACTCCATATTTTCCTTGTCTAATTCCCTGCAACCTATTACTTTTGACTATTCCATCCTCACTTTTGCCCAGGAATGTGAAGGGAGGGCAAGGGCAGGGTGGGAGAGGGTAGAAATGAACAGGCTGACGCAGAGTTTAATCACAGGTGTCAGGTGAGGTTCCCCAGAATATACCCTCTCCACTGTGCCCATGTACATGTGCAGATTTGCTTTACTACTAGTTGTGACAAGCAATCATCCCTCTGCCTGCATCTCATGAAAGGATCATCCCTTTGAGTGTCCAGGGCTCAACCCCAAGCACCTGAACAAATACCAGGCTGAGTGCCATGTTCATTTGAACACTGGCATTGCTGGTGCTAGCACTGGGTACTAAAACAGCTGAACGAGGGTCTCTAAACACAGGGTTAAAGAGCAAATAAAACTCCCATTTTCCCACTGAACCCTGGATTCACAGCCTCTCCTCTGCAGTGTGGCACAGATTCAGCAGGAGGCCAGGGGATGTCCTTTGGGCAAAGGAGCCCATAGCCTGGTGGTAGGACACCCATGAACAGCAAGAAGTCAAGACTTCTTGACTTGAACTCCATCGGGCTCAGGGTAGCTTTCAAGCTGCTTATGAAACTCTCTTGGACACATGCTGTTTATAAAAGGCTAATGTGGAGGGCTGCACCTACCTCATTTTACAAGGAGGGAGTTGTTCAAAATAAAGGAGTTGCAGAAAACTTCACAAGCCTCTCGAAAGTGGTGTTTGTGAAGGCGGTTCGAGCACTATGGGTCTTGAGCACAGGTGAGAAAGCTTCCTGTAAAAGAAATACAAACACCAAAAACGTGAGTTTTTAAGCATTAATACAGGACAATTTGTACTGAAATGCTGGTGATCCTGTCCAGACAGAAAGATTGCATTTGGATGCATCTCAGCCTACTTACCCAGTCTCAAAACTCATGACCAAGTTCTAGGGAGTAATCACAATAGTAAAAGAGAATTGTATAAGAAAAGGCTGTATACCCCCAGTAAGGAAAGGGGTTATGCTGAATTCACACAATGCATAACCAGGATAACAAAAGCATTAAAGAAAAATCCCACCTTTGCTTTATCTGATGAGAGTAGTTTGTATGAATGGAGAAACTGAGAAAGACCCTTACCCAAAGAGGGCTGCTTTTCCCACACAGTTCAGAGAATGCCCTGCCTCCTACCCTCCCCAGCACGGCCCTTGATCCGTGCATCTCTCGGGCAGGAAGGGCAGCTGCTGAGTGCAGCTCAGGCCCTGAGTCAGTCAGTCAGACAGACAGACAGACAGTCGTCAGGGTTACCTTCATAACCCAGCAAGCATCAGCCTTGCACACGAGGCACCATATGGTCCTCACTGGCTGCACATACAGCTGGGGTGAGTTTGAAGGTGGTGTTGCTATCTAACACCCTCCTGCAAATGATTCAAGGCTTACTCCAGGATAAAATAGCAATTGCTCAAGGAAACCAAGCACTACATATGGGTGCACATGTATATTCATTTCTGCTGTTCCTTCTCTGTCTGGCTGATAGACTGTCCTTCCCACTGCTAAACTGCTATTGAAGTTCTTTTCTCCAAGCATTTCTTTTTTTTTTAAATGCTCTTTAGTGTAATGGGAAGAGGATTCTTTTAATTGTTAATAGACACCCCCTTCTCCCCCCAAAGCTAAGACAAAACAAATTGCAGGGAGGCTGAATGAAGCTCAATTAATTACAGATGGCGCCGCTGTACAGCAGTGGAGCAGGATGCAGCCTGTGTTACCAGCAGATACCTAACTACAAGGACTCAGCATCAAAAATAATCACTTAAGCCCAACCTCTTTGCAAAGACTGGAAAGATCCATGCCATTAAATTTCTGTTCATAAAACTTTATTGTCTAGGGATGCCTTTCCAAGTGAGTAGGCTGTTGGCTATACACATTTCCTGACACTAAGGGTAGCAAAATATAGCTGGTAACTTTCTGATTCGGAACAAACAAATCACTGCTGCCATAATTAGCCTGACTACTGAAACCTGCTGAGCTAGCACAACAGCACTGACCAGCAATGAACAATTTATCTTAAAAAGCCAGAACATTAA
This sequence comes from Gallinula chloropus, assembly GCF_964237585.1. NCBI lineage: Eukaryota > Metazoa > Chordata > Aves > Gruiformes > Rallidae > Gallinula > Gallinula chloropus. The sequence continues at coordinate 5,691,501 of NC_140092.1, read as the reverse complement.
TTCTTTCACACATTCAGAGATGTAGCAGAAAGGCCAGAAGTTTCAGTTAGGGACTTCAGCAGGTGCAGCTCATCCTAAATCTCTGAGGTGTGCTGCTATGGTGGAGACCCACTGCTACCCTTCTGCAGTTGAGTACTGGGCTAACAGCAGACTGGGGATCAGATCATCAGGGCCCACCAGTACCTGGGTTTCAAATATACAGGTGTTGGGGACAGACATTGCACAATTGAAAAGACAGGCTGAGCTTATCTAGCAGTTCTCTGCTGCCAAAATGGGGTGCCTGCCCCCACCCCCCAGCACTGCTCCTACAGCTGGCCCAGAAAGAGGTTGTTCTCCTTTTACTGCCAAAGGAACAAGCTGAAAGAGTCACTGGAGGACCCAAGATGTGTCAAAGGCGGTGCAAAGGACCACAGCAGAGAGCAGGGAAGGGAAGGACTCCCTGTAGTAGGAGGGACATGGCACGTGTGGGGCTGTGGCCACCAGCCCTGGAAATGCCCACTCACATGAAGCTGCAAGTCAGATCCAGGTGACTGGATGTGTTATGACCCACTGGCATCATCAGCTGCTTCTCTGCAGGCTGCCAAGCTGGCAGCAAGTGACGGTGGCGTATGCTGGGCTGCACAAGGTGCTGCAGTTCACAGCCTGGTCCAGTCTTCAAGAACACGGCTGGTGGTGGTGGTACTGCAGTTGCTTTTTGAGACAGGGCTTACCTTTTGAGTGCACCAGCTTGCCTGGACAGTGGGATCTGATTTAGGTTTGCAGGATGTTTTTCACTCAGCGAAACAGAGACCAGAGTCTGTGAGACTTCATTCTAGATTTTTATTGGAGTGCCTCAAGCAGGAGATGCTATAACCTTTTGGACTCTTCCCATGGAGTTGTGGCTCTGTGCAGGAAGGATGGAGGCTGCCCAGCCTGTCTGCTGGGCATTGCACCAGCAGAAGGGACTTGGAAAGTCTGCTGCTTCCTACTCCACTGGGGTAAACTCATGGTGCAGGTGGAGAGAAGGTGCTGAAGCAGCAGTGGGGTTGAGCCCTGGCAGCTGAGGGCAGCCCTGAACTGGCTGGTGGGACAATGCAGTGTTAGCCAGGCTGTAAGGACAACAGTCTACATGCTTGGACAGATGGTGTTAGTGGAAAAGGGAGCAGGAAGGGGAGGAGAGGAGCACTGACACTTTTCCTGCCACTGCAGGGAACAGGCACTTCTGCAGCTCCACTGGCCAGGGATGGGGGACAGCCCCCCTGCCAGAGACTGGGTGCTCCCCCTCCATCCTCATCCAGCCCTCCTGCTCAGTCTTCCCTGCTTGGCAGTGAAGATACAAACATAATACGAGGAGCAGCAAGGAATTTGGAAAATCATGTGATGTGGCAGAAGTTGGAGTGGTACAAGCCCAGAAAGCTGCAAAGACCATCACCGCCGAGCCCCGTTCCCGATGGGGGCAGGGGGCTGTTTAACTAGCTCACTGCAGCACAGAACACAGCAAGAAGCCTTAGGTGAAAAAACATGTCTGTGTTTGGATATGGAAGTCTAAAAAAACCCCCAAACCAGTCTTTATGTACCCTTATTTTTTTATCCTACCCTCTTGTGTGTGTGGTTCCAAACCAATTGCTAATTCAGTCCATCTATAGCAAATAAACAGATCAGTGTTCTGGAATCTGTTTTTAATTACACTGTTGTTTCTCTTTAATGATGAAAAATGAGGATATCCTTTCTCTGTCCCATGTGTCCCCTTTTCTATAGGGCTTATACTTTTAAAAATTCCAAATATCTTTCTTTCCTGCATCCAAAATATCCCTGTCCTCCACCCCTTATATTTCCTGGAAAACATTTTAACTCCACAGTAACTAATTACGCTGTGAATATATTTATCCTTGCAGATACAAGAGGCCTCTAATTTCCATAGTGCTCTTTTCCAAGGTTTTTTTGAAGCTTCCCAAGTGACTCCAGCCAAACAACATAGGAGTAATAGCGTTGCAAGGCAAAAGAATTACATCATTAGGAATTACTAAGAAATCATGGTCCCAGTCTCTTTTTACACTAATATCCCTTTGTGCCTTGGTGCTGCCTTGAAGAGGGCTCGTTCCCAGTTACTCTGCCAGAGCAGAATCATAGAATCATAGAATCATAGAATGGCATGGGTTGGGAGGGACTCCAAGGATCACAGAGCTCCAACCCCCTGAGATTCATCTTTGAGAGACATAATGACTTTGGTTCTGAAATGCAGAGAGCACAACTACATCTTTAATTATCATTCTTTGATGCCCTCCCTGCTGCTGAAAGCCTGTCCTTAGTGTGACAATGGAGCACCTCACAACCCAAACCATCTTTGTATGTCTTTTTAACTTTTAAGCAGGTATTTCTCTCCACTTTTAACGAGTCTTCAAAATCACTTCTCCCAGGAACTAAGACTAAAATGTTTTTCTCACCCACTGGTTACACCTCTGGAGGTGGGAAACTCTGAGGAGCCCTTTGGCATTTTAGAGTAACCCCTCTCCTGGCCACCAAAAGTCATCCTGGCAGAGGCCCTCAGGTGCTGTGAAGGATACACTTTTGAAGACACATGGATCACAAAAGTCATGGGACTGTAGAAAGGGAGCCAGCCAAAATGGCCAAGGGAGGCAGGGAGGGATGCCTGTGCATTGGAGCCTCTTTTGTACTGTAGGTGCAAAACCAGGAAGCAGAGAAGGAGCAGGAACAGCAAACCCTGCCTGGATGGGATGGTCCTCAGCCCATGCCCAGCTGCCTGTGCAGCCAGTGTGGAGACTCCCACTGGCACCAGTAGATGTGAGCTGTGGTGGGGGGAAAAGGCCAGCCTGCTGTGTGCAGGTCTGCATTCCCCCCTCACCCCCAGCCTTTCTCAGTCCTCCAGAGCCAGCACTGTGGTGTGCAGCACCTGGCACTACTTTCCCAAAGGCCATCACACTGAGGGACAGGAAAACCTTGCCCCAGGTCCCCTCCTGATGTCAGTGTTGAGTGTAAGGAGAAATGCAAATTTTGGAGGGGATCAAAGGGCTTTGAACATCACATGCTTAGAAAGATGTAATTTTTTTCTCATAATTTCTTGGTTAAAATTAGTGTTTTTTCCCCTCCAACATGACTCAAGGCCATGTTTCCAGCTTTATGTGCAGAGGAACTCTCTATATTTTGCTAGTCACACCATATCTCAGCATTTCCCCTTGTATATCAGCCTATATTCAAGGAGATAACTCTCTCTGACCACTCCTGTCTATTTTCCACATCAACTCAACTACTCTTTCCCTCTCAATGTTACATTTGTGTGTGTGTGTGTGTGTGTGTGTGTGTGTGTGTGTCTTTTCCCCACAAACTGGGAATCTGCCTTTTTCAAACACACCCATTTGACACCTTTCCCTATTGAGAGTCAAAAAGCCTGGGTAATGGTTTCTCAGCTCATGGGTTGCTTTGACTTGGCTGCTGATCAGGAGAACATTTGAGCTATGCTGCTTTGAAATACTGACTGTTGCTTTGTCTCTGTTTTTCCCCAAGCAAAACCAAAAGTTAAAAAATGGAGGATGGAAGAGCTGCTTTGAGTTGAAAAGGAATGTTTAAATTTGTTTTAACACTGATATTAAAAGAAAATGGAAAAAAAAAAAACCCAACCCAACAAAAACATTGTTGTTGTGAAGTGTAGGAGACAACTCCTTTCTCTGTTTCAGGAGATCTGAATCCATCCTCCAGGAAGGGATCCTGGTGTCCAGCTGTGAGAATATTCTTGGGTGGATCCTCTGAGTCTCGTTGACATAAATTCAGCTTTGCACAGGCTAGGTAAGCGTTTTCTGCACTGAAGAGATTATTTTATCATTGAGAGGGTGAGGGCACTCCCCAGTGATGGGGGAGGCTCCAGTTCCCAGTTACTCCTCCCGTGATTCAAAGTAAAGTCTCAGCATGAGTTCACAAAGCACAAATACTGATTCGTTCCCCTGTCCCCTCCCCAAAGAGAAGGCAAAGGAAAGAGAATGCTCCCCTCAGCTGTATTTCAGATAATCTGTCTTAGCTTAGTGGCTACTTTTAATTCTCTAGGGGAAAAAGGGTGATGTAGAAGCCACATTTGCTGTTGTCCCAGTTGGATTCCATGGTCAGAAATGATGGAAGCAGTGCTCCCAAGGCACTCACTGAGGGCAGTGCCTGCTGCTGAGCAATTACAGAAGGTCCCTCCTTGCACAGATGTCTTCCATCAGAGAGGCAAGATCTGCCACGCTGGGGGCAGAGGGGCTGTGCAGATGCAGGGATGTGGGGGTGTGTGGACGAGAGGATGCAGGGTTGTGGGGATGTGGGAAAGAAGGGATGTGGGGTTGTGGGGATGTGGGTGTCCTGGTTTCAGTGTTAATTTTCTTCATAGCAGCTAGTAAGGAGATGTGTTTTGGATTTCTGCTGGTAACAGTATTGATAATTTAGAGGCGTTTCTGTTATACAGGGATGTTTTAGTTACCACTGGGCAGGGCTTACACAGAGCCAAGACCTTGTCTGCTTCTCACCCCACCCCACCAGCGAGTGGCTGGGGGTGCACAAGGAGTTGGGAGGGGACACAGCAAGGACAGCTGACCCCAGTGACCAAAGGGGTATTCCATACCATATGATGTCATGCTTGGTATATAAGGGGCTGAGGAAGAGGGAGAGGGATACACACACACACACACACACACACACTTGGAGTGATGGTCTTCCCAAGTCACTTAACAGCATGGTGGAGCCCTGCTTGCCTCTAGATGGCTGAACACCTGCCTGCCCATGGGAAGGGGGGAATGAATTCCTTGTCTTGCTTTGCTTCCATGCACAGCTTTTGCTTTACCTGTTAAACCGTCTTTATCTCAGCCCATGAGTTTTCTCACTGTCAATCTTCTGATTCTCTGCCCCATCCCACGAGGAGGGAGTGAGGGAGCAGCTGCTTGGAGCTGAGCTGCCTGCTGATCCAGCAGCAAAAAAAACCCACAAGAGTGGGGAAGAAGGGATGTGGGGATGTGGATACGGGGATACTGGGATGGGGGCACAGTGTGGGTGTGCGGATGTGCCTCCTTCCCTACACGGGAAAGAAACCCTCCCAGCTCCACAGACACATCTGCACAGCATTGCCTGAGAATGAGCCCAGTTCCCTCTGCAGCACCAGGCCCCACAACAGCCACCCAACCAAGTGATGAATTAAAGTCCAGATCTTTATACAAAACACCAGCAGAAAGACAGCTGCGATGTAGCAGGTTGCTTACTGCCCCGGATGAGAAGGATTTAGGAATATACCTGAGCTTCCTCACTGAGGAAACCTTTGGTAAGTCACCCGAGGAAAGCTGTGGGTGCAGCTCAGGCTGCCCAGCCCTGCCTGGCCCGGGACCAGGGTGGCCAGACTGGAGTCCCACTGCTCGCCCCAGCAGCGGGGCTAGGGGGGGACTCCGGGTGCCTAGGGAAACAGTGTGCCCTGCTTGCTGCCCAGATGCAGAGACATCTTTACAAAGGCTTGAAATGTAAACTCCTCTCGCATTTTCATGCGGGGTGAGCAAGGCAAATGAGGAGGATTTCCCCCTCCTCTCCCCCAAACCAAGCCAAAGGCCCTTTGGCACCTGCAGGTGAGGTGCAAGAAGCATCCATTCCCCGGCAGCCCAAGGTTAGCTGGTTTTCTGCCTATTATTGCCCTCTGGTGGCACTTCGGGAAACACCGTCATAATTTCATTTATTATTGGGACCGTCATTTAGTCCCCCATCGCTTTTATTCTTGAAATCCTGCCTTTTACAGTTTGTCTCCAGCGTGTTTGACTGTGACACTGGCAACCTCAGAGCAGCGATGCTCAGACATGGTTGTGTGCTGTGTTCCCCTTTGCCAGGCTTGTCTAAAAGCTCCTGTTGCACTGGTAGGATTTTTGGTACTGATGTTTCCACCCACCTTACCCACTCAGGGTGGAAACTCCTGCAAACACACCAAATTACACCAGCTCAAGACATAACCAACTTGGGGTTCTGCATACCCTTTGGTGCAGTCCTTGAGCAGCATATCCCAATGAACAAGCTCAAATGTCCCCCTCATACAAGCTGAGGGCATCACTTGGTTTATATTCCAAAGGCAAGTTTTTGCCCAAGGAAGATTTTTTTCTGGAGCCAGAACAATGAGCTGGTTGCTCCAGTGGGAATGCATGAACCTGATCTGCCTGTCAACAAACTCAGTGTTACGGGTTCTTGGCATAACTTTTGTGCATCTGAAAGGACCAGGGTATCAGGTCCTGTAGCTTTCACTGGTGTGAGGGTTTCCTGCAGAAAAGCTGGATGCAGGGTGTCAGGGTGAGGCTTCCAATCCACCATGTGGGACAGTGCTGCCTGGCTGTGAAAGAGGGGAGACCTGCAACCTCCCAGTTTCATAGCCCACCTCCATGTCATGCAGAGGATGAGCTCTTTTCCCTCCTGTTGAAACAGGTATTTTTGTTGTCAAATATTCATCTCACCAGTCCTCCCTCAAGGCAGTGACCTTGCCAAATCTGAGGATGGTGTTGCCTTTGCTCCTTCTGTACACAGCTTTGCTCCTGCTGGAGAAGCCTCCAGCAAGTCATTTTGATGTCTCAACAGCATAGGAAACTTCAGTGCTATCTGCACTATGGGCCCTGACAAGCAGTAACCCAAGGAAACCAGCTGGCATGGGGTCCTCTGTTTCTTCAACCAAGCAGCAGCTAGTAGCCAAGCTACTGTCTTCTGCATTTGTGTCCCAGCAGCAGATCTGCTCTGTAAATAACACAAGATGGAGGAACATTAAAAGGACAATTTACACCTGGGGTTCCAGCCTGAACCATTAGAACTGCATAATCACAGAACCTCCTGAGTTGGAAGGGGTCCATAAGGATCATCAAGTCCAACTCCTGGCTCCACACAGGGCCAGCCAGGTCAGAGCAGGTGACTGAGGACACCATCCAGACGCTTCTTGAACTCAGCCAAGCTCAGTGCTGTGACAATTTCCCTGGGGAGCCTGTTCTAGTGCCCAACCACCCTCTCAGTAAAGAACCTCTTCCTAACATCTGACCTAAACCTTCCTTCTCACAGCATCATACGATTCCCTTGGGTTCTATCACTGGTCACTAAAGAGATGAGATCAGCACCTGCCTCTTCGCTCCCCCTTGTCAGGAAGCCATAGGTCACGATGAGGTCTCCTCTCAGTCTCCCTTTCCCCAGGCTAACCATACAACCCAGCTATCCCCAAACTCAGGGAAACTCTGTCATAGAGGTTTAAAAATAACTGTTGTGTTCCCCAAATGAGGGTTCAGACCTAAAAAGCCCCACAACAACCCAACAGAACAACACAACAGAAAAGCCTGAGCTCAAATCTCAGCCCTGCTTTACGACAGTACAGAAGTGAGACAAGATCAAGGCGCATCTGCTGGGCTGGGAGAAAGAAGCAAGGTGACGTTGCAGAGGAAGGAAAAAGAGAAACCTTAAAAGGGATTTAATGTGTAGGGAAAGGAGTAGAGGGGATCCCAGGCGCTGAATCCTTTGCTGTAGGGAGAAACCATAAAATACATCCATCTGTAGTCCTTAATGTTGCAAACGTGGCTGGGAAATTAATTCCTCATTACGGAGATGAATATGAGTTTTGACTGATAGGGATGAAGAATTGGTCTTAGCACAAATGCCACAGCTGAGGGATGGTGCTGAGTGTGCCTTGGGATGCTCAGGTACTGGCCAGCCAAGTCGTGGTTCCTTGCCCATGGGTAAAATTATGAGGTCTTTATCTTTTGAGCTTCCGCCTTGGGCTTTGATGGGTGTTTCATCTAATGAATCACAGGGCCATGTTCAAAGTTTGGAACTGGGAAATTTTTTACAGTGTCATCTAGAAGATGCCTTTTTTTTTTTTTTTTAGAAAAACAAGGTAGGAAGAAAGCCAGGGTCTTCTGTCTGTTTTCAAAGCCTTCATGCTCAAAGGAGTACATTCTTCTCTCATTTTGTTAACATCTCCAATTTAGTTTTTGGAGATCTGAGATGTTAATCCCCCCTGGTATTTTCAATAGCAGCTGTGTGGCACACCTCTCTCCTGCTGATGAAGGCTAAGATGTAATTTGGCTTGTCATTTCACTCCAAGAATGGTCTTAGTGTATCACAGAGTTTTCTTTTTATTTTTGGATACATGGTTCTGTGAATTCAGTATGTGTTCAAGGTCCCTGCCAGCACCTGGAAGTCTCCTGAGGGGGATCAAATGCACATTTTATTTCAGCAATATCAAGCTCCCAGTACTCTGCTGCAGTTTCTTCTTACAAAAATTTGAATTAGTAACATAATACAGAAAATTCAATAATAAACTTATTTGTGGAAGTGGAATTTCAGGTTGCTGTTATAGCTGATCACTAAAAACCCCAAACAATTTGACCTCAAGATACATAATTCTTTTTTTTAAAGAAACAAATAAATCTCTAAATGCAGAGCAAGAATGTTATCTGGTTTTGGGGATGAAAGCAGTAAGATGGAAGAAGCAGTGTAGGTATCAGTTTACTGCCCATTTGCTGTAACTAACTGAAAAGTCATTTTTTAAGCTACAAAATGCCACCCCTGTGAAGCTGGGTAGCATTTTCTTTGCTCTGTAAGTGCGGTGAATTAGGTGCTGATGAGGTTATTTCCATATAGAAATAGCTCCCAGGCAGGCATGGGGAGAGGGGACAGGAAAGCAGGAGGGGCTGCAGGTGAAGGTAAAGGCAGCAGATGCAAAAGAAACTCATTTTTACTGGTCTGCAGGATTACAATGGCTGGGAAATTGGTGCTGATGTGCCCATCATAGTGCTCAAGCTCTTAATGGCCATTAACCTATTGTTCCTCAGGACATCTCCTGTGGAAGCACAGTGCTGTCATCCTTATTTCAGGAATGAGCAGCGGAGGCCAGAGGTTTCACCTGTGTGTTCTGTCTGCTCCCCATCCCTCCTCACATGGCTCCTTCCATGCAGATCTGCTGGGGGGTGGCTGTGTGGTGTCCTACCCCCACAGAAAGAGGCTGTCGAGGTGAGGGGGGGTTGAGAACACTTACCAATGGGCACAGCAACCCTTTAACAGCCTGAAACATCCAGACAACATTTGAGGATTTAGCAGCACTCTACTTCTTCTTAGGTGTTGAGTCACCCTGTGCTCCTGGGAGATCTCTAGGACCACCAAGAGGGTGGCATGAATTTTGTGGCACTTGGCCTGACCTGTGGTTATGTCCAGGTTCACACTCATATCTTCCTTTCTTTGCTTTGGCCTGGTGGTGGGGATTTCTGAAGGGCTGCTTGTTGACCAAGCTCGTCTGTTTGTTAGAGTCTCAGTCGTGGCTCATCACTTCCAAGCCAGCTGAGGATCTGGAGATCACAAGTCTTTGAGGATGCCCTGGAGAAAACAGTGGAGACAGTTTTTCTGGTGGCTTTGGCAGGTTCGTGCCAGCACAATGGGTGAAAAATAGAAGAGTTGTGGAACTATGGCATGCTCCTTATATGAGACAATGGTGAAAAATACAGAACTTGTGAAAATACAGGTAATTTAGCAGTTAGCTTAAAATAGTGGAGGGATTAATCAGTGCGTGTAAAAGTCGTCCAGTTAAAAGGTTAAAAACCACACCCCAAACACATCCTCTTTACATCCCCCGAAGGGTTTTTTTAATTACAGTGAAAGCAGTGTTCCAGTACCTTTCATTTCTGCAGCTAGCAGGCTATTTTCTGTTCAAAATCAGTAAAATGCAAACGGGAGCAGCATCACACAGCGGCGAGAGCTCAGCCCGAGCCGAGTGGCACGGCTGCAGACACCCTGCATCTGCAGAGCTACACACAGCTCGGGGCCCCAGAAAATTTAAGGACGTGGGTTTTATGGCAAATCACTCTTTCCTTTAGCCCTTGAAGCAAACATTTCTCCAGCAAAAAGGCAGGTGTTTGTCAAGAGAGGTGTCTGGTTTCCAGCAGTGGATGTGCCGACCTGCGCTGTGCGTTTCAGCTTCATATCTGGGGTTTATAGTAACTGCTTCTCTTGTACATGCCTGGAATATATGATGGGACTGTTTGCAGTCCCAATTTAAATGCATTTTGCGTCATTCTTTGGTCTCTCTCACTCATCTGGTCATTTGGAAAGCTTTCATTTGCACATTTGCAAGTAATTTAAGTTGGGTTTGTTTTCCCCCCCCCCCTTGTCTATGAGCTCCTGAAAACAGATCTGATTATTGCTACTTGCATTTGATTTAGGCTATGATTATAGCAAGAGCACTTCCAAACATTCAAAATTCATGAATGCAGCTATTCCCAACCCCAAATGATAAAATGTTAAATACAATAAATGTGGGAGTCTTCGTTTGCCTTCTAGCTTTTCAATCTTTTGGGTGAAATCAGCCCATATTTTCAAGCTTGTCTGTACAGCCAGGAGAGTTTAGGGCTTTCTATTCCCCATCCCAATTTGTCCACAGTTTTTCAAAAGCACAGGGTAAAGAATAGGCCAGTCAAAAAGTTGCTAAAAATCTTTGTGAACCATCTGCAATCTCCAAGTAGTTAGTGCAGGAAAATAGCCCTGTAAAAAACTGTTACTAACTAACAGCAGATTAGAAGCCGTGTAAAAATATTCACATCCCAAAGCCAAACACACTAAACTCACTGTTTGGGCAGAGAAATTTTTGGCATCTTTACTGAAAAGCAGCTTTGCTACACCAAAAAAAGAAAAGGGAGGGGGGGGCTGAAAGGGAACTAATTTCCCTATTGGATCCTTTCCTGCTGGTTGGAAAATTACACGAGGATGTGCCGTGCAGGTGCTGCAGCTACAGCTCTGGTAAATTAAACAAACTATGGGGTTAAGCAAATTCATTCTGCAAAAACAGGAACTGCGGCGGTTTCTGTTTCAGTCTCACAAACCCAAAATGGGAGCACAGAGAAACAGTGTCTCAGAAGCCTGAAATGGGAGCACGATGTATTCTCACACGAAAGCTGGGGAATGCTGCATCCCACCGGTGTCGGGCTAAGGGATGGCAGGAGGATGGGGAGGGACATGAAATACCCCCATTTATTTTCGCTTCTCTGAGCTGGCTTTTAGCTTGAACACAATTTACAGGGACTCAGGATGAGCTTTAAAACAGGCAGGCTGTTGAATCCTGAGACATTTCCTCCCACCCTGTTTGCGCTGCATAAATCAAAGCCTGCCTTTGTTCGGCAGAGGTATTGTAGCAATGTCTGGGAGCTCAGATCAGTGATTGAGTTGTCTTTGAATTAGCTGCCCTGATAAAAATAAAGAGCAAAATCCCCCAGAGTAGAAAGTTCATGTGCTGTGGTCCTGCTTCAGTGGGGCTCATCCAAAGCTGGGGCGTGGCTGGAGCCCCTGTTACACCAAACCACAACTGGTCTGTCTGCAGCCCAGCAGAGGGAATGACCAGGCAACAACCAGCACACTCAGCAGCAGGTTATATCTTGCAGCTGTATATAAGCTGTAGACAAAAAGAATTCCAGGGGAAAAGGTGTGTGTCTATGTACAGCACAGAAACACAGGGAAATGAGGGGTCTTCACAACATCTGAAGCAAGACTGATGGCTTGTAACTGCCCGGTTGGGCTGCTGGCACTTCTCAGGGAGCATGGCAGCAGCATCAGGGCATTGTGTGGAGAAGGCAAATGGACAGACATGTAGGGTTGTTCCTGCCTCCCTTCCACAACAGGAGGAGCTGCCTGGGGGAAAGATGGAGGTGTTTGAGAGAGAAAAGAGAACAAACAGTAAGGAAGGTCATCAGTCCTGCAGCAGCAATGGCTGGTCTCAGCGGTGGTGAATCCCATGGAACAGCTGTTGTAATGGAAAAAAGGCAATGGAAGAGCACAAGGGTGGTATATGAAGTAATGAACCATGTAAAGTACCTCTTTTCTTTTACTCAGTCATAATAAATAGAGAGAGTGAGACCTAATAGCACTTTCTTACACTTTCCTACAGACTTTATGACCAAGAGATATCACAGAGGCTAAAATCTTAGGAGACTGGAGCTTACTGATTCCACATCAGCATGGGCAGAAATGATATGCACAGTTACATGTCTGTAAGAATAAGGGTCGAGACTAGTGCACATACATCCTGTGAACGAACAGGAGAGGAAAAGTATTCTCTCTGCATGCAGCAAATACCATTCTGCCCACTATGAAATAGCTGCTGTTGGCTTCTGGAGTGCCTCTTCTTGGCTGTTCACTGAAGTGAGATAGCCAAGCACCCTCGCTCTGCGCTGGCACGATACTTTCTAGTCCTGACCCCGTTTTTATCTTCAGAGGAAAACTTTGTCAACAAGTTTGTATTACTTCAGATTAATTGTTCCAGTGTATTGGTAACATAACCCAGAGACATCTTTCTCTCAATAGCCTACAAGATGTCTATCTCTGGTGGAACCCAAGATGAAAGCCTTCTGTAAAACAGAAGGAGCAACAAACTATAGCACAGCCAAAAGAAATGAGCTTAGACTTCTGAAATATTTATGAGTAGCTAAACAAATGAGTAGAAGAAAGTATTTTCTTTGCAAGGGCAAGTAACCCAGAAACTGTAAGATGAATTACATGATGAACTGTAGCAGTTAGTGCATTTGTAGTATCCATTCTTGTGCTGTAGCTAAATTAATTGAGGTAGCTACATGATAGGAGCAGGGGTCTCGGGAATTAACCTAATCATTCAGATGTGACCCCTCTCTCTAATGCTCAGAAATTAGCAATACATCATTTGTTCTTTTAAGATCAGTGGTATCTTCATCGCTGCCCAGTGCTCACAAAAGCAATTCTAACTGTGCAAAATAAGCAAAAGGGACACAAAACACAAGTCAGATCAGAACTGCAGTAGCATCACTTGACTCCAAAGAGACTTTGGTGTAGCTGCAGAGCTGAAAGGCTCTTCTCTGCTCTTCCTTACTAAAATTCTTTAACTTCTCAGCTGGGCCAGCACAGCCACGTGTCCTAGCTAGCTCTTAAATTGGCATGAATTAGAAGACACCTAGTGCTAAGTCACCCACCCAGATCTTTTTGCAGGGAGCAGATCAGTGTGATGGAAGATCTGAGGGTGAACAGCCACCCTGCATCTGGCCTCAGCTCTAGGCTGGGCACCGTGCTTCAGCTTTCAGAGACACAGACACTGCTGTTCTGTGTGTTATGGGTCCCACCACAGGTCCCTCAGTGGCAGCAGCACTGAGACCAACCCTGGTCTCTGGGAGCACGTAGGGCTCATGAGGGCACAGCCATGCACTGGTGAGATGCAGTTAGGTAGCAAGCACATGCTGGCCTGGGGACATCAACTGGGGACAGCTGGCAGGGAGGACAGGGGACATCAGGTGTTTCAGAGCCACAGTGGCACACCAAATTGCATGTCCTCTGGAAGGAAGCTGGTGTGGTCAAAATAAAATACAATCAAAGGTTTCCCAAAGAGCCTGCTCAATGGAACAGCGCTCTGAGGGACCCAGGGTGATGCAAGAGAGGTGTTTGTCTCAGGGCAGTATGTGGAGGGAAGACTGACATCATAAGGTGAGTGTGCATGTGTTTGGGGGTGTGTGTGTGTGTGCGCACATGGCTGGTGGTGGGCACTGCTCATTCTCCTCAGGTGCCACATGTCAAGCCCAGCTCCACGTGAGGGCTCAGTGTGGGGTGCTGGGGGACAGTGCCACCCATTGCCTGTACAAACCTCATCACGGTGGTGTTGGATTGACACTGCTCCAGCCCTGGGGCAGGCTCTCCAGCTGCAAAAAGTGTTTGGAGGTCCTGAACTGGGCTTCCTGATGAACGATACCGTCCCATCCAGGTATGGAGACGCAACCCAACCTACAGCAGCAAACCAAAGCAAATCTGCTTTTCTCTGCACTGGAATTTTCCCAAGTTACTGGTCTCGGTTTGTTTTTATAACCAGACAGATATCAGTAACCTACATCTCACTAAAGAAAGGATTTCTCTTCTCTTTTAAAAGGTTCTCTGTATTTTTATCCAGGGGCTAAAGGAGGCAGAAGGGAAACATTGAAAACAGCAAGAGAGAGAGAAAAGCAATTCTGGAAAAGTGCTGCAAGAGCTTTCCCTCAGCTCAAATCTCCTTATTTTTTTTTCCCCTGCCCTTTTGCTTCTGCACCTGGTTGCCTGACTCCGTCTCTCTTTGGTGCATTTCACCAGAAATAAAAGCTGTCACAATATTTCCTCTCCAAGTGCCACTGTGTGTTAGGTTTCAGCTCCTGACAGGTGTATGAAACACCAGCTCCGTCAGACGCAGGCGAATGTGGGAGCTTTGAAACGGCTCCCTGTGCCACAGGCCTGCTCCACCACGCTGTGTCACTGCCCAGGGGGCTGTTCACAGGTGCCTTTTTTAAAAGGAGAGACTGATCCTGGCGATGACACACTTCAAACTGCTGAGTGATGCTTTCAGGAGCCAGGCAGGGAACGCTGCCTGCAACCTGCCTCCGCAAGGCAGGGGAAGAAGGGCCAAAGCTCCTCCTTCAAAAACTGTGTCAAATCGCCCGTATCTTGGCTGAACTCTATTTTCAAATACTTTCCCTCTCCTTACTTACTTTAATCCCTTTCTCGGGGGCAAAGTCAAATCTTGCCTCCCTGGCTTTGATCTCAGCTCCTGACTCTGTGTTTCCGGAGCATTAGCCAGGAAACAGGAGGAAGAGAAGGGGGAGATGCTGACCCCACGGCAGGGAGCTGGTACAGCCTGGGTTTTCAGCTGGGTTTGTGCCCTGCAGCCCTGCACTGCTTTCCTGCCCACCTTGCTTTCTGCATATACAAAAATCATGCAAAAAGAGTGATTAATTTTCATCAGTATGAACCCACAGAACCTGCTGTTCTGCTGAAAATGGTGCTGTGTCGATCTACCAGTGACACAATTTACCCACCTGGGCCCATTTCATTTCCTGTTTTAATGTTTCCCCAGGCTTTGATGGCACTTGAGGATTTTTCTAAACAACAAATTATATGTAAAGGCTGAAAAACTGTACTGAGGGGTCTGCAATTCTGGCCAGTACATCATTCCTGCCACAGAGGAGCTGTGGAAGGGGTGTCATAAATGCTGATGGCCAACACTGGGATGGACCCTGCTCCTGCTGTAGGCTGGGGAGATTTTGTCCCTGGTTTCAGTGAAGAACTCGCTGCCCTGGTGCTCTTCTGACTTTAGCAAACAAGCGCGTTTCCAAAAGCCACGTAGTGCCTTTTCCTGGCATTGCCGTTTGGTGCTCCCGTGCTTGAAGCGACAGAAGTGCTGTAATGGTTCTGTGGTACCACACGGGCAGGGAGGGACAGGGCTATCTCTCTGTCCACCAGGAGATGGCAGTGAGGATGCTGAGTATGGGCTTTTTTTCCCCTTTATTTCACTTGTACATCCTCCCTGGAAGACAGCGGGTCCTTTGAGGACAACTGAGCTGTAACGCTTTCATCTCTGTTTAATGTTCTTCCTTCCTTTGCTCGCCTTGACACCCATCCCACACCTTCAGCGCCCCAAACATCTCCTGTTTCCCTTTCCAAGAGGGCTGGTGTACCCCTACAGACAGGTGCCAAGCAGCATCCCAGAGGCTGAGCAGCCGTGTTCATGGGTGAAGAGAAGAAGGGGTGGCACGTTTGGGAGCTGCCAGGCAGCAGGCTGCTGCCCTGAGCACACAGCCTTGGTGCAGGTGGTTCATGGGTGAAGAGAGGAAGGGGTGGCACGTTTGGGAGCTGGCAGGCTGCAGGCTGCTGCCCTGAGCACACAGCCCTGGTGTGGGTGGTTCATGGGTGAAGAGAAGAAGGGGTGGCACGTTTGGGAGCTGGCAGGCTGCAGGCTGCTGCGCTGAGCACACAGCCCTGGTGCGGGTGGTTTTCTGCCCGCGCCGGCGTCAGAGAAAAATGCGCCCTTGTAGCAAAATTGAATTGACATTTAGCTTCTAGATTTCATCCCCGACGTCCCCAGCTGGCCAGGGGACAGCAGGAGATGCATTTCCTTGTCTCTACCAAGCTCGTGTGCCTTTGGGCTGTATAACTCATCGTGCTGAAAGTCTCCAGCTAAGGACTCTGACATTTGCTGCTGTGATGTCTTCCATCAGAGGGCTTCCCAAAAGGGTACATTAACATATGATGTCCCATAGATTTTGGGAGGACAGAAGGAGACAATAGGTCTGGATCTCTCCCCCTGGCAGTGCTCGTGGAGCAGAACCCCTGTGTTGTCCCTTCCATCACCATTTTGGAAGGGGCCCTCAGGAGCTCTGTGCCTTCCTGCACTTGGAGATGACAAGCAGATGGGGCTGCTCAATGAATTGGGAATAGATTCAAATGCCACAGATGAGAAGGTGGACCTTTTTTTTTTTTTTCTTTTGGGTAGTGCCATAAATAAAGAGACTCTTTGTCCCTGTTTCATGTTGTGCTCCGAGAACTTTCTCAGGGACACCTGAAATGCCCCAGTTTTTTCATTGCTCCTATCAAAACATTTTTTCTAAATAATTACAGAGTGTTAAAAATGGATTGCTGTACCCAGGGGAGTTTGCTCTTTGCTTGCCAGGAACAAATAGGCCAAGAGAATGAGTGCTCAGCATCACGAGTGGTGTTTGAAGGAAAGAGCAAAGTCAAAAGCCTGTAGACATCACTGGAGATGCTCTTTTTTCAAAGTGAATTTTTATTGCACATTGTCAGGGGTGCAACTCCTGCACGTTGTGCTCTGAGGGGCTGGGTGATAAGGAGGAATCTCCTCATCTGAGAGTAATGCACATGATGCTGCTGACCCGGGGGAATTCTTATTATTCTGCCTGGAAGTGACCTCTTCAAAACTATTCCTTTGCTTCTTAAGATGTTGCTTCCGAGCAAGCGCTGGGTTTTGATGACAACAGTCACCTTCATAGCGGTTTGCACTTCAATAGCATTGCTGTGCCTCCTCTGAGAATCCCCAGCCCCTGAGCAAACACAAACCTGGAAATGTTCAAAGCATCCTGCTGCCACCAGTCCCTCTGCAGACTGTTTTTCACTTTTAAAGTCTCCTTCTAGAGTGACGTGTGCCTGAACAACCCGGTTACTACTGAAACTGCGGCGCCAGGAAGAGAGGTAGGCTCAGCACACCTAGTTTCCCTCTGGAAAAGGGAAAAAAAGTGGTCTAAACCCAGTGCCCAAATACCTCCTTACACCCCCAGGAGAGGTCTAGACATGCTGATGCCCCTGTGGGTTTGCCAAGCTGAACCTCCTCACCCACACACATGCTGGAGCCAGGAACCTGAGAGGGGCTCTGCAAGGAAGAAGGCAATGCAGCAGTTCAGCAGGACTTAAAAGGAGCACCATTCTTTCAAACAGTATGCAAACAAACACATCCCTGTTTACCCTTTCGCGGTGGATTTTTGCTGTTATCCCATTTGCTTCCCAACTTGGTTGCAGCCATGCCCCAGGCTGCAAAACAACCCCGTTGTGCTTTGCTCCAGCTGGAAGTCCACCTGTCTCCTTAATGGTTTCCCCTTCCTCCCAAGGGCACAATGAGGGTTTACTGAGGGCCTGTGTAGCTGGCAGGACAATGTACAGCCCTCTCAGTCGGCTCTGTGCCCGGCTTTCTTGTCTTCAGTCAGGTAGATGACTTGGCAAGAGAACTGTCTACAGACCCCCAAAAATGCTGAGTCAAGCTCACCCCATGTATGTTGCTTCCTCAGCACAGGGCAAGGCAGGTTTCTCCCACCCTCCAGCCCTCCACCTCCTGCATCCTGTTTCTTTCACCAGTTTCCTCTGGATGTCTTATACTCAGGTTATTTGGCTTCTGAAATCGCAGTGCACACCTTAACCTGTACATCCCACGTGTGTGTGAACACACACAGGGATTCCAATGACAAGTGCTTTCCACCATTTCCATCACCCTCTCCCTTCTGCTCTCTCTGGTTCTTTGTTACTTCCACTCGCTGTGCCTTGTCTTAAACCACAAGCCCGTCCTTGCAGGAGATGTCTGTTATTGTGGGTTGTTGGGAGGGGTTTTGCAGAGAAACTAGAGCAGCAGATAGAGCTCTCCAGGCACTACTGAAATAATAATGAAGTAGTTTCACCAAGGTGGGACCGGAGAGCTTTGTCGGCTGGGTCTGAATTCTGCTTGTCCCTGAAAATTGCTTAGGTAATAAGATAGCTGCTTTAAAATTGCTGGGGGTATCCCACAGGATTCTGCTTTGACTCTGATTTCCATTTGCAGCACATGTTCTGCCATTTGGCCAGCACCATCCACCCGTGCGAGCTAATTTAAGGTTGCTAAACAGATGACACAGAACATACATCTTTTATATTTGATCTCTGCACTGGTGAGTTATCTGACTGATGCTTAATCTCAACTTGTAATAGGATTTGCCTACACTCCTCCAAGAGTGAGATATTGGTCTTCCATAAAACAGCAGCTCGGGGGGGGGGGGGGGAACGTGCCCAGGGGAAAGGTGGGAGAGTTAATTCGTGGGTTTTTGGCTGCTTGTTTTCATAGATTGGATCTGGTGCTGTGTGACTCTGTAGGGAACAACGAGGTCATCATCCTGAAAAGCTGGGCTGTCAGAGGGGACAGCAGCTGCCAGCTCTGCTGTCGTCCCTGTGTGTCAGCAGGGTGAGGGGCTGGCTGCTCTCAGGCAGCACGGGGGCTGCTTGGGCTCAGCACCCTGATGGGTGGGTGGGTGCTTTGCACACATCCTGAGCACAGGGCTCAGCTCAGTGGCTGGCCAGCCCTGTGCTTCCCTCTCTGCCTTCGGTGGTACTATCAGTGGTGACTTGGAGACTGTGTCTAGTCCAGGGTTGGTTTTGAGGCTCTACCTGCTTCATCAAGTACAAAGCCACTGTCAGGCATCACAGGCATCCTGCCCTGAGGGCAAACCCTCGGTTTCTGAAACAAGACACTTGGTCCATGCCCCAGTCTGCTGGCTGTCAGTCTGCTGGCCATCCTGCTGCATTATTCCTGCTTGGGACCCTCTCTCTCCCAGAGGTACACAAACAGCCTGGGCACAGGGCTCTGCCAGGAGCTCACTCAGAGCATCTCACCTTTACCTGCCCTGCAAGGGGCAGCTGCTGGCCCCCTGAGAGGGAAACAAGGCTTAGGCAAAACCATGGAGAGCACAAAATGGTTCTGATTGTATGACATGCTTCTGGTTGTATGACAATTTGCATTGACACTTTAATTGCTGTGGTGACATAGTGCTCCACCCAGAGATGCGAGCAGAGGAGCACAAAAAGAAGCCATGAATATGGATGTCTCCAATAAAAATCTCCCCTGCATGGGCAAACCCATCTCCTTGTCCTGCAACAACTGCAAACACAGACAGCAAAGCTCACAGGTGGCACGGGAGACTGCCCTGGAATGATGCTGTGCCTTCTAGTTGATGTGGGTTTGAGGTAGGTGTTAATTGCACAGTTTAGAAGGTTTGCCCAAGTTTTTAACAGCGCAGTACCATGCCAGTGTGAAATCTGAGATCTGCTGTTCTCTCCTTGTGCAGGTCAGCAAATAACTTCTGACGTGTTAGACCAGAGCCAGATGGTGCCAGTAACAGGGCAGCGAGGCCTGTGTCCCATCCCACCTCTCCTGAAGTGCTCCCTGCTTTGGTCAAAGGGTAAAGGTGCCAGACGTTGGTTGGGCTTAGGAACCGGCTGGGTGTCGTGGCAGTTCCCTGGGGCTGGATGCCTGTTGTACATTAACTAACCTGTGCTATGGAAGAAAGGTCATGTATGCAACCTGGAAAAAAACCCCACCAAAAAAAAAACCCCGGCACTGAGCCATCCGTACAACGTGTTTCAGACCCGGGCTGACCTGCTTTTCCCCAGAACACTGTTTCTGCACCAGGCACGGTCACCCTGCAGAGGGAAATGTTGGTCTGAACCATGCCATGGTGCTTCCCAGGGGAGATTGATTAGGGAGATCCACGCTGCGTGGCCTGGATGCCTGGATCTGGCCGTCATCCCATCTCTGTGATCTCCAGTTGAGTGCTGTGCCTGTCGGGTTTGCTTTGGTGTAGTGTGACATTCAGGATTCCTTTACAGGCAACTGTGCAAAGCAGGGAAATCTATGTGTAATGCTTCCTACTGGAGTCACCATCTGGCCAATATTCATCTTGTTTAGTGAAATACCAAGATATCCATAGAACGCAGGTGTTAATGCAGATCATAAGGCACAAGTGACCGCAGTAATAAACCAACATGCAATGAAATGTAATTAATGCACCTGGTGCTTGGGTTTGAAAAGAATTTCAGTGCTTTTTTTTTTATTTTCCCTGCACACTGATGTGCATTTTAATAGCTGGAACTTCAATCATCACTTCCCAACCAACCCTTTAATCATATTAATTCCCTTAAAAAGTGAACTATAATGTTTGCTGGTAAATAGTATTTCATCATTTAAGCAGGAGGGGAGGGGAAGTGGAAGCACCCATGAAAGTACATGCTGCTTAGTAGCATTTTTGTGGCGTGAAAAAGGCTATTGTCCTGTTTCTGTTGGTCTGGTTCTGCCGCTGGCAAAGGTTTGTTTTCAGTCGTGCAATCCTTGTTGATAGGTTCCCCGCACTTCAGAACCAGCTGGAACAAGTGAAAAGATCCCAGGCAAGAAAATAAATGATTAATCTTTCTATCACTGGATTTCACAGCCCGTTTTTCATCTCACCTCTGACCTGCGTCAGTAACAACTGCATGTTTGTAAGGCTAAACCCCCCCCCCCCACACTGACATTTGTTCCAAGCAGACCAGAAAAGCCACCCCAACACGGGAAATGTAGATTTTGTCTGCGTGTGCTTGTGGTTTCCAGAAAATCACTTTACTTCCAAATACCCTTTCAGAGCAGAGATCTCACCCGGTCTCGTTAGTCAGCTGGCAAATCCTGAGCGGACAGGGCATGTGTGGGGGAAAGGGAGAGGTCGAAGAGTCAAAGCCAAGGGTCACGGGTAATTTTTGGTTTTGCATGGGTATTTCTCAAGGGTGGTCTGAAGGGCGTGATGAGCATCAATCTGGGGGGTGGGGGGGGATACTCACAGGCTGACACAGAGGGACAGTCCCACAGAGTGACTTTCCCAATCTGGTGCTGTTTAATAGGGATTCAGAGCGTGGTTAGGTCCCCAGAGAGATGTCTGCTGCAGACGCTTCCATTGCTCGATGGCTTTCCCCATCCCTGACCACTCCATGCTCAGCCACCAGCAGTCAGTGCTAAGCTGCCATAAATGAGCTGCCAACAGGCCTGGGCTGCAGGTGGAGGGCAACCACCCTTGGCCAGGCACAGAGTGACTAACCCACCTCCTTTATGGACGCCAGCTATATTTTCACCTTCAGCAGTGGAGCATCCCTGTAAGGCTGACTTTGCCCTCCAGTCAGCAAGGTCAAGCTGCTGAGGTCACTGTTGAACGACAAAATACTCTGCGACATGTGGCTGAGGGTGCATCAAGTTTGTGACCCCCTTTTCTCTCAAGGTTCCTTTCTTTGCAAGCCCTGGGAGGTGGGTGCTGGTGAGCGGTGGGGTGGGGGCATGGGGTGTGAAAATGAGTGACACTGTCTACCCATCTGAGAAGGGCTGCAAAAGGGCTGATGGGGATATCCCCTCCTCTCCTCATCTGTCCCAGTGTCTGTGCAGTCCCTGCAATGAACTGGCTCTGCTTTAGGAGAGAAGCTACTTCTTGAAGGCTATATCCAGTGTTGCCACAGGGCCACCCCTGATGCTCCCTGACCTCTCTAACTGCTGCCATATCCTACTCACAGGTCTTCCCAGGCACCTGACTTTATTCTGAAATTAGTAACCTCGCAGAAGAGTACCAGCAGCAAACAAGACACATGCAACTCCCAAAGCAATCCCTCCCTGAGAGGACTGGGTGCTGTGAGCAGCACTAGCCAGGCTCTCCAGAGCCCCAGCACCCATAACGACTAAGATGAAATCACCAGTCTAATTTTTTACTTCTTGACCCAAGTCAGCTTTTGAACCCAGGCCCACGGAGGTGAAAGGTTAATGTATTAAGCTGTCTGCTGTTCAATTAATCCCTAAATCCTGGGCAGATTTACAAACTATTGGAAGATTTTAAATTGTTCCTGATTTATGAGATGCCCTTTTTAAGTTCAGATTGCCTTTACAGATGGTCACCATACAGGGCAATAAGGATAATTACTATACAGATTTACTGTTGGGGCAGAAATTTTAATTTCCAAAACAATGTACACTTGTCTATTCTGACACTGTGGCCAGGCTGAGCATTTGAAACGTTAAACCCTGGGATCCCTTCATTTCTTATATCTTTCAGAGAAGAAATCAGTTGTGCTGAGGACAGGCTACAGTCCTGGGAAGCTAAAGGGAAGACATCCTTCCACTGAGGCAGCGATGCAAACTACTTGTTGAAGATAAAGCAATACACCATTGTGTTATCAAAGCGTTTCTTTTAGCTCATACTGTATAAATATACCCATGGGAGGAAGGCCGTGGTCTTCAAGAGTAGACCTTGATGTTGGAGAGCCATGAGGATGTGTGGAGGGGTGCCAGAAGCTATGGGAATAGGCAGGCTAGTCTATTTGCAGATGGGCTTTCTGCATTGATTGGAAAGAAAACCTGAAGCCTCAGGTACACAGAGTTTTGAGTTGGTTTTTAGTGGATTAAAGAGCCCTCAGGTGCACTGAAAAGCCCCTGGACACCCTCACTTCTATCAGGCAGAGCATAACAAAGTCAGGCCAAAGAGTCCAGGAAAAGCCATATAGTGCCATAGCTGCAAACACTAAAGCAAAGGCCAGGGAAGTTCTTATCTTCTGGGGTAAGTAATCAACCTGCTCAGCTAACAGGAAGGGATGGGTTGGAGTCTGAGTGCCGATGCCCCGGTCAATACAGCGAGCCCACGCACTCCATGCCCTCCCTGGAAGAAGAGGGCCACTTGCCAACAAAGGACTCAGTCCCCATGAGTTTTTACTGGTACAGAGCCATTTACCCTGCAGTCAGACAGCACACAGGGATCACCCTCAGCACTCGTGATTCATAACCGCTCACTAGGCTGAGCCTACCCAGGAATTTCAAGCCTGACAGCAAACAGAGGTGGCGATTTTCAATGGCTTCCCACACCAAGCCCATTGAAACCAGCAATGCAGGAGGGCAAAGTCTGTGTGCAGCCCCAGCCCCTGGCTCCTCTGAGCAGCTGTGCACTGTTGTGGTGGGGACTGGTCCCGAAACACCCAGGATAAACTTTGCTCACATCACCTTTCCAGACATCCCTCAGCTCAGTCATTGCCATTGAATATGCCCTGTGTTTAAAAAGTGTGATACCTAGAAAGGGCTTTCATCCATCACAATTTGAAGAACAAAGACTGGGCCATTCCTGTGTTTTTCTCAGCATATCCAGCCCTTTATGCAGAAATATTTTATTATAGATATTTGGAAGAGAGAGAGAGAGAGAGGAGTGGGAAGGAGAAATTGCCAGTATCCCGGCACCATCAATTGCTGTCAGCTCTGCTCTGGGAATAGCGTGGAGCTGTTAATTGCTGCTGCAGATTCAGCAGATGGTGCGTAAGACATTGTATTTAATGGAGCCCCTCAAAAAGAGTGGCATCTGTTTGTTTAATTTCTTGGCAAGGGAACGGCAGATTTAAAAAACAAACAAACCAAATTGGACATTTAGCTATGGACATCCCCCCAACAGATTATAAATGTTTTAAGATAAATAGGTCACATGAAGGAAAATACCAATTGACACGTTGGAGAAGTAAGCCAAACTTTCAGCCATCAGCTCTTTTAAAGCTTAGATTTTCAACATACGGCAATGAAACTCCTTAAAAAGGCTTTTAAATGAAACATTGACACTATTCTTTTGACTATTAGTTTGTCTAAGTGTTTGTAGAACTGTTGCAAACACTAGTTCAGAAGCTAATCCATTCTGCCTGTCTCTCTCTCACATACCCCGGGGTTAAAATATGATCTCTAGATCTAGACACTTTGCTTTAATTGTGTGCATCTCCCACATTTAAAATCAGCACCAGAAAACAAGGCAGAAAGCGTCTGCAGTCCTTCTCTCTAGCAGCTGGGACAGGCAGCTCAGAGCAGCTATTGCTATGGCTATTGCTGCCATAGCTCCAATGTTAACACAACTCCCTCTATTCCTGGACTTTCATCGTAGCAGAAATTGCCATAGCAGCCTGTGCCATGGATCCATCCTTGGCAGGGTGTTATACTGCCTCTGACAATGTCCAACTTTGATCCTTTGCACAAGAATGTAAATGCCCTGTAGATCGTTACTGTGTATGCAAAGCAGTATATGTGTGAAACCCTTCCCAGCCCCTCTTGGTGAGCACAGCCTCCCAAAGCATGAGGGTGGATGGCTCTGTGAATATCTCCTCCCTGTATAGGTTTTTTTTGGGGGGAAATATTTTGCACCACTTGTCAGATTTTAGGCACGTTGGGTCTTTTCCCTGTTTTAAAGCAGAGTTTGGATAGGATGCTCAAGCTGAAAAACAGGCCACGTGGCCTCTGTTTCCAGCTGCTGGTCCAAAAAAAGTGCTGCTGCTCACTTTTTCCTACGAGCTAACTCCCATGGCTGTTGCTGCAGGCTAGGCAGAGTCTGCCCATCTGTGCCAGAAAGTTTTTCCCTTGGACTTTTTGCTGGATGGCAGCTGCTGCAGGGCCGTGCCACCCAGGCACACGTCTGCTTGGCCGTGCTGGGACCACGTGTTGGCAGGACCACGGGCAGCATCCCACAGCCCACAGCTGCTGACATTGCTGCGTTGCTCAAGTGTGTCCACTCTGGCATGTTTTGCTGATGGTTGTGTGTTGGCTGAAGCTGAGGGGTTTTTTCAGGGGCTGGTTTTGTTTCAGGCAGTGGAGATGCACGTGTTGCTCGCCCGACATCAGGTCCGGGCATGGGGGTGCACAAATCTGTGCAGGCCACTGAAGAGCTTTCTCAGGGAGGTGCCAGTGACTTCCACAGCAATTTCTCTGGCTGAAAAAGCCCAGGGAACAGATTTAGTTTAATTGCTGTGGATCTGTGCAGCTGGTGCAGACCGATCTCAGGCCACGGGGGTAAGTGACGTCTCCCACAGTGTCCTTGAGCAGGGAGAGTGTGTTGCTCCCCCCTGAGCCCCTACCCTTGCACCTATTGGACACATAGTCCCCTCTTCAGCCTGTCCCCAGGTTGCCTTGCCCAGACGCTTGTTTGCTCTATTCCATGTGCACATGAGTGAGGAAATAAGAGGGAAATAGCAGCGCCATAAACCAACTGTTAATATTTTACCCTGGTGATTGCATTCTTCAGGGAGACATATATCTAAATATAGCCATAGCCTGTAGGCTAACCAACATTTTTACAGCTTTTTATTGAGGATACCTCAGATGTATCTTTTGCCTTTTTTTTTTCCTATTTTTTCCCATTCAAGGCCTAGCTTTGCAAACATTCCAGCTGTCAAAAGAAAGCAGGGCTGAGCTATTCACACAGCGCATACACCTTGAGAATGTTTAGTCAGTTATGATGGAGCAAAACTTCTCCTTCTGTTTCCCTGTCTGCAAATAGGGGATAGTGACATGCGGATGGAGAATAGTAACATCCATTTTTCCTCACTCACAGATAAACCCAGGAGCTATCCAGTCTTACTATCACAATATCAGCACCTTCCAATTAGATGTTTTTCTGATTAAAACTTTAATTGGGTGAATTGAAGATTAAATATCACTGTGATCAGGCATTGCATAAGGTTTTGTTGTTTTTTTAAATTTTTTTTCTGGCTTACTCTTAACAGAACCTGCATAAAACTGTTCTTTTTAAAGGATTTTTGTTAGAAGCTATGCTAGACAGACACTCCCCCATACACTGAGTTGATACTTGATTTCACAAATGAGGTCAGTACCATCTTGATCAAACAGAGCCACTCCTCCAACAAGAAAAGCATCCTGTAGCGAATCAGGACATATGGAACAGACCCAATTCTATTGAAACTAAAATAAGCATAAAAAGGCCTCAAAAGAGAGAATTTAAATGACTCTCATGGCTCTTACCACGTATCACACGCCTGGCCTATAAAAGGTTGCACTGGAAATATCTACTACTCTACCTACCTTGCAGTAAGAAAAATACCCAAACCCCAAACCCCACCTCTGTAAATTCCTAATTAAAAGATAAGGAAATATTCCTCCTAAATGCTCACACCTTGCACATATTTATGACATTTCTGCTAAGGAGCTGAAAAAAAGCAGATGAGGGCTGTTATCTCCACTGGTCCAGCGAGCCTGTCCCAGGATGATGAGCCCAGTTCTCTGCTGTAAGGCTTTTAACCACCCCTAAGCAATTGGTGTGATGTACTGGGACCAGCTGCCTCTGCTCCTGCAGCAGCCTCCCCCCTGCCCACGGGTGCCCTCTTCCCTCAGGGCTATTTTCATCGCCGCCCGAAAATGCTAAGTACTGAAATTTCTCCCATCACCCTTTATCTGCCACAGCTCTTCTGCTGTTGGAGTTTCAGGTTAGCTTAGGAGCTATCAACAGTGAGCATTAAAAGGCAGATTGGAGCACGTCAGTCACTCCGTCTCCCTTCTGCAGCAACGCTTCCCCGCATGACTGATTAACCTTGCCATTTAAATACAGGTTCCCGCAAGCAAATACTCAGTGGAGGGCGAATGACAGGATTTCACGTACCAAATATAACCCGTGCATCACCAGGGAGATGGGAACAGGTAGGCAATTTTGCCTGACAAACTGTCTGAGATCTGCACATTCCCAGTCAGCCTGCCTTCTATTTTCTACCTCAGCTTCAGTAAACCTGTCTTCTGATTTCTCCCTGAAGATGTTCCCCAGAGCATTGTGCCCTTACCCTGCTAGCAGCCATCCCTTTTATAGCTCTCTGCTCTCATTCACAAAAGTTGACTGGGTAGAGAGGCCCCATTTCCTATTTTAGGGCACCTTCCTTTTTTAAATGCTTTTGGTGAGCTCTCATCCAGAACAAGACACCATCCCTTTATACCTTTTTATTTTAGTTATTCTTCATCATTTTATCAAAAGGAGAACCAAGCCCCTGGTTCCTGAAGATGCCTTTAATACCTGGTCATTTATTGCCAGCCATCAGGTGATTCTTTCCTTTTACAAGCTGAATATTTTTGATATTTCATCCTTCTTAAGGGAAGAAGATGAAATAAATAATATTACTGCATTTGTTACGCTTCCCTTTTTTGTTGAATTTGTTGATTTTCTCCAAACTTACCTGATTTTTTTTCAGTGCAGGTTGAAATTAATGAAGTCTGCTAGCTTCTTTTCCTGTCTCCCTCTGAGATTATTTTCTCCCATGACTTCCCACTGACTTTTCTCCTTTTGAAGTGCTCCATACACGGTGCAGAGGCAGTGCAAGTGCAAAGAAGAGCGTTGCTCTCTTCCCCAAGGAGGGGAAGGCTGTGCCACAGTAGAGCAGGCTGCTGGGCTCCAGGGCTGGAGCTCCTACACCAGTTGCTGCATCATTTGGAGATGGTCTTGGACCAAAGCAACCTGGCCTCCTAAGGTGTTCAGCCTGATCTGCACCTCAGCAGCTGTAACTCTGGGGTCTGTGCTGCACTGGGAAGGATGTAGCAAGGGCACCACAGCCAGAAGGAAGGCTGCGAGGGTGGCAGAGATCACTGGGATGCCATTAGCCATCTGCAATGGCAGAGGGGAAAAAGTTATTGTATGAATGTGTCTGTGTTATGGGGAAGCACAATAGGAATTCGGAGAGGGGATCAAAGCAGGAAAGTTTGCTCACACGCGGGAAAATAGAAATAACTTCTGAGGGAATTAGTGTTCCTGTACACACGAGTTCTCAGACCCACTGAAATCAACATCCTCAAAGCTCGTTGCCATCTCTAGAAGTCCAAATCTTTGAATTGGTTTGACACATTTTGCCAGTGAATAAAAACCCAGCTGACCAAAGAAGCGCCAAGCCCACTGCTCGGAACCGTTGGTCAGCGCTTCGCACAAGCACTACTGATCCGAGGTTCAGCAGTCCCCAGCCCTGCCATCTTTTTAAAAAATATGGTTTTATTGCACTTGAAAGAAAGAGGAGTTGGTATATGAAAATCCAAGTACCGCACGCCTCAAAAGATAACAGAAGTTTATTACACTATAAAGGCTTTCAGCATATGTGGATGCTTATTTTATCTGAACACATTAGCATAGTTATTAGTCATTCTAAATGATTAAATTTCCCTCTCATCCACCTAATTTGCATTATAAATGAATATACTAAAGAGCAATGCACTTTGTTGATAAAGTACTGACTTGGCAGTCAGGAGACAGGGCTTGTTTCTGGGGCTGACTTGGACCTCCTGAGTTGGTGCAGGCTGGTCGCTCTGCCTTGAAGTGCCTCCTCATCTTAGGCTGACCAGTAGCATCAACATCAATGTCAATATATCTATTATCCATCAATATTCTATCAATATATCAATCTGGTTTGCAGCCTTTCAGTAGCATCTTCCAGGTTTTAAGGTGTTTATTTTCTTAGGAAACCCTGTTAATGATGTTTAAATAAAAGAGGGACATTGCCAGGCTGTGAATGGATATGCTTTGGTATCTGTGGAGGGTCAGTAAATCCCAGCAGCTCAAAAGCTGACACTCTCAAACTTATGAAGTATTATGACTTCTTGTTTTTGTGGGTTTGGGTTTTTTTTCTCCTGAGTGATAAAGAAGTTCAGAGATCCCTCTTGCAGCAACGGCAGCTTCAGTGACTTAGGACCGTGTCTTCCACCTGGCTGACTGTCCCCTCCTTCTCCAGCAGCAATGGCTAGGAAGGAAACCACCTACAGCACTTCTGAAAGGAAACGGAGTTCAGTTTAATTTCCAACTGTTCAGTTTATTTGGTTATGGTCTTGAACAAAGAACATGGTCTGCTCCTCGGGTCCCCTCCTTCCCATCTTCGAAGTATCATGTCCTGCTGCTGTGGCTGTCTGTGGGACCCTGAAGGTAACACAGCCACCCTTTCCCTAGAAGTGACAGGGTGGTCTCTAGATACACCTGCACTCCTCAAGAAGTCTGTAAACCTTGGTCCCAAACTACCCATGAAGGATGAAGAGTAGCCAGGTGCTCCCGTGGCTCCTCAGGCAGAGGGCACCTGTGCTGGGAGTTCAGCAGGAGTTCCCAAGACAGCGGGTAAAACTGCCTCCAAATATAATTCCCCTTTTGCTTTAGTTGCTCTTTCCTGACCTTCTGAAAGCTGATTTGTGGTCTTTTTTGCACCTTGCTTATTGCTGGGGACCACTCATACCATTCATTTTCGATATAGCCCAACCAAACCTGTGCCACTGTGTACAACAGAAGGTTAACCCCTTCTTGGCCTCCATGTGAAGGGCTAAAAAAGGACCTTGGCAGTCTGCTAAAGTAAGGTGGGGCTGGTACCAGTAAGTGGTTGAATTCCCAGGTGGTTGATAGCACAGGGAATGAAAAAAACCATCTCGCTGGATGATTGTGTAAAGATCACCTCTGATTTAATCATATTTACATGAAGCCTTGCCCCACTGAAGTAATGCTCCAGGACTTCTTCAGCCATTGAACAGAGATTTGTGTTTTACTGAGATAAAGCGGGATGTCATCTGTGAAAAGAGCAATTTATGTCCTTTGTCGTGGATTGTGATGCCTGGAATCTCCAGAGACTTTCTGATAGCTATTGCTAGCGGTTCAGTGGACAGAGCAATCAGAGGAGGTGACAAAGGACACACTTGCCTTCTGCCTCTCTGAGGAAAAAGTCATTCAAATAAAGAAGTCTCTGAGAGTCATTCAAATAAATGAATGCACACCCTCAAGCTTTCTGTGGGTTTAATGAACCTTATTCACCAGCAGCAGAGCCTTGTTGTCAAGCCTCTGCCTTCGAAGGGAGAAGGAGAACGCTGAAGGAGGTTGGTCCCTCAGTTTTGTTTTCTCTGAAGGAGTGGAAAGACAATTTCCTGCCCTTGCCTGGGGCTGTGGGAGCCGCAGCTCCTGGGAGTGCAGCAACCTACCAGCCTTGCTGGCTCAGGAGGCCCTTTTCTTCCTGGGATTCTGCTCCCATTTCAAGTAAACATTTGCTTCCCTGCTGGCAAATGGATTTCATGCAGCCCTGGAGCAGTCATGATTTGAGGAGATCTTCGCTGCTTCTGAGCATCTCTGCTTTGTATTTTACATGGGGGCAGCAATCTTGTGCATGAAATAATTTCAACAGCTGGCAAGTTCTGGAAGTCTCTAAATGGTTATGTGCATATGAAGCTATATCATACACTTGTGAGGTTTGGTTTTGTTTTGGTTTTTTTTTTAAGTCTACATTCCTTTCCCTAGGATAAGAGACAGGGAAGCAAAGCAGCTACTCAGCTCCAGGCACCAAGTCACGGTGCCTTTGATATACAGCCCCCTGGCCAGTATGTGCAGTCATGTGCTCACATAACTCTCCCTAACTGTGGGAAATGAAAAGGAAAATGTTAAATTTGGTAATATTTATCATAGTCATTTTTCAAGAGGAAGAGAGAAACCACCGGTCTATTGAGAAATGTGGCCTTTTAATAGTCAACTAGGAGTATCCATTTGTGTGAATAATCAAAATCTCTTAGGCAGATAGAGAAAGCAGGGTAAAAGTTTATAATGGGCTATATATTCTCCAGCAGAGACAATGACTGAAGGCCTTGGAGTTTGAATAAATGCCAACTCATCAAAGTTTTGTCTTTTTTTTTCTTTTTCTTTTAAGCTTTCCATTTTGGGGATTTCATGGAAATAATTGAGTTTTCTACTATTGGACCAAGAGTTTTATATATGCATGACTTAAAAGAAAGCGATTATTAAATATCTCACCATTTAATATCTAGATAATTTTGTCCTATAAAATCCTGTGCAGCAAGTAATTTAAATCGGTCCCCTATTTACGGCAGACAAAACTGCTCACTGCCATCTGCTTCGCAGCTTTAATAGATGGAGTGTTAACTGTGTGTTGCATGAAATTCATTGCGACTAGGTTAATTAAATGGCTGTGCTTCACTTCCTGCACTCTGGTAATAAGATGACAACCTCATCTGAATTTATTAACCCTTGCCACTTGCAGTGCTGTTATCACCCATTCAACCTCCTTTGGTCAACAAAAATGAAATGAATTACAGTAGCAGGAGACATAACCATATTGGCTAACCAAATAGGTATTGATTAGCATCTTCTAAACCAAATACGTCGATCTAGTCTGGTTTTATTTCTGCAAAGGTCATTGAAATCTGTTGGACTGTCATTAATGGGAGTAAATGATGATGCAGTAGGCTATTGGAGAGCACCCCAAATCTAATCGTTGACACTAAACAGCTTAAAGGATGGCTTCACCATGGGAAGTTAGAGAGGCCTTCAAAGTCTTCAGGTTTCTATTTGAATAAGCAGATGTTTGATATCTTCCAGCACCAAAGGCCCTTTAGAGAGGGGTCAAAGCCAAACCTCTGACCGTCCCTCCAGCCAGAGGCATTTCTATTCTCTCCACAGAGGAAGCATGGAGTAAATGGGCCTGTCTGTGTTCCTCCTGGCTAAGCCAGCATTGGGTCAAACCTTAGTGAAAGCAGACGTGAATACACATAGCTATGGCCATGGCAATGCAAACTACTCACAGGCTGGCCTGGGCCAACACATGGTGAGCAGGTTCCTGACAGAGCCAGCCCCAGGTGCCAGTTCCTGGAGCCAGCCTCTTCTCCATCTTGTATGTTCTTTGGATACTGAGAAAAACTGATTTTAGGCACGTCCATATGAAGTGCTCGTTGGGTCTACTGAGATTTGCCATGAGGGATCAACACTACACATCAATGCCATAGTCATTCTCCTTCCTCTTACCTATCAGACGCAGAAGACTTTTCTCCAAACTTCCCTGCCCTCTGGTCATCCCCACTCATCCCATCTCCTACCGCTGTACCATGGTTATAGGTTTTCCTTTTTGCCTTGTCACCCAGCTACTGCTTCTGTAAACACATCCTCTGCCATGTTCAGACACCCAAGTCTAAGCAGGCTCCAGACGCTGACTTTGAGGATGTTTTTATGTGGTTTAGTGGGGAAAGTCATGTGATGACATCCTTCCACACTTCAAAGTTGTGGGATGGGATCCAGCTCCGATTCAGATGTTCCGCTGCATCAGACGGGTCCAACCTGTCTGCACGTTATCCTGCCAGCATTGGGCTTTGCCTTCCAGGGACGTAGCTATGACTTGTTTCTTTGACCCAACAGGAAAGTTTTCAGCTTTACTGAGGGCTGTAGTTAGAAATAAGTTTGTGGAATAAATCAGAATTTATAACTGTACACATGAGAAAAAGATATCTTTCCTGACTTGTCCCTGTAGTCAAGAGGCTGCCAAGCTCTTCCCTTTCTGCCCCCTACCCCAGTGCAAACCAGCAGAATCAAAGCAATTTGCCCCACATGGTCTCACCCGTGCTGGGGACCAGAAGATCAACAGATAAACCCACTCTTTTCCCAGGTTCTGTACATCCAGGCCCAGCATTGGCACACAGCACGACCAGACGTACCAAGAGGCCCCTGGCCAGGCTGGGGAGCCTTCAGCTCCCAGAGCAGACTGGAAGAGGAGCTCCAGCACGCAGAGGACAGGATGGACAGTGTAGCTGGAATGTAATGAAACACTGCAGAAGCAGTTTACCTGTTGCTAGGAAGGGAGATGGCACAGGTAACCACTGGATGCTAGCCCTGAATTTTCAGACTTCCAACCATTTATTCTGCCTGATTATTGTTATCATTGGATGTTAAAGTATATAAAAAGAGTGAATGACAGTCTATTTACCAATCTGTGCCTTTTGGTATTCATCTAGACTCCAATTTGTACCAAGATACTGTTGCAGACAGGAAGCTGCCTGGAAGCATTGTTCTGTAATTTTGTTGGATTTTTGAATTCTGCTGAAAGAAACTCTTACCTCACACAAGGAAGGAACATTCAAGGCAATTTGTGAAACTGCTGTGGTTCCCCAAATTGCTTTTATGGTTCTGGACCTATAGAGTCCTCTACAGAGTGCTCACAGCATTGGCAAACGTGCCCCATGTTCTCATGCAAAATGGGTACGTTAGACAGACGGCGTCATGCTGACCCTGATTTAACCTCAAAGGTTGCTCCCTGAAGCAGCTGCTGTGAGCCCTGTTTTGAGAGCACAAGTAGGAAATGGCCTTTCTGAGGCTTGTGTGATTCTCCTGCATGAGGTGGATGGCGTTCACTGTGATCAGTTCCTCACACAAGTGTGAAAGCACAGCCAAAATCTCACATCTGACTTCTCTCTGGCTGCATTTTGTTGCTTACAGCAGGCACTGTGCATCTCCTCCAGTTAAACGTTATTATCTCTGCACACTGTCAAACCAAACCACCGAAACCTTCTCCATCCGGGGGGCAACCAGTCATTTTGACAGGGTGCAGCCTCACCTCTTCACCAGGGTATGGACAGGGGCTGCTTTTGAGATTGGCACTCTGCTCTCGTTAGAACATTGCCACCACAACAGTCAACACTGTGGTTTTTCCTTACCTTGTCAGCCCAGGAAAGAATGTTCTAGAAGATCAGTGTTTTGCAAGTTCAGTAGAGCAGGATGAAATTTTTTAGTGGAAAGAGAGGACAAAATGAGATGCTTGATTTGAAGGCAGGAGCAGGTGGAAGCTGTGTATAATGCCTTGACCTTATAATTTCATGTCCTGGAGATAATGGGGCATTTACCAAACTCTCCCCTTTGTGGCTTCATGTCCACATGAGGGGACTCAGGGCAGTGAGGGGAGATATTGGCCAGACCCTCAGGCTGGGGGAGTGGAGGGTAACACCCTCCTTCGCTATGCCAGAAACTTGCCAGTATGACAAATTGAGTGAACCAAGCAGTTTTAGTTCAGATAGAAAGAAATAACTAAGGAATTACTATCTCTGGAGAGCAAATGGTGGGTGATTAGTGCATTCATCACAACCTCAATGGAGTGGTTCAAGTCCCTGGTCCGAATTAGACTAGCAGAAAACATACTTAGATAAAAATCCTATTAGCTCTTTATCTGTCCACCAGCTCTGGGCAAATTGCAACACAGGGTGTCATGAACCTGAAGCTAAAGCAGATGGAAAGGAGAAGAAACTCCGGGACACCTGAACCTGTGAAAATGAGAGATGTGGAGAGACCCTCTGGGCAGCCCTACCTCCTCCCTGTGTTCCCCACCCAGCCAGCCCCAGTGCCTGCCTTCCGCAGCCACACTTGACTGTACAAAGCCCTTTAGGTATTGAGCTTAAGGTCTGAGGGGAGGTACATGCAGAGCTCTTGGTGAAAGTCCCATGAGAGATCCAGCAAGCCATGGCAGAAGCAAGCTGTGGCCAGAACATTGACCTAGACCCCTTCTTTATGACGATTTCTTTCCCAAGAAAACAGAACAGCATTACACACCACCCTCCCCTTCTGCCCACTGGGCTGGTAGGTGGTTCCTTCCTGCTTGTTTTTCAGTTCAGCTGGTTACAACAGCAACTGCCCAGTTGTCCCGTGCCACTTCAGAGTCTCCTCGCCAGCTCTGGGGCCAGCAGGCTCCCTGCTGCCAGCAGCATCCGCTCCCACCAGCATGCTCAGTTGTTTGGAGGACAGCCTCATCTTTTATTTATAGCTAACACAAGACAGAGAAGTTTAGTACCTGTGTGGCCTTAACTCTGGAAGGGCCACAGCTTCCTCAGACGGCAAACGATGCAACAGCCCTTTGCAATGCAGACAGGTAACGCAGCAGCTGAGGCTCTGCACTAGCAATTAACTGCTGATGAAAGTGATGGCATATAAAACCCCACCACTGACAACAAAAATAAAACAAGGCAGAGCAATTACTGTCGCTGCTGTTTGTTTTAGCCTGTTCTTCCTGTGCAAAATAAATCTTAACTCTTCCGACGCCACCGAAACCAGAAAGCTGGGCAACTGCCACTCGCACCGACCGCATATGGTCACACTGTCCCCATCCTCTTACAGCAGAGACTCTGTTGCAGAATTAGAGCTCCCCAGTGATAATTTAGGAGCCCTGCATACAGGCATGGCTAATGTTTAATGTATCATAGAATCATGGAATCACCTCCGTTGGAAGAGACCCTTTAGATCATCCAGTCCAACCACAGCCTAACCCCGACGAGTCCCCCTCTAGATCATGTCCTTAAGAACTTCATCTACACGCCTTTTAAATACCTCCAGGGGTGGTGACTCCACCACCTCCCTGGGCAGCCTGTTCCAGTGCTTGACAACCTCTTCAGTAAAGAAATTCTTCCTGGTATCTAAACCTAAATCTCCCCTGGTGCAATTTTAAGCCATTATCAACACATTGGATTTAATAGAAGATTTTCTGGATTAGAAAAAGGTGATTAGTGAAAGGTACCAGGCAGTGTTTTGGAAGGTGAAGCCAAGGTCAGGCTACTGGCAGCACCGTCCTGTTGCCTACACGTGCAACCCCATGTCCCTGTATGGCAGTGGGATACCCACTGGGGGGGGGGGGTGGGCAGGAGGTGGGGGGCGTGCTCAGCATCACATTCAAGCTTCCTTGCACCTTACCTCAGCAGGAGGCTCCTGAGGGCAGACTGGCACTAAGAAATAACTGGTATCAGGGGAGTTTTGTCCCTGGCCTGAAATGAAGCACAGCCTGTGCCTGATACATCACTTCTAGGGTGCCATGGAGGGTTGGGCGAATCTGCTTCCACAGAGACCTGTCAAAGCTGGGCAAGGCATGCTGCTGCTGCTGCAGAAGCCACTTGGCAGGTGCCTCCTGTCCCTAGGTAACCTCCTGCTGCCTGTTACCCCAAGGAAGCTATTGGGTGATGGGGTACCTAAGCTGCTCACACCTCTGCAAGCATTACACATTTTCAGCTGAGGGCCTGCATTGGGGTCGAGCCCTGATGCTGAGGTGGAAAAGCATTTGGGCAGCTTTTGAAGGGGGCAAGATGCATCTGAAGAAATTCCCCAAAAAAATCTACAGGAGCAAAGAAACGAAGGCAGAGGAGGGGAGCAGAAGAAAATGAGAAATCCCAGTGAGAGCAGTGTTGGCAAAAGCAGCGATTTCCATCAGACAGCCAAGAAACTGCCTACAGTGACAACAATGAAACTGACTGTTCCATCCAAAGCTGTGGAGAGGAAAGTCAGTATTTCCTGCAGTGAACCCACAGACCCTGGGAAAGAGTGTTTCCAGTTCAAGCTACCAGTGGTGGAAGGTTACAGAAAATTTCTGTTTCACCTGCCTTGAGCGTGACGTCTGCCCAGAACTTGGACTGGTTTACTCAACCAGCTCGGGGCTCTGCACTGGGAGGGATGTCAAACCACCTTAAGGATGTCCCCTCCTTTCCATCCTGAAGAACCTCCTGCACGGAGAGGAATCTTACAGGCTGTGAATCGAGGGGATACAGCCTTGTGTGGGCCCAAATCTGTAGGAACAGGGATGGAAAGGACACACTATCAAGGGCAGGAGTGTGCGGGGGTGTAAAGCAGAGGAAATACCTGAGTATCCAAAATGAGTAAAATTCTCAATGGAAACCCAGAGAGTTCTGCTTAGAAAGCTGCAAGATGCAGTGAGTGCCTGTAGGGTTTGTAAGTTCCTTCAGTCACCTGAGGCAATAAATAAAGGGACTTCAGTTGGCACCCAAGCCTGGACTTCGTGTTTTGCCTCACCAGGCTGAGTTACTGCTTTTCCACTTCAATAATTCAAAGCATTTTGTTAAAGAGTTGCACAAGACACAAAGTTACAAAAGAAATGTGCCAATAACTTAATAGTTTATTAGTCAGTCAACAATATTACAAATATTTAAAAATTACTTAATATAAATAGTTGGCAGCAAACTATTCCATTACAGAGTTAAATTACCAGTACAACAGACAGACTGGAGATTTAGACACCTGGAAGATAACAGTAAAACGAACTAAAATATTTAACAAAAAAATTTTAAGCTGAAGGCGATTACCTAGTGTCCATAAAAGCATGGGTTCTCTTTTTATTTAGAAAAAAATAAAAAACTGCTTTAACACCCCATTAGGAATACAAAATAAAATCAACGGAAAATATTAATTTGCATATCAAAGAACCATTTATAATTACAATCCAAACACTCCATAAACCACTTGTGCGATTCTATACAGAAACTCGGAATTAGAAACTAGTTGCTTTAATATTACAAAGATTTCAGCTCCAAAAATAATTCAACATAAAATAAACTTTAGCAATTAGCGTCATAAAATTATATATTTCCACATAAAAATACAAAATAATATTAATGACAAGAATATGAAAAATTATTCCAAGTATTTTACTACTATTAAAATAAAATAAAAACCAAAAAAACAAAATAGAAATATGCATGAAAAAAGTCTCTCCTTTTGTTAGCAAAACACTATCCAAAATAACTACAATCATTTACATCAGTACAAAGATTTCTGGATTTAAAAAATAGTTGCAATGACAAAAGGGGTATCTTTTCTGACAGTAAAAAATGACACTGTGGATAAAATCTGCAAAATATGCAATGAAAAAAATAAATTTGCATTAAAAAGGTTTACACTGTTATTTTTTTATACAAACATTAGAAACAGTATTGCACATCACAACACAGAATCGAGGTTAGTCAGCCTTCCAAAATGTGTTATATTCAAGTTTTGTAGCATCTTTGAGGAGAGGCTTTGTGCAGCCAGATGCAACAGGGATAAAATATCAAGTGTTTTCCATACACAAATATATAAATGCTAAATGTTTCCTTCTTAACAAAAAGTGTGGATTTTTAAAGTATTTTTTTTTTCCTCCACAGTCATACTCATGGGCAGCAATATGCACATTTGGGGAACAAAAGTGAAGAAGCTTTAAAAATACAAAAATACAATCAAACTAACTAGCAATCTTCTACAAAAATAGTAAAATAAATATGATCTGTAAAAAAAAAAAATCAAATACAGTGTTCAGCAGTTAGAAAATAAGAACTTAGTAGATAAAAAAAATAAAAGAAAAAAACAAAGAAAAGAAAAAAAAAAGGAGGTGGTGCAGGGTACGATAACCATAAGCTGAATTGCTCCAGAAATGAAGTGACAAGTAAAATCAGACATTTCAGTTATTTTTACCCATGCCAAAAAAGGGCATCCCTGTTTCGATCCCCCTGTGACTTACTTATGTAGTTCCATTTAAACAGGGAAAACAATTTGCAACATCTCCAATTATGTCAATTTTTTACTATTTTCATATTAGTGTTCATTATTTAATATATTTAAAGGCTCTTCAATTTTAAACATTAAGCAGAAAATATGAAAATAAAGTTTAAAAAAATCTGCAGAATTAAATTATATCTAAATAATTAACATTGCAAAACTACCGATTTCTTTTCTAAATTCCAAAAATTGAGGTATAGCAAAGGAGATGTCATCAGTCAAAAAAAGTGTGCCTTAAAATAGCTGACTGTTGGAAAAATCTCTCACAGAGATATAAAAATAGTGCATAACAAATGTCAAAATGGATCAAGGTTTGGCAGGGTTAAGGTTAGAAAAGAATACTCCAAAAAATCTGGAGGATCATGGTTAGGTAACAAATAGGGAACATTGACAAATAAATTAGTAAAAAGCTCTTCTTAAAACAGCATCAACTTTAAACATTAAAAACTTGAACCACAACCACAATAAAACAGCAGAGTTAGACATGAACCACGTATTGTACAGTACAAAAAAGCACACCGTAGACAACCAATATAAGATCAACACTTTGCTTACGTGAAGGATTGTCCCAAGGGATTGCCAAGAGCAACGCCCTTGTAATTTCAACTCTAGCATCAGGCTCTTAATTCTGCACGACAACATTTACCGCCGAGTGCTTGCTCAGACTGCAGAGTAGCTGTTCTGTTAAAAAGTAGGGGCTAGTTGCATTTAAAAATGCTCTGAGATAAGACAAAACCACTGCTACCATTTTCTTTTTAGTGTTCAGTTCAGTATTGCCTCTGTCCTAACCACGGTTGGTTTTGTTTTTCAAAAATCTGCAAGCAATGTCATCACTAGAACTCCTTCATTAAAAGAAAAACCACTACCCTTGACTGTCAAGTAGCTACTTCTCATGCAACAGTGACCCCAGTTTGACAGAAGACCACAACGCACACAGGTCAAACATGTAAAGCAAGATTTCTTTAAGCCGAATTTCACTGTTGTCTCGAAGGTCAAACTCAGTTTGTTATGCAACTAGCCGCCTGTACCTTACACCTTCTCCATTTTGACTTTACTTTGACTTTACACTTGGTGTAGAAGTCTGGTTTTGTATGCATTCGTCATGGGTTTCACATTTGGTGACTGGTTAGCAGTGTGCTGGCCATCTTTGGTTTTGTAGAGGAAATCTTTAACCATGAACAATCAAGGGGGCTTTAAAAGAACTTGTTGAACGCTAGCCTTGTTACTCAAACTCGTATCTAAACTACACCACGCCACAGTAAGTAGAAGCACACGTCACGAAATTGCACAGGGATTACAATATTACATCCAGTCTGCATAAAATTGAATTCCACTACTGACCAGGTCACAAAATGGCTGCACTTTCTAGTCTAAAACTAATTTGCATATTGTACACATGTAGGACATTGTTTTACTTCAGTCACAACAATGCATGCAAGTTTGTTTTTTTTATTTTTGTAACAAATTTTGTAAATTTGCTCATGCTACCTAGTTTCAAGAGAGCCTTTTTTTTTTTTTGAACATCTGCAATAACTCACCTCTTGTTAATTAATAGTTCTAGTGCATGCATATGGTGTATACAGGTAAGTAAACATGCAAGTTTCTTTTTCACATTCTAAAACTATGGCAGTTTAGGCCATATTGTGCTGCCTGCATTTAGTCTGTAATGCAGTGTGTCTTAAACGTTTCAATCCCGTATTAATAGGTGGCATTACACATAACACCTATATAGCAGCAAAGCTAATACAGCTTGTGATTAAAAATGTTTAAAAATAGCTAATAAATCAGATTATCTTGAGGTATTATTTCTTGCAAGTCAAAATGGAGAGCAAAAAATCAACCCTAATTTTTAGTTTATGTATACACTGAAAATAGCAACAACAATAAAAATAAGCTTTTTGTAGCAGACATATTCCATCTTCACTATTTTGCTACCTTTGGTAAATTACTGGGGCAGATCTTGAAGTTAAAAACCCATGTTTAGAAATAAGTGCACGCTTCACCCACTAAATATAGCAGCAGACTGTGTGCCCCTACGCAAAAACATTCTCATATCTAGTTTTAACTTTACATATAAAAATAACTTGGAGAAAATACAAAAAAACATTTTATTTTAACATGAAAATATCACAAAAATTAGTAAGCCTGAGATGTAGGGTTTTGGTGAAAAACAAGAGGCTTGTAGTGTTTTGGCTGCTGATAAAGATGCATGTATTGATAGCTGGGGTGAAAAGCAGAAGAATGCACTTATTTCTTCTGCATGTCAGTATCTTCAAACACAGTAAGCCACATGCACCCTTCTTTCCTTATGTAGATGCTGGTTCACCATGTTTAATTCCAGCGGAAGTGGATCTGACGTGGGCGGTCAGCCCCCTCCTTTACCAATGGCTTATGGAATTCACGTCCTGCACGAGAGTGGATGTTTGCCCAGCAGAACTCACAGTAATACTGCAGGCAAGTGACATTGGCACAGAAGAACGGAGCAAACTTCCCACCGCATCGTGCGCCCTGGCATTCGTCACACATCTGGTCATCCAACACATATGGCTTTACCTCCACCTGTTGGAGCACAACAGAAACGATCCCAGTTAATGCCTATTCCTGTTCCAGTGTGTGCAAGTGCATCCAGGTGTTTCTCCTTTAAAACAGAAAAACCCCAACCCAAATGGAAGTCTGAAATCACACACACAAACACCTTTATCTAAGTAATCAGTTACTACTGGTTATCTTCTACCAACCAGAGATCTATCTGTACAGCAAGCAGAACACTTCAAGGCAGATCCTTCTAAGTGCTCTCTGGCTACGTCAGAACCTCCCCTTAATGTATTCTGGAAGGATGCTCTTGGCAAATGATAGTACGGGTTTCTGTGTAGAAACTAAGTGAACAAGCTCAAAGATCCCCCAAGTAATTTCATCAGCCCAACGTGTATATATCCAATTCTACACTTTTTAGCAAAAACAAAATGGAAGATACAGGAATGCAACCATTTATATATCAGCCTTTTCAAAAAAAACAGGTCTAAGCTTCTGCATGTACTATTTCTGTGTGCAAATTGAAAGTACTTCCTGCAGGCCAGAATACAGACCTTTTAGCATGCCTGCTCCCTGTAAGTTCACTTCCTATTCCTAAAATATAGTGAAATTTGGAGCTACATATTTTGGTCATCTATGACTTCCCCTTTTTGTGGCTTTGGACTGCACAGAAATTTGTATTTCATGTATTTCTGAAAACACTTTTAAAAGATTACTTTGCGATTCTACAGACTGCTAGAAACACCTGTCTTACACAGCTTCTGTCTCCCCAACTCATCCCACTGCCAGAGTGGAAAAGTGGCAGGAGTCCAGTGGTAAATTTGCACTACGTCTTTGCGTAACTGGGCTGCTACAGACTGCCATCAGACAGGAAGAACTTCATAATAAAACACAAAATGAGTTGACTCCATCATTAAGGAATGTATTGTTGTCTTCCACGTTTTCCTCTCTTTTAAAGGCAGTGTTTTCTGCCTTTCGTTGGCAAAGAGTTACTCCAGTTCATACTAAAACTCACGCCCCTAAGAGATTTCTGCTGAGGTACTATTACCTGAGAGGAATGCTACGTACAGACATCGACTTTAGGTACTAAACCCAGGCAGAATACATCTGAAATATGGACTTTAAGGTTTGAGGTTTTTTTCCCTATTGTGTCTTCAGAGGAAGATATTTACA
This sequence comes from Gallinula chloropus, assembly GCF_964237585.1. NCBI lineage: Eukaryota > Metazoa > Chordata > Aves > Gruiformes > Rallidae > Gallinula > Gallinula chloropus. The sequence continues at coordinate 5,649,853 of NC_140092.1, read as the reverse complement.
CATACAGTCCACCCAGAAGTTTTACAGAAGAAGAGAGTCATGTCCTTAGCTTCAGAAGTCATACTTGACCTGTCAAATGCATCTGTGTATGAAACAGAGTATGCTTCTTCCAGTAATCTGTATTCAGCACAAGCTCTACTTCTTATTTTACTACAACAACCTGCCTTATCACAGGTTACACTCCAACTTGCCAGTGAACAGCTTCCTAATGCAGTGCCTGTGTTGGTGGTTCAAAATGACTGGAAGCATAAAGCAGCATCTATTTCAAGCTTCGGCGCATTAACGCACCAGGATGGCTACCAGGATGATTTCAAATGCTTTAGAGAAACACTTTGGGGAATGGAAGTACAGGCTGCTGGTGTAGGAAGGTAACAGCGTTTTATGGAATTGCTTGGAGCTGGAACTCCAAAGGAGTTTCAAGGAAATGTTTGGAGCTGAGCTTTCATATATGATAAAACCGGATGAGGAGCACTTCAGTGAAGAAAAACATCTGGTAGAGAAACTAAACATATCTACACATCAAAAGAACTGCAGAGAAGCTGCAGAGTACTTAGGTGAGGAAAAAGTTAAGATCACAGACAGTGCTTGTTAAGTGGCTGTGACACTGAGATTTCCAATTAAGGTAGGAAAAAGAATGTTTAAAAAAAACCCTACTACAAATACTTTGAACTAAAGTTCAGGAGGATAAACAGGTGAACTGCAAAATTTAGCAATGAAAAAAGACCTTTTTACACAGACAAAACCAGTTATGAAAAGAATGTGAAAGGACAGCAGACCTACAGAAACTGGATGTAACTGGCACAGAAAGGCTATGCTGAAGTAAAGGGTAGGAGAACAGCCTGCCTCTAAATGTTCAGTGGAAAATGTAATGTATAGCTGGACTGGCCAGCGCAGACACAGCTCAGGTGAAGGCAGCACCCAAAGTAGGACTGTCTTCCTCATGCACAAAACCAGCAGCTTACAGGTTCATACAAACTGCTTGGTCATCTATAAATCAGTAGTAATAACTGATTTCAGAGTATTTTCAAAACCTGGAAAGACATTTGTGTGTGAACCCCATGGAGTTCGTTCCTTCTTTAGTGTTGCTTTTCTAATTCTTGAGAAGTAATTTTTTGATTCAAGCATTGTCTTAGATCTGGAATTTTGGGTCTTTTTTATTGGCATCTTTGATTTTTCTTATGTTTAAAAACATGAGCTACTCCTGAGATGTTTTACTTGCAAAATACAGCAATGTAAAACCTAAGTATTTTAATAAATGTGTCTTTAAACCTTGTGATGGGGAGGGTTTACAAGACTTTATTTCAGAGGGTATTTTTAATCTTTATTTTTTAATTCATCTTCTCAAATTAAATTGTATGGTCAGTCCTTATTTATGTAATCTAAATATATACAACTCAGTAACTTGTGTTACTGAGGAGTAATAGAGAACATTCCCTCTTCCTCCAACCTCTCCAGGCTATGAACAGCTATCTACAGATACATTATACTTGTATCAGCCTCTTTTTTTTGGTTATAGTGACTGAAGAAATCATTTGCCTGCTGCTTTGCTAAATTAAGTCTCACGGATATAACTCACGTGCTGTGCTTCAGAATTTGGGGTACATTTTGTGGGTTTCTTTCCCCCTTCAAGCTCTTAAGAGCCCTGCAGCACGTTTTACAGGAGATTTAATGCCCTTCCCCCTTCAAGTATTTCAATGTTATATCACACATTAACAAGTTATATCCCTTTCCCTGCAAACAGCAAGCACTACCATTTCAGATGCCTGCTTGGCATCCAAAGAGCTCTTAAAATCTCAGGTGACCTATAATTAAAAAAACCCACCCAAGTGAACAAACCAACCTCCTTGGAAAGGCAGCCTTCAGAGACAGGTTCATGCCTTCCTTTCTTTTATGAGATAGCACTGCCAGTCTACCATACACTTCTCTACTGCACAAGACCCTTGAGGGAGAATCAGTTTGGATGGGACCCAATTGCCCACCTCCTAAGTTAAAAGTTGGGGCACTTTACAGACAAATGTACCACAGATGGTTCCTGAAACACAGAGGGCTATCCCAATTCTGAAGCTAAACGACCCATTTAGCATTTCTTTAGAAGGGGTTCTGGAGTCTGGTCCTTACTCCCATTTTGTCTAAATACTCAAATGCAAGATGATTAATAGTTTTATTTCCCCTCACACAGTCACAGAGTCAAGGACATTTTCCCAGCTACGTAATTAGCCAAAAGGCAGAGCTATTAACTGAAGTCAGCTGCAAGTCACAAGGACAGCAATATCACCAGAAAAGCGCAGCCCTCACATCTTGGAACCCTACTTCACTACCCACATCCAGACTCACTCATCCTCTGGAACGGACCACTTTTGGGGATTTCAGCTCACCAGGCAACTGGTATCTGAGAGACAGATGTAAAGCTGTATTACTCTGCCTATTTGAAAGGAGAAGCTCATGCTACCTCCCTAGAGCCGTTTTTTTGTTAACTGTACTACTTTCTTTTCCTCACATCTTTGATCTGTGGAGTAGACTGGACCTTGAACTACTTTACTTACTCAACCCTTCTCCCTCTATGTTTTTTTTAAGAATATCTATTAATACCAATGACAATGTTTGTAGCTCCTGACATATAAACTACTGACACTTAAAACTGACATGATTTAGACATCAGTTTTCTCTGCTACTCTTACACTTCTCATTAGGAATAATGAAGTTGACTAGTCCTCTTAATAGAAATTAGTTTGTCTTTAGCTAGCAATAGGCATCTGTTGTAACAGAAATGTACACTGGTAAATATTCAGAAGACGAACAGCAAGGATAAGACACTATATTTTAGGTGGTGTTGGGCTTGGCTGATTTTCTGAAGTGTTGAGCACTGACAATTATGGCTGAAATTAAGGGCAGCTGCAAATACAGAGCTAATCTGAAACCAATGAATACTAGAGATTCCTATGAATGACAGAGGAATTATCATAGTATTTGATTTCATTAGAACAAGGGAGAGAAGATTTTCAAGTCCTCTGCCCATACACACCAAACCCAGGAACTCCAGAACATATGGTCTAACATATGTCCAAGGAACAAACTGCTGCTTTGTGGAATGCGTGTTGCTCGTTGAGGGGCATTCACAGTTTAACTCTTGGAGCTAGTGGAGTTACAGGAACACTGAAAGAATGGAGATGCAATCAAATGCAATGTCACTGCACCCTGACAAGCTCCTTTACAGATGACCACTGTGCTCCTTGGGAATGTCTGTGTAACTTACTCGTTTATCAATGTCGCCATGCTGAAGTTGAACAAACCGAGCGCTGATGGCAGCGATGTAACTCTGCTGATTGGAAAAAGCCACACGTCCAGCACCCTTGGGGTATTTCAGCTCAGGGTCAGTATCGATTCCTGCGTAACAAACTCCACCATAGAGACGGTCCATGATCATAGCCAATTCCACTAATGGGAAACAAAACAATGTTCATTTAAACTCTTCTTAAGAGCACAGACTATACAATATGCTTGTATTTAAAAGTACTAGAAAAGTTAATGTTAAGAATTAGTTTTGCAACAGCCGATGTGACAGTACAAACAAGAAATATAAAACTCAGCAGACAAGATACTTCACACCATGGCTACATACATCCAAGGAACAGCAGACCTGTAAGTTCTTGCAGTCCTTGATAACCTGGAACTGAAATTCCAGGGCAGTTTTCTTCAGGGGATTATAGCAAAAGACCTTTTGGGCAGGCACGGAATGTAAGCTGTATAAAATAGACCCACATGCCACAAATTCCTCGGTACATGTTCTCTGGCTGTCCTAATGCTCTGTGTCCTACTTGAATTTAAAGATGCACTTAGCATCTTTTCCAGCCACACAGAGCTTGGTTCTCTTTGCAGTGCCACACTTACCATAGATACTGGTGTTTACAGAAACAAAAACTCTCAAATTTTATAGATCAAGTATGTTAGCAAGCCTCTAGTAATATTTTATACTGAATTTGGTTTTGCAGTTCATTTAGGTGGAAAATACTAATGCATTAGGGTGTAAAGATGTCAGCAGTCACTGCTGTTCAATAGCTGTTTGAAAAGTCTCCTGAAGTTTTACTGCTTTTGTGAAGGCATGATTCTTATTTCACAATGCCATAAAAGTTCCATTTTCACATACACAGGGCATTTGAAAGCTAAGCGTAAGAATTCATCCCTTAAATTTATCACAGACATTCAGCATAGTAATCTGGAGTGTATGGACTGAATTTGAAGAAAAATTACATCTGCAGTTGGAACATACTGTGTTTGTGCTCATTTACAGAGCTTGCACTGCACGCAAAAAGTAAAGCAACAGAAAAGCTTGAGCACTGCAGGTCCAAGATAGAAAAATCTAAGATTCCTTATACCCTAAATTTTCACTATCACTTCTTGGTTCTCCTACATCTTCCTTGTTAAAGCTGATCTTTGTCTAACAGCAAAATTAATTACAAACTATGGAAGCTAATGAAGCCTAGGAGTCATTCTAATGGAACATGGGATGTGAACCACTGCATGTTATGCTGCTTCTTCCAACATTCACTTCAATCTACTTACTAGGAAAGCCACCATAAAATATCATAAAAGGCTACTTGCAGTCTATGTCACAAAGCAGACTGTCCAGGTTGTAGATCTACTATCCCACAGACACAGAAACATCGAGTTTTTCCTTCACGAACTCCAGCAAGAGTTTAGAAAGAGTCCTGCAATCTCATACTGCAGGACTGTGTCATACAGACTGTGCTAACTTTCTGAATTTCTTCCTTTTTCTCTCCATTCCTACTCCTTCAAGTACTCCATCACATATGTTTTTGTTTTGTCCATACTAACAAGAGTAACTGCAACCCGATAGTAGTAGAAAGTACCTAATGCACAATGACAAGCAAGTACTCATGGAGCAGGGCAGAGAAGTTTTCAGAGCATTACTTTAAAATCAAACTCTTTTGCAACGTAGTTTGCAATAATGTTTTGCTGATATGATCAAAATCTTTTCTACAGCTTTAGACATGCAACAGTTTCCAGTAAATCTCGACAACGAACAGTGATTTGTGGCTAAAGCCAGATGAAAACACTTACTTCAGAAATCTAAGAATGCATGAATATTGCTCTGTGGTTACAACTATCCTAACAGTCTTTTGTTTTTATGTATCTCTATCTAACCATACATAACAATATAAAAGTATGCATGGTTCCAATTATTTCCACCAGTCTCCCCTACTTTTAAAAACAGCCACAGGTTGTACTCACCAGCTCTTAACGGTCTAGGTACGCCTCCAACAAAAATTGTTTTCCGAGGATCGAGTGGCTGGGAACCATCCATCACAAAGTCACTATCACTTAGGTTCCAGGGACGGATCTGAACCTATTAAATTGGGGAAGAAAAGAGTGTGCTATTTTAAGTTTCACTGCATCAGCCTCTATAAACTGTTAAACAGTCATAACCCCAGTAGTTCAGCATGTCTAGGTGCTCTGTTTTACTCCTATTAATTCAAACCACTACAATTTTAAAATCATCCAACTGCTCCAGATGTTGAGCTCTGCCAACGGGAGTTTGCTTTTGATTATTTTCATCGTGATCTTTTTCAAATGCAGCTTCAGACAGATGGCAGCTATAGCCTGCAGGCCAGCTACTGTTTACTTACTGGCTTGTCCTTGATAGTAGGACTGGAAACACACAGATAGAGCTTTCCATCTTCTTCGATGCAGGCGTCAATCAGGGCTTGAACAGAACTCTCTTCTTGGAACAGGAGGAATGCATAACCTGGAAAGAGTACCAAACCAATTGGTATTTTTTCTTGTCTTTATCTTTCTTAACCAGCTTTGCCAGTGACTTTTCCATACAAATGTGTTTACTTCAAAAGTAAAAGGAAGTGAAACCACTTCTTTGTTACTAGTCACCATCTTTGACTACATACTGCCTTGCCATGATCAACAGAACTTCAGGCAAATACTTCTATCCTTACAATAATTGTCCAAAGAGACAATTAACCAAATAAAACCAAACATGTCTGCTCTATCATGTACTGGAAGTCTAGGCTGAGCATAATTCATTGGCAGCAACAGACATTATACAATGAAAATCCGACTTGGCACAAACGACTAATCTCTATCCTAGAGATTAGATCAAAGCACTTTGTTACATAAGTGACCCAGCAAACCTCCCAAACACTACAAAAATAGGAATTAAAATGCTTATTTAATGCTAAAGTGAAAACAAGCAGCCAGTCAGGCAAAGAACCTCACATGTTAGAATACTTTAACAGTTACAGTACAATGAGATATATAAAATTTGTCACTTTACAGGTGTCCAATAGCACAATTAGAGCTGTATTTGAAAACGAACACTAAAAGTACCATAAATCCATGTTTTCTTTTTGAGATTACTACCAAGTGTGGAATTTTCACATCAAGTTACATTCTATTACTGGGATGGAAAAGTAAATCCTGAAGCAGATGGTTTAGAGTGGGCTTGGCAAGAGGGAGTATGGCTGCTTTACCAAGCCTTTTAGAAATAACAATGTTTTTCTGAGAGGTGCTGGTTAACCACCAGCAATTTCTTATTGCAAACAGAATGTGTAGGTATCAAGGTAAAGATGGCAGATGCATCCTGAAAAGCATTAAAGAATCAGTGTGCCAAGAGGAACGTAAGAGTGGAGAAACAAATGCACCACTGATTTTTAGATACATGGGAACAAAAGTACAGTGGACAGACTGAAGCAAATCAAGGGTACTGCCATAGAGCTGACACATAAAGATGGTCAGTGTCTCCAAATGACCTACCACCTGTATGCTTGCAGCTGTTAATGTGTTTAATTGTGGAAGCTTTTAAAAGCACAGAAAACAAACACAAGAACTCAGTGAGGGAACAGTTAAGAGTACTATATCCTACCACACCTGAAGTAAAAGGAAAGCAATACCAAAGTGATCCATTAACACTGCTTTGTCAGTGTTAATCTGCAAAATGTACTCATGTCTGGGTTCATCTACTTAATTTTTAGCACTGTACAGGCTTGTGTCATGAGCATAGCTGTACTCTCCTTGTTCCAAAGACACAGAGAAGGTTGGGGTATAGCCTGTACTATCAAATTGGTCTGGCTGCAGTTTTGCTCCACAGCTCTACTTCTTCAGTGATTTACAAGGCATTGTAGTTTGCTTCCCAAGCCTAGCCTGGAGGATAATAACCACTTCTCTTAGTGAAGAAACCTGGCTACAGAAGATGATTTGCTCAGGTCTCACATTTTACAGATACACAGAGACAGCCTATCCCTTCCAAAGAGTGCTAGGCTTGCACAGTCTGCATACAAACCGCTCTCCATCACTTGTCCTGGCCCAGGGTGCATTTCCTGGCAAAAACCAGTTGTATTATCAGCCATACACTTCTCCAAAGAACACCAGTTACACAGGAAACTGGCCTATATTCATTAGCTTAAAAAGTGCTTGCAAAGGGAAACTACACACTTATTTTAGGTATTTTAGACATCGCCAACCAGGGCTTTTCTTGTTACTACAGCTACCGCACGCCAACAGCTGTATGGCACAGCCTTTACTCTTTCCCCTGCTTTCTCCAATATATGCTTTTATTGGATTATTTTTCACTTTGACATCCATAACTCATGGACTATTGTGGATGTTTAATGTCTGCAAAGCTAGTAAGATGACGGTGAGCTGTGTGATGAAGAAGATCAAGTGTCTAACTAGTCTTTTTGGAGCGGTACTGAGCTGCATTTGCTGTGTGACAGGCAGTGTATGTCACAGTGCAACACCGTGGGGAGGTTGGGTGAAGAGTGGGAGGTGTTTTACTGTACTACAGAACAGCTTAACTCCCTAGTTTCTTGGTTTCATGGTGTACAACATCAGTTATTTAATGTTAACAGTTTCACAGCCAATAGCAACGCATGTCTGTTCACACTGGAAAAACAAAAGCTACTCTTAATGGTTTTCTTTGAAGGAAGCTGCTTCATAGCTTTGGGTCATATGTACACCTACAGCAGCACATCATGATCAGATATTACTTGCCAAGGGGACAAAGCTTCTATGTTTTGTACATATTTCACAAGGTGAAAAGTATTAGATGAAACACAGCCTTATAAAAATTTCTTGTATGTGTGCACCCCTACCAGAATTTATGCCTCCTGTGTGAGACATAGCTTAGGTAACCTCTCTTAGTTTTCATCACTTGACTAAACTCCTCTGCACAGAACTGGAACTAGTACTAATACTCATGTTTTCAAAGGGAACTAGTGTGGGAGACACTGATAATACTTTCCTCAGAAAATTGCCTCAAATAATAAACAGCCCTTTCTGGAGATGGTAATTGGCTTTAAAACTACATTCCCTAGCATCAAAAAATACTGTAGTGGTTATAAGCATCCTTACTCTGAGTTGACATCTCTTAACCAAACAAGACCAAGAAAATAAGTATTTTTTCTTTTTATTGTATTAGGTCAGCATTGGAAACAGAAAGCCCATCAGATAAGTTTGAAGAGTCCTAGCTGTATTACCAAATTAAACCTTCTTAAGAATTAAAAAAAAACAACACCCACAACAAAACCAGTAACAACCCTCCTCCCTCAACCTACCAGAAAATGCAGAATCAGTGTTCTCATTTCTTGTACTTACTACATAAAGAGCAAATCAAAAGCAAGGCATTCTTCACTAGATTCACACTGGTAGCTAACATACTTTTTTGAGCAAGGTACAATTTCTTTATTTCATAGTAATATGGATGTTTACCAAATGGAGAATGGATGCTGCTTCTGCTATGCATACTCTGTGTACAAATTGGAGAGCAGCTTTAAGTTCTATCAAACTGGGATAACTCCTCTTGCTAGTGGCTTAGAGGAATCAAGAAAATCAGTGCAAACCAGCACGGCACTGCCCATGCTAGTCAGTACAGCTGTATTTTGTTTTGGTGTTGATTCCTCTACTGTCCTGACAGACCATCCCCAAAGCAGCTTGAATGGCCTCAGTGCAGTGCAATTCTTGCCCACAGAATGAGAAAGAATCAGTGTAAACTGCAGGTTAACACAGGCAATGGATATATATTTCATAATGGAAGCAATTCACATTTGGGTAGGACACACAACATTTCATCTATTCCTCTTTAAAGAGATCTCATCACCATATTCATGAAATTTAATCTTTAAATCTTTCACTCGTTTAGTTTAGTTATCTTTGATGGAGAATTAACTCCAAAATACACTTGAAGTAAAAAAATGTAGGCTGATATAACTGTAATAGAGCTATGAGCTGAGGCACTTTTCAGTAAGGGGGAGCAGGACTCACTTAGAGATCCAAACACCTATTTCTGTATTTCCGCGGTGGCTGTTTAAGCTCCTACTGCGGTACAGAGATCCCGCTGATGTGGTCACTGGTGTCTGGCTGGTTACTCAGCTAAGTGGCACACAGAGAGTGTCCAGCACCATTTATCCTCCCTAGTATTTTTCCTAACCTTCAGCTGGGGCTCCAGAGTGCTGTGGGGCTTCAGTAGGTGCCACGCCACGTTTGCCAGACCTGTGTATATCTTTTAAGATATCTTCAATCTGAGTAAATCAACCAAGCTTAATGTTGTGGTGACCTGAATAGACCTCTATACTCCACTGACTGTACTGGCCAGATTCCCATTGATTAAAGGAAGCTTAGACACTAATCACACATGAAGACACCTACAACTACTTGCCTGAATCCAGAGTTCAATCCTACCCAATGTGATCAAGTAAGCTGGTAACAAGTTAAACAGAACTTAGATGGACCTTGAGTTTTGTTCCTTAAACTAGAAACATTTTCAACCTCATTTTTTCACCCAGTTCTAATTCAGCAGTTAAGGACCCTGAATGAATGAAGCTGCTGCACAACTGCTCTGAGGGAAGGCAACAGAAACACCCAGACAATTAGAAAAGGCTGGGGATACTGTCCTGTTTAAATCAGATTATCCTCTGTTTGATACAGACTATAAATAGTACAGAGCACACAAACAACTGGGCAAATTTTGAAAGGCCTTCTTTGGATTCACATATCCTTGTGGCACCATTTCTTTGAGACCTTCATTATCATGAGAATGAGTCCTCACCCCAGCAAGTCGCTTTGGACATGTGTGCTGTTTCACAAATAAGTGTATTTGCCAACTACGTAATAACAGGAGTTATGATAAACAGTGGCAAGTCAGAGAGGAAGGAATTCTCCATTACAGTTGGCAGATCACTTACAGACTTTGTACTTTGATCTCCATGGAAAAAATGTTTCTGCTTCAGAACAAGTTTCCTTCTGAGATTAGTGTGAAGTTTTTAAAATTCCTGTTTTCTTTGGGTCTAATTTTGTGGTGAACCAATACAAAATGTAATTAGTTAAGAACAAGCAGTTGGTGTTTCTCAAAAGGCAACGAGCCTTGATGGATTAGGACACTTTTTGCATTTCTTCAAGCAAGGAAATACTTATCATGAACTTGGCCTTCCCTCAGGACTTTCTGTAAGCAGAGAGTCTGGAAGGAACCACAGCCTGGAAAACTGAACAAGAGTGAAAAAAAAAACCCAAAACCAGCAGGCTGTATCTCTTCACCAGAGAGACTTTTACATAAATCAGTCCAGAACTGGATAGTTCTGAGATGTCTTTGGAAAGTAATACTATGTCAAATCTCTAATGAGACTGAACAAATGAAAACATGTACACTGAACAGACTCCATGCAGAGTAACAAATTAAAAGTTGGACATTAGAAGTAAAAAAAAAACCCAAACCCTGAAGTACAAAATCCCTGAGCTAATAAAGTATATCTTTCTAAATTGCTAATTACTGATCAGTCTTAAAGCTTTCTTAGTATTCAGCCTATTTACAGCAGTTTCAGATGCAATCTGGTTTAGTGGATGGAGTCTTGCCCATAAGCAGGGGGGTTGGAACTAGTTAATCTTCCAACCCAAACCATTCCATGATATGCATACACAGTGAGTAATATTTTAGCCTTTTTTTTAAGAAAATCTTGTACAAAATAAGTCATGGGTCACATCTATTACAATGAAAAACCCCAGATATAAACACAGTAACATCCAGCAGTCCAAATAAGCTATGTTTCCAGAGTATCTACAAAGAGAAACCTACACTGTATTTCACATGTGCTAGGCTACATTACAAAACAATATAGAATAATGTAGCAAACTGAAAAGTAGAACAAAGTTTTAAGACAGAAGGGCTATTAAATGTCAAATAAGAATCAGTTAATCATGAGAAATTATGTTAACAGCTTGCAATTGTTTCCTGAACGAGATCAACAGACTGAAGTTCTATGTGTATTCTCTGCTTTTAAGAAGCTTTGCTTACAGTACAGACATTTTAAATTATTTTTTTTATTTTTACTGTCCATTTTTTCCACCCATATCAAAAAGCTTGATTAAGTGAGGAAGCCTGGAAATTTATCCTTAAGATGTTCAGGTGCTGAGACAGGACTATCTCCTTGGAAATGAATGCCAGAATTCATTCCTTTCAGGTAAAAATATATCACATTTTCCCTCTTCTGTATATTCATTGCAGACTCTGTGACATGCATCTTCCTCAAAGAGCTCCTCAAGAGTTTTTCTTGGTAATTGATCAAGAGACATGCACTCCTTCAGATAATCAAATTTAACTTGACAGTGGATTTGTGTATCAGTCTGACAATCAAAAAACCTGAAGTCCCTTTGTCTTACAATTTACACTCTTTAGAGGATATTCTGGGATAATAATGCTGCCTCTTCCAATAAATCAAGGAAAAAAATCAGTCCATAAAGGCACTATGACTACTTTTGTCACTTTCAGGGAAGGAATGAAGTGCTGCCTTCCCTACAATGGATAATCTCTGCACTGCTTTCAGATCTGGTTGAAATTTTTGCAATTATTTTATACGTACCAATACATGATTATCCATGTACAGAGATATGCTACATAATTTAATTACTTGATGTACAGAATGGCTTTTCCAACACTTTAAGTGGTATTTCAAAATCTGGTCTAACAGCAGCACTAGAAATAGTTAAATATCTTTTTTTATAAATGATAATTAGTTCAATAGAAGTTCACATCCTAAAAATGAAATAAACATAACATCCTTCTGAATCCTACCTGTAACTTCCTACAAAACCTAAGTTATCTCAGATTTAACCAGACAGAAATGCAAATACAGAACTTTGGAACAATGACACAAACAACTATATAATACTGATCTCATACATAGGAAATGAGAATACATGGAAGATTCTTTAGGAGTCCAGCACTGAACCAGGCACAATACTAAAACACTGCTCTCAGGTTCTAGACCTGGCATGTAAAGGAGCCATGTCTGAACTTGCACTGAAACTGTGGAATTAACTGTTCACAGGGATCATGAACTATATCCTTTGGAAAACGATGAGACAGTTTCCCGGAGTAGGATTTACCCTCAATTAAAGGTCAAAACCTTCTAATTCTCTTACCTTTTGGTGGAAAATAGGACTTGCTTTCTGCTTTGTGAGGCCAGTCGACTACCAAAGGCCCAAATCGTCTGAAGCTAGCAGTAATTTCATCTAAAGACAGGTATAATAGTTACAATTAAAATAAGTAACATATCTCAGTGAAAAAGTACTATCAAGCACAGATCTTTGTTTCTAGCTGAACTGACACTTCATAGAAAATAAAAAAAAGCACAAAAATTCCAAATTTCATAAACAAGAAACTTTAAATAGACACATTTTCCAAAGTGTTAATATTTACATGATATATTTCTGGTGATTTTATGCTTATGTTGTTTTTTTTATTGCTTAATAAGAGAGGCATTTCAGAAGCACATGGGCAACTAAAAGCAGCAGTGAAAACTGGTGTGGCACTTCCTCAAATACAGAATCTGATTTGAATGAAGTGGGAAGAATTTTCTGTTTAGGGATACACAGGTCAGAGCTTTGTATGTAGATACTCATATAAGTTCCACCAAAGCTAGCATGCTAGCACTTTCCAGGAGAAACCATGTCCAAATCAGGCACAGAGATTCAAAACTGACTATTTAGAGGTGCTTCTAACATAACCACACTTAGTCCTTTTGCAAGTACTATGCCCCCTGCACAGCCTTGTGATGTCTTTCCATCCTGGTCACTCCTTCCTGTCACTGACTGTAAGAACCTTGTCCATGAGGAAAAAATTAAACCACCCTAAACTGAGCAAGGGTAGTAACTAATCAAACACAAATATGCTCCATTTCCTTCAGTCACATCCTGCCATTAGCTTATAAACACTCAGGAAATAAAGAAAATATAGAATGCCTTTGTTCAGCATTTGTACTAGAAGACAATACTATACATTTGAATTACAAGCTCAAGTGCATCAAAAAAAAGCTGAAGTATATTAAAATAAAAGCTTTAGTACACCGCAGGAGAGAGCATCACAATGAAGATGAAAGAAAAATATAGTCTTTCCACATCTGAAAATTAATTAACAAGCCAGCTTACTTTGTTTTCAAGTTGCTCTAGGATTACTGGCAAGTGAACCTTGTAAAGGGACTTCTGTTTACATTACCAAGCTAGCATTTAGTTTACATTTATCTGCACAAGAGAAACCTAATATCAAACAGCACGATTTCTTCAAATCAGCACTATTGTACAAAGTAATTCCAACTGCACCACATAACAATCTGAGCTTCTGTGGTAGGTTCCATGTTCAATGCATCACAGAGTGCTAGACCATTTGACCTTCCTCTGCCTTACTTTCTCTATTTATGAACAGGAATAATATTAACCTTTCTAAATCACTTCTGAGATCTTCAGGTAATAGTAAAATAGAATTTGAAATTCAATTACTAATAGAAGTTTTCTATGAATAGAGAATAAAGCAGGCACAGATAGAGGACACTATGAAGGGCTAAGATATATTTGAAAGAAATATGCAGGGCAAGCAGGAGCATAAATTCCAGGCATCACATGCAACTCTACAAACTTAAAAGTGCAGTATCAGAAACAACTGAGCCATCTCAAAACCAAAAAAAAAGAGATGGATGACATCAAGTAAATCATATTAAGTTCAATGTAGCCATTAACTGTCATAAAAATACATAGAGTTGCGGCTTCTTACACCACAACACTATTTTGCTGGGTGGATTTCTATAAGCTCATTTATGTTTTTCAAAACCTCTACCTTCCTCACTCCCTCCAAATTTAGCTTTCTTTGCTTCCAGGCATCTCACCTTCATCAATATCTGGTGGAAGACCTCCGACAAACACCTTCCGAGAGAAGCGCTCAATTCGCTCTCCATTCTGATGAGCTGAATAGCAGGTGGGGGAATTCAAGACTCCAACCTGATCGCTGTGACCATCGTCCAGCAACCCATCATCTATTGGGAAGAGGGAAGAACGGCCTTGAAAAGAAAAGACAAAAGCAGACATTAAAGTAACTTTGTGGTAGTATATGGGTTATGCATTTGCAAGGAATGGGGGAATTGGAGTCTGGAAAGTAAAAATGAAAATACCAAGATATTAGAAAAGTACACATTAGTTTGAAGAAAAAGAAAATTAAAAATGTATTAAACTTCAAAAAGGAAATTCAAGATTGCAAGCTGACATTGCCTTAAGCATACTACTTTGTACTACTTTACACTGTAGTTACTCTGCTGTATCCCATAGGAAAGTAATAATTTTTTTTTAAATAATGGGTCTTATTTATGAAGAGATCACATTATGGGCTGCTTAAGAGTTTCATTAGTCTGCCTTTGCTTCAGCTTCAAGTCAAAGTGGTAACTTCCAACACCTGAGTGACTACTGCATGCCTAACAACCTTACACTGCAATGCAGTGAGGAAAACAGCAAACGTGTATGCAGGAAGAAGTTTCAAACAGGAATGTTTTCTCTTCTCTGTTAAAGGTACCTGATGCTGATAATGTAAGAACAGATTTAATGTCTATGAAAACAAAAGGCAGTCTTAATAAATGTGCAAAATTTAACAAGTGAAAAAATGAGAAACAGTGCTGATTTATCCTTCTCACTCTCAAATTTACCAAAGGCTCGGAGGGAAACGATGGTTCCTAGTACCTAGCAATCTAAGATTACAGTTACCCTAAAAACCAAGTGCAAGATCTGAGAAGTTCACAGGATAGCTCTGCAAATGCAAGCTATCAAAACAGGTATATAGAGGGCAACGGGGAGTGAAATCATGGGAATTCCGTCCCATTTGTTTCCCCCCTATTTCATATTTACAAATTCAGGATATGCACCTTATCTTATTCAAACTTCCATTGCTTTAGATTAGCAACATTGAGATTAATGATGGATGCAAATCAGGGTCAGTCTTTTAACTGACACCCCCCCAACCCCAAAAGCCCAAAAATAAACACTTCTGTAAAGCAAAATAAATAACCCATACCAGCACTTCTTCTGAAGTGCAGTTTTTCCTGTTTCTCTCTCATCCATTTTTTAAATAATTACTAATTCAGTCCCTTTCCAAATACAAGCAAACAAAATAAAGGAACAACCTAGCACACTTTTGGGAAGCAAGATCATTTTCGGTCAGAAGCAGCCAACTTCTTCCAGGCTCACCCACTGCAAATCCATATGCAGGAGCAGTAGGTGTCCCTGAAAGCTGAGTCTGCAGTACCTTAGCTGCAAGCCATACTGCAGCCTGTAAATTCTCTCTCCTCCCAGGGCAATGCTATCAGGAAAGCCCGGCAGGAACATCCAGCAGATGTTGTGCCTGTCAGTTAGGGCCAAGAACTGTATATGAAAGCCATTGACTTCCAGAAGATCACCTGAGATCCAGGTGCTTAAAGACAAAGCTGGAGAACAGACAGGAAACATGACCAATGACCTATGTGTAGCACTGCCTCCTGACCCCAACTGGGTATCTCAATCCATAATAAAAACACAGTATGTCACCAATACTGAATGAAAACACAACATGACAGAAAACAACCAAACGTAACGAAATGTCATGACGATCACATCAGGCAGGACCACAGGACTGTACTGAGATATAAAGACTGTAGCTACAACACCTTTATGGTGGCACTTTGGTTTATGTTTTATGTAGGCATCTGATGCAGAGGAGTACAGCAAATGCAGAAAGCTGTGGCAGGCTCCTCTGTTAAGAAAGGTGACATGCCTGTTTGAGAATATGGCTAGCAGGGAGCAAGTGATGCTATCATCTGGATACATTCAACAGCTAGAGAACAGATCAGTCGAGTGCCTTTCAAAGTGCAAGCTTGTAGCTGGTGCTCAATGGGGCAGAAAAGCAAGGAAGCAAGGGAGAAAGAGAAAGTAAACA
This sequence comes from Gallinula chloropus, assembly GCF_964237585.1. Taxonomy (NCBI): domain Eukaryota; kingdom Metazoa; phylum Chordata; class Aves; order Gruiformes; family Rallidae; genus Gallinula; species Gallinula chloropus. The sequence continues at coordinate 5,633,610 of NC_140092.1, read as the reverse complement.
CAGTTGGAAGAAGCAGCGAGGCAGTTCTTGTAAATTGTCTATTTAGACACAAGAGAGTAAGATCATGCTATGAAGACTTCAGTAGCTGAGGAATGTGGATATGAGTTTCAGTTACTAAGGCTAGTAAGAATGATCAGATCTTAAACATGTATACAAAGAAGTGGTGAGATTTGGTTACATAATCAAGAAGGGAGGATGTAACAACAAATTTCTGAATTACTGATGTGAAGGATGGAGAAGATGGAGGTGCTATCAGTGACAGTGAGAAGAAGTAGTGGCTAAAGGAAGAAATAAGACTCAAATAAATAAGATTCAAGTTGCAGGAAACTACAGAAGTGGAAATGTTAAGATTTTCACTCATATGTGAGAGTTATTCTTAATATACTAAACCTAAAATGACTAACTTAGCTGGGTTATCTTTATAAAAAGCACACAGATTTGCTCTTTACCCCTGCAAGTCTCTATACTGCAGGAAACTGTAGGTGACTTAAAAACATACCAATTTTAATAAACTTGTTGGCATTAGAGTTGGCAATTTAAGTGTCATGAGGGATTTTTTCCCAATTTTTGTTCTGTTCTTTATAAAACAACACACAGTTTATACTCGAAGAAGGTGTCTCTTCAGACTATGAAAATTATGATTTTGTGTTTCTTTAAAGAAACTACTTAGACAACTCCAACTTAAGATATATGAAAGATTATAGAGGGGAAAAAACCCCAAAGAACAATCCTCAGAATAATTTTTTTTTATCCACAGATCAATGTTAAAATTTAAGAACAACACAAACCCAAGGCTCTCTTCCCAGTACAAATTAAACCATCAGAACATGTTCTCATCTGATACCAAAGAGATCAGTTTTACTTTAACGTGGGTACAGGCTTGCCAGAAGCACCGTAGCTCTTCAGAGCTAAGACGATGCAGAGGCCAACGGATTAGCACATACAGACCAGCATGCTCTGTATCCCTCCTAATACTTTCTTCTCCCACCTCTTCACTTTTGAATGTCTCTCAGATGAAGAGAGCACACAGGTGATTTGCTATTTCTCCTGATGACTGTGAATTAAAAGAATAAGTCCTTTTAAACACTTGTTTCAAACTTTTTGGTTTATGAAAAAAATTAAGCAGAATCTGCCAAGAATCATCAAAACAGGACTCTACTGTTAAGTACACTGATCATGATCTAGACCATCATTCCCCACTGTTAGGGCTACCAAGTCATTGGTTACGAACCACTGCAGAGATGAAGAGACTCATGGACTTTTGTGTTCCTTATGAACACCAAAAGCCATCAAAGATCTTGATGTTCTTGCTGCACATTTCACAAGGTCTTTGTTAAACAACTACATCCTTGTATAGTTAAATCAGTATAGCTTTTCCAAGGTCCAGGAGCATATATTGGCTTACACCATGAAAATCTGGTTACTATTTCTGAGAGTCCTCTACTGGATTTCTTGCTAAGTTTATGAAAGACTCATAGTTTTTTCTCCATACACTATCACTTCTACAGAAGCAAAAGAAGAGTTACAAGAACCACCAGTAAAACTGTATACTTTGAAAGGGTAAAACAACTGCAAGCAGTAGCCATTAGCATGACCTAAATTTTGATTAGAACTACAGCATTTTAACTGATTAAAGGATTTGTAATTCAAACTCCAAAAAGAGATCAATCCAGACTGCACCCCTCCTTCCATCAGACCCTTCATCTTCCCCAAACTAAGAAAACATGCAGATAAGCGTTTATAATCAACAATCTGGATTAATTGTAATGATCAGTAACAGCTCAATCAGAATTAATTGTACTGTAACAAACAGAAGTGAATTACCTCGTCTTCGCCCATAACTCCTCGCTGCATGCAAACAAAGGACAAATTGTAAATTGTCAAGTAACTGTATCATGCCCACATACTAAAATATTGAAGAAAAAAATAACTATGTGGGTAAGCAGTAAGTAAATATCTGCATCAGTACTTGCTACTGATAATTGTAGATGAGAATGTATTGAAGTCTCAAATGCCATATTATTTACTTACAAATTGATGCTAGCACCAGCTTTAAAGAACATATTTTAAAGTATCTGAACATGTCTTCATACTTGATCTTAACTTCATGGATACATAAGTTATTGTTAATTTTATATTTCATCCTCACAAACGTGATTCATACCTTACACAAGTGTCTGAATTACACACATGGTATTGAAATTGGAAAAAGGAAAAATATCACTTTGAAAAGTACGCAGCAGGCGTTGCATTAATCACAGGAACATCCTGGTCCATGGAACAGTTTGTACAGTCCTTTGCAGTGACAATACAAATGCTATAAGCCGTGACCTTCGTTTTTCATGAAAAGACCTAGCAGAAAATTAACCGCAAGGTTTTCTTTGAAACAAAAGACTCCTTGTGGCAGCAAACAAAACCAGGGCACAAGTCACAAGAAACAGCATTGTATCACAAACACTGCACAAAGGCAAAGCGATGATTTCTGACAGACTGCAAGTAAATCCAAGATTTTCCTGACTTTTGAGTTCTGCGAGATTGCTAAAGAGATCATGTTATAGCTACAGTTCAGAAGACCATACTGATTGCTGCTCTGCCTGAAGGCTAGGAAACTAAAAATAGACAGATTACTAATACAAAAACTATTAAGCTGCGTGTTATTTCTTAGTTACGTTTCCACAAAGTATTTTCAATTCCTGTTTCATAGACTTTGTATCTGAAAAAGATTATTTTAGTCATTACAGCACTGCAGTTAAATATCCAAATAAAAAACGTCAGTACGAACCGTAATGTTAGACCAACATTTATGAACAAAGATTACTGTGTCTTATGATTACTGTTCTGATTTTACTAGGGCTCCACACATCCATCTCTCTCAAAAAGCAATTGTGGTTCTGGGACACTTAAATTCAGGCAGCCTCATAAACTCTGTGATTCATAAATGTAATTCACTGTTCCATTCTCCTGCTATTAAATACTCGTATCCTGGTACCTCCTGTTTTCATGGGGCTTGTCAACATTTTTACTAAATATATTTTTTTCCCTTATAATTCTCATCTCTTCCTAATAGGAATTCAGCGGATTGCTCATAGAATTCTTAAAAATCTGTCTCCTGGTTTTCATAGAATCACAAAATCTCCTGAGCTGGAAGGTACCCATAAGGACCAGCAAGTCCAACTCCTGGCTCCACACAGGGCCAGCCAAGTCAGAGCAGGTGACTGAGGGCATCATCCAGATGCTTCCTGAACTCAGGTCAAGCTTGTTGCTTGACCATTTGCAGTTTTGTTACCCAAGGGTCAGCATATTCCTACCCAACTTGCATTGAAGTCAACTTAATTTTCTTCCATCTGAAAGTTACTACTGATGAAAACAGTCTTTTGCTTGAAGGTTTTCAGATCCTCCAATTTTCTACCAGTAAACCAATACAGAAAAAACCCCAATTTCCGAAAGAGACTTGAATACCTAAGGGGAAACACCTAAAATCAGTCTTCCCACATCAAAATAGAATCCACGAAGCATAACACATTCTTCCACGTGATCAGCCCTCTGCTTCACGCTAATGCCAAACTTCAGGCTTGTTTTTCTCTGAAGTCAGGCACTGGGGAGACACGCAGTTCTGTGTCAGTGTTGCAGCATGTATGAGTCTTTCTGACTCTTGGCCAAAGTGACTCCCACATAGCATTAGCAGTAGCGTCACTAAGCCCTCATCTAACCCCCCACCCCCATGTGCCTCTTTTCTTTTTTATTTTTCCTTCCACAAATAAAACTACAGGGAAAATTCAAGTGCATCACATCCACAGCAGAAACTGCAGTGCCATGCTTTCTCCAAAATAATATGTGTATTGATAAGCCTTAGTAATTTTTTTTCTCTTCTGCCACTTTGGCTGCTTTCTGTCCTCCAAACCAGCTCAGCTATTTTCTTAAACATTCACAGTTAAGACAAGCTGCATGCATAACAATAGCTGCTTACAGAACATCTGAACTGGTTTACTTTGTGCATTTAAAAATAAGAGTAATTTAAGGAGAATAAAAAAAGGTTTATTAAAATGCTAAAAAAGCCCCAATCAATTCAACTTAAAGGTAGCTGCTGCAGTATTTTATATATATGGAAATTAGAATGAGGTATCAAAGCTTTGTCTGTATTCTTTGCTTCAGCAAAACACTGAAATCAGAGAAAACGGGAAAACAACTATACTTGATGTTGTACATGTAGTTTATATAGATGCATGCATTTAATACATACATCTACATAGTGCACGTGTTTAGATAAGTATCTGTTGGTGAGACAGGTCTTTTAGCAATGTCAAACTCTGTAGGCAAATAATTGATTTAAGAACACTACAAAAAGGAGATTAAACTTCCTTCCTGAACTTGTTCAAAGTGTAAGTCGTAAGAAATATTTTTGTATCTTTTAGTCCGAAGCTGGATATTTCAATTAGCCAAAAACTTTCAAAGATTTCAAATGAATTAGAAAGCACAAGAGGTACACTTTAATTCTAGAAAAATATAAATTAGGCAACACATGCAAGAAGAATAATGATGGACCATAAAGATGAAGTCAAATAGCCTTGGAGACTTCCAACATTACAAGTGCTGTATAGACAGCCAAGACACTTTGACTGAGCTGAATTTCAAATAGTACACTGTACAAGAGGAAAAGCTACTGGGCAGCTTCCTATATTAAAGATAACTATGAAATTTATGATAGAAAAGTAAAATAAAATATTATTTGTCATTATCATGATTTAATGATCAAATGGTGACAATAAAGTAATGAAGAATTTTTCCTTAAAATTTATTTGTCATTTAAAGAAATCCATAAACAATTATGTCCCAAGAGTCTAGACTAAAGGAGGGAAGTGCCTAATTCCTATTTTATTCTACTGAATTTGGGTGCCTAAATCACAATTTCTTTAGAAATCACAACTTTATAGATTTTAAGGCTGAAAGAGGACTTTATGACAAATCCATTTTGACACCCTTTTTTAGAAGCATAACCAGCTATACTATCTTTAAGATGTCAAGTCTAATACTCCTTTGCTGAATTATGTTTCAGTAACCATTAAAAAAAATTCCATGCATTAAAACTTTAAAAGGGGGAGCACCCTGTAATGAGGAGAAAGCACCCTCTACCCCAACAAATTGGATTCCTGCATTATTACTTATTACAGGAAGGTAATGACAATTAAAAATATATTCAGGTAAACCCATTCTAAAGAATCTTTCACTGACTACTGAGAAATAACAGTTATTAAAAATACATTGATTTTTTTACAGCTTGAGCTGAAAGAGATATATAATTATCATATATATAATTTATTAAAACACATAAATCAGCTTTCCTTTGGTTAATTTCATTAATTTAAATAATGAAAACTGTAAATATTAATATTAGATACGGTTCAGTAAGTATACTGTAAATGAGCTGGAAAAGATCTATCATTTAAGAGGAAAAACTAGCTAAAAAGAAGTTTTATCTGGAAGTGCTTAGTCTTAAAAGGGTTGAGGAATTCCAGCCTGGTTCATGTCAGAACAATACTGGGAATCCAGAAACCAGTCCACTAAAATCCAGTGAGGGTCATGATCTAAGAGTGAAGTATTAGTGCACACACAGATGGGCTCAGAATCCTTCAAAATACTGGTGCTCTTCTTTCATTAAGGTCTGGTATTCCTGCTCCTCCTCATAGCAACTACAACACTGAGAAAGTAGGTGACAAATGTGAGTCTCTGAATTACCAACTCTTCTACCTGCCTCCAAGGCACCAATTACAGACATACATGGAAACATTAGCTTGAATCCACTTAAGCAGAGAAGGAAACTGAAGTCTACAATTTTATCAGCAAGTGTTCAAGCCGGAATTCTCATTACTGCACGTTTGGAGGAAGCCCCTGAATTCTTGCTAAGAAAGAAATGTGCAGAAGCTTAGCAGCTGAAGATTCCCAGGAGCTGTTCCCAGTGCTTCTGTTCTTGAGCTTTAAGGAGCTGCAGTTCAGGCACTCCAACTTGAGATGGCTCTGAACAGTATATGGAATTGCACTGGAGTGCACTGATGGGTGCATCCAAGTCACCAGGTACGTGGCAGAGACCTTAGGTGTCTAAACCAAGGCTCTGAATCAAATTCTAAAGAACACACCTAAAAATTTGGTGTTGCAGCACCTGTCTTTCAGATACTCAAATTCTTACTTTTATCTCATCTGTTGGAGGCTGGAAATAATACTGCAGCTCTTAAGAGGACAGCAGTTGCGTTACATCCCAACTTCCAGACTACAGCAGAAACCCCACCAGCATTAATAACGAAACAAGATATTCTTCAGTGCATATTCCAGCTCTGTGGGAAGGTTTTCAGGACAGGCTGATACCACTGAGATACGTTTTTCCAGTGTCTGTGATAACAGCAAAAGCCCTTTTTTCCTAGATACTCGATATAGTAACATTGCCTCCCACGTGTTCTTTTAGCACACAGAACTGTAAAAAAGAGAAACTCACCATTTTAAGTAGTAAAACAAGCTGATGAAAAATTATTAATTTCTTACACTGATTGCATTTAGATATTTCACAGTTGCTCATGTGGTTGCTTAGCTTTAATAGCTTCCCATTGAACACTTCAGTATAAATCACCAGACAATGACAACTGCACATATGCCACCTCAAGAAACCAGCCTGCCTAACATGTCTTGCAGTAGTGGATAAATACAGAATGTGAACTGTTGTAAAGGTTGTAACATCAAGCACATCGCCATTCAATGTAAATTCTGACCAGGAATCAGGATTATGGCCTGTGTGGGCTAAACATTAATTTTATCTCAATAGTTAAGTAGTTATTTTCACTTTCAAAATACTCCATTATTTTAAAAAACAATTCAACACCAAAAGGACCTAATTCTTCAAATGTCTGTTGTGCTGTCCTGTCCTTTACTGGATACAAAGCTGAACCTGAATTTCCTTAAAAGTTGTAAACATTTACTCAGTGTTACACAGGAGAAACTAAGTATTTTTTACATTTTATATTCATTTGCACAAGTGTAAATGACTGTGCAGAAAGATAAGGCAATTAAAAAGAGAGAGCTCCACAGAACCACAAACTGGGAATAGCCATTTTGGTTGCATTTTTTAATAATTAAGTCTTTACTGGTAACTTTTAGACTCATCAAGTCAATGATAAAAGTGTACTTGCCGTCTGTACACCACTTTCTACTTTTTCTAATCTAGAGAAGCTGTGGCATTACAGCTGTAATTTTCCCCAATGTAGAAAACATTTGTGTGCAAAACCCTGATTTATTATTGACTTAGATGGATTACCAAGCTCTGCTTCCTTCTTTAGCCTTGAACAAAGGCTAAAGTTCATGCCTTCGCTGAGTAGCAGATGTTCATGAAGTTTGACCTACTGGGAGAGGAACGTGAACATGAACTCTAACTTCAGCACATTTTACAGTTAGAAATGTATTTGACAAAGCCAGTTCCCTAAACCTCAATAAAAATTTAAAAATATTTCACATAAGTGTAACAGAAAGTGTCTAGTTCACCCTTTATTTGCACATGATAAAAACCCATCCCTTTCTGGTCATCTTATTTTTCTCATCCTTGTTTCTGTTTAACAGTTTTCTAGCAGATCTGTGGAGAACACACCATTGGTTTGCTTGAGAACAAAAAAGAATAGTGCATCGTTATGAGCATTTCAGATTTCAAATAAGCTAGATATAATGAAAGGCTGTTGCAAGATTAGCTCTTGCCATTCAATTCAGAAAAATGGCAACAGTCCCATCAGTGTTGAAGACTAGAGGCAAGTAATTCAATAACAGAATTTAATAGTATAATTTTATACCAACATGTCAGATTTAAGCTAAGCTAGAGATAATTAGAAACTGTTATAAGATTAGCACTTACCATTTAACATCAGAAGATTGTCAGTCCCTGGATGTGGATAACTCAAGCGACCTTAAAGGAAAACAAAAACCAAAGAACAAAACAAAACAAACACAGAGGTTTTAGCTATTATGCTAGAAAAAATAATGAAAAATCACTGCTTAGCATTTAAATATAAACTATATTTCCAGTTTGCCTAAGGGAAATAAAGAGCTAATATTTAACTCCAAGCACATTAACCAACAATACCCTTGACCCAAGTTAAAGCTGACAAGAACAGACGACTTAACCTTAATTCTCTGGTCATAAGATCTGCAATGTGCTTTGGGATCAGCTCCAATAGGATAAAGCCACTTTTTGTTTCATGACACCCAGAAATAGTGCTGACTGCTTTAGTCTTCTCTTTCATAGTGACTGTGAATAACTGTACTATGCACATTGCTTAACAAGAGTGGCATTTCTATGGTTCAGAGCTTTTCTACTGAATCCATTTAAGAAAAAACCATGTTAACAGGAATTAAGGCATTACAATGTTCTTAACCAATTTACGACTGTATCTTGGTATATTACATATAATCACTGTACGTAATGTTTTTCAGTAAGTCTGGCAAAACTAGAGTACTGGTTTAGCTACAGAATTAAGAAAACTAATGTAGTATGTAACATTTTCAACATTTTACACTGAAGAAAAATGACATGAAAACCTCCCATCCATGTCAGAATTTTTCAAGTATTTTATTTTACTGCAATGGTGACATGTTACACTCTTAATAGTTAAATGAATGGTTTAAAATGCACAGCTGAAGTATCTGTTCTCTACAAATTCCTTTTCATTAAAGGAGACTTTTCTGTTTACAGGAAGCTGCAAACATACCAGTAGTGCACACTGACCTAGAGTGACATTTACAATGGCTGCTGTGTTTGGAAGAAGTGCGCTTTAATGAGCAAAACCTAAATTTCCATCTATCTTGCTATTAAAACATACTTACTTGCTTATAATCCATAAGCATATGTAAAAAAATACTGTAACCTAAACATTTAAATCTTTTGGAGGAAACGAGAATGTTTGTGGAGGCATAAAAAAGAATCCAGTCTGGAAGCAATGGGTGTTTATAACTCACAGAGATTTAAAAGGGAATATATATGCAGATGGACAGCAAGATGTAAGTATTAGTAAGGCACTGTCATACCCTAAGAAGGCTCACTCTTTTAAGAAAGAAACACAGTGGAAAAAGGAAAAATAAAGAAAAAAAAAAAGATAGAAAACTAAATCAGCACTATGTGGGGTTTTTTCCCCCTACTGCTGGTAAGCCCATATGATTAGCTTCAAGACTGTAAATTTCTCAAAATCATAGTTCTGTGTCCCCAGGGACACCTTTGGGGTTAAATAAAGAACTTTTTTACTGAAAATCTCTGGGGTTTAATTTTGCTTTTCCCCTCTAGGTACACAACATGATAACATTCTACCAAAACTATAGAAAAAAACCCCACCCAACACATTATGGACTTGAACACTCAGAGCTTCAAAATAGCAAGATGAAGATCATTTAGGCTATTTCATTTGGCCTTATTACTTACAGGCATTAGGGCAAAAAGCTTGTCATACAGTCATTTACTATCTCTCTTCCCCCAGATTTCATTATTGTAAGAATGGATGGTATCAAAACACCTGTGACAAGGTAGGAACTCTGGTTTGAAATTTGAAAGTATGGAGAAAGTGGTGAAGAACAAGAACTCCATCCTAGAAAAGTGCTGATGAATGCCACCCAAAAAGATACCACTGTCTTAACTTTTGCAGAATTTCTGAGCAGGATTAGGCAAGATAAAACTAAAACCTTTGCAGGAGCCTCTGTCTTCACACTCCTTATCTTAAATATGTCCAGTTTTAACATGCAAGACATTTTCTGTCACACAGAACATTTACAGCTATACCTAATGTTTACTGGAAAATAAATATTCTGCCCTCCTGGCAACATGTGCTGGTGTAACAGCAAAAGCATCGGGCACAGGGCATCCTTGTGCTGCTGTCTGGGAGCTGGCACTGGTTTGCTCAGCCTGGTGTGTAACAAGTCAGTTGGCTTTACTTAGCTCTTTGGTCTATAAAGGTGATATTCATTTGCCTGACAGCCAGGATTTATGAAGATCTACTGTCACCATCATGTTTATATACAGCACCACAGAAATACTTGCAATAATACGAGCTGTTTCTTGCAAATCAGAATGCTGTATCTATCCAGAGTAACAATAGGAATTGTGAGAAAAGATTATCTCATCTTGAACCTCCTCAACTCCATGGTGACAGTTTTTCTCCCTGTCTGTATACATTTATCTCCTTTTCCTATTCAGTAAGGGAGACAAGAGGGACGTATTTTCAAGTAATCACCGCACAAGAAAAGGTCAGATTTAAGAGGTCAGGAGAGAGAAGCCCACTGGTGTCAACACCTGGAGAGGAAAACTGTCTTAGAAGACAGTACATTCTGGATTTACAACTCTGGTTCTGCATTCCTTTGTTTTTTTTTTTTCCCCACAGCTTTACAAATAAGCTGAAAAATAGGTGCCTGAATGAGAAAGTTGCAGTAATAAAGCACTCCTCTAAGTAGCACTGAGAGCCCACTAAGGAGCTGGGCCCACTGCTGCTGGGTAAAGCCTGTGCATCCTGCAAGCAGAATGAAACCCAATCTTGCTCCGTTCAGGAGATGAATTTGCTAGCTCACATAATGGATGATTTGAGGTTAGAAAGGAAAATGAGTATACACAGTATTCAGGATGTGTTAAGCTGTACCAATTACTTCTTTTATGTCTTATATAGGTGCTTCTTTCAGTTAAATCCTGTTTTCTAGTGCTGCATTCTGGTGAACTGAATACTTGCACTTTACTACTATTGTCTAGTACTCCGACTTACAACCTTAAAAACATTTCTAACACAGAAGGTTTGCTTACTTTTTCAGAATACATTTACTGCTATTTGATATGTTAATTTAGGTTCTTATCCTTCAGATTAATCTGTTGAAGCAAAATGCAGTGTTTCTAGGCTGTCCACCTGAATTTAATGACATACAGAAATTCAGACTACTTCATGCATGGAACTGGGTGCAAGTCAGAGCTAAAATCACACTATTTTTTAACAGATTATTCCAGATAAAGGGACATACAATATTAAAGCTCACTTAAAATACGGATAGATAAGATACAGAAGATGAGAGTATCATCTTCTAACAATTTATTCTGCTTCTATCACACTTATTTACTTTCAGTTATTTTCACTGCACACTGCTTGATGTGTTTAAAAAAAAAAAGTACCATTTTAAGAACTGTCCTCACCACAAATCCTACCCAATCCCATCCTACTTCAATGTTAGTAATCTATAATCATATAAACCATTCAATAGATATTGTAGCAATTCCAGTGCCCTCCGCCTGCTTAAAGAAGTATCAGTAATATACCGAGATGCTTTCCTAGTTTAACATCACCTACAAATTGGTTAGTGAATATCTAATATTTAATTAATAGATGCATTCCATTCCTGAGAAATGAAAAGTAGGCAGTTTAGTGGCTGTCTACAGAATGTAGCTCTATAGCATCCAAAGTTAGCAGTGTGCTGCTATCTGGAACAAACACAATGCCTAATAGCACAGTACTGTATTATAAAATATCATGTTACAGATATTTCCTCTGTGCAAACCTGAGCTTCCAACTTCATCATGTTACTGCTGATTAATTTTCACAAATTACAGGTAATTTCAAAGTAGTATTGTTAAGTAGAAGGAGGTATGTTTGACATTTCTTGTGCAACTAGAGTTCTACTAAATTTAGCCCCCTCTTCCATATCTAAATGTGTATTTCTCTCAATATCTCGTCCCCTAAGGACAGAAAAAAATAAAAAGCTTACAGATACTTTTTGGTGGGCCAGTTTATCCACTAAATCCAGTTAAAAGTCTTGGTAATCCAAACCATGAGGAAAGAGTAACAAATCTAGGCTCAGTGACATTTCTGTAATCTCATGTTACTAATATGTGCAATGGAAATTTAAATTGTTTTGTAAGCTGCTTCTGAGCATACCAATGTTGTTGTACTTACTTATCATTTTAAGGCAAATTCTTATCTACTTTTGGAAATGCATACTTTCTATTCTTATTTAGCTAAATTGTTGGAGGAACTCCCATATCCCCCATATATTAAACATTTGGATTTCAGTATAACAATCACTTGAAGTGTTACTGACTTGCAATTTTGCAAGTCTGATATTTCTATTCTCCTGCCCCTTTTAAAGAAGTCTTAAGTGGTTGAATTGAAAGACTGAGAGCCACAAATTCCTTTTCCATCTTCCTTTTTTCAAGGCATCTCCTGACTAGAAGAGAAAAAAGGTTCCAAGCTAATCTTTTCCCAAACTACTTTGACAGACCAGCGACTGGCTGAGGATTGCAGCAGTTTCAGAAAGCTCAGTTTTTGAATCAGTGTTGTTAAGACAACAGCACAAGCCCATGTTTGGACAACACCTAGTTACAAAAAGCCTAGACACTACACTTTCAAACGCTTGTGTAAGAATTATGTAAGTCATAATGAGGCCAAATGTGTTGTCTCTGATAGTTTATCTATTTAGATAAATCAGTCTACCAGTCCTAAATATCTTCTATTTATAATAAAAAGTTTCTATGACAGAAAGAGGAAACAATCTGTATGTACAATTTCAAAGCCTTTTATATGACTGAGAGCAAATTTTTTCCTTCCATACTTTTCCGTTCAGCTCCAGAAATTTTTTCTGAGCACAACTTGAATTACTCTCTGAAGCAACTGCATAATTCTAAACCTTAGAACTTCATAACACAAAAATAAAACAAGTTATCTTTGAAAATAAGTTATATGCAAAGAAAGAAAGTGTTCTCCACTGTGCTGCTGAGTCACTAGAGCTTTTCTTTTTACTTCACTGAGCATGTGCCAAGAGGTTGCTTTTGAAAGAAAGAAGAGTACAGATGAAAAGCTCTCAACTAAACCAATCTAAAGGGGAAAATGCAAAACCAAGAAAAAACAAGACAGACTTCAAAATGCATCAAGTTATGTTTACCCACTGACAAGCCAAATAATAGTTTTAATTTTATCAATTACTAAGTATTAAAAAAAAAGTTTCCTAAAAAATCTGGTTTGTCCCTCACAAAGAAAGAGAAGAAAAATTCAGCCTAAAGTTAGTATTCCTTCTTGTTACTCCTGTTGATACAGCTATGGCTAATTCAAGCTCAGCATTGCCTTGCATCCAGCTTGTAGCGTTTTAAGAGAGTCGGTGAGGAAACAGGAATTAATTGTAAAGTGAGTATGGTATCAATACTCTTACCTTACAAAAGACAAGCCCTTAAATTAAAAGGAAATTAACACAGTCTTTACTAGAAAGTTGTTGAAAACAGATAATAAATTCCCTTAAATCACCTGCTTCTCAATTGTATCCCATATTCCATGCAAAATATAGCCTTTCCTCTATGATTTTTCCATAAATTGTTTTAGCCCAAACATATTTGTTCTCATGTTTCTGAAAGATCTAGCATCCAGGTTTTCTGCATCTTGACACCAAGAAGCATTTTTTGGGATGAGAAGAGGAAACAAGTGCAAATACACAAGGGGTATGTCTGGAAAAGAGTTATACTACCAACACTTGTGCATTTCAGTCTATCAATATTGTTAATACTTCTCTCAAAATAGTTTTAAGGGCCATTAGAAGAATAAAAAGGGTATTTAAGAACAGTGATGTAAAAATGAATTAGTTTATGTTACCTCTTACTAATTTTAGCTTCAGTTTATATTACATTGATTGGATGGGGTAATCTTAAACATTACTTAATGTCTTATTATGAAATGCATTTCAAGAAAGATGCATGGGAAAGGTTAGTTTTAATATGATCAGTATTTCTGCTGCAATAACTAGTGAAGTCAAGCATCTAATCCCTATTAAGCTACCCTGAAAAAATGTCTTATTGAAAGCTAAAAAATACTTGTTCATTTTGATCATGTCTGCAGTAATGACTAAACTTTGCCTAAGTGAAGGCAAAACTATGTATCTATAAATAATTTTCTGGCAGGCATTAAGTTAGTTTTCAGTGAATCATATTTGAAATAAAGTTTTCTCAAGTTCATGAAAGCGAAAGGGGTGGTATCTGACTGACTTCTAAAATGGATCTTGAAAGGCAAAACTTAAAGCTGTGAGCTAGTGCACACAGTGTCTGTTCTGCGCACAAAATGTGAGACAAGATGCTTAGTCATACTCCAGATAGTGTAAGCAGCTAAATCTGAAACACGTGCTTAAAATTCCAAGGACTTTCATTTTACTGCTGTGGTCAGATGTAAAAGCTGCATTGTTTTAGTGTGTTTAGATTTACTTAACAACTTGCCATAAAAATATTCTCTAGTTACAAAATATTTTTTAGTTATAACAAACTATGTTATAAATGACTAACAACAAATAAATAATAATATTTTTAATGCTGTGTATTCTGCAGGCAAATATGATGGGTTCTTAAGTAAATGTCAGATTTTCTGTGGTGAAGAGAAAAGCCACAGAGACTGAAAGAATAAAATTAGTGTTTCATGATTTGCTGGGAGAAAAAAAGTTGCTAGGAAATTACAGAAACAACTAATGCTGACTACAGGCAGTAGAGGGGTAGAGAGGAACTTAAAGGCTATATATTTTAGCATGTGACTGATCTCTTTTTCCCATTTTCATCCAGTAAGGAACACTTCTCATCTGTTACTGTTAATAATGTAGCTGTTTCAGCTGAAATAACAACTTCCAAAGAGAAAAGAAACCTATCGTAACCGGTTTCAATAGCAGCACACAATTCCTCTATTAAAATTCAGTCGGCGTGTGCATTGTTCTCTGGCACTGGAACAAAAAAGTGGATTTCCTCTGAATTCATCACTATCTATAGCTTCCATCTGGTTCAGTTCAAACCTAAACCTTCGCAGAATTTTCACTGGAACAGTAACGATGGTGAAACTGTTAAAAAAGCGATCTCTTAACGCAGACTGAACCCATATACTCATGTCCCTAGAAAGCTCAGAATAACTATGGAAACTTGACCGAGTTTTGCAAAAGCATTTATGAACCCAATTCATTTTAAAGTCTCATAAATCTTTGTCTTTTCTTCTTCTTGCTGAAAAATTACTACTGGAAATAGGTAATTTTCATCTGTAGTTTCATAATGAAATACGAAGAGATGAATGAAAATAAAAATTGGGTCTTTCCTGTGCTTGCTGGGGCTCTGAGAACGCTTCTGCATTATGAAGCCAGAATGAGAACAGTGAGATGGCAGGGGGAACAGAGCCACCACCTCCATTTGTCATGTCAGTGTGTATAGAAAAGGTGAAGAAACCAATTGGTTTTCAGGAACGTTACAGGCGCCAGTGTCAGTGTATTGGGTTGAAGATCTGTGTTCTCTATTTTTATGCCTAACAGTAGCTTTACCTTTTAATATCCTTCCTAATAGTGCACTGGGGTTCAGATAACCAAAGTAGTATTAGTCACTGCATGGGTGTGGAAAATTGAAGCAACAACGCTTTGAAACAGGAATGATCTAACTAGTCCTCTTGCCTTTGATGACATATGCATGCTTTTAGCCCACAGCAGCTACCACGGGGCTAACTGCACAGGTTTCAACCCTTGGAGTTACTTAGTAATATTTTGTAAACATGCAGAATGGACAGAAACTGAATTTAATAAAGGACATAAATGATAAAATTGTTAAAACTGCAATTAATTCTCTGTAGGTAATAAGAAACGAGATCAGATTCAAGAATATCTAAGAAAACTTAATTTCAGTTTCCATTGTAAAGAGGAGGAACATCATTAGAAGCACACAAATCCTTATCTGCTAGTGTAATACAGAAGCCTCTAGAAAAGGAGAGTGAATGGGAGTAAATATTGATATAAAAAGTAATATTTTAAATTTTTTTTGTTTTTTCAATTGCTTTTATATTAAGACTTAAGATCTGCAAAGCAACCTTAAGTCTCGGATAATTTTAAAGTTATATTATGTTAGTCTATTTATAACACCACAAATGAAGTAACACTTGATCAGGCCAAATCAAATGGCTTGGGCTCCAGCCCCAAAGTTCAACAGTGAATGCCACCTTAGAATAAGTATGGAAAAAGAGAATTCAAAAGAATGAGGTAATGTACAATGAATAGAAAATTTAATGTTGAAACCCACAAATACTAGCTATATGCTTACTGCTGTGGCCAAATAGTTTGAACACAGCTGAGCAGGTTAAGAAGCAGCAGCATTCTAAAGCAAAGTGTATTTCTGAACTTCTTCAGGCAAACAGAAACTGGACAATTAGAGGCATAATTATTCTCCAGGAGCTTTGACAAAAATTTAAAGGACAAAACCTCAATTTATCAGTGGACATAATTTTCTTTTCAGCTTCCACTGCAAAGAAAGGGAAAATTAACCAGCTAACACCAGCAGTGGTAATCCACACCCACCCTCTTTTGGCTACCTCTAACAGAAAAGTATGTCTTCACAACCTGAGGTAGAATTTCCTATAGCAGACAAGTAAATTTCAAATTAACTATGAGTTTCTTTGCGAGAAGGAGGGAAGGATGAAGGGGAGAGGGAGAAAAACCTAGTAAGACACTACAAGCTTAAGTTTTAAACAACTGTAAACCAATGCTTTCAATAAAACCCAGCTTCAAATTGATGTGAGTTGAGAAAATAATTTTCTATTTTAGTATGAACCTAGATTCTAAATTAGCAATCAGTAGTAATTCAAATATGCAGAATGGATGACCCCTTTTTATTTAGCATAACAACATACCTTTAAGTGGATCATGCTCTGCTCTCATAATGTCAATAAGGGAGTTTTCCAAAGAGTGCATATTCAGACTGTCATACATTCTATTTCGATCCTAAAAGAGAACAAAATCCTTAGTATTGGAATACAAATTCTGTACTTTTTAACAGGAAACTTGATAGGAAGACAAAGGTGCCTGCTAAAGGCTGTATGCTCAGACACTCTAGAGATGGACAACGATACGATACACCTGAATTTATTAACAGTAAGACCTGCTGTTATTAACAGTAAGGTTAATAGCATCCAAATATAAAACTATAGATGCACTGTGAAGAACTCTTCTGTGTGTGCACTTTGATAGCCTGTGATTGCCTGTTTCCTTCTGAGGAACTGCTTGAATCAGTTCCAGTGATCCACAGCAGAGTTAAGCATTAGGCTATTTAACGAAGGAGACTGATGTCTGTAAGAGCTCAATTTCATTTCATGCAGAAGCTAAATAGTGAGCAAGGTGGGGAACTACAGGACAAGGAGGACAGTCACCTCATATGAAAGAAAGCATTTTCTTGGTGCTTGGCTAAGTACCTCACATGGGCCCTCAGCTCTCTGCAGAGACTGTGCTTCCTGGCTTCTGGCTGACTAATCTGAGACCCTCTGCATACAAAGACTTGAGTTACAAATGGTCAGAGCTAAATAGTTAAAGGTTGGGAAATTAAAGCTAAACTATGAATAGAAAATGTCACAAAGCTTACTAATAGATTATCAGCCTTATAGGGAACAATTTTTTTTTTCACTCAGGAAGATTAAGGAGAGTTACCATGTATTACAAATATTTTCACTGAAAGTTATAGATATTTTTTGTAATAAATAGTAAGTGCTTTCACTGATTTTATGCTCAACCAAGGCATTGCTCTGATTTGGCTGGTTCTGTGTGGAGCCAGGAGTTGGACTCAATGATCCTTACGGGCTCCTTTCAACTCAGGATATTCTATGATATAGTTTCCTCCCATGTTTTCTAATACATCCAAGTTACAGAAACAGAAAAAAGATTACTTCTAACTTCTTTGGTCTTTCTGGAAGACCTTCAGGGATGGAAAATAGTTTGCGTAAAACCTTGCAAGGCTTCTGCCTGGACTGTATTGCACTTAAAGGAATCCTGTAAACATGCCTTAATTTTACTGTGGTCTCTCTGTAGTTATCCAACAGAGTACCATGAAAGAGACCACACACCCCATGACCATTAAAATTTACTAAAGATGCAGCCATCCACTTCATAAACATATAATGGGGACAGAAGGTACTTAACCCACACTCACTGGGACATGCCATGGCAGTTCAGCAACACATAGCTTAATGTCAGACTCCATCCCTCAGGGAGCAGGTATTGTTTGTGTTTGGGGAGTGAAAAAGCAAGCTCTGACATACAGGCTTTCCATGCATCAGAAACTGTGATTTATCAGCAGCTTTGCAAAACAAGACATGATGAAACTAAGATTTTGCTTTCATTGTTCACAGAAACTTTAGTCAACTTGATACAACACTGGGATTAAGAAGCCGCCTTTTTTTCAGCTCAGTTCTCCCTCCCCCTCAAACAACTATAAAGACTTCCTGGCTTTCTGTTGGGTAAGCAATCTGCCATGTTCATCTGACTGACTCCTTTATTTTCTTTTTGGAGGTCCTTAGATAATTTTAATGATAAATGAAAAAAAAAAAAACCCAACAGGTTTCACTTGTCTCCTGCCATGTCCCAAAACAAATACCACCAATACCTTCCAAGGTGATCTAGTCCAGTTTAATTGCCAACAAGTCACCAGTACTATTTTAGTTGACAGCAGCCTTACTTTGGAACTGGTTGGCTTTTGCTCAGTTCTTTAGCTGTCCAGGGAAGCAGCCGAATGAAACTCAAATGACTAATCTGCTTTCATGTCCCTACGGGTTTGTTTCTCAATAGCACGATGAAAAGAACCTGCTTACCACAGCAGAGTTGTTTTCTATAGAAGGTGTGAGCAGTGACAACACCAGATCTGTTCCCTACTGTCCCCTAGCAGTCAAAAGGTACCAGAATTTCTAATGAAGTCTTAAGTTCAGCTGACGTCAGGACTTGGTAGGTAGTAAGCACTGTTGAAAGCCAATGCCAAGTAAACATCAAATATGCTTTGCTACATCTGTAGCTGACAAGGAAAAAGAACTAACATTGGTAAAAACAGGACTGAACTGTACAGGTTACACTTTGTTACAAGCTCATGAACGGTTTTTATATTTTTTGATCATTGCTCTATACATGTAGGTTGAAATAACACAATTACTTGGCAAATGGTCATTTCTGTAGACTTAATTTTGCTCTGGAGAGCAGAAGCCTGGAAGAAAGGGCTCCATCATGGTCTGGATCTAGAACTAGCCCACTTGGTTGTGGATCTTCCAGAGAAATGGAAAAGTAAAACACAATACTTGCATTTGAGATTCATTTGCTAACTGCCTCACTGGCTGACATGATGCAATGACTGTTAACTTCACCCTTGCATCATGTTGTTTTGCAAGTTTCTGTGTATTCAAAGTGAAAGGTCTTGTGCTGCTGGAAACAGGAGAAATACAAACTTTCCCCATCCTCTTTAAACCTTTCCAGTCTATAAAGCTAAAATAAGAGGTTTGTTTCTTTGAATTGTATTACTTCATTACTGGAAGTGGAAAGGTGCAACAGGCGTACACAATACAGAAGTGCTGTGAATACAGTAAAGCAGGATTTAAATATGTGGATTGCATTTTGCTAGCTCACTACCCACTTGTGAGTTTGGGCAGTATCTAAGTAATCAGTGCTTCCAACTTTTAACATCTATTCCAATTCACCCTGATGAACTACATGCTATAAAAGCAACATTACCTGCAATTTAACTAGCTCGAAAAGGAGTAAATAATTCTTCGGATACAAGGTTAATTTTAAACCTTTGTGCAACTAGGCTTTCTAATGCTAACACACTGCTTTCTGCCCCCCAAATACGTGTATTGTATCTTTAAAGAGCACAGTTATCTATGCAAATGCAAAGCTTTCATTTCAAAGCAGAATTTAGAAAGTTCTGTTGTAGAAAAAAAAAATCCACAACCACTCAAGACAGGACAGTTGTACTACAGCATACTCTACTTGGTAAGAAAACTTCCACTGTGATTTCCCTCAATATGTGGGACAAGCTGGAAAAGTACTGCCTCGGAACAGGATTGGTTTAGATAGTTTTGCATGCATGTGGAAATAGTCCTAATTCTTGGGACTATCTTTAGTTTCATTATTTCAACACGGTTGATAAGCAGTTATCTCCTAAAACAACCTGGAACTACTTTTAAACCAACATGGAAAAAGTCCCAAGAATTAGAACTATTTCCATGTTGGTTTAAAGGCAGTTCCAGGTTGTTTTAGAAGATAACTGCTTATCAACCGTGTTGAAATAATGAAACTAAAGATAATCACTAGAACAAAGGCATTGATACATAAGTGTATATGCTAATACTATTTTTGTATCATCCTGACTTCAAAAGTCCCTTTTGTCAAGGCTGAATTCCTGTAAAGTATTTTACATTTCCCTCATGTCTGGGGCGAACCAGTCCTGTGCTAAGAAGCAAGCAACTCTTGCTGTTTAGAAGGTCTGTATCTCAGTGGAATGTCACAAGTATTTTCCTTCCCCTAGAGACAAATGGTTAAATTTCTCCCAAGCAGTACAAGTTCTCACAGCAGCTTTTTCTTTCTTTTTAACTGCATAAACATTTGAATCTTGCTTGACCTACCTTTTCTAACACAATTCACATTCCTACACAGCAGAATTGAAAATGTGATTTTGGTATAACTGCTTACAGATTCAGAGGTACATGACTAAGTGACAAACTGCCACATCAACTCAGAAGCTAAGACTACGTAAGAAAGTTTACAGAAAATTGATAATGATTTTTGCAAATTTACAGAATAAAGGAGAAGCATGAGATATCCTAACTGTAAAATACACTTAGAGCTAGAAGGACTTTCTGACAATGTCATGCAGAAACACATCTACAGAGTGCGCCTTTCAAAAGTCCTCCCCCCATACATCTAAATGTGGAATGAATGGGAGGAACACAGCTTTCTCTGAAGAGCAAGCTCCAACACTAAATTGTGAGACATATGATTTTTCTTGGAACAATCTATTTAGGACTTCTAAATATATCGACACAATTTATGCAAAGATTATCCTGACTGAGCATTTGCAGAAACTCAGTGCAGTCTCAAAGCTTATGTATTTTACACATAAAGCAAATGCAAGGACATAAAGTATTAAAAAGTGAATACAATTTTGCTAATCTTTAACCACAAACACTAGAAGTAGATGTTTGTAATTAAGAAGTTAAACAGCTTTGAATTTTGGACACGTGATTTTTAACTACTGATAAGTAGGGCAACTTGAAGTAAAACATTAGACTTCTAACATGGGTATTAAATTCAGTAAGACACAAGTATCTTTAAAATATGCTCCTTCACATGTCCCTTCATATTCTAACATAGGACCATCTGATGGGGGCTGAGAACAACGTAACAGTCATAAAGCTTCCAGTTAAAGTAATAGCCTTTGCTGGCCCCAAAACTCTGTATCACAGAATCACAAGGTTGGGAAAGACTTTTAAGATCATCGGGTCCAACTGTTCCTGTCCTATGCTAAACCATATCCCTAAATATCTCATCTACCCTTTTTTTGAACACAGCTTTGTAGCTTTGACCTTGCTGAATTAACTGAAGTTTTAAAAAGCTTCATTAAAGAAACTTTTTAAAAATCACTTCCCAAATTAAATAGTTAACAGTTCATTTTTTTCACCTTAAAACTGACCTTAATAAAAATTTGTTCCAAGACTAAAGTGACTGCTGATTTAATAATGAAGTACTCACAGACTTTAAAAAGTAGTTGGAATACAGTATGTAGTGTTAACAGTAAGAACCTGACAATGAAGTACATTATAAATTCTAAAATATCATCTTTGTTAACATCTAAAGATCAAGTCTTTCTCGTTTCAGTAAAGACATACTATCATCAGAAGCCCTTTGTTGAAACCGTGAATAGTGTAAATGGGAAACTTCTATGAAAACCTATGACAAATACAATTTTAGCCCTCTATAAAGCAAGCAGGAAGGCTTGGAACTGCCCCGTTACTTTCCATGGTGTCATTAGTGGTAAAGATGAACTATACTATCTGGTAGACATCCATGAACGGTCAACCTGACAATAGAAGTTTTTAAGTGGAAATAACACAATCAGCTATACAAACTCGCTAAACTGAGCCTAAAATGCACCAAGAACAGGTCCCGTGGCAAAGACACACCTACTTCCCAGCTACATAAGCCTTTAAAATAAATAAAAAAAAAAATCTCAACAGCATGTACTGTCTCCACACTGCAGTACTGAAGCTCAAAAATATACATTCATAAACTGGAAACAAAACAGACACTTTATGGAGATGATGAAGGGCTTGGAAGATTGACTTGAGGCAAATCTAGAAGATTTGTATATTAATAGCTTAAACAAAATAACTAAGGGAACAACTAGATATTTGAGGGGAAGTTGTTCAAGTTGTGGGTTCTTTTTGGGTGGGTGGGTTTTTGGGTTTGTTCTGGGTTCTTTTTTTTTTACCCTCTTCACAATCTAAAACTACCTATACAGCCCGAAGTACTCATATGAAAATACACCAGACCATATGGTATATGTACTTTTGGATAGATACTTGTTTTGATGTAAAGAATAAATGGGCTTTGACAGATGGAATGAGGTCAGATATGCTACTTGATGTATGCACCATCACTATACTATCACAGCTGGTAAATATTTGGTTGCATTTTTCTAATTCTGATTTTTACTTGCATTAATAGAACAAAACATGTAACTGGAGCAAATTTTAACTGTAGGGGAGATTTCTTAGTCCATAAAAAGTCATTAAAGTATTTTTATGGTAAGCCCCACAAACTTTCTAATAACTGATTCCTTTGAATCTTTCACCTCTGCAGCTCCCAATGCTACTCAAACGTCTTGATCCTGAAGTTAAAGCTATGGCATTAGAGAGCTTTGTCCAGTTAGACAGTACGCAGACACAAGTATCTGGTTTTGTAAGCGATTTAATCAGCCCCAGGTAATCAAACAACTGCATTAAAAATCCTGAAGATACTGTCCTATTGCAGCTACTGCCTTAGTAAAAATAAACTCAGAAGGCCTGGGTTATAAACCAGTGTTTGGACAACTACACTAGTCTGCAGACTCGAACTGCTCAGCAGCTAGATACTCCCGATGCCTTCACTTTAACACGAGTACTTCTGAAGAAACAGGCCACCTATTTGTGAGTCTAAATATGGCACCAAGAACCCAAATTTAGCAACTTGCTCTTCATCTCATACTGACTGGTATGCGTATCATCTAGATTAATAAATGTACCTTCACAGCTTAAATGGCTAATCTGCACTGTAATTGTCCTATTCAGAATCTGAAATCATCCAAATGGAAGTGACTGTAAGACAGAAGCAATGTGACAGCAGTTTAAATAAAATATCTAAAACTAACACCTGTTGTGACACACAGTCTCAAAACTCATTTTGCCTTCTGTTTTGTTTGCTTTGAAAGCTTTAGCACACTTCAGAAATAAATAGAAAAAAGGGAAATCTGCATTTGTGAAAGACAGTACCTTACCATACAAACCCCCAACTGGAGAG
Source organism: Gallinula chloropus (assembly GCF_964237585.1). NCBI lineage: Eukaryota > Metazoa > Chordata > Aves > Gruiformes > Rallidae > Gallinula > Gallinula chloropus. The sequence goes on along the minus strand of NC_140092.1, from coordinate 5,610,273 downwards.
CTATATTCTAACGCAGAATAATAACCAACAGCTTTGAGGACCATGAATGTCACAGGTACTGTTTGTTTGAACAAAATAGGGAAGGACAAATCAAGGTGAAAAACACCCAGACATGCAGGGCATTTCCTGAACTCGAGCGAGACACAGAAACTATATTCATATTCATGGAAGGCAGTGTCTGTACTAGAATGAAAATAGTTAAACGCTGAAATGTGCAACACTAAGTGTATTGTTAAACTATTATAATAGGCTTTAGTAAGCTTATTTGCAAGATATTCAGAAGCATTAAGCTTGCAATCAAAATAGGGTTAGCAGAAACTGCAATTTAAAAAAAAAAAAGAAAGAAACATCTCATCCAAGGAATGTAAATGAAAAATATTAATATGTAAAACACCAGTTTCTGTGCTTGCATTTTGGTCACAGAAATGTTTGAGGCATGTGAGTTTTTTGGGGGGAGAAAAAAACCCCACGAAACCACCCCAAACAAAACACACCAGTATCTGGGGTTAGAAACATATTTTTAGTTTTGCATTTTTTTCTTTTTTTTTTTAATTGGTGCTGGAGATCAGGAAATAAGAGCGAATATTCACACTGCCTAACTTCATGGCATGTAACTTAGTGCCTAAACTTGTATCCTAAGGGCTGTATATGGATAGTGGTGCCAGGTTATGTTCTTCTAGAGAATTAGATTATCTAAATAAGGAACCTAGATTCTCTCTAAGGAGGGAGAAGTAGGCTTCTCAATTAAATGCTTAAGTTAGACAGTGTGAATACCTGACAATGTTTCTAACTGTTTCTTAATGATTCTAGTACAAGGCAACAATTCCTTCCCTATATGAAGTACCTCGAATGGTGTAAGCAGTTTAGCAGAACTTAAACTTGTAGACAATTTAATCTATGAAAGAAATTCAACTGATACAGTTTGTTTTTCTTAAAAACCTGGAGGGGGAAAAAACCTATTAACATAAGAAAAGCTTGTCTATTGGTTAATTCGTTCACATTTTAATCACCATCTCCATGATACTTAGCTACTTTTGTTTAAAACCAAAACAGACTCTTCAACTTTAGAAAATTCCCCTGCAAGATGCCCTACATAACCACTGTCAGCAAAAGCAGTTTTCCTGTAACTAAGGTGGCCACTGTGGATTCAACTTCACATGGGATGTTTTTCAGCTTTAACTACGAAGTACAGCAAATCTGCTTTCATCCCTTTTAAGTAATACATATAATTACTTACTCAGTTATCAGTAATGGCATTCATTGTCTCTGGTATATTAGTTTAATGCCAAGGAATATTAATTTCATCAGAATTGATGTCAGTACTATACCGGGGACCATCCAGCAATGCAAACACCAAAAAAACCCCCAAAATTCATAGAATTTTGAATTTGTGCATGATTCCTGTGTGGCTTAGCTCATTTGCATCAGATACATGTGTTAGGGAAACCGGATGAGCAGCTGACACTGCTAAATTGGATTCAGAGTTAGCAAAAAATATAGAACATTTTACAAAATGGTAGCAGAGCATTAATGACCTACAGAAAATTAGTCAGTGAAGACACTGGCTTTTCTAAGCTGTCTTCATTGGCTAAACCTGAGCTAGCTGAAGTTCAGAAGAGATGCTCTGTCCCCTGCCACACAGAATTACTGTGACAGGAAAGATGCAGAGAAGTATTCTTTAAAACTGTGAATGATGAAGTGTGTATTCAACTCACACACTAAGATGTGCTTGCTCTGCGGATGCTTGTAACCTCTACGTACACACAAATGCTTTTGTGCAACACACTTCAAATGGCACAAAATTTAATTATTGCTTTTCTCAAGTATCTTCTCAAACTGCTACTGTATCTTTAAGAATCCTCAATCTAAATACCTCAGCCTTTTATGGAAGGAGACAAGCACAGTACAAATTAGCAAGATGGGTGTTTGACAGGATCACAATTGCCAGCACAAGTCCTGATGAAACGAAGCACAAGCTCCAAGCTCTAGTTTACTTTTTCATTACAACCTGCAAAATTTAAGTTACCACAAGAAATTAAGTATATAACAACAGCATACCAACTGAAAAATAAGAACACAATTTTAGTGTAGCAAAGTCATTTATGGAAACATCTACTGTTTCCACAATAGCAGTAGGATACACTGCAGTCCTTCAAAAAGGATAATTTTTACTGGGTTCTGCAACTACAACTTCACACATGTAAAGAAGATTTAAGCATAGGTATATCTACTGCATAGAGCCAGACAAATTTAAGTGGTGGCTCTGGTGCTCACAGATAAGACTAACAACAAACTAACTTTCTAACTTTGACACACATTCTTCAGAATACAAATCCAAAAAACCATCCCACAACACCCTCTCAAACTCCTAAAGAAACATTAATTTATTATAAAATTAAATTGCAAGGATTTTTACCTACCCTACTAGATAGAAATTTAGATTATAATTTGGATGCACAAGACTTTTGTTTAGACATGAGTTCATCTGTATTAGATGACTGCTGTAGAAGCTTCTGAAAGTTCAAAGTAATAGTCATACTCACTTGTAAGGCATATTGAATGAGTAAATATATTCACAACTTGTGCTTAGCTCCATGTGAATTCCCATGCATACGTCACTGAAGTTTCGATGTATGATGGCATTAATATTTTTAAGCCTGTTCCTTAGGCTAACATCTTCAGCAGCCATGTCAGTGTTTATTTTCAACTATTCTTGGAGTGCTCCACCGCAAAGCATTACCTATCTGTCATCTGTTTTCCTTAACAGATCAGGTTGAATATGCAGAGAATGGCACCTTTTCCCCCATCTTTCCACCCACACAAAAATTATTCAACTATGATATTCCAGCTAACGAGGCTCTTAATGGATCAAGTCTTCACAGTAAGGTAAATCCTCTTAAGTTTTCAGGTCCAACGCATACACTTGGAGAACTTCAGTAGATCCAAAAGTCACCATTAGGCTCAAGAACACTGCAAGTATCAGAGCTCACCTGGATAGAGCTGGGACATGGCCTGCTGTGCCAAACAGAACTCCACCGTAATATGGTATGAAAAAGAGGAAGTCTAGTGGGAAATCTGGTCCTAGGGAGCACCCATTTGCCACTATTACAGCTACAGAAGGATTAGTTTGCTACTTGATGCAAATGCAGCTGTAGAAACTCAAATACGGTCACAATTACGCAAATTAAACTCTAAGTTACTCTGTGTGAAGCCTAACAAAACTCGACTATAATAGCCATATGTGGAGATAAAGGAACATTCTAATTATTTTCCCAGCATATTATCTATTTTTACTTTTGCTGGAATATAGTAGCTCAGTGTGAGACAACAAACAAAACTGACAGAGGGATAACGAAAATTAAGGAATGTACAGAACTAATTAAATAATCTTTCTATTTTAAAACACGTTTCTACAGTAAGTTGTCCAAGCTTTTTCAGTAACTTAAAAAAGCAAAAGCTAGAAATTATTAGAATACCAAATGAAATTGAGATCCAAAGATAAAAGTCTCCCCTAACAAGAAATGTTATGACCAAATGAATATAGGGATGGGAAAAATAGTATTTAATCAACAGGTAACCAAGGCTGAAGTTAAGTGACTTACCTAAAGTCACATAAGATGTCACTAGCAAAGCTCAGAAGGTAGACCCCAATCTTTAGTTCTAAGACACATCCTCCTGTTTAATACTTATTAATAATTCATAGGGCTTCCAGCCAAGACATAAAAGTTACCAGAATGTCAAAAAAATCTCACGAACATGTGAATGTCAGCCTAGAATACCAGTAAAAGGCAGACACAACAAAGACTCAGAGCCACCTACAAAAGTAAAGAAAGCCTATGTGCAAGGACACGCAAATACTGAGTTTTAAAGGGATTTATAAGAATACAGGCGTTACTATAGGAAGAAAATACTTGTTGGATTTTTTGCTCTATCACTGCACCAGAAACTACAGTTTCCGTCTTTCTTGATGGTCAAAATTCTTAATTAACTGCAATAATCATATATTGCAAGATACATTGAAAACGTTAGTTGCAATTTAAAAATATAACATATATTACTTATATATATAAGTAATATATATTATATATATGTCATATATAACATATATAGATGTTATATAGAACTATGCAATTTTCAAGCCAAATACCAGGACTGTAACCACTGCTTATTTCTCCTTTAAAATGAGCGAAGCCAAAATGCTACACAAGACTATGAACACAGCAGTTACACACCACCCTTACCTGCAAAGGAAGGAGAGTATTACTGTTGTTGTCGGTTCGGAAAACATTATCTTCAATCCACGATTTTGGTGTCAGTGATGGAGTGGAGCGAGTGAATTTAGGAGGAGCTATGACATTACCAGAAAAGGGCTTCTTCAAAGGAGAGATCTGGTTCATAGTCCCTGGAATTCCCATGTTTCCAGTTCTACGATGGTCTCTACCATGCATTCCTCCCCAGGATATATTTCCTGTGCTCCAGCCGCTACTCTGATTGCTCCAGGGTGACTGCTTCAGAAGAGGCTAGAAAGAAAGATTCATTTATATTATTTTGAAAGTCCTGGAAAGTCCTGGAAACATTTTTCTGCTTTGGAAATACATAAATATAGAAGACCCCCACAAAAAGCCAACCAACCACCAAGTAATCGATGCACAGAAATTTCTGTAAACTACTCTATCCTGGTAACTTATAAATTCATTACTGAGGCAAGGTAAAAACTACAACACCATAAAACCCAATTTTAATTCCCATTTCACCCCCCCCAAAAAAAACTCCTGTGGTACTTGGGTGGCAATTTAGGTTATTTTAGTAATTAGTAGTATTCTTTAAAGCTATGCAGTGAACATTTCCAGGGTATAAAACCATGTTATAAAGACCCTGAGATCATTTAATCATATGTTATTTGGTATTACATAGCAAGATCTCTGGAAAAGCAACACAAGAATTTCAGAGAGGTATATTTGTTAATTATTAAGATAAAAATAATTATTCTAATAACAGTAATTTTTTTCCTATAACCATAGTATTTCACTACAGTGAGTAGAAATTTAAAAATTGAAAGTCAGATGGCAGATTAATAATCCCCCCAGTATTATGGGTATCACTCAGTATTACCATATAAGAGCAAAAAGAGCACTGATTACGGTACAGAGAATCTGTTTGAAGCAGCTATCTTAACATGTCTACATCAAAATGCATTATTCTGAAGCCACTGCCCAATAATTTCTGGAGTACCAAACAGGCCTATTTGTGGAATTCTGCAGAATTCTGCAGGGTGGAATCTGGGGAGAGGGGGGGCTTTTTGAGGATGTTTTTTTAATTTTTTTTTCTATTTAGAGGTAGTTCAAAGTATTTCTGTACCTAACAAGTGCACTACATTCCTCAATATGAAAATGCAAGCAGTCTTTAGAGGGAAGATTTTACAGAATAGTAAATTTTTATTCTTAATCCACAATTTATGCTAAAAAGTGACCTATAATGGTTGTCATACTACCAAGAGGTGGACCCACTGAGCCTGACTGACAGTGAAGAACAGTGTTTATATTTAGTGTTCTCACTTCTGACTGGTCTTGGAAAGGCTTTTACTCAAACAGAAATGAGGTGTGCGTGTAGTCTAAATTCAGTTCTTCTGTGAAGTCAAAACGCAGCACTTTTATCTCTGAGTTTGGCTGCAAGCAACCCTCAGCTTGTAATTCTAACAACTTAAAAATTTCAGGCATGCCAGCACATTATATATTCAATAAAATAGAACTTTCTGAAGACAGAAAGATAAAAGTATAACGACGCTTCCCCCAAAAAACAAAAAACCCCAATAAAGCCCTTTTTGGTCAAGTAATCAGGAAGACATCCCATTCTATATAATTATAGATAATTATGTTGTAAAACTTGAATACTTTGGTTGGAATTTTGGGAGAGGCAGGCACTCTTATTGTGAAACAAACCTTAAGAGATAATGCCAAATGTTAACAAGCCTCTAATATTGCTAGCTATGCTGTCATGGCACTGCTTAAAGTTTACCTACAACTTGTAACTGAGAGAAAATTCCTGTACACCTCACTGCTGGAAAATTGCTTTGGAATGTGTTTGAAGAAGGTTATTACAGACATTAAGGAACACTAGCACCTAATAACGATGCATCCAAGTCGCTTCTCGGACAGGCACACTGAACGTCAGATTCCAGTCCTTGGCAAAAATGCTTCGCCAACCCAGTGCTACCGATTAAAACCAACACGATTTAAAACCGGAATGAAACAAAAATTAAAGGTGAGGCCTGTATAACTTCGGCCTTTCGTAACGGAGCAGATGACTGGCTACAACGCACTTAGGAGGCAGCATTAACGCGGATCTGCTTTTCTCTGATCTCTTACAATGAACATTTCGATCCAGGAAGAAAGGCAAATTTCCATTTTAACACGGAATCTGAATGCCACTTGATTAAAAGCAGTAGCAGGTCTATGGGAACCCACAACACAGCGCTGTCTTTGGCTGTAAATTCAAGTAATTTCTGGCAAAACCCCATGTAAGGTGACTACGTTGACAGCTTTCCCAGCTGAATGTACTTTCGGTGACCGGTGTCCAGCCAACCGAGCACCGTCAGTGGGTGCGAGGGCAGGTCTGAGCCTGGGGAAGAGGCTTCCCGGGCAGGAGCAACGGGCCGGAGCTGTCAGGCTCATTGTTCCGGGGACACCGCGCTCGCTACGGGCGACTGCGTGGGGGCAACGGGCAGTATTTTCACGGCTAAAACTCTTTCTTGACAGGAAAAGCTGCATTTATGATCTTTTTATACGACGAAGCCCCCTCCCCTCATCCCGAAAAGAAACGACGTCCCCGGATAACGCGCACCGAGTGCCGGTCACAACCCGGGGGACGGGGCCGAAGCGGCCGCCCCGCCACCTGCCACCCGGAACGGTCGGGGAGCAGCGGCCGGGCGTGGGGCGGGCTGCTGGCAACCGCCTCCCGGCCCGACCCTTACGGCCGCCTTCCAGTCAGGCCCCGTTCCGAGCGAGGGGCGCAGGTGCCCTTTTCGCCGGCGGCCCTCAGCCCGCCGAGCGCGGCCGGGCCCCGCCCTGCCTCCGCCGTCTCGCCGGGCTGTCAGCGCTGCGCAGCCTCGCCCGGCGCCGGCAGCGCGGCCACAGAAACCTCCCGACTCCCGCGACTAGCGAAACGAAGGGAGCTAACCCCACCACCCCCGCCAACACACCTCACGTTCCTGCGTCCTCCTCCTCCCGTCCCCCGCCCCGGGGCTCCCCCTCGCCCCGGTCTCCCTTCCGGAGTCGGCTCGCCTGGGCTCCCTGCCGCCCCGCCGCGGCTGCCCGTCCCTCCCGCCGCCGCCCGGTACCTGGTGGTGGTTGTAGGAGTTTCTCTGCTGTAGGAAGGCGGCGGCTGCGGCCGCCGCCTGGTGTTGGTGCTGGAGCTGGGGGCTCACAGGGGATCTCCGGTTCTGCTGTTGCTGCTGCTGCTGCTGAGGTAAATTCATCTGCGGCGGCGGCGGGGGGGCGGCGGCCGAGAAGGGGCTGCTGAAGGGCCCGGCGCAGGGGTTGTGAGGAGACACCGGCGAGAAGCTCTGGAAGAAAGCGGGGTTGATCGATGACGGGATCCCCGGGTAGAAGCTGGTCTCGGATTCCGGGCTCGGGGGCGGCATCGCGCTGATCTGCCCGCCGCCGCCGCTGGAGACCGGAGGCTGCTGCGTCTGCTGCGGAGGCGGCGACGAGGTCTGCACCGACCAGGGGGTGCCGAAGCCGGGCAGCGGCGGAGGAGGAGGGGAAGCCGCCGAGGAGGAGCCGCCCCCGCTCTGGTGATGGGGGCTGGGGATCTCCGGGCTCTGCAGGCTGCTGAAGCCAGAGCCTAGCCCGCCGGGCAGGAGGTTCCCGGGGCTGCCCAGCAAGTGGCTGTTCGGGGGGGACTCCATGGGGGGCAGCTTGGCTCTCGCCTGCAGATGAGGAGGAGACGGAGGCGGATTCACGCTGGAGGCGGCGGCCACCCCCACATTGGGGTCCGCGGACACCGATCCCCCCGGGCAGGAAGGGGCGAGCTGCTCTGAACCCCCCCTGTCCGCGCCGCCCTTGTGCTCGGCGGGGCTGAGGGGCCGGTGGTGCGGGTAGTCCCCCGTCCGCGGCGGCTCCGGGGGGTGAGCGCTGAGGAGCTGGAGCTGCTGCTGTTGCCTGTGCTCCTGCTGCTGGTACTTGTCAGTGGGGTGGCTGAACTGCCGCTGCTGCTGCTGAGGGGGGTGGTGATGATAGTCTGGGGGGTGGTGGTTATTCAGGGGGTGGCTGCTGCCGAGCTGGGCTGGGCTGCTGAGCTGCTGCTGCTTAAACTCTTTCCTCTTCTGGCTCAGCTGAGGAGGCGGCGGCTGTTGCTGCTGCGGTTGCTGCTTGTTTAAATCCTGGTGGGGGCTGAGACTGGGTTTAAAGTCAGAGGAGGGGTGGCCGAGAGGGGGGTGTCCTGATGCGGGGCTGCTGCCCAGCCTCTCGCCGCCTGGCTGCTGCTGTGTCACCCCCAGGAGTAGCTCATCCTGCATGTTTTGATGATGCGCAGCAGCGGCCGCCGAGGGGAACAGAGAGGGCGGCGGCGACCCACCGGACACGCCGCCGCTGCCGGAGGAACCGGTTACAGCGGGTGAGAAGGGGCAGGAGGAGGACGAATGAGAGGCGGCTGCCACCGCTGCCAGGGAGGGGGAAGGACCCGGCCGAGCCGGCGCCTCCTACACCCAACGGTGGAGCCCGAGGCTGCGATCCCCCAGGCAATGGAGGGGGCTCCCCTGACACCGGCTCAGCGGAGGGGTGAACACCCCACCCCGGGAGTCTGAAGAGACAAAGATAATTAATAATCTTGGGGGGGGGAGGGAAGTTAAACACCCGCCTATCGCAAAACACTATATAAGCCGAAAAATAGCCACTTTCTAGAATAAAGCCCTCTCCCTTGCTGTAACCCCCACGGTGCTGGCTTTAAAATTATAGGAGCCTCTGGATAATAAATAATCCTATTTTCGTAAGGGCTTTCTTTCCCCCCCCCTCTGATCTATCGGGACCCCCGGTAGGACGGCCCTTCCCCGCCGACAGTCGCACCCACAGTAATCCGCTAGATCATTACAAGCACCCCCGGACAGGTCGTTTCCCCCCCGCCCCCGCCAGGCCCCCCCTCCCGCTCCCCGGTCACTCCTCCGGCCCGACCCTCCAGCCGCTACACCGTAACGCAGGGGGAAAGCGGGGCGTTTCCAGGCTTGGCACTGGCGGGGAGGGACGGAGGGAGGCCGGCCGGCGGTACCCTCAACACCACAGGCGACCCCAGTTTCCGCAGCGGGTCTCCGTTCGGCCCCCGGCAGCCACCCCCGCCCCCACTGCCGGCTCGGAGCCGGCTGCGACGCCCTTTAAGAATGCCGGAACATTCGTCACAGTTACGCCTCAAGCCCTGCCTCCCGCTCGCCCGCCCGACCTCGGTAATGAGCCGGCAGGTCCGCCCCGTCATGAATAATGCATCACAAGGGGAGCCGCTCCCCGCTCCTGGCGCGGCTCCGGAGGGGAGTGCGCTCCCGCCGGCCAACGCCCGCGCGGGCGAGCTCGGGTGAGCGCTACCACCTAAACTGGGGGAGGCGACGGGCTTCGAGCAACGCCCTGACCATCCGCCGGCCTGCCGCACGAGGAAGGCGCTCACTGGGCTCTGGCGAGGTATCTACTCCCAAGCGGAAGCAGCTGAAATAAAGGACGTTATTTCGTTCTGCGGCAGCGGGTGCGACCGTCTTTTATCGCCTCAGGCAGTGTGGGGAGGCGGGGGGGGGAGGACTGGTACGGTGGTGCGTTCCGCTGCCCGCCATCCCATCAGGCTCTCCTTCAGGGAAGCGCCCCGCCTCCCGCCGCTTATTTGCATTGACGCAGGGCCGCGCGCCGCGGGCGGGCGGGCGGAACGGGGGGGGGGGGGGGGGGGGAGCGCGCGAGCGCGGCGGCACGAGACAAGCGGTTGTCGAGGCCCAACCGGGGAAGCCCCGCCCCGTGCCCGCCCCCCTTCCCACCGCCTTCCCGCCCAGTTCCCGCGGCGGGCAGCCTCCGGGCTGAGTTCTGCATGCCCCGCCGACCCTCGCCCGCTGCTAGGGCTTGGTGGGGTCTCAGCAGGCCCGGGGTGGCAGCTGTGGCCTTCGGTTCCCTCCGTGGAGGGTATGCCGGGGCGGGTCTGTCTGCCTGACTCTGGCACTCGGGGCCCCGCGACGTACCACAGCGTCAGAGCTCCCCAGGTGAATCTGGGTCGGTCAGTCAGCCCAGTCCTCACCACTCAGGTCCTGCTGTCAAACCGTGGCCCCTAGTTGGTTGGGCACCGCAGAGACCCACAAGAGCTCAGACCAAGCTGGTGCTAAGGCGTGGTGGCACACGGTGGTGCCTTTTGAGGTTATCTTCTGGCAGCTGCAGGCGCTTCTAGATGTACCTGTCCCCGCAAAAGCTAAAGCGAGCTCCCTCTGTGCCCTGGGGAAGCCATGTAGATCAGCAGTAACAGAATTAGTACATGGCTGTTGAATGTGAGGGTACATTGGGGAAGTGTCACTATATGCTTGACCTATTGTACTTTAGGCATCCATTAGTGGCTGCTGTCAAAGGCTGGCTGGCAGCTTTCCACTTGGCCGGCAGACTGGTCTCACTGTAACAATTCTTATTTGTTCTATCTGTATATACATATAAAACGCAGAAGAAAAAAACTCCACTTGCTTCATCTGCAGTGATCTCTAATGTGATCATGAACCTCTTGTGTGTGTGTGGGTATCAGTGCCATCTTGCAGGCTAAGGGTGAAAATACATTTACAGCATAGAAAAATAATTGATACATACTTATCTTTGCCTAGTAGTCCAGCATTATTCATTATATTGGCATCTGTTTCAAGAACTCTGCAGCTGCCTGTCTTAAAAGCAGTAGAAAATGGAGTGCAGACCAAGTTCCTACAGATGATCACATGCTGAGTAAATGTTGCTAGCCGAGTAATGGTTCCTCACTGAATGGTGAGTTGCTTCATGGCACCATCCTCGTAAACATTAGTTTTGTGAGCTGCAGAACTGGTAGCATCTGGCTCCCCTTTACGTTCGTGTCACATGCCTGACATTCAGTTGTATGCAAGCCTGAACAGAAGCTGTCCTCTACCTGGGGCATTCTTGGGCGTCTGGCGAGGGTGGACGTTATGCTGCACTGTGTCTCTCCTGTAAGCAGCTGCCTATTTCTACAAAATTTATAGGAACTCATTTAGTTGCTTGGTGGGTTTTTTTGTAAGCTGTCAGGTTCTCTGTCCCTCACCTTTAAATCAAGGCCAAATTCTAGTGATTGTTCCTTCGAAGAGCTATCGTGACGTTGGTCAGCAGTCTTTAAATACTGACTGAAAGGCGAGAGTACTCCTATGCTCCGTGATGGCTTATCTCTACCATGGTAGCTACCTACCCCAATCATGCTTATTACAACACCTTTCCTGCGGTGAATCTCGTCTATTTTTAACCATGTAAAAAGTAAGCATTTGATCTGCATTAGCTGCCTAATCTTCTACAAACACAAGACAGGTGCTACCAAAGGATGATTCATCCTACCCTAATGCAGGTACCTTTAGAGACAGAAACCTGATCTCTCTCTGTCCTGATTATAATGAAAGCTTCTGGCAATATCTTGCTGCAGAGTCCAGGAGGTCTTTGGTGCTCCTTGGTTTTGTGGCATATGCTTCTTATCTCTGATGCAAGCAAGAACAGCTGTACCAACTCAAACCTAGAATTCTTCAGGCTGTATATCCTGTCTTTTCTACCTTTGATGCACGTGTTCTTGCTGTATGCTGGGGCCACAAATTCTGGCTTTTCCTGCACCAAACCAAATCTCTTAACTGACACCTTAGTGCTGTCAAGAAGTGCTGAGTCCTGCCCTTGGCGCTGTGTGTTGTCTCTCTCCAGTTCTGTGTTTCTTGATTTTTGACCATTTGGCTTTTGCAGCCTCTTGCTTTAATGTTTTTTCTCCCTTGTAATGACTTGACTCCTCCTGCTTTCTTTTATCTCTATCTGTCCCTTTCCAGGGGAGGTTTGGGAGCTTTTTTTTTGCACTGGTCTAGTAGGAGGGTAGTAATGCTTGAAAATAGGTGCCTAAATTAATGTGTATAAACAGTCTAAGCATGTATAATGTTCCTTGAGTTTCTCCAACCATTTGCAACTCAGAAACTCCCTAGATTTGCTTTTCCAGACCTCTGGGTATACTGGGATGTTTGGATTCCATGTTCCTTGATGGTCATCTAAGAGTGACCGTGTGCTTGGACCTGAAGAAGAGACCGTGCTGCCAGAGCGCCTCACATGAATGACATGGCCAAGGTGGAGAGCCACGGAGCTGGGATGAATTGCCTGGCCTAGACAACAAACTTCACAAGAAGCGAATGCCAAGCCACATGCAATATCACTGTACATAATACGCAAATTGAAAATGACCCAGATGTTGCAAAACAAGCTGTCAGAATGGTAAAACCAAACGTACCTAAGTTTCAGTTTTTGTGGCCATTAATCAACCTGTTTCAGTGTATTCATTGCAACAGACCTGCCAGGCATCAACTTCACCTGGGAGGCCTGTGGCAGAGCCAAGGCTCTGGGTTCATCGGTGCCTGGAAGACACCGACCGTCTTCTCCGTCTTGTGTTCTGTGTCATCCACAGTGCGCTAAACTTGGTGTGGCAAATCGAACCAGCAATGCTATAGAAAACACAAATACAAATCACAGCAGATTATATAAAATAACAAATGAAACTCTAAGGATTCTAAGCAGCTCTCCTGGCTGCCATTTGGGTGACATGAAAGGGATCATCAAGGCAGTAGCTTCTGAATTTTGCCCCTGAGTGGTTATCATCTCTTCTCGAAATTGCCATGCACAGCCTAAGTTCTTCCCTTTCTGTAAACCCAGGAGAATAACACTTGCTATTGGGGAGTGTTAGTCAAAGGATATTATTATTATTTTGTCCTATAAGAAAGGGTTTTGGCTGACCATTCCATTTTTCTGCTTGAATAAAAAAAACTTTTTAGCAGCTAAAGGATTGTGCTGAGATGCTGTCGGCTTCAGAGTGTCTGTGGGTTAGGCTCCTTTAAAAAGCTGACATTCTTGGGGGTAGGATCCATATCTTTTCCTGATCAGACACTGCCAAAAAAGTGTTACAGCTTTGGGGAACATAAATCATGAAAGTGATAAAAATTTAGATATAGTTTGTAGATTTTTATGTACATACAGAGTTACTGGAGTGCTTCCTCATTTTGCAAATTAACATGAACACCAGAATATCAAGGGCCTAACATAAAGAAAAAAAGGAAAATAACTCTTCTGCTAGAATCTGCTATTCCCCTCCTATTAGCTAGTTAGAAAATCACCATGACTGTGATGTTGAATATGGACTGCAGTTAACATAAATGCACAAAAATTATCTTTGCTTTCATTCCAATACTAAAATCAGCTTTTCTGAGGAGTTTTTGTGTGCTATAGTTAAAAATAAATGTGGCTATGGATAGTACTGACTACATACAAAACCTTGTACTTGTGGAGTGGCTCATCATAGAGACTCACCGGCTGCTTGCAATGCAACAAATTGTTCTTTCCACAGCCCACGGTATTTATAGGCCTTTCACCATTTACAGTGATTTACTACTCTGTTTGACCCCTCTCCCAAGGCTCTACAGCTACAAGAAAATCGGGAGGTTTGGTATCAATTGCTTGTTTTCTCTTCACTGTTGTACTTTCCCTTCTCCCTTCCCACACCTCCTCTTCCCAAGCTCTTTTTCACTACCATGTTTTAGGTAGCTCTGCCTGCCCTGCGCTGGTTGTCAGGGCTCTGCTGAGCGATCGGCCTCAATCTTGCCTGTGATCATGCTGTTGAGGGAAGTACGCAATCGGCTGTCCTGCGGGCTATGACATGTGTCAGCCTTGTTCCTCAGTTTAAGCTTTGAAACAGGCTTGCGTATGCATTCCAGGAACAGCACATTGTTCTAACTGGTAGCAAAAATATATGATTCACGTACGTTTCCTAGAGCTGCTTCCTCTTAACCCTAAAGTTGATTTTTGTCGGTGACGTTTTCCTTCCATGGAAACGTGGAAAGCAGTCTGGGGCTGCAGGTTATTCATGTAGCAAAGCAGATGATGAGGGTTGACATTTCACGGGAAAAAGGGGTCTGAAGATTTATATCAATGTGTTTAATTTTCTGGTTCTGATTATTTTAAACTCTGAAAATAATAATCATGCATACTTAGGAAGGAGATAGGGAAGTCCTTTTCACTGGTGAGCAGTCATTTGAGTCACAGCAGCTTACCTTTTTTTCCTGGTGTTTTTTTCTCATTGAAGAAAAGGTATTAGTTCTCCAGATACAGCAAAACTGGGAAAGAAACTTTTGTTAGATCACTATGTGCTGGAATGACATTAAAAGCGGTGTGAAAATTAAACGCCAGTGACTGAGAAGTTTGCTTTATTCTGTTCTTCCCATGCCCATGTTATGTTTTTGTTTGTTTGGCTGCTTTTTTAAAGCTTGAAATCTGAAAATCTTAAAATTCACAGGAGAAGGGCAGCTTTCTTCCTTTATTCAAAGCCTGACTTGTATCATGAGAGCTGTGCTGCCTGCCGGACTTGAAGGATATGGGTTCTGGTCACAAGAATGCAAAGCAGTGATTTACTCTGTTTTTTCTTCTTTTTGCCCTGGAGTTTAACCAGCACATTAGACTAATATTTCCTTGCTTGCTAGTGGCAGTTTCTGTTTCTTTTTTGTTTTGGATTTTTTTTTCTTTTTTTTTTTTTGGTAGTGGAAGTCATTAGAGTTTCTCCCAAGAGAATCACTGCCAAAGTAAACAAACATCTTCATGAAAGGAAAATAATGTCTGTGGAGTATTCAGAATTCCATGTTTTACAGATGAGTATTTATGGCAACCAACTAGTGAATTAAAGTGAATGAAATCCTATTTCTAGTTTGCTGCTTCTGCTGTGCTAATTGAATGTGGCAATTTCTGCTAGTTTCTCAGCTACGCAGTGCAAGTTCTGGATGTGAGTTGTAATTTAGGATGAAGGAAAGTACGAAATGAAACTCAGTTTAGAAAAAGGATATCTTTTTTTTTTTATTGTTGGGAATTGAATAGTGCATGTAAACCTCCAGGGAATTGCTATTGTCTCTAAAATGTTCTGCATGTGGTTGGCAAGAACAACAAGGACAGAAGAAAGTTCAGCTAAAAAATTCATAAAGGCTGTCTGGTGGAATGCATTACAGTCAGCTGTATACCTCTGTGCTCTTATCCCTCTGAACTGATAATTTTTAGCTGAGATGAAACATTCTGAGGAACAGGAGGCTGGCAGATTTGCAGCGTAGATTGTTTGAAGGTTTAAATACTGTGACTATCTCATCTTACTGTTAGGCTGTAGATATAATGGGAGCTGGAGTTGCTGAGAAGTGATAGAATGGCTCCGTGTGTACAGCCTACAAAACTGTGAAGAGCTTATTTTCTGTGTGCCGCAGAATCCTGCACACTTTCCACCTCCTGTCCAGGATAGCAATAATTCACCAGTGGAGCAAATACACTTCCAATTTCGTTGAGGATGAGACCGTATCTAGTCCTTTTGTTTGAGCAGTGGCTTTCACAAAGGGGACCAGTGCTAACTGGGAACCGCTGCCAACACCATCGTATGTTTCATGACAAATGCGAAGTGTTCAAAAAGTTGGCACTACAAAATAGAGATACTGTCAGTCCCTGTTTAATTCTCAAAATGGCTTGTAGGATTTTAAAGCTTATGTTGTTGCTGGTGCACTCACATATCTGAGCACATTTTTAACAGTCCTTATAGTATGGCTGGTTAATTTGCTTAGATTACTAGGGCATAACCCAAAATTATTCCAAGGGTAGAGAATACTGAGGTTTTACTGCTGTGTTTTTTCCTCTGTGCAGAGGAAGAGTTTGCCCAGCAGTGTGTGCCACTACAGTGAGAGCTTGCTATTTTCTCATCTTCTGTTCTATGTCTGGTACAGATGCAGTTGCCACTATTTACCAAACATGAAGATGGTGTTCACAGCTCTGGGGGTAAGTTTGGGTTGTGCTTTAAAGAATGCATGAGACGTCTCTACTAATTGCACAAATGTTCAGTGTATATTTATGTACCTGAATATTGTGGTGTAGGAGGCTCCCAAAAATTTTCAGGAATGATCTCAGTCATCAGTGGATGGCTCTCCAGAAACTTGTGTTAGCACTGACTTGTGCAAAGAATAACTGTGTGATGCTTTCCATATTGGAATAATCTTTTCTGATGGGTTGTGTACTGAAGTCTGACCGCATGTAGGAGATGAGGTAGGAGACCCAGGGAGACTCTGTAAATTGTAGAGCAAGAAGGCTTTGAAATAGAGTTCACTGAATCCTGTAGGAAGCCCGTATCGCAGATGCAGCAGGAGGAAGCAAGCAAGAGTCTGTAGCCAGATCTGCCCTTCTGCAGGACCACATGGCAAGTTAAACAGGAGGAGTATATGTTTGCACCTCAGCAGGCTGTTGAAGTAAGTGCTTTAAATTGCTACAAGAAGATTTATTAAAGTTTACCTATTAAACCCCTGAAAGGTGATAGAGGAGCGTATTCCCCTTCTGAGAAAGAGCATCTGTGTTGTACTAAAAGCAAAGGCAACCTATCTGATTTATGTGTGAAAATATATTCTCTTGTACTTGATCTTACTTCCTCTTTGAGGGTAAGATGAATGTTCACTAATTTTACACCACCACCCACTGTTTCAATAAAATTATTTTCAGCAGATCCCTAAGAAATTTGCTGCTTTAATTAATATGGAATTATTTCAGAAATAAACAGTACAGATCCTTCAGGTTCACCATAGAACTAAAATTAATCAAACTTTAATGTCCAGGCTAGAATTGAAGAAATACAGATTAAGAAAGGCATTAGCCATACCATTGTGTAATTATGACTATATATCCAGTAACCAAGGTGGTGTCAACAACTCTTAAGGCTGCCTATTGAATTGGCTGAGCTCAGCCAGTGAGGAGCAGGTAGGTCGCTGGAGGGAAGGATGCTCTCCTTCTCATTTAGTGTGGGAGCTCAGCACCTTTTATGAAATACTTCAGCATCCATGGCAGTAGCCGTGAGACTGGCCCAGTGATGAGGCTGTGCCTCAGGGAGTTAGAAGAGGCAGTCCTGGAGGCAATATGTTGAACTCAGCAAATGAAAGCCCTCTCAACACTTGGTTGTTTCCAGTCATGTCCCAGCTACCTTCCCACCACATTTTCTTAAAAACTTGTCAGGTTAAATTTCTGAACAGGACAGGGTGACTGATACTGGACCATCCACTTATTTTCCTTCTAGTCTCCCTCTTCCTTCAAAATATGCCTAGCACAGAAACAAGAAGTCTCAAGTTCTTTCATACTAATTTACATCTCTGATCTAATGGTCAGTTGGAAATCAATGCTAAGCTTCATCACTTTTGACCCTTCTGTTATGATGATACAAAGACATTGAAAAGCAATATGCCTGTATATTTTGATTACTGAAATAATTTTATCTGCATGATTCTTTCTTAATGCTCATGTATAACATTCTTAATACTTGTAAAGAAAAGAAATCCAGGAAAAATCCCTGCCAAGAAACTACTTAAAAGCTGAATGTATTAGAATATTCATCTTAAAATACTTTAGAAGTGCATTAGCTGTGCAAAAAAAAATTTGAAACCTAGGAAATACAATGAAAATATTGCACTTCAATAAAATGAAATATATAACCCCCCCCCCCCACGGTTAAAGCCATCCAGACAACCTTAATTTTCTTCTATAATGAGAACCTGAGGGAAACGTGGAGTTAAATTTAGTTTATTTTTGCAGACCCCCAAAATTTTAACCCTTTATGCACAGTTTTGCTTCAAAGAATTATGGTTGCTTGGGTGCCCTAATCATTTACTCCTCTACTTTCAAGTGTTTAGCTTTTTTGTGAGTTTAATCTAACTGAGCATGGCAGTCATGCTTTCTAGCCCCATAGCTACAAGGTGAAGGAAGCAGGGTAAGATCAGACCTATTGTGTACATCTTTTATACAGAAAATACAAAACCTACTGTAATTCTCATCATGGTGTTGAGAGCTCAGATCCATTTTTATGCAGTGCCACAAAACAGTTTGCTGCTCAAGTATAGCTTACAGAAGCTACTCTACAGAATTGATGATCACATATGCCACAAATCAATTGTACCCATGATATTAAAAGGGAAAATTACCTAGATCTTTAAAAATTCCCAAACCTCGGTAAATATCCTTGAGTAATTGTGATATCATTTGGGGTCAATGTGCCTTGACCAAAGGTCAGTCAAAATGAATCATCCAAGCAACCTTTGTTTTCATATTTGGCATCTTTATTTTTGTTCGTGCTTATATACTGTGTTGTAACTGAAGAGCAGAAAACCTCATAAAATTCCTACATTAGGAAATCAAAGGGCTTTTTTTTTTTTTTTTTCCCTTTCCAAATAACCTCTCTTTTCAATGTTGAAAGGTCTTCTTTATATGAGGAAATTTACCAGGGACTATAGGAGTATAATTATGCCTTGTGGATGCTTTTTAATCTTGCATGAATGCCTGTAGAATTCAAGCGTCCACATGGGGAGTTATACCACCCGAACTATAGGGGTGTAATTATGCTGGTGAATTCTGTATGAAGACAAATGCTTTATGAAAGGGAATTTTATTTTGGCTCTTTGCTTTTCAGCTCATTCATGTTCTGAACTAAAAGGACTTGATCAAATCAATGAAAGTAATGAAAATTCAATGGTTATATCAAGTAGACTGTCAAGTGCTGGGGAAATCAGAAAGTAATAAATATATATGTTTCCTGATAACATTCATGTGAGCTTTTGTTCTTCCTCTCTCAGCAGTGTTTGAGTTTGTGAGGGGTTTAGTGGCAGATTAATAAAACAGGGTCCGTTCTTTGCTGAGCCTCATAAACTAATATACCCAATAGCTAAACACCCCTAGAATATCAGAGATTCTTAGCTCTCATAAAAAGTGGCTGGGGTTTCAGGAAAATACGACACTGGAGAGTTATGTGAATGCATTTAGTCTCCGTAGGGCCTCTGCAGCTAGCACCAAGCACATCAGCCATTGAACTTCTATATGTGCATTTTGCTATATCCCAGTTTAATTGTAATTCATGAAATATCTGAGTCCTTGGACAGTGGTCAAAATGTTCTTTGCAAAAGTAGGCTGTTTACATGAAAATAACTTTCAATATGTCAGTAAGATGTAGTAACACTTTAATAATTATTTACAAAGTGTGCTTAGAGTGAATTAAGCATGTCTCAATGTAATTGCTTGCATAGACTTTAAGACAATAAGAGCCCGATCATTTTGGTGATGTAATTCAGTCCAACCTTAGCGTTGACCACAGAGCATCGCTCTGTAAGTCTTGCTTGAGGACCATTATTTCAAGGTGAACTTCATGGGAAAGACGTCTCGTTCATCTTTAAAGAGTTCAGAGAACAAAGAGTCCACCACATCTATACCAACACTCACTGCTCAGGTGAAGTGTTTTATTTGTGGTCTGAAATTAGCTTTGACTTAACTTGTTGAATCTTTGCTGGATTAAAAAAGCCTTTAGCACTGGACATTATTCAATGAAAATAGTTAAAGGCTGGAATAAAGGCATCTCAGCCCTCTTTTGTTGTTAAGCAAATCTCACTGAGGTGCTTGAGTTTCTAACTGTTCCATATCACCAGTTTTTCCTATAGTTCAGGTTTTCAAACATCCTTCTTAAGTAAGGACATCAGGGCTGTCAGCAACGGCATTACTAATGAGAGAATTACAGCACAAGCTGAACAAAAGCATGCTCTCCCCTTTCCTGCTTTTGAAGCGTGGAGGAAGACATAAGGACAAGTGTATTTCTTCTATCAACATTGTCATTTTTCATATTTCTTGTCACAAGGTTTTTATGGGAGATGCCATAGAAGGGCTTCCATTAGGCATTATGCTTTGCCGAGGCAAGCTTATTAGAGGGATACAGCAAGGTGGTATTTTTTTGTGAGAACCAGCATATTTCCTGTTGCATGCAAGGTAATGCTTCTCTCTAGCTTCATTTTTATTGTCTAAGATTTCTTTTCAGGTTGAAAATACAGCCTCCAATTTTGTAAATATAATTTACTTTTTATTCCCACATGTATAACCAATTTTTTATCATTAATAAAGTATAAATTATAAAGTCTCATGCTCATGAACTATAGTGAGGCAGGTTACAAGGCAGCATGGCTATACCATTTTTTTTATTTCCTACTTTGCCAATTTCTCACCTGTAAAATTTCCAGGTACTGATACTTGTTTCATCAAAGCATGGCCCTGTATGTTCACCAGCAAGTTCCAGAAGTCTTCCCTGTGAGCTCACTCTTGAAATGTTGCAAATGGAGGATGAGTCTGGTTTAGGCTGCCAGTAGAACTCTGTAAGTTATCTGTTTTGTAATTAATGTAGAATACAGAGGGGGTTGCATAGTGCTGACATAGTAATCACTGTCATGCAATGGTTAGGTAAGTGTTTTACAAGTGTGTGGTTTTACAGTTGTAGCCCATCACGCTGAAGCTCTTTCAGGCCTGCTGTGCAAGCAATCTGAAACAAAATATTTAACTTTGCTTTTACTTAGTAATAGTTTCCAGTTGTCCTCTCCAGAGCTGGCTGCGTGCTAGTCATGCAAAGGCCATGGCTAGACCATCTGAGGAGTTTTTTGATGTCCTGAAAATAACAGGATCGATTTTATTGTGGTTGTGTGGATGTGGTGCTCCTGTGAGTACCACAGCAAGGCACAGAAAAGGGAGCAGGGAAGCCCATTGGTCTGGGGACAGTGTGCAGCGTGACCCTGAGAAAGAGGTTTTTGCCATTGTGAGTAAAGTCTGCTGCTGTTTGCTTCCTGCTGTGTTGGGGAAACAGCATGCAGTAGTCATGGTTTGCAAATAAACGGGGTTGCGATAGGATTGCATTGAAGAAATGCCTATCAACAGTTCCAGGTGTAACGTACAAGACATCAAAAGTCAGCTCATTGTTTCTACCTGTGTTTGCTGACAGAGTTTCTGGCAGTATCTTAAAAAGTCCTCAGTGAAGACGAATAGACATATTGCATTGATGAAACTGAACATGGCAAGTCTGCATTTCAATCTGGAGCCCAAACTGAAAATTATGTATTTCTAGCAGCAGTGAGTATTTTTGTCTGGTTTGTCTTTTCCTGTCAAAACAAAACTTTAATACTTATGGAATCATATAGAAGAGCCTAGGTTGGAAGGGAGCTCTGGAGATCATCTGCTCCAAGGTCCTCTTCAAAGCAGAACCTTACATGACATGATTGGGGCCCATCAATTTCCAGGGGCAATTTCCAGGGAGTTCCCCCACTTTTCTGGACAACTTGTTCAAAGTTTGGTTGCTATTATGTTGAAGAATTTCTTCTTATACCTGGATGCAGCTTGTGCCTGTTGCCTCTTGTCACTGGGCAAACATTTAAGTATTGGAAGGGTGTGCTCAACTCCCAGCTGTCTCTTCACCATGCTAAACAAAACAATTCTTTCAATCTTTCCTCATCATCAAGATCTCCAGTCCTCTAATGATCTTGATGATCCTTTGCTAGACCCTCTCCAATTTTTAAATGTCTCTTTTGAGCTAGTAGGACCAAGACTGGATATAGCATTCTAGATGTGGCCTAATAAGTGCTGAGGAAAGTGGAATTACTGTTTCCTTTGGTCTACTGGCTTCAGACTTACTGAGACAGCCCTCAACATCATATGCCTTGGCTGCTGCAAGAACACCAGGCTGGCCTCTGTTCTGCTTGTGATCCACCAGTACTCCTGGGTCCTTTTACCCTTGATAATACTATTTCATTTTTTACTGCATATAATGAAAGCTTCAGGAAGAAAAGGGAGGTGCTCTCCTCATTTTACCCTAAAGCCCAATGACTTCAGCACTCACCCACGGTAGGGGAGACCTGGGTTCAGTTCTTTCCTTCTTTTGAAGAGTTGGACCTGTATTGCTCACCACCCTGAGCAATGCCTTCAGGAGGAGGCTGTAACAAGCCGCAACAGATTCTGGGGTTCCTTCAGACTCCCCTGTTGCCACAGTGATATTTTTGTTTAATATACCTTTTGATGTTTCTTAGACTTTTGACTATGGGTCTTGTACCTCCTTGGGGATTATTTGTCCTTTGTCCCCTCCTCTTCTCGCTTTGGTTCAGAAATGCAAAAGCCTGGAGAAATTCCCCAAAACTTTAGAGAAGAAACTATCTTTGCCCAGCTCCAGTGAGATTCTTACGACATACTAGGTCTTTGTATTTGGTTTCTTTCCTTTGATGTGAATGAACTTGCCCGGAGTGAAGTGATTAGTCATGACTTGACTGGCTCCATCATGGCAGTGTTGGTGAGTAAATAGGGGCTACCTGAACTTAATTTTTTTAAAAGCTACTTATATGCTTTGAACATGGTGGTACACGTGCCTTTTCATTCTTTCTGTACCTCATGTAGTTTTATCTATAGAGTATAGTAACTTGTGTTGGGATAAGAAATCTCTTTTGTTTTAGAGGAGCCAGGAAAGAACTCAAAATATTTTCAAGTACCACAGTTTTTAAACAAAAACAACTCGGGTATAATGTTTGATGTACTGGGTAATAAAGTGTTGATCAATATTCATTGCTACTCCTGGTTTATTTTGGAGTCCAAGTGCCAAAATGAAAAAAGAAACCCTAAAACAAAACCGGCACCATTAACGTTGGCAGTTTGGTTGCTTAATAAAAATTGTGCAGTTGGTGTCTCTGCACTATATTGCACTGGCAGATATCAAAGTATGAAAAACAAAGATAATTTTAATGTAATTGGTATGTGAAAGGGAAATAATATTTCCATAGTACATTTTAAAGCTAATTAAAAAAATAATAATTTCAAAATTTTAAATTAGGATAATTCATTTGGAATTTCTAGTGTAGCATGAAAGTGGCACAACTTTCTGTCAGTTCTATGAACAGCAAAGCAGAACGTGTGACAAGGGAGCACGGGTGACAGATACAGAGGGGATGAATCCTGTGGCAATGGAGAGGACTGCTGTCCAGGACTTGTCCACAGTGCGTGAGGAGAAGGGGCGTTGCCATCAGTAAATCCGGAGCGAGGACTTCTCCTGAACATCGTTAGGAGGAAGAACACCTTGCATTTTCTAGAAATCTAACCTCAGGAAAGTCTCGAGGATATTGTAAGATGGAAATGACTTCATGGAGCGGGAATTAAACCAGCGTTGGACTTCCTGATGCATCGAGCAGCGCCAGCCGCTGATCAAAAACTCCTGGGTGCTGCAGTACCCTCTGCTTTGAGGAAACAGACCTCAGCACCAGGCATGTTATGTGAAATGTAAATTCAACTGGTTCACCAGAGCAACTTGTTTCCTTAACTAAGTGCTAAAAGGGGGAGCTTTAATGGAAAATAGGACTTCTCAAGGAAATCCTGCTGGGTGTTCTAAAGGCTGTGCTTTAATGAGCACACAAGTAAGTTACCTTGGAGAGGAAAGCTAGCCTAGTAAAGAAGACACAAAGGTGATAATTAAGCAAAAATCAATATGTTAAGTATGGAAAAGGGGGGCATAACTGGGAATGGAAATTTAATCTACAAGATGAAAAGGAGTTTAAGAGAAGATAAAGGTAATAAGGAATTATTACTGGCCAGTAGAGCTTAAGACAATAAGGAGGCATTACCAATGTATTAGGAACAAAAGAACAACTAAATCAAGTATAGATTTCAGTCTTGCGGAAAAAGACAGAACAGATCCAATGGCTGGAAATCAAAGCTTGAAAAATTCAATCAT
Source organism: Gallinula chloropus (assembly GCF_964237585.1). Classification (NCBI taxonomy): domain Eukaryota; kingdom Metazoa; phylum Chordata; class Aves; order Gruiformes; family Rallidae; genus Gallinula; species Gallinula chloropus. The sequence continues at coordinate 5,586,486 of NC_140092.1, read as the reverse complement.
TATAAAGATGCAGTGAGGGTGATTACACATAGGAATAATTTCCCACCGTAGGTAGGTGGTAAGCTTGCCATTGCTAGGAGTTTAATCCAATTGGATACACTTTAATCTGACTCTGGGAACAGGCTTGTGAGTATCTCTGTGGATGGCTCTGGAGGTTGTTTCTTCTGTGCAATCCATACATCTGGGAATTTGTGTTTGTTCTTTGTCGCTCCCTTTTTTCATAAACTGTGGAGGAGAACAGAAAGCTCTCATTGCCCTCAACATCTGCCCCATGCTCAGCTCTACGTTAAGACAATGACTTTAAAAAAAAGTCTCGTGTTTCAGGGCTACATCTGGCTGCCTGCAGAAGGTGAGAGGTTGATCCTCTAGGTTAATTCTGGATTTTTGAATTTCATTTTTCTCTGAAGCCTTAGGGATGGGGAAATCTGGTCATAAAACCTTGGAGAGGTGCAGACAATTCTCTGCAAGGGTGTTAGTACTCTCTTTTAGCTAGCTGCTGTCTTCCAGCTGGCTGGGGGTTCAGACAGTTTCTTCCCTAAGTCAGGGTAACAAGGACTTCGAGATCTTTTTGCTTTCCTCTTCACTATGATATCTATGCATATCTGAAATCATAATTATGATCATTTGGGCATATCTCATATAATCAACTCACTATCATTACAGGAGCCTGGGGCAGAGGCATCACAGTCTTTTTTTGGCATTCATATTAGCTTAATTTCTTCAGGATTTTTTTTTTCCCTAACCCAACTCACTGGGGAAAGGAGCAGTGAACGGGTGAAGCATTATGTCACGTACAAGACAGCAATTTGCTTGTCTTGGTTTAAATACTCCTGCTTTCTAAAGATCTTGCCAGCTTAATGGTGCTACAGTAAGAGCTACAGGTGAAAATACTGTTTCCTCTTTCCAAAACAGGCTGAAGCCAGTCATGATGCTTGATGGAGTTGTGGAGCTGCCACACAGGCTTCTCAAGTTCTGCTTTGCTGGCTGCGTGTAGCAGCTAAGGGTTTGCTCTGCTTGTAGCAGCATTCCCTCCAAGGCTGGCTCTCCTTCTGCAGCCTTCCCTGCCTTTTCTTTAAAAACCCTGCCCCTCCAAGATGAAAATAAGAAACCTTACTAACATTACAGTACTGGAGAGGGATGATGCAATAGCTTTTCTTATTTTTTTTGGTTCTGCTCAATTGGAGATGACAGCGAGTGGAAAGAGAAATGTCAGGAGTAACTGGCAGCCAGGTTACATGTCATCATCTCCAAAGAGACACATGAGTCTGCCCGTGTTCTGCCTGGTGGCCGTGCTGGCAGGTGGCTCTGATCTTTCACTATTCTCTGCTGCACACGGGTGAAGTTCATGATGCTCCTCCTTTCCATGCGGGAAGCGGAGGGTGTCAACAGGTGCCTGTTATTGTCCCATGAAATTGTGAAGAGACCTGCTGATTCATCAACATCAGTGTGTTTTATTTGTAAGCAGGTGAAGGAAAGGCAGCCTCCACCTTACATGTTCTTTTTGTGGGTCCAACTTGTTGTGTGCAAGTGGAACTGGCTTATGTAAATACACATACCAGTTTATGGCGTTAAGTCTCCTTATGTATCACCTATCGTATGGCTTAGCATATCTCCTGGGTTTGCATCATATAGAATATTAGTTTATGACATATATATGGTTAATTTTGTATGGTGGGCTTATCCCATAGCCACTGTGCAACGTTTAATGCCTGCCTGTAGCAGTTTGTGCTTGCACAGGGGTTTGTACGCAGCAGCTGCAAGCAAAGTTTATTCTAGCCAGAAAATTTGAGAAAGATGGATTGAGGGAAAGCCCCGACAGTTCCAGATCATTTCCTGAATGGCAGAACTAATGATAACTGGTTTGCCCATGTTTTTTATCTCTTGAGGTGTGATATGTTGTGTTCATCCCACTGAAGTGCCCTCTGCCATGGTACCTTCCAATTGTTGTGTGTCATCATAGTGAGACACCTCACTTTCCCTTAGCTCCTCTGCCATGGCATTGCACTTAGGGCTTTTTCCATGGCTTTTAACTACTGTTGCTTGGCCTAATGTCTGGGAATGACGCAGCAGACACTGCTCTGGAGATGCATGCATGCATGCAAGGTGGCCAACCTGTGTCCAGCATGGTCAGCAGCCTGGTACCAGCTGAACCTAATTGATGGCCCTTCTCCTGTGCTGGCAACAAAATTAATTACTTTGGGAGCTGCTTTCCATGATGTGCAGAAAGTTTTACAGGTCTGTTGTAAGGTCTTCCTATTTTAAAAATGACTGTGCTGTTCAGTTTGGGTGAAGCTGAACAGACATGACAGGGAGGCAGTGTGATGCACGCAAGCTTCATTTCCTCAGGAAGCCAAGCTAAAAAAAAAACCTGCCTAGGAAAATTTTCAGCCAACATTTGAGATGCTTGCCATTAATTATCAAAATGAAGAAGCAGAGTGTGCTAACACGGTCTTGATTCAAAACATCAGAATCAATCTCTCAATAAATAGACCTGCTGGGAAAAAAAAATACGTAGAACACATCAGACTTGTGTGCTGCATGACATTCACATTCCTTTTTAGCTTCTCTATCTGGCCCTGCTGAAACAGCCTCCAATCCTAGAAGTCACCCTCCCCTACTCAAACTCTACAGAATGTAAAAGGAGCCTTTTATTCCTACGGTGTCAGAGAAACTCTCTCTTTAAGGTTGTTTATTCAGAGTGAGTAAATCAAACTTGGTCAGCCTGAACTGGGGTGATGTTCTTCAAAGTGTCCATGTTCCTGGTACTCGTGGGGCTCAGCATCTCTGGAGGACTGCTACTCTGCAGGGTGTCCCATCAACCCTTCCTCTTGGCCATTGCTGTTCACAGAGGTGCTGCCCCATGACAGGGCACACACTCTGCAGAGCAGTTTTGGGTTCACTGAGGCAGAAATGTGTTTCTTATATCACTGTTTCTGTTGCTGTAAAGTCAGTATTTTAAAGGCTCTAAAGTTTCTGGAAATGGATTTTTGATTTACTCTGGGAACCATCCTTCTGGTGTTTATTCACTTGCCATCTACCTTTTGAAGGTCAGTCAGGAACTGCAGCTTTTACAAATCATCCCTTGTATTTTGGGTTAATCCAGGCCTTCCTGCACTTTACTCGGTTGTTGTAAATGCAGTTTATAATTTATACAGAATGTGCTTCATCTGCCTTGTGACTAGGAAACGTTAAAAGAAAGCATTCAGTCATAGTTTATGCATCTGGTGATGCAGACTGGGGTTTTTAAAAGAACCCAGAAGAATTAGCCATTCAAATTTCATTAAAATGCTGTGGAAGTGAAGCATATAAACTCTATTAAAAAGCTCAGTCATTATCTATAACTCTTGCTTTCTCTCCAGTTTAATTTGTGCATAAGCTTGTTTAGGGGAGAGAATTGGATGAGGCTGGTTTTGCACACCTTGCCTTCTTAGTGCCAAGGAACAGCCCTGCCTTACAGCTTGAGCATGCTCTGGCTTTCTCACCTCTTCCATTTTTAAAGGCAGCTTTGTGTACCCATCTAATTACTGGTTTTATAATTAAAGCTTTATTGTTATAACCATAGAAATTAATGTAAATAGCCGATCAATAAAACTGTTCCTATAAATAGTCTGTTGAACATGATTTTGAAAATATATGTTGTTTTTTATATATTATTATATATATCATATGATATTATGACATCCTGGGAATGAGTTGTCCTTTTTCATGCTCTGAAATGTTCATGGAGACAAAGCTGAAAAAAATTCAGTTCAGAAATTAATCTTGTACCATGGAATGCAAAAGAATTACATATGTCACTTTTAAATACAGAGCAGTGTGACCAAGGATTACATGTGAAACACTGTCAGATGTCTAGCAGAGCGCAAAAGCTTTCTCTGAGGCAAGAAACAGTAAAGTACAATATGAGAAATACAATGAAGAAGAGTAAAGTAGGGAGTGCAGTTTGTCCAAAGGGATGGCTGCAGCAGTACAGAATATGCTTGCTGGAGGAAGGAGTTAATAATTGTGCCAGCAATGTTCAGTCCCTATTTATCGCAGGAGAGAATTAATGGCTTTCCTGCCTGGTGCTGAAAATAGAAGCCAAATTTACGTTGTTTCTTGAAGGCAGATATAATTAGATCATGAAACTTCTGGCTTTTGGGTCTAAATAATAGGGTAAGAATGGCCACACTAAATCAGAGCAGGGTAAAGGCTCAACTGTTTCTGAACAGGACAAGCACAGAGTGATGCTTTCCCCAGTTTCCAGCTGTGTGCAATGCTCATACTGCTTAAACTGTACATTTAAGTGCGTTATATATGTATTAGCACTTGCTGAATCCTTTCTCTATAGATTTCTCTATTTATTAAACCCAGATAGGTTTTCATTAGCCACAACGTTCTTGTATCAATGAACTATACAATGTGGCTATGAATTGTTTTATTTAAAAGGCAATATTTGCTACCTGCTAAGTCTCACAATATGAGGAATAATGAACAGTTGTTCTGTAATTACTATCTAAGCTATTTTTGCTTTTATATACAGTTATTTCCTCCTAGTCTTCTCTTTTCTGAGTCGAAAAGTACTTCCATCCACCCCCATACAGTTATAGCAGTATATTGCTGTTCATCAGTGCTGTCCAGCATATGCCATTCACACTTCTGACAAACCTCTGGGCGTGGGTCAATCAGAGCAAGGTGAATTCTTTCAGGTGTGGGTGCACTTTGGGCTTATACAGCTGCGTCATGTTTTGTCTCCTGACTTTTCAACCTTCCATAATGATTTATAATGTTTAGTTTGCATTTTCAGTCTGCCAGTGAGTACTGGGCAGGTGTTATTAGAGATGTCTGGACAAGGCATCCCAGATTCTTCCTGAAGTGATAATAAAGAACTTATTTGTTGTTTAGCACTGTGTATGTGCTGTTAGTTTCTTTTCCCCCATGGGTATTACTTTGCATCTATTGATATTAACTAATGTCTGCATTTTTGTTGCTGAATCACTCAGTGTTCAGCATAATGACACCTTCTGAAGTATTGACTCCTCTGAGTAATTTGTATTTTCAGCGAACTTTGCCATCTCATTATTAATTCCTTTTTCCAGATCATTTGTGAATATACTGAAGAGAACAAGTTCAAGTGCAGATCCCTGATTGCTTCTATCCCATGGCGAAAACAATTTATTACTATGCTCCAACACATCATTAATCTACTAAAGAATTTTCATTCTTCTGATAACTTCGTTTCTTTAAGAGCCTTTAGAGAGAGATCTTGTCAAAACACTTTGACTTCTGGAAATCTGAGAATGCTATGGCAACCCCCATTCCCAAGCTGGCTGACTTCTTTAAAGAACTATTAATATCATCAATTTCATCAACCAACAGTAAATTGAAAAGCCCAAATTTTGTCAGTTTTCTCCTGCAAATATTACATTATTTGTATACTAAGAATATCTACAAGTACTTTCATTAGTAGTATGAAGGCTTCTAGCAGTTAGTGACAATTTCTGCAGAAAAGTTATTACTATGCTGCCAGAAACTCCAGAGTGAGGTGCAGATTTTCATTGACCCTGAGTGGAGCAGGGTTTCTTTGCGATAGAAGTCTTCTATTTATTTTCTCTAAGTGACACATCCCTGAAGCAACGGGGAATGAAAGTTACATTTTACCACAGCAGCATTTGCAGAAAAGTGAACTGGTAAAGTCCCTATTCATAACGAAACTTGGGCCAGCTGTCAGTTCCTAAAAAGCTTACCTGCAGGTGCTTAATTCTTTTTTTTTTTTTAATTATTATTTAAAAATTTATATCTGAGCTTTATGAACTTCTGATTAAACTTTTAAAATAAATTAAGGGTGAGAGGATTAGACAGGGAATTGGAAATGAACCATGGTATCTTTTGCCTCTAGCTCAGCATTTGAAGGCAGCCCAAATGAGATGTGACAAAGTGCAGCACGGTCTTTTCTTTTTGCTGACCTACGTGTAAAGTGGAGTTTGGTCTCTGCCAAGTTCTTTGTGTGTGAGTGGCTATGTCACTATCCCTGCTACTGTAATTAGCACTAATTATCCCTTTATTGGAATTTTAAATAAATAGGGCATGGTTTAGATAACACAGAGATTTGGTTATCTGCTTAGATGATCCACCAGGACTAGATGAACAGTCTGCTCCCCTCCAGCCCTCCCTTCTTCCACCATTTGACAGAAGTTATGAAGATAGGTTCTAAGTGGCTGATACGTCCAGCTCCCATGTTGTGCCCTGTTTGAAATTTGAACTAATAAAATCCTGTTGAAGGGTAGTTCCTGAATGTGAGGTGCATGAAGCTGTGTTTTAGTCTGTTATGGGTCTTAGTTGCTAATGGGCATTTCCTTCCTGGCCTCTTTGGAGATGTTAAGAACTTCAGAGGAATTCCTCATCAGTGGATGTTCAGAGTAGTGCTCCTACATTTCCCTGGTCTAAACTTCACATTGCTCCTTCTCTAAAGAATATAGTTAATCTAGGGTGGACCTTGCTTATCATGACTGTGATCCTATTTCTGCTGCCTGTTGCACTGTCTTCCTGACAGAATATCTTCAGGCCTGTAAGTACTACTGAGTAGTTTTTCTTGGTCATTGCTCACTAAAGGGGACATTATGCACTAATAGATGTCCTGGGAGGGGAAAGGAAAGTGCACTTTCTCAGGCAGGCACTGGATGCAGCTTAGTGTTGGCACATGTTCACATCTATCACAGAATCACAGAATGTTACGGGTTGGAAGGGACCTCAAAAGATCATCTAGCCCAACCCCGCTGCCAGAGCAGGATCACCTAGATTATGTCACACAAGAACTTGTCCAGGCGGGTTTGAACGTCTCCAGAGAAGGAGACTCCACAACCTCTCTGGGCAGCCTGTCCCAGTGCTCCATAACCCTCACAATGGAAAAGTTTTAACTTATATTCACATGGAACTTCCTATGCTCCAGCCTGCACCCATTGCCCCTTGTCCTGTTCCTGGCCATCACTGAGAAGTGCCTGACAGCCTACCCCTTCCTCTTTGTTTGACTCTGAAACCCCATCTGATTTTTCTCTTTTCTTCAAAGCACCTGCTGGATTTTCTGTAGCTGCCTCCATCTGAACCTTTCCTCTGCTCTTTGTAGAACCTAGCAGCTGGAAAAGCCCCAGTCCTTCAACCAAACTGCTCTCTGGTAGCTGCCAGGTCAGCAGCAGGCTGGTAAGCCTGAATCCTACTGCAGTTCGGAGCACAAAACGATGCACAATGCACATGAAGTTTCTGCTGTCCCTGATTTTTTTGGGGTGGTGGTCATTACCTGAATGGCCTTTTACATCGTGGTAATGGGAAAAACATTGATGGCCTCAATGCCCATTCCTCTGGGTTACTGCAGAAGTGATTTGCATTGGTGCTAAAGTCAGGGACATGCCATGGCCTCCTGTGCCACTTTAAATATCTAACATGTTATACCCACAGCATGTGGGTCTGCAGTCTTCAGACACAGACACATGCCTTCAAACAACACAAAGCTGGATGTTATTCTGGAAATAAAGAGAAGCAGTGTGAAACTTCTTTTCCCATATTTTCTACAATTTATTGGCTATTTTAGGTCTTTAATCAAAATAACTATTTGGATATAGTTTCAGAAGAGCAAAAACCTGCCACATCTTTCAGTACAGGCAAAAACTTAAGCTGTCAATATGCAATTCATGAAGTTAACTGGAATTTCAGCAATCAGGCATGAGACATTTCTTGGTTCCCACGCTAGGTCAGCACTTTCTCATAGAGGTATTTGTATCATCAAGATGCACTCTGTGGGTGTGACTCACTTGTGTGTTTTGGAGTTCAAAGTCTTTTAGCTGTTTTTTCTGTTACCTTCCACATGCTTTCCCTGCATTTGTAACCACATGATTCTGCCTGCTGTCTGCAAGTGAAACAGCTTCTCATCTGCACCTTCCTTACTTATAACGAGGCTTAGAAATGTAGCAGGCTTTGACTGAGAAACCCATGTTACGTGCCACCTAAAAGCTACCACTGACTCTTCCAAAAGGATCTTGCTTAATAGGGGTGGTTTGGTTTGGTTTGGGTTTATTTTTTTTTTGCTAGTCCAACTACTTTGACAGCTGCTACAGCTTGTAAATGTGGATATAATTACACAGGGCTGAAGATCCCTAGTGATGAAAAGTAGTCCTTCTGTATACAAGTAACCATGCCAGTATGGCTATGTTAATACCAGCATAGCTGCAATACACAAAACCAGATGTCCTGTTTTAACTACCTCAGCATCGTTAAAACGGGCAGTGCCACGTTTATGTGTGTATAAAGCCTCAGAGCAGAGAAACACTCGCTACGGAAAACATACCTGTTACCTTAGGAAGACCGTGGCTGCCTTGACAACGTGACACGTTGCTCACATTCAAACTCAGTTCAATTCTGTCTATGTAGTCAGACATGAAATTGAGTTACAGGGCCTTAATGGGTTACCCCGTGTCTGTGGAGACCAATCTGTGTGCAGCCCAGTAGCCCATCACCAACACAAGGCAGAAATCATCTGATCAAACAATTCCATTTCACAGAGGTTTAAACGATTATTTTTATTCCCCCTCGTGTTTACTTGTACTCTCAGAATGTGCACACAGCCTTTTACTGTGCTGAGCTGGAGCCGAGAAAGGCATGAGATAGTAAGTTGATCTGGTGACTGATTTCCAAATTAGAATTTTGAAATAATTTAACGAGATCAGCTTTAAATAGGTGATATGGGACTGAAAACGTGTATGTAAGAAATGAGTCTGTCCTGTGTGCCGATAAAGTGAGACCTTCAGTGACTGCATTCAGCTTGCCTGTACGCTGGTGACTGGGTATTTTCAGAGGTAGCTTAGAATTCACAATATCCATTTGAAATGTTTTCAGGGTTGCTTAGGCAGCTTTTCCCCATTTATCCCTAGAATTTCATGTGTGTGCTCGTCTCAAGAAAATTGCACGACTGTTTGGACTTCAGACAATTTCCCCTTCATAATGACTCTTCTTTTTTACTTTTCTCAAGCTGTCACAGATTTACTGGTGTGTAGAGAAGCCCCTTCGGAGCACCAAACCACAACGCTATGGAGCTGACAGCTACACTTGGGTTCGATTCTGAACAAAACCTCACTCTTTGTTTCCTAAGTTTTATTCAGAGAGATAAAAGAATTATTATACAAACATTAAGTGGATATATCGTGTCTCAGTGGAAATTATGCTTATGGCAAGAATATTGCCATCAATTGCAATGCCTGAAAATACTGTGAGAACTTCAAGAAATCAAGGTCTGACTACACTACATCAGGTATCATGAGGAAGAAAAAGAGGGTTCTGTTCTGTCAGAATCAAAGGTTATGTTCGCTTCATCTTCTCTGATACTGAGGACTAGTATAATTTACAAGAGAAATTTGAGTGTAAATATTGTCAGCATTTTTCCCCACTTTTTCATTGTGAAACAGAAACCGTCGAGTGCAATGAGAAGGAAGTTAAGAAACTCCCTCTCAGGATACCTTGAGTTTCTTTCGTACTGCCACACCCTGTCAGCAATAAACAGATCTCTTAATTGCGGCTAATCTGGAGATTCTGTTTTGCAGCAATGTTCACAGTTGCTGCTCAGTTCCAAAAACTCCTGAGGTCAGAATTTTATCATCACTTCTTTAGCTTACTAGCAGGCTCTCCCTCTCAGTTTTGAGGGCTGCCACGGGTTTTTTCCCTCGCTTTAAGAAAAGGGAAAGAAAAGAGATATAAACCACAACTCTGAATGCCGAGGTGTCAGCTATAAAGCTGACTTCTGATGGCAGTGGGGATTTCCCTACACTCTCTGGGGGGGGAGCAGCGTTTAAGGGGCAAGAATACTTCCATAATTAGGCTCATCGCTGTTTGGTCTCCTCTTTGAGCCTTGAGCAAGTGCACCAATGTCCTCCCTTTGAATAAGGCAGACCTTGAGACTAATTTCTTATTGACCTCCAAATAACCTGTCAGTAGTAACTTACTGCTGGTTTCCCTGAATTGGATTAGGGCTGACAAGGTGAAGGTAGAGTGCTTTGCTGGAAATCTGACTCCCACAAAGTCAGTTTGCCAGTACATTGTCAAAAAGTTTTACTGACTTGCTTTTTATCTTAACCTTTATGCAGCATTTATTTACAAAATTCATTCCTTACTTAAAAGCAACTGCATCACTTTCTGTAACTGTACTGTGAATGAAGCTACCATAAGAATTATTCTTTGCTATTTTGCTTTTTTTTTTTGCTTTTTGGTTTTTTTTAAAGTGCATATTCCTATATATAGATAGGGATGGGCCCCACTGCCCACTTTGTGCTAAGTAAAGAATGAAACAGTTAAATTCTATCAGACCTGTCAGAGTCAATCCAAGAGAACATGTTATTTTTAGTCCTACTTACTTTTTGGATCAAAGCTGCTTCAAGGGAAAAAGATCAACATATAACTGAAATGAAGCCCTTCATAATCTCTATTCTGCTGTGTAATTCATAAATTAATGGATCATGAAAAGACCCTAAAAGAGTGTTATCCATCAGGAATAATACCTTTGTATGTGCAGTGCCTACATCCTTGTGTTGAATTTGCCTATCTAGGAGTCTGGAATCCTTTTGAGAAAGGATGAAAGAACCATGTAATAAGTTTATGTTGCTTAGTGCCCAAATGTTATAAATGACTAACACAATATGAGCAAAACAGTGAATCTAATCTTTTGCAACATGTGTATTTAACAGTCATAAAATCTCCTTCTGAGTTTGTTGACATCAGGCTTCTGTTTCAGATGCTGCATGCCATATATCCCAATTATGTGTATATGTGTATATGTATATCTCACCTCTGAGTAAAGCTAATTTTTCTACCTAGAACCAAGTGTATAATTTCCAAGGTGACAGGAAATCTCCCATAGAAATTGTAGAATAATGGAATCAAGCAAATGCTTGCAATACCAAATAGGTTTACCACCACAGTGTCTGAAAACCTTATCATAAGGGTAATAAGCAAAGCATGACTACTCATCTGTCTGGTTTTTGGTGCTGTTTTGGTTTGGTTTTTTTTTCATTTGCTGTGCAGGGGAAGAAATGTGCATATTAGAATAACATGGGTGTGTTTTGATGAGTTTTTTCCAATAACCTATATTGTGGTATGCAAAGTTATATGTAAATGAGGAGCTGTGCTTTGCATTTGGGATAATAAAAGGGGTCAAGCACTTTCTGATTTCAGTGTGGTGCTGGGACAGAAATGCAAAGCCTGGTGGGTTGTCCTTGCCATAGCTTCTCTTGCAGAGGAAGCCATCTGCTGTGCTCCTGGGTTGCTGGACTGAACAAGGCGCTTCAAGGTCTTTTGCCCAGGGCATGTCCTGTAGCTGGGGTCAAGGTGAGTGCTGACATGAGTAACCACGGTCAGGTCAGGTCATCGTCTGACAGCCTGGCAGGGAGTCACAGGCAGTGATGGTTGGGATGGTTGTTGCCATGCATGAGTTTCCCAGCTCTGTGGAATGCAAAGGTGCTACTGGAGCGTGGATGGAGCTGGGAAATTGCTCCACCATAGATTTTCTGTTTGCTTATGCTTCATCTCATGTAGAAATTGCCTTGACTGAAAAAAAGATGAGTGCATTCTGTTTTAATAGGACTGAAATGGTGAACTCTAAATTAAAGTTTTGAAAATGTAAACTTGTGCCATTAAACTTCTTCTGCATGGCCTTTGTGTTCTTGCTGAATTATTTTCAGATATAATTTTGAAGTATTTTTTTCTTCCTTTTGGGAAGTGCATGTGGAGCTCTGTGGGACTGCAGCATGGCTGTCCTCTTATCCCTGTGCACATGGGATCAAAATCAGTAAGGAAACACACACTGCAGTGATTTCATCACGTAGATGCAGCTCTCCTTCCCTCGCCACCCCAGGTACACCTGCTGCAGTTGAACAATGGGAGCAAGCTCCAGGCATCATGGTACATGTGGCAGGATCACTTTTAACCTCACTACTCCTCAAGATGCTGCTTCCTACCCCACTGATGTTTAGTAGAAGCCAACTCTACATTTTGGCTTTGACTACCAGTTGCTTTGACCTCAATAGCCCTAACTTGCTGGCAGCTGACTGCAGAAGCTGTTTTCCTCTCCCTTATATTGCACATGTTCAGCCACATGTCTTTTAATTTGATAAGTAGAAGCTCCACAGTTTTGAAGCTTTCCTTTCCTTCACCAAGCCTGAAATAATTTGAGCTAGTTGATTGCCAGGACAAAGTTTGATCCTTGTGTGTTATAATGAAAATGGGGTGGGTTAGTTTCATTTGCCACGTGATATGGAAACGTTGAATTGTGGGGCATCTTGTTTCAAGACCTGTATTTTTACAGCACAGGTGCCAAGAGCAGCAGATTGTTGCATTTGTATTGTGTGTAAATTGAAATAGATAAAAGCTAAGCACTTTCTTTACTATGTGTAGATTTATAGCTCTTGTGTGCTGGCATTAGTTAGGTGTAGCTTGCACCAAGGTAAGTTTTAAAATGGAAAATCATGTCTGGATACATATTCTACAACATCATTTTTAGTTTGTAATGTTGCCTAACACATTTAATACTTCTGTGCCCTTCAACTCCGTAACACTGTCTCATGGGAAGTAAATGATTAATTATCTTACTTCATCCCAAAAGGCAAAGGTAGTTTTTGTCAGTCCTTAACTGTACACTTATGTATATAATAGAAAGAAGCACTGTACTTTTCTGCCTGTTCTATATAGTGTCATGCAAAGCATAACGTACACTCACGAATCTGGAATCTCAGTCAAAATACTTTACAAGTCATTTCCTATCTTGAGTTAAACCTTCCCATAGCCATGTGATGGACTGACTTGTGAAAAACTCCAACAGCCATATGGTAGTTCCCTACCATCATCTGTCCAACGCTGGAAATCTCAAAACAACCTCAATCGATCTCAGAACAACCTTTCAACCCGAGAGGAAATGGCTGAGAACTTTGTACGACTTCAAATATGCTGCAGTGATGGTATTGGAATTTGGAGGACAGCCAAAGCGATACAGGAGAACAGGAGTCACTGACTGATCAGAGAAGAGTTGTATAAATAATGTATGTTATATGTGCCTGAGTGGTGATAGTGCTTTATGAGCCCAGGACAGAAGTGGTTAGCTGGGTGGACCAGGAGCCACCTAAGAACAAGTAAGGAGCTGTGGCAAATCAGTCAAGAAGTTTCTCACATTTACCCACTAAAACGATCTAAATACAGTCCCAGCAGCAAAACAGTTAATGAAAACATTACAACAGTGAGTTTCAGGTTGACTTGCTAAAGACACTTCTGGCAAACAAGGTAGGTGCAGAAATCATTTAACGTATCTCCACGTGTTGGTGTCTGAAGAGAGGAGGACAGGACTCTCTTGCTGGGGCAGTTATGACAAGTTGTTCCCCTGCAAAGAGTCTCACCAAAATAAGGTATTAGCTTGACAGTATGGCCAGGACTGTCACCCCTATCCCTCACCCCAGTGCAGCAAGCAATGTCTCCTCTCTCAGGTGGCAGGCAGGTGCCTAGCAGGCAGATCCCACTGCGTGAAAAGGACTGGAGGGGTTAGGCTTCCCTAATTTGTCTGGTGATCAAGCTCAGTGATTACCTGCCACTGGGTCCTGGAGCAAGGAATGAATGCTTTGCCAAGGTTTACTGGTCTTCATGCCAACCCCTCTCTCTCCTGGGATGCATGATTTGAAGTGTAAATCATAATGCACTCAGAGCAGGGACTATAACTTATCCTAGAAATGTGACAGTTCACACTTCATAATTAAATTGGCATACTAAAGAAGGGGTGCTTTTATACAAAGAAAATGAGGAGTACAGTGTGGTAAGAGGTAATCTGCCTTTTACTAGAAATAAAAGACCCGAAACACAAATTCTTGTGTTTGTACTGGGTAAGATGCTATCCAATGCTTATGATGTAATATGTGAATGTTGGGTAGGAATAAGATGATATATAGTTATTTTATGCCACGTAATGTAGTGATCATCTAAAAAAAAAAATCTTTCCTTTGTTGTGATTTAAAACTAGATAATATGCCAGAGAAAATACATAATTAGCAGATTTTGTGAACACTGGGTGTGTGCATATATTTTATCTTATAATGCCTGCAGATTAGTACATGAAGAAGAGTTATTTATTCTCAAGATGACTTCAAAGTATTAATTTTTTTAATGCTCTTCAATAAAATTGGTACTTTCAAAGAATTTAACGTTAAAAATTGAGTTTTCTAAAATAACCATAAATTATTTCATGGCTTCTCTTTTAGCTACTTATACATATTTAGATGAGAATAGAGCTTGCTGTTAAAATTGTTAAAACTGTGTGTGGTTTGGATGGTAAATGATTTTCTACAGTATCTATAAAACATAGAATTTCTGATCTATATATACTTGCTCACATGTCCAACTATATAAAAACAAAAACCACAAAAGAAAACAGGAGTCACAGAGGCAAATTATTGTCTACATCTGCAATTATAATTCATATACTTTTTATATAAAGTCGTTTTTATTTCCCCAGCCTAATTCTTGTATTTTTCATGCTGTTTTTTTTTAACTCAGAGGGCTCCAGATGAGGATCTTGGTATCTGCTGGTGGAAGAGCTCCATGAAGAGAGATTGTAAGCAGTGTTTCCTAGGCTAGTCAAGAGCCTGTGGGGCAGAACAGTCATTTGGGTAATGAGACCATCAGGTCTTAAATAGGAGTCTCCAACATCAACATCAGACTATTCACCACCACACTACTTGCTATTAAATCTTTATGGTCTGTTTGGTGTTTTCCTGAACATATTAAACCTTTGCTCACCAAGATGTTCTCAAGAACTAGGATGGTCTTGATGATACAATTCATTGGATAGTATTTCCATATTTCTTAACAAAAGAAAAATCAACCATCCAATTCACTCTAGTCTATTTCAATACATTCTAAACAAATCTCATAGACTGTATGCATGTGTCCCATGTTCACCATCATAATTCTGTTATCCAGTTAAAAATTGTGCTTCAAAAAGCATGAAATAGGCTTAAAATTGATGTAAAAATGAAAAAAAAAAAGAAGTTTAATCTTTTTCTTCTGTTTTCTGTTTTTCTTGACCGTGCAATAGTATCACATTTTTAAGCTTTAACTTTTAAACCTGTGATAGATTGGAACATACTTGATTTTTATTAATGCAAGGTGGGAATTTCTTGTATTCCCTTGTCTCTGGGAACTGTGTCTCTAAGATAGCATGATGATTCATTAGAATATTAAAAGAGATAGTGATATTGCTCCAAATAAAGTCGTACCAAATGATGCATAAAGGTCTCTTGATGCTACACTGTCATGGTGCCATTGGTGGGAAATTCTTCAGTGAAATAGATTCAAATGAGTATTTCTTAATAAAAGGCAATTTTGATTTTTTATTTTTAATACTGATTTTATTGCTGAAACTGAAGTTTTGACTGTGTTGCGAATTTTGTTATCACCAGTTCAATATAGATAAATAGAAGTGATACCTTGTAAAAAAGCAATCTTAACTCTCCATAAGGAGTGATGGGCTCTGAATCGAACGTTACCACTTAGGAATGAGATCCTGGAATTATAATGAATAGTTCTTATGAAAGCATCAGTTTAATGCTCAGTAGCAATAAAAATGTAAATTGAATGTTAGGAATTATTAGAAAAGAAATGGAGAACAAAAGAGACTGCATAAATCCCTATAGAGTTCATGTCCCATCTTCTTAAAAAGGCTAGCAGAGAACTGGAGAAAGTTTAGAGAAAGGAAACATGAACAGTATGGAAGTGCCTTCACACAAAGACTTCACCTGCAGGACTCTTCAGTTTTGAGGAAGCAGAGTTGAGAGAGACTGTTCATTACCTCTTTCCAACAAGATTTAGGTGCCCAGCAAGTGAGCAGTTCAAAACTACCTTACGTTTTTCCTTATGTAGTGCGTGTTTAGGTGTGGAACTTGTTGGTGCATGTTATAAATGCTGAGAGTTAGCACAGGCTAAAAAACAACACTGAAAAATCAGTGGAAGAAGATCCTGCTGCAAAAAACTAAATGCAAAGTCATTACTGCTGGCACAGGAGATCCCAAATACATCTTCTGGGAAAGCCATTGCTGTGTGTTTTCATACTCTTTCCTAGGCATCTGCTGTTGATGACTGTTGGTGACAGGCTCCTAGGCCAGAGAGACCTTTGATCTAGGTGTGACTGTTCCTACGATATGTAGAAGAATTTGCCAGTGGAGGAGACAGGCTGTTTAGATAGTTTTACTGAGAAAATATGATGATTCTTGACTTTGAAGAGTTTGTGACTTTAGGATAAACCTATCAGTTCAGAAGTTGATGCCTGACATTAACTAAATCTACTGAATTGAAGATGAGCAAGGTGTGGGAAGAAGAATTGATGCTTCTCAGGGCTCCTGCTGCAGGCTGGCAGAACAGAAAACAGACTGGGGGCACAAGTAGCAAAATAACCTAAGTAAACCCCTCTGAGATGGGTAACTGCTGGCTTCAAACGTGCTGGTGGCCTGTGGTGAAGGGACATGAATTTTAGCCCCCTGCTCTTAACTTGATAATCAGGGGCTTTGAGAAAGCGCATGAAGAGTCATGTCCACATCACTGTGCAGACAAACCACGTCTTTATGTGCCAGCTGATAAAGCTGACACAGGTCAATGCTTCTTTCTCACACCGTTCTCTTTTGGGTGGTGAGAAAGGCCGAGAGCAGGACCCAGGCCTGTTGCGGAGCCTCAAGGCCTATGAATGTGCCCAGACCGGACCTGCTGTTCCTTGGTGTGGATGTACCCAGGGTGTCTTTTCAGCCTTTTTAAGCCTCTTTTCAGCTGACCTGGGTGGGAAGAAGTCTAAGTGTAGACTCACTGATTTTGCAGAAAACTAAGGGCTGGGATACTGGTTTATGTTAGAGCAATCCAAAAAGCTTCCAGTCTTCTGCTCTGGCAGGCCTATAGACTTCACATCCAACCTTTTATCATGTATGTCCAAGCTTATATCACTTGTAACTACACAGGCAAGTAAACCCCTGGGCTTCTGGGCACAACTGTATCAAAATTTGCCTAAGTTCAACATTGATGTTTCTTAAGAAATGCCAACACTTTATTTTTGTTTTTTTTTTCTTAAACAAAACCCTGAAATTTCAAAATTTACTAAGAAATTACATTTGGGCATTTTTTTACTTCAAGCTATTAAAAGAACTGCTACCAAAGACTTCACTGAAATCAAACCAGCTTGTTTTGACTTTATTACTCTGATTTTCAAGTGATAACATATTTGAAACATTAACTTTTATAGTGTATAGTGATTAAAGCGATGAAGTCCAAATGAAATTATTTAACCTTTTCGAAGTAAAACCAAATAATTTTCTTTAATTTTTTTGATGAACTCAATACATTTCTACAGATCATTGAGTCAGCACTTGCTAATGAAAAGCAGTTCTTCTGGAACTGCTTCAAACAGCACTTGCAGGGACATAAGACATTTAAAATTCCAGCATGGAGATAAAAGCCCTCCTCCTAAAAAAAAACAAAACCCAAAACCCAAGCATTTTGCTCCAAAAACCAAAATTACACAAACCAAACAAATGTTTATGTTTTGTGCCTGCATGTCACACATGAGTGCTTGTGAATATAGTCTAACACATTTGACAGTTCTGCTGCTCTGACTTAGTACTTAATTCTGCTCCCATCCCGCCCCCCCCCCCAATTTTTGCACAGTATCTGCTTTCATCTTATTAATACTGGCTATAATCTGCCTTATATTCAATCCCATGCAGCAACGCTCATAGGAGCATTTTGAAGTTAAAATAATTTTCCACCATTGATTTTATACTCTGCTGTCTTAAAACAGCCCTTTCATCTCTCCTTTTGAATGCTGTTTTGAAAACCCCAGACACTCAGACTTCATACCTTGCTCAGGAAAGGAACAAAGGCTGAATGCTGTTTAGCTCCAAGTGTCAATCAGGACATAACAAGTTAAATAGCAGCCAACACATTGGCAGATGAGTAACACAGAGTGGTTACTAAGCAGTGCCGAGTGCTGTTTGTCCTAGTCTACCTCAGCAGCCTAATGTGTTTACTTATTCATCTGCATCTGCTAGGGTGTAGCCATTGTCAGTAATGGGTAATTTTCCCAGTAGAGACAAGGTTTTGGGGCTCGTCTTACAAACCCATCCAGACCTGGAGGATATTACTGTGATTAAACTAATTGATTTCAATAGGTGCTAATCATTCAGGTTCTGGCAGTGCACAGTGATGAAAAACTTCAGTGTGCCATGTCCTTCAGACGGCAAATGCTTATTGCAGTTCACCCAAATTCATACCAAGATGAGACTTTTTTCTGTCCCAGTTTGGATATGTAGTTGGTGTTCCTACAATCCTACCTCACGCTGTATTCACTTTATCAGCCTCAATTTCCCACTAGGAAATAGCCTGTGGATAAGTCAGGTCCTCAGCGCTGTAAGGAGAGGTTACTATTTAACGCCTATTACAGGATCTGATTAAGCAAATGGAAATTACCTGACAGGTTACCCCACATGTCTGCCTAAACGCTTACACCAGTGGTAGTATTTAGTGTGCCCTAACTGGTAGAGCTGGCTGTGGATGTGGCAGCTTGCTGTTTCATTGCTGGGCTTTTACTGAGGTTGGTTTAGGTGCAGAGAGGCTCAACTTCCCTGTTTGTGTCACCAGCAAGGAGCAGGTGAGCAAAGGACGTGAGAGGGGAGCACTGCGATGGGACTGATAATGAGCCAGGGATCACAGCAACCTGGAAAGGAAGGGGGTATAGGGAGTGGGACAGATGGCACCCCCCTGGCTCCTATTCTTGCCCTGAAGTTTTGCTGCTTCTGAAGGACATCTCACAAGACTCTCCTCCCTTCCCATCTCCCATGCAAACAAGCCGCCTGCAGCTTGTCAGCCTGGGTCCTGTGCCTTACATGCTGAATGCTACTTTTAAAGAAATGAGCTAGTCTGAGTTGGGGATCAGACCTGGGTGTGTGCAAGCAAAGAGGTTACCCTGGAGATGTTTTATCTTGGGAAAATGCTCAGGAGCATAATGTAGCGTTGCCGCTCCCTCTCATTTGGAGTAGCCTTTATTTCACTGCAGCTTCCATTGCAGTCTGCTGGCAGATAAGGGATGCAATAAGCCTGATTAAATTTCCATGATTTATATATCTACAGCACATCGAGTCCATAATTAAGACAATGGGGGACAGAGGCCCTGGCTGTGATGTGCAAACAGAGACCTTTGCATGTCAGACAAGAGAGAGATGTGTAAGTGTGAGAACACAAGTTAAAACTGAGACAGCATTGATCAGCCTGTTGGGCTGTGTATTGGTATGTTAGTATCTTACATCTTTTGTAGCCATGGCACAAGAGGAGAGGATTAAGGTGGGATCTCCTGTAACTTAATTACTGTAGTGAATTACAGGGACATGTTAAGTGAGGAGAAAGGTGATTGAAATATGGGTGTCTATGGTGGAGGCCTCTATTGTAAATCTGTTAAGTAGATGGGACCATGGTGAGGGCCTGCTGGCATCTCCATTGAAGACTGGATAAGGAATCAGATGATCCTCTGACTGGCCCAGTTAAGGGACAGGAAGGAGAAAATGACTGAGCCAGGTAAGTGAGATTGTAGGATAAAGAGAGTTAATTGTTTGGAACACAGCTGACAGATCACAGAGGACGGGGAAATAGCAATGCTCGGCTTTGGCTGAACACAGTTCTGGAGAGAATAATTTGAAAGTGATGAGAGCAGGAAGCTCATCGTTTGCATATAACAGATGCGTACCAGATTGCAAGTCAAATACATGAATATCTATAAGGTGGATCTGTACACAATGCATACACCACAGACACACTCTAGAACTTTGGGATAATTAAGCCAAAGGAAGAATTTGGGAATATTCAAGTCAAGTACCTACAACAGAACAACGTGAAAGCAAGTTTACAAAGTAGGCATACACTGTCTGACATCCAAATAGTGTCAGGTGAATCAGTGCCACAGGAATGGACATCTTTGTTTCCACCCCAACTTGCAGAAGGCAGACGTGGCTTTCATATCAGAGATTCCTTACTCCTGGTCTCCATTAGCAGTCTTAACATTGAGACTGATATGCGATCCTATCCCCGTCTGATAGTAAGACCCACACTAATTGGAAATAAATGGAGAAACCAGACAGAGACATAAAATAGAGTTAAAATGGGATTAAGATGAATACTTCAGCAGTCAAGGAGGAATTTGGAAAGATGGGACAGCGGTCTGCTGAACAATGGGAGGGGTTTGTCTGAGTTTTTGGAAGGGAAAGGTCTCCAAACTAACAGTGAGTTGTTGTATGAGGGAAACCACAGTATGGATTTCTTTTCCCCCACCATTTTGTGAACTGGGGTGCACATCTCTGGGTACAAATGTACTGGCAGTTTGGCCATGATGGCCTTCTTGGCTGGAGCAGAGCATGGCTGCTTTGTCACCTTTGGGCTCCTCCTGTCGGGTGTGGGGAAGGCGCATCCCTCCCCCATGGACAGGCTTGTTGTGCCGTGTGTGCTATGCAGCCTGAAAGGTCAGATGGCTGGACTCCTTGGCACAGTGTGAGTGACAGCTGTCCCAGGCGCCAGCAGGTCCACAGAAAGAGACAGGCATCGGTCACGTTGTTATAGCAAGGTACAGGCCCCACAACACCTCCTGTAACACGAATGCCTTTCGTGTCGATGCACGGTAAGCCCAGCTCAGATGTCCCCAGTGCATCTGCAATGACAGCACAAGTCTAGATCAGTACAATTGCTTTGGGTTCTGCTGTCCCTGGGGTGTTTTCCCCTCTGACCCAGGCAGGCAGCTCGCAGGAGCTGTGACCACCACTGATGTCGGTGTCCCGGCCTCCCTCTGCCCCAGCTGGAGGAGGAGGGTGAGCTGAGAGGCCAAGCATCTTTGCATGGGGCTTTGGAAGGCGCTGCTGGGAGCCAAGCAGCAATGTGGGTGATGGAAAGGCAGCAGGGACACCGGCTCCTCAGAGCCTTCTCTGCTCACTGTGCGTTACTGGGGGCACAGGAGGCAGCAGGGAGGTCGTGGTCATTTTCCCCCTCCTGTTGAGCAGAGCACAGTGTCAGGGATGAGCTCCCCTCCCAGCACTCTGCCGCAAGCCACACGGCCGCCCTTCTCCGCGGCACAGCGCTCCTTATTCATCGCCATCATCTTACCTCCACACCTGTCTGACATTACATATGCAGTTTGGAAATACTGTCCTTTTTGTCCCCTTTTACACCATCTGTTGACACAATCCCGTGTGTGTGCGTCTGGGTAGGATCCAGCTGGCACACGCAGGAGGTGAACACATTCACATCTCCCGAAATTGCTGATTCAGGGAGGGGAGGCGGGGGTGGGAGTGGGGGGGGGTGGGGTGTGTGACTCAAAAGACCCGCACCCCGATAGCGCCGCAGATGAGAAGCCTATCATTGCCCTCGGTGATAGTGCCAGGCTTTATCAATGCACAGCCATCCTTTCACCCCCGCCTGCCCTCCCCGCGCCCCTGACGTGCCTGTTGTAATCGGGGGAACAATGGCAGAGGCAGAGTGCCCGGCACAAAGACAACAGCTGCACTCCCGGGTCAGGCTTTCCAGCCTCCCCGCACAATGGCGATGTGTAACCCCATCCCACCGCCCGCCTCGGAATAATTTATTTATAGATGCAATATCTCTTTCTCTGGCCTATTTAAGAATGTCTTTTCATAAATGCATGGAAATTGAAATTATTCTCCGCTTTTCCCCCAAAAAGATTAAGGTATCTGCTCCCTACAGATAAATAGCGTAATTTTGGAGGGGAAGAGGGAGAAAAGCCACTGGAACGTATGTAATAAAAGACGGGGAGAAGTTGATTCATTGTGGTGTGTGCATTTGTTTTTTTTAATTAAATATGTTTCATTATTAGTGTCTTTGTAATAACGGGCACATGTTTAAAAATAGGAAAGAAATATTGAAGTAGGGGGGGGGGAAAAAAAGCCCTCCTAGGCAATGAATACCAGCCTGTCCTCTGCGAGAGATGACTGGTTGCCTCTTCAGTAATAAAACCTCTTTCGCCCGAACAAACTGTAGCATGAGCATCTGCTCAGCATGGAGAATTTTCTACCATCCAGGAGACAGTGAGTCATCTCTCACATGAAAATATGGTCAGTTCAGCCCACTGCCTACTTCTCTTATGTATGGCGTGTGCTGCTTATGTATTGTCTAAGTGTGTATTCTAACACAAGATCAGAAATGAGGACGATCCCCTAGCTCCCTAAAAAGAACTAAAACCAGTAAAGATATATTCTTCTGATAACTGATAATGCAAATTAATTTCAATACCCCATCTTTTTTTTTTTTTTCAACAGCAGCTCTTTCATGATTTTATGTTTTTCTTTAACTACAACTGAGTGTATTTGGGATTTTTTTGGTCTAAATCCTGCAGACAACTCGTAGCTTAGTGAGGGCACTTCCCTGTGTTAAGCCAGTTGGTTTAGGGATCATGGACCTGAGGCACTTTGTGTTTTGTGTGCTTGTGAACGCTTCTCTGTAAGGAAAAAGTGACAAGACAGTCTCCGAGTCAGAAAAGCTTTGGTGCTGCTAAAACTCTCCAAACACCTCCAGCAAATATAGCACCCAACTGAATGCTCCAGAGTGTGCCCATGGGATGTAAAATGTGCTTTAGCAGTCACTCTGGAATAAAAAGACTTTTTTTCTTTTTTCTTTTTTTTTTTTTTTAATTAACAAACCCCATATATAACATTATCAGCTGTTCTGTATAAAGTATGCTGGAAAAATGCACGGCCTCTTTATATCATCCCCTCTTCCATCTCTTGCAGTCCACAGGAAAAGCCTCATGACTGGCAGCTGGTTGACTGCCCTATTATCTGAGCCTGCGTCCAGTCTGGCTAATTACAGTCACTGATTACTAAACACTGAGCAGCACTGTCACCTGCCTTAGCCTGACAGGATTATACCATCTGTGCCACATGGCCAGGGTATGGAAAGCTGGTGAAAGGTCACAAAAAGGGGCAAATAGCCCTTAATGGGAGGTAAATGTATGTTTGCAGACTTGACAGCTGACTGTCATTAGGGTATGTGTATATATATGTATTCACAGCTGAAGATGTTTCCCAAGGAGAAGAGTGGAGCATGGGAAGCGTGACTTGGTCAGACAGTTGGGGTTTTTTCCTACCCCAAAAATACATGTCAATCACCAAAAAGAGACTAAAGGCGGTCCCGTCAGACAGACCAGAGTAACACCAGGCCTGGCATTTTCTCTCTTTCCCCTCATCTTCTCAGTGCAGCAAGCAGTTTAGCTAAAATGATCTAGCAAAGCCCTCTCCTTTAGAGGAGCTGGCTGAATCTGCTTGGTTTGTGCTTGGGAAGACACTGCAGTTAACTTGGCTGGGTAACTGAGGACTGGGCCTGATCCCCAGAGCAGGGAGCAGTGCAGGATGCATAAGCAGGGGGTCCCCCCTCTCCAATACCCTGCTCTGGTACTGGTCGTGCCTCCTCTTACCCACAGTGCCTGCACCAGCACTGCTCCTTCCCACGCCTCTTCTCTCATCGCCTCCTACGAACCGGTACCTGCCCTCTCCTCCACCCCAGCCTCTCTTAGTGGCTGCTGCTTGTCATCCTCTGCATGCTAGCAAAAGTCTCCTCTCTTTTCCCAAGTGACAGTGTAGCCTTTTCCCAGAAAGCATTAGGGTTTATTTCCCCTTGTTTCCTTTGTGTCCCTGTGCATTTAAGTTTTGACTCTCCAAAGGGAATTTTGCAACTTTTTCTGTGTATCTGAGCTGAGCTCTACTGAGGTCAGAGAGGCACAGCACTTCTTTGCTGTCTTGTTGGATCATCCCAGCTCAAATCTGATGCATTGTACACCTTAGAGGGTTACTTGTTATCTAAGTGTGGTGGTTTAGCCCCAAACAGTGTCTGAGCACCACATGCTGCTCGCTCACTCCCAGAAGAGACACAGACTGAGCCTGCATGGGTTGGGACCAGGACAGTTTGCTGACAGAAGCTCTATGAAAGTAGAACAATAGCAGCCAATTACATTCACACCTAGGGATAACACAGAGTGCCTTACCTACCCAACAATTAGAGTACTGCACAACACAAGGACCAACCCAATTCCCAGGCAGCACTCAGACTGCTCGGGGGGCACCCAGAAGCACCCCCTCCCCAATCAGCCCCTTTTAAGGGGGAGTGATGTTAGGTGGTGTGGAAAGAGCCTGGGGTAACTCAGCTCACCTGGGCTGGATGCTTGGGGAGGGTAACTCTGGCTGGATGGAACCAGGACACTAAGTTGTCCTGAAATCACCATAATTTGTTGGTTGGAAAAGTTCCTGTAGCTTAAACAACCTCTGGGTCATTTTGTAGGCAATATACACCCCAAAGCATCCCTAGAGCGGCCTAACTCCAACAGTATATACCCCTGCCTCCCCCTCACCCTCCCACAGCATGATTTAGGACATTTACACACTCCCTTCCCCACTTGCTGCCCCACTCATGGATTTCTCAAAGCCTCCAGGATGTAAACTCGGGTATGCAGTTCTTGCTGATAATGAAGAAGGCCTGGGCTGTCACCCCAGGAGCTGGCATGCCACTCGGTCCTCCTGGGAGGAGACCCACATCCTCCTGTTTGTGTGGAAGGCTACAGATGGCACAACAAGGTTGCCTAGGTGTTCTGCCATGGGTGCCTGAGAGGGTTTGTTGCCAATCCGATTTCACTGCAACTGGCAGTCAGTGCTGTATTAAAGTTAAGAGATTAAAGGGAGCTGAAAGGAAGGAAAACTGCCTGGCATGACATGTCTGCAAGATGGTAAGGGCAAGAAGCTGCCAGGGTGCCTTCACTCCCTTCTGAGCACGTCTGGCATGCTGATCTGAGAGGACAGTCTGATAGTCACAGGGTTGTGGTCTCCTTTTGTCAGCCACATGATGGAGACCACTACCACCTGCTAGGTGGTCTCCACCAGGCTTAAGCTGTGGTCTGTTGGCAGTGGTGATTGTTGTGTAGGTCCCCAAACTGCGCTCCCCTCTGCAAGGTTCTGCCATCCACCCCTGGGCATGATGCATCCTCCTTCTCACCTAATTCTGCCTGAAATATGCAGAATTTTCAGCCAGAAAAGCAAGCAGTCTGTGCAATGAGGGGATGATTTATTTCATGTAAGTCACAGTGTCATGCACTCACTACCTTGCTTTTATTCTCTTTCCTTGGATTTCTTGCCTAAGCTTTCTCTTTTTGCTGTCAAATTTGTGTTATGTTTCTCCAGTTACATTCAATTTGTCTGGCCATTATTTACCAGGAACTTTACCATGTGAATGTAAGGTAGATGTTTTACTGAAAAACAAAAGATTACTATAAATTGTCTTGCATATATCAAATCACACTTTAAAAACCCACATGAATCCCTGAAAGGGGAGCGTATAAGTCATAACTGAGGTGGTCTCACTTTCAGTGATGAAAGTAATCATCTCAGAAAACAAAATACAATCTGTTTCGTGTCAAACAGGTGACCAACATTTGACAGGCACTGAGCACAGGAATTTTTCGAAAGGTATCAAAGCAGGGTGCCTAATATTCTGAGCTTTCACACCTGACTTGTGTGCTTTTCTAACCGTCACTCTGATGGGTGTTTTTCTTTCTGGTGGATTCTTTAAAATTGATCTCAGGAGCAAATACATTCAAAAACCTACATCATATACATACATATGTACATATATATACGTTCACTAGTCGGTCAGTGGAGTGATGTGGTGTGGGCAGCACCACCAGCACAGGCTGGGGTTGGGATACTGGAATAGAGTCATGTGGTGGTGATCCCTTGGACTGGTTAGGAGAGAAGAAGGTGAAATTCACTGCTACAAAACACATGCAGGGTTTTTTTTTTAACCAATGCTGAAAATTTCTGCTGGAAACCAAAAGGGAGCAAGATTGGGATGTGCCGATAGACTCTGGTCATCGGGGAGCTACAGGTGTGACGCTGCTGTGGAAATCCAAGGCTGATTCTAAGACACCTCATCTCCAGGACAGATAGAGAAGCATTTGTACCTCCTTCAGGTACCACCGGTTAGCACTGGGCCTCCTGATCCTCCTCGGGGTGAACGCAGGCCTGGCAGGCCCGGCCCTGTTGACAAGCCCCGCCAGCCGTGCTCGGAGCAGAGAAGTACGAGCTGGAGCAGGTACAGAGAGGGGTTCCTCAGATGAGCAGGGGACCTGGCAGCTTAATTTGAGAGAGACAGCTTGGGGAGTGCAGCTCATTTAGCTCCTCAAGACAAATGCAGAGAGAGGAAAAAATGTGATTGCTTGCTCTAAATTTATCAGCGGAGGCAAATGCCAGAGAGGGACAGGAACTATTTAAGGTGAAGGACAATGTTGGCATAAGAACAAATGAGTGTAATCTGGCTATGAATAAATTTAGGCTGAAAATTAGAAAACGGTTTCTAACTATCAGAGGAGTGAGCCCTCGGCTTTTTAATAGGAACTCCAGAAACCCAATTCCTGTTCAGTCCAATTTGATAAGATTATTACAAAGCTGCCTGTGATAGGAGGGAACTAGTCTAGGGCTTAGAAGATCTTCTCCGTCCCTGAGCACTGATGGATGCAGGGAATCCTGCCTCAAATACTCAGTATATGAATATTCTTCCTTATATGACAAAGTTACAAAAGTTTGGACTCAAATTGTCAGGGGAGTGCCCCAAATTTTTGATTCATTGGACTTGAGTGTCTCTCTCTGCCTTCTCCTCACAACTGTGAAACACAGAGGATAATTCCATCCCTCCTCTCCATTTAATCACACTGGGGCATTGTGAAAACACCCTCACTGTGGCATTATGAAAATACAATATTTACTGTTTGTGTGTGCTGTGAGGATGAGGACCAAAGGAAAAAAAAAAAGCTGTGCTGAAATTAATAATTTTGGCTGCACAGCTAGGTTTGAATTACATGTAGTAAATCATGCCTAGGGCAACACACTGAGTGAGAAGAAAATAAAATATTGAATAGCTGCTCATTAAGTGAACACCATCTATTCCGTGAACTGAATGAGGCAGGGTCCCATGGAAAAGATGGTATGTGATTGTAACTGAAGATTAGAAGAGGGCTGAATTAAAGTTGGACAAACCTTTCCTTCTGCCTTTCCAGCATCAAGGATCTAGGATTTTTTCATCATTGTTTTTTTGGTATGTGCAGCTGACCCATTTGCTGTCTGCATCTGTACACAGCCCAGCTCACACCTGGGTGGGGACCTTGTTTCTGAGTGGCACAGAGGTGGTTGACAAACTGCACAGATTCTGGCATGATTCTTCTCCCAGAAGACAGGAGGGACTGCCTGGATATACTTGAATAACGACCCATCCTCCTATCGCCAGCTCGTGCGCAGGGAGATGCTCTGGAGTGCGCTGTGTGAATAACCCCCACAGTACTCTGCCCACGGCACAGGCAGCTGGAGAAGAATGGGAGGGTTGCACCGGCTCACCCACAATCGACCTCTCAGAGCTGGGCAGAGAATAGCGTTCTGTCCTGCAGAGAAACTGGAAATTTATTTCATCCCAGCATGGGACTAAGCCCATCTCTAGAAATTCTCTGTAAATGCAAGGTGGAGGAGTGATTAAAGTGCTGACTGTGGAGCCAAGAAGATTGGGTAGCCCAGGCAAATGAACTTCCCTGTGAATTTGGAGATGAAGGTGGCTTTGGGTGTTGGAGCTCAGGTTTTGTGTTTGAAGCTCAGGCTTTGGGTGCAGTCTCAGGACCATTGCACAGACTGCCAAGGAAGAGCAGGTAGGGTCCCAGGAACACACACCCCTTTCAAGCCTTGCACTTTTGTTGACCACAGGAGTTTGGAACAAAACCTGAAGGTATCAATGAGGCAGCGAACATTTTGTCAGCATTTTTCAACCTAGTTGCAGCACTATGGGTCATGCCCTGGAAGAATGGTGAACATACCAGCATGGTTAAGGCAGCCATGAGCATGCCAGGGAGAGCCGTGGCTGAAGAGGTGGCCGGCAAGAACTCAACCCTGGCCACATCACAACCCGATACCAATACGTTTCGCTTTATTTTAGCTGGTGTGTTTGACATGCCATGCTGAGAACACAAAACCCTGCTATTTTAAAAATAGATTTGATGCAGAGGACCAGCTTCTAGCACGATCAGTGACTTTGAGTCCCCCTGTTTCTTGGCACTCGACTTTTCCCTCAGCTGAGGACTAAATCCCGGAGTGGGGATGCTTGGCTCTTTCTGGACACCCTGTGATTTCAAAGCAGGCACTAATAAAGCAAGCAAAAGCCTTGGTCAGTTCTGAGATTCTTGACTCAAACTTTTCAAAGGTCATCCAAGAAGCACATATTCCACAGCCTTGGGAAACAAGAATTATTTATAGGCTCGCCCAGAATACTTGGCTGGGTAATTTTTGTGTGAGTTGGTACAAAGGAGTCTGGTGTGACTGTATGTACTATACAAAGGCAGACACACCCCATATTTAACATACTCCTCTTTTACCCTAGTCAATCATATTTCCATGTCTGTCATAGTGTGTATGTCTGTAATTATGTGCTGATGTCACGTTCTTAGTAACCGAAAACATTATCCAAAAAATACTGAGCTATCTCTAGATGCAGACCTTGTTTTTGACAGCAATATTTACTATTGAATCAGAAGCCACAGAAAGCAGTGATTTGCACACGAACGGCTAAGGCACAAGAAGTGTGCTGAGCACGACTTTTGCACAGGAAGAGGGAAGGAAGAAAAACATATTTATCTCAGTAGTGGTTAAATGATAGTGCAAACCAGTAATTATGTGTAAATTATGACCTTGCCCCCTTGCAGTCAGCTCCTCAGTAAACATGACTGTGTTTAATTTCCATTCCCTCAGCAATAAACATCATTGTTTTCAGACCAAGTTCAATGCTTCTCTTCAGTTGTTTGTGGGTTTTTTTCAATGAAAAGCTGTGGGGTTTGAGATCAAAACCTTAAATGAAATGCTGGGCTTTTTTTTTTTTTTCAGGTGTTGGAGGTTTTCATTGAAATGTAAAACTGGTTGTAAAATATTAGCTTTTATAAATTCTGTTCTCTTCCTTTAAGCTTTTCTGTCACTAAAAGGCATTATGTACACGTTTAAAGTTGAGAGGGTTTTTTTTTAACATACATATTTTTCATTTTCATTTGACATGCTGTAACATTTCCAAAGCTGGAGAAATGTTGAAAGGCAGCAGAAAATAAAGTGATGAAAGAAACCCCTAACTTGGATATCACGTAACACACAGGGAAATAAAAGCAAAATACAGAGTATGGGAGAAAAATGGGAAGAGAGCACACAAAATTATGCTTTAAGAAACTCAGGTTGAGAGCACTATTTTTTTTTAACATAACAGAAAATCTCACTGAAGTGGAAGTGACTTAACTAATGGAACTTCTTTATTTTTCTATGCATTTAAACAATAATAGGCAAATGAACACTGAGCCTCGATACTTGCCTGTTATCATACATTTCAGTGTGACAATCTCTAGCTGCACACAATGATGTGGCATCAGTTGCTGAAGTGCTGTTCATTAGTTCCTACCTTAAGCTGTCCTGTAAATTTGCTCTGCACTGTTAAGCAGATCCCAGGTTCTGCCTAGAGACAGAAATGCCGCTGACAAGCAGAGGGATCTGAATAACTAAGTTTGCCCATGCTTACATTAAACTTTAGAAACATTTTGAAAAAAAGATGGATATCATTCTCCTTTGAACAGTCACGTTGTGTTTCTTTGGCATTTCTCCTCTAACGTTCTCAAGAAGCAGAGCACTGTGGTTTTGGTTTCAGTTCCCTGGCTCAGGTTAATGCAGAGCATGTTCTGATGCAGAATTACCTGGAGCTGATCCCCTTGTGTTGGGCAAGCCTAAGAGTCATCGTGGTGCCCCTGTGGGGAACCCAAGTGCCTTGGTGTCTGTAGCTGCACTGCTCTCTCCTGAGGTCTCTAGTGGCATGTGCCGTGGTGGCTGGAGCAGCTCCCACCTGACCCAACCTGTTAATTCTTTCTTCCCAGGAAACTCCTCTGGGATGTCTCTGTGGGCTTGGCGTGTGCCGCAGCAGCACAGGGATGTGCCAGAGGATGCACTGCCACATTCCCGTGGAGCTACTCCACATCCACCTAGGTGATGACTGCAGCTGGGCGCAGTGTAACCCCCCCATCCCACCAGGCATTGTGAGTCAACAGCTCCACCACAGCAGGCTTGGAAGCTTCTCTGGGCAGATGGGATTTAAATAATTGGCAGGGCTGGCCAGGAATGACACACGAGTTAACCTGATTCAGAGGAATCCTAGCTTGACTCCGTGCATGTGAAGCGCTGCTCACTGGTGTTTCTCCACTGGAATCAGAAACGGGTTTACTCCTATGCCCTACCTGGAGTTTGAACACACTTT
The DNA here is from genome assembly GCF_964237585.1 of Gallinula chloropus. NCBI lineage: Eukaryota > Metazoa > Chordata > Aves > Gruiformes > Rallidae > Gallinula > Gallinula chloropus. The sequence continues at coordinate 5,556,108 of NC_140092.1, read as the reverse complement.
TTCCCACTAAGACACACCTTTAAATGCTGTGCAAATATCAGCAAGCTCAGTTTCACAATGGGGAGTTTCTGCTGGCAGGCAGGCTGCATCATCAATTTTTGGATGAGGAAATTAGGCAGGATTGGTGATTGGCTCCAGGCCACATCGCCGTGTCTGCGTGGCACCAGGAAGCGCAGCAGAAAGATACCATGGCCAGCACGGATTTATATCAGAATGTGGCTCCACCCTGGTTAATTAGTCTGCTGGGGAGCAAGGTCTATCGAGCGGGGCAGAGAGCTCTGCTAAAGCAACCCTGCCTCCAGACATCTCAGGTGGGGATCCCAGGGCTGGTCTGCAAAGTGCTTCGCCTCCCCACAGACCCTTCTCAGCCTCCAAGGACTTCACAGAGAGTGAAGTGTATTTTTGTGGCGTGAGGGTAGAATTTCTCAGGGCAGGTTTCCTGCAGCTGGGCTCATTGGCTGGGAGCTTAGGGCCTATTTTATTTAAATTTATTTTATTTTATTTTAATAGAGAGCGGAGTAACAAGAAGTTAAAAGGACCTGAACCCTAAAAATGTGCTACTGTAGTTCATGAAATGGTGAAGTTAGGAATTTGCTGTGACTCAGTGGCTGATTGTAAGCTACGACATAGGGAGAGAGATCCTGACTCAGCAGATGCTGGAACCTTCAAAGGGATTAGAGCTGTTGCCAAGGAGTTCCACCCTTCTTTTCCTCTTTAAATGTGTCTTAAGAGTCTTGCATTACTTATATATAAAAAGCATGTATGCTATTGAATTGGCACATCCAGAACAGAGAGCACTTAAACATCAGATTTTCCTGAAGGATTACGATTTGATTATATCTGCATGTGCACACCATTTCATCACTCTGCAAACAGCAAAATCCTTCCCAGACAATTAAAAACCCTCAAGCTTTATTAACACAGTAGCTGAGACCATTTCAAAATACTCCAAAAAAGAAACCCAACCCTGACCTAGTTCTTCATCAAAATGATATTTACAAGCCAAACACACCCCTTGGACCACAACTTCCAGTCCCCCAGCATGCCTCTGGAGCTGACGTATCACTGTGATTCCACGGGGAAATCCTTTGTGGGACTTCACTGCACAACGTGGTGCTTTCTAAGGGGACAAGACAGCTCTCCATGCCTGCTGCCAGCCCATTTCATAACTCCTGCCTCTGTGTAATCTTTCTAACTGAAAAGATAAAAACACAGGGAGTTGGTCTGCACAGAAAAAGTTTTGCTGGCATGGCAATGGTGTAATTACCACAGCAAAATCCCTACTGTGAGTTCAGTCCTGCCATCAAAAGGCCTTTTTGTTGTTGTTATAATGTAATCTGTTCAGTGAACTGGTTTAATTCATACCAGCAAAACAACTTTTTTTTTTGCTGGTATAAGCTGTTTCTCTGCTCAGGGTGTTGGCTGGTGCAGGACTGGTGCTATACCTCTGTCAGCTGCCGATTTGCCCGGAGGATGAGCTGCAGTTTTCCCCCTCGCAGGTGAGGGCTGGGGCGTTCTGCACACCAAAGGGATCAGGAGCCTTGTGATGACTGCTGGGTCAAAAGGGAATTTCAATCCACCTTTCTGTCTGGCTCCTTTGCATAGGTGTTTATGTTTTTAAGTCTGTGTCTTCCCTCAGCAGATTCTTTGGCTGGGACTGGGCTGGGTCACCTGCATACCAAAGCCCCATTTCTGACACAGAAGGTATTTGTGGACTGATGCTGAGAAAAGCAGTGATTTTTATTTTTTTTTTTTCACAGGACTGTGAATTAAAACTCAGGTTTTAATGCTGCCCATTCCCAGCCCATCATTCTTGCAGGCAAAAATGTTTTAAACCAGCTGTGGCTTTTTGTATGTGTAAACATCCTGAATCTTACCTGCCAGTCCCTGGCAGCTTGGTGACTCCTGGTGTGAGGTGGCACTGGAGAAATGCAGATGCTTGAAGTGAAGCTTTCACACTCATGCCACCTCCACCCCTCGGTCCTTCCCTGCTGTCTTCCTGCAGGGAGGGTGCACGTGTTTGTGCTTGGCAGATCGGGGATGGGGATTTAATTGCCCTTCTCCATTACACTGTCCCCATCTGTCCCCCTCCGTGATGGGAAATGGGGGTTGGGTTGTCCATGGGGCAGCAGTGGAACAGGCCACAGATGACATCTCTCTGAAGCCACTGCTTACCCCATGAGGACAGGTACGGCCATACAGGGTATGGCTTTTTCATAAACACATGGCAATGTTTGCTTTTACCTGCATTTCCTCTGTTTTCCTTTTAGTCTAATTTCAGTATTCTGTGGAGCTGAGACCACAAGTAATAAAATGCAGTGATGTGTCACATTCTCCTAGCCAGCACAGCCATCACCTGGTTGGTTTCTGCTTTTTTTTTCCTTGAGAAACAAATGCTTCAACCTGTTTTAGCAAACCTCCTGGCCCTCCCACAGCAGATCAGCAGAGCCATTTTCAGGGTACCTTATGCCAAAAAACCCAGGGACAATCTGGAAGGAACAGGTGTATTGGCTCCTGTTGCTGCTTGAAGAGGTAAATACCTAATTTGCTGCTACCGCAAAGGAGGTAAACATTTAGCACACAGAAAGTTTCCTTCCCTCTGAGAAAGTCCCACTGGTGTTGACCTAAATAAATTCCAACAGTCAATCTCTTTTTCTCTTTTTTTTTCTCCTCCTCTTTTTTTTTTTTCCCTTCATTTTAAAGCTTCCTCACCTGCAGAGCACAGGGTTTGTATTGCACCTGCTTGTAAAGGGAAACCTTTCCTGTAAACAGGTTGGACATGTAACTCTACAGGGTGGTTTGGCTGGTAGGAACTGTGCTGATGTGTGACTGTTTGGGCTGACCTTCTTCACACTGGTGGTGTGCTTCAGGCTTGACATCCTTTCCAGGAGATGGTTTTCAATCCAAACTGTTCTCAGGATGCAGGAAGTTTGTGTTGGTTTTTTTTGTTTGTTTTGTGGGGTTATTCTTTTGTTTTTAAAGAAAAAGAAGTAAGTTTTGCTGCTGATAAAAGAGGGGTATTTGAAAAGGTATCTTTTGAAGACTCCACAAATTAAAGCATTTTCATTTTGGAACATTAAACAGACTTGGAGGAGATTTAGAGAAAACTAGCAGGTAAAGCTGTGTATGTTCAGTGAGTACCCAGTGAAGCACCTGAGCTGAGCCTGGAGAGCCCATTCTGTCTGTCCTGCCCATCCTGCTGGTCCTGCCTATCCCATGCCCTGCTCTGTGTTGATGCTATGTCCCTTGGCATGGGGCAGCTGTTTTGCAAGACTGAAGAAGAGACAAGAGTTGATTCAGGGCATGATGACACTGTGTTGGAACAAAACCAACAAAAAAGACGCTCCCTACAAATGGCCTTTTTGCCTGACCTGTTTAATGCAACAAACCTGACCATCTCTGTCCTGGGAACTCTTTGCTTTTCTTAGGTTGCTTCACCTCCAAGGAAGGTTCATGCATACCTTTACAATACCTTCCTGTGGCAGTTTAGGATTAACCCTTTCAGATTAGGAGATGATTTCTTTTAACTCAAAATAAGGCCAGAAGTCCTAAACTCAGTCTACAGGGTTGTACTTTTAGCAGTAGCTCTCAAAGTCACTGTTCTTATTAAAGGTGACCTGCTCCAGTTGTTGCTTTTGATCTCGTTGAATTTTAGCTCTCAGTCTTTTCTCCACAGTGCTTCTCTAATCCTTTAGAGCACGTCTGCAACAACTGGGTCTTTCTGCGGTTTGCATTCAATTTGCAAATTGTACTTCTGAAACTGAAAAATAAGCTCCATATTTTTGTGGCAAAGCGAGGTTTGCCAGGCCCCTTCAGAAACAGGAGCAGCCTTTTCTGCCTTGTTTCAGTTAACGGGGGCTGCAGTCAATGTGTGGACCTTCTGGTGCCCTCAGTGAGTGCACAGCCTCCTTCCTCAAATGAGTGTATTAGTGCAAGGTTTTGGGTTTGAGTGGGGTTTTTTTTTTGGGTTTTTTAAAGTAACACCTGCAGAGAAGTGGAGAGCTCTCTGGTTTCTAGTTTTGGCTACGTGGAGGTAAGGCGCCTGTGCCAATACAGTCCTTCAGGACATCTGTGAACAACTGTGTTTTCCACCCACAGTTGTAGCTGGCTCAGTTTTACAGCTCTGAATTATGTTGCTCAAACTCTTCAAAGTGTTTTTTATGTCACGTCCATGGGGCACTTTGCACAAACTTGTTGCTTTACACAGGCAGTTTAGGGATTTTTTTCCTAGTCCAGGATCCCACGGAGTTGTTGTGCTCTTCTCATATGTGTTGGAGAAGGTATGCTACAGATGGCAGCATCATTGCTGTGGTCATTATGAACACATTTTTATGCTGTTTGTTTGTCTTTTCTCTCCAAGAGACATTTCTTTTAAATTACTTTTTTATTATGCTTTAGCTTGGCATCTCTTTCCAAAGCTGCTTAGACTCTCTTAAGCTTCTTTCTGTCCTCCAGTTGATGCACCTCTTTATACCATCCTCATTTCTTGCGGTTTTCAAGCAAAATACTTGTTTGCCAAGAGAGTTTGCAGAGCCAGGGTCTCCCTGTGGGAGTGTTGAGCATGTTCACATGTTGGTAGGTTTTTCAAGGAGCACCTGCTAGAGCCCTACTCCATCAGACCAGTGCCAGGCACCAGACCGCTCTTCAGAAAGATTTCCTCAGGGGGGTGGTGTGTGGATTTACTTTCTTTAAATATATATATTTACTTCTAAGCAGTTCTGCTGTTTCTCTTGCAGTGACCTGAAATGAAAGTGTTTCTTTTTTTTTCTTGCCTTTGCCTATTTAGCACCTCCTCCTGCTTTGGCGTGGAAGAAGGAGAAGTTGCTGGAGGGTGAATTGCCAGTTCACTGCTCTTCCAGTTCTTCTGAGATCTGAAGTCCTTGTCCTGGGAAGATATTTTAAAACTCCTTCTCACCAGCTCTTCACTGAATTTACGCTCCCTCTAATTTTTATCCCTCTGATGACTCCCTTTTCCTTTGGTGTCCTCTTTCAAAAATGGTTATCCATCCATGCTTTATCTGTATAGGCCTTAACTGAGGAACAGTCACTCCACCTATTTCACAATATTCTTCGAATACCTGTATCATTTATCTGATATTATTTTACCTTTCTGACATTTTTCTAAAATATGAAATGACACAGAGCTATGACCTAGCCCCAGAGAAAACTCACTAGAAACATTGCTGTCTCCATTTCCATCTATCTTTAAAAACCTATTAAAACCCCTAACTTCCTTTCACATCTAATGCATGTGAAGCTGGGTTTCTGCTGTGACTCACAGCTGAACATCTTAAAGAAATTCAGGCTTCTTATCTCAGTGCTGGTGTCTTTATCAAGACAACTTCCAATCTGATTTTTGAGGAGTTACCGACATTGTTTGATGTGATCTGCTTTCCATGCACCTGGTGTTTGCTATTATTAGCTTTTCTATTATTAGCTTTAAACTCAGAACCTTTATCTGCTGTGTTCCTGGGGTCTCAGTCAGAGCAGCAGGCTGGGCCATTTGTGCTCGCTGTCATTGGGGTAGCATCAGTTCTGTTCTGGGTAACCAGGACTTATGCCTGCTTTACTGAAAATCAGTATTAAAAGTCTGATGACCTTCTCCACCAGGTCTTAACACTTTGAGACTACAAGTTGCCTGGACTAGTTCATTTCCATATGTTTAACCTTATGTACCTCAATCACACTTCTCAAGTATTTCTGCCTCTGGTGCTGACCTTTCAACAGTTCTTAATGGTTAGCTGGTACTCATTTGTTGCTCTCAGCCTTCAGTCTTTTTAAATTATTATCCATAGTTGTTTTATCTCCTTTTTAAAGTGAGTTGGCATTTTAATCACACTTTCTTGTTTATTATGATAGTTTATTATTATTATATATTGCATATATGCATATTAATATGTAATGAAAGTTATTTATTATGGTCTTTTTCAGCACCTAGGAAATTTTTCTTAAACATTTCCCTGCTGTTACAGATATTTTTTTTTAAGCTTAAATTTCCTCTTCCAGGTGATTTTGTGCATAATGATTCTTAGCTTTGTGAACTTGTAACTTCCACAGAGCCAAGCTGTAACACTGTTTGCACATAATTAAATGACCTCAGCAACAGCCAGTTTCTATTCTCTGATAAGTTTCTCTGAGGCAGGCTGAGTTGTAAGGCAGATTTTTTTCTTTTCATGTGGATACACTTTGTTCTGAGCATGAAAACCGACACATAAAATGTCTTCAGGACACTTCGGTGTCAGCACGAAGGGACACCCATCACATTCCCCCCTGTTTGAAGCCTGTATCAGTGCAGCTTTGGTACAGCTTGGGCAGATACTTGAGGAAACAGTCACGCTGCACTCTGTTGTGATTGCCCAGGCTGTGTGTTATCTCTTCTTGTGCTTGTGCAGTTGGGGCATTCAAGGCACATGCTTCTCAGTTGTCCATGACCCAGGAATGGGGAATGACAGTAAAGCCCTTTCTGACATTTGTGTTCACAGAAACCTTCCTAAATGAGAGTTGAATGTTGCTTTTGAAGTACTTACTGTGAGGATATTCTTGTCAGGATTCAACAACATAAACTGGGCTAAATTTGGGCTCCTACATGAGAGGTTTTGGTCCCTTTTGTCTGTGGCCCCTGCTCCTGCCACTGGTGCAGAGGCCATTGGAGAGCTCCTTCTCTCCAGACCTCACTGTGGTGAAATTAAATTTATTTGAAACCTTTTTATTTTGAACTGACAAGATACTTGTATTCCTCCTTTCCTGATTTCTTCCCTTTTATTAGCATCATGTTCTTTGGTCTAGTCAGCAAGTAACCTGGAAAATCGATTTTGGTTTATTGATATGGGGCTTGCTTGAAATCTGCCATCCCTTCTCTCTGCTCAAGGTAAGACAAAAGTTCCACCCATCCAATTTCATTAGATACTCACTATGCACCTCCTGATTTCTTCAACAAAAAATCAGGAACAGTCCTGTGGATGATACTCAGCACACACCTTCAATTCAACTTCAGAGCTGATTAATTTAGTGTCATTTTAAAACAGCAGCTTTTTGCGGGAGAAAAAAAGTGATTATATAATTAAAAGTTGTATGAAGCCCACAAGCAGCCTGAATTAAGATGGCACAGGCAACATCTGTTCCAGCACACTACAATTTTTGAGTGCTAAATATATAATGTGTTTACAATTTTTTGCGAACACGGCATGTATAGCAGGGGGGTGCAAACCTTTTCATTTTCTATGTCCCTATAAATTTTCATGCTGAAGTATGAATTCTTGCAATTGGAACTGTTCCCAGACACTCTCATAGACCCCTTAAAAAATAATTAAAAAACCAGAGATGCTAACAGGGGTATGTCAGAAAAAGCTGAGATACAGCAAAGATTCATTCAGTTATGGCAATAAAGTATTTTCTGAAAAAAAAAACCAACCCAGATATAACCTTTTTCCTAAAAATTCAGGATTTATCCAGTCTTTTCCAGTAGCTTCTTTTGCAACTGAACTCACAAAGACCTGTATTGCATCTTTCTTTGCCGGTGGAGCATCATTCGCTAGATGAGTTGCAGCTGGAGATGTGGTCTCTGTTACAGCTTAACTTTGTTGGTAAGTTCCTGGGGTTTTTTTTTGAAACAGACTGGGAATAAGTGAGCAAGTGGTGAGTAGTCCCCCGGGATGCTCTCCCCTCTGCCTGAGATGGGGGATGTCCCATGGCAGTGAAGCCGGAGCCTTGGCATGGCCTCCCTGTGTCGTTCAGTTGCAGTAATTCAGCCTAGAGCTGCAGGCAACATTAATCAGAGTGCATCCTTCTTGGCAGAAAGGGCAGGGGGGGAAAGCAAGTGTGTTTCATCACTAATGCCAGTTAATGACAACCTGAGTTTAGCTGCAAGCAGAGAGAAGGTGGGAGAGGTAGAGGGGGAGAGCTGAAGAGGTCCGAAAAAGGCACGTGGTCTGCTGCTGGTGCAGCCAAAGGCTTGAATTTCTGCCTTCATGCATGGGGGAGGCAGCAGCAAAGTGATTAATTTCTCTTTGGCAGGTGACTAGCTCTGTGCAGCTTCCAACAGAGGCTGCCAAAGTTGGACAGAAACCTGCTAAAGGTGCTTAAATGCTCCATGTATGGAGGCTGGGGTGAGAGCCTTTACAGGGCACTTGCAGGGTAAGCAGGGTCTGAAGCTGATGGATGGCTGTGGGCAGGGGGACAGGGTAATCATGTGGGCTTTAAAGGAGAGCCAGGAACTCCTGAATTTTAATCTGAGGGCTCATGCCAACTCTCTCCCAGATCCCAGGCAAGGTGAAATCCACTCCTGTTGAAACCACAGGGAGTTCTCACCTTCATTTCAGTAGGGCCAGGATGTCACTTTTCTTGGAAAAGGAAAACATGGCCCGAAGGGGGAGAGGAGTCTGGGAATAAATCATTACCTTTTAGAGAGATTCAGTTATACATATTAGCACAGCTATAAGCCACATCCCACAATCACTTGTGCATAAATTTAACATTATGGTTTAATTAAAAAATAAAATAAAATAACAGTCCAAACCACCATCTGATACCAGCACAAGTGGAAAGGCTCTGCAAGCCCATGTGTTGCAGCATCCTGTGGCCCTGTTACATCCCAGTGTCCCTGCCATAGTTGCTGAGCTTTCAACTTGCCAGAAATGCCTTCAGCCCATCATAATCAACAAGCAAATGCTTAATATCTTTTACCCAGTCCTCAGTGTAGTTGGAGATGCAGTTTCAGCACCTGCCCCAGCCTCAGAACTTCAGTTTTAGCCTGTTTCCCTTGGAGTAGAGCTGGAGAGGTGTGCGATGGAGGGAGCGGGGTGAGGGAAGGGTTAAAACTCTCTGCTAGGTGTTGGCTTGGTTTCTGGGGTTTTTTGCAGGCAGGGTAAGGCTCCATTTCTGGTGGTGAGGGAACTGCTGATCAAATCCCAGGCTAACAGGGACCAGAACTGCCTTGTCATTGCCATGGGGTCATGGGCTTTGCTTGCTATTCCTGCTCATTCCTGCTGCTGGAAAAGGAAATGATTCCTCATGAATTCGGGAAGTAATGCTGGCTTCAAATGGGCATACATGAAATTATTAGTTTCCTGGGTTTAGAAGGTGTTGGGTTAGGTGGGGTTTTTGGTTTTTCCACAGGGGCAGGTCCCTAGTGAGTAAAGACTTCTCCTAACACGAGAATTAAAAGATTTCTGTTTCTATGGGTGTATGAAAACCTTTTTTTTGTTGGGTTTTGTTTTACAGAGGTTTATATCTGCTTAGTTTCACTTTAGCTTTTGGTATTTGAGCCTCTGAGTGAGAAGGGCTGGGCTTGGCTTTGGACAGCAATGGTGTGAAACAGCAACGTCTTTAACAAAGCCCCTGGCCCCACGGTCTTACATGTGTGGTATGGCCTGGAACTGCAGCTGTACAAGGGATTGGGTTGGTTAGATTGCAGCAATAATAAATAAAATTTCAGAAAATCCCAAAGCTCATTATCAATTGAAAGATGCCACTGTGAAACATTTCGGCATCCTGAGAAGGAGCTTTTATTAAATTACCATTAGTTTAATTTTCACACAGCTCCTGCTAGAATTTGTGTGACACAGAATGATAAATAATCAAGAAAGGGCAGGGGAATACCAAGGTGACAACTCTTCCAGATAATACATGGTGGTTTAGGACAGAAGAAACGGGAACTTAAATAAATTAGCCCTAATTTTAAGTGGATAATGAGGAGGTCTATTTTAGTTATTACCTTTCAGATGAAAAAATCTTGGAGACAGTGCAGATAACTTTCAGAGAATTCTCATATTAGCATTCAGAAGGATTATAAAGGTAAGTGGCACTTTACAAATTATTAGAAAAAGAATAGAGGAACATAATAATAGCAGTATATAAATTTGTGTACCCTTCCCATACATTAGAAGTAGTTCTGATCAGTCCAATTCAAGAAATGATACAGCAGAATTGGGAAGAATTAAAGGGGAGAAATAAAAAAGAAGTGTAATACAAGCACAGTAGTTTGGCAGTCTGGCTTGGAAAAGGTAAAGTATCATGAATGTAATATTGCAATTTTTATAAGATCTTAGAGGTATAAGAGAGAAAATTATGCAGATTGCATGCTATTCTCTTGGTCCAACAGATTCAGCAGCACCCACAGAAATTATTAGATAGAGTGCAATATAAACACAGGGAAAATCTGTTCCACACACACTATATAATTATGTAGAATTCATTGTTACTGAGTGACGTGGAGATAAAGAATATAAATGGTCTCAAAGGTATTAAATAAAAAAGGGAAGATTAGTCTCTGTGTGGCAATACATACAGAACATCACCTTGGTGCAGAAGTCTTTAAGTCACGGATGGCTGGACCAGGTGAAGCTGGACCAGGGAAGGGGTCACTCTGAGTTCCCATATCACCCCACGAGCACTGGCAGCAGCCACTGGAGACAGGAGTTGGCTAACACATCGAATCTTTCCTTCCCGCTCACCCACTTAGTGATCTACAGTTGTGTCCAAATTTTCATTTTGGAGATTCAGATTTGCTTACTGATTTAATAAAATCAGATCAGGATGAGTTGGAAGTTCCTGTGGGACAGACCGTCCTAATTTTTTATAATCCTTCCAGCTGCGACATGAATCAGTCTGATTTGCATTGAGGAGGGAGCCAGGGCGTGTTGAGAAGGAATCTGTAATTTCTTAGGGAGGAAGTTTGTCCTCAGAAATAAAGAATTTCTCTCTGAAGCCAGACAAGGCTATGGGTAATATTTTTGACCCTATGTGATATTATTGCTCACTTGAGTACAAGCTGCAGGCAGTAATTTGTCACCTGAATATAGGTCTAGCTGTCAAGGCGTAAGTGATAAGCAGAGTTTAGCAATACGTTCAGCTTCAAAGGAGAGTTACAAAACTTAGTACTCTCCCCCCACCTTGACATGTGCTGCGAACGTGGCAGCATCAGTGGGTCCATCCCCGTGCTGTCCTGTCCTGTAGGCAGCTGTGGCAGTGTCCCCAAGACAGCCACGCTTAGACCCACACTCGTGTGTAGGAGCCTAGAGCAGGGCTGCTGCTTATGCAGGTGCACTGATTTGTGCTAGAAATCACCCCCGGCTTTTCCAGCAGTTTAACTAGGTCAGCTAGGGGTGTGATTGTTTACTTTAATAATTAGCCTTGCGAATAGGCACCTCTTTCCTGTGGAACGAACTAGGGGAGTAATAATACTGTTATGCTCATAAAATGGAGTCCAAAGGCTTGTATCTTTCTAGAACTAAAAATCCTGTGTGTGGATCCAGCAAGGCAGTGTATAACCCTGGAAATAGATGGCTGTTTTTTTCCTTCCAGTATCTGAGTTCAGTTCCTAGCAATGACGTTACAACCCAGGGCCTAGAGAAAATGAGGCACGTAAGACATCACAAACTCGTTTTTGATGTGACACTGACAGGAAACCATGCACATCACAGGTTGAACCAAGGGGCGTCTTCAGATCATTAACTTAGAAAAAGCCACCCAAAAACCAGACACCCACACCCACGCTGTTGTTTAAAGACCAGAATATCATCAGGAAGTAGTGACTCATCACGTGGCCGTTGCCCTTTTGTCGTTATGGTGTTTCCCAAATGAAAACTTTAGCCACCTTCTTCCCTTTAGCCACAGGTGCCTAGCACCGATGGGAGAGCAAAAACCATATGTGGTTTATCAGCAGTACTACTGTGAATGGTGCAGGGGGAGAGGACTTGGTTGCTAGTGTGATGGGTGGGCATCCAAAGGATTTGGGTTCCACTTCCTTGGCTTGCAGGAACTGGGGAGGAGTTTTGCATTGTGTCTGGCAAGTCTGTTCAACAGCTCAGCTACGTGATGCTGCGAGCACCCAGCGTGATGCTTGAGGTGGGGTGCAGGGCCAGACCCCTCACCTTTGGTCCCCCTGTGTCCCCTGCCAGTACAGGTGCTGGAGCGGAGCTCGGAGCGGAGCTGTGTGGGCGTAGGAATCTGCACCACCAGCAGCGTTTGAAAGAGGAGGCTTAGAAGGGCCCAAACAAGTCACCCAACATATTTTTAATGGATTATTGCCAAAAATAAATGACAGAGGATTGGAGTTATTGCCTCAAGAAGGTCATGGAAGTCGTATTTTAAAACATCTTGTTAGCGTACATTGTGTCATTACTATTAAAGTAACCAGTTCAGCCTAATAGAATACATCTAATTATATGACGTGAGCCTCATCTGATGACTTTTGCCAATTATATCTGACAGGGATATTTTAGATGAGAGGCCATGTGTTACAGCAGTTTCAGGAGATGAATATAACAGCGTATGTTTTCAAAAATAAAGCATCCACTGTGTTATTTGCCGTGATTAAGTACCTACCAGTGCAATTGTAAGGTAGGGAAGCAGGCCTTTCTGGTTCTTGCATTATGCCTCTGCTGAGTCATCGCTGCTTTTTTAAAGGTTTATTATGAATGAAAGGCTGGGTCAATGCCAAATTCCAGGTTTCTGGCTGCTTCTTTTGTTCCCTTGCAAATTATTCGAATCCCTGGAAACAAGGGTCTTAAAATGAAAACTTCTGAAGTTGCAGGAGAAGGATCTGAAACTCAAAAATTCAAAACAACCACCAGAAGGATTGACCCTGTGGACCTGAACAGAAGATGCTACCAAAACTGAAGAATATGACAAACGCTGTCATATGACAAAACTCTGTCTTTTAAAATTAATATGATGGTCGACTCTGGGAAGACAAAACAAAACAAAACAAGCTATTAACATTTTCTGCTGCAGAACAGAGATGCAGCCTCATATGAGAATGTCTGGGCAGAGGATGAAAGGAAAGTAAAGGCATCCTCCATTCCCTCTGAAGGTATCAGGGGGATAAGAAGAAGTGGGTAGAGATTAGAGGGCTATTTTTGGTACCTCCTGTGGCTGTTCAGACAGACGTTGATCAGAAGGGGTTCAAAATTCATGGACTAGAGAGGAAAGAGGGAGAGCACTGGAGAGACTAAAAGAAAAGCACTTTATCTGATGTTGTTGTTTAATGTAAATGTGCACACCGACTTTTGGACCTCAAGGGATTGCCCACAATGCTGGCCTGGAGCAATGTCCTCTGTCATCTCTGTGCTCAGGCCAAATGTACCCAGCATTGCAGAGAGGGCTGGAGACTGCCTGTCCCCCAAAATACATCGTTGTGAGGGAGCAGGGGAGTAGGATTGCAATCTCCCCAGGCTGGGCAGTCACGGAAGCCTGTAGCTGCCACGGAAGACAAGTTGTCTTGCTTGCTCTGTCAAAAGCAAGGTGGTGCCAGCACAATGGGTTGTATCTGGAAACTGCTGTGGTGTCTCCCTGCCAGGTAGACCCCAAGTCTGTCATGTCTGCAGATTTTCAGGGCTGATAGGCAGTACCTGGCCCCCTGGAACTGAGGGGGTTCAGGCAAGGACATGGCTCCGGGCTGCTGGGTCCTGGCTGAGTGGTGACAGGGCTGGCCTCAGACGTACAAATGCCACCAAGGGACTTTTACTCTGTGTCAGACAATACACAGATTTTTGCAGGCCCAAACCCTGTTGCATGAGGGGGCTTTGCTGGGATGACAAGCAAGATGCTCTGCTTCCATCCAGTCTGTGAGTCCTGCCCCAGAGGTGCTCCCAGAGCCTCCCTCCCCCCACATGCAGGAGAGCAGCCAGTCATAGCCACACTCTGCTTCATATGGAGACTGGCATATTAGTCTGAAGCATGTGTATGAGATATGAGAAACTCACATCCCAATCCCTTCCCTGCTGGCTGGTACTCAGACGTGCCTGTCTGTCTCTCCCAGGAAAACCTAATTACTCCACTTCAGGGTATTCTGGGACAAATGTTCTCAAAATCTCTCATTTAGGTTTTTCAACTTGGGCTAAATATTTGCATTGTTAAACTGCCCCTACCCTCAGCTGAATGTGAAACTCCTTAACTTCTCTTTTGCTTTGCCCCAGTAGATACCTAATTACTTCAAGAAAACTGGAGCAATTTTAAGAGGAGGGACATAGTAAGCCCTCCAAATACCCACCACGGTACCTGCGGGGCTAGACTACCATGCTGAATATTAGAAGCTGTGTAATAAAAGCCTCCAGGCAAAGAAAGAGATCTTCCACCTCTCACATGAAATCTTTAATCGCGAGATTATAGGATAAAAGGCAGTGTGGGTGAGGAGGGAGCATCGTGTTCTTGCTGTATGTTGTGGGAAAAGCCTGTCTTAGGTGTTGAATGCCAAAACAGCATTTGTGGTCGAGAGCACTGTTAGCAGAAAGAGATGATGTTCTCTGGCAATGGGATCATCGCGACTCTCTTAAGAGCTTAAACTTTGCATCTTTCCTTGGCTTGTCTGAGATAATTTAGGTGTCTCCCTGTCCACCGTGCAAACTGGAGGATGCCTCTGAAGACAAGCGCAGACAGACATATCCGTTCTGCCTGTGGTCTGGGCTGGCCAGATGAGAGCCAGCTGTGATCCAGCAGCTGTATAGATGATATTAGCGCGTTGCTGTGCTTGAATCAATACATCCGGCTAAAAGGCAGGGCATATTTGCTCCGGCACAACACAGCTAAACAGCCTCTGAACCACAACTGGCTTGCATCCAGCCAGCTAAGAGCCTGGCCGGATGAGCCCAGGTCTGCCTACGCCTACCTGTATAAACCTGGCTATTAATTAGTGCCAAGCTCCCCGCTTGCTCGGAGGAGTCTGGGTGCCAACGCGTTGGGTGCTGCAGGGTTTATACGTTCTACTTGTGGATGTTTAACTTCTTCTTGACCTGGAGAGTCAGGTCTGAGCTGAGCTGGTCTAAAAACTGCATTGGCGCTTGCAGAACATGAGACGTCCTTCATGGAGGGTGCTGGGGTCTGTGGCCACTAGCAATCGAGCTTTGGTAGTGGGAGGCATGACTCTCACTTGAATGTTGAATAAATACTCCAACACGTAATCCTAGGTCATGGCATTTGTTCAGATTTGTCTGCTATCTTCAAGTGTGTTGTTTCCAGGAGCAAGTGTTCTGATTCATTCAGAGTTTATTCAACATCAGCTCCTAAAAGTTTATTTCATTAACACCAACGTAAGTAATAAACAGTGAGGCATAAACATTCGCCAAGAAGTTGCTGAACCCTTTTTTCTGGCACCCAGACACAAGATAAGATCCATACTTAGCCCTGAGGAAAAGTTATTTCCTTGTTTCCTTTAATGAGTACAATGGAAGTAGATTTTTGGAAGGTAGCAGACAGCAGTTCTTCACAGTTTTTGGTTATTGGGTATTCTGCGCTTCACTTCTGCAGTCCTTCAGCCTGTGACATAGTGCTGTGTAATGCAGGAGAGATTTGGGATAAAGACATGAAAAATATGTTAAAGAAAAATTATAAACATGTAGAATTTTGCATTCACTCCATGCATCTTTGTCCAAGATACTGGCATGTAGCCATACTTGCCAAGTCCTTCTAACTAGTGTGTGTGTATGCGATTTAAAAATGCAAGCAGCCCCATCAAAGGGCCTCTAGCTTTTTGATTCTCTGAGAAATGAACAATATTCAGCACATTTTTTGGAAACCGCATTTAAGTCAACCCTGAAAGTGGGGCTGGACATTTAATATTCAGAGAATTTTAACAGCTTCAACATGAAGTAGGGAAAAGTAGAGTTGCATTTGGGATACTGCTGTCTGCCAAAATAACACCCTTGTGTTTTTCATCTTCACAGCACTTTGCAGACAATGGAAGGTCAGGTTTGGGTGCTTTAGCTTTGCACTATAAGCTTGGTGGTGCTTAATGTATATTGCAATCATGAATGTATAGAGCCCGTTCCTGATTCAGCAGCACCGTGTACCTCAGTGTATCCTAAGAGCTGTCCCACTGCCTGAATGTGGTCCAGGGGTTGCTTGGCATGGCTGCTCAGGAACTGATGCTGGATGCTTGGGACGGCCACCCCTGGCAGCAGCTGCAGCAGCAGCAGCTGGGAGCAGGGGGAACTGACCCAGACAGCAAGAGGTGCCCCCCCTGCATGGAGTGTATGTATCCACATGGGACTCATGACTGCAGGAGCCTCCTGGGCTCCAGACCTGGATGCTCCAGCTTTCTTGGCTGGATTGCTTGACTGCATGTTACAGTTTCTGCAGGGCTCTTGTTTCACTCAGTGAAGAGCTGAGTTTTTTTTTCTGTTTGCACTTTTTTTTTTTTATTTCACCCAAAACCTTAGGGACATTAATTTACTATCTTTGCAGCTTTCCTGGGAGCTTGGGTGATTTTATTATTCTCATTTTGCCACTGAGAAAATAAGGACAAGCTCGCTGAAAATATCTTCTGATGTTTGCTGCTCTTTCTGAGGCACTGAGACCCTGGGTCACAGAACATAAAATTAAGTCCAGGCATCTTCAACCATAGCCAGAAGCACTCTTCCTCATGGCTGCCTATCCACCCCAGCACCCTATAACCATTGTTGGGTATCCACCTGTGCCTGACATGTGGAAAACATGGATCACGCAACGGGTGACTAACCATTCCCATGCAACGTGGTCTGAAAACATTGTCTGATATCAGAAAGGGTCCTTCTGGCACTTGCTCAGAGCAAATCATGGCATTTCTTTTTAAGCTGTGGAAGTATTTTTCCTCTTTCTCTAATCTTCTGCATTGTTCCCCTCTCGGTTTCTGCGGCAAATGTGGGAAGCCTGCCACGGACAACATTTGAATTCACTGCATAGCCCAGCTCTTTCCAGGTGCACTGATTGAAGCACCAATTGTATTTGAAATAAAATAGCATGTGACTGACCAGCTTTAATTCTGCATTTCCTATCTTTGGAGAGTTTGACTTGGCAGTTTCAGCAGCTCTGTTGTGCAATAATTTATAAATGTACTAGTAGATTAGGTAGAGAGTATTTGAGGAGGGATGTAGATGTGTTTATGTTCCTGAAACTATCAGCACAAACACCATGTGATGTAAGTAGGCAAGTGCCCTCTTTTTACAGAGGAGGAAAAGGGTGTGGGTCAACAAGGTGACTGGAAGCCCACAGCTGGATTCTCAGCTTGTGCCTGGGTCACGTTTCCAGTATCTAAAGCATGCACAGCGTGTTCCCTGGTCTTAGACCTGCCAGGCATCCAGAAGCTTCTCGGTTTCTGCCACAGAGCAGAGGTTTTAGTGCCAGTGAAGGGCAGGTTAACCCCCTGCAGAGGGAGGCTGGGTTAGCATTGCATCAGCTGTGCCAGTTTGTGGGACCAGGAGACCTCTTCTGGTGAGGATTCTCAGCTGGGCCCTGAGGGTTTGATTCATTGATGGATCAAGGTGAAGGTCTGGCTCAAAAGCTTTTGTGTCACACGTCTGCGCACTGATGATGAGAACACAGATTTATGCAAATGCTGGGAATAGCAAGAAAAAAAAGGGCTTTTTTTATCTTTTTCTGTGTTAGCAGAGGAAAATTGAAAAAAGGAGGTAATCTTTTTGCCTTTAATTGTGTGGTCCTGCTCTGTTGAACTTAATGTCTCTTCCTATATGCTGCTCAACAGGAGTGGAATCAGCAATGACTGCCCCCCCGATAGAGTAACACAGTCTGAGTGGATTTCCTCAGCTTTCTGTGGGGACGTGTTCAGTCTCCTTGGCGCGATCTTGCAGGCTGCTTGTGATGTGGAAGAGAAAAAGGAGGAATAATGAGAAAATAATCGCCCTCCCGCACCCATTAGGATGCACCAATCACTGACTGCTGGTCCCTGGTGCAAGCGGGGGTGGCTTCAAGACCATGTTCCTCAAGGCCATGCAGATGTGGAGAGGTTTAGATCCCCCCTCCACCCCACGATCAGGGATAACCACTGTGCACAGCCCCGGGCACATAGGCAAGTTTCTCTATTCAGCCAATGTAGCCTGAAACTTCATATCTGCTCTATATTTTGTCATTCTCTTTCAGTAAACCTGTTCAATGCGGCTGCAAAGCCGCCTCTGGGAAAGCAGCATTAAACGCCGCCTCCTCCTGCAGTCCTTGGGCATCTCCCCTGCCCTCCCTGGCAACACTCGGTCCTGCCCGTCTGCAGGCAGCACTCACCACTGCGGCCCGGCAGCCCACCGGCAAAGCTCTTCCTTTCCATCTGGCTCTGCTGATGTTGTACAGTTGCCCTGTCCTAACGGGGAAAGGTTGTAGCTTGGAAACTGCTCTCAGATCCCCGGCTTTCAGCTCTGTTCAGCACACAGAACTCTTCCAGAGCACAGCTCAGAAATCTAATGGGTACAGAAAATCCGCGCTCCGGCCGCAGAGGCAGGTTTCATGGTGTTACAAACAGCTAGTTGGAACTCTCTGTGTTGGATGGGCCCTAACCTGCTTTTTCTTCTGCTGCTGCCCCAGTCCCTTTGCTAACGTGCTTTTCTGCTCAGCGAGTGCTAACGATGCTTTTCTCTCATGTGGACAAATCTAATATTATAATTAGATTGAACTAAGAGAAATTTGGCCTGAAATTAGTTTGGGTTTTGCTGTTTCTTGTCAGACAGAGGAAAAAAACCCACCATTTTTTCTTTCTTTTTTTACCTTTTTTTTTCTTCCTTATTTCCATTGGCTTAATAGCAGCTATCACTTCTCTCTGCAGTCTTTGCCTCCTCGTTAGCCTGAGACCATCACTGCTACAACAAATAATACTGTAATTCTTCACAGTGTTTTCAACTCCAGTAATACAGGCTTACTTTTTCAATAAATCCTGGCTCTTTGCGTCTCAATTTTCAATGCTTAGTTTACATTTCCAGTATAAATCTACCATTACCAGGGCACACCACACACCTCCTCTGTGCTGAAAGCTGAGAAGCACAGGCTCAGATCCCAGCTACCCTCTGCTTTCGGCACAGAGGTCAAACCTGGGCAAGCCTAGCAAGTGGCTCACTTGGACACAGGGTATAAAGATGTCTCCTCTCTAAGGTGTGCTTCTCCTGGAGCCAAGAGGAGCTGGGATCAGAGCCTGTGCTTAATTTGTGATAGGAGCTGGTGCTTTTGCTTTGAAAAAGTCAGTAGAGGGCCTGGGAAGTAAGATGAATCCAGGCAGATGCTTTCTCAGTGTTAAAGAGATGGGTCAGCTTCTCCCATGCATGCACAGACCATGTTTTTGAGTAAAACACATCTCATCTTGGCCTCCTCCTCCAATTTATCCCCAGTGACAGCAAGCAGGCTCCAGGTTTCAGGTCCCTGGGCCTGCCTCCCCAGGGTGGGGTTCGCTTCCAAATGGGGACACGTTTTTGAGGGAGGTTACTGCTGGTTCTTACTGTGGGCTTTACCTTTGCTTCTGATTGCCCTGCCTTTCTGCTGATGGCATCTTCCACAGGCCAGCATTGTGGTTTTCAGACTGTTCATCCTTACAGGCCCTGGAGTTGTACGCTAATTTTGCTTACTTGACCACTAGATGGGGACACTGAACACCACGAACCTGGTTTAGCTCCACCATGAGGTTACCTGTGGACCTGGAGCTGCAGAAGCAGCAGAGGCCTCAGAGCTGGGCAGGAGCAGGGATATGACAGCTGCTTCAGGGAAGCAGTGGGCTAGCTCTATTACACAGTGGTGGTAGAGGTCCTCCAGAAAACACCTCTAAACATGGAGCAAATCTGGCCTCAATCTGCCCTGAGGAGCAAGTTGTTCAAATTGTGTGTTCACCAGAGAGCATGGAGTGGTGGTGAGAGGCTGAATAGAGTCAGAAGTCCTTCCCTTGCTGCCTGTCTCCTAATTTCATCCCTCTTTGCTGGGGATTACATCCCAAGGACTGCTCTGATCCTGGGATCCTCCCTCACAGTAAGACTATCTCAAGAAGTGGCACCCATCCCTTTGGAGGTTCTGGCTGCATCTGTGAAGTGAGGTGGGAATTAGGAGTAAGGTCAATTTACGCTTCAAATGGTGTTTCTGTAATTTATCTATTTACATTGTAAGTGCAGATGGGGTTCAAAGTGCCCATTTTCCACATTAGCTCTTCTTGTCTTTCCTCTCATCTGCATCAGGAGGGCTTTGTTGCTGTGGTTCTCCTTCATTTTCTGGTCAGGGCTGGATATTGAAGAGATGAGACTTCCTCCAAAAGGAAGCAGTGATGTTAGAACATTCCAGGTCATCATTATAAAACAGAGAAGGAGTGGGGCTGAAAAGCAGACATTTTAGCCAGGAAGATCCATGTAGTTAAAATCCTGAGGCTAGATCTTGCTTGTTAAAACTCAGAGATGATGCCTGAGGGACTAGTGAGTCTTTTCTTCTTTCTTTCTTTCTTTTCTTTTTTTCAAGATGTAAAATGAAGCTGTGGTTGCACTTAATGATCAAGGACATAAAACTACAACTCTGAGATACGGACAGATCATTAAGGGAATATGTCCACTGACCACGAGAAACAGCTGGGTAGGCTTTATGCAGCTTAACTGATACCTGGTGGCAAGGTACTGCTGTTGAACAACCCATTTCTCTGCACTAGCTCAGCCCTTAGGAGAGGTTTGTGCCGTCTCCTGTTAATCCCTAGCAGATGTTCAGAAGATGTGGATGCCCAGTGCCTGGCTGCAGCAGCCTGACCTTGTGCGGGGAGGACTCAGTGCCACCTGGGATTGTGACTCTGCAGTGAGGATGGACGAGCCTGGGATCTGAATGACGACTGCACACGCATCCAGAGCACAGAGAGTCCCTGACATATAGCACTAACCTTTAAAGGATGCTGTGTAAATGATCCTTGTCAATACTACCATTAGATTAGTGAGAGACAGTGACTACTCCAGGGCTATGAACTGCATTACAGTCACTTAAGAGAGCTCATTGGTAGTAAAGTGACTCGGTGATTTGCTTTTCATCAGCTCTGCCAGCTGACTTTTGAGCCTCCTCTGTTCAAATGGCATGTGAAATCTCCAGTGTTAGCTGGCATCAGTGGGGTAATTTAGCAGAAATCAGCATAAAAGCAACCAGATTGGTAACAGCTAGCCAGGTGCCTGTGAATTGCAAGTGATGCTGGCAAGAGCTTAAAAATTCTCCTCCTTCAGCTTTCAGTCATGTCATGTACTTGTGCAGACAGGGTACATCTCTGACTTTTTTCCCATCCTGTTGTTTGAACAGATCGTTTATACCTCCAGAAGACATCCCCTGGCAGCTGCTGCAGCTGTGGCGGTGCCAAGGAGCAGGCTGTGGAAGGTTGACCTGCATGGAGGGGTGGTGGGTGGCAGAAAACCGCTGGTTCTCCTCTTTGACTCCTCCATGTACATTTAGAGCCAAAGGCTTCTAACAATTTCTGTCCCCTGCCAATCTTAGTTTTACACACCTGTATGAAAGTACTAGATGCAGGATGGTTAAATACTGAAGCACCCTCCAAAGAAGCTGTCAGCTTGATGAACACTGTGTTAAAGTGTCACCATATGCCTAGAACCATGTAGGTGGAGACTTTTCTTGGTTTACAAAAGTGATTGTGGGACAAATTACGTGTAGCAGTAGTTATTCAGTGGGTCTGCTCTCCCACCTACCCATGGCACAGAGCAGCATGGTCGGGAGACATGCTGGTGAGCTTGGAGCTCCTTGATTGAAGTCCTTACTGCAGGCTGCTTCAGTGACTTCCACGGTCTCACTTAGCCTTGTTGTCTCTACCTTTCCCTTGTCGTCGAGAGGTGGTGTGAAGACAGATCTGTGCTTTAAAGTAATCATGAGCTCTGTTAAAAACCGCCTGAGTATTATTACTGGCTGCAGCAATATTGTATTTGGCAGCAAGGAGGCCAGTTCCAATTATCTCTCCAAAGATGCTGCAGGCACATAAATGCCTCCAATTCTTCCACCAGGGAAAGAGGACTTTGAGCCGGTCTGCGCAAGAATATTTTGAGGTTGAGTTCTGTTTGCAGATGTTTACAGATCTCTGGGACAAACAAACAACTTGCTGATGAACTGAAAAAAACCCTTGTCTCTGCTTCTGGAGTACAGCTGTCTACCTGGGCAGCTGAACCCAGGGGGGCTGCTGAAACACAACCCAAGCAGACGCGACGCTGATCCCATCGGCTGCAGCGGTGGTTCACCCAGCTGCTCACATCGCACCTGCCTGTGCTGGGGGATGCAAAGTGCTTCCCTGTCTGCAGTGTGCTGGGGAGACCAAAGTTATACAGCAAGAGGTTTTAAGGGCTCAAACGACACTTCCACTGCCATGGCTCCTTTCACTCAGAGGTAGTTTTAGTTTGCCACCTTGATCCCAGCAGATACAGCTCAGGTCTTTTGGAAAGAGAATTATAACTATATCCCAGGGTTGGGTGGTGTGCCTGCTGAAAAACTGGATGAAAAAAAAATCACTTAATTTCAATATCATTACATCTTTTCTTTGATCCCAAGTGCAACTTTTTACTTCACCTGTCGTTTGTTCAAGCCTTTCAGGAATGGCCATATGTCACAGAAGGATTTTTTAAAGAAATGTTTAATTTCTAAGTGTCCAAGAAAAGATTTGAAAAGTTGAGGAAATTTTCCAAGGGGTTTTTTCAGGTTGTTTGAAATCCAATTTATCTGAAACAGTGAAACACCAGTGAATGCTAGATTTGGGTTGGAAAACATCACAAACTTTTTACTACAGAGTTATGGGTAGAGGCCAAGGATAAAGAATTCCTTTTCTAACAGCATGCAGCAATGAGGAATAAGAAATGTCTTCTGACAAGCACAAGTTCAGGCTTTCAGACGGATTTTTATCTTGTGGAAAGCCAGTGTTTTAGACAAATATAATTCTGAAACTTCACCCAAATGCTCTCCTGATTTGCATAGCTGATTAAGAAGCACCGGCACATACAGTAGCAAAGGCTGTGATTGCCATCTCCTGAGCTTCCTACACCACTGTGTTGTGCTACTTTTATAGGTTTGATGTCCAAGTGATTCACGTGGATCCTTCTAGCCTGGTTGTTGGCTGCTCCCTCACTGGGAGCTGATGGGGAACAGGGCGCTGGGGTGGGATGTGGGATGCTCTCAAAGGGATTTTTCCCTGCCTGGAGAGGCAGGGGATGGTCCCAGCAGCTTGCCTGCCCATGGCTCTAGCTCCATGTGGAGACTAAGCGTGGGGTGTTGTCTGTCCCTGGGGACACTAGGAAAACACCAGGGACACACAGATGAGATATTAGTGCACTTCAAAGGAGTTGGCTTCCTAGCCCTGGGTGACAAAAGAGTGCATGCAGCACATGCCACCCATAGCTGGTGAGCAGTCACCCTTGTTTGCTGTACCCTTTCCCTTCCCTTGACACTCTGTTTTGATAGTAAATCTGTTTGGGAACAGAGATGCTATTGATTTCATTTGTCTTCTCACCTCAGTAATCTGGGCACTGTGGACTCACGTGGTGAGAAGAAGTAAGGTGACTCATTTGCTGAGTCCCTAATGCAGGGAGTCAGATGGAAATCAGTTGTTAGCTATTACACGTTGCAGAGCAGAGGTGTCACGCTCTGGCTGTGAGACTCCTCCTAACAAGCCAGCTGACAGCTCTTGCTCCCCCCTCGATTTCAGCGTTGAGGGTGAGTTGCAGTAATCCTACGTTCAGGTGACACAGGTGTGGATTCATTTCCAAAACTGCAAGTCCCTCTGGACTCCTTGGCTTTAATTAATTTTTTTCCCCCCACTGATGTGAGTACAGCAGCAGATTTAGAAGCTGGTGCGGCGCTGATTAAAATTGTATTCCTAAAATAACTTTGTCCTTTAGCATCATTCTGCAAGATGCTTTTGTTTAATTTGTAAATTGTTACATTTTCAAAGTGAAATCTGAAGCAGAAATTGGAAAGGGAAGTTTCAGAATAACTTTCCTCTACCACAGGTATGCACTGCCTGCTCTTGGATGGTCCCTTTTTAAGCAAAATAGGTACAACCAGGAGTAAGAGAGACCAGTATATTCATAAGGGGTTTGCTGAAGCAGCTGATTAGTGTCCTCTACATCTTCTCCTCAATGTGTAAATCTCTCTTACCCATACATCTTAGATTTGCAGAATCTTTCTATGGACCAGTCGTGGTAAGTTGTCCACAGTGTCACTGTTAGAGACTAGTCACTCCTGTTTGCTTTTGGTGAAAATCTTTTGCTGTCCTGAGAAGATCAAACAGTACTTGGTTGCTACCCTCACCCAACCATTCGTTACACGTCTCTTAATTCCCCTGGCACTTGAGTCTTCTTGAGACCACCCAGTTTGAGCAGCCACCTCACATAAAGCCTCGTGTCCTCACCCATCTTGCATTTCTGGGCTCTTAATTTCTGTTTTCTGCCTCCTCCTTTTGAGCTACAAAGCAAGCACCATATTCCAGGTAGCACCCAATGTTGGTTTCCATAATCTTTAATAGCGCTAAGGTGGTTAGTGGTCCTGTCTAATAACCGTGGGTGTTTTTAAGAGCTAATTTCTGTAGGACATACCAAAATCCTGCTCGCTCATTCCCTCTCATGACCTAGATTTTCTACTTGGTGGCACGTTTCAGCTGATTCAGCCCCTTTCCTCAGCACGGAGAGCTAGAAGGCAGCACTTGTTCCTTTCCACGACGGAACTGCCCCAGGTCCTCTGTGGCTGGTTCCTTACGAGTGGAATGGGCTCTTCATGAGATTATGTCTAAAGTCTGCATGACTGCTAAACAGCAGTTCTGTTCATGACCTATGTTAGACCTGTTTCCATGGCTCACTCTCTTATTTACATGTTGCATGCCCCTGAAAGCAGTGACTCCTAGAGGAGTAGGTGTCTGTCAATATTTTCACTATATGGCCATCATGCTTTTAATTGAAATGAGTAGAAAGAGTGTTGCAATGCTGTGGAGCAGCTGTAGGCCACTTGTCATGGCTTTGCAGAGAATTAGGGCTCTTCTGACTATGTTTAGGGAAAATTGGCACAAAGCATTGAATAGACCTGAATGAACTCTTTTCAATTTTGGCAACACCATTTCTTCCCTCTGGCATGGTCAGGAGCTGCCATCTGTTCTGTCTGATGCTACTTTCTGCCAGGTACCTTGGATACTTACCTCTGGTTGGGTATCTTTTTTGGATTCAAAGTCCAAAGAACAGGCTGACTTACAGGCTTACAGTTCAGCCAAATAAAGCTATTTCAGAGATGGAGTAGAAAAAAAAACCCAACAACTTGGATTTTAAAAAATCCATGGGATTTTTTTTCTCCATAACTCTTTCTCTCTCTTCTTAGCAATTATATTTCCCTTCTTTTTTACACTGGAAAGGATGCAAGACCTGAATAGCAAAAAGTAGCAATTTTAATTGGGTATTTTTTGAGGGGGGAATAGATAGTGGAAAAAGTACATAAAGTTTTTGCCATGGTTTGCTTACATGCATGAGAAATGCAATTTTTCAGTGAGAAATTTGTGACCTCCCCCTTTTTTAACAAGTCCTACTGAGACCTGTGCTTAGAAGATACTTCATGAGTTTGCAAGGTAAAATGAAGATATTTACCTGCACAAACATAGCATGTGATGGGCCCACGTAGGACTGATAGCTCTTTTAATTAGAGGGCAGATCAACTTTGCTGGTCTAACTAGCATAAACCCCAGTCTTCCCATGGTGGGAGCAGAGTTTGTAGGAGACCCTACAGAGGGCAGCTGTGTTTCCCATTTGCACTTTAGCTAACATGGAATAGTTTTATGAAGAAAATGCCAAGATTTATCAATGAGAGGCAGTGCTGGTATCTTCTCAGCTCAGGAGACATATGTGTGTGACTTCTGGGTGAGAGCTGTTCTGGCTGAGGTTAATGGGTTTGCCTGATCTGCAGACCCACTGCTATAAAAAACCTGAACCCTTCATGTGAGGCTTTGGATGAGAATGGTGACTTCTGGGGGATGGCTTTTCCTAGGAATAGAATTTATATGCACGTGAGCTATAACAGAAAGGTAGAGTGAGTGGTATTTGCCCAAGTGCTCAGTTATTTAGGCTCTGAGTGAGCTTGTGTTCGGCTATTTCCTTCAGCCACTTCGGAAACCCGACCTTGAAACACCCAGTGCATCCTTGTGGGTGCATCTCAGGAGACATCCTCTCACCCAGAGGAAGACAAGAATGGGTAAAGACACATCACAATGCCAAGAGGGGCTCTGCTAGCATGAAGATGGCTATGGCATTAATGCTAGTGAGGCTTGCTTTGTGCCTGTCTGCAGGTGTGCCTTCAAATGGACATCAGAGGTGAAGCTGAGATTGATGACTCCTTTGTTTCAGAGTAGGAAAATACCTACTCTAAGCACTGTTTTCCCACTCTCTTTCAGGCCACTAGAACTAATTACTTTTATGGCTGCTCCTGCAGGTCAGCCAGGCAGAGCTCCAGGAAGGTGTATCCCACTGCAAACACGCACTTGGAAGATTACAGACAAAACTATCCTCAGAAGTAATGAAGTGCTGAGCAGGTTCTGGGGGTACTAAATTTGCTTTTATGGTGAAATGCTTCTGAGGCAGGCTCAGTGGGAACAAATGCAGCTTTCTCCCTCTGGGAAGAGACCTCAGAATTGTCTTCAGTGCAAAGAGTAATGCATAGAGGGTTGAAAAAAGCCCTTTTCCACAGCATGCCAGTTCCCCAGTCTGTCTACACTCACTTCACAGTAGAGGTGAAGCTCCAGGTATAAGCATTTATTGTTGTTGTTATTACTAACTAATATTACTATTACTCATGTGCCTGTGCTCTAAAATGATTGCATGGTCCCACATGAGCCTTGGGATGCACAGACAGAGTGGATTATCTCCTCATTTTAACACGCGATGGAAAGTTACGCGTTTTGTTTGGGTCTTGTTTTTTAACACAGTGAAATTAAATGCAAGAACCTCATCGCACAGCAATAAGGGGAAAAAAAATTAATTGAGCAAAAGTCAGCAAATGCAGAATTATGGTTCCCCCAGCAACTGTAATGAAGGCAGAGAACACATATATACGCTGGTGTTGGAGTTAACGCCGCACGCTGCCTAGAATACAAATCCTAACTGTGTTCAAGGGGCTGAGTGATGATTACTGTGAGAACCATAACTTTCCATTTCCTGACTTTTTGCAATTAAAATCTCAACCTGGATGATGCATTAGCATAGGCTTTGCATTTAATTTGCTATGTTCTTTGGAATGTATGTGTGTGTTGATTACGTTTGAGCATTTCTTACCTTTTCATCTCATTTATTCTTTTGTAAGGGAAAAATCAGGGGAAAAAAAACATTTACCACATCAGCTCCCTTCTTCTCCTTCACCAGTGGGGGGGTTGGGGGGAGGTGGAGGGAGGAGAGAAAAGAACAAAAAGCTTAGTGGAAGCAGTGCTATTAATTGTATTTTTAGCTCTAAGAGGCATTTACTGATGAATGTAAATTTATGTCACTTCGTTTCTGTTAATATTTGTACAAGGATTAGCCAATCCATACAGAGATGGGTCTCCTCCAGACCTTTAACCCATACACAGTTGAGCTAAACCTCATTTACACAGACTTGGAGTGCCAGAAGCAAGGCTGAAAAGATCTCTGGTGGCCCCAAGTCCACTGACATTAAAGTTCAGGACTCAATCAGTCCTGACCGTGTGAAGCCCCAGTGACTTGAAAAAGTTCAAACTTGTGAACGTTTGAAAGCGTCTCCACTGTGGGATCTAACCGGACTGTTTCTGTAACATTGCTGTACCTCCTCACTTAGCCACTGGAGGATTTAACAGCTAGAAGGGTGCTTCATACCCTGCCTAGCTGACAGGCTGTAGGGTACAGCCCAAATCCCACCAGTGCTTTTGCTGGGGACGGTGGTGTCCCTCACAGCGCAATGGAAGATCAGGCTGAATTCCTCGCCCAATGGTGGGATTAGGATGTTTTCCTTTCATTTTCCTCTGTCAGAAGGGAAAGATGACTTCTCTCACAACCTGCCTTGGGGGCCTTGGGAGTGCTGGCAGCCTTGTGGGCAGAGCCCAGGGACCAGCCTGGCCAAGTCTGTCCCTTGAGCCACCCCCTCCTCTCCGGCTCTGTAGAGAAGCTTCTCTTCTTCAGCATCACCCTGCCCAGGAGCTGTCACTTGTGGTGGGCTGACTTACAGCCTTTTGGGCCTGATGACCAGCTAACAACATGAGGAGAAGGATGCAGCAGAGCTGGCTCTGTTTCTGCTGTGATTTTTATTTTTCCTTCCGTTTGTTGTTAATGTGCTGATGCTTACATAATTTTGTTTGACCTCTGCTTTTGTTCTTTTGCACTTTAATCTTAGCAGCTCTTTCTTTGCTTTGTGCTCAGCCATTTCATGATGGCGACTTCTTCCTATAATTAACTCTATTCCCTTTGTTCTGGGCCTCCTGCTTTTATATCCCACTCCCCGTAGAGCCATCAAATTTCTTTTAACCTAAAGGCCCTCTGCCACCAAGGGTAAATCAGCCTTGTCTAAGCTCATTCACTTGAGCCCACCAAAGAGAGATTCCCCTCCTTTTCTGTCCATCCTCATATGAGCTCATGTCCATGTAAAGATGTCAGGCATCAAAGTTCAAAGAGAAAATAGCTTGGCACACGTTTTCCAGATGCTGTCAGACTGTTGCTTAGGCTCTGAAGGAATTAAATTATGTGAGTACTCATGCTGCTGTCAGAGGCTTGATGCCTTCCAAGAACAAACACTGTTATCTTTAAACAGACCTAGGATGCCTGAAAATCACAAAGTTCTACCTCATGGACCAATTTACCAAAAACCCAGCAAAATGTGAAAGCCTGGGACTTACAGTTAATTAATGGTGGTATGTAGGATGGCAAGGTACCAAAACATGAGAATCCAGTATATCTCTATCAGGAGCTACAGAACTATGAAAAAACAGAGGTGACCTGGAGCAATATGGCTTAAAAGACTGGAAGGAATGGCTTCTGTAAAGGCAGCATTTACTCCTTTTATAGGTGAAATTTTTACTTTTTATTTTGACATGGTGGATTTCGAGAAACTTCACATGTCATTCCTAGGACAAATAGCAGACAGACAGAATTCATTTTGTTAAAACCTTTGCTATATCCCATTGGCAAACTGCATTTTGTCAAGCTCTTTTGTTCATAATGTTCACAAACGACATTTCATCACTTTTTTTGTCAACAGAATGTAATTTTATTCCAATCATTCTGTCAACAAAAGAGAAATACCATAAAATCACTTTGCTCACAAACATAAATTATATGTTGATTTTGTTTGTAGAAGAAATGGAAGTATCAAAACTTTTTTTCTGGAGAGACAATGAAGATGGATCACATTCATTGTGTGGACAAAATATTAATGTTACAGGCTGCAGTGTGTAATTTCCAGGCTGGCTGGAGGGCAGAGCATGTACGAAATTCAGGGTAAAGCAAAGAAGGAATTTAGGAATGTCCTTGTTACAGCCCTAATTTAGGACATTGGGATGAAATCAATGGGTTTTGGATCAGGTGTGATGCCAGGCATGGAAAGCAAGGAACCCATGGGCAGAGCCACACCTTCGTAGAGAGGCGGCTGGGATGCTGTGGAGGATACCGTAGGGCATTTCCCATGGCACGAGGCAGCTGGGCTTAGGTGGCAGAATGGAGTCCCCAGCCCGCTCTTTCACTCACTGTGGGATGTTTTGATAAGGCTCTTCCCCCTGCTAAATAACTTGCTTTCCTGCACAGCACAGGCAATGCATTAGTTTCAATACACATCCTTCTAAAGTGGCTCTTTGCAGTGTAGGGCCATTGCTCAAGAGCCTGACATACTCCAGCACCATATGAGAAAAAGCTCTGTGTATTTTAGGGTGATTGCCAGCCGCTTCCCATTTTCCCCACTGCAGTCCATGAACAGCCTCTTCCTTTGTCTTCATCTTTCAGCCTAATAGTCGAAACAGCAAAATAAGCATCTCCAATAATTGTTGGATTTTGAGTGTTTGGCTCACAACTATATGTCCTTTTCGATTACTGGTCAAAAGCACTTGCACAGAGACAGATTTAATTCAGATGTCTTTGGGGAACGCTCATGCTTTTTTAGTTGCTAGCTTTTCAAGGAACTCGGTATCCAATCAAGGTATCAAGACAAATAATGTTGCAGTATTGACTCCTCGCACCACAAACGATCACTAGAAAATAACCAGCATAGACAAAGGGTAGGATAAAAGCTTATCAGTTGAAGATTGTTGTATGAATGATTTCTGGACAATTATAAGCAACTGGCAGAGTGCTTTCCTCTCTAATACTGACTGCAAATAGAGAAAAATGGTCAGATCCTGAATTGGACTGGGATTTGGGATCCTGGAGTCTGTTTGTCAGCTCTGCCACTGACCTGCTGTGTAACTTCAGGGACATTGTTTCATCTTTCTGTGCATGAATGTCCCGTCCATACAAAAGAGGTAACAGGTCATATTTCTATAGTGCTTTATACCAGTGTGAGGAATGCTGCAGAGAAACCAGGTTTTTAACTGAATAAAGAATCATATCCTTTTCATTTTTTCATGCTCTAACACCTTCTCTTCCTTCCCTGTGCACTTGGGCACCTGCTCAAGTCTGATGAGGCTTTCTCCAAGGGGGTCTCTTTCCATGCTTGCCACCAAGATCTGGGTGATGCTCCTACTCCTCATCTTGACTACTGCAGACTTCTCTTTAACTGGACTTTCCAGTTTCTCACAGGATTTTTCCTTGAAGCGATCCAGAACACTGCTGCCAAAACCTTGTCCGCATTCACCCCGTGACGCGTCTCTGACTCAGACTTGTATCTGAACATCACCTTCCAGCCTCCTGGCATGCTTTTTTCTGATCTCCATCTCTCCTTGGCTCAATTTACCAGCAGTGCCAAATGTGCTGCCAGACTGGCTTATCGCTTGGCTCCTGGCCAGCACCTGCCTTTCCCTCCAGCTCCTCTGCTGGTCCCAGCCCTGCATCTCCCTTCCCAGCTACCTCCAGCCCCCATGGCTGGTATGCAGGGGGGAGGAATGCCTTTGTGCTTAGCTGCTTCCTCAAGTATCTCTTTGGCGCTGGACAATATTCATGCTTCAACTTTGAAAATAATTCATACTCCAATAAACTCCTAGTAATGCTGCTTTTGGAGATGCTCTGATTTCCAGGGTGCCTCTGTACCTTCATTGTTTCTGTAGCTGGCATCAAGTAGTATGTCACAGAGGGGAAGAAAACTGCTCTTCCCTTGTAGCTCTGTATGCAGCTTTCCATGCTAGAACAGTTTGTGCTTCATTGTAACACCCGGTGACTTCTGTGTGCATAAGCACAAATGTTGACTCAGTTGAGTTTAATAGACTTTCTGCGTATGGGCTTAGAAGAGAATGGGAGGAAGAGATGAACAGCTAATTTCTGAATACTCAACAGCACTGGAAAAGCAACTTGTTGAGACACACCAGGGAGTTTCGCAACTTCTCAGGGTTCTTGAAACAGCAGGTGCAGGGCCATTTGAATCTTGCTTGTAAAACAAAATCTTTAGAAGAATGGAAAGAACAGCTCTCAGCATCTTGGCTTCGGAAAGCGAGTTACGGTTACGTGCTCACACAAGGAAAAGGTTTTGAGTCAACAATGAGTAAAATGGTGCAGTAACTAGATTCAAGCATGCAGATTCCCAGATTCATTTTTAAAAGCGTCCAGTAAGATTATTTTCACACTGCTTCTTACACTGGCCCAGAAGTGCCTGGGGTGTCGGATCGTGGGCTTTTACCACCGAGAATGGTGCTGGAAAGTAAGTACGAGTATACATTCAGTCTTAAGCAATGATATTATATGTTATCTCCTTTCAGAAGTCAACTGGAAGTCAGAGGAGAGATAAATTAATAATTACAAATGCTGCATAATTGCACATAAAGTCCAGTAGCCTTGCAATAATTGAAAATCCAAGCCCTCGTGGGATCAATGGGAATTTTCTGTTGACCTTAGCAGGGAGATAAGCTCATACACACTTTGCAGGCAAGCTTGCTTGCTCAGATTGGTGATGGTTGCAGTTGCTTACCTTACACCGTGAACGTCCTTGAAGCAGAAGACTGATCAGATTTTACAGCCCTTCAGTCCTCCGAGTCTGCCTTTTCCACCTTTTCTGCTCCCCTCTGCGCTGAAGCTGTGCAATGTTCAGCCTTTAACCCTCCCTTCCACATGATCGCTCCTATTTTTACTGTAATTTGTTCATCCCAGCCCCTGTGCAGTGAATCAGGGTGCCAGAGGGTCTCCGAAAGGTGCCGATTAAGCACCACAGGGGCATGACCCTCTGCTGCCACCCTGCAGAGTCAGAGAAGGTTGGGTACCGTGTGACCGGCATCACAAGCTCATTAAAGGGTTAGCATGCAGTTTCTGAGAATCAAAGAATGGGAAATGGCATCTGTAGCATGGCAACTCTTTGAAGCTCTGCCAAAGGGACGGGAGAGCTTGACCGGGCGCTCACAACCACAGCGTGCCCAAGGTGAGTAGCTGGCAAATGAGCAAGGGCACGCAGACTCCTGGGGTGGTGGGTGGTAGCAGACAATCCCTGGTGGAGATGCTGCTGCAAGTGAGGGCCCCAAGACCCCTCTGCAACAGGTCTCACGGCTGGGTCACCCATTCTGGGGATGTTAGCTCGAGGGTCTCTCTGCAGCTGGAGAAAAGGTGACAGCAGGTGACAGAGCAGCTCTGCAGCAGAAAGGCAGCAGCGGCCCAAAATGTGTCTGTGCTTTTGGTGTCCTTCTGGAGGAAATCATAGGGAAGACAGCAAGGATTTTGTGGTTATGGCCAAGAAAATAATATCTGTGGAGGCTACGGTGTATGACAAACAGGCTTTTAACATCATCTGAGGGAGGAAGCCATGAGCTTCCCTCAGCTCATCCTCTACACTCTCTGATCAAAGATGGAAGCCAAGCAGAAGACAAAATTAAGTGTGCAAATTCTGATTCATTCTCCCTAGGTTTGTGCTGATTACTTAAACAAGAAAAAAAAAATCAAAGCTGGGATTACAGGCTTAGCAAGGGGAGTGCATATTTCAGCACATACTGGGCTCTTTGTCATTCTGTCACACAGGCAGAATGAGACTATTAATGCATTGTCCCAGGCAGACTGCATTATAAAGCCCAGTGGCTAAGTTAAATGAAAAAGTCCTCTAAGAAAAACAGCATGCAGCTTCCTACTGCTCTGTCTTTCTTGAAGAACTGTCTAGGTGAGGCAGGGGAGAAACAGTGGATGAAGTTGTAAGAGCTTTTCATAGAGGAGGAACTCATGATAGTCAATAAGGTTCCTGGGCAAAGCAGATTTCCAGTGTGTGCTCACCATCTTACAAATTCTCCTGACTTTCTGAAGTGCTGTGTGTCAGCGGGTGACAAATATTCCCTCTTTGTGTGCAGGGAAAGAATTATATGGTGGGCTGTAAGTGCTTTCCCCAGTTACCTGTGCAGCACTACCAAAAGTGCCTGGGGCTTGCAGGGGCACAGACATCCCACTTTGAACAGTAACATTAGGATGAAAACAAAGTCACTACTTTTGAATAGAGCTAATCCACAGATTGTGCAGCCCTCTGCATCAGTGTGAGTTATCTGGGGGAGAAGACTTCCCTAGTAATTACCTGGTATGCCAGTGACTTACAGGTTCAGGCTTCCCTTGCAGGAGACATGAGAACCAGCAGTGGCCCCAGAGCAATTTGGGAAGCCCCATCTCTTAATATCTGTTATTAGTTCAGGTATGTTAGTTAAACTCCCTGCCAGTGGCTTAACCCACACTATTTCTTGACTGCCAGACATCCTTTTCCACAACAGTCGCTGAGGTACTCTCTCTATCTCTCTCCAGTGCTGAGCTGGCTACCCAAAAATTTGTTCTTTGCAGAGATTAGCTGCTAAACAGCAGTAACAACCTGCTCCTGAATCAGTATCATCTCCCTTAAATTTTGGCCACCCCTGGTCAGGGTGGTGCATGATGATGTTTCCTGGGTTTTGCAGCAGACCCCCAGCCACCACCCATCCCCTTAGCTCTGCAAGGATGAAGCAACCCCCCTTTCAGAGCTAGCTACCCAGGGGCTGAGAGTGACAGCCCGCTTTTGGGGAATCAGTACTAATTACAGCTCATAACAGATGTCTCCACTCCACCGCGTTAGGATGCAGGTCCCCCGTGAGACCTGCTGTTGCTTTCTGAGAGTGGGAAATGAACGCTGAAGCGTCTCTGCCGCCGCTCGCGCTGCTCCGGCATCCCGCTGCAGCACCCGGGCAGGCTGAGGGTACCACGGTGCGTGGGCCAGACGTGCCAGAGGGGGGTTGTCAGGTTCAGGCAGCTGTGCTGAGCCATACCTGCTCTGGGGTAGGTCGGAGGGGCCACTGTGCCCCTTTCGCACCCAGGGTTTCTGTTCTGCCTCTGCAAGTCGCTTGTGGTGGCTCCCCAAGCCAGCCCCTCTACCTGCCCGTCTCACCGTTCCAGCTGCCATCGAGCGTGCTGTGCAAATGCCTAAAAAGCCAGACAATGGATTTGCCCCCTTTACTCCAGGCATTTCACAGAGAAGAAATGACTGGAGTATTTCAGGGAGAACCACTCTTTTAAATGTGCAGAAATGCTGGGTGCCTTAATGAATGTTTACAAACGGCTTTGAGTACCAGGGTGAGGAAGGGTGCTATGAAGGTGGAAAATGGTATTGGGCCATTATGCTCCTCAGCTGTGTTTCTTCTCTTTCCAGGACTGAACAACTTGGGATTTTCCCTCTTTGTTCCCCTCAATACAATGTTTTGTTTCCTTCTTGTGTTTGTCAGAGGTAACATTGCAAATGGGAAGAGCTGCCAACGGGAAGGTCATTCCTTTCTGGGGGCCACTTCTTCCATGCAGAGTCTGCTGGTTCACAATAGGCCACGGGTAGCTGTTGAGGGATCAGCACCTAAATCCCTGGGGCTATTCAATGCTAGATGGCTGTTGGGGCTCCTGGGATGGTTCTGGGGAGCCCATGCAGCCCCAGCTGGCAGCTGCTATGCAGCAGCTGTGGGCAGCCCAGCAGCACCCCACTAATCTTTCTCCAGCTGGTTAGGGGCTGGTGGGACCAAATACCCCTATTTCACCAGCCTGGGCAAACCCGAGTTGCAATTTTGGGCTGCTTTTATACCAGAGATGGTGTTAAATATCAGTTGATCTGGCAACCTGTCTTCCTACTGCTTCATTCTGAAGGAAAGCAAGGCTAAAATAAAAGGGCCTTTTCCTCTTTTATTTGTCATGTTACTAATTGTTGTATTACAGCATTTTCCAAGACCAATTACATACTGTTCGGAGAGATTAGCAGAGAGCAAAACCTACCGTGGTTTATTATACTGTGATGGTTCATGGAAGGAAAGTAGCTGAATTCAAGCCCTTATCCATTTTGTGTATTTATCCCAATGCAGGTTTCATGTACACATGTGCATATACATATGTATATAATAGGAACTGCACAACATCCAGCAATGTTTAAAACAGGATTTCTTCCCCACGAGGGAATGAATACAAGTCATTTGTCATATGTTTCCTCTAATTCATGGCTACAGAGCATTTTAGAATTGCTTGATGTAAATCTGTCTCATCTATTTGACAACTCTGATATTGAGTCATTCATTTTTATTCTACGGCTTCAAAAATTCTATATTGCGGCTGGAGATGGGTGGCTAAAGTGCTGGTTTTGGACTATGGCTTGAATGTAACAATAGCTTTTGACCCTAGCTCCAGTCCCAAGGAAAGTGAATTTGGCAATCTCATTTTAATTCATAGTGAATAGCTGTTCACATAAAAAAATCAGCACCTACCATTTGTCATACTTGGCAGCTTCTGCTTAAGAATGGTCCAGAACTGCATTACCATGGAAACTAAATTACCTACTCCTACTCCTGGCTCAGAAGGTGATTTCAGCCGGTTGTGGAGGTTTCATATCGCTGACAGAAGGAGGTGGGGGTAACCTGGGGGTAACCTGGGGGAACTGCAACACGCATGACCCCTAAGTATGAATATTGCCATCTTCTGGTGACGTGCTGTTGGGTTCAGGCCAAATGGTTTTCTTACACATCGCAGTTTATTTACTGACTTTTATTATAACAGCTACTGGCTCCAGTCGGGACCAGGACTGTGCTGTGGTTAGTGCTGTACATGCATATGTTTAGAGACAGTTTCTACTCTGAAGATCAGGCAACTTGGGAAGCTACATATATTCCTTTTAACTAGAAAATTAAAACAAGATAAGCGGTTACACAGGAAAGTGGTGGCAGACCTAGCAAATGAATGCCCCTTTCTTTTGATGCAGCTCTATGGTACTTCCCCAAACCTTTTTATCCTTCAGAATTACTCCTAATCTGTGCTAGGCGAGCTGAGAATACCACATGGCTGGATACTTTTTGTTTCCTGCCATCTACCAAAAGGCTGCTGATTCACGGAACAGTATTTTATTTAAGGCTGCTCAGTCCTGGAATGAACAAACATAATGGATTAGAGATCAATGTTTACTGGACACAGTTTTTAAGGTTAATTACATACTGTATGTTGATTTTGTAATTGTAAGCAAAAACTCTGCTGTAACCACTCCATCCTTCAATAATGACTGAAACAAAAGATCGTTTCAATCTGCTGAGCTGCATATACCACCCGTTTTCCTCCCAGATGCTGCTTCTTAGGGAGATGTATACCAGTAGAAAGACTAGAAAATAGATAAACATACAAAAACCAGACAGATACAGATCCCTTTTAAAGTCATAGAGCTAGAAACTCAGCAGAGAAATGAAAGCCATTGCTAGTGTGGTGGCTGTGCAACGATGTGAGAGCCATGAGCATCCCGTGGCAGTTCGGCTCTGAGGGCTGAGCCCTGACGTTGAGACTGCAGTGCAAACAGAGCAGCTGGGGAGATTCAGGAGCAGCCCCTGTAATTGGGCTGGCTTTGGTTTTAGATGTTAGCTCTGCAAAGGCTACCAGATCATGCTAGAGGGCTACTAAACTCAGGGAGAAAGCACACCAAAGCCACCCTGTTGAAGTCTCTTTCCCACCCTGTGGAGGACCACCCATCCCTGCAGCACACCCTGATGTTCAGGTGCTTCTCACACCATGGACCCCTGTCACATCCTCCCCCCCATCCGTGGACATGCACTGCTCCCACCCCTCAGGGCACCAGAGCAGCAGGAGCTGCTGTTGGTCACCAGACCTTCATCCCTCTGCCACCTCCCTCTATGGGATGCCAAAGATGGACACTCTTCTCTCTTTGCCCTTGCTATGGCCCTGGCAGAGTATTTGGGTCCCTTCTGCTCTGCCTCTGCTTTTTATATGCATCTTTCCCATTTAAGTGTCACAGATGACTGCACCAGCTGATTAGCCTATACATGGATGGAATACAAAAGAGCGAGTCCCCAAGTTGTAGGTAAGACCTTTTGTGAGATTGACTGGCTAAAAATAAAACGGAAATTGGCTCTGAGCTTTGAGAATCTGTCTCTTCCTCAGGCCACGGGAAAGCAGAGCAAGGGGTGGCACTTCATAATTAATTATGAATTTATAATTAATTTGAAGCCTGAATCAACAGTCTACTAGTAAAGCTGCTTCTACTTGCTCTGTCTTCACGCAGCCTGACGGAGAGTTGGATTCTCACAAGCAGGTTTCAAAATTTCAAGGCCTTTTTCTATTCAGTTTGCATTTTGTCAGCCTATTAGTCTTGCATACAGCTCTGGGTTTTGATACTTTTTCTGTTTAAGGGACTAGATCAATACCTGTGTTTTGGGTCTCTGGGCTATAGAAGTGAGTGCAAACAAAGTTACCCTCCCTGGGTAGGAATGATTTGTTTATTCGTGGAGGCTGATGTATTGTTTTGAAGGTTGGCTCTTTTGATGAATAAACAGTGCAAGAAATATTCTGTGCTTCTGCAGCACATAATCTGATGGTCATCCTACACCCAGTCTCCTTACTCCGTGCAATAAATGCAACAAAACTTCTCTCCCCATGGAGTTGTGCAGGGCTTGAGCAGATAGATGGGGTGGGATTTTGGAAAACATTTGAGGCTGACCATTCCCTACCTCCCCCCCTCTAATGCTGGCGGTTAAAATTCCTGCTGACTTCAAGGAGAGCAGAGCTGGGTCAGTGTGGAACACTTCTGAAAATCCCACCTGTAAAGCCCGCAGAGTTCATTACAGGGGCAAAATTTTATATAAAGCCCAGCAGGGACATACAGAAATTGTTAGCAGCTTATTAATGGCCTCCATGGTGGATGTGTGTATTGAATTTAATTGGGCTGCATCCCAGTAAGGTTCTGATATGCTTCTGATTAATTTTCTCTACAGTCAACCCTTTACTTCTCCTCTTAGGAACTGGACAGGCGCTCCACGTTTGCACTTGCATAAAAGACTGGCAGTGAAATAAAGGATGCAGGTAATTATTTATTACGCCCCGAGGAAGAGCAGTGAGTGAGGTAGGTTCTTAATGTAGTTGGATGCTAACACTTTGGTATCAATTCCTCTTGATGTTGTCCTGAAATAAAACAGCATTAAATGTGATACTATTCAATTTTGTGGGTACAAGCATGATTAAGTTTCTTTGTATAAGGTCTGGTTAGTGGTGTGAAAACATAAAGTAAGCGCTGAGCACAGTGACACACTTGAAAGGGCAGGTTATATTTATTCTGTGTTGTGTCAAGGGCACGCTGCTTGCTAACTGCAATTAGGCAGTGTATCTGGAGGTCTGAGTCCAAATAGAGAAGATGTCTTTGCAGAGTATAAAAGGACTATTGTGTTAGTCCTCGGGTCTCGGAGGGTATGAAGATGATTCTGTCTCCTGCCTGTTATTACTCATACTAGGTTACTTTTATGTAAATCCAGTGATGAGGAGAGCCGACAAGACTGTGACATAAAGAAATTTCACCTTTTTTCACTGAAACAGGGCTTTTATTGTCGAGTAATATGGTCTTAGTCCTCTGCAAAGGAAAGAAAAAGATGCTGTTGAAAATCCCATAATTAGCTGCTTAAGGTATAAACCATATAGAAGGCTGTGTTCTACCATAAACCCCCTAATTAGCTTTGTAGGGTCTGTTTAAAAGCAAACAGACATGCATCCTTATCACTAA
This sequence comes from Gallinula chloropus, assembly GCF_964237585.1. Lineage (NCBI taxonomy): Eukaryota > Metazoa > Chordata > Aves > Gruiformes > Rallidae > Gallinula > Gallinula chloropus. The sequence continues at coordinate 5,517,315 of NC_140092.1, read as the reverse complement.
ATAATTATTTGCAAATAAACTCTTTCTCAACACATCTTAGGAAAACACAAGATTATTAGTTGGCAGAGTTAAGCCAGCTGAGTAGCTGAAAAAGCATGAAAAGAGCTACAGAAGTTCTTTTCAGAATCCTTCTCTCTTTGGCTTTATTTCTCTAAAGCTTGATTTATCAAGAGGAGAATACAGTATTTGGTTTCCCCACAAGTAAGCTCTTTTCATGTTTTGTCTTTGAAATGAAAATCGTCTTTTGGAACAAATATCTGCTCTATCAGATAACTGCATGCTTGTCATCCCTAGCAGTGTGCTGGCAGGAAGGCTGGGCGAGGATTTTTTTCTGCGGTACATTGAGTACACAGCGCTGGCACTAGATCAAGAATCAATTCCTCTGATATCGGAATATTGACTTTGCATGGCCAGTCTGATTTAAATGCTTATCATTCTTGACTTTGTAGGCTACATACACACTGCAAACGTTTTTCGTGTGGGCCTGAGAATAAACATCTCTACAGCTGCTGTTTCTAGCAGGGTAACAAAGGGGCTGTGTGCCTGTATATGGGAGGATGCGTGTGTGAGCCCAATCGGCAGCGGATTAATGCAACGGCCACATCTGCATAGGGCCCGTTTAGGAGGAGTTGGGAAGGGCATTTTTAATACTTGGTATAACACAGCGCTGCTCCTCTGGGCACAAGCACGGGTTTCACTGCCTCAGTCTTGGATGGGTGTTGACCACGGAGCTGAGAAAAAAAGGAGCACACAAACAAACCCCGACACGATTGTTCAAACATTTTAAGATCTTTGCGATATGAAATAATAATACCACTAATAAAAAAGTAAAGATAATTTCCCATAGGCAATCAGAACACCTATTAAGTTAGCAACGACGTTTAATTGGCATTATCGCATGCTTCAGTGAGGAAGACAATGGATCTTGCGGGTGTGCGAGTGGAACGCATTTGCATTTCATAGATGATTAAAATAGATTTGATTGCATTTGTCTGAAGCCTTGCAAGGGAGGGCACATCTGCCGCCTTCAGTGTGCCCCACGTTTCCTTGGACTAATGGAGTGCACTGAGTCACCGCGAGTCGGGCTTTTACCTCCGAAAGTCCCACGGCACCTTCTGCTGCGTGGCCGGGCTTCTTTGTTAGCCCCAGAGACCTCCTCTTATAAAGAATTGATGTAAAGTGGAGCAAGATGGGAAGGATTCGAGGCAGTGAACTTGTCTTCATCTGGTTATGCGAGAGCCCTTGGGCTTTCTGCTGCTTCAAGGTAGAATTTATAAGGTGAGATGAAAGGTAATTTAAGTCATTAATTTGTGTTAAGGGCTGGCACAACAACAACGGTGCATTTAATCTCACTGTGGAAAAAAAATCGGTGATTTGCAGAGTAGAGGTCAGAATTAGGGGTCTGATTTCCTCTTCCACAGAGCTTAAAAAGGGCAGCTTCAAAATGGAGATCTTTATTTACTAGAAACATAAAACTGAGTTAATTGACTTTGAAAAAAACATCCGAGAGCTTTAAATATAATATAGAAACTAATTAATTAATGGTACTGAAATGTTTTCCTCGTGCTTTTCATTACTTTCCCATCTAAATTCAACATTGCAAATACACTCCCGGCAGCATTTCAGCCGAGACTTGTCACCTGCCACCCGAGCCCGGGGCTAAGGTGAAGGGCAAGGGCTGCCCTGAGCTTTGCACTGGGGTGAAGCCCTCACCACCTGTGAGCCCACCTTCCCCTTCCCCACCCAACGACAGCTCAGCAGCTTTCCTTTTGGCAGGGCTGTGCTTTTTTCCCAGCCAGTGTCACCATCACGTGGCTGATGAGTAACTCACAGTGCTCTTGTCCTTCTCCATTACTTCCCCCGCTGGCCCTAGTGTGTCTCCTGGCCCCTTACAGGGGTTCTTATCTATGGATTTCTGCTCTTTATTGTTTTCTCCACTCTGAGGTGCCTTCTATTTTTGCTACCTTTGTGTTCTCTCTGCTCTTGCTACATGTTGTGCTCTGCTGTCCCTTATTCTCACAGCATTGCTTTCTTTCATGTGCCAAAATGACTGTTCCTCCCTCTTTGAGAAATGTCTCTTAAAAACACACTGCCCTTACATCAAAGAGTGAAATAGAGATGAGCTGGCTTGACTGGGAGAGCCTACAATATATGTTTCCTCATCTGATGAAAGTGGCATGTCCAGGGAACTAATGTTTTGGAATAGCTGGATGCGTTCAACAGCCATGATGATGGCTTTCTAAAGGAGAACGTTTCCTGGATGGCTCCCGTGCTGCCACATCTTGGGCATGTCTCTGACCCCTACCCTCATGGTGAGCTGTTAGGGTTCCTCATCCTGCCTTTTGGTCCTGTTCCTTACTCATAGTGTCTTTGCCATCACTATGGCTCTGTACCATAGCCCATTATTTGCCTTTTATTGTTTCCATTGCTCAGTTCCCTCAGGAGCAGCCCCAGCACTGCCCAACTTGGAGGAAGTGGAGCAAATGGACGTTCTGCCACTAGGAGAGCTCAGATAATACCAAAGCCTAGTGCTTTTTTGTCAGGCTTTTCTGCAGTCCCTGCTCCCTGAACTCCTCCTGCATGTGGTGTAGGACATGCTCCATGGGGTGAGTGGTGTCCATATGGAGATGGAGTGTACAGGTGCTGGAGTTTTGTTTGAAAAATGTTGTGTTTGGAAAGAAAACAGAAAATTACTGGTGATGTATGTAACATTATTAACATAATAATTAAAGTTTGCCTGTTGTGAGTCTGATTTTAATCACGTACACGTTCCATTTTTTTTTCCTTTTACTTAAATAAAATATTCCCTTAGAGAAAGAGTGTTTACAAAAATTTCTCACCGTTTATTGCCAAAGCTTTTCCCTTCAGCTTTGTTGCTACTTAATCTTAGCCCCTGGAGGAAAGCTGCACATATTAACCTGTCAGAGCAATGTTAAAATTGTGTGACACTTAGGAATATATTCAGAAAGTCCATAAAACCATCATAATGGCTCTGTTTTTCCTCTGCATCTGGTCATGCACTTTAACAGCATTTCTTCATATACTGTACCTCTGACCCTATTACTTGTTTAATGTGGTCCTCCAGTTCAAAAGGGCTTTTTGGAGGTTTTTGGATCACTGGCCAGAGAAATGTGTGCCTTTGCTTGCATTCATCGCTGGTCTAGGGTCTCAGGACTTCTGAGACATGGATAACAGAGCCACAATTCAAGGCTTCCTTTGAGTGCTTTCTGTAAGAAAAGCAGCAGAATAAAAGCTAGAGCTGAGTCCTTCTGGATGCTAGCTGATGGAGTAGTGTGGGCTGCTATCTCCATAGAAAAATTAACTAGCTTCCTGACCTGTGTCTCCTTATGCACAACTCCCTTTTATAAATTACTGGTGGTTATTTGCAGTGAATCCCCTAATGGACTGAGGCGTTTTATTAACCTACAGGGAAGGTCTGTTTTCTCAGGTGCCGTTGGCCATCCTTTCTGAGGATGGAGGGAGAGGAAAGTAAAGGTCAGGGGAAGAGCAGCTTGGATAGTGAAGAACTACGATTAATGTCATCAGCTTTGGAATAATGTTTTCACTTACAGGTTTCAGCTTGTTGAATATAGATGTGGGCATCCAGCTTTAGGCATATGCAGTGTCAGAGTTTGGGAAACAAACATTCCAGCCGGGCTCCCGGCATTCTGCACTCGTGAACAGTCCCCACATAATACAAATTGCTGTTTCCACATGATGACACAGGCACCAAACTGCAGGGGAAACAGGGCCTTTAGCTCCACTACTGTTTATCTGCGATAAACGCCTGGAATATTCTTTATCAGGGAGTATAAATATATAGTGGTGTTTAGTGCCCTCCGTGAAGCGGTGCAGCCTGGAATATAAAAGTCGTAATTAATACACAGGTCATGACTTTGTAGATTTCATTCTATTCAGATAAGGAGAAATGTTTCTTGTTTGCAAGCCAGTAAGCATCTACATGCTAAAAAATTGTTTACCGTGTTTCAGAAACACAAACATAAGGCTAAATTAAGCTTGATCAGCCAAGTCTGACTGTATCCTCTTTAATACAGCACGGTTGGCAACTCTAATCTTGAAGCTTGCAACCGGTAGAAGCAGCATAATTTTCATACACCTTTGGGAGAGAGGATCCCTTCCCGGTGGCTGAGAAGTTTCTTTCACAAGCTCAGAAAGAAAAATGTTCATATGCAACAGAAAGATCTTTATTTGAAGGCAAAAATAGCGCCTCTCTGTCATGTGCTCTAATTAACTTGCTGTGATGTCGCTCTGGTGATGGACACAGAAATAGACATTTGCTTTCCTAAATCCTGAAGTAGAAAATGAGGCATGAGTCAGGAGGATACAAGAGGGCAGAACTCATTTTCTTTTAATTACTTTTATTCAGGTTATATCATCCAGCAGCTGTTCAAGTTTCATTTTGAGAAGTTGAATCCTCCTGAAATCCCAGCATGTCATTTTTGATGGGATTTACTCTCCTCTCCTTTATACATACAGAAGGTTTTTTATCCCAGTGCTGATAGGAAAAGTAGACACAGTGCACAGGGTTCCTGTTCGCTGTTGAAGGATATAATTGGCCACCGATTCTGTGCCGGTAAAATAGAGGAGGAGGAGGAGGAGGAACTGCTCTGCAAAGAACATTGCCAAATAATATGAGAGTTCTCTTTGCTAAGCAAATAGCCAGGAAAGTGTTTAGCTTTTTCTGGAGTTGGCATACCAGCATACCAAGGCCTGCTTTGGGCAAGACTGGTGCAATCTGTATTTGAGAGGCAAGCTTTGGATGGGCGTGCAGGCTCATCGCAACCTCGCTTGGCAGCTGAGACTCAGGGAGCTTTTCTGGCCATGAGTCCAGGCAGGGCTGGCAAAATTATAGCTGCAACCAGATGTATGTCACTCCCCAGTGGGCATCTCTGCTTTTAAGTCTGCAAGGTGGATTTGGCTGATGGCTGAGGGTGGTTCTGCAGAGGTACATCCCTACTGAGAACTTACTAGTCCTCTGGCCACAGCCACCGGCGTCTGTGGTGCTGAGTTGAGTCCCCCATCCCCATACCTCAGCTCCTCTCTTCTTAAATGAGAATAATATGCCTCTGTTTTCCAGCAACCAATGGATGGACTTGCTGAGGACCACATGGACTTGCCCCTTAAAATATTTCCACTCATTTTCCTGCCTTTTTGAGAATGAGTAGGAAATTTGGGACAAACATTACTTAGAAAATTCTGATTTTCTGTTTCCTTTTTCCTGTGGCCCTGGCTTTTTCTAGTGATGGACAAAGGGGTGGATCTTCTGTATATGTCAGTAGCCTTATTTTTGACTGCAAGGTCTGTAAACACAGTCTCCCATGGGGCAGCACTTCTATGCTTTTTTTTATTTTTGTGGTTAGTTCTGTCTCTCTCCGAGCACAGATTTGGCAACAAGTAACTGCTTGGCCTTCCAATTTCAGATGTGACTCCTGTCTGTTTCACTTCTGAAAAAGTACAGTGTGCCTGAGACATCAGGACAAAGGCTACTTAGAAAAAACTAGAAGTATAGGTTAGTTAAAAATAAAAAGAAGTAAAGAAAAGCTGAAAATAAGAATTTCTGGGTAGAAACCACTCTATCTGCACTATTTTGAAATAATTTAAAAGTCTGTAAGGTCTCTGAAGCCTATTTCCTATGTAAGTTTAGGATGCCTTCACAACATAAATCAATATTTCCATATTTAAAACATAGGAAATGAATTGCATATAAAATGGAACTGTCCAAACAAATCTGACAACAGTTCCTATATGCATTATTTATTATTTTATTGTTTTATTTTTTACAGACATGGACAGTGACTGAGCCACTAATACAAACTTGTATCCAGATACCTTTAAAGCATGTATTATTGGCCTGGTTCAAAGTAATAATGCAGTTTAGTTATAAACCAGCTTCTGTTACAAGCAAATTTACAAGCTTAAAATATACATCAAACTACTGAATATATAAGAACCATTTTCATCCGTACCTGCAACACTCTTTACGTGGAGTGGCTGATTTATATCGGATCCAGAACACATATAAAACTCCTACAAATATATTTAGGGAAGGAAGTGAAGGCTATTTTAAATTTATGGGGAGCTGGAATTAGAAAGTGCCTACAACAGCGGAACTTGCACAAACTCCTCTGAAGAGAGACTATCGTATCCATAGGATTTAGAGACTGACCAGGGATTTGATTTAATTCTCTGCTTCCAAAGGAGGACTTTTTCCTGCCATCACATGAGTTGTGCCTCTTGTTTCTTGACTTAGGTGGCATCCTTGTCAATCAGCATTGCCAGATTGTATAGCATAGACGTGTGTCCTAAAGGTCTCACGCGACCACAGGCCCATCCTTGATCAGCTTCACAGTTACTGGCATCAGCCTCTCTGAGTCAAATATAATGGCTCCATGCTGCATTTAAACCCTGAAGCCCACTCTGGTTTAGGACTACCTTCTTTTTTATTTATTCTTTGTTTAAGCTTTTTTTCTCCCCCCCCTCCTTCCTCAAGCTCTGTTCATTTGAGCTTCTCCCAGTTGGATGCAAATGGCACTTACTAGAAAACCAGAAGATGACTCCTGGATAAAAGCTATCCCCAGCATGTTTTAATGTTCAAATTAGAGTACCTTCCCCAGTGCTAAAATGGGGTTTATAATGGAAATGCTGACATCCTCACCAGACTCTATGCGCCTGTTGCTCTTTTGTCCTGCAAGTTATTAAAACCTAGCCTGGTTGCCTAAGAGACAGGGTAGCTACTTAGCAGATATTTAGCCATCAGTAAAAATTAATGTCCTACAATGTATTTATTGGAAAAATACACTTAATTAAGTGCTGAAGTTATACAAGCCACCCACCAACTAGAAGTGTGTTCTGGCAACAGAAGTATTGTTACCGTGGTTCTGCCTCATGATGTTATTTTCTTAAGTAAATGCATTTTTCAGCCTAACAGTTCTGGCTACAGCATATTGATAAGATAACTCCGTGCTAAAGGGAACCACAGTATTTTTAGTCTCCATTTTCAGCTACCAGTAGTTCATTAGTGACACTGTTGTGAGAGTGTTGATTCATTAAGAGTCTTTTCATTAACAGTCTGACATTCATATGTAGGAGAAAGAGCCAGGAAAAGTAACAAGGTTCTCGGCGTTTTCTGCTATTCTCTGGTACTTTTATCTTTTGTAATGTCAGCAGATGAGCTGGGACCTTTCAAGGCTGTGGTTTTTAAGCTGGAACTGAATGAGTGCAATTATGTCTTTATTTATTTTTAAAATTTGCACACTTAATATGATTTCAGGGGCATTTTTTTTTTCATTTTTCACGTGCAAGGGGTCTAGTAGATGGCAACCGCATGGGAAAATCAGATGTGAAAGTTCTGTTCTTGAATTGCTTTTAATTGGAGCCTTAAAGGCTAACATGGAAACACAGGGGAAAATATGACTTTTGCTTTGTTATTTAAATAGGCTGTTGGCCATATCCCTAAACTTTATATGGCTTTGGATAGATTAGGAGCTCTCTGCTAAGCTAGCAAATATGTCATGCTCATGTAAAGTCCTAGCAAATATATAAATATGAATTTTTCATTGTTTATAATTGCCATTTAATTGTAGGACCAAATTCCATAGCTTAACATTTATATAGCGCTTGATACTTTAAGCATTGCACAAATATTAACTAATTAATAAAAACATCTGAGCAGCCCTTCTGAGACTGTCAGATTCCAAAGAACTAAAATCCTCTTCTTAAAAAAAAAGGGGGACCGTTCAAGTAAACACACTGTAAGCCTTTAAATGGCAAATTCAAAATGACACAGTGGGACACCATTTCATGCCTGAAATCTGAGCACAAAGCCTTTATTTTTCCAAGGGTTTTTTTTTTTTCCCAATCTTGTAAATAAACACTAGGTAATGACTTCTCTTAGGAAGCAGAGGCGAAGCAGGCCAGTGATGAGCTTGACATTGGCACTTACTTTGTTTTCAGCTGCGTATAGTATTTCAATGGAATATAGTATTACATTGACTTATGTATTCATTCAATCATGAAATTCAACAGGACTTTGCAGTTCTGTCATCAAAAAAAGCAACAAGAGCAGCAAAGCAAACTGTATGCTTTTGACCTTTGCTCTCCTTGCTGAGAATTCATCAAACAAAATTATGGCCTTTAAGTCCTTTATGAGTTATTTTGGCTTTGAAAGGTCTGATTTAATGATGCAAAACTATGTGAATACCTTTGGCTTGCAAACAGATCTGAAAAAACCCTCAAACACAAACCCAAAATATATTGTTTGATAATGTTATGCTACACAGGCCCTTTAGTTTTCCTAATAGGACTTCACTTTCCATCATGATCTTTCCCTCTGTCTCAGTCAAAGCGATGACATTTCATAACACACGTGACCACCAAGCTGTTATTGCTGTATAATTTTATATTCAGCATTGTGCCTGTAGGACAATCAGGACAAAGCAAAGCTCTGCTGCAGGCATATTACAATTTAAGATGGACTCGGAATAGTGGAAGATTAAAAGTGAGCAAAGGGCACAAACCAGCTTAAGAAGAAGGGGATGTAACTGGGTTTTTCTTTTGAAAGTGAGAAATAAAAATGTTTATTGCTTAAAATAGAAATGCTAACGGCTAGTAATTTCTAATTTTCAGTTTGTTTATTTCTTTCCTTCTCCTTTCCTCCCCTGTCCTCTGGGGCAATGTGGAGACAATATATTTTTAATTGCGGTTTGTCATTTTGAGAAACAAGCCGTCCTCTTATGCATATTTCTCAAGATGGAAAAAAAAAAAGAATAGGGAACATATTTTGACAGATTTCTCTATTTTCTAAACATTTCCTAAACATGCTTTCCATGTTGGGATTAATGTCAATATAATTACCAGACCCCAAGCATGACATAGCACCTGCAATATCACTTTAAGTTGATTTTACTTGGGGAGCAGTGTTAAGGATGAATGCTTTAGTAGCAGGGAGCATCAGAAAGTTAATCCAAGAAGTAAATTGTAAAAAGGGGGTTTGAGGAAATGAAAATGACACTGACATAAGCAGCAGGAGTCTCAGAACCAATCCAACAGTTTGATCTGTTGCTGTGTTGTCAGGATGTCTAATTAAAAAGTTATACATATATGAAATACAATTTGAAAATGGTGAATAAATATTAAAGTTAATATAGATGGGATTTCACAAGAGATGTGCCATTTATTTTGTTTGATGGCTGGGGACAGCCAAATAAGAATGAAAGCAGGAGGGTAGGACTGCAGCATATGCAATACCCCAGTAGGATTTAGACTCTAAAGCAGCTTTCTGCAATTTCTGAGCACAGTTCCCTTTCGTGTTACTCAACTCGGCACATCAATATTTATACATTTTGGATAACCAGTCAATATCATACAGCTCAATCTACTTTTTTGGTGCATGTTCTCTTTCCAGGGAACTGTGAGCTTGTCAATTCTATGAATACCACCTCAAGCAGAAACTCTGGGCCCCCTTATAGCAAGCTCTGGCTGTTTTGACAGCCGTCCTTGCATGGCAAAGGCAACGATTTAACATTAGGAGATGAACGAAGGTTAAAAAAACCCAACCACACAACAAAACTGTTCAAATGAGACACCCTAGATAGAAGTGTGTAAAGCAGGAGTGGAAATTAATAATTAGTAAGTGTGAATTTGCAAGGTCAGTTCACATTAACAAATTAAAATACTCTTAAGAGAGAATCAGCAGATCTTATAAGACTGGACAACAACTCTGGCCCAGAACAACAAATTATTAAAAAGTATTTAAAAATAGAAGAAGTTTGGATTGTCCATCAAATTTGTCTTGCTCTACTTTGAACAAAATCCCTGCAAACAGCACTTAAAAAAATAAATTAACAAGCAAAATCAGGGGACCTCAAAATGACAAATTATATGCCATCCAAGCCACAGAGAAAACTTTTTTTAACCTACTCAATCATTGCATGACTGTGCCCTAACTCTGCCCTATGTTCTTAAATATTTAATAAATACCTAATTAATATATTAACAAAAATATGAATTTAGCCAAGTCAGTGGCAGTAGCTCTGTAGGGTCTGGGCAAAATATGGGCAGTTCAAGAGGCCTTGTGTTGTTAGGGGAGGAAAGCACAGGTTCTCCACTCACTATTTTGCACCTTTTACATCTCATGTTTTTAAACAGGGTTTCTTAAGACCTCATTTGAAGGATTTCATGCGTTATTGAGGCAGACTGAGTAATCCATCCTTTTCTACCCAGACTATGGCTTTATCAAAAAACTGAGATGTTCTGGGCTAGATTCTCAGTGGCAGGAGTCAGCATCGACCCCACAGCAGGAGTTGGTCTAGTTTATCTCAACTTTTGGAGGTCATTTGATGCAATTTCTTGGAAGGCATTTTAAGTCCTGCTTGTCGTATTTTTTCCCTAGTTCCTTTGTTTTGATGTAGTTGATTTTCTTTTCTTTTTCAAGTGTTTTTCTTTTGCTCTAAAATCCAACCATCTTTTCTACTAAAGGAAGATCCCTGTACTCTCCACAACAGTATTTTAAAATGACAGGGTGTTTTTTTTTTCAGTTAGAAAGTATGCTGATGGTTTTGATTTCTTTCATTTTACCTATTGCTGCTGATAGCTGCAGCTGCTGAAGTTTTTTATGTATTTTTATGTATTTTTAAAAATATTTTTAATAAAAGTAAACTCTCCCAGCCTGCTGTTCGAGGAATCTCTCAATTTACATTTTTAAATCATTTTCCATTAGAAAGCACTGCGAGCATCCAGCACAGGGCACTATTCAGTATCTAAGCAGAGTGAAGTCCCTGGGGACTGGGCGACATGGGGAAGGGATGCGGCTGCAGGAGGAGAGTGCTGTGGGACTGTGCCACTGGGATGTGTGAGCTTTCAGATGTACTATAAAAATAGGTGAACTTTCTGCCCATTAATCTGGTGGCTGATGGAGCAGTGCTGCTCATGGAGCACCTGATGAAACAGCAGGTGGGGATGCAGGTAAGTTCAGGATGGTTTGGAATACAGGGAGATGCCTGAACTTAACCAGCCAGTGTTATCATTGCAGATAGAACTTCAAACACTGCCTAGTGATGAAAAGCATCTCTTCCTTTTGTGGGAGGAGATACTAGATTGGAGGGATATCCAAAAAGCCATCTTCTAAGCCAGTGGGAAAACCAGGGCTATGACTCTCCAAAAGCTCTCCATACCCACAAGGTCCCACTGCTTCAAGCAAGGCTGGGCATAGCTTGAGCCTGAGTGTTGGCATCAGCACTGGGGCAGAGCACCGAGGAGCCTTGAGTGGGGGTTTATGACTCAGCCTGCCTAGGACTTTTAATCAGCTGGCCAAGGAGGAGACTGAGATGAAAAGTACTCAGCCCTGTCAGCTAACTAGAATATCATACGCTGTCTGAATGGCATCATGTCTCCACTCACCCGAAACTGTCCCAGACAGCTGCATTCAGATATTGCCACATATTTTAAATTTAAGGAATTAAGTGGCAGGAAATGGAAGGGCAAAAAGGGAAAGAGCAGAGCAAAGTCGCAACGTTTTGCGTGTGGCCGAAGGGCAAAGATGTTTTGGAAGGAGAGACCCTGGAAAGGGGAGGTGAAGGGTGATTAGATAGCCTCATGCATTTTTTCTTCAGTGTTTAATTTCCTTAGGAGTATGTGCTGCTTTTTATGACAGTGACAGATAATGAAGGAGTCGAAGGATAATAAGCTCGGTATTCAGAGAAGATCCCGAGAAGTGGAATGTTACAGGTCTGTTTGGAAAGCTGAAATACTCTGGTGATAGGAGATGGATGGGTTGGCTGGATGCCCCATGAGATTTTCTTCAGTCAATCTAAAATTAATTCCCCTTCATAATTAAAATACATTTTATATTTTTAGGAGCAGCTTTTTAAGTGGGCTTTTTTTTTTCCCCTTCTTTTTACTGTATAGCAGAAAAAGGCCACTTTAATTGCTAGTTTGCTTGATTTAGGATGAAAAAGCCCCCAGGATGTTCATGTCTGCCTGTCTTAGCTACTCATTTGATCTTGTACCCATTGTGTAAGCTATAATGTATTTATCCCTGCAATAGATCTTTAAGGCAGTGAACTGCTTGTATTAATTTACAGATAAAGAGCTGCGGCACAGTCCGACAACGCAGGTTTCCTGAAGTCCCATGGGAAGTAGACAATGGACCAAGACTTTGAACTGCAGCCTCTCAGTCTTGGACTGATCTTCCTGCACAAAATGGCTGGAGCCAATACCTGTGTCGGAAGGCGAGTAGGTGCCACGTGGAGACCTTCATGAGCAGTTCTGTCCTGGGGATCCTCATGGCACAATAAGCTAAGCAGAGTGGGCCAAAAGACTCTGCACTGGTTTATGCCTGATCCTCCCATAGCCATTGGTAAATCTCCCAGTTTTCAGTTCAGATGGTCAGGCCAGTGCTGGAAAAATCCAAAAGTGAATCAATTTGTCATCCTATTTTATTTTTTTTAGCATGCTTTGGTGGAGACTTACTCTGGGGTAAACCCAAACCAGTTCACTCCCACTTCCTTCCCAGTTGTCATTTTGGCTGTTTAACTGAGAATATCTTAGTTCTGACCCCAGCCTACGAGCCAGCTTCTGTTTCTGCTAAAAGCAGTGGGAGTCCAGCATCAGGAACGACAATAACAGCAGCATCTGACCCTAATTTAACATAGTTGCAAACTGGAAGATGGAAATTTAGTAATATATGTTGGCAGATTTCCTGGTGCTCCCAGACACTGGATCACTGCAATTCATCCAAATTCCAGTTTACCCCATAGGAATACAATGAGTCAATTAACCCTTTAAATAAATCAACTAATTCCAGAGCAATCACACAGCGTCTGTTTCTGTATTTTATCAGTTACATAATAAAAATCTTCCTCTTGTCTTTTTGTTTCCTGTTGCATTCTGTGCTGTGGATAAATATCTCCAGTGCCTGCCAAGTCACAGTCACAGAGACCTACTGCAGAAAATGGAACCAGAAAGATCTGGAGACACACATTGAGAGAAATCCTCTTTAATGCATTGCTTCAAATTGAATGCCTGCAGTGCTACATGGCAAATTTAAAGCTAAAATCCACACCTCATTAACAATGAATCCTGATGAGTAAGTTAAGTAGAAGAAGCATCAATAATTTATGGTGATGAACTCAGCATTTTCTCTCTCCTTTTTTTTTCTTTTTGTGTTGCATCTGTCTTTGGAAGTCTGTAGTATGTTACAAATGAAGTGCCAGTGATGAGCTAGAAAGAAAAAAGCTAGGAGCTTTTCCAGGGAGACAGAGAATAAATATAGAGCCTCCACAATTGCAAACACACATGCTTAGGACA